>NW_027672028.1:0-1359000 GCF_964165515.1 Mesoplodon bidens | reverse complement strand
CCAACTGCCTCACTGGAAGAGTGCATTGTGTTCCCTAAAACAAGTAAACAACAGAGCTACAGAGCCAAGGGCACTTCCATTCTAGGGAATATACCTTGGGATACCTGAAAATCAATAAGACAGAGACACCCCCAAATTTAAGACTGCACTGCTTACAAGAACCTCAAATTGGGTACACCCTAAATATCCCAGGAAATATAAAAATGGTTCAAAAATTGTAGTACTTACGTACGATGGAGTATCCCTCAGCCATGAAATCAATGTCATAAGACCAGTAGCAGCAAAGTGAGTGGATTCTTGTACGATGATTCTAAGTGAAATTAGTCACACAGAAAAAGAAACTTATCATAAGATATCACTTATGAAGATCCTGTAAACATGGCTACACATGAACTGAGTTATGAAAGATAACAGAGTAACGAATCTTATCATAACATATCACTCATAGGGTGAATGAACACATGGCTACATATGAACTGAATTACAAACACAACAGAGTCACACATTTAGAAAACAATCTTCTGCCTGCTTAAGGGGAAAGGCGAGGTGGGTTGATGCATAAAACCACAGTTTTAAATTAACACAGATACCATTACATAAACTAAGTATGTAATAGACAACACCTACTCCCCACACAATGAACTGGACTCAACACCCCCTATTCATTGCAGAGGAATATATCTGACTCTGAGAATTTTAAATCATATGTATTCTCATGTCTCCATAAAGGAATCATATGTGTGTATAATTGCATGAACACAGCACTGAAATTCAGCTAAATCCCCTTAAAAAAATAAGTTTCAAAAGCAAAATGCAAAAACAGCGAAACAGAAAGGAATCTTAAAAATTACGTTCAGGGCCTGTGATCCAACCTGGATTGACCACCTTTACACCCACAGCTGGATGAGACATAAGACTGGACACTTGGGGCTGACAAGATTGCTGAGGTTGTGTGAGCAAATGAACACCACTTAGAGCAATACTGTGTGCTACGCATTCTAGTGGTCCCAACTCTCCAGGTTTAAGGGAATCTTCCTACAGTTAAAACATGCATGGGAAACCCAGTGGATGGTACACTGTGTAATTGGGAAAGTTTTCTAAAAGGTACCTCATTTTTCCTTTCGTCGTGCTCGGCTTCACCATTCCATCTGCATTACTGAAAATCACCCCACTTGGAGTGTCAGCGCCTTTACCCTCCTGTTATGCACAGTTTGCAAATTGTGCAGAGGATGAACAGGAAGAGAGAAAACAAATGAGAGATTAGCTGTAGGTGTTTGGATGGGCACATATCACTCTACTTTCCCATCAGGAAGAAGCATTAACCAAAGGCTCAGCCTGAAGCCCCGGAACCAGACTAGGGCCTAAATCCATCCTGCGGTATTGCAGCCAGCTCACAAATAGGCGATTTGAAAAATGGAAATCAGGGGCACAGCAATTCACAAACTTGCAGAGTTATAAAGGACAACTATCATCCAGAAATATAATGAGGTAAGGCCATGAAGAAGATTTGAATGCAAGGCAGATTTGAAGGAAACAGGTTTCAAGAGGTACATTGGAGTCATCTTTAAAGCACATGAAAAGCGACAGAACTTCGACAATGTTGCCCTTAGCTGAAAAGGGTGTATGTGTATTTTCTTGAATATATTTGGAAAAGAATGCATACGCCCTTTTTGGCCAAGCAAGCCATCAGGCATTGAAAATCCACACTACATAGAAGTGTCCCTTACCTCCAGTCAAAAGGGCCATCCACAAATAGTGTGAAAACCACAAATGCAGGATAGGCCATGGAGAAAATGGAGCCTGGTTACACCGATGGACAGGATGTAAATTGCCAACAGCCTCTCTGCAGAACTGTATGTTGTTTTCTAAAACAGAGCTACAGAGCATAGCACACTTCCACTCATGGGCGTGTATTTTGGGAAAACTAAAGATCCGCAACACACAGCGAGCACAAAGTTTAGGGCTGCTCTGTTTACAAGAACCTCGACTTCGGTACACTTTAAATATCCCAGGAAAGGAAAAAAATGGATATAGATGTTGTGGTACTTATATACAATGGAATGTCACTCAGACATAAAATCAATGTCATAAGGCCAATAGCAGCATAATGAGTGGCTTTAGGTACGATGATGCTAAGTGAAATGAGCCACAAAGAAACAGAAACTTATTGTAATATATCACTTATAGAGGGAATGTAAACATGGCTACACATGAACTGAATTTCAAAAGAGAACAGAGTTACACATTTAGAAAACACACTTATGCCTCCTTAAGGGGAAAGGTGACGTGGGCTGATGTGTAAAAGCAGAGTTTGAAATTAGCACAGATACCATTCCATATACCAAATATGTAATAGACAAGACCTACTCCTTTCTCAATGAACTGGACACAAAACACCCTATTCACTGAAGAGGAATTTATCTGACTGGTAACAATCTTGAAACCTATGTATTTATATGTCTCCATAATGGAATCAAGTGTATGTAGATTGGCATAAACACAGATCAATGGAACAGGACAGAAAGCCCAGAGATAAACCTACATACCTATGGCTATCTCATCTATGACAAAGGAGCTAAGGATATACAATGGAGAAAAGACAGTCTCTTCAGTAATTGGTGCTGAGAAAACTGTAACCCTACACATAAAAGAATGAAATTAGAACACTCCATAACACCATACACAAAAATAAACTCTAAATGGATTAGAGATCTAAATATAAGACCAGACACTATAAAACACTTAGAGGAATCCATAGGCAGAACACTCTATGACATAAATCACAGCAAGATCCTTTGTGACTCACCTCCTAGAGAAATGGAAATAAAAACAGAAATCAACAAATGGGCCCTAAAGAAACTTAAAAGCTTTTACACAGTACAGGAAAACATAAACAAGATGCAAAAACAACCCTCAGAATGGGAGAAAATATTTTCAAATGGAGCAATTGACAAAGGATTAATCTCCAAACTTTACAAGCACCTCATGTAGCTCAATATCACAAAAACAAACAACCCAATCCAAAAACGGCCAGAAGACCTAAATAGACATTTCTCCAAAGAAGATATACAGATTACCAAGAAACACATGAAAGGATGCTGAACATCACTAATCATTAGAGAAATGCAAATCAAACTACCTTGAGATATCACCACACAGCAGTCAGAGTGGCAATCATCAAAAAAATCTACAAAACAATAAATGCTGGAGAGGCCTTTATTGGAGAAAAGGGAACACACGTGCACTGTGGGTGGGAATGTAAATTGATATGGGCACTAGGGAGAACAGTACGGAGGGTCCTCTAAATAACTAACAATAGAGGTACCATACGACACAACAATCCAACTACTGGACATTTGCCTTGCGAAAACCATAATTCAAAAAGAGTTATGTACAAAAAAGTTCATTGCAGCTCTATTTACAATAGCCAGGACATGGAAGCAACCTAAGTGTCCATTGACAGATGAATGGATAAAGAAGATCTGGCACATATATACAATGGAATATTACTCAGCCATAAAAAGAAGCAAAACTGAGTTATTTGTACTGAGGTGGATGGACTTAGAATCTGTCCTACACAGTGAAGTAAGTCAGAAAGGGAAAAACAAATACTGTATGATAACAGTGATATACGGAATCTAAGGAAGAAAAAAAAAAGATTTTGAAGAACCTAGTGGCAGGACAAGATTAAGGACACAGACGTAGAGAAAGGTCTTGAGGACACCGGAAGGGGGATGGGTAAGCTGAAACGAAGTGACAGAGTGGCATGGACATAAATACATTACCAAATGTAACACCGATAGCTACTGAGAATCAGCCACATAGAACAGGGAGATCAGCTCGGTGCTTTGTGACCACATAAAGGGGTGTGATATGGAATGTGGGAGGGAGTTGCAAGAGGGAGGGGATCTGGTGATATTTGTATATGTATAGCTGATTCACTTTGTTATACAGCAGAAACTAACACTCCATTGTAAAACAATTATACTCCAATAAACGTGTAAAAGGAAAAAAAAAAAGAAAAAGAAAGCCCAGGGATAAACCTACACACCTATGGTCAACTAATCTATGACAAAGGAGGCAAGACTATACAATGGAGATAAGACAGTCTCTTCAATCATTGGTGCTGGGAAATATGGACAGCTACATGTAAAAGAATGAAATTAGAACACTCCCCAACACCATACATAAAAATATATTCAAAATGGATTAGAGACCTTAATGTAAGACCGGACAGTATAAAACTCTGAGAGGAAAACTTACGAAGGATACTCTGACGTAAATCACAGCAAGATCTTTTTTGATCCACCTCCTATAGTAATGAAATAAAAAAGTAAACTAAACAGATGGGACCTAATGATATGTAAAACTTTTGCAAAGCAAAGGAAACTACAAACAAGACGAAAAGACAACCCTCAGAATGGCAGAACATATTTGCCAGTGAATCAATGGACAAATGATTAATCTCCAATATATATAAACAGCTCATGCAGCTCAATATTAATAAAACAAACAACCCAATACAAAAATGGAAGAAGATCTAAATAGACATTTCTTCCAAGAAGACATAGAGATGGCCAATACGCACATGAAAATCTGCTCAACATCACTAATTATTAGAGAAATGGAAATCGAAAGTACAATGAGGTATCACGTCACACCTGTTAGAATGGGCATCATCAGAAAATCTACAAACAACAAATGCTGGAGAGGGTGTGGAGAAAAGGAACATTCTTCCACTATTGCTGGGAATGTAAATTGATATAGTCTCTATGGAGAACAGTATGGAGGTTCCTTAAAAAACTAAAAATGGAATTAGCATATAATCCAGCAATCCCACTACTGGGCATATACCCAGAGAAAAGCATAAATCAAAAAGACACATTCACCACAATGTTCATTGCAGTACTATTTACAATAGCCAGGTAATGAAAGCAACCTAAGTGCCCACAGACAGATGAATGGATAAAGATGTGGTACATATATACAATGGAATATTACTCAGCCATACATAGGAATGAAATTGGGTCATTTGTAGAGACCTTGATGGATCTAGAGACTGTCATACAGAGTGAAGTAAGTCAGAAAGAGAAAAACAAATATTGTATGTTAATGCATATATGTGGAACCTAGAAATATGGTACAGATAAACCAGTTTGCAGGGCAGAGATAGAGACACAGATGTAGAGAACAAACATATGGACACCAAGGGGGGAATGCTATGTGAGGGTGGTGGTGGGATGAATTGGGAGACTGGGATTCACATGTGCACACATATGTATAAAATAGATATCCAGTAAGAACCTGCTGTATAAAAGAAATAAATAAATTTAAAAAAAATAAAAATAAATAAATAACATTTAATAAAATAAACGAAAAAAACGTTTTTCCCTTCACATAGACGTCTTTATATTAATGCATTATTTCCATGTTTATATCTCCAAATTAAAAAAAAAAGAGGAATAAATAAAATCTACCTTGAACCAAAAAGAAAAATAAAATGAAATAAAATAAAATAAACAACAGAACCCACCAGTTATACAGAGGAAAATCGTATCAGGGCACTTGCTCCAGTTGTAAAAAATTCTTAAGTTGGTCAGAGATGAGAAATCGTCTCCCATGCAGTGAGCAGTGCTCCCCTCCCCCACAAGGAACATCCTCATTGCAAAGCTGGGGGACTGTGTCGAGGCGTCTGTGAGTAAATGTGAGCTGAGCCCCAGTCCTGCTGCAGCTGAACTCTCCCCTCCCTTTCCAGGTAAAACAGCTGAATATGTACAAGAACTTGCAAGCCTAGAGGAAGGGCTGTGGTGCCACACCAGCGACAGCACGCAGGCCGACTTGATGCCTGCTGGCCAGACAGGATGGTCCTGGCCCCAGATGCTCTTCTGGAAGCTTTCCATTTCCCTACCTGAGATACCCCTCCTGCCACGGCCCCCACTGCTTTTTACTTCCTCACCTCTGCCTGGGGAGAAATTCCAGCGGCAGGTATGGGTGACACATCCTCTTCTTTAGCAGGTGGCAGCCTGGCAACTCCTGCAGAAAGTCCAGCAGAGCCCCACTCACACTGGGCCACCCACAAAGCCATGGCCCTTCACTCCCTCCCACCACCCCAGCCCCGACACTGCTGACGGGGCAGAGAATATGGCGTCAGGCACAGCTACAGGGGCTCTTGCTGACTGGAGAGGTGTTTATATTGACCTCAACCAAGGCACACCTGGAGAGGGCTGGCAGGCAGTGTCAGGCTGCCCATATCAGCCAATCCTCACCGCTCAGGGGATCACAGTTGCAGAAAATGAACCTTGCTAAACGGGCCGCGTCCAAGGAACAGGTGTGGGCTCTTGAGAGTCAGGATAGACAAGGGGCTGCAGCTGCGGCTTTTTTCTCATCATTTTATCTGGTCCATGAGTGGAAAACAACTTCAAGAACACCCTATACTAATGAGAGGAACCCAGGAGTCAGGGAGAGGAGTGATGGTGGTTGGAGACAGAGGCCTGGTCCCCTGGCAGCAGTGGAAGTGTCTGGAAGACCAGGCCAAGAGAGGCTGCACAGAGTGATAGCCAGGGTCACAGACCTGTCAGGGCTGCTCTTTGTTAGTTCAAGCCCTGCTCTGAGGCGTTTTGTGTCAGCTGTGAGCGACAGGTGAGCTGGGGGTTCTCTGCAATGTGGGCTATGTGCACAGTTCCTGTGTGTCCAGCCGTGCTCGGGTACCTGCCCAGAGGAGCTCCGTATCCTGGGAAGGGCCTGACTATGAGAGCCCCATGGGTTGCTGGGTAACTGCACATGTGAGCTCCATACCCTGGGAGGGACTTGACCACAAGAGCCCCATGGGCGGTTCGGTGGGGCGTGCTGCCCAGGTGAGCTCCATATCCTGGGATTGGCCTGACCACGAGAGTCCCATTGGCTGCTGGGGACCTGGTAAAGGATATAAGGACAGTCAGTGAAGCCACCGAGGATATACATCCAGTAGCTCCTATTTCCTACACCCTGCAGGTCATTCTACCATCCACCAGGCCATGGCATTCTGTATTAGACTTCAATGATGCCTTCTTCTGTGTTCCATTCATCTCAGAGTCACAAGAATTTTTGGCTTGTGAGTGGCAGGACACAACATGCAACCAAAGCAATAATGCTGGGCCATCCTTCCCCAATGGTTCAAAAATCCCCACACCATCTTTGGGGAAATGTCCTTTAAAGGCCTAAAAGTTCTACCTCTGTAAAAGGGAACCCTCCTTCAATATGCAGAGGACATTCTGATCGCCAGGCCTACTAAAGACGCCTCTGAACTACCTAGCCAAGAAAGGATAGAAGGTGTCCAAGAAAAAGGCTCAAATATCCCAGGCTAAGGTGACATGCCTGGGCTTCATTCTCACAGATATTCGGAGAAACGCATCCCAGGATAGGGAAGAAGCCATTTGCAGCATTACCTCTTCTAAAACTAGAAGACAGCTTAGGGGTTCCTGGGGAGGCCAAGGTTTTCTGCATCTGGATCCCTAACTACAGTCTAATAGCTGGGCCTCTACATGAAACACTGACACGAAAAGATGATGATCCTTTTGAATAGAATCCAGAAGCAGCCTTTCAAGAATGGAAAGAGCAGTCAATTCAGACCCTTGCCCAGGAACTCCCTAATTTAGCTAAACCCTTTGACCTTTACATACCCGGTCATAGGTTAATCGCCCTTGGAGCCTTAGTGCAAAAACTGGGACCACTTGAAATGGAGCAACACAAGAATGCCCTTCAGGTATGATAAACTATGGTCACCAAGGGCTTTGCCCACCGACTCATCAGGCCAGGATACTGGGGTATATAAAAAGCTGGAAATCAGCAGCCCCCAAGGCCAGTCCCTCCTTAGGGAAAAGGACCCCACGTGGTGATCCTAACCACCCATCATGCCCTGAAGTTGCAGGGGTCGCTCTGTGGACACACTGACCTTGAGTGAGGAGGCCCTCCAACTCCAACCTCCAGAGAGACAAACGGGGGCAACAGGCCCCCAAAATGACTCGTGTGACCATCACTTGACCTGGAGTTTCTCTCAGAAAACAACAAGACTGTGCCCCGAAAGAGCAGACTACTGCTTGCAGGACTTACTGCACCCAGAGGGGAGCTAATAAGCTTGGCGGGGGAAACGCATATCATGCTTTCACCATAGAAAGCCCTACAGACACCGTGGTGATGATGGTCAATATGACCGGCTGGACTGCTGGCTACTTCTAAAGGCCGTTGACTCAGTGGACGTCATGGTCCTGGATCACCACTGACCCTTGACTGTCTGGGAGTTGTGTGGGCAGGGCTCTGACACATGGTGCTGTGTGTACATTAATTCAGGGACATAATTAAAGAAAGCACAGACTACTGGTCAGAGCATCTAGGCTGGCAAAAGCCGTCAGCCTAAGGTCGCCGAACAAATGTTGGGTGGGGTGAAACCTGCCACCGCAGCATCTCTGCACATCTGTTTCCTGGACCCTTAAAGGTCATTAGAATCTATAACACTTCCATTGCTGGTGCTCAGGCAGACGAGAAGTGAGGCAGGAGGCCTTGGGACAATCGACCTCACCTGGAGGCTGGTGGGGAGAAGTTTTCCCCTCCCCCCATGTATCAGGGCTCCCACCACAGCATGAAGCAGTTACAAAAGAGGGGTCTGCACCCTCAACACCCCAAGAATGAGGAACAGAACAAAAAGCCGAGGAGTTGTTCATCTCCGGCAACGTTCATTAAAAACTCCTGGGAGATAAAAAGAGAATCTGGGCAATAAAATAAAGTCTAACCTGTTTTTCCTTTGTGCTTTGTCTAATTTCACGTGCTCCTAGGGTTCAGCATGCAGAGGTCCCACACCCGGCACTTCAGACCCGATTTCCTAGTGCAGAATGGCTGGGTCCACACCTCAGCTAGCGGCGTCCCATGCAGACTATGCGGCATAGAGCCTGAGCTGCAACCAACCCAGCCCTCGAGATCTCCATCCACTCCCTCCCACTGATGCTGCCGGGATCCCTACACAGCAGCCAAGCCCACAGCCCGTGGGGGAGTGCACGCTCTCACCTCTCCTTTCTGTTTTCAAAATAATGTTTCCTTTGCTTCTGAACCAAACTCAGTCTTGATCTGTTGGCGCCAATGACACTGGGCATGGGGACTCCTGTTGGGGTCCACTCTGGAGGATCAGTAACAGAAATTGAGAACATTGTAACTTCAATGAACAGATGTGTGAGCCAAACTGTAGTTAACATAGAGCAGTGTATAACGCTCGGGTAAAATAAGATGTTTCTAAGACTTACATTTGATATTTCCATCACTTTCCTATAAGCAAGTTCAGTGAAGACGTTTGTCTTATTTGTCAGGTCAACATTAGAGAAATGAAGTGATTTATTTCCATGGATGTACATCGAATACTCTTGGCTGAAGCTTCAATCGTGTTTTCAAAGCTTTTCCATTGAAAATGATACCTCTCTTCAGCTCCCCCATTTCTGAGAAGTATAAAATCTTATAATTTATTATTACCGAAGGGGAAAGGTAGGAGAAGGGATAAATTAACAGTTTGGGTTTAACACATACTTACTGCTGTATATAAAATAGATCATCAACAAGCAACTACTGTATAGCACAGGGAACTACACTGAATATTTTTTTTCAATAACCTCTAAGGGGAAATAATCTGAAAAAGAATAGATATTTTTATTGACATCATCTATCAATGACAGATAAAATGTAACCTAAGCAAAGCCGATGGTGAGCACTCTGACCCTGAAGATTTCAATCATCTAAAGTTTGGGCTCTGCCTATTTCCCAAGGCTCTTAATGGACATGCGTGTAGCCGTAGCTTAAAAATTCCCCAGTTTGGGGTTCGGGGAGGCACTGATGTGGAAAAATCCCTGGTGTCCTCCTTACATGCACGGGACCCTTCCTACAGCTAAAACATGCCTGTCACACTTAGAGGATGGTACACCATTTGATCGGAAAGAGTTTGGAAAAGGCACCTCATTTCCTCATCGCCTGGTGCTTGGGTTCACCCCTCCAACATCTTTCCTAACAACCTCCTCACTTGGGGATATCAACACCGTCAACATCCTGTTGCACACAGTTTGGAATTTGTCCAGAGGATGAAGCGGAAGGATGAGAAAAATTTAGAGACAAGTCTTAGGTGTTCAGACAGGCACATGCCACTCTAATTTCCAATCCGGAAGACAAATTCATCAAAGGCTAGAATTGCCCACGCAAACAGAATAGGGCTAGAGGAAATCCCGCTGTTTTGTGTCCAGTTTCCAAAAACACAAGTTGAATAATGGAACTCAAGGGCACTAAAATTCATGAAACTGCAGAGTTGAAAATATCTATCGTCGAAAAATGTCTTGAGGTAAGTCACAGAAAAGGACTTGTAAGCAAGGGAGAGTGGCAGGAAACATATTTGAACAGGTAGAAAGGACTCCCCGTTAAAGCACAAGAAAACGGTCTGAACATCGTCAATGACACAGTTGGTCAAACAGGGCGTATGCATTTTTTCTGAATATATTCAAGTAAAGGCCATACACACTTTTTATCCAACCAAACAGGTGGACACTGGAAATCAATACTACAAAATGTATCACTTCACATCAGTCAGAAGGGCCATCCACGTAAAGTGTAAACACCAGAAATGCAGGACAGGGCGAGGAGAAAAGGGAGCCCTGTGAGGCTGATTGTGGAAATGTAATTTGCCAATGGCCACTCTGGAGAAGTTTATTGTGTTTGCTAAAACATCTAAAAAATGAGCTACAGAGCATAGGGCACTTGCACTCATGGGCGTATACCTTGGGAAAAACAAAAATCGACAGAAAACAGGCACCCCAACGTTTACCACCTCTCTGTTAAAAAGGGCCTCAACTTGGATATAACCTAAATGTCCCTGCAAGGATAAAATGGATAAAAGAGATGGGGTACTTATGTAGAGTGGAATATGACTCATCCAGAAATCAATGAAATAAGGCCAGTTGGAACAACTCTGGAGGAGTTACATACGATCATTCTAAGTGACATATGTCAGAAAGAAAAAGACACATATCATAAGATGTCACTTAAAGGTGGAATCAAAAATGGCTACACATGAAATAAATTACAATACAGAAACATAGTCAAATATGTAGAAAATAGACATAAGGCTGCTAAATGGGAAAGGTGGGGAATGGTGAGGTATTATCCAGGAGGTTGAAATTAGCAAAGATACCATTCCAAGTACCAAATTGAATAACTGACAAGGCCTACACGGTACCTCAAAGAACTGCACTCAGCCCACTCAAGTCACTGGAAAATAATACATATGACTGGTAAGCATCTGAAAAATAATTTATTGTTGTCTCACAGTACGTGAATCAAGTGGATGTAAAGCAGCAAAAAACAGAGCTTTGAAAATCAGCTGTAACCAATATAAAAATAAATTTAAAAATATTTATAAAAACAGTGAGACAGACAAAAATTCTTACAACTTTTGTTGAAGGGCTACGATGTAACATGGATTGAACACATGTAGACCCACAGCAGGATTATATATAAGGCTGGAATCTATTCACGCTAAGAGATGTTAGAGAGGCTTGGTGAGAAAATGCAGACCTTTTAAAGTAATACTGCCTGATACCCATTCCATGGGTCCCAAATCTGCAGGTTCAAGGGAATCTTCTGACAGAGAAAACATGCCTGGGAAACCGAGATGAATGTACACCGTGTGCTCAGGAAAGGTGTCAAAATGCACCTCATTTTTGATCTCCTGGTGCTGGGTTTCGCCATCCCAGCCACATTACTAACAATCTCCCCACTTGGAGAATCAGCACCTTTAACCTCCTGTTTTACACAGTTTTCAATTTGTGCAGAGGATAAATGGGAAGAGGGGGAACCAATGAGAGATTAGCTGTAGGAGTTTTGACAGGAACATGTCACGCTAATTTCCTATTAGAAGAAGAATTAACCAAAGGCTCAGCCTGCCTCCCCAGAACCAGAATTGGGCCGGAAGCAATCCAATGGTTTGGCATACAGCACACAAAAATAAGCGAGTTGCAAAATGCAGCTCAGGAGCAGACAATTCAAAGACCTGCAAAGATATAAACGATAACCAACGTCCAAAAATATATTCAGGTAAGGCAACGAAGAGGATCTGAATGAGAGGCAGAATTGCAGGAAACAGATTTCAAAAGGTAGATTCTACTCACATTTAAAGCATATGAAAAGCAGCAGAATTTATAAAGTGATGCAGTTGGGCAAAAGGGTGTATGCGTTTTTTTCGTGAATATCTTCAGAAAAAAAAACACAGACAGAGTTTTTGGCCAACCAAGCAAGAGGGAAATGCATATCTGCACAACAAAGAAGTCTCAATTTCCACTGCTCAGTAAGGCCATCCAAAAAATGTGTACAAACCAGAAATGCAGGAGAGGCCATGGAAAACAGGGAGCCAAGTCACGCTGATGGGTGGGGTATAAATATCCAAGAGCCACTCTGAAGAAGTGTATGCTGTTTCCTAAAACATCTAAAATACAAAGCCCCCGAGCAAAGGGGACTTGAACTCATGGGCATATAACTTGGGAAGACTAAATATCAATAAGACGCAGGCACCCCAAAGTTTAGGGCTGCTCTGCATACAAGAACCTCAACTTTGGTACACCTAAAATATCCCAGGAAAAACAGAAATGCATAAAGAACTTGTGGTAATTTTGTACAACGGAATATCACTCAGACGTGAAATCAATGTATATAAGGCCAGTAGCAGCATAATGAGTGGATTTAAGTATGATGATTCTAAGGGAAATTCGTCACACAGAAAAAGAATCTTATCATAAGATATCACTTATAGAGGGAATGTCTATATCACAACACATGAACTGAATTAGAAAAGAGAACAGAGTCTCACATTTAGAAAAAAAAATCTTAGGCCTGCTTCAGGAGAAAGGAGAGGTTGGGTGATGCATAAACCCAGAGTTTGATATTAACACAGGTACCATTCATAAACCAAATACAGAATAGACAAGACCTACACCATCCTCAGTGAACGGGACTCAACACCCTGATTTCCCACATAGGTATATATCTGACTAGTAAGAATCTTAAAACCTATGTATTGATATGTCTCCGTAAGGGAATCAATTGTGTCTAGACCAGCATAAACAAGTCAGTGATAATCAGCTCAACCCCATTATAATCATGAATTTCAAAAACAAAACCAAAAAACAGCGAAATTCTTACACAATTCCTTCAAAGGTTCTGATGAAACCTGGAATGACCCTATCAGCAAAGACAGCTGGATGAGACATAAAGCTCGACACTTGGGGCTGAGAGGACTGGTGAGATTGGGATAGAAAATGCAGACCCTTAAGGTAGTAATGCATGCAACCATTCCATGGGTCCCAAATCTCCAGGTAGAAGGGAATATCACTACAGTTATAACATGTATGGGAAACCTAGGGAATGGACAACATGTGATGGCGAACGGTTTCTAAAACTCTCCTAATTTTTCTTCTCCTTCTGCTCCAGTTTGGTATTCCAACTGCTTTACTATCAATCTACCAACTTAGGAGAGTCAGCCCCTATAACCTCCTGGTACACACAGTTTGCTAATTGTGCAGAGGATGAAAGGGAAGAGGGAGAACCTATCAGAGATTACATGTAGACATTTGGACGGGCACATGTCACTCTAATTTCCCGGCAGGAAGAAGAATTAACCAAAGCCTCAGCCACCCACAGGGAACCAATATAGCCACCCCTGGAACCAGTATAGGTCCTGAAGCAAAATTGTGGATTTGTGGCCAGCTCACAAAAATGGGATTTGAAAATTGGGGCTCAGCGGCACAGCAATTCAAAAACCTGCAGATTTATAAAGGACTACTCTCTTCCAAAAATCTGTTGAGGGAAGGCAAAGAAGGGGACTGGAAAATGAGGCAGAATTGCACAAAACATATTTCAAGAGGTAAATTGGAATCACCTTTAAAGCACAGGAGAAGCATCACAACTTGGACAGTGATGCCCTTGGCCAAAAAGGGCGTATGCCTTTTCTCCTGAATATATTCAGGAGAAAACGCATACGCCCTTTCTGGCCAATCAAGCAAGTGCACAATGCAAATCCACACTACAAAGAATTGTCACTTCCCACAGGTCAAAAGGGACATCCGAATATCTGTAAAAACCAGAGAGGCAAGAGAGAGATGACAAGGGCATGAAGCAATATGATGCCAAAGACATGGAGGAATGTGATGACAAGCGCATGGAGCATTGTGATGACAAGATTATGTAGCATTTTGCTGACAAAGGCAAGGAGCATTGTGATGACAAGGTTCATGGAACACTGTGATGACAAGCGTCACGGAGCACTGTGATTACAGGGATCATGGAGCATTGGGATGACAAGGGCATGGATAACTGTGATGACAAGGGTCATGGAGCATTTTGATGACAAGTGTCCCAGATCATTGTGTTGTCAGGGTTCATGGAGCGTTGTGATGACAGTGGTCATGGAGCATTGTGATGACAAGGGCATGAAGCATTGGGATGAGAAGGCCATGGAGCGTTCTGATGACATGCATCATGGAGCTTTGTGATGACAAGGGCATGGAGCATTGTGATTACAGGGGTCTTGGAACTCTGTGATGAAAAGGGCATGGATCATTGTCATGAAAAAGGCATGGAGCCTTGTCATGACAGTGTTCAAGGAGCATAATGAAAACAAGTTTCAGGGAGCATTGTGATGACAAGGGTATTGATAATTGTGATGACAAAGGTCATGGAGCATTGTGATGAGAAGACCATGGATATTTGTTATGACAAGTGTCATGGGGCGTTGTGAGGATAAGTGTTATGGAAAATTGTGATCACAAGGATTTGGAGCATTGTGATGACAGAGGTCATGGAGCATTTTTATTTCATTGTGATGACAATAGCCTGAACCATTATGATGATGGGCATGGCGCATTGTGATAACAGGGTTCATGGAGGATTGAGATGAAAAGGGGCATGGTGCATTGTGATGACAGTGTTCATGGTGCATTGAGATGAAAAGGGGCATGGAGCATTGAGATTAAAGGAGTCTTGGAAAATTGTGATGACATGGGCATAGAGCATCATGAATGAGAAGGCCATGGAACATTCTGATGACATGCGTCTTGGAGCTTTGTGATGACAAGGGCATGAAGCATTGTGATTACAGTGTTCTTGGAGCATTGTGATGACAAGGGTCATTGAGAATTTTGATGACAAGGCTGTGGAACATTGTGATGGCAGGTGTCATGGAGCATTGTTATGACAGGGGTAATGGAGCATTGTGATGAGAAGGGCATGGAGCGTTGGTCTGAAAAGTTTCGTGGATTATTGTGATGAGAGTGGGCAAGGAGCATTGTGATGACAAGGGCACTGAACACTGTGATACATGGGCCATGATGGATTGTAATGACAAGGGCATGGAGCATTGTGGTGAGAAGAGCATCGGGTACTGTGATGACAAGCATCATGGGGCTTTGTGATGACAAGGGCATGGAACAATGTGATGAGAGGGTTCATGGAGCATTGTGATGAAAATGACATGGAGCATTTTGATGACAGGTGCATGGAGCATTGGTCTGATAAGTTTAATGGATAAATGTGTTGAGAGTGGGCATGGCACATTGGGATGACAAGGGCATGGATTATTGTGAAGAAAGGTGTCTGGGAGCATTGTGATGACATATTTCATGGCCCATTGTGATGACAATGGCATGGAGCATTGTGATGCACAAGTGTTATGGCGGATTGTGATGACAAAGGTAATGGAGCATTGTGATGACAAGGGCTTGGAGCATTGTGATGACAAGGGCATGGAGCATTGTGATGACAACGGGCATTGAGAATTTTGATGAAAAGTTCGTGAAGCATTGTGATGACAAAGGCATGGAACTTGCTATGACAGGGGTCATGGGGCATTGTGATGACAAGTGCATGGACAATTGTGATGACTATAGCATGTATCATTGTGATGAGAACTGTCATGGAGCATTGTGATGAAAAGGACATGGAGAATTGTGATAACAAGGTACATGCAGTATTGTGATGATCAGGGCATGGAGCATTGTGATGGCAAGACCGTGGAGCACTGTGATGAGAAGACCATGGATAATTGTGATGACGAGCATCATGGAGAAGTGTAATGACAAGGGGCATGGAGCATTGTGTTGACAGAGGTCATGGAGAATTTTGATTTCATTGTGATGACAATAGCATGAAGCATTATCATAATGGGCATGGTGCATTGTGATGACAGGGTTCATTGAGCAATGAGATGAAAAGGGGCATGGAGCATGGTGATTACAAGGGTATTGGAGCATTGTGATGACAAGAGTCATGGAGCCTTGTGATGACAAGGCCGTGAAACATGGTGATGGATGGGGTCATGGAGCATTGTTATGACAGGGGTAATGGAGCATTGTGATGACAAGGCCATGGAGCATTGGGCTGAAAATATTCATGCAGTATTGTGATGACAGGGGTCATGGAGCATTGTGATGACAACGAAATTGAGCACTGTGATGACAAGTTCCTGGAGCATTGTGATGAGAAGACCATGGAGCCTTGTAATGAAAAGTCTCATGGAGCATTCTGATGAAAAGGGGCATGGAACATTGTGATTACAGTGGTCTTGGAGCATTGTGATGACAAGGGCATGGAGCATTGTGATGAGAAGGCAATGGAGCATTCTGAAATGCGTCATGGAGATTTGTGATGACAAGGGCATGGAACATTGGGATTACAGGGGTATTGAAGCATTGTGATGAAAAGGGCATGGATCATTGTTATGAAAAAGACATGGAGCCTTTTCATGACAGGGTTCAAGGAGCATTCTGATGACAATGTAAGGGAGCATTGTGATAACAAGTGTATTGAGCATTGTGATGACAAAGGTCATGGAGCACTGTGATGAGAAGACCATGGATAATTGTGATGATGAGCGTCATGGGGTGTTGTGATGATAAGTGTTTTTGAACATTGTGATCACAAGGGTTTGGAGCAATGTGATGACGAAGTCATGGAGAATTTTGATTTCATTGTGATGGAAATAGCATGAAGCATTATGATTATCGGCATGGTGCATTGTGATGACAGGGTTCATGGAGCATTGAGATGAAGAGGGGCATGGAGCTTTGTGATTACAGGTGTCTTGGAACACTGTGATGACAAGGGTCATGGAGCCTTGTGATGACAAGGCCGTGGAACATGGTGATGGCAAGGGTCATGGATCATTTTTATGACAGGAGTAATGGAGCATTGTGATGACAAGGACATGGAACATTGGTCTGAAAAGTTTCATGGATTATTGTGATGAGAGTGGGCATCGAGCATTGTGATGACAAGGGCACGGAACACAGTGATACATGTGTCATGGAGGATTGCAATGAAAAGGGCATGGAGCATTGTGATAACAAGCGTCATGGAGCTTTGTGAATGACAATGTCAAGGATCAATGTGATGAGAAGTTTCATTGAGCTTTGTGATGACAATGGCATGCAGCATTGTGATGCCAAGGGTCATGGAGCTTTGTGATGACATAGGCCATGGAGCATTTTGATGACAAGGGCGTGGTGCATTGCGATGAGAAGGGCAGGGATCATTGTGATGACAGTGTCATGGAGCAATTGGATGAAAAGGGTCATGGAACATTTTGATGACAGGGGTTATGGAACATTGTGATGTCAGGGGCATGGAGCATTGTGATGATAAGTGCATGTAGCATTGTAGTGACAAGGGTTATGGAACACTGTGATGACCGGCGTGAGGGAGTATTGAGATGATTAGTGATGGAACATTGTGATATCATTGGTGAGAGAGCATTTTGATGAGAAGTGCATGGAGCATTGTGATAACAAGGTTGTGGAGCACTGTGATGACAAACGCATGGCACATTGTTATGATATGGGTCATGGAGCATTGTGCTGACAAACGCATGGATCATTGTGATGACAAGGTTTATGGAGCATTGTGATGACAACGATGTGGAGCATTGTGATGACAAGCGCATGGTGCATTGTGATGCCATGGGTCATGGAGTATTGTGCTGGCAAAGGCATGGAGCATTGTGATGACTAGGGTCACGGAGCATTGTGATGATATGTTCATGGAGCATTGTGGTGACAATGGTCATGAAGCATTGTGATGACTGGAGTCACGGAGCATTGTGATGACAGGGGTCATAGAGCATTGTAATGAAAGTGCATGGAGCATTGTGATGACAGGGGCATGTTGCATTGGTCTGACAAATTTCATGGACTATTGTGATGAGAGTGGGCATGGCGCATTGTGATGACAAGGGCATAGAGCATTGTGATGAGAAGGTCATGGAGTATTGTGAAGACAGGTGTCAGGGAGCATTGTGATGAGATATGTCATGGTCATTGCGATGACAATGGAATGGAGCAATGTGATGCCAAGTGTCATGGAGGATGGTGATGACAAAGGTAATGGAGCATTTTGATGACAAGGGCATGGAGCATTGTGATGACAAGGGCCATTGAGAATTTTGATGACCAGTTCATGAAGCATTGTGATGAGAAGCACATAGAGCTTGCTATGACAGGGATCATGGAGCATTGCGATGACAAGTGCAAAGAGAATTGTGATGACAAAGCATGTAACGCTGTGATGAGGAGTGTCATGGAGCATACTGATGCCAAGAACGTGGAGAAATGTGATGACACAGGGAATGGAGCATTGTGATGACCAGGGCATGGAGCATTGTGATGACCAGGGCATGGAGCATTGTGATGGCAAGACCGTGGAGCATTGTGATGAGAAGGTCACGGGTAACTGTGATGACGAGCGACATGGAGCACTGTAATGACAAGGGGTATGGAGCATTGTGATAACAGGGGTCAAGAAGCATTGTGATGACAAGGGTCAGGGAGCACTCTGATGACAAACTTGTGGAGTATTTTGATGACAATGGCATGGAGCATTGTGAAGAAAACGGCATGGGGCTTTGTGATGAAAAAGGCATGGAGCCTTTTCATGACAGGTTTCAAGGAGTATTCTGAAAACAAGTGTCAGGGAGACTTGTGATGACAAAGGTCATGGAGCATTGTGACGACAAGCACATGGAGTATTGTGATGACAAGCACATGGAGCTTGCTATGACAGGGGTCATGGAGCATTGTGATGACAAGGGCATAGAGAATTGTGATGACAAAGCATTTAACACTTTGATGAGAAGTGTCATGGAGCATAGTGATGCCAAGAACGTGGAGAATTGTGATGACAGGGACATGGAGCAGTGTGATGACCTTGGCATGGAGCATTTTCATGGCAAGACCGTGGAGCATTGTGATGAGAAGACCATGGATAATTGTGATGACAAGCGTCATGGAGCACTGTAATGACAAGGGGTGTGGAGCATTGTGATGACAGGGGTCATGGAGCATTGTGATGACAGTGGTCATGGAGCACTGTGATGACAAGTGTCATGGAGCATGTTGATGACAAGGGCGTGGAGCATTGTGATGAGAAGAGCAGGGATAATTGTGATTACGAGCGTCATGGAGCACTGTAATGAAAAGGGGTATGGAGTATTGTGGTGACAGGGGTCATGGAGCATTGTGATGACTGGGGACATGGAGCATTGTGATAACCATGTCATGGAGCATTGTGATGGCAAGACAATGGAGCACTGTGATGAGAAGACCATGGATAATTGTGATGACGAGCATCATGGAGCACTATAATGACAAGGGGCATGGAGCATTGTGATGACAGGTGTCATGGAACATTTTGATGACAGGGTTCATGGATCAATGTGATCACAAGTGTCACGGAGCATTCTGATGACAAGCTTGTGGAGTATTGTGATGACAATGGCATGGAGCATTGTGATGAAAAGGGCATGGATCATTGTGATGAAAAGGGCATGGAGACTTGTCATGAGAGTTTTCAATTAGCGTACTGATGACAAATTCCAGGGAGCATTGTGATGACAAGTGTATTGAGAATTGTGTTGACAAAGTTCATGGAGCATTGTGATGAGAAGTCCATGGATTATTGCGGTAACCAGCATCATGGGGCGTTGTGATGACAAGTTTTATGGAACATTGTGATCACAGGGGTTTGGAGCATTGTGATGACAGAGGTCATGGAGAATTTTGATTTCATTGTGATGACAATAGCATGAAGCATTAGGATGATGGGCATGGTGCATTGTGATGACAGGGTTCATGGAGCATTGAGATGAAAAGTGGCATGGAGTAATGTTATTACAGGGGTCTGGGAGCATTGTGATGAAAAGGGCATGGAGCATTGTGATGAGAAGTCCATGGAGCATTCTGATGACATGTGTCAGGGAGCTTTGTGATGACATGGGCATGGAGCATTGTGATTACAGGGGTCTTGGAGCATTGTGATGACAAGGGTCATGGAGTCTTGCGATGACAAAGCCGTAGAACATTGTGATGGCAGGGGTCATGGAGCATTGTTATGATAGGGGTAATGGAGCATTGTGATGAGAAGGGCATGGAGCATTGGTCTGACAAGTTTCATGGATTATTGTGATGAGAGTGGGCATGGAGCATTGTGATGACAAGGGCACGGAACACAGTGATACATGTTTCTTGGAGGATTGCAATGACAAAGGCATGGTGCATTGTGATGAGAAGGGCAAGGAGCATTGTGATGAGAAGGCCATGGAGCATTCTGATGACATGCGTCAGGGAGCTTTGTGATGACATGGGCATGGAGCATTGTGATTACAGGGGTCTTGGAGCATTGTGATGACAAGGGTCATGGAGTCTTGCGATAACAAAGCCGTGGAACATTGTGATGGCAGGGGTCATGGAGCATTGTTATGACAGTGATATTGGAGCATTTTGATGACAAGTGCATGGAGCATTGGTATGAAAAGTTTCATGGATTATTGTGATGAGAGTGGGCATGGAGCATTGTGATGACAAGTGCACGGAACACAGTGATACATGTGTCTTGGAGGATTGCAATGACAAAGGCATGGTGCATTGTGATGAGAAGGGCATTGTGCATTGTGATGACAAGCGTCATGAAGCTTTGTGATGAAAATGTCATGGAGCAATGTGATGAGAGGTTTCATGGATCTTTGTGATGACAATGGCATGGAACATTGTGATGCCAAGGGTCATGGAGCTTTGTGATGACATAGGCCATGGAGCATTTTCATGACAAGGGTGTGGTGCATTGAGATGAGAAGGGCAGGGAGCATTGTGATGACAGGGTCATGGAGCAATTGGATGAAATGGTCATGGAACATTTTGATGACAGTGTTTATGGAACATTGTGATGTCAGGGGTCATGGAGCATTGTGATGAAAAGGGTCATGGAGCATTGTGATGACAGGGGTTATGGAACATTGTGATGTCAGGGGCATGGAGCATTGTGATGATAAGTGCATGTAGCATTGTTGTATCAAGGGTTATGGAACATTGTGATGACAGCCGTGAGGGAGTATTGAGATGATTAGTGATGGAACATTGTGATATCATTGGTGAGAGAGCATTTTGATGAGAAGTGCATGGAGCATTGTGATAACAAGGTTGTGGAGCACTGTGATGAAAACGCATGGCACCTTGTGATGATATGGGTCATGGAGCATTGTGCTGACAAACACATGGACATTGTGATGACAAGGTTTATGGAGCATTGTGATGACAACGATGTGGAGCATTGTGATGACAAGTGCATGGCGCATTGTGATGCCATGGGTCATGGAGTATTGCGCTGACAAAGGCATGGAGCATTGTGATGACTAGGGTCACGGAGCATTGTGATGAAATGTTCATGGAGCATTGTGGTGACAATGTTCATGAAGCATTGTGATGACTGGAGTCACGGAGCATTGTGATGACAGGGGTCATAGAGCATTGTGATGAAAGTGCATGGAGCATTGTGATGACAGGGGCATGTTGCATTGGTCTGACAAATTTCATGGACTATTGTGATGAGAGTGGGCATGGCGCATTGTGATGACAAGGGCATGGAGTATTGTGAAGACAGGTGTCAGGGAGCGTTGTGATGACATATGTCATGGTCATTGCGATGACAATGGAATGGAGCATTTTGATGCCAAGTGTCATGGAGGATTGTGATGACAAAGGTAATGGAGCATTTTGATGACAAGTGCTTGGAGCATTGTGATGACAAGGGTCATGGAGCTTTGTGATGACAAGGGCATGGAGCATTGTGATGACAAGGGCCATTGAGAATTTTGATGACCAGTTCATGGAGCATTGTGATGACAAGCACATGGAGCTTGCTATGACAGGGATCATGGAGCATTGCGACGACAAGTGCATAGAGAATTGTGATGACAATGCCTGTAACACTGTGATGAGAATTGTCATGGAGCATAGTGATGCCAAGAACGTGGAGAATTGTGATGACACGGGACATGGAGCATTGTGATGACCAGGGCATGGAGCATTGTGATGGCAAGACCGTGGAGCACTGTGATGAGAAGACCACGGGTAACTGTGATGACGAGCGTCATGGAGCACTGTAATGACAAAGGGTATGGAGCATTGTGATAACAGGGGTCATGGAGTGATGACAAGGTTCAGGGAGCACTCTGATGACAAGCTTGTGGAGTATTTTGATGACAATGGCATGGAGCATTGTGAAGAAAACGGCATGGGGCATTGTGATGAAAAAGGCATGGAGCCTTTTCATGACAGGTTTCAAGAAGCATTCTGAGAACAAGTGTCAGGGAGCCTTGTGATGACAAAGGTCATGGAGCATTGTGACGACAAGCACATGGAGTATTGTGATGACAAGCACATGGAGCTTGCTATGACAGGGGTCATGGAGCATTGCGATGACAAGTGCATTGAGAATTGTGATGACAAAGCATGTAACACTTTGATGAGAAGTGTCATGTAGCATTCTGATGCCAAGAACGTGGAGAATTGTGATGTCAGGGACATGGAGCAGTGTGATGAACAGGGCATGGAGCATTGTGATGGCAAGACCGTGGAGCATTGTGATGAGAAGATCATTGAAAATTGTGATGACAAGCGTCATGGAGCACTGTAATGACAAGGGGTTTGGAGCATTGTGATGACAGGGGTCATGGAGCATTGTGATGACAGTGGTCATGGAGCATTGTGATGACAAGTGTCATGGAGCATTTTGATGACAAGGGCGTGGAGCATTGTGATGAGAAGAGCATGGATAATTGTGATTACGAGCGTCATGGAACACTGAAATGAAAAGGGGTATGGAGTATTGTGATGACAGGGGTCATGGAGCATTGTGATGACTGGGGACATGGAGCATTGTGATAACCAGGTCATGGAGCATTGTGATGGCAAGACAGTGGAGCACTGTGATGAGAAGACCATGGATAATTGTGATGACGAGCATCATGGAGCACTGTAATGACAAGGGGCATGGAGCATTGTGATGACAGGTGTCATGGAACATTTTGATGACAGGGTTCAGGATCATTGTGATGACAAGTGTCACGGAGCATTCTGATGACAAGCTTGTGGAGTATTGTGATGACAATGGCATGGAGCATTGTGATGAAAAGGGCATGGATCATTGTGATGAAAAGGGCATGGAGACTTGTCATGACAGTTTTCAATGAGCATAGTGATGACAAGTTCCAGGGAGCACTGTGATGAGAAGTCCATGGATAATTGTGGTAACCATCATCATGGGGCGTCGTGATGACAAGTTTTATGGAACATTGTGATCACAGGGGTTTGGAGCATTGTGATGACAGAGGTCATGGAGAATTTTGATTTCATTGTGATGACAATAGCATGAAGCATTATGATGATGGGCATGGTGCATTTTGATGACAGGGTTCATGGAGCACTGAGATGAAAAGTGGCATTGAGTATTGTTATTACAGGGGTCTTGGAGCATTGTGATGAAAAGGGCATGGAGCATTGTGATGAGAAGGCCATGGAGCATTCTGATGACATGCGTCAGGGAGCTTTGTGATGACATGGGCATGGAGCATTGTGATTACAGGGGTCTTGGAGCATTGTGATGACAAGGGCATGGAGCATTGGTCTGAAAAGTTTCATGGATTATTGTGATGAGAGTGGGCATGGAGCATTGTGATGACCAGGGCACGGAACACAGTGATACATGTGTCTTGGAGGATTGCAATGACAAAGGCATGGTGCATTCTGATGAGAAGGGCATGGAGCATAGTGATGAGAAGGCCATGGAGCATTCTGATGACATGCGTCAGGGAGCTTTGTGATGACATGGGCATGGAGCATTGTGATTACAGGGGTCTTGGAGCATTGTGATGACATGGTTCATGGAGTCTTGCGATGACAAAGCCGTGGAACATTGTGATGGCAGGGGTCATGGAGCATTGTTATGACAGTGGTAATGGAGCATTGTGATGTCAAGGGCATGTTGCATTGGTCTGAAAAGTTTCATGGATTATTGTGATGAGAGTGGGCATGGAGCATTGTGATGACAAGTGCACGGAACACAGTGATACATGTGTCTTGGAGGATTGCAATGACAAAGGCATGGTGCATAGTGATGAGAAGGGCATCGAGCATTGTGATGACAAGCGTCATGGAGCTTTGTGATGACAACGTCATGGAGCAATGTGGTGAGAGGTTTCATGGAGCTTTGTGATGACAATGACATGCAGCATTGTGATGCCAAGGGTCATGGAGCTTTGTGATGACATAGGCCATGGAGCATTTTGATGAGAAGGGTGTGGTGCATTGTGATGAGAAGGGCAGGGAGCATTGTGATGACAGGTTCATGGAGCAATTGGATGAAATGGTCATGGAACATTTTGATGACAGTGATTTTGGAACATTGTGATGTCAGGGGTCATGGAGCATTGTGATGAAAAGGGTCATGGAGCATTGTGATGACAGGTGTTATGGAACATTGTGATGTCAGGGGCATGGAGCATTGTGATGATAAGTGCATGTAGCATTGTTGTGACAAGGGTTATGGAACATTGTGATGACAGGCGTGAGGGAGTATTGAGATGATTAGTGCTGGAACATTCTGATATCATTGGTGAGAGAGCATTTTGATGAGAAGTGCATGGAGCATTGTGATAGCATGGCTGTGGAGCACTGTGATGACAAACGCATGGCACATTGTGATGATATGGGTCATGGAGCATTGTGCTGACAAACGCATGGAGCATTGTGATGACAAGGTTTATGGAGCATTGTGATGACAACGATGTGGAGCATTGTGATGACCAGCGCATGGCGCATTGTGATGCCATGGGTCATGGAGTATTGTGCTGACAAAGGCATGGAGCATTGTGATCACTATGGTCACGGAGCATTGTGATGAAACGTTCATGGAGCATTGTGGTGACAAAGGTCATGAAGCATTGTGATGACTGGAGTCATGGAGCATTGTGATGACAGGGGTCATAGAGCATTGTGATGAAAGTGCATGGAGCATTGTGATGACAGGGGCATGTTGCATTGGTCTGACAAATTTCATGGACTATTGTGATGAGAGTGGGCATGGCGCATTGTGATGACAAGGGCATGGAGCATTGTGATGAGAAGGTCAAGGAGTATGGTGAAGACAGGTGTCAGGGAGCATTGTGATGAGATATGTCATGGTCATTGCGGTGACAATGGAATGGAGCATTGTGAGGCCAAGTGTCATGGAGGATGGTGATGACAAAGGTCATGGAGCATTTTGATGACAAGGGCATGGAGCATTGTGATGACAAGGGCCATTGAGAATTTTGATGACCAGTTCATGAAGCATTGTGATGACAAGCACATGGAGCTTGCTATGACAGGGATCATGGAGTATTGCGATGACAAGTGCATAGAGAATTGTGATGACAAAGCATGTAACACTGTGATGAGTAGTGTCATGGAGCATAGTGATGCCAAGAATGTGGAGAATTGTGCTGACACGGGACATGGAGCATTGTGAGGACCAGGGCTTGGAGCATTGTGATGGCAAGACCATGGAGCATTGTGATGAGAAGGCCACGGGTAACTGTGATGACGAGCATCATGGAGCACTGTAATGACAGGGAGTATGGAGCATTGTGATAACAGGGGTCTTGGAGCATTGTGATGACAATGGTCAGGGAATATTCTGATGACAAGCTTGTGTAGTATTTTGATGACAAAGGCATGGAGCATTGTGAAGAAAACGGCATGGGGCATTGTGATGAAAAAGGCATGGAGCCTTTTCATGACACGTTTCAAGGAGCATTCTGACAACAAGTGACAGGGTGCATTGTGATGACAAAGGTCATGGAGCATTGTGACGACAAGCACATGGAGTATTGTGATGAAAAGCACATGGAGCTTTCTATGACAGGGGTCATGGAGCATTGCGATGACAAGGGCATAGAGAATTGTGATGACAAAGCATTTAACACTTTGATGAGAAGTGTCATGGAGCAGAGTGATGCCCAGAACGTGGAGAATTGTGATGACAGGGACATGGAGCTTTGTGATGACCAGGGCTTGGAGCATTGTGATGGCAAGACCGTGGAGCATTGTGATGAGAAGACCACGGGTAACTGTGATGACGAGCGTCATGGAGCACTGTAATGACAAGGGGTGTGGAGAATTGTGATGACAGGGGTCATGGAGCATTGTGATGACAGTGGGCATGGAGCATTGTGATGACAAGTGTCATGGAGTGTGTTGATGACAAGGGCGTGGAGCATTGTGATGAGAAGACCATGGCTAATTGTGATTACGAGCGTCATGGATCACTGTAATGAAAAGGGGTATGGAGTATTGTGATGACAGGGGTCATGGAGCATTGTGATGACTGGGGACATGGAGCATTGTGATAACCTGGTCATGGAGCATTGTGATGGCAAGACAGTGGAGCACTGTGATGAGAAGACCATGGATAATTGTGATGACGAGCATCATGGAGCATTGTAATGACAAGGGGCATGGAGCATTGTGATGACAGGTGTCATGGAACATTTTGATGACAGGGTTCATGGATCATTGTGATGACAAGTGTCACGGAGCATTCTGATGAGAAGCTTGTGGAGTATTGTGATGACAATGGCATGGAGCATTTTGATGAAAAGTGCATGGAGACTTGTCATGACAGTTTTCAATGAGCATACTGATGACAAGTTCCAGGGAGCATTGTGATGACAAGTGTATTGAGAATTGTGATGACAAAGGTCATGGAGCATTGTGATGAGAAGTCCATGGATAATTTTGGTAACCAGCATCATGGGGCGTTGTGATGACAAGTTTTATGGAACATTGTGATCATAGGGGTTTGGAGCATTGTGATGACAGAGGTCATGGAGAATATTGATTTCATTGTGATGACAATAGCATGAAGCATTATGATGATGGGCATGTTGAATTGTGATGACAGGGTTCATGGAGCACTGAGATGAAAAGTGGCATGTAGTATTGTTATTACAGGTGTCTTGGAGCATTGTTATGGAAATGACATGGAGCATTGTGATGAGAAGTCCATGGAGCATTCTGATGACATGTGTCAGGGAGCTTTGTGATGACATGGGCATGGAGCATTGTGATTACAGGGGTCTTGGAGCACTGTGATGACAAGGGTCATGGAGTCTTGCGATGACAAAGCCGTAGAACATTGTGATGGCAGTGGTCATGGAGCATTGTTATGACAGGGTTAATGGAGCATTGTGATGATAAGGGCATGGAGCATTGGTCTGACAAGTTTCATGGATTATTGTGATGAGAGTGGACATGGAGCATTGTGATGACAAGGGCACGGAACACAGTGATACATGTGTCTTGGAGGATTGCAATGACAAAGGCATGGTGCATTCTGATGAGAAAGGCATGGAGCATTGTGATGAGAAGGCCATGGAGCATTCTGATGACATGCGTCAGGGAGCTTTGTGATGACATGGGCATGGAGCATTGTGATTACAGGGGTCTTGGAGCATTGTGATGACAAGGGTCATGGAGTCTTGCGATGACAAAGCCGTGGAACATTGTGATGGCAGGGGTCATGGAGCATTGTTATGACATTGGTAATGGAGCATTGTGATGACAAGTGCATGGAGCATTGGTCTGAAAAATTTCATGGATTATTTAGATGAGAGTGGGCATGGAGCATTGTGATGACAAGTGCACGGAACACAGTGATACATGTGTCTTGGAGGATTGCAATGACAAAGGCATGGTGCATTGTGATGAGAAGGGCATCGAGCATTTTGATGACAAGCGTCATGGAGCTTTGTGATGACAACGTCATGGAGCAATGTGATGAGAGGTTTCATGGAGCTTTGTGATGACAATGGCATGCAGCATTGTGATGCCAAGGGTCATGGAGCTTTGTGATGACATAGGCCATGGAGCATTTTGATGACAAGGGTGTGGTGCATTGTGATGAGAAGGGCAGGGAGCATTGTGATGACAGGGTCATGGAGCAATTGGATGAAATGGTCATGGAACATTTTGATGACAGTGTTTATGGAACATTGTGATGTCAGGGGTCATGGAGCATTGTGATGAAATGGGTCATGGAACATTGTGATGTCAGGGGCATGGAGCATTGTGATGATAAGTGCATGTAGCATTGTTGTGACAAGGGTTATGGAACATTGTGATGACAGGTGTGAGGGAGTATTGAGATGATTAGTTAAGGAACATTGTGATATCATTGGTGAGAGAGCATTTTGATGAGAAGTGCATGGAGCATTGTGATAACAAGGTTGTGGAGCAATGTGATGACAAACGCATGGCACATTGTTATGATATGGGTCATGGAGCATTGTGCTGACAAACGCATGGATCATTGTGATGACAAGGTTTATGGAGCATTGTGATGACAGCGATGTGGAGCATTGGGATGACAAGCGCATGGCACATTGTGATGCCATGGGTCATGGAGTATTGTGCTGACAAAGACATGGAGCATTGTGATGACTAGGGTCACGGAGCATTCTGATGATATGTTCATGGAGCATTGTGGTGACAATGGTCATGAAGCATTGTGTTGACTGGACTCAAGGAGCATTGTGATGACATGGGTCATGGAGCATTTTGATAACAAGGGCATGGAGCATTGTGATGACAAGGGCATGGAGCATTGGTCTAATAAGTTTCATGGATTATTGCAATGACAGTATGAAAGGCGCATTGTGATGACAAGGGCATAGAGCATTGTGAAGACCAGGTCATGCAGTACTGTGAAGTCTGGTGTCAGGGAGCATTGTGATGACATATGTAATGGCCCATTGTGATGACAATGGCATGGAGCATTTTGATGCCAAGTGTCATGGAGGATTCTGATGATAAAGGTAATGGAGCATTTTGATGACAAGGTCTTGGAGCATTGTGATGACAAGGGTCATGGAGCTTTGTGATGACAAGGGCATGGAGCATTGTGATGATATGTTCATGGAGCATTGTGGTGACAATGGTCATGAAGCATTGTGATGACTGGAGTCACGGAGCATTGTGATGACAGGGATTATGGAACATTGTGATGTCAGGGGCATGGAGCATTGTGATGATAAGTGCATGTAGCATTGTTGTGACAAGGGTTATGGAACATTGTGATGACAGGTGTGAGGGAGTATTGAGATGATTAGTTAAGGAACATTGTGATATCATTGGTGAGAGAGCATTTTGATGAGAAGTGCATGGAGCATTGTGATAACAAGGTTGTGGAGCAATGTGATGACAAACGCATGGCACATTGTTATGATATGGGTCATGGAGCATTGTGCTGACAAACGCATGGATCATTGTGATGACAAGGTTTATGGAGCATTGTGATGACAACGATGTGGAGCATTGGGATGACATACACATGGCACATTGTGATGCCATGGGTCATGGAGTATTGTGCTGACAAAGGCATGGAGCATTGTGATGACTAGGGTCACGGAGCATTGTGATGATATGTTCATGGAGCATTGTGGTGACAATGGTCATGAAGCATTGTGTTGACTGGACTCAAGGAGCATTGTGATGACATGGGTCATGGAGCATTTTGATAACAAGGGCATGGAGCATTGTGATGACAAGGGCATGGAGCATTGGTCTAATAAGTTTCATGGATTATTGCAATGACAGTATGAAAGGCGCATTGTGATGACAAGGGCATGGAGCATTGTGAAGACCAGGTCATGCAGTACTGTGAAGACTGGTGTCAGGGAGCATTGTGATGACATATGTAATGGCCCATTGTGATGACAATGGCATGGAGCATTTTGATGCCAAGTGTCATGGAGGATTCTGATGATAAAGGTAATGGAGCATTTTGATGACAAGGTCTTGGAGCATTGTGATGACAAGGGTCATGGAGCTTTGTGATGACAAGGGCATGGAGCATTGTGATGATATGTTCATGGAGCATTGTGGTGACAATGGTCATGAAGCATTGTGATGACTGGAGTCACGGAGCATTGTGATGACAGGGGTCATAGAGCATTGTTATGAAAGTGCATGGAGCATTGTGATGACAGGGGCATGTTGCATTGGTCTGACAAATTTCATGGACTATTGTGATGAGAGTGGGCATGGCGCATTTTGATGACAAGGTCTTGGAGCATTGTGATGACAAGGGTCATGGAGCTTTGTGATGACAAGGGCATGGAGCATTGTGATGACAAGGGCCATTGAGAATTTTGATGACCAGTTCATGAAGCATTGTGATGACAAGCACATGGAGCTTGCTATGACAGGGATCATGGAGCATTGCGATGAGAAGTGCATAGAGAATTGTGATGAAAAAGCATGTAACACTGTGATGAGAAGTGTCATGGAGCATAGTGATGCCAAGAACGTGGAGAATTGTGATGACACGGGACATGGAGCATTGTGATGACCAAGGCATGGAGCATTTTGATGGCAAGACCATGGAGCATTGTGATGAGAAGGCCATGGGTTACTGTGATGACGAGCGTCATGGAGCACTGTAATGACAAGGGGTATGGAGCATTGTGATAACAGGGGTCATGGAGCATTGTGATGACAAGCGTCAGGGAGCATTCTGATGACAAGCTTGTGGAGTATTTTCATGACAATGGCATGGAGCATTGTGAAGAAAACGACATGGGGCATTGTGATGAAAAAGGCATGGAGCCTTTTCATGACAGGTTTCAAGGAGCATTCTGAGAACAAGTGTCAGGGAGACTTGTGATGACAAAGGTCATGGAGCATTGTGACGACAAGCACATGGAGTATTGTGATGACAAGCACATGGAGCTTGCTATGACAGGGGTCATGGAGCATTGCAATGACAAGTGCATTGAGAATTGTGATGACAAAGCATGTAACACTTTGATGAAAAGTGTCATGGAGCATTCTGATGCCAAGAACGTGGAGAATTGTGATGACAGGGACATGGAGCAGTGTGATGACCAGGGCATGGAGCATTGTGATGGCAAGACCGTGGAGCATTGTGATGAGAAGACCATGGATAATTGTGATGACAAGCGTCATGGAGCACTGTAATGACAAGGGGTTTGGAGCATTGTGATGACAGGTGTCATGGAGCATTGTGATGACAGTGGTCATGGAGCATTGTGATGACAAGTGTCATGGAGCATTTTGATGACAAGGGCGTGGAGCATTGTGATGAGAAGAGAATGGATAATTGTGATTACGAACGTCATGGAGCACTGTAATGAAAAGGGGTATGGAGTATTGTGATGACAGGGGTCATGGAGCATTGTGATGACTGGGGACATGGAGCATTGTGATAACCAGGTCATGGAGCATTGTGATGGCAAGACAGTGGAGCACTGTGATGAGAAGACCATGGATAATTGTGATGACGAGCATCATGGAGCACTGTAATGACAAGGGGCATGGAGCATTGTGATGACAGGTGTCATGGAACATTTTGATGCCAGGGTTCATGGATCATTGTGATGAGAAGTGTCACGGAGCATTCTGATGACAAGCTTGTGGAGTATTTTGATGACAATGGCATGGAGCATTGTGATGAAAAGGGCATGGATCATTGTGATGAAAAGGGCATGGAGACTTGTCATGAGAGTTTTCAATGAGCATACTGATGACAAGTTCCAGGGAGCATTGTGATGACAAGTGTATTGAGAATTGTGATGACAAAGTTCATGGAGCATTGTGATGAGAAGTCCATGGATAATTGTGGTAACCAGCATCATGGGGCGTTGTGATGACAAGTTTTATGGAACATTGTGATCACAGGGATTTGGAGCATTGTGGTGACAGAGGTCATGGAGAATTTTGATTTCATTGTGATGACAATAGCATGAAGCATTATGATGATTGGCAGGGAGCATTGTGATGACAGGGTCATGGAGGAATAGGATGAAATGGTCATGAAATATTTTGATGACAGTGTTTATGGAACATTGTGATGTCAGGGGTCATGTAGCATTTTGATGAGAAGTCCATGGATAACTGTTATAACCAGCATCATGGGGCATTGTGATGAACAGTTTTATGGAACATTGTGATCAGAGGGGTTTGGAGCATAGTGATGACAGGTCGTGGAGAATTTTGATTTCATTGTGATGACAATAGCATGTAGCATTATGATGATGGGCATGGTGCATTGTGATGACAGGGTTCATGGAGCATTGAGATGAAAAGTGGCATGGGGTATTGTTATTACAGGGGTCTTGGAGCATTGTGATGAAATGGGCATGGAGCATTGTGATGAGAAGGCCATGGAGCATTCTGATGACATGCGTCAGGGAGCTTTGTGATGACATGGGCATGGAGCATAGTGATTAAAGTGGTCTTGGAGCATTGTGATGACAAGGGTCATGGAGTCTTGTGATGACAAAGCCGTGGAACATTGTGATGGCAGGGGTCATGGAGCATTGTTATGACAGGTGTAATGGAGCATTGTGATGACAAGGACATGGAGCATTGGTCTGAAATGTTTCATGGATTATTGTGATGAGAGTGGGCATGGAGCATTTTGATGACAAGTGCACGGAACTCAGTGATACATGTGTCTTGGAGGATTGCAATGACAAAGGCATGGTGCATTGTGATGAGAAGGGCATCGAGCATTGTGATGACAAGCGTCATGGAGCTTTGTGATGACAACACCATGGAGCAATGTGATGAGAGGTTTCATGGAACTTTGTGATGACAATGGCATGGATCATTGTGATGCCAATGGTCATGGAGCTTTGTGATTACATTGGCCATGGAGCATTTTGATGACAAGTGTGTGGGGCATTGTGATGAGAAGGGCAGGGAGCATTGTGATGACAGGGTCATGGAGCAATTGGATGAAATGGTCATGAAACATTTTGATGAGAGTGTTTATGGAACATTGTGATGTTAGGGGTCGTGGAGCATTGTGATGAAAAGGGTCAAGGAGCATTGTGATGACAGGGGTTATGGAACATTGTGATGTCAAGTGTCATGGAGCATTGTGATGATAAGGGCATGTAGCACTGTTGTGACAAGGGGCATGGAACATTGTAATGACAGGGGTGTGGGAGTATTGTGATGATTAGCGATGGAACATTGTGATATCAGTGGTGAGAGAGCATTTTGATGAGATGAGCATGGAGCATTGTGATGACAAACTTGTGGAGCATTGTGATGACAAACGCATGGCACTTTGTGATGACATGGGTCAGGAGCATTGTGCTGACAAATGCATGTAACACTGTGATGACAAGGTTTATGGAGCATTGTGATGACAACGATGTGGAGCATTGTGATGACAAGTGCATGGCACATTGTGATGCCATGGGTCATGGAGTATTGTGCTGACAAAGGCATGGAGCATTGTGATGACAAGGGTCACCGAGAATTGTGATTAAATGTTCATGGAGCATTGTGGTGACAATTGTCACAGAGCCTTGTGATGACGAGGGCATGGATCATTGTGATGAGAAAGGTCATGAAGCACTGTGATGACTGGAGTCACGGAGCATTGTGATGACCTGAGTCATAGAGCATTGTGATAAAAGAGCATGGAGCATTGCGATGAAAGGGGCATGGAGCATTTGTCTGACAATTTTCATGGATTATTGAGATGACAGTGGGCATGGTGAATTGTGATGACAAGGGCATCGAGCATTGTGATGAGAAGGTCATGGAGTACTGTGAAGACAGGTGTTGGAGCACTGTGATGACATATGTCATGGTCCATTGTGATGACAATGGATAGGAGCATTGTGATGCCAAGTGTCATGGAGGATTGTGATGACAAAGGTAACGGAACATTTTGATGAAAAGGGCTTGGAGCATTGTGATGACAAGAGTCATGGAGCATTGTGATGACAAGGGCCATTGAGAATTTTGATGACAAGTTCATGAAGCATTATGAGGACAATCACATGGAGCTTGCTATGACAGGGGTCATGGAGAATTGTGATGACAAGTGCATTGAGAATTGTGATGACAAAGCATGTAACACTGTGAAAAGAAGTATCATTGAGCATAGTGATGCCGAGAATGTGGAGAATTGTGATGACAGGGGACATGGAGCATTGTGATGACCATGGCATGGAGCATTGTGATGGCAAGAACGTGGAGAAGTTTTATGAGAAGACAATGGATAATTGTGATGACGAGCATCACGGAGCACTGTAATGACAAGGGGTATGGAGCATTGTGATGACAGGTGTCATGGAGCATTGTGATGACAGTGGTCATGGAGCATAGTGATGACAAGGGTCATGGAGCATTTTGATGACAAAGACGTGGAGCACTGTGATGAGAAGACCATGGGAAATTGTGATGACGAGTGTCATGGAGCCATTTAATGACCAGTGGTATGGAGCATTGTGATGACAGTGGTCATGGAGCATTGTGATGATTGGGGACATGGAGCGTTGTGATGACAAAGGCATGGAGCATTGTGATGGCAAGACCGTGGAGCAGTGTGATGAGAAGACCATGGATAATTGTGATGACGAGCATCATGGAGCACTGTAATGACAAGGGACATGGAGCATTGTGATGACAGGTGTCACGGAACATTTTGATGACAGGGTTCATGGATCATTGTGATGACAAGTGTCACGCAGATTTCTGATGACAATCTTGTGGAGTATTGTGATGACAATGGCATGGAGCATTGTGATGAAAAGGGCATGGATCATTGTGATGAAAAAGGCATGGAGACTTGTCATGAGAGGGTTCAATGATCATATTGACGACAAGTGTCCGGGAGCATTGTGAGGACAAGTGTATTGAGAATTGTGATGACAAAGGTCATGGAACATTGTGATGAGAAGTCCATGGATAATTGTGATGACCAGTGTCATGGGGCCTTGTGATGACAAGTGTTATGGAACATTGTGATCACAATGGTTTGGAGCATTGTGATGACAGAGTTCATGGAAAAGTTTGATTTCATTGTGATGGCAATAGCATGAAGCATTATGATGATCAGCATGGTGCATTGTGATGACAGGGTTCATGGAGCATTGAGATGAAAAGGGGCATGGATCATTGTGATTACAGGCGTCTTGGAGCATTGTGATGACAAGGGTCATGGAGCCTTGTGATGACAAGACCGTGGAACATGGTGATGGCACGGGTCATGGATCATTTTTATGACAGGGTAATGGAGCATTGTGATGACCGGGTCATGGAGCAATTGGATGAAAAGGGTCATGGAACATTTTGATGACAGGGGTTAGGGAACATTGTGATGTCAGTGGTCATGGAGCTTTTTGATGAAAAGTGCGTGGAGGATTGTGATGAGAAGACCATGGGAAATTGTGATGATGAGTGTGATGGAGCACTTTAATGACAGGGGTCATGGAGCATTGTGATGACTGGGGACATGGAGCTTTGGGATGACCAAGGCATGGAGCATTGTGATGGCAAGACCGTGGAGCATTTTGATGGGAAGACCATGGATAATTGTGATGACGAGCATCATGGAGCACTGTAATGTCTAAGGGTATGGAGCTTTGTGATGTCAGGGGCCATGGAGCATTCTGATGACAAGCTTGTGGAGTATTGTGATGACAATGACATGGAGCGTTGTGATGAAAAGGGCATGGAGTATTCTGATGAAAAAGGCATGGAGCCTTTTCATGACAGTGTTCAAGGAGCATTCTGACGACAAGTGTCAGGGAGCATTGTGAAGACAAGTGTATTGAGCATTGTGATGACAAAGGTCATGGAGCATTGTGACAATAAGGACTTGGAGTATTTTCATGACAGGCATCATGGAGCATTGTGATGACAACTTTTATAGAACATTGTGATCACAAGGGTTTGGAACATTGTGATGACAAGGGCATGAAGCAATATGATCCCAAGTTTCAGGGAGGATTGTGATGACAATGGTAATGGAGTATTGTGATGACAAGTGCATGGAGCATTGTGATGAGAAGGTGATGTAGCATATTGCTGACACAGGCATGGAGAATTGTGATGACTAGGGAATGGAGCATTGTGAGGACAAGAGTCCTGGATCATTGTGTTGTCAGGTGTCATGGACGTTGTGATGACAGTGGTCATGGAGCATTGTGATGATATGTGGCATGGAGCATTATGGTGAGAAGGTCATGGAGTATTGGGCTGAAAAGGTACATGGAGTATTGTGATGACAGGGGTCATGGAGCATTGTGATGATAAGGGAATGGAGCATTTTTATGACAATGTCCTGGAGTATTTTGATGAGAAGACCATGGATCCTTGTGATGACAAGTCTCATGGAGCATTCTGATGAAAAGAGGAATGGAGCATTGTGATTACAGGTGTCTTGGAGCATTGTGATGACAATGGCATGGAGCATTGTGATGAGAAGGCCATGGAGCATTGTCATGACATTTGTCATGGAGCTTTGTGATGACAAGGGCAAGGAGCATTGTTATTGCAGGGGCCTTGGAGCATCGTGATGAAAAGGGCATGGATCATTGTGATGAAAAAGGCATGGAGCCTTGTCATGAAAGGGTTCAAGGAGCATTCTGACGACAAGTGTCAGGGAGCATTGTGATGACAAGGGTATTGAGCATTGTGATGACAAATGTCATTGAGCATTGTGATGAGAAGGCCATGGATAATTGTGATGACGAGCGTCATGGGGCATTGTGATCACAAGTGTTATGGAACATTGTGATCACAAGGGTTTGGAGCATTGTGATGACAGAGGTCATGGAGCATTTTGATTTCATTGTGATGACAATAGCATGAAGCATTATGATGATGGGCATGGTGCATTGTGATGACAGGGTTCATGGAGCATTGTGATGAAAAGGGGCATGGAGCATTGGTCTGAGATGTTTCATGGATTATTGTGATGACATTGGGCATGGCACATTGTGATGACAAGGGCATGGAGCATTGTGATGACAAGTTCATGGAGTATTGTGAAGACAGGTGTCAGGGAGCATTGTGATGACATATTTCATGTTCCATTGTGATGACAATAGCACGGAGCATTGTGATGCCAAGTGTCATGGAGGATTGTTGTGACAAAGGTAAAGGAGCATTGTGATGACAAGGGCATGGAGCATTGTGATGACAAGGGCCACTGATAATTTTTATTTCCAGGTCGTGAAACATTGTGATGACAAGCACATGGGGCTTCCTATGACAGGGGTCATGGAGCATTGCGATGACAAGTGCATGGAGTATTGTGATGCCAAGGGCATATAACATTGTGATGAGAAGCGCCATGGAGCATTGTGATGACAAGGACGAGGAGAATTGTGAGGACAAGGGACATTGAGCTGTGAGAAGACCAGGGCATGGAGCATTGTGATGGCAAAACCGTGTAGCATTGTGATGAGAAGACCTTGGGTAATTGTGATGACGAGCATCATGGAGCACTGTAATGACAAGGGGCATGAAGCATTGTGATGACAGATGTTAGGGAGCATTGTGATGACAGGGGTCATGGAGCATTGTAATGACAAGAGCATGTAATGTTGTGATGAGAAGTGTCATGTAGCATCGTGATGACAAGGACGAGGAGAATTGTGATGACAAGGGAAATGGAGCATTGTGATAACTAGGCATGGTGCAATGTGATGACAGGGGTCATGGAGCATTGTTATGACAAGGGCCATGGTGCATTCTGACATAATGTATCACTTACGAAGGGAATGTAAACATGGCTACATATGAACTGTATTAGGAAATAGAACAGTGTCTCAGATTTAGAAAACACTCTTATGCATGCTTAAGGGGAAAGGAGAGGTGGGGAGATGCACAAAACCATAGTTTGATATTAGCACAGGTACCGTTCCATAATCCAAATATAGAATAGACAAGAACTACTTCTTCCGTAGTGAACGGGACTCAAAATCCCTATTTCCAGGAGAGGAATATATCTGACTAGTAAGAATCTTAAAACCAATGTATTTACATGTCTCTGTAAGGGAACCAAGTTTGTCTAGACCGGCAAAAACAAGTAAGGGAAAATCAGCTCAACCCCATTATAAAACTGAATTTCAAAAAAAAAAAAAATTAAAAAAACAGCGATATTCTTACACAATTCCTTCAAGGGCTCTGATGCAACCTGGAATGACACAATCTACAACGACAGCAGGAAGAGACATAAGGCTGGACACATGGGACTGAGGGGATTGGTGAGATTAGCGGAGAAAATGCAGGCCCTTTAAAGGCATAATGCATGCCACCAATTCGACGGGTCCCAACTCTCCTGGTTGAAGGTAATATTACTACAGCTATAACATGGACGGGAAACCAACAGAGTGGACACCCTGTGAATACAAAAGGTTTCTAAAACTCAACGAACAGTCCCTCTCCTGGTGCTCCGTTTGGACATTCCAACTGCTTTACTATAAGTCTCCCAACGTGAAGAGACAGCCCCTTTAACCTCCTGGTTCCCACTAGTTGCCAATTTGGCTAAGGATGAAAGGGAAAAGGGAGAACCAAAGAGAGAGTAGCTGTTAGGCATTTGGACGGGCATATGACACTCTAATTTGCCGGCAGGAAGAAGAATTAACCAAACTCTCAGCCACCCACCAGGAACCAGTATAGGTCGTGAAGCAAAATTTTGGACTTGCGTTCAGCTCACAAAAACGAGTTGAAAAATGGAGAACAGGGGCAAAGCAATTCACAAACTGGCAGAGTAATAAAGGACAACAATCGTCCAAAAATCTGTTGAGAAAAGGAAACGAGGCGGACATGAATGCGAGGCAGAATAGCAGGAAACAGATTTCAAGAGGTACGTTGGAATCACCTGCAAAGCACAGGAAGAGGGACACAACTTCGAAAATGATGCACTTGGCCAAAATGGGTGTATGCGATTTCTCCTGAATATATTCTGGAGAAAATGCATACGCCCTTTTTGGCCAAGCAAGCAAGCGTGCAACACAAATCTGCACTACAAAGAAGTGTCACTTCCCACTTGTCAAAACGGACATCCACAAAATGTGTAAAAACCAGAAAGGCAAGACAGGCACTGGAGAAGAGGGAGCCTTGTTATGCTGATGTGCGGGATGTAAATTGCCAACTGCCTCACCGGAGGAGTGCATTGAGTTACCTAAAAAAAGTAAACAACAGAGCTACAGAGCCAAGGGCACTTCCAGTCTAGGGAATATACCTTGGGAAAACTGAAAATCAATACGACAGAGCCACCCCCTAATTTAGGGCTGCACTGCTTACAAGAACCTCAACGTGGGTACACCTTAAATATCCCAGGAAATATAAAAATGGTTTAAAAGATTGTGGTACTTACGTACAATAGAATATCCCTCAGCCATGAAAACAAAGTCATAAGACTAGGAGCAGCAAAGTGAGTGGATTCAGGTACGATGATTCTAAGTGAAATAAGTCACACAGAAAAAGAAAATTATCATAAGATATCACTTATGAAGATCCTGTAAACATGGTTTCACATGAACTGAGTTAGGAAAGAGAACAGAGTCTCACATTTAGAAAACACTCTTATGCCCGCTGAAGGGGCAAGGAGAGGTGGGTGATGCATAAAACCAGAGTTTGATATAAGCACAGGTACCATTCCAAAACCAACATGGAATAGACAAGACCTACACCTTCCTCATTGAAAGGGACTCAAAATTCCATATTTTGCGAAGAGGAATATATCTCACTAGTAAGAAATTTAAAACCTCTGTATTGATATGTCTCTGTAAGGGAATCAAGTGTGGCTAGACTGGCATAAACATGGCAGTGAAAATCAGCTCAAACCCACTATAAAAAGGAATATCAAAAAGAAAACAAAAAAACAGGGAAATTCTTTACAATTCCTTCAGGGTCTCCGATGAAACCAGGAATGACCCTGTCTACAATGACAGCTGGATGTGGCATAAGGCTGGACACTTGGGACTGAAAGGATTGGTGAGATTGGGTGAGCAAATGCAGACCCTTTAAAGCAAAAATGGATGGCCCCCATTCCATGGGTCCCAAATCTGCAGGTTGGAGGGAATATTACTATAGCTATAACATGTAACGGAAATCTAGAGAATGGACACACTGTGAATACAAAAGGTTTCTAAAACTCAACGAGTAGTCCCTCCCCTGGTGCTCCGGTTTGACTTTCCAACTGCTTTACTATCAATCTCCCAACTTGGAGAGACAAACCCTTTAACCTCCTGGTTCGCACAGGTTGCCAATTTGGCAGAGGGTGGAAGGGAAGAGGGAGAACCAATGAGAGAGTAGCTGTTAGGCATTTGGACGGGCACATGTCACTCTTATTTCCCGGCAGGAAGAAGTATTGACCAGAGTCTCAGCCAGCCACGGGGAACCAGTATAGGTCCTGAACCAAAATTTTGGACTTGCGTACAGCTCACAAAAAACGAGTTGAAAAATGGAGCTCAGGGGCACAGCAATTCACAAACTGGCAGAGTAATAAAGGACAACTATCGTCCAAAAATCTGTTGACGGAAGGCAACGAGGCAGACTTGAAAGCGAGGCAGAATAGCAGGAAACAGATTTCAAGAGGTACGTTTGAATCACCTTTAAAGCACAGGAAGAGGGGCACAACTTCAACAATGACGCACTTGGCCAAAAGGGGCGTATGTGTTTTCTCCTGAATATATTCAGGAAAAACGCATACGCACTTTTTGGCCAAGCAAGCAAGCGGCCAATGCAAATCTGCACTACAAAGAAGTATCACTTCCCACCAGTCAAAAGGGACATCCAAAAAATGAGTAAAAACCAGAAAGGCAAGACAGGCCCTGGAGAACAGGGAGCCTTGTTATGCTGATGGGCGGTATGTAAATTGCCAACTGCCTCACTGGAGGAGTGCATTGCGTTCCCTAAAACAAGTAAACAACAGAGCTACAGAGCCAAGGGCACTTCCAGTCTAGGGAATATACCTTGGGAAAACTGAAAATCAATAAGACAGAGCCACCCCCAAATTTAGGGCTGCACTGCTTACAAGAACCTGAACTTGGGTACACCTTAAATATCCCAGGAAATAAAAAAAACGGATCAAAAAACTGTGGTATTTATGTACGGTGGAATATCCCTCAGCCATGAAATCAATGTCATAAGACCAGGAGCAGCAAAGTGAGTGGATTCAGGTACGATGATTCTAAGTGAAATAAGTCACCCAGAAAAAGAAACTTATCATAAGATATCACTTATGAAGATCCTGTAAACATGGCTACACATGAACTGAGTTAGGAAAGAGAACAGAGTCTCACATTTAGAAAACACTCTTATGCCTGCTTAAGGGGAAAGGAGAGGTGGGGTGATGCATAAAACCAGAGTTTGATATAAGCACAGGTACAATTTCTAAAAGCAACTGTGGAATAGACAAGACCTACACCTTCCTCAGTGAAAGGGACTCAAAACCCCATATTTCCCACAGAGGAATAGATCTGACTAGTAAGAATCTTAAAACCTATGTATTGATAGGTCTCTCTAAGGGAATCAAGTGTGTCTAGACTGGCAAAACATGGCAGCGAGAATCATCTCAAAGCCACTATAAAAATGAATTTCAAAAACAAAACCAAAAAACCGGGAAATTCTTTACAATTCCTTCAGGGTCTCTGATGAAACCTGGAATGACCCTATCTACAATGACAGCTGGATGTGGCATAAGGCTGGACACTTGGGACTGAGAGGTTTGGTGAGATTGGGTGAGCAAATGCAGACCCTTTATAGCAAAAATGCATGGTCCCCATTCCATGGGTCCCAACTCTCCATGTTGAAGGGAATATTACTACAGCTATAACATGTACAGGAAACCTAGAGAATGGACACACTGTGAATACAAAAGGTTTCTAAAACTCAACGAGTAGTCCCTCCACTGGTGCTCCGGTTTAACTTTCCAACTGCTTTACTATCAATCTCCCAACTTGGAGAGACAAACCCTTTAACCTCCTGGTTCGCACAGGTTGCCAATTTGGCAGAGGGTGGAAGGGAAGAGGGAGAACCAATGAGAGAGTAGCTGTTAGGCATTTGGACGGGCACATGTCACTCTTATTTCCCGGCAGGAAGAAGTATTGACCAGAGTCTCAGCCAGCCAAGGGGAACCAGTATAGGTCCTGAACCAAAATTTTGGACTTGCGTACAGCTCACAAAAAACGAGTTGAAAAATGGAGCTCAGGGGCACAGCAATTCACAAACTGTCAGAGTAATAAAGGACAACTATCGTCCAAAAATCTGTTGAGGGAAGGCAACGAGCGGACTTGAAAGCGAGGCAGAATAGCAGGAAACTGATTTCAAGAGGTACGTTGGAATCGCCTTTAAAACACAGGAAGGGGGGAACAACTTCGACAATGATGCACTTGGCCAAAAGAGGCGAATGCGTTTTTTCCTGAATATATTCAGGAGACAACGCATACGCGCTTTTTGGCCAACAAGCAAGCGGGCAATGCAAATCTGCACTACAAAGAAGTATCACTTCCCACCGCTCAAAAGGGACATCCACAAAATGTGTAAAAACCACAAAGGCAAGACAGGCCCTGGAGAACAGGGAGCCTTGTTATGCTGATGGGCGGTATGTAAATTGCCAACTGCCTCAATGGAGGAGTGCATTGCGTTCCCTAAAACAAGTAAACAACAGAGCTACAGAGCCAAGGGCACTTCCAGTCTAGGGAATATACCTTGGGAAAACTGAAAATCAATAAGACAGAGCCACCCCCAAATTTAGGGCTGCACTGCTTACAAGAACCTGAACTTGGGTACACCTTAAATATCCCAGGAAATAAAAAAACGGATCAAAAGACTGTGGTATTTATGTACGGTGGAATATCCCTCAGCCATGAAATCAATGTCATAAGACCAGGAGCAGCAAAGTGAGTGGATTCAGGTACGATGATTCTAAGTGAAATAAGTCACCCAGAAAAAGAAACTTATCATAAGATATCACTTATGAAGATACTGTAAACATGGCTACACATGAACTGAGTTAGGAAAGAGAACAGAGTCTCACATTTAGAAAACACTCTTATGCCTGCTTAAGGGGAAAGGAGAGGTGGTGTGATGCATAAAACCAGAGTTTGATATAAGCACAGGTACAATTTCTAAAAGCAACTGTGGAATAGACAAGACCTACACCTTCCTAGGTGAAAGGGACTCAAAACCCCATATTTCCTGCAGAGGAATAGATCTGACTAGTAAGAATCTTAAAACCTATGTATTGATATGTCTCTCTAAGGGAATCAAGTGTGTCTAGACTGGCAAAACATGGCAGCGAGAATCATCTCAAACCCACTATAAAAATGAATTTCAAAAACAAAACCAAAAAACCGGGAAATTCTTTACAATTCCTTCAGGGTCTCTGATGAAACCTGGAATGACCCTATCTACAATGACAGCTGGATGTGGCATAAGGCTGGACACTTGGGACTGAGAGGATTGGTGAGATTGGGTGAGCAAATGCAGACCATTTATAGCAAAAATGCATGGCCCCCATTCCATGGGTCCCAACTCTCCATGTTGAAGGGAATATTACTACAGCTATAACATGTACAGGAAACCTAGAGAATGGACACACTGTGAATACAAAAGGTTTCTAAAACTCAACGAGTAGTCCCTCCCCTGGTGCTCCGGTTTGACTTTCCAACTGCTTTACTATCAATCTCCCAACTTGGAGAGACAAACCCTTTAACCTCCTGGTTCGCACAGGTTGCCAATTTGGCAGAGGGTGGAAGGGAAGAGGGAGAACCAATGAGAGAGTAGCTGTTAGGCATTTGGACGGGCACATGTCACTCTTATTTCCCGGCAGGAAGAAGTATTGACCAGAGTCTCAGCCAGCCACGGGGAACCAGTATAGGTCCTGAACCAAAATTTTGGACTTGCGTACAGCTCACAAAAAACGAGTTGAAAAATGGAGCTCAGGGGCACAGCAATTCACAAACTGGCAGAGTAATAAAGGACAACTATCGTCCAAAAATCTGTTGAGGGAAGGCAACGAGCGGACTTGAAAGCGAGGCAGAATAGCAGGAAACTGATTTCAAGAGGTACGTTGGAATCGCCTTTAAAACACAGGAAGGGGGGAACAACTTCGACAATGATGCACTTGGCCAAAAGAGGCGAATGCGTTTTTTCCTGAATATATTCAGGAGACAACGCATACGCCCTTTTTGGCCAAGCAAGCAAGCGGGCAATGCAAATCTGCACTACAAAGAAGTATCACTTCCCACCGCTCAAAAGGGACATCCACAAAATGTGTAAAAACCACAAAGGCAAGACAGGCCCTGGAGAACAGGGAGACTTGTTATGCTGATGGGCGGTATGTAAATTGCCAACTGCCTCAATGGAGGAGTGCATTGCGTTCCCTAAAACAAGTAAACAACAGAGCTACAGAGCCAAGGGCACTTCCAGTCTAGGGAATATACCTTGGGAAAACTGAAAATCAATAAGACAGAGCCACCCCCAAATTTAGGGCTGCACTGCTTACAAGAACCTGAACTTGGGTACACCTTAAATATCCCAGGAAATAAAAAAACGGATCAAAAGACTGTGGTATTGGGCTTCCCTGGTGGCGCAGTGGTTGAGCGTCTGCCTGCCAATGCAGGGGACACGGGTTCGAGTCCTGGTCTGGGAAGATCCCACATGCCGCGGAGCAGCTGGGCCCGTGAGCCACAATTACTGAGCCTGCGCGTCTGGAGCCTGTGCTCCACAACAAGAGAGGCCGTGATAGTGAGAGGCCCGTGCGCGCACTGCGATGAAGAGTGGCCCCTGCTTGCCACAACTAGAGAAAGCGCTCACGCAGAAATGAAGACCCAACACAGCCATAAATAAATAAATTTAAAAAAAAAAAAAAAAAAAAAAAAAAAAAAAAGACTGTGGTATTTATGTACGGTGGAATATCCCTCAGCCATGAAATCAATGTCATAAGACCAGGAGCAGCAAAGTGAGTGGATTCTGGTACGATGATTCTAAGTGAAATAAGTCACCCAGAAAAAGAAACTTATCATAAGATATCACTTATGAAGATCCTGTAAACATGGCTACACATGAACTGAGTTAGGAAAGAGAACAGAGACTCACATTTAGAAAACACTCTTATGCCTGCTTAAGGGGAAAGGAGAGGTGGGGTGATGCATAAAACCAGAGTTTGATATAAGCACAGGTACAATTTCTAAAAGCAACTGTGGAATAGACAAGACCTACACCTTCCTCAGTGAAAGGGACTCAAAACCCCATATTTCCCACAGAGGAATAGATCTGACTAGTAAGAATCTTAAAACCTATGTATTGATATGTCTCTCTAAGGGAATCAAGTGTGTCTAGACTGGCAAAACATGGCAGCGAGAATCATCTCAAACCCACTATAAAAATGAATTTCAAAAACAAAACCAAAAAACCGGGAAATTCTTTACAATTCCTTCAGGGTCTCTGATGAAACCTGGAATGACCCTATCTACAATGACAGCTGGATGTGGCATAAGGCTGGACACTTGGGACTGAGAGGTTTGGTGAGATTGGGTGAGCAAATGCAGACCCTTTATAGCAAAAATGCATGTCCCCCATTCCATGGGTCCCAACTCTCCATGTTGAAGGGAATATTACTACAGGTATAGCATGTACAGGAAACCTAGAGAATGGACACACTGTGAATACAAAAGGTTTCTAAAACTCAACGAGTAGTCCCTCCCCTGGTGCTCTGGTTTGACTTTCCAACTGCTTTACTATCAATCTCCCAACTTGGAGAGACAAACCCTTTAACCTCCTGGTTCGCACAGGTTGCCAATTTGGCAGAGGGTGGAAGGGAAGAGGGAGAACCAATGAGAGAGTAGCTGTTAGGCATTTGGACGGGCACATGTCACTCTTATTTCCCGGCAGGAAGAAGTATTGACCGGAGTCTCAGCCAGCCACGGGGAACCAGTATAGGTCCTGAACCAAAATTTTGGACTTGCGTACAGCTCACAAAAAACGAGTTGAAAAATGGAGCTCAGGGGCACAGCAATTCACAAACTGGCAGAGTAATAAAGGACAACTATCGTCCAAAAATCTCTTGACGGTAGGCAACGAGGCGGACTAGAAAGCGAGGCAGAATAGCAGGAAACAGATTTCAAGAGGTACGTTTGAATCACCTTTAAAGCACAGGAAGAGGGGCACAACTTCGACAATGACGCACTTGGCCAAAAGGGGCGTATGTGTTTTCTCCTGAATATATTCAGGAGAAAACGCATACGAACTTTTTGACCAAGCAAGCAAGGGGGCAATGCAAATCTGCACTACAAACAAGTATCACTTCCCACCGGTAAAAAGGGACAACCACAAAATGTGTAAAAACCAGAAAGGCAAGACAGGCCCTGGAGAACAGGGAGCCTTTTTATGCTGATGGGCGGTATGTAAATTGCCACTGCCTCACTGGAGGAGTGCATTGCGTTCCCTAAAACAAGTAAACAACAGAGCTACAGAGCCAAGGGCACTTCCAGTCTAGGGAATATACCTTGGGAAAACTGAAAATCAATAAGACAGAGCCACCCCCAAATTTAGGGCTGCACTGCTTACAAGAACCTGAACTTGGGTACACCTTAAATATCCCAGGAAATAAAAAAACGGATCAAAAAACTGTGGTATTTATGTACGGTGGAATATCCCTCAGCCATGAAATAAATGTCATAAGACCAGGAGCAGCAAAGTGAGTGGATTCAGGTACGATGATTCTAAGTGAAATAAGTCACACAGAAAAAGAAACTTATCATAAGATATCACTTATGAAGATCCTGTAAACATGGCTACACATGAACTGAGTTAGGAAAGAGAACAGAGTCTCACATTTAGAAAACACTCTTATGCCTGCTTAAGGGGAAAGGAGAGGTGGGGTGATGCATAAAACCAGAGTTTGATATAAGCACAGGTACAATTTCTAAAAGCAACTGTGGAATAGACAAGACCTACACCTTCCTCAGTGAAAGGGACTCAAAACCCCATATTTCCCACAGAGGAATAGATCTGACTAGTAAGAATCTTAAAACCTATGTATTGATAGGTCTCTCTAAGGGAATCAAGTGTGTCTAGACTTGCAAAACATGGCTGCGAGAATCATCTCAAACCCACTATAAAAATGAATTTCAAAAACAAAACCAAAAACAGGGAAATTCTTTACATTTCCTTCAGGGTCTCTGATGAAACCTGGAATGACCCTATCTACAATGACAGCTGGATGTGGCATAAGGCTGGACACTTGGGACTGAGAGGTTTGGTGAGAGTGGGTGAGCAAATTCAGACCCTTTATAGCAAAAATGCATGGCCCCCATTCCATGGGTCCCAACTCTCCATGTTGAAGGGAATATTACTACAGCTATAACATGAATGGGAAACCTAGAGAATGGACACACTGTGAATACAAAAGGTTTCTAAAACTCAACGAGTAGTCCCTCTCCTGGTGCTCCGGTTTGACTTTCCAACTGCTTTACTATCAATCTCGCAACTTGGAGAGACAACCACTTTAACCTCCTGGTTCGCACAGGTGGCCAATTTGGCAGAGGATGGAAGGGAAGAGGGAGAACCAATGAGAGAGTAGCTGTTAGGCATTTGGACGGGCACATGTCACTCTAATTTCCCGGCAGGAAGAAGAATTAACCAGAGTCTCAGCCACCCACCGGAAACCAGTATAGATCCTGAACCAAAATTTTGGACTTGCATACAGCTCATAAAATACGAGTTGAAAAATGGAGTTCTGGGGCACAGCAATTCACAAACTGGCAGAGTAATAATGCACAACTATCGTCCAAAAATCTGTTGAGGGAAGGCAGCGAGGCGGACTTCAAAGCGAGACAGAATAGCAGCAAACAGATTTCAAGTGGTACGTTGGAATCGCCTTTAAAGCACAGGAAGAGGGGCACAACTTCGACAATGACACACTTGGCCAAAAAGGGTGTATGCGTTTTCTCCTGAATATATTCAGGAGAAAACGCATACGCCCTTTTTGGCCAAGCAAGCAAGTGGGCAATGCAAATCTGCACTACAAAGAAGTATCACTTCCCACCGGTCAAAAGGGACATCCACAAATATGTAAAAACCAGAAAGGAAAGACAGGCCCTGGAGAACAGGGAGCCTTGTTATGCTGATGGGCGGGATGTAAATTGCCAACTGCCTCACTGGAGGAGTGCATTGTGTTCCCTAAAACAAGTAAACAACAGAGCTACAGAGCCAAGGGCACTTCCAGTCTAGGGAATATACCTTGGGAAAACTGATAATCAATAAGACAGAGCCACCCCCAAATTTAGGGCTGCACTGCTTACAAGAAACTCACAGTGGGTACACCTTAAATATCCCAGGAAATATAAAAATGGTTCAAAAAAGTGTGGTATTTATGTACGATGGAATATCCCTCAGCCATGAAATCAATGTCATAAGACCAGGAGCAGCAAAGTGAGTGGATTCAGGTACGATGATTCTAAGTGAAATAAGTCACACAGAAAAAGAAACTTATCATAAGATATCACTTATGAAGATCCTGTAAACATGGCTACACATGAACTGAGTTAGGAAAGAGAACAGAGTCTCACATTTAGAAAACACTCTTATGCCTGCTTAAGGGGAAAGGAGAGGTGGGATGATGCATAAAACCAGAGTTTGATATAAGTACAGGTACCATTTCTAAAACCAACTGTGGAATAGACAAGACCTACACCTTCCTCAGTGAAAGGGACTCAAAACCCCATATTTCCTGCAGAGGAATAGATCTGACTAGTAAGAATCTTAAAACATATGTATTGATATGTCTCTGTAAGGGAATCATGTGTGTCTAGACTGGCATAAACATGGCAGCGAGAATCAGCTCAAACCCACTATAAAAAGGAATTTCACAAGCAAAACCAAAAAACAGGGAAATTCTTTACATTTCCTTCAGGGTCTCTGATGAAACCTGGAATGACCCTATCTACAATGACAGCTGGATGTGGTATAAGGCTGGACACTTGGTACTGAGAGTATTGGTGAGATTGGGTGAGCAAATGCAGACCCTTTAAAGCAAAAATGCATGGCCCCCATTCCATGGGTCCCACTCTCCATGTTGAAGGGAATATTACTACAGCTATAACATGTATGGGAAACCTAGAGAATGGACACACTGTGAATACAAAAGTTTTCTAAAACTCAACGAATAGTCCCTCTCCTGGTGCTCCGGTTTGACTTTCCAACTGCTTTACTATCAATCTCCCAAATTGGAGAGACTGCCCCTTTAAGCTCAAGGTTCGCACAGGTTGCCAATTTGGCAGAGGATGGAAGGGAAGAGGGAGAACCAATGAGAGAGTAGCTGTTAGGCATTTGGACGGGCACATGTCACTCTAATTTCCCAGAAAGAAGAAGAATTAACCAGAGTCTCAGCCACCCACCGGGAACCAGTAAACGTCCTGAACCAAAATTTTGGACTTGCGTACAGCTCACAAAAAACGAGTTGAAAAATGGAGCTCAGGGACACAGCAATTCACAAACTGGCAGAGTAATAAAGGACAACTATCGTCCAAAAATCTGTTGAGGGAAGGCAACGAAGCGGACTTGAAAGCGAGGCAGAATAGCAGGAAACAGATTTCAAGAGGTACGTTGGAATCGCCTTTAAAGCACAGGAAGAGGGGCACAACTTCGACAATGACGCACTTGGCCAAAAAGGGCCTATGCGTTTTCTCCTGAATATATTCAGGAGAAAACGCATACACCCATTTTGGCCAAGCAAGCAAGCGGGCAATGCAAATCTGCACTACAAAGAAGTATCACTTCCCACCGGTAAAAGGGACATCCACAAATGTGTAAAAACCAGAAAGGCAAGACATGCCCTGTAGAACAGGGAGCCTTGTTATGCTGATGGGCGGGATGTAAATTGCCAACTGCCTCACTGGAGGAGTGCATTGTGTTCCCTAAAACAAGTAAACAACAGAGCTACAGAGCCAAGGGCACTTCCAGTCTAGGGAATATACCTTGGCAAAACTGAAAATCAATAAGAAAGAGCCACCCCCAAAGTTAGGGCTGCACTGCTTACAAGAACCTCAAAGTGGGTACACCTTAAATATCCCAGGAAATATACAAATGGTTCAAAAAACTGTGGTATTTATGTACGATGGAATATCCCTCAGCCATGAAATCAATGTCATAAGACCAGGAGCAGTAAAGTGAGTGGATTCAGGTACGATGATTCTAAGTGAAATAAGTCACACAGAAAAAGAAACTTATCATAAGATATCACTTATGAAGATCCTGTAAACATGGCTACACATGAACTGAGTTAGGAAAGAGAACAGAGTCTCACATTTAGAAAACACTCTTATGCCTGCTTAGGGGGAAAGGAGAGGTGGGGTGATGCATAAAATCAGAGTTTGATATAAGTACAGGTACCATTTCTAAAACCAACTGTAGAATAGACAAGACCTACACCTTCCTCAGTGAAAGGGACTCAAAACCCCATATTTCCCGCAGAGGAATAGATCTGACTAGCAAGGATCTTAAAACCTATGTATTGATATGTCTCTGTAAGGGAATCAAGTGTGTCTAGACTGGCATAAACATGGCAGCGAGAATCAGCTCAAACCCACTATAAAAAGGAATTTCACAAAGAAAACCAAAAAACAGGGAAATTCTTTACATTTCCATCAGGGTCTCTGATGAAACCTGGAATGACCCTATCTACAATGACTGCTGGATATGTTATAAGGCTGGACACTTGGGACTGAGAGGATTGGTGGGATTGGGTGAGCAAATGCAGACCCTTTAAAGCAAAAATACATGGCCCCCATTCCATGGGTCCCAACTCTCCAGGTTGAACGGAATATTACTACAGCTATAACATGTATGGGAAACCTAGAGAATGGACACACTGTGAATAGAAAAGGTTTCTAAAACTCAACGAATAGTCCCTCTCCTGGTGCTCCGGTTTGACTTTCCAACTGCTTTACTATCAATCTCTCAACTTGGAGAGACAGTCCCTTTAACCTCCTCGTTCTCACAGGTTGCCAAATTGGCAGAGGATGGAAGGGAAGAGGGAGAACCAATGAGAGATTAGCTGTTAGACATTTGTACGGACACATGTCACTCTAATTTCCCGGCAAGAAGAAGAATTAACCAAAGTCTCAGCCACCCACCAGGAACCAGTATAGGTCCTGAACCAAAATTTTGGACTTGCATACAGCTCACAAAAACCGAGTTTAAAAATGGAGCTCAGGGGCACAGCAATTCACAAACTGGCAGAGTAATTATGGAAAACTATCGTCCAAAAATCTGTTGAGGGAAGGCAAGGAGGCAGACTTGAAAGAAAGGCAGAATACCAGGAAACAGTTTTCAATAGGTACGTTGGAATCGCCTTTAAAGCACAGGAAGAGGGGCACAACTTCGACAATGATGCAGTTGGCCAAAAAGGGCGTATGCGTTTTCTCCTGAATATATTCAGGAGAAAACGCATACGCCCTTTTTGGCCAAGCAAGCAAGTGGGCAATACAAATCTGCACTACAAAGAAGTATCACTTCCCACAGGTCAAAAGGGATATCCACAAAATGTGTAAAAACCAGAAAGGCAAGACAGGCCCTGGAGAACAGGGAGCCTTGTTATGCTGATGGGCGGGATGTACATTGCCAACTGCCTCACTGGAGGAGTGCATTGTCTTCCCTAAAACAAGTAAACAACAGAGCTACAGAACAAAGGGAACTTCCAGTAGGGAATATACCTTGGGAACACTAAAAATCAATAAGACAGTGTCACCCCCAAATTTAGGGCTGCAGTGCTTACAAGAACCTCAACTTGGGTACACCTTAAATATCCCAGGAAATATAAAAATGGTTCAAAAATTTGTGGTACTTACGTACGATGGAATGTCCTTCAGCCATGAAATCAATATCATAAGAGCAGGAGCAGCAAAGTGAGTGGATTCAGGTACGATGATTCTAAGTGAAATAAGTCACACAGAAAAAGAATCTTATCATAAGATATCACTTATGAAGATCCTGTAAACATGGCTACACATGAACTGAATTAGGAAAGAGAACAGAGTCTCACATTTAGAAAACACTCTTATGCCTGTTTAAGGGGGAACGAGATGTGGGGTGATGCATAAAACCAGAGTTTGATATAAGCACTGGTACCGTTTCTAAAACCAACTGTGGAATAGACAAGACCAACACCTTCCTAAGTGAAAGGGACTCAAAACCCCATATTTCCCGCAGAGGAATAGATCTGACTAGTAAAATCTTAAAACGTATGTATTGATATGTCTCCGTAAGGGAATCAAGTGTGTCTAGACTGGCATCAACATGGCAGCGAGAATCAGCTCAAACCCACTATAAAACGGAATTTCAAAAACAAAACCAAAAAACAGGGAAATTCTTTACAATTCCTTCAGGGTCTCTGATGAAACCTGGAATGACCCTATCTACAATGACAGCTGGATGTGGTATAAGGCTGGACACTTGGGACTGAGAGGATTGGTGAGATTTGGTGAGCAAATGCAGACCCTTTAAAGCAAAAATGCATGGCCCCCATTCCATGGGTACCAACTCTCCAGGTTGAAGGGAATATTACTATAGCTATAACATGTATGGGAAACCTAGAGAATGGACACACTGTTAATACAAAAGGTTTCTAAAACTCAACGAATAATCCCTCTCCTGGTGCTCCAGGTTGACTTTCCAACTGCTTTACTATCAATCTCCCAACGTGGAGAGACAGAACCTTTAAGCTCCTGTTTCGCACAGGTTGCCAATTTTGCAGAGGATGGAAGGGAAGAGGGAGAACCAATGAGAGAGTAGCTGTTAGGCATTTGAAAGGGCTCATGTCATTCTAATTTCCCGGCAGGAAGAAGAATTAACCAAAGTCTCAGCCACCCACCAGGAACCAGTATAGGTCCTGAACCAAAATTTTGGACTTGTGTACAGCTCAGAAAAAACAAGTTGAAAAATGGAGCTCAGGGGCCCAGCAATTCACAAACTGGCAGAGTAATAAAGGACAACTATCGTCCAAAAATCTGTTGAGGGAAGGCAACGAGGCGGACTTGAAAGCGAGGCAGAATAGCAGGAAACAGATTTCAAGAGGTACGTTGGAATCGCTTGTAAAGCACAGGAAGAGGGGCACAACTTCTCTAATGATGCACTTGGCCAAAAAGGGCGTATACGTTGTTTCCTGAATATATTCAGGAGAAAACGCATACGCCCTTTTTGGCCAAGCAAGCAAGTGGGCAATGCAAATCTGCCCTACAAAGAAGTATCACTTCCCACCGGTCAAAAGGGACATCCACAAATATGTAAAAACCAGAAAGGAAAGACAGGCCCTGGAGAACAGGGAGCCTTGTTATGCTGATGGGCGGGATGTAAATGGCCAACTGCCTCACTGGAGGAGTGCATTGTGTTCCCTAAAACAAGTAAACAACAGAGCTACAGAGCCAAGGGCACTTCCAGTCTAGGGAATATACCTTGGGAAAACTGATAATCAATAAGACAGAGCCACCCCCAAATTTAGGGCTGCACTGCTTACAAGAAACTCACAGTGGGTACACCTTAAATATCCCAGGAAATATAAAAATGGTTCAAAAAAGTGTGGTATTTATGTACGATGGAATATCCCTCAGCCATGAAATCAATGTCATAAGACCAGGAGCAGCAAAGTGAGTGGATTCAGGTACGATGATTCTAAGTGAAATAAGTCACACAGAAAAAGAAAGTTATCATAAGATATCACTTATGAAGATCCTGTAAACATGGCTACACATGAACTGAGTTAGGAAAGAGAACAGAGTCTCACATTTAGAAAACACTCTTATGCCTGCTTAAGGGGAAAGGAGAGGTGGGATGATGCATAAAACCAGAGTTTGATATAAGTACAGGTACCATTTCTAAAACCAACTGTGGAATAGACAAGACCTACACCTTCCTCAGTGAAAGGGACACAAAACCCCATATTTCCCGCAGAGGAATAGATCTGACTAGTAAGAATCTTAAAACCTATGTATTGATATGTCTCTGTAAGGGAATCATGTGTGTCTAGACTGGCATAAACATGGCAGCGAGAATCAGCTCAAACCCACTATAAAAAGGAATTTCACAAGCAAAACCAAAAAACAGGGAAATTCTTTACATTTCCTTCAGGGTCTCTGATGAAACCTGGAATGACCCTATCTACAATGACAGCTGGATGTGGTATAAGGCTGGACACTTGGTACTGAGAGTATTGGTGAGATTGGGTGAGCAAATGCAGACCCTTTAAAGCAAAAATGCATGGCCCCCATTCCATGGGTCCCACTCTCCATGTTGAAGGGAATATTACTACAGCTATAACATGTATGGGAAACCTAGAGAATGGACACACTGTGAATACAAAAGTTTTCTAAAACTCAACGAATAGTCCCTCTCCTGGTGCTCCGGTTTGACTTTCCAACTGCTTTACTATCAATCTCCCAAATTGGAGAGACTGCCCCTTTAAGCTCAAGGTTCGCACAGGTTGCCAATTTGGCAGAGGATGGAAGGGAAGAGGGAGAACCAATGAGAGAGTAGCTGTTAGGCATTTGGACGGGCACATGTCACTCTAATTTCCCAGAAGGAAGAAGAATTAACCAGAGTCTCAGCCACCCACCGGGAACCAGTAAACGTCCTGAACCAAAATTTTGGACTTGCGTACAGCTCACAAAAAACGAGTTGAAAAATGGAGCTCAGGGACACAGCAATTCACAAACTGGCAGAGTAATAAAGGACAACTATCGTCCGAAAATCTGTTGAGGGAAGGCAACGAAGCGGACTTGAAAGCGAGGCAGAATAGCAGGAAACAGATTTCAAGAGGTACGTTGGAATCGCCTTTAAAGCACAGGAAGAGGGGCACAACTTCGACAATGACGCACTTGGCCAAAAAGGGCCTATGCGTTTTCTCCTGAATATATTCAGGAGAAAACGCATACACCCATTTTGGCCAAGCAAGCAAGCGGGCAATGCAAATCTGCACTACAAAGAAGTATCACTTCCCACCGGTAAAAGGGACATCCACAAATGTGTAAAAACCAGAAAGGCAAGACATGCCCTGGAGAACAGGGAGCCTTGTTATGCTGATGGGCGGGATGTAAATTGCCAACTGCCTCACTGGAGGAGTGCATTGTGTTCCCTAAAACAAGTAAACAACAGAGCTACAGAGCCAAGGGCACTTCCAGTCTAGGGAATATACCTTGGCAAAACTGAAAATCAATAAGAAAGAGCCACCCCCAAAGTTAGGGCTGCACTGCTTACAAGAACCTCAAAGTGGGTACACCTTAAATATCCCAGGAAATATACAAATGGTTCAAAAAACTGTGGTATTTATGTACGATGGAATATCCCTCAGCCATGAAATCAATGTCATAAGACCAGGAGCAGTAAAGTGAGTGGATTCAGGTACGATGATTCTAAGTGAAATAAGTCACACAGAAAAAGAAACTTATCATAAGATATCACTTATGAAGATCCTGTAAACATGGCTACACATGAACTGACTTAGGAAAGAGAACAGAGTCTCACATTTAGAAAACACTCTTATGCCTGCTTAGGGGGAAAGGAGAGGTGGGGTGATGCATAAAATCAGAGTTTGATATAAGTACAGGTACCATTTCTAAAACCAACTGTAGAATAGACAAGACCTACACCTTCCTCAGTGAAAGGGACTCAAAACCCCATATTTCCCGCAGAGGAATAGATCTGACTAGCAAGGATATTAAAACCTATGTATTGATATGTCTCTGTAAGGGAATCAAGTGTGTCTAGACTGGCATAAACATGGCAGCGAGAATCAGCTCAAACCCACTATAAAAAGGAATTTCACAAAGAAAACCAAAAAACAGGGAAATTCTTTACATTTCCATCAGGGTCTCTGATGAAACCTGGAATGACCCTATCTACAATGACTGCTGGATATGTTATAAGGCTGGACACTTGGGACTGAGAGGATTGGTGGGATTGGGTGAGCAAATGCAGACCCTTTAAAGCAAAAATACATGGCCCCCATTCCATGGGTCCCAACTCTCCAGGTTGAACGGAATATTACTACAGCTATAACATGTATGGGAAACCTAGAGAATGGGCACACTGTGAATACAAAAGGTTTCTAAAACTCAACGAATAGTCCCTCTCCTGGTGCTCCGGTTTGACTTTCCAACTGCTTTACTATCAATCTCTCAACTTGGAGAGACAGTCCCTTTAACCTCCTCGTTCTCACAGGTTGCCAAATTGGCAGAGGATGGAAGGGAAGAGGGAGAACCAATGAGAGATTAGCTGTTAGACATTTGTACGGACACATGTCACTCTAATTTCCCGGCAGGAAGAAGAATTAACCAAAGTCTCAGCCACCCACCAGGAACCAGTATAGGTCCTGAACCAAAATTTTGGACTTGCATACAGCTCACAAAAACCGAGTTTAAAAATGGAGCTCAGGGGCACAGCAATTCACAAACTGGCAGAGTAATTATGGAAAACTATCGTCCAAAAATCTGTTGAGGGAAGGCAAGGAGGCAGACTTGAAAGAAAGGCAGAATACCAGGAAACAGTTTTCAATAGGTACGTTGGAATCGCCTTTAAAGCACAGGAAGAGGGGCACAACTTCGACAATGATGCAGTTGGCCAAAAAGGGCGTATGCGTTTTCTCCTGAATATATTCAGGAGAAAACGCATACGCCCTTTTTGGCCAAGCAAGCAAGTGGGCAATGCAAATCTGCACTACAAAGAAGTATCACTTCCCACAGGTCAAAAGGAATATCCACAAAATATGTAAAAACCAGAAAGGCAAGACAGGCCCTGGAGAACAGGGAGCCTTGTTATGCTGATGGGCGGGATGTACATTGCCAACTGCCTCACTGGAGGAGTGCATTGTCTTCCCTAAAACAAGTAAACAACAGAGCTACAGAACAAAGGGAACTTCCAGTAGGGAATATACCTTGGGAACACTAAAAATCAATAAGACAGTGTCACCCCCAAATTTAGGGCTGCAGTGCTTACAAGAACCTCAACTTGGGTACACCTTAAATATCCCAGGAAATATAAAAATGGTTCAAAAATTTGTGGTACTTACGTACGATGGAATGTCCTTCAGCCATGAAATCAATATCATAAGAGCAGGAGCAGCAAAGTGAGTGGATTCAGGTACGATGATTCTAAGTGAAATAAGTCACACAGAAAAAGAATCTTATCATAAGATATCACTTATGAAGATCCTGTAAACATGGCTACACATGAACTGAATTAGGAAAGAGAACAGAGTCTCACATTTAGAAAACACTCTTATGCCTGTTTAAGGGGGAACGAGATGTGGGGTGATGCATAAAACCAGAGTTTGATATAAGCACTGGTAGCGTTTCTAAAACCAACTGTGGAATAGACAAGACCAACACCTTCCTAAGTGAAAGGGACTCAAAACCCCATATTTCCCGCAGAGGAATAGATCTGACTAGTAAAATCTTAAAACGTATGTATTGATATGTCTCCGTAAGGGAATCAAGTGTGTCTAGACTGGCATCAACATGGCAGCGAGAATCAGCTCAAACCCACTATAAAACGGAATTTCAAAAACAAAACCAAAAAACAGGGAAATTCTTTACAATTCCTTCAGGGTCTCTGATGAAACCTGGAATGACCCTATCTACAATGACAGCTGGATGTGGTATAAGGCTGGACACTTGGGACTGAGAGGATTGGTGAGATTTGGTGAGCAAATGCAGACCCTTTAAAGCAAAAATGCATGGCCCCCATTCCATGGGTACCAACTCTCCAGGTTGAAGGGAATATTACTATAGCTATAACATGTATGGGAAACCTAGAGAATGGACACACTGTTAATACAAAAGGTTTCTAAAACTCAACGAATAATCCCTCTCCTGTTGCTCCAGGTTGACTTTCCAACTGCTTTACTATCAATCTCCCAACGTGGAGAGACAGAACCTTTAAGCTCCTGTTTCGCACAGGTTGCCAATTTTGCAGAGGATGGAAGGGAAGAGGGAGAACCAATGAGAGAGTAGCTGTTAGGCATTTGAAAGGGCTCATGTCATTCTAATTTCCCGGCAGGAAGAAGAATTAACCAAAGTCTCAGCCACCCACCAGGAACCAGTATAGGTCCTGAACCAAAATTTTGGACTTGTGTACAGCTCAGAAAAAACAAGTTGAAAAATGGAGCTCAGGGGCCCAGCAATTCACAAACTGGCAGAGTAATAAAGGACAACTATCGTCCAAAAATCTGTTGAGGGAAGGCAACGAGGCGGACTTGAAAGCGAGGCAGAATAGCAGGAAACAGATTTCAAGAGGTACGTTGGAATCGCTTGTAAAGCACAGGAAGAGGGGCACAACTTCTCTAATGATGCACTTGGCCAAAAAGGGCGTATACGTTGTTTCCTGAATATATTCAGGAGAAAACGCATACGCCCTTTTTGGCCAAGCAAGCAAGTGGGCAATGCAAATCTGCACTACAAAGAAGTATCACTTCCCACCGGTCAAAAGGGACATCCACAAATATGTAAAAACCAGAAAGGAAAGACAGGCCCTGGAGAACAGGGAGCCTTGTTATGCTGATGGGCGGGATGTAAATGGCCAACTGCCTCACTGGAGGAGTGCATTGTGTTCCCTAAAACAAGTAAACAACAGAGCTACAGAGCCAAGGGCACTTCCAGTCTATGGAATATACCTTGGGAAAACTGATAATCAATAAGACAGAGCCACCCCCAAATTTAGGGCTGCACTGCTTACAAGAAACTCACAGTGGGTACACCTTAAATATCCCAGGAAATATAAAAATGGTTCAAAAAAGTGTTGTATTTATGTACGATGGAATATCCCTCAGCCATGAAATCAATGTCATAAGACCAGGAGCAGCAAAGTGAGTGGATTCAGGTACGATGATTCTAAGTGAAATAAGTCACACAGAAAAAGAAACTTATCATAAGATATCACGTATGAAGATCCTGTAAACATGGCTACACATGAAGTGAGTTAGGAAAGAGAACAGAGTCTCACATTTAGAAAACACTCTTATGCCTGCTTAAGTGGAAAGGAGAGGTGGGATGATGCATAAAACCAGAGTTTGATATAAGTACAGGTACCATTTCTAAAACCAACTGTGGAATAGACAAGACCTACACCTTCCTCAGTGAAAGGGACTCAAAACCCCATATTTCCCGCAGAGGAATAGATCTGACTAGTAAGAATCTTAAAACCTATGTATTGATATGTCTCTGTAAGGGAATCATGTGTGTCTAGACTGGCATAAACATGGCAGCGAGAATCAGCTCAAACCCACTATAAAAAGGAATTTCACAATCAAAACCAAAAAACAGGGAAATTCTTTACATTTCCTTCAGGGTCTCTGATGAAACCTGGAATGACCCTATCTACAATGACAGCTGGATGTGGTATAAGGCTGGACACTTGGTACTGAGAGGATTGGTGAGATTGGGTGAGCAAATGCAGACCCTTTAAAGCAAAAATGCATGGCCCCCATTCCATGGGTCCCACTCTCCATGTTGAAGGGAATATTACTACAGCTATAACATGTATGGGAAACCTAGAGAATGGACACACTGTGAATACAAAAGTTTTCTAAAACTCAACGAATAGTCCCTCTCCTGGTGCTCCGGTTTGACTTTCCAACTGCTTTACTATCAATCTCCCAAATTGGAGAGACTGCCCCTTTAAGCTCAAGGTTCGCACAGGTTGCCAATTTGGCAGAGGATGGAAGGGAGGAGGGAGAACCAATGAGAGAGTAGCTGTTAGGCATTTGGACGGGCACATGTCACTCTAATTTCCCAGAAGGAAGAAGAATTAACCAGAGTCTCAGCCACCCACCGGGAACCAGTAAACGTCCTGAACCAAAATTTTGGACTTGCGTACAGCTCACAAAAAACGAGTTGAAAAATGGAGCTCAGGGACACAGCAATTCACAAACTGGCAGAGTAATAAAGGACAACTATCGTCCGAAAATCTGTTGAGGGAAGGCAACGAAGCGGACTTGAAAGCGAGGCAGAATAGCAGGAAACAGATTTCAAGAGGTACGTTGGAATCGCCTTTAAAGCACAGGAAGAGGGGCACAACTTCGACAATGACGCACTTGGCCAAAAAGGGCCTATGCGTTTTCTCCTGAATATATTCAGGAGAAAACGCATACACCCATTTTGGCCAAGCAAGCAAGCGGGCAATGCAAATCTGCACTACAAAGAAGTATCACTTCCCACCGGTAAAAGGGACATCCACAAATGAGTAAAAACCAGAAAGGCAAGACATGCCCTGGAGAACAGGGATCCTTGTTATGCAGATGGGCGGGATGTAAATTGCCAACTGCCTCACTGGAGGAGTGCATTGTGTTCCCTAAAACAAGTAAACAACAGAGCTACAGAGCCAAGGGCACTTCCAGTCTAGGGAATATACCTTGGCAAAACTGAAAATCAATAAGAAAGAGCCACCCCCAAAGTTAGGGCTGCACTGCTTACAAGAACCTCAAAGTGGGTACACCTTAAATATCCCAGGAAATATACAAATGGTTCAAAAAACTGTGGTATTTATGTACGATGGAATATCCCTCAGCCATGAAATCAATGTCATAAGACCAGGAGCAGTAAAGTGAGTGGATTCAGGTACGATGATTCTAAGTGAAATAAGTCACACAGAAAAAGAAACTTATCATAAGATATCACTTATGAAGATCCTGTAAACATGGCTACACATGAACTGACTTAGGAAAGAGAACAGAGTCTCACATTTAGAAAACACTCTTATGCCTGCTTAGGGGGAAAGGAGAGGTGGGGTGATGCATAAAATCAGAGTTTGATATAAGTACAGGTACCATTTCTAAAACCAACTGTAGAATAGACAAGACCTACACCTTCCTCAGTGAAAGGGACTCAAAACCCCATATTTCCCGCAGAGGAATAGATCTGACTAGCAAGGATCTTAAAACCTATGTATTGATATGTCTCTGTAAGGGAATCAAGTGTGTCTAGACTGGCATAAACATGGCAGCGAGAATCAGCTCAAACCCACTATAAAAAGGAATTTCACAAAGAAAACCAAAAAACAGGGAAATTCTTTACATTTCCATCAAGGTCTCTGATGAAACCTGGAATGACCCTATCTACAATGACAGCTGGATGTGTTATAAGGCTGGACACTTGGGACTGAGAGGATTGGTGGGATTGGGTGAGCAAATGCAGACCCTTTAAAGCAAAAATACATGGCCCCCATTCCATGGGTCCCAACTCTCCAGGTTGAACGGAATATTACTACAGCTATAACATGTATGGGAAACCTAGAGAATGGACACACTGTGAATACAAAAGGTTTCTAAAACTCAACGAATAGTCCCTCTCCTGGTGCTCCGGTTTGACTTTCCAACTGCTTTACTATCAATCTCTCAACTTGGAGAGACTGTCCCTTTAACCTCCTCGTTCTCACAGGTTGCCAAATTGGCAGAGGATGGAAGGGAAGAGGGAGAACCAATGAGAGATTAGCTGTTAGACATTTGTACGGACACATGTCACTCTAATTTCCCGGCAGGAAGAAGAATTAACCAAAGTCTCAGCCACCCACCAGGAACCAGTATAGGTCCTGAACCAAAATTTTGGACTTGCATACAGCTCACAAAAACCGAGTTTAAAAATGGAGCTCAGGGGCACAGCAATTCACAAACTGGCAGAGTAATTATGGAAAACTATCGTCCAAAAATCTGTTGAGGGAAGGCAAGGAGGCAGACTTGAAAGAAAGGCAGAATACCAGGAAACAGTTTTCAATAGGTACGTTGGAATCGCCTTTAAAGCACAGGAAGAGGGGCACAACTTCGACAATGATGCAGTTGGCCAAAAAGGGCGTATGCGTTTTCTCCTGAATATATTCAGGAGAAAACGCATACGCCCTTTTTGGCCAAGCAAGCAAGTGGGCAATGCAAATCTGCACTACAAAGAAGTATCACTTCCCACAGGTCAAAAGGGATATCCACAAAATGTGTAAAAACCAGAAAGGCAAGACAGGCCCTGGAGAACAGGGAGACTTGTTATGCTGATGGGCGGGATGTACATTGCCAACTGCCTCACTGGAGGAGTGCATTGTCTTCCCTAAAACAAGTAAACAACAGAGCTACAGAACAAAGGGAACTTCCAGTAGGGAATATACCTTGGGAACACTAAAAATCAATAAGACAGTGTCACCCCCAAATTTAGGGCTGCAGTGCTTACAAGAACCTCAACTTGGGTACACCTTAAATATCCCAGGAAATATAAAAATGGTTCAAAAATTTGTGGTACTTACGTACGATGGAATGTCCTTCAGCCATGAAATCAATGTCATAAGAGCAGGAGCAGCAAAGTGAGTGGATTCAGGTACGATGATTCTAAGTGAAATAAGTCACACAGAAAAAGAATCATATCATAAGATATCACTTATGAAGATCCTGTAAACATGGCTACACATGAACTGAATTAGGAAAGAGAACAGAGTCTCACATTTAGAAAACACTCTTATGCCTGTTTAAGGGGGAACGAGATGTGGGGTGATGCATAAAACCAGAGTTTGATATAAGCACTGGTACCGTTTCTAAAACCAACTGTGGAATAGACAAGACCAACACCTTCCTAAGTGAAAGGGACTCAAAACCCCATATTTCCCGCAGAGGAATAGATCTGACTAGTAAAATCTTAAAACGTATGTATTGATATGTCTCCGTAAGGGAATCAAGTGTGTCTAGACTGGCATCAACATGGCAGCGAGAATCAGCTCAAACCCACTATAAAACGGAATTTCAAAAACAAAACCAAGAAACAGGGAAATTCTTTACAATTCCTTCAGGGTCTCTGATGAAACCTGGAATGACCCTATCTACAATGACAGCTGGATATGGTATAAGGCTGGACACTTGGGACTGAGAGGATTGGTGAGATTTGGTGAGCAAATGCAGACCCTTTAAAGCAAAAATGCATGGCCCCCATTCCATGGGTACCAACTCTCCAGGTTGAAGGGAATATTACTATAGCTATAACATGTATGGGAAACCTAGAGAATGGACACACTGTTAATACAAAAGGTTTCTAAAACTCAACGAATAATCCCTCTCCTGGTGCTCCAGGTTGACTTTCCAACTGCTTTACTATCAATCTCCCAACGTGGAGAGACAGAACATTTAAGCTCCTGTTTCGCACAGGTTGCCAATTTTGCAGAGGATGGAAGGGAAGAGGGAGAACCAATGAGAGAGTAGCTGTTAGGCATTTGAAAGGGCTCATGTCATTCTAATTTCCCGGCAGGAAGAAGAATTAACCAAAGTCTCAGCCACCCACCAGGAACCAGTATAGGTCCTGAACCAAAATTTTGGACTTGTGTACAGCTCAGAAAAAACAAGTTGAAAAATGGAGCTCAGGGGCCCAGCAATTCACAAACTGGCAGAGTAATAAAGGACAACTATCGTCCAAAAATCTGTTGAGGGAAGGCAACGAGGCGGACTTGAAAGCGAGGCAGAATAGCAGGAAACAGATTTCAAGAGGTACGTTGGAATCGCTTGTAAAGCACAGGAAGAGGGGCACAACTTCTCTAATGATGCACTTGGCCAAAAAGGGCGTATACGTTGTTTCCTGAATATATTCAGGAGAAAACGCATACGCCCTTTTTGGCCAAGCAAGCAAGTGGGCAATGCAAATCTGCACTACAAAGAAGTATCACTTCCCACCGGTCAAAAGGGACATCCACAAATATGTAAAAACCAGAAAGGAAAGACAGGCCCTGGAGAACAGGGAGCCTTGTTATGCTGATGGGCGGGATGTAAATTGCCAACTGCCTCACTGGAGGAGTGCATTGTGTTCCCTAAAACAAGTAAACAACAGAGCTACAGAGCCAAGGGCACTTCCAGTCTAGGGAATATACCTTGGGAAAACTGAAAATCAATAAGACAGAGATACCCACAAATTTAGGGCTGCACTGCTTACAAGAACCTCAACTTGGGTACACCTTAAATATCCCAGGAAATATAAAAATGGTTCAAAAAATTGTTGTACTTATGTACGATGGAATATCGCTCAGCCATGAAATCAATGCCATAAAACCAGGAGCAGCAAAGTGAGTGGATCCTGGTACGATGATTCTAAGTGAAATAAGTCACACAGAAAAAGAAACTTATCATAAGACATCTCTTATGAAGATTCTGTAAACATGGCTACACATGAACTGAGTTAAAAAAGAGAACAGAGTCTCACATTTAGAAAACACTCTTATTCCTGCTTAAGCGGGAAGGAGAGGTGGGGTGATGCATAAAACCAGAGTTTGATATAAGCACAGGTACCGTTTGTAAAACCAAATTTGGAATAGACAAGACCTACACCTTCCTCAGTGAAAGGGACTCAAAACCCCATATTTCCCGCAGAGGAATAGATCTGACTATTAAGAAACTTAAAACCTATGTATTGATATGTCTCCGTAAGGGAATCAAGTGTGTCTAGACTGGCATAAACATGGCAGCGAGAATCAGCTCAAACCCACTATAAAAAGGAATTTCAAAAACACAACCAAAAAACAGGGAAATTCTTTACAATTCCTTCAGGGTTTTTGATGAAACCTGGAATGACCCTATCTACAATGACAGCTGGATGTGGCATAAGGCTGGACTCATGGGCCTGTGAGTATTGGTGAGATTGGGTGAGCAAATGCAGACCCTTTAAAGCAATAATGCACGGCCCCCATTCCATGGGTCCCAACTCTACAAGTTGAAGGTTACATTACTACTGCTATAACATGTACGGGAAACCTAGAGAATGGACACACTGTGAATACGAAATGTTTCTAAAACTCAACAAATAGTCCATCTCCTGGTGTTCCGGTTTCACATTCCAACTGCTATAGAATCAATCTCCCAAATTGGAGAGACAGCCCCTTTAACCTCCTGGTTTGCACAGGTTGCCAGAATGGCAGAGGATGGAAGGGAAGAGGGAGAACCAGTGACAGAGTAGCTGTTAGGCATTTGGACAGGCACATGTCACTCTAATTTACCGGCAGGCAGAAGAATTAACCAAAGTCTCAGCCACCCACCGGGAACCAGTATAGGTCTTGAACAAAAATTTTGGACTTGCGTTCAGCTCACAAAAAACGAGTTGAAAAATGGAGCTCAGGGGCACATCAATTCACAAACAGGCAGAGTAATAAAGTACATCTATCGTCCAAAAATCTGTTGAGGGAAGGCAATGAGGCGGACTTGAAAGAGAGACAAAATAGCAGGAAACAGATTTCAAGAGGTATGTAGGAATTGCCTCTAAAGCACAGGAAGAGGGGCACATCTTCGACAATGATGCACTTGGTCAAAAAGGGCATATGTGTTTTCTCCTGAATATATTCAGGAGAAAACGCATACGCCCTTTTTGGCCAAGGAAGCCAGCGGGCAATGCAAACCTGCACTACAAAGAAGTATCACTTCCCACCGGTCAAAAGGGACATCCACAAAATGGGTAAAAACCAGGAAGGCACGACAGGCTCTAGAGAACAGGGAGTCTTGTTATGCTGATGAGCGGGATGTAAATTGCCAACTTCCGCACTGGAAAAGTGCACTGTGTTCTCTGAAAAATGTAAACAACAGAGCTACAAGGCAAAGGCACTTCTACACTAGGGAATATACCTTGGGAAACCTGAAAATCAATAAGAGAGAGCAAGCCCCAAATTTAGGGCTGCACTGCTTACAAGAACCTCAACTTGGGTACACTTTAAATATCCCAGGAAATATAAAAATGGTTCAAAAAATTGTGGTACTTACGTAGGATGGAATATCCCTCAGCCATGCAATCAATGTCATAAGACCAGTAGCAGCAAAGTGAGTGGATTCAGGTACGAAGGTTCTAAGTGAAATAAGTCACACAGAAAAAGAAACATCATAAGATATCACTTATGAAGATTCTGTAAACATGGCTACACATGAACTGGTTTAGGAAAGAGAACAGAATCTCACATTTAGAAAACACTCTTATGCCTGTTTAAGGGGCAAGGAGAGGTGGGGTGATGCATAAAACCAGAGTTTGGTATAAGCACAAGTACCGTTCCAAAAACCAACTATGGAATAGACTAGACCTACAGCTTCCTCAGTTAAAGGGACTCAAAACCCCATATTTCCCACAAAGGAATAGATCTGACAAGTAAGAATCTTAAAACCTATGTATTGCTATGTCTCCATCAGGGAATCAAGTGTGTCTAGACTGACATAAACAAGGCAGCGAGAATCAGCTCAAGTCCACTATAAAAATGAATTTCAAAAACAAAACAAAAAAACAGGGAAATTCTATACAATTCCTTTAGGGTCTATGATGAAACCTGGAATGACCCTATCTACAATGACAGCTAGATGTGGCATAAGGCTGGACACTTGGGACTGAGAGGATTGTTGTGATAGGGTGAGCTAACGCAGACCCTTAAAAGCAATAATGCATGGCCCCCATTCAATGGTTCGCAACTCTCCAGGTTGAAGGGAATATCACTGCAGCTATAACATGTACGGGAAACCTAGAGAATGGACACACTGTGAATACGAAAGGTTTCTAAAACTCAAAGAATAGTCCCTCACCTTGTGCTCGGGTTTGAATTTCCAATGGCTTTACTGTGAATCTCCCAACTTGGAGAGACAGCCCCTTTAACTTCCTGTTTCGCACAGGTTGCCAATTTGGCAGAGGATTGAAGGGTAGAGGGAGAACCAATGAGAGACTAGCTGTTAGGCATTTGGACGGGCACATGTCACTCTAATTTCCCGGCAGGAAGAAGAATTAACCAAACTCTCAGCCACCCACCGGGAACCAGTATAGGTCCTGAACCAAAATTTTGGACTTGCGTTCACCTCACAAAAAACGAGATGAAAAATGGAGCTCAGGGGCACAGCAATTCACAAACTGGCAGAGAAATAAAGGACAACTATCGTCCAAAAATCTGTTGAGGGAAGGCTGCGAGGCGGAATTGAATTTGAGGCAGAATAGCAGGAAACAGATTTCAAGAGGTACGTTGGAATCGCCTGTAAAGCACAGGAAGAGGGGCACAACTTCCAGAATGATGCACTTGGGCAAAAAGGGCGTATGCGTTTTCTCCTGAATATATTCAGGAGAAAACGCATACGCCCTTTTTGGCCAAGCAAGCAAGCGGGCAATGCAAATCCGCACTACAAAGAAGTATCACTTCCCACTGGTAAAAAGGGACATCCAAAAATGTGTAAAACCCAGAAAGGCAAGACAGGCCCTGGAGAACAGGGAGCCATGTTGTGCTGATGGGCGGGATGTAAATTGCCAACTGCCTCACGGGAGGAGTGCATGGTGTTCCCTAAACCAAGTAAACAACAGAGCTACAGAGCCAAGGGCACTACCAGCCTAGGGAATATACCTTGGGAAAACTGAAAATCAATAAGGCAGAGCCTCCCCCAAATATAGGGCTGCACTGCTTACAAAAACCTCTACTTGGGTACACCTTAAATATCCCAGGAAATATAAAAATGGTTCAAAAAATTGTGGTACATACGTACGATGGAATATCCCTCAGCCGTGAAATCAATGTCATAAGACCAGTAGTAGCAAAGTGAGTGGATTCATGTACGATGATTCTAAGTGAAATAAGTCACACAGAAAAAGAAACATCATACGATAGCACTTATGAAGATCCTGTAAACATGGCTACACATGAACTGATTTAGGAAAGAGAACAGAGTCTCACATTTAGAAAACACTCTTATGACTGCTTAAGGGGGAAGAGGAGGTGGGGGGATGCATAAAACCAGTGTTTGATATAAGCAAAAGTACCATTCCAAAAACCAACTGTGGAATAGAAAATACCTTCACCTTCCTCTGTGAAAGGGACTCAAAAGGCCACATTTACTGCAGACAAATAGATGTGACTAATAATAATCTTAAAACTTATGTATTGATATGTGTCTGTAAGGGACTCAAGTGTGTCTAGACTGGCATAAACATGGCAGCTGAATCAGCTCAAACCCACTATAAAAATGAATTTCAAAACAAAACAAAAAAAACAGGGAAATTCTTTACAATTCCTTCAGGGTCTCTGATGAAACCTGGAATGACCCTTTCTACAATGACAGCTGGATGTGGCATAAGGCTGGACACTTGGGACTGAGAGGATTGGTGAGATTGGGTGAGCAAATGCAGACCCTTTAAAGCAATAATGCATGGCCCCCATTCCATGGGACCCTACTCTCCAGATTGAAGGGAATATTAGTACAGCTATAACATGTACGGGAAACCTAGAGAATGGACACATTGTGAATACAAATTTTTCTAAAACTCAATGAATAGTCCCTCTCCTGGTGCTCTGGTTTGACTTTCCAACTGCTTTACTATCAATCTCCCAACTTGGAGAGACAGCCCCTTTAACCTCCTGGTTCGCACAGGTTGCCAATTTGGCAGAGGATGGAAGGGAAGAGGGAGAACCAATGAGAGAGCAGCTGTTAGACATTTGGACGGGCATATGTCACTCTAATTTCCCAGCACGAAGAAGAATTAACCAAATTCTCAGCCACCCACCAGGAACCAGTAGAGGTCCTGAACCAAAATTTTGGACTTGCGTTCAGTTCACAAAAAACGAGTTGAAAAATGGAGCTCAGGGGCACAGCAATTCACAAAATGGCAGATTAATAAAGGACAAATATCTTCCAAAAATCTTTTGAGGGAAGCCAACGAGGCGGACATGAATGCGAGGCAGAATAGCAGGAAACAGATTTCAAGAGGTACATTGGAATTGCCTTTAAAGTACAGGCAGAGGGGAACTACTTCATCAGTGATGCACTTGTCCAAAAGGGCATATGCGTTTTCTTCTGAATATATTCAAGAAAAAATGCATACGCCCTTTTTGGCCAAGCAAGCAAGCAGGTAATGCCAATCTGCACTACAAGAATGATCACTTCCCACTGGTCAAAAGGGACATCCGAAAAATGTGTATAAACCAGAAAGGCAAGACAGGCCCTGGAGAACAGGGAGTCTTGTTAGGCTAATGGGCAGGATGTACATTTCTAAATGCCTCTCTGGGGAGTGCATTGTGTTCCCTAAAATAAATGTAAAACAGAGCTACAGAGCCAATGGCAGTTCCAGTCTAGGGAATATACATTTGGAAAAATGAAAATCAGTAAGACAGAGGCACCCGAAAATGTAGGGCTTCACTGCTTACACGAACCTCAACTTGGGTACACCTTAAATGTCTCAGGAAAGAAAAAAAAATGGTTCAAGAAATTGTGGTACTTACGTACGATTGAATATCCCTTAGCCATGAAATCAATGTCATAAGGCCAGTAGCAGCAAAATGAGTGGATTCAGGTACAATGATTCTAAGTGAAATAAGTCACATTGAAAAAGAAACTTATCATAAGATATCACTTACAAAGGTCCTGTAACCATGGCTACACATGAACTGAGTTAGGAAAGATATCAGAGTAACAAATCTTATCATAAGTTATCACTCATTGGGTGAATGTACACATGGCTACACATGAACTGGATTACAAACACTACAGAGTCAAACATTTAGAAAACAATCTTCTGCCTGCTTAAGGGGAAAGCCGAGGTGGGGTGATGCATAAAACCACAGTTTTAAATTAACACAGATACCGTTACCTAAACCAAGTATGTAATAGACAACAGCTACTCCCCGCACAATGAACTGGACTCAACACCCCCTATTCATTGCAGAGGAATATATCTGACTCTAAGAATTTTAAAACATATGTATTCTCATGTCTCCATAAAGAAACCATATGTGTGTATAATGGCATGAACACAGCACTGAAATTCAGCTAAACCCCCTTATAAAAATAAGTTTCAAAAGCAAAATGCAAAAACAGCGAAACAGAGAGAAATCTTAAAAATTACGTTCAGGGCCTGTGATCCAACCTGGATTGACCACCTTTACACCCACAGCTGGATGAGACATAAGACTGGACACTTGGGGCTGACAAGATTGCTGAGGTTGTGTGAGCAAAAGAACGCCACTTAGAGCAATACTGTGTGCTACGCATTCTAGTGGTCCCAACTCTCCCGGTTTAAGGGAATCTTCCTACAGTTAAAACATGCATGGAAACCCAGTGGTTGGTACACTGTGTAATTGGGAAAGTTTTCTAAAAGGTACCTCATTTTTCCTTTCGTCGCGCTCGGCTTCACCATTCCATCTGCATTACTAAAAATCTCCCCACTTGTAGTGAGAGCGCCTTTACCCTCCTTTTATGCATAGTTTGCAATTTGTGCAGAGGATGAACAGGAAGAGGGGAAACAAATGAGAGATTAGCTGTAGGTGTTTGGATGGGCACATATCACTCTACTTTCCCATCAGTAAGAAGCATTAACCAAAGGCTCAGCCTGAAGCCCTGGAACCAGACTAGGGCCTAAAGCCATCCTGCGGTATTGCAGCCAGCTCACAAATAGGCGGTTTGAAAAATGGATATCAGGGGCACAGCAATTCACAAACTTGCAGAGTTATAAAGGACAACTATCATCCAGAAATATATTGAGGTAAGGCCGTGAAGAGGATTTGAATGCAAGGCAGAATTGAAGGAAACAGATTTCAAGAGGTACATTGGAGTCATCTTTAAAGCACATGAAAAGCGACAGAACTCCAACAATGTTGCCCTTGGCAGAAAAGGGTGTATGTGTATTTCCTTGAACATATTCGGTAAAAAATGCATACGCCCTTTTTGGCCAAGCAAGCCATCAGGCATTGAAAATCCACACTACATAGAAGTGTCCCTTACCTCCAGTCAAAAGGGCCATCCACAAATAGTGTAAAAACCACAAATGCAGGACAGGCCATGGAGAAAAGGGAGCCTGGTTACACCGATGGACAGGATGTAAATTGCCAACAGCCTCTCTGGAGAACTGTATGTTGTTTTCTAAAACAGAGCTACAGAGCATAGCACACTTCCACTCATGGGCGTGTATTTTGGGAAAACTAAAAATCCGCAACACACAGCCAGCGCAAAGTTTAGGGCTGCTCTGTTTACAAGAACCTCGACTTCGGTACACTTTAAATATCCCAGGAAAGGAAAAAAAAATGGATATAGAGGTTGTGGTACTTATATACAATGGAATGCCACTCAGACATAAAATCAATGTCATAAGGCCAATAGCAGCATAATGAGTGGCTTTAGGTACGATAATGCTAAGTGAAATGAGCCACAAAGAAACAGAAACTTATTGTAATATATCACTTATAGAGGGAATGTAAACATGGCTACACATGAACTGAATTTCAAAAGAGAACAGAGTTACACATTTAGAAAACACACTTATGCCTCCTTAAGGGGAAAGGTGATGTGGGGTGTTGTGTAAAAGCAGAGTTTGAAATTAGCACAGATACCATTCCATATACCAAATATGTAATAGACAAGACCTACTCCTTTCTCAATGAACTGGACACAAAACACCCTATTCACTGAAGAGGAATTTATCTGACTGGTAACAATCTTGAAACCTATGTATTTATATGTCTCCATAATGGAATCAAGTGTATGTAGATTGGCATAAACACAGATCAATGGAACAGGACAGAAAGCCCAGAGAGAAACCTACATACCTATGGCTATCTCATCTATGACAAAGGAGCTAATGATATACAATGGAGAAAAGACAGTCTCTTCAGTAATTGGTGCTGGGAAAACTGGACCCCTACACATAAAAGAATGAAATTAGAACACTCCATAACACCATACACAAAAATAAACTCTAAATGGATTAGAGATCTAAATATAAGACCAGACACTATAAAACACTTAGAGGAAACCATAGGCAGAACACTCTATGACATAAATCACAGCAAGATCCTTTTTGACTCACCTTCTAGAGAAATGGATATAAAAACAGAAATCAACAAATGGGACCTATTGAAACTTAAAAGCTTTTACACGGTACAGGAAAACATAAACAAGATGCAAAAACAACCCTCAGAATGGGAGAAAATATTTTCAAATGAAGCAATTGACAAAGGATTAATCTCCAAACTTTACAAGCACCTCATGTAGCTCGATATCACAAAAACAAACAACCCAATCCAAAAACGGCCAGAAGACCTAAATAGACATTTCTCCAAAGAAGATATACAGATTACCAAGAAACACATGAAAGGATGCTGAACATCACTAATCATTAGAGAAATGCAAATCATAACTATCGTGAGGTATCACCACACAGCAGTCAGAGTGGCAATCATCAAAAAAATCTACAAAACAATAAATGCTGGAGAGGCCTTTATTGGAGAAATGGGAACAAACTTGCACTGTGGGTGGAATGTAAATTGATATGGGCACTAAGGAGAACAGTACGGAGGTTCCTCTAAATAACTAACAATAGAGGTACCATACGACACAACAATCCAACTACTGGGCATTTGCCTTGTGAAAACCATAATTCAAAAAGAGTTATGTACAAAAATGTGCATTGCAGCTCTATCTACAATAGCTTGGACATGGAAGCAACCTAAGTGTCCATCGACAGATGAATGGATAAAGAAGATCTGGCACATATATACAATGGAATATTACTCAGCCATAAAAAGAAGCAAAAGTGAGTTATTTGTACTGAGGTGGATGGACTTAGAATCTGTCCTACACAGTGAAGTAAGTCAGAAAGGGAAAAACAAATACTGTATGTTAACAGAGATATACGGAATCTAAAGAAGAAAAAAAAAAGATTTTGAAGAACCTAGTGGCAGGACAGAATTAAGGACACAGACATAGAGAAAGGTCTTGAGGACACCGGAAGGGGGATGGGTAAGCTGAGACGAAGTGACAGAGTGGCATGGACATAAATACACTACCAAATGTAACACCGATAGCTACTGAGATTCAGCCACATAGACCAGGGAGATCAGCTCGGTGCTTTGTGACCACATAAAGGGGTGGGATATGGAATGTGGGAGGGAGATGCAAGAGGGAGGAGATCTGGTGATATTTGTATACGTATAGCTGATTCACTTTGTTATACAGCAGAAACTAACACTCCATTGTAAAACAATTATACTCCAATAAACGTGTAAAATAAAAAAAGAAGCAAAAGAAAGCCCAGGGATAAACCTACACACCTATGGTCAACTATTCTATGACAAAGGAGGCAAGACTATACAATGGAGATAAGACAGTCTCTTCAATCATTGGTACTGGGAAATATGGACAGCTACATGTAAAAGAATGAAATTAGAACACTCCCCAACACCATACATAAAAATATATTCAAAATGTATTAGAGACCTTAATGTAAGACCGGACAGTATAAAACTCTGAGAGGAAAACTTACGAAGGATACTCTGACGTAAATCACAGCAAGATCTTTTTTGATCCACCTCCTATAGTAATGAAATAAAAAAGAAAACTAAACAGATGGGACCTAATGAAATGTAAAAGCTTGTGCAAAGCAAAGGAAACTACAAACAAGACGAAAAGACAACCCTCAGAATGGCAGAACATATTTGCCAATGAATCAATGGACAAATGATTAATCTCCAATATATATAAACAGCTCATGCAGCTCAATATTAATAAAACAAACAACCCCATACAAAAATGGAAGAAGATCTAAATAGACATTTCTTCCAAGAAGACATAGAGATGGCCAGTACGCACATGAAAATCTGCTCAACATCACTAATTATTAGAGAAATGGAAAACGAAACTACAATGAGGTATCACGTCACACCTGTTAGAATGGGCATCATCAGAAAATCTACAAACAACAAATGCTGGAGAGGGTGTGGAGAAAAGGAACCTTCTTCCACTATTGCTGGGAATGTAAATCGATATAGTCTCTATGGAGAACAGTATGGAGGTTCCTTAAAAAACTAAAAATAGAATTACCATATAATCCAGCAATCCCACTACTGGGCATATACCCAGAGAAAACCATAAATCAAAAAGACACATTCACCACAATGTTCATTGCAGTACTATTTACAATAGCCAGGTAATGAAAGCAACCTAAGTGCCCACAGACAGATGAATGGATAAAGATGTGGTACATATATACAATGGAATATTACTCAGCCATACATAGGAATGAAACTGGGTCATTTGTAGAGACCTTGATGGATCTAGAGACTGTCATACAGAGTGAAGTAAGTCAGAAAGAGAAAAACAAATATTGTATGTTAATGCATATATGTGGAACCTAGAAAAATGGTACAGAAAAGTGGTTTGCAGGGCAGAGACAGAGACACAGATGTAGAGAACAAACATATGGACACCAAGGAGAGAATGCCATGTGAGGCTGGTGGTGGGTTGAATTGGGAGACTGGGATTCACATGTGCACACATATGTATAAAATAGATATCCAGTAAGAACCTGCTGTATAAAAGAAATAAATAAATTTAAAAAAATAAAAATAAATAAATAACATTTAATAAAATAAACGAAAAAAACGTTTTTCCCTTCACATAGATGTCTTTATATTAATGCATTATTTCCGTGTTTATATCTCCAAATTAAAAAAAAAGAGGAATAAATAAAATCTACCTTGAACCAAAAAGAAAAAAAGAAAAAAAAAAAAAAAAAACAGAACCCACCAGTTATACAGAGGAAAATCGCATCAGGGCACTTGCTCCAGTTGTAAAAAATTCTTAATTTGGTCAGAGATGGGAAATCGTCTCCCATGCAGTGAGCAGCGCTCCACCCCCACAAGGAACATCCTCATTGCAAAGCTGGGGGCCTGTGTCGAGGCGTCTGTGAGAAAATGTGAGCTGAGCCCCAGTCCTGTTGCAGCTGAACTCTTCCCAACCTTTCCAGGTAAAACAGCTGAATATGTACAAGAACTTGCAAGCCTAGAGGAAGGGCTGTGGTGCCACACCAGCAACAGCACGCAGGCCGACTTGATGCCTGCTTGCCAGACAGGATGGTCCTGGCCCCAGATGCTCTTCTGGAAGCTTTCCATTTCCCTACCTGAGATACCCCTCCTGCCACGGCCCACATTGCTTTTTACTTCCTCACCTCTGCCTGGGGAGAAATTCCAGCGGCAGGTATGGGTGACACATCCTCTTCTTTAGCAGGTGGCAGCCTGGCAACTCCTGCAGAAAGTCCAGCAGAGCCCCACTCACACTGGGCCACCCACAAAGCCATGGCCCCTCACTCCCTCCCACCACCCCAGCCCCGACACTGCTGACGGGGCAGAGAATATGGCGTCAGGCACAGCTACAGGGGCTCTTGCTGACTGGAGAGGTGTTTATATTGACCTCAACCAAGGCACACCTGGGGAGGGCTGGCAGGCAGTGTCAGGCTGCCCATATCAGCCAATCCTCACCCCTCAGGGGATCACAGTTGCAGAAAATGAAACTTGCTAAACGGGCCGCAGCCAAGGAACAGGTGTGGGCTCTTGAGAGTCAGGATAGACAAGGGGCTGCAGCTGCGGCTTTTTTCTCATCATTTTATCTGGTCCATGAGTGGAAAACAACTTCAAGAACACCCTATACTAATGAGAGGAACCCAGGAGTCAGGGAGAGGAGTGATGGTGGTTGGAGACAGAGGCCTGGTGCCCTGGCTGCAGTGGAAGTGTCTGGAACACCAGGCTGAGAGAGGCTGCACAGAGTGATAGCCAGGGTCACAGACCTGTCAGGGCTGCTCTTTGTTTGTTCAAGTCCTGCTCTGAAGCATTTTGTGTCAGCTGTGAGCGACAGGTGAGCTGGGGGTTGTCTGCAAGGTGGGCTATGTGCACAGTTCCTTTGTGTCCAGCCGTGCTCGGGTACCTGCCCAGGGGAGCTCCGTATCCTGGGAAGGGCCTGACTATGTGAGCCCCATGGGTTGCTGGGTAACTGCACATGTGAGCTCCATACCCTGGGAGGGACTTGACCACAAGAGCCCCGTGGGCGGTTCGGTGGGGCGTGCTGCCCAGGTGAGCTCCATATCCTGGGATTGGCCTGACCACGAGAGTCCCATTGGCTGCTGGGGACCTGGTAAATGATATCAGGACAGTCAGTGAAGCCACCGAGGATATACATCCAGTAGCTCCTATTTCCTACACCCTGCAGGTCATTCTACCATCCACCAGGCCATGGCATTCTGTATTAGACTTCAATGATGCCTTCTTCTGTGTTCCATTCATCTCAGAGTCACAAGAATTTTTGGCTTGTGAGTGGCAGGACACAACATGCAACCAAAGCAATAATGCTGGGCCATCCTTCCCCAATGGTTCACAAATCCCCACACCATCATTGGGGAAATGTCCTTTAAAGGCCTAAAAGTTCTACCTCTGTAAAAGGGAACCCTCCTTCAATATGCAGAGGACATTCTGATCGCCAGGCCTACTAAAGACGCCTCTGAACTACCTAGCCAAGAAAGGATAGAAGGTGTCCAAGAAAAAGGCTCAAATATCCCAGGCTAAGGTGACATGCCTGGGCTTCATTCTCACAGATATTCGGAGAAACGCATCCCAGGATAGGGAAGAAGCCATTTGCAGCCTTACCTCTTCTAAAACTAGAAGACAGCTTAGGGGATCCTGGGGAGGCCAAGGTTTTCTGCATGTGGATCCCTAACTACAGTCTAATAGCTGGGCCTCTACATGAAACACTGACACGAAAAGATGATGATCCTTTTGAATAGAATCCAGAAGCAGCCTTTCAAGAATGGAAAGAGCAGTCAATTCAGACCCTTGCCCAGGAACTCCCTAATTTAGCTAAACCCTTTGACCTTTACATACCCGGTCATAGGTTAATCGCCCTTGGAGCCTTAGTGCAAAAACTGGGACCACTTGAAATGGAGCAACACAAGAATGCCCTTCAGGTATGATAAACTATGGTCACCAAGGGCTTTGCCCACCAACTCATCAGGCCAGGATACTGGGGTATCTAAAAAGCTGGAAATCAGCAGCCCCCAAGGCCAGGTCCCTCCTAAGGGAAAAGGACCCCACGTGGTGATCCTAACCACCCATCATGCCCTGAAGTTGCAGGGGTCGCTCTGTGGACACACTGACCTCGAGTGAGGAGGACCACCAACTCCAACCTCCAGAGAGACAAACGGGGGCAACAGGCCCCCAAAATGACTCGTGTGACCATCACTTGACCTGGAGTTTCTCTCAGAAAACAACAAGACTGTGCCCCGAAAGAGCAGACTACTGCTTGCAGGACTTACTGCACCCAGAGGGGAGCTAATAAGCTTGGCGGGGGAAACGTATATCATGCTTTCACCAAAGAAAGCCCTACAGACACCGCGGTGATGGTGGTCAATATGACCGGCTGGACTGCTGGCTACTTCTAAAGGCCGTTGACTCAGTGGAAGTCATGATCCTGGATCACCACTGACCCTTGACTGTCTGGGAGTTGTGCGGGCAGGGCTCTGACACATGGTGCTGTTTGTACATTAATTCAGGGACATAATTAAAGAAAGCACAGACTACTGGTCAGAGCATCTAGGCTGGCAAAAGCCGTCAGCCTAAGGTCGCCGAACAAATGTTGGGTGGGGTGAAACCTGCCACCGCAGCATCTCTGCACATCTGTTTCCTGGACCCTTAAAGGTCATTAGAATCTATAACACTTCCAATGCTGGTGCTCAGGCAGACGAGAAGTGAGGCAGGAGGCCTTGGGACAATCGACCTCACCTGGAGGCTGGTGGGGAGAAGTTTTCCCCTCCCCCCATGTATCAGGGCTCCCACCACAGCATGAAGCAGTTACAAAAGAGGGGTCTGCACCCTCAACACCCCAAGAATGAGGAACAGAACAAAAAGCAGAGGAGGTGTTCATCACCGGCAACGTTCATTAAAAACTCCTGGGAGATATAAAGAGATTCTGGGCAATAAAATAAAGTCTAACCTGTTTTTCCTTTGTGCTTTGTCTAATTTCACGGGCTCCTAGGGTTCAGCATGCAGAGGTCCCACACCCGGCACTTCAGACCCGATTTCCTAGTGCAGAATGCCTGGGTCGACACCTCAGCTAGCGGTGTCCCATGCAGACTCTGCGGCATAGAGCCTGAGCTGCAGCCAACCCAGCCCTCGAGATCTCCATCCCCTCCTTCCCACTGACGCTGCTGGGATCCCTACACAGCAGCCCAGCCCACAGCCCGTGGGGGAGTGCACGCTCTCACCTCTCCTTTCTGTTTTCCAAATAATGTTTCCTATGCTTCTGAACCAAACTCAGTCTTGATCTGTTGGCTGCAATGACAATGGGCACGGGGACTCCTGTTGGGGTCCACTCTGGAGGATCAGTAACAGAAATTGAGAACATTGTAACTTCAATGAACAGATGTGTGAGCCAAACTGTAGTTAACATAGAGCAGTGTATAACGCTCGGGGAAAATAAGATGTTTCTAAGACTTACATTTGATATTTCCATCACTTTCCTATAAGCAAGTTCAGTGAAGACGTTTGTCTTATTTGTCAGGTCAACATTAGAGAAATGAAGTGATTTATTTCCATGGATGTACATCGAATACTCTTGGCTGAAGCTTCAATCGTGTTTTCAATGCTTTTCCGTTGAAAATGATACCTCTCTTCAGCTCCCCCATTTCTGAGAAGTATAAAATCTTATAATTTATTATTACCAAAGGGGAAAGGTAGGAGAAGGGATAAATTAACAGTTTGGGTTTAACACATACACACTGCTGTATATAAAATAGATCATCAACAAGGTACTACTGTATAGCACAGGGAACTACACTGAATATTTTGCAATAACCTATAAGGGGAAATAATCTGAAAAAGAATAGATATTTTTATTGACATCATCTATCAATGACAGATAAAATGTAACCTAAGCAAAGCCGATGGTGAGCACTTCTGACCCTGAAGATTTCAATCATCTAAAGTTTGGGCTCTGCCTATTTCCCAAGGCCTTAATGGGCATGCGTGTAGCCGTAGCTTAAAAATTCCCCAGTTTGGGGTTTGGGGAGGCACTGATGTGGAAAAATCCCTGGTGTCCTCCTTACATGCACGGGACCCTTCCTACAGCTAAAACATGCCTGTCACACCTAGAGGATGGTACACCATTTGATCGGAAAGAGTTTGGAAAAGGCACCTCATCTCCTCATCGCCTGGTGCTTGGGTTCACCCCTCCAACATCTTTCCTAACAACCTCCTCACTTGGGGATATCAACACCGTCAACATCCTGTTGCACACAGTTTGGAATTTGTCCAGAGGATGAAGCGGAAGGATGAGAAAAATTTAGAGACAAGTCTTAGTTGTTCGGACAGGCACATGCCACTCTAATTTCCAATCCGGAAGACAAATTCATCAAAGGCTAGAAATGCCCACGCAAACAGAATAGGGCTAGAGGAAATCCCGCTGTTTTGTGTCCAGTTTCCAAAAACACAAGTTGAATAATGGAACTCAGGGGCACTAAAATTCATGAAACTGCAGAGTTGAAAATATCTATCGTCTAAAAATGTCTTGAGGTAAGTCACAGAAAAGGACTTGTAAGCAAGGGAGAGTGGCAAGAAACATATTTGAACAGGTAGAAAGGACTCCCCGTTAAAGAACAAGAAAAGGGTCTGAACATCGTCAATGACACAGTAGGCCAAACAGGGCATATGCATTTTTTCTGAATATATTCAAGTAAAGGCCATACACACTTTTTATCCAACCAAACAGGTGGACACTGGAAATCAATACTACAAAATGTATCACTTCACATCAGTCAGAAGGGCCATCCACATAAAGTGTAAACACCAGAAATGCAAGACAGGGCGAGGAGAAAAGGGAGCCCTGTGAGGCTGATTGTGGAAATGTAATTTGCCAACGGCCACTCTGGAGAAGTGTATTGTGTTTGCTAAAACATCTAAAAAATGAGCTACAGAGCATAGGGCACTTGCACTCATGGGCGTATACCTTGGGAAAAACAAAAATCGACAGAAAACAGGCACCCCAACGTTTACCACCTCTCTGTTAAAAAGGGCCTCAACTTGGATATAACCTAAATGTCCCTGGAAGGATAAAATGGATAAAAGAGATGGGGTACTTATGTAGAGTGGAATATGACTCATCCAGAAATCAATGAAATAAGGCCAGTTGGAACAACTCTGGAGGAGTTACATACGATCATTCTAAGTGACATATGTCAGAAAGAAAAAGACACATATCATAAGATGTCACTTAAAGGTGGAATCAAAAATGGCTACACATGAAATAAATTACAATACAGAAACATAGTCAAATATGTAGAAAATAGACATAAGGCTGCTAAATGGGAAAGGTGGGGAATGGTGAGGTATTATCCAGGAGGTTGAAATTAGCAAAGATACCATTCCAAGTACCAAATTGAATAACTGACAAGGCCTACACGGTACCTCAAAGAACTGCACTCAGCCCACTCAAGTCACTGGAAAATAATACATATGACTGGTAAGCATCTGAAAAAGAATTTATTGTTGTCTCACAGTACGTGAATCAAGTGGATGTACAGCAGCAAAAAACAGAGCTTTGAAAATCAGCTGTAACCAATATAAAAATAAATTTAAAAATATTTATAAAAACAGTGAGACAGACAAAAATTCTTACAACTTTTGTTGAAAGGCTACGATGTAACATGGATTGAACACATGTAGACCCACAGCAGGATGATATATAAGGCTGGAATCTATGCACGCTAAGAGATGTTAGAGAGGATTGGTGAGAAAATGCAGACCTTTTAAAGTAATACTGCCTGGTACCCATTCCATGGGTCCCAAATCTGCAGGTTCAAGGGAATCTTCTGACAGAGAAAACATGCCTGGGAAACCGAGATGAATGTACACCGTGTGCTCAGGAAAGGTGTCTAAAATGCACCTCATTTTTGATCTCCTGGTGCTGGGTTTCGTCATTCCAGCCACATTACTAACAATCTCCCCACTTGGAGAATCAGCACCTTTAACCTCCTGTTTTACACAGTTTTCAATTTGTGCAGAGGATAAATGGGAAGAGGGGGAACCAATGAGAGATTAGCTGTAGGAGTTTTGACAGGAACATGTCACTCTAATTTCCTATTAGAAGAAGAATTAACCAAAGGCTCAGCCTGCCTCCCCAGAACCAGAATTGGGCCGGAAGCAATCCAATGGTTTGGCATACAGCACACAAAAAAAAGCGAGTTGCAAAATGCAGCTCAGGAGCAGACAATTCAAAGACCTGCAAAGATATAAACGATAACCAACGTCCAAAAATATATTCAGGTAAGGCAACGAAGAGGATCTGAATGAGAGGCAGAATTGCAGGAAACAGATTTCAAAAGGTAGATTCTACTCACATTTAAAGCATATGAAAAGCAGCAGAATTTATAAAGTGATGCAGTTGGGCAAAAGGGTGTATGCATTTTTTTCGTGAATATCTTCAGAAAAAAAAACACAGACAGAGTTTTTGGCCAACCAAGCAAGAGGGAAATGCATATCTGCACAACAAAGAAGTCTCAATTTCCACTGCTCAGTAAGGCCATCCAAAAAATGTGTACAAACCAGAAATGCAGGAGAGGCCATGGAAAACAGGGAGCCAAGTCACGCTGATGGGTGGGGTATAAATATCCAAGAGCCACTCTGAAGAAGTGTATGCTGTTAACTAAAACATCTAAAATACAAAGCCCCCGAGCAAAGGGGACTTCAATTCATGGGAATATAACTTGGGAAGACTAAATATCAATAAGACACAGGCACCCCAAAGTTTAGGGCTGCTCTGCATACAAGAACCTCAACTTTGGTACACCTAAAATATCCCAGGAAAAACAGAAATGCATAAAGAACTTGTGGTAATTTTGTACAACGGAATATCACTCAGACGTGAAATCAATGTATATAAGGCCAGTAGCAGCATAATGAGTGGATTTAAGTATGATGATTCTAAGGGAAATTAGTCACACAGAAAAAGAATCTTATCATAAGATATCACTTATAGAGGGAATGTCTATATCACAACACATGAACTGAATTAGAAAAGAGAACAGAGTCTCACATATAAAAAAAAAATCTTAGGCCTGCTTCAGGAGAAAGGAGAGGTTGGGTGATGCATAAATCCAGAGTTTGATATTAACACAGGTACCATTCCATAAACCAAATACAGAATAGACAAGACCTACACCTTCCTCAGTGAACGGGACTCAACACCCTGATTTCCCACATAGGTATATATCTGACTAGTAAGAATCTTAAAACCTATGTATTGATATGTCTCCGTAAGGGAATCAATTGTGTCTAGACCAGCATAAACAAGTCAGTGATAATCAGCTCAACCCCATTATAATCATGAATTTCAAAAACAAAACCAAAAAACAGCGAAATTCTTACACAATTCCTTCAAAGGTTCTGATGAAACCTGGAATGACCCTATCAGCAAAGACAGCTGGATGAGACATAAAGCTCGACACTTGGGGCTGAGAGGACTGGTGAGATTGGGATAGAAAATGCAGACCCTTAAGGTAGGAATGCATGCAACCATTCCATGGGTCCCAAATCTCCAGGTAGAAGGGAATATCACTACGGTTATAACATGTATGGGAAACCTAGAGAATGGACAACATGTGATGGCGAAAGGTTTCTAAAACTCTCCTAATTTTTCTTCTCCTTCTGCTCCAGTTTGTTATTCCAACTGCTTTACTATCAATCTACCAACTTAGGAGAGCCAGCCCCTATAAACTCCTGGTACACACAGTTTGCTAATTGTGCAGAGGATGAAAGGGAAGAGGGAGAACCTATCAGAGATTAGATGTAGACATTTGGACGGGCACATGTCACTCTAATTTCCCGGCAGGAAGAAGAATTAACCAAAGCCTCAGCCACCCACAGGGAACGAATATAGCCACCCCTGGAACCAGTATAGGTCCTGAAGCAAAATTGTGGATTTGTGGCCAGCTCACCAAAATGGGATTTGAAAATTGGGGCTCAGGGGCACAGCAATTCAAAAACCTGCAGAGTTATAAAGGACTACTCTCTTCCAAAAATCTGTTGAGGGAAGGCAAAGAAGGGGACTGGAAAATGAGGCAGAATTGCGCAAAACATATTTCAAGAGGTAAATTGGAATCACCTTTACAGCACAGGAGAAGCATCACAACTTGGACAGTGATGCCCTTGGCCAAAAAGGGCGTATGCCTTTTCTCCTGAATATATTCAGGAGAAAACGCATACGCCCTTTCTGGCCAATCAAGCAAGTGCACAATGCAAATCCACACTACAAAGAATTGTCACTTCCCACCGGTCAAAAGGGACATCCGAATATCTGTAAAAACCAGAGAGGCAAGAGAGAGATGACAAGGGCATGAAGCAATATGATGCCAAAGACATGGAGGAATGTGATGACAAGCGCAAGGAGCATTGTGATGACAAGATTATGTAGCATTTTGCTGACAAAGGCATGGAGCATTGTGATGACAAGGTTCATGGAACACTGTGATGACAAGCGTCACGGAGCACTGTGATTACAGGGATCATGGAGCATTGGGATGACAAGGGCATGGATCACTGTGATGACAAGGGTCATGGAGCATTTTGATGACAAGTGTCCCAGATCATTGTGTTGTCAGGGTTCATGGAGCGTTGTGATGACAGTGGTCATGGAGCATTGTGATGACAGGGTTCATGGAGCACTGTGATGACAAGGTACTGGAGCACTGTGATAAGAAAACCATGGAGCCTTGTGATTACAAGTCTCATGGAACATTCTGATGAAAAGGGGCAGTGAGCATTGTGATTACAGCGGTCTTGGAGCATTGTGATGACAAGGGCATGAAGCATTGGGATGAGAAGGCCATGGAGCGTTCTGATGACATGCATCATGGAGCTTTGTGATGACAAGGTCATGGAGCATTGTGATTACAGGGGTCTTGGAACACTGTGATGAAAAGGGCATGGATCATTGTCATGAAAAAGGCATGGAGCCTTGTCATGACAGTGTTCAAGGAGCATAATGAAAACAAGTGTCAGGGAGCATTGTGATGACAAGGGTATTGAGAATTGTGATGACAAAGGTCATGGAGCATTGTGATGAGAAGACCATGGATAATTGTTATGACAAGTGTCATGGGGCGTTGTGAGGATAAGTGTTATGGAACATTGTGATCACAAGGATTTGGCGCATTGTGATGACAGAGGTCATGGAGCATTTTTATTTCATTGTGATGACAATAGCCTGAACCATTATGATGATGGGCATGGTGCATTGTGATAACAGGGTTCATGGAGCATTGAGATGAAAAGGGGCATGGTGCATTGTGATGACAGTGTTCATGGTGCATTGAGATGAAAAGGGGCATGGAGCATTGTGATTACAGGAGTCTTGGAGCATTGTGATGACATGGGCATAGAGCATCATGAATGAGAAGGCCATGGAACATTCTGATGACATGCGTCTTGGAGCTTTGTGATGACAATCACATGGAGTACTGTGATGAAAAGCACATGGAGCTTGCTATGACAGGGGTCATGGAGGATTGCGATGACAAGGGCATAGAGAATTGTGATGACAAAGCATTTAACACTTTGATGAGAAGTGTCATGGAGCATAGTGATGCCAAGAACGTGGAGAATTGTGATGACAGGGTCATGGAGCATTGTGATGACAGTGGGCATGGAGCATTGTGATGACGAGCATCATGGAGCATTGTAATGACAAGGGGCATGGAGCATTGTGATGAGAGGTGTCATGGAACATTTTGATGACAGGATTCATGGATCAATGTGATGACAAATGTCACGGAGCATTCTGATGACAAGCTTGTGGAGTATTGTGATGACAATGGCATGTAGCATTGTGATGAAAAGTGCATGGAGACTTGTCATGACAGTTTTCAATGAGCATACTGATGACAAGTTCCAGGGAGCATTGTGATGACAAGTGTATTGAGAATTGTGATGACAAAGGTCATGGAGCATTGTCTTGAGAAGTCCATGGATAATTGTGGTAACCAGCATCATGGGGCGTTGTGATGACAAGTTTTATGGAACATTGTGATCACAGGGTTTTGGAGCATTGTGATGACAGAGGACATGGAGAATATTGATTTCATTGTGATGACAATAGCATGAAGCATTATGATGATGGGCATGTTGCATTGTGATGACAGGGTTCATGGAGCACTGAGATGAAAAGTGGCATGTAGTATTGTTATTACAGGTGTCTTGGAGCATTGTTATGAAAAGGACATGGAGCATTGTGATGAGAAGGCCATAGAGCATTCTGATGACATGTGTCAGGGAGCTTTGTGATGACATGGGCATGGAGCAATGTGATTACAGGGGTCTTGGAGCATTGTGATGACAAGGGTCATGGAGTCTTGTGATGCCAAACCCGTAGAACATTGTGATGGCAGGGGTCATGGAGCATTGTTATGACAGGGTTAATGGAGCATTGTGATGACAAGGGCATGGAGCATTGGTCTGAAAAGTTTCATGGATTATTGTGATGAGAGTGGGCATGGAGCATTGTGATGACAAGGGCACGGAACACAGTGATACATGTTTCTTGGAGTATTGCAATGACAAAGGCATGGTGCATTCTGATGAGAAGGGCATGGAGCATTGTGATAAGAAGGCCATGGAGCATTCTGATGACATGCGTCAGGGAGCTTTGTGATGACATGGGCATGGAGCATTGTGATTACAGGGGTCTTGGAGCATGTGATGACAAGGGTCATGGAGTCTTGCGATGACAAAACCGTGGAACATTGTGATGGCAGGGGTCATGGAGCATTGTTATGAGAGTTATAATGGAGCATTGTGATTGCAAGGGCATGGAGCATTGGTCTGAAAAGTTTCATGGATTATTGTGATGAGAGTGGGCATGGAGCATTGTGATGACAAGTGCACGGAACACAGTGATACATGTGTCTTGGAGGATTGCAATGACAAAGGCATGGTGCATTGTGATGAGAAGGGCATCGAGCATTGTGATGACAAGCGTCATGGAGCTTTGTGATGACAACGTCATGGAGCAATGTGATGAGAGGTTTCATGGAGCTTTGTGATGACAATGGCATGCAGCATTGTGATGCCAAGGGTCATGGAGCTTTGTGATGACATAGGCCATGGAGCAATTTGATGACAAGGGTGTGGTGCATTGTGATGAGAAGGGCAGGGAGCATTGTGATGACAGGGTCATGGAGCAATTGGATGAAATGGTCATGGAACATTTTGATGACAGTGTTTATGGAACATTGTGATGTCAGGGGTCATGGAGCATTGTGATGAAAAGGGTCATGGAGCATTGTGATGACAGGGGTTATGGAACATTGTGATGTCAAGGGCATGGAGCATTGTGATGATAAGTGCATGTAGCATTGTTGTGACAAGGGTTATGGAACATTGTGATGACAGGTGTGAGGGAGTATTGAGATGATTAGTTAAGGAACATTGTGATATCATTGGTGAGAGAGCATTTTGATGAGAAGTGCATGGAGCATTGTGATAACAAGGTTGTGGAGCACTGTGATGACAAACGCATGGCACATTGTTATGATATGGGTCATGGAGCATTGTGCTGACAAACGCATGGAGCATTGTGATGACAAGGTTTATGGAGCATTGTGAGGACAACGATGTGAAGCATTGTGATGACAAGCGCATGGCGCATTGTGATGCCATGGGTCATGGAGTATTGTGCTGACAAAGGCATGGAGCATTGTGATGACTAGGGTCACGGAGCATTGTGATGAAATGTTCATGGAGCATTGTGGTGACAATGGTCATGAAGCATTGTGATGACTGGAGTCACGGAGCATTGTGATGACAGGGGTCATAGAGCATTTTGATGAAAGTGCATGGAGCATTGTGATGACAGGGGCATGTTGAATTGGTCTGACAAATTTCATGGACTATTGTGATGAGAGTGGGCATGGCGCATTGTGATGACAAGGGCATGGAGCATTGTGATGAGAAGGTCATGGAGTATTGTGAAGACAGGTGTCAGGGAGCATTGTGATGAGATATGTCATGGTCATTGCGATGACAATGGAATGGAGCATTGTGATGACAAGTGTCATGGTGGATTGTGATGACAAAGGTAATGGAGCATTTTGATGACAAGGGCTTGGAGCATTGTGATGACAAGGGTCATGGAGCTTTGTGATGACAAGGGCATGGAGCATTGTGATGACAAGGGCCATTGAGAATTTTGATGACCAGTTCATGAAGCATTGTGATGACAAGCACATGGAGATTGATATGACAGGGATCATGGAGCATTGCGATGACAAGTGCATAGAGAATTGTGATGACAAAGTATGTAACACTGTGATGAGAAGTGTCATGGAGCATAGTGATGCCAAGGACGTGGAGAATTGTGATCACACGGGACATGGAGCATTGTGATGACCAAGGCATGGAGCATTGTGATGGCAAGGGCACGGAAATCAGTGATACTTGTGTCTTGGAGGATTGCAATGACAAAGGCATGGTGCATTGTGATGAGAAGGGCATCAAGCATTGTGATGACAAGCGTCATGGAGCTTTGTGATGACAACACCATGGAGCAATGTGATGAGAGGTTTCATGGAACTTTGTGATGACAATGGCATGGACCATTGTGATGCCAAAGGTCATGGAGCTTTGTGATTACATTGGCCATGGAGCATTTTGATGAGAAGTGTGTGGTGCATTGTGATGAGAAGGGCAGGGAGCATTGTGATGACAAGGTCATGGAGCAATTGGATGAAATGGTCATGAAACATTTTGATGACAGTGTTTATGGAACATTGTGATGTTAGGGGTCATGGAGCATTGTGATGAAAAGGGTCAAGGAGCATTGTGATGACAGGGGTTATGGAACATTGTGATGTCAGGGGTCATGGAGCATTGTGATGATAAGGGCATGTAGCACTGTTGTGACAAGGGTCATGCAACATTGTAATGACAGGGGTGTGGGAGTATTGTGATGATTAGTGATGGAACATTGTGATATCAGTGGTGAGAGAGCATTTTGATGAGATGAGCATGGAGCATTGTGATGACAAACTTGTGGAGCATTGTGATGACAAACGCATGGCACTTTTTGGTGACATGGGTCAGGTGCATTGTGCTGACAAATGCATGGAGCACTGTGATAACAAGGTTTATGGAGCATTGTGATGACAACGATGTGGAGCATTGTGATGACAAGGGCATGGCACATTGTGATGCCATGGGTCATGGAGTATTGTGCTGACAAAGGCATGGAGCATTGTGATGACAAGGGTCACCGAGAATTGTGATTAAATGTTCATGGAACATTGTGGTGACAATTGTCACAGAGCCTTGTGATGACGAGGGCATGGATCATTGTGATGACAAAGGTCATGAAGCACTGTGATGACTGGAGTCACGGAGCATTGTGATGACCTGAGTCATAGAGCATTGTGATAAAAGAGCATGGAGCATTGTGATGAAAGGGGCATGGAGCATTTGTCTGACAATTTTCATGAATTATTGAGATGACAGTGGGCATGGTGAATTGTGATGACAAGGGCATCGAGCATTGTGATGAGAAGGTCATGCAGTACTGTGAAGACAGGTTTTGGAGCATTGTGATGACCTATGTCATGGTCCATTGTGATGACAATGGATAGGAGCACTGTGATGCCAAGTGTCATGGAGGATTGTGATGACAAAGGTAACGGAGCATTTTGATGAAAAGGGCTTGGAGCATTGTGATGACAAGAGTCATGGAGCATTGTGATGACAATGGCCATTGAGAATTTTGATGACAATTTCATGAAGCATTATGAGGACAATCACATGGAGCTTGCTATGACAGGGGTCATGGAGAATTGCGATGACAAGTGCATTGAGAATTGTGATGACAAAGCATGTAACACTGTGAAGAGAAGTATCATGGAGCATAGTGATGCCGAGAACGTGGAGAATTGTGATGACAGGGGACATGGAGCATTGTGATGACCATGGCATGGAGCATTGTGATGGCAAGAACGTTGAGCATTTTTATGAGAAGACAATGGATAATTGTGATGACGAGCATCACGGAGCACTGTAATGACAAGGGGTATGGAGCATTGTGATGACAGGTGTCATGGAGCATTGTGATGACAGTGGTCATGGAGCATAGTGATGACAAGGGTCATGGAGCATTTTGATGACAAAGACTTGGAGCATTGTGATGAGAAGACCATGGGAAATTGTGATGACGAGTGTCATGGAGCCATATAATGACAAGGGGTATGGAGCATTGTGATGACAGTGGTCATGGAGCATTGTGATGACTGGGGACATGGAGCATTGTGATGACCAAGGCATGGAGCATTGTGATGGCAAGACCGTGGAGCACTGTGATGAGAAGACCATGGATAATTGTGATGACGAGCATCATGGAGCACTGTAATGACAAGGGGCATGGAGCATTGTGATGACAGGTGCCATGGAACATTTTGATGACAGGGTTCATGGATCATTGTGATGACAAGTGTCACGCAGATTTCTGATGACAATCTTGTTGAGTATTGTGATGACAATGGCATGGAGCATTGTGATGAAAAGGGCATGGATCATTGTGATGAAAAAGGCATGGAGACTTGTCATGACAGGGTTCAATGAGCATACTGACGACAAGTGTCCGGGAGCATTGTGAGGACAAGTGTATTGAGAATTGTGATGACAAAGGTCATGGAACATTGTGATGAGAAGTCCATTGATAATTGTGATGACCAGTGTCATGGGGCCTTGTGATGACAAGTGTTATGGAACATTGTGATCACAATGGTTTGGAGCATTGTGATGACAGAGGTAATGGAGAAGTTTGATTTCATTGTGATGGCAATAGCATGAAGCATTATGATGATCGGCATGGTGCATTGTGATGACAGGGTTCATGGAGCATTGAGATGAAAAGGGGCATGGAGCATTGTGATTACTGGGGTCTTGGAGCATTGTGATGACAAGGGTCATGGAGCCTTGTGATGACAAGGCCGTGGAACATGGTGATGGCACGGGTCATGGATCATTTTTATGACAGGGGTAATGGAGCATTGTGATGACCGGGTCATGGAGCAATTGAATGATAAGGGTCATGGAACATTTTGATGACATGGGTTAAGGAACATTGTGATGTCAGTGGTCATGGAGCATTTTGATGAAAAGTGCGTGGAGGATTGTGATGAGAAGACCATGGGAAATTGTGATGACGAGTGTCATGGAGCACTTTAATGACAAGGGGTATGGAGCATTGTGATGACAGGGGTCATGGAGCATTGTGATGACTGGGGACATGGAGCTTTGGGATGACCAAGGCAAGGAGCATTGTGATGGCAAGACCGTGGAGCATTTTGATGGGAAGACCATGGATAATTGTGATGACGAGCATCATGGAGCACTGTAATGTCTAAGGATATGGAGCTTTGTGATGACAGGGGCCATGGAGCATTCTGATGACAAGCTTGTGGAGTATTGTGATGACAATGACATGGAGCGTTGTGATGAAAAGGGCATGGAGCATTCTGATGAAAAAGGCATGGAGCCTTTTCATGACAGTGTTCAAGGAGCATTCTGACGACAAGTGTCAGGGAGCATTGTGAAGACAAGTGTATTGAGCATTGTGATGACAAAGGTCATGGATCATTGTGACAATAAGGACTTGGAGAATTGTCATGACAGGCATCATGGAGCATTGTGATGACAAGTTTTATAGAACATTGTGATCACAGGGGTTTGGAACATTGTGATGACAAGGGCATGAAGCAATATGATCCCAAGTTTCAGGGAGGATTGTGATGACAATGGTAATGGAGTATTGTGATGACAAGTGCATGGAGCATTGTGATGACAAGGTGGTGTAGCGTTTTGCTGACACAGGCATGGAGAATTGTGATGACTAGGGAATGGAGCATTGTGAGGACAAGAGTCCCGGATCATTGCGTTGTCAGGTGTCATGGACCTTGTGATGACAGTGGTCATGGAGCATTGTGATGATATGTGGCATGGAGCATTATGGTGAGAAGGTCATGGAGTATTGGGCTGAAAATGTACATGGAGTATTGTGATGACAGGGGTCATGGAGCATTGTGATGATAAGGGAATGGAGCATTTTGATGACAATGTCCTGGATTATTTTGATGAGAAGTCCATGGATCCTTGTGATGACAAGTCTCATGGAGCATTCTGATGAAAAGAGGAATGGAGAATTGTGATTACAGGTGTCTTGGAGCATTGTGATGACAATGGCATGGAGCATTGTGATGAGAAGGCCATGGAGCATTCTCATGACATTTGTCATGGAGATTTGTGATGACAAGGGCAAGGAGCATTGTTATTACAGGGGCCTTGGAGCATCGTGATCATAAGGGCATGGATCATTGTGATGAAAAAGGCATGGAGCCTTGTCATGAAAGTGTTGAAGGAGCATACTGACGACAAGTGTCAGGGAGCATTGTGATGACAAGGGTATTGAGCATTGTGATGACAAATGTCATTGAGCATTGTGATGAGAAGGCCATGGATAATTGTGATGACGAGCGTCATGGGGCATTGTGATCACAAGTGTTATGGAACATTGTGATCACAAGGGTTTGGAGCATTGTGATGACAGAGGTCATGGAGCATTTTGACTTCATTGTGATGACAATAGCATGAAGCATTATGATGATGGGCATGGTGCATTGTGATGACAGGGTTCATGGAGCATTGTGATGAAAAGGGGCATGGAGCATTGGTCTGAGATGTTTCATGGATTATTGTGATGACATTGGGCATGGCACTTTGTGATGACAAGGGCATGGAGCATTGTGATGACAAGGGCCACTGATAATTTTTATTTCCAGGTCGTGAAACATTGTGATGACAAGCACATGGAACTTCCTATGACAGGGGTCATGGAGCATTGTGATGAAAAGTGCATGGAGTATTGTGATGCCAAGGGCATATAACATTGTGATGAGAAGTGCCATGGAGCATTGTGATGACAAGGACGAGGAGAATTGTGAGGACAAGGGACATTGAGCTGTGAGAAGACCAGGGCATGGAGCATTGTGATGGCAAAACCGTGGAGCATTGTGATGAGAAGACCTTGGGTAATTGTGATGATGAGCATCATGGAGCACTGTAATGACAAGGGGCATGAAGCATTGTGATGACAGGTGTCAGGGAGCATTGTGATGACAGGGGTCATGGAGCATTGTAATGACAAGAGCATGTAATGTTGTGATGAGAAGTGTCATGTAGCATCGTGATGACAAGGACGAGGAGAATTGTGATGACAAGGGAAATGGAGCATTGAGATAACTAGGCATGGAGCAATGTGATGACAGGGGTCATGGAACATTATTATGACAAGGGCCATGGTGCATTCTGACATAAGATATCACTTACGAAGGGAATGTAAACATGGCTACATATGAACTGTATTAGGAAATAGAACGGTGTCTCAGATTTAGAAAACACTCTTATGCATGCTTAAGGGGAAAGGAGAGGTAGGGAGATGCACAAAACCAGAGTTTGATATTAGCACAGGTACCGTTCCATAATCCAAATATAGAATAGACAAGAACTACTTCTTCCGTAGTGAACGGGACTCAAAATCCCTATTTCCTGCAGAGGAATATATCTGACTAGTAAGAATCTTAAAACCAATGTATTTATATGTCTCTGTAAGGGAATCAAGTTTGTCTAGACTTGCAAAAACAAGTAAGGGAAAATCAGCTCAACCCCTTTATACAACTGAATTTCAAAAAAAAATTAAAAAAACAGCGATATTCTTACACAATTCCTTCAAGGGCTCTGATGCAACCTGGAATGACACAATTTACAACAACAGCTGGAAGAGACATAAGGCTGGACACATGGGACTGAGGGGATTGGTGAGATTGGCGGAGAAACTGCAGGCCCTTTAAAGCCATAATGCATGGCACCAATTTGATGGGTCCCAACTCTCCTGGTTGAAGGTAATATTACTAGAGCTATAACATGGACGGGAAACCAAAAGAGTGGACATCCTGTGAATACAAAAGGTTTCTAAAACTCAACGAACAGTCCCTCTCCTGGTGCTCAGTTTTGACTTTCCAACTGCTTTACTATAAATCTCCCAACGTGAAGAGACAGCCCATTTAACCTCCTGGTTCCCACTGGTTGCCAATTTTGCTAAGGATGAATGGGAAAAGGGAGAACCAAAGAGAGAGTAGCTGTTAGGCATTTGGATGGGCATATGACACTCTAATTTGCCGGCAGGAAGAAGAATTAACCAACTCTCAGCAACCCACCAGGAACCAGTATAGGTCGTGAAGCAAAATTTTGAACTTGCGTTCAGCTCACAAAAACGAGTTGAAAAATGGAGAAAAGGGTCAAAGCAATTCACAAACTGGCAGAGTAATAAAGGACAACAATCGTCCAAAAATCTGTTGAGTGAAGGAAACGAGGCGAACATGAATGCGAGGAAGAATAGCAGGAAACAGATTTCAAGAGGTACGTTGGAATCGCCTGCAAAGCACAGGAAGAGGGACACAACTTCGACAATGATGCACTTGGCCAAAATGGGCGTATGTGATTTCTCCTGAATATATTCTGGAGAAAATGCATACGCCATTTTTGGCCAAGCAAGCAAGCGTGCAACACAAATCTGCACTACAAAGAAGTGTCACTTCCCACCTGTGAAAACGGACATCCACAAAATGTGTAAAAACCAGAAAGGCAAGACAGGCACTGGAGAAGACGGAGCCTTGTTATGCTGATGGGCGGGATGTAAATTGCCAACTGCCTCACTGGCGGAGTGCATTGAGTTCCCTAAAACAAGTAAACAACAGAGCTACAGAGCCAAGGGCACTTCAAGTCTAGGGAATATACCTTGGGAAAACTGAAAATCAATACGACAGAGCCACCCCCTAATTTAGGGCTGCACTGCTTACAAGAACCTCAACTTGGTACACCTTAAATATCCCAGGAAATATAAAAATGGTTTAAAAGATTGTGGTACTTACGTACCATAGAATATCCCTCAGCCATGAAATCAATGTCATAAGACCAGTAGCAGCAAAGTGAGTGGATTCAGGACGATGATTCTAAGTGAAATAAGTCACACAGAAAAAGAAACTTATCATAAGATATCACTTATGAAGTTCTTGTAAACATGGCTACACAAGAACTGAGTTAGGAAAGAGAACAGATTTTCACATTTAGAAAACATTCTTATGCCTGCTTAAGGGGGAAGGAGAGGTGGCCTGATGCATAAAACCAGAGTTTGATATAAGCACACGTACCGTTCCAAAAAACAACTTTGGAATAGACAAGACCTACACCTTCCCCAGTGAAAGGGAATGAAAACCCCATATTTCCCGCAGAGTAATACATCTGACTAGTAAGAATCTTAAAGCCTATGTATTGATATGTCACCATTAGGGAATCAATTGTGTCTAGACCTGCATAAACATGGCAGCGAGAATCAGCTCAAACACATTATAAAAAGGATTTATAATAAAGAAAACAGGGAAATTCTTTACATATCCTTCAGGGTCTCTGACGAAACCTGGAATGACCCTATCTACAATGACAGCTGGATGTGGCATAAGGCTGGACACGTGGGACTGAGAGGATTGGTGAGATTGGGTAAGCTAATGCAGACCGTATAAAGCAATAATGCACAGCACCCATTCCATGGGTCCCAACTCTCCAGGTTGAAGGTAATATTACTACAGCTATAACATGTACAGGAAACCTAGAGAATGGACACACTGTGAATACAAAAGGTTTCTATAACTCAACGAATACTCCCTTTCCTGGTGCTCCGGTTTGACTTTCCAATTGCTTTACTATCAATCTCCCAACTTGGAGAGACAGACCCTTTAATCTCCTGGTTCGCATAGGTTGCCAAATTGGCAGAGGATGGAAGGGAAGAGGGAGAACCAATGAGATAGTAGCTGTTAGAGATTTGGACGGGCACTTGTCACTCTAATTTCCAAGCAGGAAGAATAATTAACCAAAGTCTCAGCCACCCACCGGGAACCAGTATTGGTCCTGAACCAAAATTTTGGACTTGCGTTCATCTCACAAAAAACGAGTTGAAATTGGAGCTCAGGGGCACAGCAATTCACAAAATGGCAGAGTAAAAAAGGACAACTCCCGTCCAAAAATCTGTTGAGGGAAGGCAACGAGTCCGACTTGAAAGGGAGGCAGAATAGCAGGAAACAGATTTCAAGAGGTACGTAGTAATCACATGTAATGCACAGGAAAAGGGGCGCAATTTCGACAATGATGCACTTGGCCAAAAAGTGCGTATGCGTTTTCTCCTGAATATATTCAGGAGAAAACGCATATGCCCTTTTTGGCCAAGCAAGCAAGCGGGCAATGCAAATCTGCACTACAAAGAAGTATCTCTTCCCACCGTTCAAAAGAGACATCCACAAAATGTGTAAAAACCAGAAAGGCAAGACAGGCCCTGGAGAACAGGGAGCCTTGTGATGTTAATGGGCGGGATGTAAATTGCCAACTGCCTCACTGGAGGAGTGCATTGTGTTCCCTCAAAGAAGTAAACAACAGAGCTACAGAGACAAGGGCACTTCCAGTGTAGGGAATATACTTTGGGAAAACTGAAAATCAATAAGACAGTGCCACCACCAAATTTAGGGCTGCACAGCTTACAAGAACCTCTACTTGGGTACACTTTAAATATCCCAGGAAATATAAAATGGTTCAAAAAATTGTGGTACATACGTACGATGGAATATCCCTCAGCCAAGAAATCAATGTCATAAGACAAGGAGAAGCAAAGTGAGTGGATTCAGGTACGGTGATTCTAAGTGAAATAAGTCTCACAGAAAAAGAAACATATAATAAGATATCACTTATGAAGATCCTGTAAACATGGCTGCACATGAACTGAGTTACGAAAGAGAACAGAGTCTCACATTTAGAAAACACTCTTATGCCTTCTTAAAGGGGAAGGAGAGGTGGGGTGTTGCATAACACCATAGTTTGATATAAGCACAGTTACCGTTCCAAAAACCAACTATGGAATACACAAGACCAACACCTTCCTCAGTGAAAGGGACTCAAAACCCCATATTTCCCGCAGAGGATTAGATCTGACTAGTAAAAATCTTAAAACCTATGTATTGATATGTTTCCGCAAGGGAATCAAGTGTGTCTAGACTGGCATATACATGGCAGCGAGAATCAGCTCAAACCCACTATAAAAAGGAATTTCAAAAACAAAACAAAAATACAGGGAAATCCTTTACAATTCCTTCAGGGTCTCTGACGAATCCTGGAATGACCCTATCTACAATGACAGATGGATGTGGCATAAGGCTGGACACTTGGGATTGAAAGGCTTGTTGAAATTGGGTGAGCAAATGCAGACACTTTAAAGCAATAAAGCATGGCCCCCATTCCATGGGTTCCAAATCCCCAGGTCGAAGGGAATTTTACTACAACTATAACATGTACGGGAAACCTAGAGAAAGGACACACTCTGAATACGAAAGGTTTCTACAACTCAAAGTATAGTCCCTATCCTGGTGCTCCGATTTGACTTTCCAACTGCTTTACTATCAATCTCCCAACTTGGAGCGACAGTCCCTTTAACCTCCTGGTTTGCAAAGATTGCCAATTTGGCAGAGGATGGAAGGGAAGAGGGAGAACCAATGAGATAGTAGCTGTTAGGGATTTGGACGGGCACATGTCACCCTAACTTCACGGCAGGAAGAAGAATTAACCAAAGTCTCAGCCGCCCAGTGGGAACCAGGATAGGTCTTGAACCAAAATTTTGGAGTTGCGTTCAGCTCACAAAACATGAGTTGATAAATGGAGCTCAGGGGTACAGCAATTCACAAACTGGCAGATTAATAAAGGACAACTATCGTCCAAAACTCTGTTTAGGGAAGGCAACCAGGCCGACTTCAAAGCGAGGCAGAATAGCAGGAAACAGATTTCAAGAGGTACATAGGAATCGCCTATAATGCACAGGAAGAGGGGCACATCTTTGACAATGATGCACTTGGCCAAAAATTTCGTATGCGTTTTCTTCTGAATATATTCAGGAGAAAACGCTTACGAACTTTTTGGCCAAGCAAGCAAGTGGGCAATGCAAATCTTCAGTACAAATAGGTATCTCTTCCCACCGGTCAAAAGGGACATCCACAAAATGTGTAAAAACCAGAAAGGCAACACAGGCCCCGGAGAACAGGGAGCCTTGTTCTGCTGAAGGGCGGGATGTAAATTGTCAACTGCCTCACTGGAGGTGTGCATTGTGTTCCCTAAAACAATTAACCAACTGAGCTTCAGAGCCAAGGCCACTTCCAGTCTAGGGAATATACCTTGGGAAAACTGAAAATCAATAAGACATAGCCACCCCCATATTTAAGGCTGCAATGCTTACAAGAACCTCAACTTGGGTTCACCTTAAATATCCCAGGAAATATAAATATGGTTCAAAAAATTGTGGTACTTATGTACGATGGAATATCCCTCAGCCATGAAGTCAATGTCATAAGACCAGGAGCAGCAAAGTGAGTGGATTCAGGTACGATGATTCTAAGTGAAATAAGTCACACAGAAAAAGAAACTTATCATAAGATATCACCTATGAAGATCCTGTAAACATGGCTACCCATGAAATGAGTTTGGAAAGAGAACAGAGTCTCACATTTAGAAAACACTCTTATGCCTGCTTAAGGGGGAAGGAGAGGTGGGGGGATGCATAAAACTAGAGTTTGATATAAGCACAGGTAACTTTTCTAAAACCAACTTTGTAATAGACAAGACCTACACCTTCCTCACTGAAAGGGACTCAAAACCCCATATTTCCCGCATAGGAATAGATCTGACTAGTAAGAATCTTAAAACCTATGTATTGATATGTCTACGTAAGGGAATCAAGTGTGTCTAGACTGGCATAAACATGGCAGCGAGAATCAGCTCAAACCCACTATAAAAAGGAATTTCAAAAACAAAACCAAAAAACAAGGAAATTCTTTACAATTCCTTCAGGGTCTCTGATGAAACCTGGAATGACCCTATCTACAATGACAGCTGGATGTGGCATAAAGCTGGACACTTTGGACTGAGAAGATTGGTGAGATTGGGTGAGCAAATGCAGACCATTTAAAGCAATAATGCATGGCCCCATTCCATGGGTCCCAACTCTGCAGGTTGGAGGGAATATTACTACAGCTATAAAATGTAAGGGAAACCTAGGGAATGGACACACTGTGAATACGAAAGGTTTCTAAAACTCAACGAATAGTCCGTCTCCTGGTGCTCCGGTTTGACTTTCCAACTGCTTTACTATCAATCACCCTACTTGGAGAGACAGACCCTTTAAGCTCCTGGTTTGCACAGGTTGCCAATTAGGCAGAGGATGGAAGGGAAGAGGGAGAATCAATGAGAGAGTAGCTGTTAGGCATTTGGACGGGCACATGTCACTCTAATTTCCCGGCAGGAAGAAAAATTAACCAAATTCTCAGCCACCCACCGGGAACCAGTATAGGTCCTGAACCAAAATTTTGGACTTGCGTACAGCTCACAAAAAACGAGTTGAAAAATTGGAGCTCAGGGGCACATCAATTCACAAAGTGGCAGCGTAATAAAGGACAACTATCGTCCAAAAATCTGTTGAGGGAAGGCCACGAGGCGGACTTGAAAGCGAGGCAGAATAGCAGGAAACAGATTTCAAGAGGTACGTTGGAGTCACATTTAAAGCACAGGAAGAGGGGCACAACTTCGACAATGACGCACTTGGCCAAAAAGGACGTATGCGTTTTCTCCTGAATATATTCAGGAGAAAACGCATACACCCTTTTTGGCCAAGCAAGCAAGCGGGCAATGCAAATCTGAACTACAAAGAAGTATCACTTCCCACCGGTCAAAAGGGACATCCACAAAATGTGTAAAAACCAGAAAGGCAAGACAGGCCCTGGAGAAGAGGGAGCATTGTTATGCTGATGGGCGGGAAGTAAATTGCCCACTGCCTCACAGGAGGAGTGCATTGTGTTCCCTAAAACAAGTAAACAACAGAGCTACAGAGCCAAGTGCACTTCCAGTCTAGGGAATATACCTTGGGAAAACTGAAAATCAATAAGACAGAGCCACCCCCAAATTTAGGGCTGCACTGCTTACAAGAACCTCAACTTGGGTACACCTTAAATATCCCAGGAAATATAAAAATGGTTCAAAAACTTGTGGTACTTATGTACGATGGAATATCCCTCAGCCATGAAATCAATGTCATAAGACCAGGAGCAGCAAAGTGAGTGGATTCAGGTTCGATGATTCTAAGTGAAATAAGTCACACAGAAAAAGAAACTTATCATAAGATATCACTTATGAAGATCCTGTAAACATGGCTACACATGAACTGAGTTAGGAAAGAGAACAGAGTCTCACATTTAGAAAACACTCCTATGCCCGCTGAAGGGGCAAGGAGAGGTGGGGTGATGCCTAAAACCAGAGTTTTATATAAGCACAGGTACCGTTCCAAAAACCATCTTTGGAATAAACAAGACCTACACCTTCCTCAGTGAAAGGGACTCAAAACCCCATATTTCCCGCAGAGGAATAGATCTGACTAGTAAGAATCTTAAAACCTATGTATTGATATGTCTACGTAAGGGAATCAAGTGTGTCTAGACTTGCATAAACATGGCAGCGAGAATCAGCTCAAACCCACTATAAAAAGGAATTTCAGAAACAAAACCAAAAAATAGGGAAATTCTTTTTTTTTTAAATTATTTTCTACTTTATAACAAAGTGAATCAGTCATACATATACATCTGTTCCCACATCCCTTCCCTCATGCATCTCCCTCCCTCCCACCCTCCCCATCCCACCCCTCCAGGCGGTCACAAAGCACCGAGCTGACCTCCCTGTGCTCTGCGGCTGCTTCCCACTATCTATCTACCTTACGTTTGGTGGTGTATATATGTCCATGCCTCTCTCTCGCTTTGTCACAGCTTACCCTTCCCCCTCCCCATATCCTCAAGTCCATTCTCAAGTAGGTCTGTGTCTTTATTCCCGTTTTGCCCCTAGGTCCTTAATGACTTTTTTTTTTAATTCCGTATATATGTGTTAGCATACGGTATTTGTCTTTCTCTTTCTGTCTTACTTCACTCTGTATGACAGACTCTAGGTCTTTCCACCTCATTACAAATAGCTCAGTTTCGTTTCTTTTTATGGCTGAGTAATATTCCATTGTATATATGTACCACATCTTCTTTATCCATTCATCCGATGATGGACACTTAGGTTGTTTCCAGCTCCGGGCTATTGTGAATAGAGCTGCAATGAACATTTTGGTACATGTCTCTTTTGGAATTATGGTTTTCTCAGGGTATATGCCTAGTAGTGGGATTGCTGGGTCATATGGTAGTTCTATTTTTAGTTTTTTAACGAACCTCCATACTGTTCTCCACAGTGGCTGTACCAATTCACACTCCCACCAGCAGTGCAAGAGTGTTCTCTTTTTTCCACACCCTCTCCAGCATTTATTGTTTCTAGATTTCTTGATGATGGCCATTCTGACTGGTGTGAGATGATATCTCATTGTAGTTTTGATTTGCATTTCTCTAATGATTAATGATGTTGAGCATTCTTTCATGTGTTTGTTGGCAGTCTGTATATCTTCTTTGGAGAAATGCCTATTTAAGTCTTCTGCCCATTTTTGGATTGGGTTGTTTGTTTTTTTGCTATTGAGCTGCATGAGCTGTTTATAAATTTTGGAGATTAATCCTTTGTCAGTTGCTTCATTTGCAAATATTTTCTCCCATTCTGAGGGTTGTCTTTTCATCTTGTTTATGGTTTCCTTTGCTGTGCAAAAGCTTTGAAGTTTCATTAGGTCCCATTTGTTTATCTTTGTTTTTATTTCCATTTCTCTAGGAGGTGGGTCCAAAAGGATCTTGCTGTGATTTATGTCATAGAGTGTTCTACCTATGTTTTCCTCTAAGAGTTTGATAGTTTCTGGCCTTACATTTAAGTCTTTAATCCATTTTGAGCTTATTTTTGTGTATGGTGTTAGGGAATGATCTAATCTCAAACTTTTACATGTCCCTGTCCAGTTTTCCCAGCACCACTTATTGAAGAGGCTGTCCTTTCTCCACTGTACATTCCTGCCTCCTTTATCAAAGATAAGATGGCCATATGTGCGTGGGTTTATCTCTGGGCTTTCTATCCTGATCCACTGATCTATCTTTCTGTTTTTATGCCAGTACCACACTGTCTTGATTACTGTAGCTTTGTAGTATAGTCTGAAGTCAGGGAGCCTGATTCCTCCAGCTCCGTTTTTCGTTCTCAAGATTGCTTTGGCTATTCGGGGTCTTTTGTTTTTCCAAACAAATTTTGAAATTTTTTGTTCTAGTTCTGTGAAAAATGCCAGTGGTAGTTTGATAGGGATTGCATTGAATCTGTAGATTGCTTTGGGTAGTAGACTCATTTTCACAATATTGATTCTTCCAATCCAGGAGCATGGTATATCTCTCCATCTATTTGTATCATCTTTAATTTATTTCATCAGTGTCTTATAATTTTCTGCATACAGGTCTTTTGTCTCCTTAGGTAGGTTTATTCCTAGATATTTTATTCTTTTTGTTGCAATGGTAAATGGGAGTGTTCTCTTGATTTCATTTTCAGATTTTTCATCATTAGTGTACAGGAATGCCAGAGATTTCTGTACATTAATTTTGTATCCTGCTACTTTACCAAATTCATTGATTAGTTCTAGTAGTTTTTCGGTAGCATCTTTAGGATTCTCTATGTATAGTATCATGTCATCTGCAAACAGTGACAGCTTTACTTCTTCTTTTCCAAATTGGATTCCTTTTATTTCCTTTTCTTCTCTGATTGCCGTGCCTAAAACTTCCAAAACTATGTTGAATAAGAGTGGTGAGAGTGGGCAGCCTTGTCTTGTTCCTGATCTTAGTGGAAATGGTTTCAGTTCTTCACCATTGAGGACAATGTTGGCTGTGGGTTTGTCATATATGGCCTTTATGATGTTGAGGAAAGTTCCCTCTATGCCTACATTCTGCAGGGTTTTTATCATAAATGGGTGTTGAATTTTGTCGAAAGCTTTCTCTGCATCTATTGAGATGATCATATGGTTTTTCTCCTTCAACTTGTTAATATGGTGTATCACATTGATTGATTTGCGTATATTGAAGAATCCTTGCATTCCTGGAATAAACCCCACTTGATCATGGTGTATGATCCTTTTAATGTGCTGTTGGATTCTGTTTGCTAGTATTTTGTTGAGGATTTTTGCATCTATGTTCATCAGTGATATTGGCCTGTAGTTTTCTTTCTTTGTGACATCCTTGCCTGGTTTTGGTATCAAGGTGATGGTGGCCTCGTAGAATGAGTTTGGGAGTGTTCCTTCCTCTGATATTGTTTGGAAGAGTTTGAGAAGTATGGGTGTTAGCTCTTCTCTAAATGTTTGATAGAATTTGCCTGTGAAGCCATCTGGTCCTGGGCTTTTGTTTGATGGAAGATTTTTAATCACAGTTTCAATTTCAGTGCTTGTGATTGGTCTATTCATATTTTCTATTTCTTCCTGAGTCAGTCTTGGCAGGTTGTGCATTTCTAAGAATTTGTCCATCTCTTCCAGGTTGTCCATTTTATGGGCATAGAGTTGCTTGTAGTAATCTCTCATGATCTTTTGTATTTCTGCAGTGTCAGTTGTTACTTCTCCTTTTTCATTTCTAATTCTATTGATTTGAGTCTTCTCCCTTCTTTTCTTGATGAGTCTGGCTAATGGTTTATCAATTTTGTTTATCTTCTCAAAGAACCAGCTTTTAGTTTTATTGATCTTTGCTATCGTTTCCTTCATTTCTTTTTCATTTATTTCTGATCTGATTTTTATGATTTCTTTCCTTCTGCTAACTTTGGGGTGTTTTTGTTCTTCTTTCTCTAATTGCTTTAGGTGCAAGGTTAGGTTGTTTATTCGAGATGTTTCCTGTTTCTTAAGGTGGGATTGTATTGCTATAAACTTCCCTCTTAGAACTGCTTTTGCTGCATCCCATAGGTTTTGGGTCGTCGTGTCTCCATTGTCATTTGTTTCTAGGTATTTTTTACTTTCCTCTTTGATTTCTTCAGTGATCACTTCGTTATTAAGTAGTGTATTGTTTAGCCTCCATGTGTTTGTATTTTTTACAGCTCTTTTCCTGTAATTGATACCTAGTCTCATAGCATTGTGGTCAAAAAAGACACTTGATACAATTCCAATTTTCTTAAATTTACCAAGGCTTGATTTGTGACCCAAGATATGATCTATCCTGGAGAATGTTCCATGAGCACTTGAGAAAAATGTGTATTCTGTTGTTTTTGGATGGAATGTCCTATAAATATCAATTAAGTCCATCTTGTTTAATGTATCATTTAAAGCTTGTGTTTCCTTATTTATTTTCATTTTGGAAGATCTGTCCATTGGTGAAAGTGGGATGTTAAACTCCCCTACTATGATTGTGTTACTGTCGATTTCTCCTTTTATGGCTGTTAGTATTTGCCTTATGTATTGAGGTGCTCCTATGTTGGGTGCATAAATATTTACAATTGTTATATCTTCTTCTTGGATCGATCCCTTGATCATTATGTAGTGTCCTTCTTTGTCTCTTCTAGTAGTCTTTATTTTAAAGTCTATTTTGTCTGATATGAGAATTGCTACTCCAGCTTTCTTTTGGTTTCCATTTGCATGGAATATCTTTTTCCATCCCCTTACTTTCAGTCTGTATGTGTCTCTAGGTCTGAAGTGGGTCTCTTGTAGACAGCATATATATGGGTCTTGTTTTTGTATCCATTCAGCCAATCTGTGTCTTTTGGTGGGAGCATTTAGTCCATTTACATTTAAGGTAATTATCGATATGTATGTTCCTATTCCCATTTTCTTAATTGTTTTGGGTTCGTTATTGTAGGTCTTTTCCTTCTGTTGTGTTTCTTGCCTAGAGAAGTTCCTTTAGTATTTGTTGTAAAGCTGGTTTGGTGGTGCTGAACTCTCTCAGCTTTTGCTTGTCTGTAAACGTTTTAATTTCTCCATCAAATCTGAATGAGATCCTTGCTGGGTAGAGTAATCTTGGTTGCAGGTTTTTCTCCTTCATCACTTTAATTATGTCCTACTACTCCCTTCTGGTGTGTAGAGTTTCTGCTGAGAGATCAGCTGTTATCCTGATGGGGATTCCCTTGTGTGTCATTTGTTGTTTTTGCCTTGCTGCTTTTAATATGATTTCTTTGTGTTTAATTTTTGACAGTTTGATTAATATGTGTCTTGGCGTATTTCTCCTTGGATTTATTCTGTATGGGACTCTCTGTGCTTCCTGGACTTGATTAACTATTTCCTTTCCCATATTAGGGAAGTTTTCAACTATAATCTCTTCAAATATTTTCTCAGTCCCTTTCTTTTTCTCTTCTTCTTCTGGAACCCCTATAATTCGAATGTTGGTGCGTTTAATGTTGTCCCAGCGGTCTCTGAGACTGTCCTCTGTTCTTTTCATTCTTTTTTCTTTATTTTGCTCTGCAGCAGTTATTTCCACTATTTTATCTTCCACCTCACTTATCCGTTCTTCTGCCTCAGTTATTCTGCTATTGATCCCACCCATCTAGAGTATTTTTCATTTCATGTATTGTGTTTTTAATCGATGCTTGATTCATCTTTAGTTCTTCTAGGTCCTTGTTAACTGTTTCTTGCATTTTGTCTATTCTATTTCCAAGATTTTGGATCTGGGAAATAGAATCTTGGATCATCTTTACCATCATTATTCTGAATTCTTTTTCAGGTAGACTGCCTATTACGTCTTCATTTGTTAGGTCTGGTGGGTTTTTATCTTGTTCCTTCTGCTGCTGTGTGTTTTTCTGTCTTCTCATTTTGCTTATGTTACTGTGTTTGGGGTCTCCTTTTTGCAGGCTGCAGGTTCGTAGTTCCCGTTGTTTTTGGTGTCCGTCCCCAGTGGCTAAGGTTGGTTTAGTGGGTTGTGTAGGCTTCTTGGTGGAAGGTACTAGTGCCTGTGTTCTGGTGAATGAGGCTGGATCTTGTCTTTCTGGTGGGCAGGTCCACGTCTGGTGGCATGTTTTGGGGTGTCTGAGGACTTTTTATGATTTTAGGCCACCTCTCTGCTAATGGGTGGCATTGTGTTTCTGTCTTGCAAGTTGTTTGGCATAGGGTGTCCAGCACTGTAGCTTGCTGGTCGTTGAGTGAAGCTGGGTGCTGGTGTTGAGATGGAGATCTCTGGAAGATTTTCGCCGTTTGATATTATGTGGAGCTGGGAGGTCTCGTGTGGACCAGTGTCCTGAAGTTGGCTCTCCCACCTCAGAGGCACAGCACTGACTCCTGGCTCCTCAATTTGGGATGATTTGTTTTCTATTCATGTATTCCACAGATGCAGGGTACATCAAGTTGATTGTGGAGCTTTAATCCACTGCTTCTGAGGCTGCTGGGAGAGGTTTCCCTTTCTCTTCTTTGTTCTCACAGCTCCTGGGTCTCAGCTTTGGATTTGGTCCCGCCTCTGCGTGTAGGTCGCCGGAGGGCATCTGTTCTTCGCTCAGACAGGACAGGGTTAAAGGAGCAGCCTCTTCGGGGACACTGGCTCACTCAGGCCGGGCGGGAGGGAGGGGCACGGAGTGCGGGGCGAGCCTGCAGTGGCAGAGTTCGGCGTGACGTTGCACCAGCCCGAGGCGCGCTGTGCGTTCTCCCAGGGAAGCCGCCCCTGGATCCCGGGACACCGGCAGAGGCCGGCTGCACAGGCTCCCGGAAGGGCGGTGTGGACAGAGACCTGCGCTCACACACAGGCTTCTTGGCGGTGGCAGCAGCAGCCCCAGCGTCCCACGCCCGTCACTGGGCTCCGCACTTGCAGTCGTGAATTGCGCCCTTCTGTGGAGCCCATTTAAGCAGCGCTCTTAATCCCCTCTCCTCGCGCACCAGGAAACCAAGAGGGAAGAAAAAGTCTCTTGCCTCTTCGGCAGCTCCAGAGTTTTCCCAGACTCCCTCCCGGCTAGCTGTGGCACATGAGCCCCCTTCAGGCTGAGTTCTCGCCGCCAGCCCCAGTCCTTTCCCTGCGCTCTGACCGAAGCCCGAGCTTCAGCTTCCAGCGCCGCCCACCCTGGCGGGAGGGCAGACAAGCCTCTCGGGCGGGTGAGTGTCGCTCGGCACCGATCCTCTGTGCGGGAATCTCTCTGCTTTGCCCTACCCAGGTATGTGGGAAGTTTCTTGCCTTTTGGGAGGTCTGGGGTCTATTGCCAGCATTCAGTAGGTGTTCTGTAGGAGTTGTTCCACGTGTAGCTGTATTTCTGGTGTATCCGTGGGGAGGAAGGTGATCTCCGCGTCTTACTCTTCCGCCATCTTACCCGGAAGTCCCAGGGAAATTCTTTACAATTCCTTCAGGGTCTCTGATGAAACCTGGAATGACCCTATCTACAATGACAGCTGGATGTGGCATAAGGCTGGACACTTGGGACTGAGAGGATTGGTGAGATTGGGTGAGCAAATGCAGACACTTTAAAGCAAAAATGCATGGCCCCCATTCCATGGGTCCCAACTCCTCCATGTTGAAGGGAATATTACTACAGCTATAACATGTACGGGAAACCTAGAGAATGGAAACACTGTGAATACAAAAGGTTTCTAAAACTCAACGAATAGTCCCTCTCCTGGTGCTCTGGTTTAACTTTCCAACTGCTTTACTATCAATCTCCCAAGTTGGAGAGAAAGCCCCTTTATCCTCCTGGTTCGCACAGGTTGCCAATTTGGCAGAGGATGGAAGGGAAGAGGGAGAACCAATGAGAGAGTAGCTGTTAGCCATTTAGACGGGCACATGTCACTCTTATTTCCCGGCAGGAAGAAGACTTAACCAAAGTCTCAGCCACCCACCGGGAAACAGAATAGGTCCTGAACAAAAATTTTGGACTTGCGTACAGCTCACAAAAAAAAGAGTTGAAAAATGGAGCTCAGGGGCACAGTAATTCACAAATTGGCAGAGTAATAAAGGACAACTATCGTCCAAAAATCTGTTGAGGGAAGGCAACGTGGCGGACTTGAACGTGAGGCAGGATAGCAGGAAACAGATTTCAAGAGGTATGTTGGAATCGCCTTTAAAGCACAGGAAGAGTGTCACAATTTCGACAATGACGCAATTGGCCAAACAGGGCGTATACAGTTTCTCCTGAATATATTCAGGAGAAAACGCATACGCCCTTTTTGGCCAAGCAAGCAAGCGGGCAATGCAAATCTGCACTACAAAGAAGTATCACTTCCCACCGGTCAAAAGGGACATCCAAAAATGTGTAAAAACCAGAAAGGCAAGACAGGCCCTGGAGAACAGGGAGCCTTGTTATGCTGATGGGCGGGATGTAAATTGCCAACTGTCTCACTGGAGGAGTGCATTGTGTTCCCTAAAACAAGTAAACAACAGACCTACAGAGCCATGGGCACTTCCAGTCTAGGGAATATACCTTGGGAAAACTGAAAATCTATAAGACAGAGCCACCCCCAAATTTAGGGCTGCACTGCTTACAAGAACCTAAACATGGGTACACCTTAAATATCCCAGGAAATATAAAAATGGTTCAAAAAATTGTGGTACTTAGGTAAGATGGAATATCCCTCAGCCATGTAATAAATGTCATAACACCAGGAGCAGTAAAGTAAGTGGATTCAGGTACGAAGATTCTAAGTGAATTCACACAGAAAAAGAGACTTATCATAAGATATCACTTATGAAGATCCTGTAAACATGGCTAAGCATGAAATGAGTTAAGAAAGAGAACAGAGTCTCACATTTAGAAAACACTGTTATGCCTGTTTAAGGGGAAAGGTGAGGTGGGGTGATGCATAAAACCAGAGTTTGATATAAGTACAGGTACCGTTTCTAAAACCAACTGTGGAATAGACAAGACCTACACCTTCCTCAGTGAAAGGGACTAAAAACCCCATATTCCGCGCAGAGGAATATATCTGACTAGTAAGAATCTTAAAACCTATGCATTGATATTTTTCCGTAAGGGAATCATGTGTGTCTAGACTGGCATAAACATGGCAGCGAGAATCAGCTCAAACCCACTATAAAAAGGAATTTCAAAAACAAAACCAAAAACAGGGAAATTCTTTACAATTTCTTCAGGGTCTCTGATGATACCTGGAATGACCCTATCTACAATGACAGATAGATGTGGCATAAGGCTGGACACTTGTGACTGAGAGGACTGGTGAGATTGGGTGAGCTAATGCAGACCCTTTAATGCAGTAATGCATAACCCCCATTCCATGGGTCCCAACTCTCCAGGTTGAAGGCAATATTACTACAGCTATAACATGTACAGGAAACCTAGAGAATGGACACACTGTGAATAAAGAAGTTTCTAAAAGTCAACGAATAGCCCCTCTCCTGGTGCTCCGGTATGACATTCCAACTGCTTTACTATCAAACTCCCAACTTGGAGAGACAGACCCTTTAACCTCCTGGTTCGCACAGGTTGCCAGTTTGGCAGAGGATGAAAGGGAAGAGGGAGAACCAGTGAGAGAGTAGCTGTTAGGCATTTGAACGGCCTCATGTCACTCTAATTTCCCGGCAGGAAGAAGAATTAACCAAAGTCTCAGACACCCACCGAGAACCAGTATACGTCCTGAACCAAAATTTTGGACATGCGTACAGCTAACCAAAAACGTGTTTAAAAATGGAGCTCAGGGGCACAGCAATTCACAAACTGGCCGAGTAATAAAGGAAAACTTTCATCCAAAAATCTGTTGAGGGAAGGCAAAGAGGCGGACTTTAAAGCGAGGCAGAATAGCAGCAAACAGATTTCAAGAGGTATGTTGGAATCGCCTTTAAAGCACAGGAAGAGGGGCACAACTTCGACAATGACGCACTTGGCCAAAAAGGGTGTATGCGTTTTCCGCTGAATATATTCAGGAGAGAACGCATACGCCGTTTCTGGCCAAGCAAGCAAGCGGGCAATGCAAATCTGCACTACAAAGAAGTATCACTTCCCACCGGTCAAAAGGGACATCCAAAAAATGTGTAAAAAACAGAAAGGCAAGACAGGAGCTGGAGAACAGGGAGCCTTGTTATGCTGATGGGCGGGATGTAAATAGCCAACTGCCTCACTGGAGGAGTGCATTGTGTTCCCTAAAAGAAGTAAACAACAAAGCTACAGAGCCAAGGGCACTTCCAGTCTAGGGAATATACGTTGGGAAACCTGAAAATCAATAAGACAGAGCCATCCCCAAATTTAGGGCTGCACTGCTTACAAGAACCTCAACTTGGGTACACCTTAAATATCCCAGGAAATATAAAAATGGTTCAAAAATTTGTGGTACTTATGAACGATGGAATATCCCTCAGCCATGAAATCAATGTCATAAGACCAGGAGCAGCAAATTGAGTGGATTCAGATACGATGATTCTAAGTGAAATAAGTCACACAGAAAAAGAAACTTATCATAAGATATCACTTATGAACATCCTGTAAACATGGCTACACATGAACTGAGTTAAGAAACAGAACATAGTCTCATATTTAGAAAACACTGTTATGCCTGCTTAAGGGGGAAGGATAGCTGGGGTGATGCATAAAACCAGAGTTTAATACAATCACAGGTACCGTTTGTAAAACAAACTGTGGAATTGACAAGACCTACACCTTCCTCAGTGAAAGGGACACAAAACCCCATATTTCCCGCAGAGGAATAGATCTGACTAGTAAGAATCTTAAAACCTATGTACTGATATGTCTCCGTAAGGGAATCAAGTGTGTCTAGACTGGCATAAACATGGCAGCGAGAATCAACTCAACCCACTATAAAAAGGAATTTCAAAAACAAAACCGAAAAACAGGTAAATTCTTTATAATTACTTCAGGGTCTCTGATGAAACCTGGAATGACCCTATCTGCAATGACAGCTGGATGTGGCATAAGGCTGGACACTTAGGACTGAGAGGATTGGTGAGATTGGGTGAGCAAATGCAGACCCTATAAAGCAAAAATGCAAGGCCCCCATTCCATGGGTCCCAACTCTCCAGATTGAAGGCAATATTACTACAGCTATAACATGTACAGGAAACCTAGAGAATGGACACACTGTGAATACAAAAGGTTTCTAAAACTCAACGAATAGTCCCTCTCCTGGTGCTCCGGTTTGACATTCCAACTGCTTTACTATCAATCTCCCAACTTGGAGAGACAGACCCTTTAAGCTCCTGGTTCGCACAGGGTGCCAATTTTGCAGAGGATGGAAGGGAAGAGGGAGAACCAATGAGAGATTAGCTGTTAGGCATTTGGACGGGCACATGTCACTCTAATTTCACGGAGGGAAGAAGAATTAACCAAAGTATCAGAAACCCACCGGGAAACAGCATAGTTCCTGAACAAAAATTTTGGACTTGCGTAGAGCTCACAAAAAAGGTGTTGAAAAATGGAGCTCAGGGGCACAGCAATTCACAAACTGGCAGATTAATAAAGGACAACTATCTGCCAAAAATCTGTTCAGGGAAGGCAACGAGGAGGACTTGAAAGCGAGGCAGAATAGCAGGAAACAGATTTCAAAAGGTACGTTGGAATCGCCTTTAAAGCATAGGAAGAGAGGCACAACTTCGACAATGACGCACTTGGCCAAAAAGGGCATTAGCGTTTTCTCCTGAATATATTCAGGAGAAAACGCATACGCCCTTTTTGGCCAAGCAAGCAGGCGGGAAATGCAAATCTGCACTACAAAGAAGTATCAATTCCCACCGGTCAAAAGGGTCAGCCACAAAATGTATAAAAACCAGAAAGGCAAGACAGGCCCTGGAGAACAGGGAGCCTTCTTATGCTGATGGGCGGGATGTAAATTGCCAACTGCCTCACTGGAGTAGTGCATTGTGTTCCCTAAAACAAGTAAACAACAGAACTACAGAGCCAAGGGCACTTCCAGTCTAGGGAATATACCTTGGGAAAATAGAAAATCAATAAGACAGAGCCACCCCCAAATTTAGGGCTCCACTGCTCACAAGATCCTCAACTTGGGTACACCTTACATATCCCAGGAAATATAAATATGGTTCAAAAAATTGTGGTACTTATGTACGATGGAATATCCCTCAGTCATGAAATCAATGTCATAAGACTAGAAGCAGCAAAGTGAGTGGATTCAGCTACGATGATTCTAAGTGAAGTCACACAGAAAAAGAAACTTATCAATAAGATATCACTTATGAAGATCCTGTAAACATGGCTATACATGAAATGAGCTAAGAAAGAGAACAGAGTCTCACATTTAGAAAACACTGTTATGCCTGCTTATGGGGAAAGGAGAGGTGGGGTGATGCATAAAACCAGAGTTTGATATAAGCACAGGTACCGTTTGTAAAACCAACTGTGGAATAGACAAGACTTACACCTTCCTCAGTGAAAGGGACTCAAAACGCCATATTTCCCGCAGAGGAATAGATCTGACAAGTAACAATCCTAAAATTTATGTATTGATATGTCTCCGTAAGGGAATCAAGTGTGTAGACTGGCATAAACATGGCAGCGAGAATCAGCTCAAACCCACTATAAAAAGGAATTTCAAAAACAAAACCAAAAAACAGGGTAATTCTTTACAATTCCTTCAGGGTCTCTGATGAAACCTGGAATGACCGTATCTACAATGACAGCTGGATGTGGCATAAGGCTGGACACTTGAGACTGAGAGGATTGGTGAGATTGGGTGAGCAAATGCAGACCCTTTAAAGCAAAATGCATGGCCCCCATTCCATCGGTCCCAACTCTCCATGTTGAAGGGAATATTACTACAGCTATAAAATGTACGGGAAACCTACAGAATGGACACACAGTGAATACAAAATGTTTCTAAAACTCAACGAGTAGTCCCTCTCCTGGTGCTGTGGTTTGACTTTCCAACTGCTTTACTATCAATCTCCCAACTTGGAGAGACAAACCCTTTAACCTCATGGTTCGCACGGGTTGCCAATTTGCAAGAGGATGGAAGGGAAGAGGGAGAACCAATAAGAGAGTAGCTGTTAGGCATTTGGACGGACACATGTCACTCTAATTTCCCGGCAGGAAGAAGAATTAACCAGAGTATCAGCCACCCACCGGGAACCGGTATAGGTCCTGAACCAAAATTTTGGACTTGCGTACAGCTCACAAAATACGAGTTGATAAATGGAGCTCAAGGGCATAGCAATTCACAAACTGGCAGAGTTATAAAGGACAACTATCGTCCAAAAATCTGTTGAGGGAAGGCAACGAGGCGGACTTGAAAGCGAGGCAGAATAGCAGGAAACAGATTTCAAGAGGTACGTTGGAATCGCCTTTAAAGCACAGGAAGAGGGGCACAACTTCGACAATGACACACTTGGCCAAAAAGGGTGTATGCGTTTTCTCCTGAATATATTCAGGAGAAAACGCATACGCCCTTTTTGGCCAAGCAAGCAAGCGGGCAATGCAAATCTGCACTACAAAGAAGTATCACTTTCCACCGATCTAAAGGGACATCCACAAAATGTGTAAAAACCAGAAAGGCAAGGCAGGCCCTGGAGAACCGGGAACATTGTTATTCTGATGGGCGGGATGTAAATTGCCAACTGCCTCACTGGAGGAGTGTATTGCGTTCCCTAAAAGAAGTAAACAACAGAGCTACAGAGCCAAGGGCACTTCCAGTCTAGGGAATATACATTGGGAATACTGAAAATCAATAAGACAGAGCCACCCCCAAATTTAGGGCTGCACTGCTTACAAGAACCTCAACTTGGGTACACCTTAAATATCCCAGGAAATATAAAAATGGTTCAAAAAACTGCGGTATTTATGTACGATGGAATAGCCCTCAGCCATGAAATCAATGTCATAAGACCAGGAGCAGCAAAGTGAGTGGATTCAGGTATCATGATTCTAAGTGAAATAAGTCACACAGAAAAAGAAACTTATCATAAGATATCACTTATTAAGATCCTGTAAACATGGCTACACATGAACTGATTTAGGAAACAGAACAGAGTCTCACATTTAGAAAACACTCTTATGCCGGCTTAAGGGGGGAGGAGAGGTGGGGTGATGCATAAAACCAGAGTTTGATATAAGCACAGGTACCGTTTGTATAACCAACTGTGGAATAGACAAGACTTACACCTTTCTCAGTGAAAGGGACTCAAAACGCCATATTTCCCGCAGAGGAATAGATCTGACTAGTAACAATCCTAAAACTTATGTATTGATATGTCTCCATAAGGGAATCAAGTGTGTAGACTGGCATTAACATGGCAGCGAGAATCAGCTCAAACCCACTCTAAAAAGGAATTTCAAAAACTAAACCAAAAAACAGGGAAATTCTTTACAATTCCTTAAGGGTCTCTGATGAAACCTGGAATGACCCTATCTACAATGACAGCTGGATGTGGCATAAGGCTGGACACTTGGGACTGAGAGGATTGGTGAGATTGGGTGAGCAAATGCAGACCCTTTAAAGCAAAAATGCATGGCCCACATTCCATGGGTCCCAACTCTCCATGTTGAAGGGAATATTACTACAGCTATAACATGTACGGGAAACCTAGAGAATGGACACACTGTGAATACAAAAGGTTTCTAAAACTCAACGAGTAGTCCCTCTCCTGGTGCTCCGGTTTGACTTTCCAACTGCTTTACTATCAAACTCCCAAATTGGAGAGACAACCCCTTTAACCTCCTGGTTCGCACAGGTTGCCAATTTGGCAGAGGATGGAAGGGAAGAGGGAGAACCAATGAGAGAGTAGCTCTTAGGCATTTGGACGGGCACATGTCACTCTTATTTCCCGGCAGGAAGAAGAATTGACCAGAGTCTCAGCCATCCACCGGGAAAAAGTATAGGTCCTGAACCAAAAATTTGGACTTGCGTACAGCTCACAAAAAACGAGTTGAAAAATGGAGCTCAGGGGCACAGCAATTCACAAACTGGCAGAGTAATAAAGGACAAGTATCATCCAAAAATCTGTTGAGGGAAGGCAGCGAGGTGGACTTGAAAGCGAGACAGAATAGCAGGAAACAGATTCCAAGAGGTACGTTGGAATCGCCTTTAAAGCACAGGAAGAGGGGCACAACTTCGACAATGACGCACTTGGCAAAAAAGAGCGTATGAATTTTCTCCTGAATATATTCAGGAAAAAACGCATACGCCCTTTTTGGCCAAGCAAGCAAGCGGGCAATACAAATCTGCACTACAAAGAAGCATCACTTCCCACCGGTCAAAAGGGACATCCACAAAATGTGTAAAAACTAGAAAGGCAAGACTGGCCCTGGAGAACAGGGAACATTGTTATGCTGATGGGCGGGATGTAAATTGCCAAATGCCTCATTGGAGGAGTGCATTGCGTTCCCTAAAACAAGTAAACAACAGAGCTACAGAGCCTAGGGCACTTCCAGTCTAGGGAATATACCTTGGGAAAACTGAAAATCAATAAGACAGAGCCACCCCCAAATTTAGGGCTGCACTGCTTACAAGAACCTCAACTTGGGTACACTTTAAATATCCCAGGAAATATAAAAATGGTTCCAAAAACTGTGGTATTTATGTACGATGGAATAACCCTCAGGCATTAAAACAATGTCATAAGACAAGGAGCAGCAAAGTGAGTGGATTCAGGTACGATGATTCTAAGTGAAATAAGTCACACAAAAAAAGAAACTTATCATAAGATATCACTTATGAAGATCCTGTAAACATGGCTACACATGAACTGAGTTAGGAAAGAGAACAGAGTCTCACATTTAGAAAACACTCTTATGCCTGCTTAAGGGGATAGGAGAGGTGGAGTGATGCATAAAACCAGAGTTTGATATAAGCACAGGTACCATTTCTAAAACCAACTGTGGAATAGACAAGACCTACACCTTCCTCAGTGAAAGGGACTCAAATCCCATATTTCCCGCAAAGGAATAGATCTGACTAGTAAGAATCTTAAAACCTATGTATTGATATGTCTCTGTAAGGGAATCAAGTGTGTCTAGACTGGCATAAACATGGCAGCGAGAATCAGCTCAAACCCACTATAAAAGGGAACTACAAAAACAAAACCAAAAAACAGGGAAATTCTTTACATTTCCTTCAGGGTCTCTGATGAAACCTGGAATGACCCTATCTACAATGACAGCTGGATGTGGCATAATTCTGGACACTTAGGACTGAGATGATTGGTGAGATTTGGTGGGCAAATGCAGACACTTTAAAGCAAAAATGCATGGCCCCCATTCCATGGTTCCCAAGTCTCCATGTTGAAGGGTATATTACTACAGCTATAAAATGTACGGGAAACCTAGAGAATGGACACACTGTGAATACAAAAGGTTTCCAAAACTCAACGAGTAGTCCCTCTCCTGGTGCTCTGGTTTGACTTTCCAACTGCTTTACTATCAAACTCCCAACTTGGAGAGACAACCCCTTTAACCTCCAGGTTCGCACAGGTTGCCAATTTGGCAGAGGATGGAAGGGAAGAGGGAGAACCAATGAGAGAGTAGCTGTTAGGCATTTGGACGGGCACATGTCACTCTAATTTCCCGGCAGGAAGAAGAATTAACCAGAGTCTCAGCCAACCACCGGGAACCAGTATAGGTCCTGAACCAAAATTTTGGACTTGAGTACAGCTCACAAAAAACGAGTTGAAAAATGGAGCTCTGGGGCACAGCAATTCACTAAATGGCAGAGTAATAAAGGACAACTATCATCCAAAAATCTGTTGAGGGAAGGCAACGAGGCGGAGTTGAAAGCGAGGCAGAATAGCAGGAAACAGATTTCAAGAGGTACGTTGGAATCGCTTTTAAAGCACAGGAAGAGGGGCACAACTTCGACAATGACGCACTTGGCCAAAAAGGGCGTATGCGTTTTCTCCTGAATATATTCAGGAGAAAATGCATACGCCCTTTTTGGCCAAGCAAGCAAGCGTGCAATGCAAATCTGCACTACAAAGAAGTATCACTTCCCACAAGAAAAAAGGGACATCCACAAAATGTGTAAAAACCAGAAAGGCAAGACAGGCCCTGGAGAACAGGGAGCCTTGTTATGCTGATGGGCGGGATGTAAATTGCCAACGGCCTCACTGGAGGAGTGCATTGCGTTCCCTAAAACAAGTAAACAACAGAGTTACAGAGCCAAGAGCACTTCCAGTCTAGGGAATATACCTTGGGAAACCTGAAAATCAATAAGACAGAGCCACCCCCAAATTTAGGGCTGCACTGCTTACAAGAACCTCAACTTGGGTACACCATAAATATCCCAGGAAATATAAAAATGGTTCCAAAAACTGTTGTATTTATGTACGATGGAACATCCCTCAGCCATGAAATCAATGTCATAAGACCAGGAAGAGCAAAGTGAGTGGATACAGGTACGATGATTCTAAGTGAAATAAGTCACACAGAAAAAGAAACTTATCATAAGATATCACTTATGAAGATCCTGTAAACATGGCTTCACATGCACAGAGTTAGGAAAGAGAACAGAGTCTCACATTTAGAAAACACTCTTATGCCTGCTTAAGGGGAAAGGAGAGGTGGGGTGATGCATAAAACCAGGGTTTGATATAAGCACAGGTACCATTTCTAAAACCAACTGTGGAATAGACATGACCTACACCATTCTCAGTGAAAGGGACTCAAAACCCCATATGTCCCGCAGAGGAATAGATCTGACTAGTAAGAATCTTAAAACCTATGTATTGATACGTCTCCGTAAGGGAATCATGTGTGTTTAGTCTGGCATAAACATGGCAGCGAGAATCAGCTCAAACACACTATACAAAGGAATTTCAAAAACAAAACCAAAAAACAGGGAAATTCTTTACATTTCCTTCAGGGTCTGTGATGACACCTGGAATGACCCTATCTACAATGACAGCTGGATGTGACATAAGGCTGGACTCTTGGGACTGAGAGGATAGGTGAGATTGGGTGAGCAAATGCAGCCCCTTTAAAGCAAAAATGCATTGCCCCCATTCCATGGGTCCCAACTCTCCATGTTGAGGTGAATATTACTACAGCTATAACATGTACGGGAAACATAGAGAATGGACACACTGTGAATAGAAATGGTTTCGAAAACTCAATGAGTAGTCCCTCTCCTGGTGCTCCGCTTTGACTTTCCAACTGCTTTACTATCAATCTCCCAACTTGGAGAGACAACCCCTTTAACCTCCTGGTTCGCACAGATTGCCAATTTGGCAGAGGATGGAAGGGAAGAGGGAGAACCAATGAGAGACTAGCTCTTAGGCATTTGGACGGGCACATGACACTCTAATTTCCTGGCAGGAAGAAGAATTAACCAAAGTCTCAGCCACCCACCGGGAACCAGTATAGGTCCTGAACCAACATTTTGGACTTGCGTACAGCTCACAAAAAACGAGTTGCAAAATGGAGCTCAGTGGCACAGCAATTCACCAATTGGCAGAGTAATAAAGGACAACTATTGTCCAAAAATCTGTTGAGGGAAGGCAGCGAGGTGGACTTGAATGCGAGGCAGAATAGCAGGAAACAGATTTCAAGAGGTACGTTGGAATCGCCTGTAAAGCACAGGAAGAGGGGCACAACTTCGACAATGATGCACTTGGCCAAGAAGGGCGTATGAGTTACTTCCTGAATATATTCAGGAAAAAACGCATACGCCCTTTTTGGCCAAGCAAGCAAGTGGGCAATGCAAATCTGCACAACAAAGAAGTATCACTTCCCACCGGTCAAAAGGGACATCCAAAAAATGTGTAAAAACTAGAAAGGCAAGACAGGCCCTGGAGAACAGGGAGCCTTGTTATGCTGATGGGCGGGATGTAAATTGCCAACTGCCTCACTGGAGGAGTGCATTGTGTTCGCTAAAACAAGTAAACAACAGAGCTACAGAGCCAAGGGCACTTCCAGTCTAGGGAATACACCTTGGGAAAACTGAAAATCAATAAGACAGAGCGACCCCCAAATTTAGGGCTGCACTGCTTACAAGAACCTCAACTTGGGTACATCTTAAATATCGCAGGAAATATAAAAATGGTTCAAAAAATTGTGGTACTTATGTACGATGGAATATCCCTCAGCCATGAAATCAATGTGATAAGACCAGGAGCAGCAGAGTGAGTGGATTCAGGTACGATGATTCTAAGTGAAATAAGTCACTCAGAAAAAGAAACTTATCATAAGATATCACTTATGAAGATCCTGTAAACATGGCTACACATGAACTGAGTTAGGAAAGAGAACAGAGTCTCACATTTAGAAAACACTCTTATGCCTGCTTAAGGGGGCAGGAGAGGTGGCGTGATGCATAAAACCAGAGTTTGATATAAGCACAGGTCCGTTTCAAAAACCAACTTTTGAATAGTCAAGACCTACACCTTCCTCAGTGAAAGGGACTGAAAACCCCATATTTCACTCAGAGGAATAGATCTGACTACTAAAAATCTTAAAACCTATGTATTGATATGTCTCAGTAAGGGAAACAAGTGTGTCTAGACTGGCATAAACATGGCAGCGAGAATCAGCTCAAACCCAGTATAAAAAGGAAATTCAAAAGCAAAACCAAAAAACAGGGAAATTCTTCACAATTCCTTCACGGTCTCTGATGAAACCTGGAATGACCCTTTCTACAAGGACAGCTGTATGTGGCATAAGGCTGGACACTTGGGACTGAGAGGATTGGTGAGATTGGGTGACCAAATGAAGACCCTATAAAGCAAAAATGCATGGCCCCCTTTCCATGGGTCCCAACTCTCCATGTTGAAGGGAATATTACTACAGCTGTAAGATGTACGGGAAACCTAGAGAATGGACACACTGTGAATACAAAAGGTTTCTATAACTCAAAGAATAGTCCCTCTCCTGTTGCTCAGGTTTGACTTTCCAACTGCTTTACTATCAATCTTCCAACTTGGAGAGAAAACCCCTTTAAACTCCTGGTTCGCACAGATTGCCAATTTGGCAGAGGATGGAAGGGAAGAGGGAGAACCAATGAGAGACTAGCTGTTAGGCATTTGGACGGGCACATGACACTCTAATTTCCTGGCAGGAAGAAGAATTAACCAAAGTCTCAGCCACCCACCGGGAACCAGTATAGGTCCTGAACCAACATTTTGGACTTGCGTACAGCTCACAAAAAACGAGTTGCAAAATGGAGCTCAGAGGCACAGCAATTCACCAATTGGCAGAGTAAGAAAGGACAACTATTGTCCAAAAATCTGTTGAGGGAAGGCAGCGAGGTGGACTTGAACGCGAGGCAGAATAGCAGGAAACAGATTTCAAGAGGTACGTTGGAATCGCCTGTAAAGCACAGGAAGAGGGGCACAACTTCGACAATGATGCACTTGGCCAAGAAGGGCGTATGATTTACTTCCTGAATATATTCAGGAAAAAACGCATACGCCCTTTTTGGCCAAGCAAGCATGTGGGCAATGCAAATCTGCACAACAAAGAAGTATCACTTCCCACCGGTCAAAAGGGACATCCAAAAAATGTGTAAAAACTAGAAAGGCAAGACAGGCCCTGGAGAACAGGGAGCCTTGTTATGCTGATGGGCGGGATGTACATTGCCAACTGCCTCACTGGAGGAGTGCATTGTGTTCGCTAAAACAAGTAAACAACAGAGCTACAGAGCCAAGGGCACTTCCAGTCTAGGGAATACACCTTGGGAAAACTGAAAATCAATAAGACAGAGCGACCCCCAAATTTAGGGCTGCACTGCTTACAAGAACCTCAACTTGGGTACACCTTAAATATCCCAGGAAATATAAAAATGGTTCAAAAAATTGTGGTACTTATGTACGATGGAATATCCCTCAGCCATGAAATCAATGTCATAAGACCAGGAGCAGCAGAGTGAGTGGATTCAGGTACGATGATTCTAAGTGAAATAAGTCACTCAGAAAAAGAAACTTATCATAAGATATCACTTATGAAGATCCTGTAAACATGGCTACACATGAACTGAGTTAGGAAAGAGAACAGAGTCTCACATTTAGAAAACACTCTTATGCCTGCTTAAGGGGGCAGGTGAGGTGGCGTGATGCATAAAACCAGAGTTTGATATAAGCACAGGTCCGTTTCAAAAACCAACTTTTGAATAGTCAAGACCTACAACTTCCTCAGTGAAAGGGACTGAAAACCCCATATTTCACTCAGAGGAATAGATCTGACTACTAAGAATCTTAAAACCTATGTATTGATATGTCTCAGTAAGGGAATCAAGTGTGTCTAGACTGGCATAAACATGGCAGCGAGAATCAGCTCAAACCCAGTATAAAAAGGAAATTCAAAAACAAAACCAAAAAACAGGGAAATTCTTTTCAATTCCTTCACGGTCTCTGATGAAACCTGGAATGACCCTTTCTACAAGGACAGCTGTATGTGGCATAAGGCTGGACACTTGGGACTGAGAGGATTGGTGAGATTGGGTGACCAAATGAAGACCCTATAAAGCAAAAATGCATGGCCCCCTTTCCATGGGTCCCAACTCTCCATGTTGAAGGGAATATTACTACAGCTGTAAGATGTACGGGAAACCTAGAGAATGGACACACTGTGAATACAAAAGGTTTCTATAACTCAACGAATAGTCCCTCTCCTGTTGCTCAGGTTTGACTTTCCAACTGCTTTACCATCAATCTTCCAACTTGGAGAGAAAACCCCTTTAAACTCCTGGTTCGCACAGATTGCCAATTTGGCAGAGGATGGAAGGGAAGAGGGAGAACCAATGAGAGACTAGCTGTTAGGCATTTGGACGGGCACATGACACTCTAATTTCCTGGCAGGAAGAAGAATTAACCAAAGTCTCAGCCACCCACCGGGAACCAGTATAGGTCCTGAACCAACATTTTGGACTTGCGTACAGCTCACAAAAAACGAGTTGCAAAATGGAGCTCAGGGGCACAGCAATTCACCAATTGGCAGAGTAATAAAGGACAACTATTGTCCAAAAATCTGTTGAGGGAAGGCAGCGAGGTGGACTTGAACGCGAGGCAGAATAGCAGGAAACAGATTTCAAGAGGTACGTTGGAATCGCCTGTAAAGCACAGGAAGAGGGGCACAACTTCGACAATGATGCACTTGGCCAAGAAGGGCGTATGAGTTACTTCCTGAATATATTCAGGAAAAAACGCATACGCCCTTTTTGGCCAAGCAAGCATGTGGGCAATGCAAATCTGCACAACAAAGAAGTATCACTTCCCACCGGTCAAAAGGGACATCCAAAAAATGTGTAAAAACTAGAAAGGCAAGACAGGCCCTGGAGAACAGGGAGCCTTGTTATGCTGATGGGCGGGATGTAAATTGCCAACTGCCTCACTGGAGGAGTGCATTGTGTTCGCTAAAACAAGTAAACAACAGAGCTACAGAGCCAAGGGCACTTCCAGTCTAGGGAATACACCTTGGGAAAACTGAAAATCAATAAGACAGTGCGACCCCCAAATTTAGGGCTGCACTGCTTACAAGAACCTCAACTTGGGTACACCTTAAATATCCCAGGAAATATAAAAATGGTTCAAAAAATTGTGGTACTTATGTACGATGGAATATCCCTCAGCCATGAAATCAATGTCATAAGACCAGGAGCAGCAAAGTGAGTGGATTCAGGTACGATGATTCTAAGTGAAATAAGTCACACAGAAAAAGAAACATATCATAAGATATCACTTATAAAGATCCTGTAAACATGGCTACACATGAACTGAGTTAGGAAAGAGAACAGAGTCTCACATTTAGAAAACACTCTAATGCCTGCTTAAGGGGAACGGAGAGGTGGGGTGATGCATAAAACCAGAGTTTGACATAAGCTCAGGTACCATTTCAAAAACCAACTTTGGAATAGACAAGACCTACACCTTCCTCAGTGAAAGGGACTCAAAACCCCATATTTCCCGCAGAGGAATAGATCTGACTAGTAAGAATCTTAAAACCTATGTATTGATATGTCTTTGTAAGGGAATCAAGTGTGTCTAGACTGGCATAAACATGGCAGCGAGAATCAGCTCAAACCCACTATAAAAAGGAATTTCAAAAACAAAACCAAAGTGGGGTTTATCCCAGGAATGCAAGGATTCTTCAATATACGCAAATCAATCAATGTAATACACCATATTAACAAGTTGAAGGAGAAAAACCATATGATCATCTCAATAGATGCAGAGAAAGCTTTCGACAAAATTCAACACCCATTTATGATAAAAACCCTGCAGAAAGTAGGTATAGAGGGATCTTTCCTCAACATAATAAAGGCCATATATGACAAACCCACAGCCAACATTGTCCTCAATGGTGAAAAACTGAAACCATTTCCACTAAGATCAGGAACAAGACAAGGCTGCCCACTCTCACCACTCTTATTCAACATAGTTTTGGAAGTTTTAGCCACAGCAATCAGAGAAGAAAAGGAAATAAAAGGAATCCAAATTGGAAAAGAAGAAGTAAAGCTGTCACTGTTTGCAGATGACATGATACTATACATAGAGAATCCTAAAGATGCTACCGAAAAACTACTAGAGCTAATCAATGAATTTGGTAAAGTAGCAGGATATAAAATTAATGTACAGAAATCTCTGGCATTCCTATACACTAATGATGAAAAATCTGAAAATGAAATCAAGAAAACACTCCCATTTACCATCGCAACAAAAAGAATAAAATATCTAGGAATAAACCTACCTAAGGAGACAAAAGACCTGTATGCAGAAAACTATAAGACACTGATGAAAGAAATTAAAGATGATACAAATAGATGGAGAGATATACCATGCTCCTGGATTGGAAGAATCAATATTGTGAAAATGACTCTACTACCGAAAGCAATCTACAGATTCAATGCAATCCCTATCAAACTACCAATGGCATTTTTCACAGAACTAGAACAAAAAATTTCAAAATTTGTTTGGAAAAACAAAAGGCCCCGAATAGCTAAAGCAATCTTGAGAACGAAAAACGGAGCTGGAGGAATCAGGCTCCCTGACTTCAGACTATACTACAAAGCTACAGTAATTAAGACAGTCTGGTACTGGCATAAAAACAGAAAGATAGATCAGTGGATCAGGATAGAAAGCCCAGAGATAAACCCACGCACATATGGCCAACTTATCTTTGATAAAGGAGGCAGGAATGTACAGTGGAGAAAGGACAGCCTCTTCAATAAGTGGTGCTGGGAAAACTGGACAGGGACATGTAAAAGTTTGAGATTAGATCATTCCCTAGCACCATACACAAAAATAAGCTCAAAATGGATTAAAGACTTAAATGTAAGGCCAGAAACTATCAAACTCTTAGAGGAAAACATAGGTAGAACACTCTATGACATAAATCACAGCAAGATCCTTTTGGACCCACCTCCTAGAGAAATGGAAATAAAAACAAAGATAAACAAATGGGACCTAATGAAACTTCAAAGCTTTTGCACAGCAAAGGAAACCATAAAGAAGACCAAAAGACAACCCTCAGAATGGGAGAAAATATTTGCAAATGAAGCAACTGACAAAGGATTAATCTCCAAAATTTATAAACAGCTCATGCAGCTCAATAGCAAAAAAACAGACAACCCAATCCAAAAATGGGCAGAAGACTTAAATAGGCATTTCTCCAAAGAAGATATACAGACTGCCAACAAACACATGAAAGAATGCTCAACATCATTAATCATTAGAGAAATGCAAATCAAAACTACAATGAGATATCATCTCACACCAGTCAGAAAGGCCATCATCAAGGAATCTAGAAACAATAAATGCTGGAGAGGGTGTGGAGAAAAGGGAACACTCTTGCACTGCTGGTGGGAATGTGAATTGGTACAGCCACTATGGAGAACGGTATGGAGGTTCCTTAAAAAACTACAAATAGAACTACCATATGACCCAGCAATCCCACTACTGGGCATATACCCTGAGAAAACCATAATTCAAAAAGAGACATGTACCAAAATGTTCATTGCAGCTCTATTCACAATAGCCCGGAGCTGGAAACAACCTAAGTGTCCATCATCGGATGAATGGATAAAGAAGATGTGGCACATATATACAATGGAATATTACTCAGCCATAAAAAGAAACGAAACTGAGCTATTTGTAATGAGGTGGATAGACCTAGAGTCTGTCATACAGAGTGAAGTTAGTCAGAAAGAGAAAGACAAATACCGTATGCTAACACATATATACGGAATTTAAAAAAAAATGTCATGAAGAACCTAGGGGCAAAACGAGAATAAAGACACAGACCTACTTGAGAATGGACTTGAGGATATGGGGAGGGGGAAGGGTAAGCTGTGACAAAGCGAAAGAGAGGCATGGACATATATACACTACCAAACGTAAGGTAGATAGATAGTGGGAAGCAGCCGCAGAGCACAGGGAGATCAGCTCGGTGCTTTGTGACCGCCTGGAGGGGTGGGATGGGGAGGGTGGGAGGGAGGGAGATGCATGAGGGAAGGGATGTGGGAACAGATGTATATGTATGACTGATTCACTTTGTTATAAAGCAGAAACTAATTAAAAAAAAAAAAAGAAATCTAGAAACAATAAATGCTGGAGAGGGTGTGGAGAAAAGGGAACACTCTTGCACTGCTGGTGGGAATGTGAATTGGTACAGCCACTATGGAGAACGGTATGGAGGTTCCTTAAAAAACTACAAATAGAACTACCATATGACCCAGCAATCCCACTACTGGGCATATACCCTGAGAAAACCATAATTCAAAAAGAGACATGTACCAAAATGTTCATTGCAGCTCTATTCACAATAGCCCGGAGCTGGAAACAACCTAAGTGTCCATCATCGGATGAATGGATAAAGAAGATGTGGCACATATATACAATGGAATATTACTCAGCCATAAAAAGAAACGAAACTGAGCTATTTGTAATGAGGTGGATAGACCTAGAGTCTGTCATACAGAGTGAAGTTAGTCAGAAAGAGAAAGACAAATACCATATGCTAACACATATATACGGAATTTAAAAAAAAAATGTCATGAAGAACCTAGGGGCAAAACGGGAATGAAGACGCAGACCTACTTGAGAATGGACTTGAGGATATGGGGAGGGGGAAGGGTGGGCTGTGACAAGGCGAAAGAGAGGCATGGACGTGTATACACTACCAAACGTAAGGTAGATAGATAGTGGGAAGCAGCCGCAGAGCACAGGGAGATCAGCTCGGTGCTTTGTGACCGCCTAGAGGGGTGGGATGGGGAGGGTGGGAGGGAGGGAGATGCATGAGGGAAGGGATGTGGGAACAGATGTATATGTATGACTGATTCACTTTGTTATAAAGCAGAAACTAATTAAAAAAATGAATAAATAAACTTAAAAAAAATGGAAAAAAAAAAAAAAACGGGGAAATTCTTTACAATTCCTTCAGGGTCTCTGATGAAACCTGGAATGACCATATCTACAATGACACCTGGATGTGGTATAAGGATGGACACTTGGGACTGAGAGGATTGGTGAGACTGGGTGAGCAAATGCAGGCAATTTAAAGCAAAATTGCATGGCCCCCATTCCATGGGTCCCAACTCTCCAGGTTGAAGGGAATATTACTACAGCTATAACATGTACGGGAAACCTAGAGAATGGACACACAGTGAATACAAAAGGTTTCTAAAACTCAACGAATAGTCCCGCTCCTGGTGCTCCGGTTTGAGTTTCCAACTGCTTTACTATCAATCTCCCAAATTGGAGAGACAACCCCTTTAAGCTCCTGGTTCGCACAGGTTGCCAATTTGGCAGAGGATGGAACGGAAGAGGGAGAACCAATGAGAGAGTAGCTGTTAGGCATTTGGACGGGCACATGTCACTCTAATTTCCCGGCAGGAAGAAGAATTAACCAGAGTCTCAGCCATGCACCGGGAACCAGTATAGGTCCTGAACCAAAATTTTGGTCTTGCGTACAGCTCACAAAAAACGAGTTGAATAATGGAGCTCAGGGGCACAGCAATTCACAAACTGGCAGAGTAATAAAGGATAACTATCGTCCAAAAATCTGTTGAGGGAAGGCAACGAGGTGGAATTGAAAGCGATGCAGAATAGCAGGAAACAGATTTCAAGAGGTACGTTGGAATCGCATTTAAAGCACAGAAAGAGGGGCACAACTTCGACAATGACGCACTTGACCAAAAAGTGCGTATGCCTTTTCTTCTGAATATATTCAGGAGAAAACGCATACGCCCTTTTTGGCCAAGCAAGCAAGCGGGCAATGCAAATCTGCACTACAAAGAAGTATCACTTCCCACCGGTCAAAAGGGACATCCACAAAAGTGTACAAACCAGAAAGGCAAGACAGGCCCTGGAGAACAGGGAGCCTTGTTATGCTGATGCGCGGGATGTAAATGGCCAACTGCTTCACAGGAGGAGTGCATTGCGTTCCCTAAAACTAGTAAACAACAGAGCTTCAGAGCCAAGGGCACTTCCAGTCTAGGGAATATAGCTTGGGAAAACTGAAAATCAATAAGACAGAGCCACCCCCAAATTTAGGGCTGCACTGCTTACAAAAACCTCAACTTGGGTACACCTTAAATATCCCAGGAAATATAAAAATGGGTCAAAATATGTGGTATTTATGTACGATGGAATATCCCTCAGCCATGAAATCAAGGTCATAAGACTAAGAGCAGCAAAGTGAGTGGATTCAGGTATGATGATTCTAAGTGAAATAAGTCACACAGAAAAAGAAACTTATCATAAGATATCACTTATGAAGATCCTGTAACATGGCTACACATGAACTGAGTTAGGAAAGAGAACAGAGTCTCACATTTAGAAAACACTCTTATGCCTGCTTAAGGGGGAAGGAGAGGTGGGGTGATTCATAAAACCAGAGTTTGACATAAGCACAGGTACCATTTCTAAAACCAACTTTGGAATAGAAAATACTTACACCTTCCTCAGTGAATGGGACTCAAAACCCAATATTTCCCGCAGAGGAATAGACCTGACTAGTAAGAATCATAAAACCTATGTATTGATATGTGTCTGTAAGGGAATCAAGTGTGTCTAGACTGGCATAAACATGGCAGTGAGAATCAGCTCAAACCCACTATAAAAATGAATTTCAAAAACAAAACCAAAAAACAGGGAAATTTTTTACAATTCCTTCAGGGTCTCTGATGAAACCAGGAATGACCCTATCTACAATGACAGGTGGATGTGGTAAAGGGCTGGACACTTGGGACTGAGAGGATTGTTGAGATTGGTTGAGCAAATGCAGACACTTTAAAGCAAAAATGCATGGCCCGCATTCCATAGGTCCCAACTCTCCAGGTTGAAGGGAATATTGCTACAGCTATAACATGTATGAGAATCCTAGAGAATGGACACACTGTGAATACAAAAGGTTTCTAACACTCAACGAATAGTCCCTCTCCTTGTGCTCCGGTTTGACTTTCCAACTGCTTTACTATAAATCTCACAAATTGGAGAGACAGCCCTTTTAAGATCCTGGTTCGCACAGGTTGCCAATTTGGCAGAGGATGGAACGGAAGAGGGAGAACCAATGAGAGACTAGCTGTTAGGCATTTGGACGGGCACATGTCACTCTAATTTCCGAGCAGGAAGAAGAATTAACCAGAGTCTCAGCCACCCACCGGGAACCAGTAGACATCCTGAACCAAAATTTTGGGCTTGCGTACAGCTCACAAAAAACGAGTTGAAAAATGGAGCTCAGGGGCACAGCAATTCACAAACTGGCCGAATATTAAAGGACAACTATCGTCCAAAAATCAGTTGAGGGAAGGCAACAAGTCGGACTTCAAAGCGAGGCAGAATAGCAGGAAACAGATTTCAAGAGGTACGTTGGAATCACATTTAAGGCACAGGAAGAGGGGCACAACTTCGACAATGACACACTTGGCTAAAAAGTGTGTATGCGTTTTCTTCTGAATATATTCAGGAGAAAACACATACGCCCTTTTTGGCCAACCAAGCAATCGGGCAATGCAAATCCGCACTACAAAGAAGTATCACTTCCCACCGGTCAAAAGGGACATCCAAAAATGTGTAAAATCCAGAAAGGCAAGACAGGCCCTGGAGAACAGGAAGCCTTGTTATGCTGATGGGCGGTATGTAAATGGCCAACTGCTTCATAGGAGGAGTGCATTGCATTCCCTAAAACTACTAAACAACCGAGCTACAGAGCCAAGGGCACTTCCAGTCTAGGGAATATACCTTGGGAAAACTGAAAATCAATAAGACAGAGCCACCCCCAAATTTAGGGCTGCACTGCTTACAAGAACCTCAACTTGGGTAAACCTTAAATATCCCAGGGAATATAAAAATGGGTCAAAATCTGTGGTATTTACGTAGTTTGGAATATCCCTCTGCCAAGAAATCAATGTCATAAGACCAGGAGCAGCAAAGTGATTGGATTCAGGTACGATGATTCTAAGTGAAATAAGTCACACAGAAAAAGAAACATATCATAAGATATCACTTATAAAGATCCTGTAAACATGGCTACACAAGAACTGAGTTAGGAAAGAGAACAGAGTCTCACATTTAGAAAACACTCTAATGCCTGCTTAAGGGGAAAGGAGAGGTGGGATGATGCATAAAACCAGAGTTTGACATAAGCTCAGGTACCATTTCTAAAACCAACATTTGAATAGACAAGACCTACACCTTCCTCAGTGAAAGGGACTCAAAACCCCATATTTCCCGCAGAGAAATAGATCTGACTAGAAAAATCTTAAAACCTCTGTATTGATATGTCTCTGTCAGGGAATCAAGTGTGTCTAGACTGGCATAAACATGACAGCGAGAATCAGCTCAAACCCACTATAAAAGGGAATTTCAAAAACAAAACCAAAAAACAGGGAAATTCTTTACATTTCCTTCAGGGTCTCTGATGAATCCTGGAATGACCCTATCTACAATGACAGCTGGATGTGGTATAAGGATGGACACTTGGGTCTGAGAGGATTGGTGAGACTGGGTGAGCAAATGCAGACAATTTAAAGCAAAAATGCATGGCCCCCATTCCATGGGTCCCAACTCTCCAGGTTGAAGGGAATATTACTACAGCTATAACATGTATGGGAAACCTAGAGAATGGACACACTGTGAATACAAAAGGTTACTAAAACTCAACGAATAGTCCCTCTCCTGGTGCTCCGGTTTGAGTTTCCAACTGCTTTACTATCAATCTCCCAAATTGGAGAGACAGACCCTTTAAGCTCCTGGTTCGCACAGGTTGCCAATTTGGCAGAGGATCGAACGGAAGAGGGAGAACCAATGAGAGTGTAGCTGTTAGGCATTTGGACGGGCATATGTCACTCTAATTTCCCGGCAGGAAGAAGAATTAACCAGAGTCTCAGCCACGCACCGGGAACCAGTATAGGTCCTGAACCAAAATTTTGGTCTTGCGTATAGCTCACAAAAAACGAGTTGAAAAATGGAGCTCAGGGGCCCAGCAATTCACAAATTGGCAGAGTAATAAAGGACAACTATCGTCCAAAAATCTGTTCAGGGAATGCCACGAGGCGGACTTGAAAGCGAGGCAGAATAGCAGGAAACAGATTTCAAGAGGTACTTTGGAATCGCCTTTGAAGCACAGGAAGAGGGGCACAACTTAGAAAATGACGCACTTGACCACAAAGGGCGTATGCATTTTCTCCTGAATATATTCAGGAGAAAACGCATAAGCCCTTCTTGGCCAAGCAAGCAAGCGGGCAATGCAAATCTGCACTACAAAGAAGTATCACTTCCCACCGTTCAAAAGGGACATCCACAAATGTGTAAAAACCAGAAAGGCAAGACAGGCCCTGGAGAACAGGGAGCCTTGTTATGCTGATGGGCAGGATGTAAATTGCCATCTGCCTCACTGGAGGAGTGCATTGCGTACCCTAAAACAAGTAAACAACAGAGCTACAGAGCCAAGGGCACTTCCAGTCTAGGGAATATACCTCGGGCAACCTGAAAATAAATAAGATAGAGCCACCCCCAAATTTAGGGCTGCACTGCTTACAAAAACCTCAACTTGGTTACACCTTAAATATCCCAGGAAATATAAAAATAGGTCAAAATATGTGGTATATATGTACGATGGAATATCCCTCAGCCATGAAATCAAGGTCATAAGACTAAGAGCAGCAAAGTGAGTGGATTCAGGTATGATGATTCTAAGTGAAATAAGTCACACAGAAAAAGAAACTTATCATAAGATATCACTTATGAAGATCCTGTAAACATGGCTACACATGAACTGAGTTAGGAAAGAGAACAGAGTCTCACATTTAGAAAACACTCTTATGCCTTCTTAAGGGGGAAGGAGAGGTGGGGTGATACATAAAACCAGAATTTGACATAAGCACAGGTACCATTTCTAAAACCAACTTTGGAATAGAAAATACCTACACCTTCCTCAGTGAATGGGACTCAAACCGCAATATTTCCCGCAGAGGAATAGACCTAACTAGTAAGAATCTTAAAACCTATATATTGATATGTGTCTGTAAGTGAATCAAGTGTGTCTAGACTGGCATAAACATGGCAGTGAGAATCAGCTCAAACCCACTATAAAAATGAATTTCAAAACAAAACCAAAAAACAGGGAAATTTTTTACAATTCCTTCAGGGTCTCTGATGAAACATGGAATGACCCTATCTACAATGACAGGTGGATGTGGTAAAGGGCTGGACACTTGGGACTGAGAGGATTGTTGAGATTGGTTGAGCAAATGAAGACAATTTAAAGCAAAAATGCATGGCCCCCATTCCATAGGTCCCAACACTGCAGGTTGAAGGGAATATTGCTACAGCTATAACATGTATGGGAAACCTAGAGAATGGACACACTGTGAATACCAAAGGTTTCTAACACTCAACGAATAGTCCCTCTCCTTGTGCTCCGGTTTGACTTTCCAACTGCTTTACTATCAATCTCCCAAACTGGAGAGACAGCCCTTTTAAGCTCCTGGTTAGCACAGGTTGCCAATTTGGCAGAGGATGGAAGGGAAGAGGGAGAACCAATGAGAGAGTAGCTGTTAGGCATTTGGAAAGGCACATGTCACTCTAATTTCCAGGCGGGAATAAGAATTAACCAAAGTCTCAGCCACCCACCGGGAACCAGTAGAGTTCCTGAACCAAAATTTTGGACTTGCGTACAGCTCAAAAAAAACGTGTTGAATAATGGAGCTCAGGGGCACAGCAATTCACAAACTGGCAGAATAATAAAAGACAACTATCGTCCAAAACTTGGTTGAGGGAAGTCAACGAGGCGGACTTGAAATCAAGGCAGAATAGCAGGAAACAGATTTCAAGAGGTACGTTGGAATCGCCTTTAAAGCACAGGAAGAGGGGCACAACTTCGACAATGAAACACTTGGCCAAAAAGGGCGTATGCGTTTTCAGCCGAATATATTCATGAGAAAACACATACGCCCTTTTTGGCCAAGCAAGCAAGCGAGCAATGCAAATCTGCACTACAAAGAAGTATCACTTCCCACTGGTCAAAAGGGACATCCACAAAATGTGTAAAAACCAGAAAGGCAAAACAGGCTCTGGAGAACAGGGAGCCTTGTTATGCGGATGGGCGGGATGTAAATTGCCAACTGCCTCACTGGAGGAGTGCATTGAGTTCCCTAAAACAAGTAACCAACAGAGCTACAGAGCCAAGGGCACTTCAAGTCTGGTGAATATACCTTGGGTAAACTGAAAATCAATAAGACAGCGCCACACCCAAATTTATGGCTGCACTGCTTACAAGAACCTCAACTTGGGTACAGCTTAAATATCCCAGGAAATATAAAAATCGTTCAAAATATTGTGGTACATATGTACGATGGAATATCCCTCAGCCATGAAATCAATGTCATAAGACCTGGAACAGCAAAGTGAGTGGATTCAGCAACGATAATTCTAAGTTAAATAAGTCAAACCGAAAAAGAAACTTATCATAAGATATCACTTATGAAATTCCTCTAAACATGGCTACACATGAACTGAGTTAGGAAAGAGAACACAGTCTCACATTTAGAAAACACTCTTATGCCTGCTTAAGGTGGAAGGAGAGGTGGGGTAATGCATAAAACCAGAGTTTGATATAAGCATAGGTACCGTTTCTAAAACCAACTTTGGAATAGACAAGACCTACACCTTCCTCAGTGAAAGGGACTCAAAACTCCATATTTCCCGAAGAGGAATAGATCTGACTACTAAGAATCTTAAAACCTAAGTATTGATATGTCTCCATAAGGGAGACAAGTGTTTCTATACTGGCATAAACATGGCAGCGAGAATCAGCTCCAACCCACTATATAAAGGAATTTCAAAAACAAAACCAAAAAACAGGGAAATTCTTTACAATTCCTTCAGTGTCTCTGATGAAACCTGGAATGACCCTATCTACAATGACAGCTGGATGTGGCATAAGGCTGGACACTTGGGACTGAGAGTAGTGGTGAGATTCGGTGAGCAAATGCAGACCCTTTATAGCAAAAATGCATGGCCCCCATTCCATGTGTCCCAACTCTCCAGGTTGCAGGGAATATTACTACAGCTATAACATGTACGGGAAACCTAGAGAATGGACACACTGTGAATACAAATGGTTTCTAAATCTGGACGAATAGTCCCTCTCCTGGTGCTCTGGTTTGACATTCCAACTGCTTTACTATCAATCTCCCAACTTGGAGAGACAGCCCCTTTAAGCTCCTGGTTCGCACAGGTTGCCAATTTGGCAGAGGATGGAAGGGAAGAGGGAGAACCAATGAGAGATTAGGTTTTAGGCAATTGGACGGGCTCAGGTCACTCTAATTTCCAGGCAGGAAGAAGAATTAAACAAAGTCTCGGCTACCCACTGTGAACCAGTATATATCGTGAACCAAAATTTTGGACTTGCGTTCAGCTCACAAAAAACGAGTTGAAAAATGGAGCTCAGGGGCACAGCAATTCACAAACTGGCAGAGTAATAAAGGACAACTATCGTCCAAAAATCTGTTGAGGGAAGGCAACGAGGCAGACTTGAAAGTGAGGCAGAATAGCACGAAACAGATTTCAAGAGGTAAGTTGGAATCACCTTTAAAGCACAGGAAGAGGGGCACAACTTCCACAATGACGCACTTGGCCATAAAGGGTGTATGCGTTTTCTGCTGAATATATTCAGGAGAAAACGCATACGCCGTTTTTGGCCAAGCAAGCAAGCGGGCAATGCAAATCTGCACTACAAAGAAGTATCACTTCCCACCGGTCAAAAGGGACATCCACAAAATGTGTAAAAACCAGAGGCAAGACAGGCCCTGGAGAACAGGGAGCATTGTTATGCTGATGGGCAGGATGTAAATAGCCAAATGCCTCACTGGAGGAGTGCATTGTGTTCCCTTAAACAAGTAAACATCAGAGCTACAGAGCCAAGGGCACTTCCCGTCTAGGGAATATACCTTGGGAAAAATGGAAATCAATAAAACAGAGCCACCCCCAAATTTAGAGCTGCACTGCTTACAAGAACCTCAACTTGGGTACACCTTAAATATCCCAGGAAATATAAAAATGGTTCAAAAAATTGTGGTACTTATGTACGATGGAATATCCCTTAGCCATGAAATCAATGTCATAAGACCAGGAGCAGCAAAGTGAATGGAATCAGGTACGATGATTCTAAGTGAAATAAGTCACACAGAAAAATGAAACTTAACATAAAATATCACTTATGAAAATCCTGTAAACATGGCTACACATGAACTGAGTTAAGAAAGAGAACAGAGTCTCACATTTAGAAAACACTGTTATGCCTGCTTAAGAGGGAAGGAGAGGTGGGGTGATACATAAAACCAGAGTTTGATATAAGCACGGGTACCGTATCTAAAACCAACTGTGGAATAGACAAGACCTACACCTTCCGCAGTAAAAGTGACTCAAAACCCCATATATCCCGCAGAGGTATAGATATGACTAGTAAGAATCTTAAAACCTATGTATTGATATGTCTCCGTAAGGGAATCAAGTGTGTCTCGACTGGCATAAACATGGCAGCGAGAATCAGCTCAAACCCACTATAAAAATGAATTTGAAAAACAAAATGAAAAAACAGGGAAATTCTTTACAATTCCTTCAGGGTCTCTGATGAAACCTGGAATGACACTATCTACAATGACAGCTGGATGTGGCATAAGGCTGGACACTTGGGACTGAGAAGATTGGTGAGATTCGGTGAGCAAATGCAGACCCTATAAAGCAAAAATGCATGGCCCCCATTCCTTGGGTCCCAACTCTGTAGGTTGAAGGGAATATTACTACAGCTATAACATGTACGGGAAACCTAGAGAATGGACACACTGTGAATACAAAAAGTTTCTAAAACTCAACGAGTAGTCCCTCTCCTGGTGCTCTGGTTTGACTTTCCAACTGCTTTACTATCTATCTTCCAACTTGGAGAGACAGCACCTTTAAGCTCCTGGTTCGCTCAGGTTGCCAATTTGGCAGAGGATGGAAGGGAAGAGGGAGAACCAATGAGAGACTAGCTGTTAGTGATTTGGACGGGCACATGTCACTCTAATTTCCCAGCAGGAAGAAGAATTAACCAAAGTCTCAGCCAGCCACCGGGAACCAGTATAGGTCCTGAACCAAAATTTTGGACTTGCGTACAGCTCACAAAAAACGAGTTGAAAAATGGGGCTCGGGGGCACAGCAATTCACAAACTTGCAGAGTAATAAAGGACAACTATCGTCCAAAAATCTGTTGAGGGAAGGCAACGAGGCACACTTGAAAGAGAGACAGAATAGCAGGAAACAGATTTCAGGAGGTACGTTGGAATTGCCTTTAAAGCACAGGAAGAAGGGCACAACTTCGACAATGACGCACTTGGCCAAAAAGGGCGTAAGCGTTTTCTCCTGAATATATTCAGGTGAAAACGCATACGCCCTTTTTGGCCAAGCAAGCAAGCGGGCAATGCAAATCTGCACTACAAAGAAGTATCACTTCCCAGCGGTCAAAAGGGACATCCACAAAATGTGTAAAAAATAGAAAGGCAACACAGGGCCTAGAGAACCGGGAGCCTTGTTATGCTTGTGGGCGGGATGTAAATTTCCAACTGCCTCACTGGAGGAGTGAATTGCGTTCCCTAAAACAAGTAAACAACAGAGCTACAGAGCCAAGGGCACTTCCAGTCTAGGGAATATACCTTGGGAAAACTGAAAATCAATAAGAGAGAGCCACCCCCAAATTTAGGGCTGCACTGCTTACAAGAACCTCAACTTGGGTACACCTTATATATCCCAGGAAATGTAAAAATGGTTCAAAAAACTGTGGTATTTATGTACGATGGAATATCCCTCAGCCATGAAATCAATGTCATAAGACCAGGAGCAGCAAAGTGAGTGGATTCAGGTACGATGATTCTAAGTGAAATAAGTCACACAGAAAAAGAAACTTATCATACGTTATCACTTATGAAGATCCTGTAAACATGGCTACACATGAACTGAGTTAGGAAAGAGAACAGAGTCTCACATTTAGAAAACACTCTTATGCATGCTTAAGGGGGAAGGAGAGGTGGGGTTATGCATAAAACCAGAGTTTGACATAAGCACAGGTACCATTTCTAAAACGAACTGTGGAATAGACAAGACCTACACCTTCCTCAGTGAAAGGGACTCAAAACCCCATATTTCCCGCTGAGGAATAGATCTGACTAGTAAGAAACTTAAAACCTATGTATTGATATGTCTATGTAAGGGAATCAAGTGTGTCTAGACTGGCATAAACATGGCTGCGAGAATCAGCGCAAACCCACTATAAAAAGGAATTTCAAAAACAAAACCAAAAAACAGGGAAATTCTTTACAATTCGTTCAGGGTCTCTGTTGAAACCTGGAATGACCCTATCTACAATGACAGCTGGAAGTGGTATAAGGCAGGACACTTGGGACTGAGAGGATTGGTGAGATTGGGTGAGCAAATGCAGACCATTTAAAGCAAAAATGCACGGCCCCCATTCCATGGGTCCCAACTCTCCATGTTGAAGGGAATATTAATACAGCTATAACATGTATGGGAAACCAAGAGAATGGACACACTGTGAATACAAAAGGTTTCTAAATCTCAACGAATAGTCCCTCTCCTGGTGCTCCGGTTTGACTTTCCAACTGCTTTACTATCAATCTCCCAAATTGGAGAGACAGCCCCTTTAAGCTCCTGGATCGCACAGGTTGCCAATTTTGCAGAGGATGGAAGGCAAGCGGGAGAAGCAATGAGAGAACAGTTGTTAGGCATTGGGACGGGCACATGTCACTCTAATTTCCCGGCAGGAAGAAGAATTAACCAGAGTCTCAGCCACCCACCGGGAACCAGTATAGTTCCTGAACCAAAATTTTGGACTTGCGTACAGCTCACAAAAAACGTGTTGAATAACTGAGATCAGGGGCCCAGCAATTCACAAACTGGCAGAGTAATAAAGGACAACTATCGTCCAAAAATCTGTTGAGGGAAGGCAACGAGGCGGACTTGAAAGCGGGGTAGAATAGTAGGAAACAGATTTCAAGAGGTACGTTGGATTCGCCTTTAAAGCACAGGAAGAGGGGCACAACTTCGAAAATGACGCACTTGGCCAAAAAGTGCGTATGTGTTTTCTCCTGAATATATTCAGGAGAAAACGCATACGCCCTTTTTGGCCAAGCAAGCAAGTGGGCAATGCAAATCTGCACTACAAAGAAGTATCACTTCCCACCGGTCAAAAGGAACATCCACAAATGTGTAAAAACCAGAAAGGCAAGACCGGCCCTGGAGAACAGGGAGCCTTGTTATGCTGACGGGCGGGATGTAAATTGCCAACTGCCTCACTGGAGGAGTGCATTGTTTTCCCTAAAACAAGTAAACAACAGAGCTACAGAGCCAAGGGCACTTCCAGTCTAGGGAATATACCTTGGGAAAATTGAAAATCAATAAGACAGAGCCACCCACAAATTTAGGGCTGCACTGCTTACAAGAACCTCAACTTGGGTACACCTTAAATATCCCAGGAAATATAAAAATGGTTCAAAAAATTGTGGTACTTATGTACGATGGAATATGCCTCAGCCATGAAATCAATGCCATAAATCCAGGAGCAACAAAGTGAGTGGATTCTGTTATGACGATTCTAAGTGAAATAAGTCACACAGAAAAAGAAACTTATCATAAGATATGACTTATGAATATCCTGTAAACATGGCTACACATGAACTGAGTTAAGAAAGAGAACAGATTCTCACATTTAGAAAACACTCTTATGCCTGCTTAAGGGGGAAGGAGAGGTGGGGTGATGCATAAAACTAGAGTTTGTTATAAGCACAGGTACCGTTTGTAAAACCAACTTTGGATTAGACAAGACCTACACCTTCCTCAGTGAAAGGGACTCAAAACCCCATATTTCACGCAGAGGTAAAGATCTGACTAGTAAGAATCTTAAAACCTGTGTATTGATATGTCTCCATAAGGGAATCAAGTGTGTCTAGACTGGAATAAACATGGCAGCGAGAATCAGCTCAAACCCACTATAAAAAGGAATTTCAAAAACACAACCAAAAAACAGGGAAATTCTTTACAATTCCTTCAGGGTCTCTGTTGAAACCTGGAATGACCCTATCTACAATGACAGCTGGATGTGGCATAAGGCTGGACACTTGGGACTGAGAGGATTGGTGAGATTGGGTGAGCAAATGCAGACCATTTAAAGCAATAATCCATGGCCCCCATTCCATGGGTCTCAACTCTCCAGGTTGAAGGGAATAGTACTACAGCTATAACATGTACCGGAATCCTAGAGAATGGACACACTGTGAATACAAAAGGTTCCTAAAACTCAACGAATAGTCCCTCTCCTGGTGCTCCGGTTTGACTTTCCAACTGCTTTACTATCAATCTCCCAAATTGTAGAGACAGCCCCTTTAAACTTCTGGTTCACACAGGTGTCCAATTTGGCAGAGGATGGAAGGGAAGAGGGAGAACCAATGAGACAGTAGCTGTTAGACATTTGGACGGGCACATATCACTCTAATTTCCCGGCAGGAAGAATAAATAACCAGAGTCTCAGCAACCCACCGGGGACCAGTATAGGTTCTGATCCAAAATTTTGGACCTGCGTACAGCTCACAAAAAACGAGTTGAATAATTGAGCTCAGGGGCACAGCAATTCACAAACTGGCAGATTAATAAAGGACAACTATCGTCCAAAAATCTGTTGAGGGAAGGCAACGAGGCGGACTTGAATGCCAGGCAGAATATTAGGAAATAGATTTCAAGAGGTACGTTGGATTCACCTTTAAAGCACAGGAAGAGGGGCACAACTTCGACAATGACGCACTTGGCCAAAAAGGGCGTATGTGTTTTCTCCTGAATATATTCAGGAGAAAACGCATACGCCCTTTTTGGCCAAGCAAGCAAGCGGGCAATGCAAAGCTGCACTACAAAGAAGTATCACTTCCCACCGGTCAAGAGGACATCCACAAATGTGTAAAAACCAGAAAGGCAATACAGGCCCAGGAGAACAGGTAGCCTTATTATGCTGATGTGTGGGATGTAAGTTGCCAACTGCCTCACAGGAGGAGTGCATTGCGTTCCCTAAAACAAGTAAACAACAGAGCTACAGACCCAAGGGCACTTCCAGTCTAGGGAATATACCTTGGGAAAACTGAAAATCAATAAGACAGAGCCACCCCCAAATTTAGGGCTGCACTGCTTACAAGAACGTCCAATTGGGTACACCTTAAATATCCCAGGAAATATTAAAATGGTTCAAAAAATTGTGGTACTTATGTACGATGGAATATCCCACAGCCATGAAATCAATGTCATAAGACCAGGAGCAGCAAAGTGAGTGGATTCAGGTATGATGATTCTAAGTGAAATAAGTCACACAGAAAAAGAAACTTATCATAAGATATCACTTATGAAGATCCTGTAAACATGGCTACACATGAAGTGAGTTAGGAAAGAGAACAGAGTCTCACATTTAGAAAACACTCTTATGCCTGCTTAAGGGGGAAGGAGAGGTGGGGTGATGCATAAAACCAGAGTTTGACATAAGCACAGGTACCATTTCTAAAACCAACTTTGGAATAGGCAAGACCTACACATTCCTCAGTGAAAGGGACTCAAAACCCCATATTTCCCACAGAGGAAGAGATCTGAGTAGTAAGTATCTTAAAAGGTATGTATTGATATGTCTATGTAAGGGAATCATGTGTGTCTAGAGTGGCATAAACATGGCAGTGAGAATTAGGTCAAACCCACTATAAAACGGAATTGCATAAACAAAACCAAAAAACAGGGAAATTCTTTACATTTCCTTCAGGGTCTCTGATGAAACCTGGAATGACCCTATCTACAATGACAGCTGGATGTGGTATAAGGCTGGACACTTGGGACTGAGAGGATTGTTGAGATTGGGTAAGCAAATGCAGACACTTTAAAGCAAAAATGCATGGCCCCCATTCTCTGGGTCTCAACTCTCCATGTTGAAGGGAATATAACTACAGTTATAACATGTATGGGAAACTTAGAGAATAGACACACTGTGAATACAAAAGATTTCTAAAACTCAACGAATAGTCCCTCTCCTTGTGCTCCGGTTTAACATTCAAACTGCTTTACTATCAATCTCCCAACTTGGAGAGACAACCCCTTTAACCTCCTGGTTCGCACAGGTTGCCAATTTTGCAGAGGATGGAAGGGAAGAGGGAGAACCAATGAGACAATAGCTGTTAGACATTTGGACGGGCACATGTCACTCTAATTTCCCGGCAGGAAGAAGAATTAACCAGAGTCTCAGCCACCCACCGGGAACCAGTATAGGTCCTGAAGCAAAATTTTGGACTTGCGTACAGCTCACAAAAAACGAGTTGAAAAATTGAGCTCAGGGGCACAGCAATTCACAAACTGGCAGAGTAATAAAGGACAACTATCGTCCAAAAATCTGTTGAGGGAAGGCAACGAGGCGGACTTGAAAGCAAGGCAGAATAGCCGGAAACAGTTTTCAAGAGGTATGTTGGATCACATTTAAACCACAGGAAGTGGGGCCCAACTTCGACAATGATGCACTTGGCCAAAAAGGGCGTATGTGTTTTCTCCTGAATATATTCAGGAGAAAATGCATATGCCCTTTTTGGCCAAGCAAGCAAGCGGGCATTGCAAATCTGCACTACAAAAAGTATCACTTAGCACTGGTCAAAATGGACATCCACAAATGTGAAAACCAGGAAGGCAAGACAGGCCGTGGAGAACAGGGAGCCTTGTTATTCTGATGGGCGGGATGTAAATTGCCAACTGCCTCACTGGAGGAGTGCATTGTGTTCCCTAAAACAAGTAAACAACAGACCTACACAGCCAAGGACACTTCCAGTCTAGGGAATATACCTTGGGAAAACTGAAAATCAATAAGACAGAGCCACCCTCAAATTGAGGGCTGCACTGCTTACAAGATCCTCAACTTGGGTACACCTTAAATATCCCAGGAACTATAAGATTGGTTCAAAAAATTGTGGTACTTACGTACGATGGAATATCCCTCAGCCATGAAATCAATGTCATAAGACCAGGAAGAGCAAAGTGAGTGGATTCAGGTACGATGATTCTAAGTGAAATAAGTCACAGAGAAAAAGAAACTTATCATAAGATATCACTTAAGATGATCCTGTAAACATGGCTACACATGAACTGAGTTAGGAAAGAGAACAGAGTCTCACATTTAGAAAACACTCTTATGCCTGTTGAAGGGGGAAGGAGAGGTGGGGTGATGCATAAAACCAGAGTTTGATATAAGCACAGGTACCGATTCTAAAACCAACTGTGGAATAGACATGACCAACACCTTCCCCAGTGAAAGGGAATCAAAACACCACATTTCCCGCAGAGGAATAGATCTCACTAGTAATAATCTTAAAACCTATGTATTGATATGTCTCCATAAGGGAATCAAGTGTGTCTAGACTGGCATAAACATGGCAGCAAGAATCAGGTCAAACCCACTATAAAAACGAATTTCAAAAACAAAACCAAAAAACAGGGAAATTCTTTACAATTCCTTCAGGGTCTCTGATGAAACCTGGAATAACCCTATCTACAATGACAGCTGGATGTGGTATAAGGCTGGACACTTGGGACTGAGAGGATTGTTGCGATTGGGTGAGCAAATGCAGACCCTTTAAAGCAAAAGTGCATGGCCCCCATTCCATGGGTCCCAACTCTCCATGTTGAAGGGAATATTACTACAGCTATAACATGTATGGGAAACCTAGAGAATGGACACACTGTGAATACAATAGGTTTCTAAAACTCAACGAATAGTCCCTCTCCTTGTGCTCCGGTTTGACTTTCCAACTGCTTTTCTATCAATCTCCCAACTTGGAGAGACAGACCCTTTAAGCTCCTGGTTTGCACAGGTTGCCAATTTGGCAGAGGATGGAATGGAAGAGGGAGAACCAATGAGAGAGTAGCTGTTAGGCATTTGGACGGGCACATGCCACTCTAATTTCCCGGCAGGAAGAAAAATTAACCAAAGTCTCAGCCACCCAACGGGAAACAGTATAGGTCCTGAACCAAAATTTTGGACTTGCGTACAGCTCACAAATACTAGTTGAAAACTGGAGCTCAGGGGCACAGCAATTCACAAACTGGCAGAGTAATAAAGGACAACTATCGTCCAAAAATCTGTTGAGGGAAGGCATCGAGGCGGACTTGAAAGCGAGGCAGAATAGCAGGAAACAGATTTCAAGAGGTAATTTGGAATCGCCTTTAAAGCACAGGAAGACGGATACAACATCGACAATGACGCACTTGGCCAAAAAGGGCGTATGCGTTTTCTCCTGAATATATTCAGGAGAAAACGCATACGCCCTTTTTGGCCAAGCAAGCAAGCGGGCAATGCAATTCTGCACTACAAAGAAGTGTCAGTTCCCACCGGTCAAAAGGGGCATCCACAAATGTGTAAAAACCAGAAAGGCAAGACAGGCCCTGGAGAACAGGGAGCCTTGTTATGCTGATGGGCGGTATGTAAATTGCCAACTGCCTCACTGGAGGAGTGCTTTGCGTTCCCTAAAACAAGTAAACAACAGAGCTACAGAGCCAAGGGCACTTCCAGTCTAGGGAATATACCTTGGGAAAACTGAAAATCAATAAGACAGAGCCACCCCCAAATTTAGGGCTGCACTGCTTACAAGAACCTCAACTTGGGTACACCTTAAATATCCCAGGAAATATAAAAATGGTTCAAAAAACTGTGGTATTTATGTACGATGGAATATCCCTCAGCCATGAAATCAATGTCATAAGACCAGGAGCAGCAAAGTGAGTGGATTCAGGTACGATGATTCTAAGTGAAATAGGTCACACAGAAAAAGAAACTTATCATAAGATATCACTTATGAAGATCCTGTAAACATGGCTACACATGAACTGAGTTAGGAAAGAGAACAGAGTCTCACATTTAGAAAACACTCTTATGCCTGCTTAAGGGGAAAGGAGAGGTGGGGTGATGCATAAATCCAGAGTTTGATATAAGCACAGGTACCATTTCTAAAACCAACTTTGGAATAGACAAGACCTACACCTTCCTCAGTGAAAGGGACTCAAAACCCCATATTTCCTGCAGAGGAATAGATCTGACTAGTAAGAATCTTAAAACCTATGTATTGATATGTCACTGTAAGGGAATCAAGTGTGTCTAGACTGGCATAAACATGGCAGCGAGAATCAGCTCAAACCCACTATAAAAAGGAATTTCAAAAAGAAAACCAAAAAACAGGGAAATTCTTTACATTTCCTTCAGGGTCTCTGATGAAACATGGAATGACCCTATCTACAATGACAGCTGGATGTGGCATAAGGCTGGACACCTGGGACTGAGAGGACTGGTGAGTTTGGGTGAGAAAATGCAGACCTTTTATAGCAAAAATGCATGGCCCCCATTCCATGGGTCCCAACTCTCCATGTTGAAGGGAATATTACTACAGCTATAACATGTACGGGAAACCTAGAGAATGGACACACTGTGAATACAAAAGGTTTCTAAAACTCAACGAGTAGTCCCTCTCCTGGTGCTCAGGTTTGACTTTCCAACTGCTTTACTATCAATCTCCCAACTTTGAGAGACAACTCCTTTAACCTCCTGGTTCGCACAGGTTGCCAATTTGGCAGAGGATGGAAGGGAAGAGGGAGAACCAATGAGAGAGTAGCTGTTAGGCATTTGGACGGGCACATGTCACTCTAATTTCCTGGCAGGAAGAAGAATTAACCAAAGTCTCAGAAACCCACCGGGAACCAGTAGAGATCCTGAACCAAAATTTTTGACTTGCGTACAGCTCACAAAAAACGAGTTGAAAAATGGAGCTCACCAGCACAGCAATTCACAAACTGGCAGAGTAATAAAGGACAACTATCATCCAAAAATCTGATGAGGGAAGGCAACGAGGCGGACTTGAAAACGAGGCAGAATAGCAGGAAACAGATTTCAAGAGGTACGTTGGAATCCCCTTTAAAGCACAGGAAGAGGGGCACAACATCGACAATGACGCACTTGGCCAAAAAGGGTGTATGTGTTTTCCCCTGAATATATTCAGGAGAAAACGCATACGACCTTTTTGGCCAAGCAAGCAAGCGGGCAATGCAAATCTGCACTACAAAGAAGTATCACTTCCCACCGGTCAAAAGGGTCAGCCACAAAATATGTAAAAACCAGAAAGGCAAGACAGGCCCTGGAGAACAGGGAGCCTTGTTATGCTGATGGGCGGGATGTAAATTGCCAACTGCCTCACTGGAGGAGGGCACTGTGTTCCCTAAAACAAGTAAACAACAGAGCTACAGAGCCAAGGGCACTTCCAGTCTAGGTAATATACCTTGGGAAAACTGAAAATCAATAAGACAGAGCCACCCCCAAATTTAGGGCTGCACTGCTTACAAGAACCTCAACTTGGGTACAACTGAAATATCCCAGGAAATATCAATATGGTTCAAAAAATTGTGGTACTTATGTACGATGGAATATCCCTCAGCCATGAAATCAATGTCATAAGACCAGGAGCAGCAAAGTGAGTGGATTCAGGTACGATGATTCTAAGTGAAATAAGTCACACAGAACAAGAAACTTATCATAAGATATCACTTATGAAGATCCTTTAAGCATGGCTACCCATGAACTGAGTTAGGAAAGAGAACAGAGTCTCACATTTAGAAAACACTCTTATGCCTGCTTAAGGGGGAAGGAGAGGAGGTGTGATGCATAAAACCAGAGTTTGATATAAGCACTGGTACCATTTCTAAAACGAACTGTGGAATAGACAAGACCTACAGTTTCCTCAGTGAAAGGGACTCTAAAGCCCAAATTTCGCGCAGTGGAATAGATCTGACTAGTAAGAATCTTAAAAGCTATGTATAGATATGTCTCTGTAAGGGAATCAAGTGTGTCTAGACTGGCATAAACATGGCAGCGAGAATCAGCTCATACACACTATAAAAAGGAATTTCAAATACAAAACCAAAAAACAGGGAAATTCTTTACATTTCTTAAGGCTCTCTAATGAAACCTGGAATGACCCTATCTACAATGACAGCTGGATGTGGTATAAGGCTGGATACTTGGGACTGAGAGGATTGGTGAGATTGGGTGAGCAACTGCAGACCCTTTAAAGCAAAAATGCATGGACCCCATTCCATGGGTCCCAACTCTCCAGGATGAAGGGAATATTTCTACAGCTATAACATGTATGGGAAACCTAGAGAATGGACACACTGTGAATACAAAAGGTTTCTAAAACTCAACGTATAGGCCCTCTCCTGGTGCTCCGGTTTCACTTTCCAACTGCTTTACTATCAATCTCCCAAATTGGAGAGACAGACCCTTTAAGCTCCTGGTTCGCACAGGTTGCCAATTTTGCAGAGGATGGAAGGGAAGAGGGAGAACCAATGAGAGAGTAGCTGTTAGGCATTTGGACAGGAACATGTCACTCTAATTTCCCGGCAGGAAGAAGTATTAACCAAAGTCTCAGCCACCCACCGGGAACCAGTATAGGACCTGAACCAAAATTTTGGACTTGCGTACAGCTCACAAAAAACGAGTTGAAAAATGGAGCTCAGGGGCACAGCAATTCACAAACTGGCAGAGTAATAAAGGATAACTAATGTTCAAAAATCTGTTGAGGGAAGGCAACGAGGCAGACTTGAAAGCGAGGCACAATAGCAGGAAACAGATTTCAAGAGGTACGTTGGAATCGCCTTTAAAGCACAGGAAGAGGGGTACAACTTCGACAATGACGCAATTGGCCAAAAGGGCGTATGTGTTTTCTCCTGAATATATTCAGGAGATAATGCATACCCCCTTTTTGGCCAAGCAAGCAAGCGGGCAATGCAAATCTGCACTACAAAGAAGTATCACTTCCCACCAGTCAAAAGGGACATCCTCGAATGTGTAAAAACCAGAAAGGCAAGACAGGCCCTGGAGAACAGGGAGCCTTGTTATGCTGATGGGCGGGATGTATATTGCCACGTGCCTCACTGGAGGAGTGCATTGCGTTCCCTAAAACAAGTAAACAACAGAGCTACAGAGCCAAGGGCACTTCCAGTCTAGGGAATGTACCTTGGGAAAACTGAAAATCAATAAGACAGAGCCACACCCAAATTTAGGGCTACACTGCTTACAAGAACCTCCACTTGGGTACACCTTAAATATCCCAGGAAATATAAAAATGGTTTAAAAAACTGTGGTATTTATGTACGATGGAATATCCCTCAGCCATGAAATCAATGTCATAAGACCAGGAGCAGCAAAGTGAGTGGATTCAGGTCCGAGGATTCTAAGTGAAATAAGTCACACAGAAAAAGAAACTTATCATAAGACATCACTTATGAAGATCCTGTAAACAGGCTACACATGAACTGAGTTAGGAAAGAGAACAGAGTCTCACATTTAGAAAACACTCTTATGCCTGCTTAAGGGGAAAGGAGAGGTGGGGTGATGCATAAATCCAGAGTTTCACATAAGCACAGGTACCATTGCTAAAACCAACTGTGGAATCGACAAGACCTACACCTTCCTCAGTGAAAGGGACTGAAAAAACCATATTTCCCGCAGAGGAATAGATCTGACTAGTAAGAAACTTAAAACCTCAGTATTGATATGTCTCTGTAAGGGAATCAAGTGTGTCTAGACTGGCATAAACATGGCAGCGAGAGTCAGCTCAAACCCACTATAAAGAGGAATTTCAAAAACAAAACCAAAAAATAGGGAAATTCTTTACAATTCCTTCAGGGTCTCTGATGAAACCTGGAATGACCCTATCTACAATGACAGCTGGATGTGGTATAAGGCTGGACACTTGGGAATGAGAGGATTGGTGAGATTGGATGAGCAAATGCAGACCCTTTAAAGCAAAAATGCATGGCCCCAATTCCATGGGTCCCAACTCTCCAGGTTGAAGGGAATATTACTAAAGCTATAACATGTATTGGAAACCTAGTGAATGGACACACTGTGAATACAAAAGGTTTCTAATAATCAACGAATAGTCCCTCTCCTGGTGCTCCGATTTGACTCTCCAACTGCTTTACTATCAAATTCCCAAATTGCAGAGACATCCCCTTTAACCTCCTGGTTCGCACAGGTTGCCAATTTTGCAGAGGATGGAAGGGAATAGGGAGAACCAATGAGAGAGTAGCTGTTTGGCATTTGGACGGGCACATGTCACTCTAATTTCCCCGCAGGAAGTAGAATTAAACAGAGTCTTAGCCACCCACCGGGAACCAGTAAAGGTCCTGAACCAAAATTTTGGACTTGCGTACAGCTCACAAAAAACGAGTTGAAAAATGGAGCTCAGGGGCATAGCAATTCACAAACTGGCAGAGTAATAAAGGACAACTATCTTCCAAAAATCTGTTGAGGGAAGGCAACGAGGCGGACTTGAATGCGAGACAGAATAGCAGGAAACAGATTTCAAGAGGTACGTTGGAATCGCCTTTAAAGCACAGGAAGAGGGGTACGACATCGACAATGACGCACATGGCCAAAAGTGCGTAGGTGTTTTCCCCTGAATATATTCAGGAGAAAACGCATACCCCCTTTTTGGCCAAGCAAGCAAACCAGCAATGCAAATCTGCACTACAAAGAAGTATCACTTCCCACTGGTCAAAAGGGACATCCACAAATGTGTAAAAACCAGAAAGGCAAGACAGGCCCTTGAGAAGAGGGAGCCTTGTTATGCTGATGGGCGGGATGTAAATTGCCAACTGCCTCACTGGAGGAGTGAATTGCGTTCCCTAAAACAAGTAAACAACAGAGCTACAGAGCCAAGGGCACTTCCAGTCTACGGAATATACCTTGGGAAAACTGAAAATCAATAAGACAGAGCCACCCCCAAATTTAGGGCTGCACTGCTTACAAGAACCTCAACTTGTGTACACCCTAAATATCCCAGGAAATATAAAAATGTTTGAAAAAATTGTATTATTTATGTACGATGGAATATCCCTCAGCCATGAAATCAATGTCATAAGACCAGGAGCAGCAAAGTGAGTGGATTCAGGTACGATGATTCTAAGTGAAATAAGTCACACAGAAAAAGAAACTTATCATAAGATATCTCTTATGAAGATCCTATAAACATGGCTACACATGAACTGAGTTAGCAAAGAGAACAGAGTCTCACATTTAGAAAACACTCTTATGCCTGCTTAAGGGGAAAGGAGAGGTGGGGTGATGCATAAAACCAGAGTTTGATATAAGTACAGGTACCATTGCTAAAACCAACTGTGGAATAGACAAGACCTACACTTTCCTCAGTGAAAGGGACTCAAAACCCCATATTTCCACAGAGGAATAGATCTGACTAGTAAGAATCTTAAAACCTATGTATTGATATGTCTCTGTAAGGGAATCACGTGTGTCTAGACTGGCATAAACATGGCAGCGAGAATCAGCTCAAACCCACTATAAAAAGGAATTTCAAAAACAAAACCAAAAAACAGGGAAATTCTTTACATTTCTTTCAGGGTCTCTGATGAAACCTGGAATGACCCTATCTACAATGACAGCTGGATGTGGTATAAGGCTGGACACTTGGGACTGAGAGGATTGGTGAGATTGGGGGAGCAAATGCAGACCCTTTAAAGCAAAAATGCATGGCCCCCATTCCATGGGTCCCAACTCTCCAGGTTGAGGGGAATATTTCTACAGCTATAACATATATGGGAAACCTAGAGAATGGACACACTGTGAATACAATATGTTTCTAAAACTCAACGGATGGTCCCTCTCCTGGTGCTCTGCTTTGACTTTCCAACTGCTTTACTATCAATCTCCCAAATTGGAGAGACAGACCCTTTAAGCTCCTGGTTCGCACAGGTTGCCAAATTTGCATAGGATGGAAGGGAAGAGGGAGAACCAATGAGAGAGTAGCTGTTAGGCATTTGGACGGGCATATGTCACTCTAATTTCCCGGCAGTAAGAAGAATTAACCAAAGTCTCAGCCACCCACTGGGAACCAGTATAGGTCGTGAACCAAAATTTTGGACTTGCGTACAGCTCACAAAAAACGAGTTGAAAAATGGAGCTCAGGGCACTTCCGGGTAAGATGGCGGAAGAGTAAGACGCGGAGATCACCTTCCTCCCCACGGATATACCAGAAATTCAGCTACACGTGGAACAACTCCTACAGAACACCTACTGAACGCTGGCAGAAGACCCCAGACCTCCCAAGAGGCAAGAAACTCCCCACATACCTGGGTAGGGCAAAGTGGAGAGATCCCCACACAGAGGATCGGTGCTGAGCGGCGCTCGCCGGCCCAAGAGGCTTGTCTGCTCGCCCGCCGGGGCGCGCAGCACTGGAAGCTGAGGCTCGGGCTTCGGTCAGAGCGCGGGTAGAGGACTGGGGCTGGCGGCGAGAACTCAGCCTGAAGGGGGCTAATGTGTCACAGCTAGCCGGGAGGGAGTCCGGGAGAACTCTGGAGCTGCCGAAGTGGCAAGAGACTTTTACTTCCCTCTTGGTTTCCTGGTGCGCGAGGAGAGGGGATTAAGAGCGCTGCTTGAAGGGGCTCCACAGACGGGCACCAGTCGTGATGAAAGCGCGGAGCCCTGTGACGGGCGTGGGACGCTGGGGCTGCCGCTGCCTCCGCCAAGAAGCCTGTGTGCGAGCTCAGGTCACTGCCCACACCGCCCTTCCGGGAGCCTGTGCAGCCCGCCACTGCCGGGGTCCCGGGATCCAGGGGCGGCTTCCCTGGGAGAACGCACGGCGCGCCTCGGGCTGGTGCAACGTCATGCCGACTTCTGCCACTGCAGGCTCGCCCCGCACTCCGTGCCCCTCCCTTCCGCCCGGCCTGAGTGAGCCAGAGTCCCCGAAGAGGCTGTTCCTTTAACCCTGTCCTGTCTGAGCGAAGAACAGACACCCTCCGGTGACCTACATGCAGAGGCGGGGCCAGATCCAAAGCTGAGACCCAGGAGATGTGAGAACAAAGAAGAGAAAGGGAAACCTCTCCCAGCAGCCTCAGAAGCAGCGGATTAAAGCTCCACAATCAACTTGATGTATCCTGCATCTGTGGAATACATGAATAGACAACACATCATCCCAAATTGAGGATCCCGGAGTCAGTGCTGTGCCTCTGAGGTGGGAGAGCCAACTTCAGGACACTGGTCCACAAGAGACCTCCCAGCTCCACATAATATCAAACGGCAAAAATCTTCCAGAGATCTCTGTCTCAACACCAGCACCCAGCTTCACTCAACGACCAGCAAGCTACAGTGCTGGACACCCTAAGCCAAACAACTAGCAAGACAGGAACACAACGCCACCCATTAGCAGAGAGGTGGCGTAAAATCATAAAAAGTCCGCAGACACCCCAAAACACACCACCAGACGTGGACCTGCCCACCAGAAAGACAAGATCCAGCCTCATCCACCAGAACACAGGCACTAGTCCCCTCCACCAGGAAGCCTACACAACCCACTAAACCAACCTTAGCCACTGGGGACAGACACCAAAAACAACGGGAACTACGAACCTGCAGCCTGCAAAAAGGAGACCCCAAACACAGTAACATAAGCAAAATGAGAAGACAGAAAAACACACAGCAGGAGAAGGAGCAAGATAAAAACCCACCAGATCTAACAAATGAAGAGGTAATAGGCAGTCTACCTGAAAAAGAATTCAGAATAATGATGGTAAAGATGATCCAAGATTCTATTTCCCAGATCCAAAATCTTGGAAATAGAATAGACAAAATGCAAGAAACAGTTAACAAGGACCTAGAAGAACTAAAGATGAATCAAGCATCGATTAAAAACACAATACATGAAATAAAAAATACTCTAGATGGGATCAATGGCAGAATAACTGAGGCAGAAGAACGGATAAGTGGGGAGGAAGATAAAATAGTGGAAATAACTGCTGCAGAGCAAAATAAAGAAAAAAGACTGAAAAGAACAGAGGACAGTCTCAGAGACCTCTAGGACAACATTAAACGCACCAACATTCGAATTATAGGGCTTCCAGAAGAAGAAGAGAAAAAGAAAGGGACTGAGAAAATATTTGAAGAGATTATAGTTGAAAACTTCACTAATATGGGAAAGGAAATAGTTAATCATGTCCAGGAAGCACAGAGAGTCCCATACAGAATAAATCCAAGGAGAAATACGCCAAGACACATACTAATCAAACTGTCAAAAATTAAAAACAAAGAAATCATATTAAAAGCAGCAAGGCAAAAACAACAAGTAACACACAAGGGAATCCCCATCAGAATAACAGCTGATCTCTCAGCAGAAACTCTACAAGCCAGAAGGGAGTGGCAGGACATAATTAAAGTGATGAAGGAGAAAAACCTGCAACCAAGATTACTCTACCCAGCAAGGATCTCATTCAGATTTGATGGAGAAATTAAAACGTTTACAGACAAGCAAAAGCTGAGAGAGTTCCGCACCACCAAACCAGCTTTACAACAAATGCTAAAGGAACTTCTCTAGGCAAGAAACACAACAGAAGGAAAAGACCTACAATAACGAACCCAAAACAATTAAGAAAATGGGAATAGGAACATACATATCGATAATTACCTTAAATGTAAATGGACTAAATGCTCCCACCAAAAGACACAGATTGGCTGAATGGATACAAAAACAAGACCCATATATATGCTGTCTACAAGAGACCCACTTCAGACCTAGAGACACATACAGACTGAAAGTAAGGGGATGGAAAAAGATATTCCATGCAAATGGAAACCAAAGGAAAGCTGGAGTAGCAATTCTCATATCAGACAAAATAGACTTTAAAATAAAGACTACTAGAAGAGACAAAGAAGGACACTACATAATGATCAAGGGATCGATCCAAGAAGAAGATATAACAATTGTAAATATTTATGCACCCAACATAGGAGCACCTCAATACATAAGGCAAATACTAACAGCCATAAAAGGAGAAATCGACAGTAACACATCATAGTAGGGGACTTTAACACCCCACTTTCACCAATGGACAGATCTTCCAAAATGAAAATAAATAAGGAAACACAAGCTTTAAATGATACATTAAACAAGATGGACTTAATTGATATTTATAGGACATTCCATCCAAAAACAACAGAATACACATTTTTCTCAAGTGCTCATGGAACATTCTCCAGGATAGATCATATCTTGGGTCACAAATCAAGCCTTGGTAAATTTAAGAAAATTGAAATTGTATCAAGTATCTTTTCCGACCACAATGCTATGAGACTAGATATCAATTACAGGAAAAGAGCTGTAAAAAATACAAACACATGGAGGCTAAACAATACACTACTTAATAATGAAGTGATCACTGAAGAAATCAAAGAGGAAATTAAAAAAAATACCTAGAAACAAATGACAATGGAGACACGACGACCCAAAACCTATGGGATGCAGCAAAAGCAGTTCTAAGAGGGAAGTTTATAGCAATACAATCCCACCTTAAGAAACAGGAAACATCTCGAATAAACAACCTAACCTTGCACCTAAAGCAATTAGAGAAAGAAGAACAAAAACATCCCAAAGTTAGCAGAAGGAAAGAAATCATAAAAATCAGATCAGAAATAAATGAAAAAGAAATGAAGGAAACGGTAGCAAAGATCAATAAAACTGAAAGCTGGTTCTTTGAGAAGATAAACAAAATTGATAAACCATTAGCCAGACTCATCAAGAAAAAAAGGGAGAAGACTGAAATCAATAGAATTAGAAATGAAAAAGGAGAGGTAACAACTGACACTGCAGAAATACAAAAGATCATGAGAGATTACTATAAGCAACTCTATGCCCATAAAATGGACAACCTGGAAGAAATGGACAAATTCTTAGAAATGCACAACCTGCCAAGACTGAATCAGGAAGAAATAGAAAATATGAACAGACCAATCACAAGCACTGAAATTGAAACTGTGATAAAAAATCTTCCATCAAACAAAAGCCCAGGACCAGATGGCTTCACAGGCGAATTCTATCAAGCATTTAGAGAAGAGCTAACACCTATCCTTCTCAAACTCTTCCAAAATATAGCAGAGGGAGGAACACTCCCAAACTCATTCTACAAGGCCACCATCACCTTGATACCAAAACCAGACAAGGATGTCACAAAGAAAGAAAACTACAGGCCAATATCCCTGATGAACATAGATGCAAAAATCCTCAACAAAATACTAGCAAACAGAATCCAACAGCACATTAAAAGGATCATACACCATGATCAAGTGGGGTTTATCCCAGGAATGCAAGGATTCTTCAATATACGCAAATCTATGAACGTGATACACCATATTAACAAATTGAAGGAGAAAAACCATATGATCATCTCAATAGATGCAGAGAAAGCTTTCGACAAAATTCAACACCCATTTATGATAAAAACCCTGCAGAAAGTAGGCATAGAGGGAACTTTCCTCAACATAATAAAGGCCATATATGACAAACCCACAGCCAGCATCGTCCTCAATGGTGAAAAACTGAAACCATTTCCACTAAGATCAGGAACAAGACAAGGCTGCCCACTCTCACCACTCTTATTCAACATAGTTTTGGAAGTTTTAGCCACAGCAATCAGAGAAGAAAAGGAAATAAAAGGAATCCAAATCGGAAAAGAAGAAGTAAAGCTGTCACTGTTTGCAGATGACATGATACTATACATAGAGAATCCTATAGATGCTACCAGAAAACTACTAGAGTTAATCAATGAATTTGGTAAAGTTGCAGGATACAAAATTAATGCACAGAAATCTCTGGCATTCCTATATACTAATGATGAAAATTCTGAAAGTGAAATCAAGGAAACACTCCCATTTACCATTGCAACAAAAAGAATAAAATATCTAGGAATAAGCCTGCCTAAGGAGACAAAAGACCTGTATGCAGAAAATTATAAGACACTGATGAAAGAAATCAAAGATGATACAAATAGATGGAGAGATGTACCATGTTCTTGGATTGGAAGAATCAACATTGTGAAAATGACTCTACTACCCAAAGCAATCTACAGATTCAAAGCAATCCCTATCAAACTACCACTGGCTTTTTTCACAGAACTAGAACAAAAAATTTCACAATTTGTATGGAAACACAAAAGACCCCGAATAACCAAAGCAATCTTGAGAACGAAAAATGGAGCTGGAGGAATCAGGATCCCTGACTTCAGACTATACTACAAAGCTACAGTAATCACGACAGTGTGGTACTGGCACAAAAACAGAAAGATAGATCAATGGAACAGGATAGAAAGCCCACAGTTAAACCCACGGACATATGGTCACCTTATCTTTGATAAAGGAGGCAGGAATGTACAGTGGAGAAAGGACAGTCTCTTCAATAAGTGGTGCTGGGAAAACTGGATAGGGACATGTAAAAGTATGAGATTACATCACTCCCTAACACCATACACAAAAATAAGCTCAAAATGGATTAAAGACCTAAATGTAAGGCCAGACACTATCAAACTCTTAGAGGAAAACATAGGTAGAACACTCTATGACATAAATCACAGCAAGATCCTTTTGGACCCACCTCCTAGAGAAATGGAAATAAAGACAAAAATAAACACATGGGACCTAATGAAACTTAAAAGCTTTTGCACAGCAAAGGAAACCATAAACAAGACCAAAAGACAACCCTCAGAATGGGAGAAAATATTTGCAAATGAAGCAACTGACAAAGGATTAATCTCCAAAATGTATAAGCAGCTCATGCAGCTCAATAACAAAAAAAACAAACAACCCAATCCAAAAATGGGCAGAAGACCTAAATAGACATTTCTCCACAGAAGATATACAGACTGCCAACAAACACATGAAAGGATGCTCAACATCTTTACTCATTAGAGAAATGCAAATCCAAACTACAATGAGATATCATCTCACACCAGTCAGAATGGCCATCATCAAAAAATCTAGAAACAATAAATGCTGGAGAGGGTGTGGAAAAAAGGGAACACTCTTGCACTGGTGGTGGGAATGTGAATTGGTACAGCCGCTATGGAGAACGGTATGGAGGTTCCTTAAAAAACTACAAATAGAACTACCATATGACCCAGCAATCCCACTACTGGGCATATACCCTGAGAAAACCATAATTCAAAAAGAGACATGTACCAAAATGTTCATAGCAGCCCTATTTACAATAGCCCGGAGATGGAAACAACCTAAGTGTCCATCAACAGATGAATGGATAAAGAAGATGTGGCACATATATACAATGGAATATTACTCAACCATAAAAAGAAATGAAATTGAGCTATTTGTAATGAGGTGGATAGACCTAGAGACTGTCATACAGAGTGAAGTAAGTCAGAAAGAGAAAGACAAATACTGTATGCTAACACATATATATGGAATTTAAGAAAAAAAATGTCATGAAGAACATAGGGGTAAGAAAGGAATAAAGACACAGACCTACTAGAGAATGGACTTGACGATATGGGGAGGGGGAAGGGTAAGCTGTGACAAAGTGAGAGAGTGGCTTGGACATATATACACTACCAAACGTAAGGCAGATAGCTAGTGGGAACAGGCCACATAGCACAGGGAGATCAGCTCGGTGCTTCGTGACCGCCTGGAGGGGTGGGATAGGGAGGGCGGGAGGGAGACGCAAAAGGGAGGGGATATGGAAACATATGTATATGTATAATTGATTAAAGTTGTTATTAAAAAAAAATGGAGCTCAGGGGCACAGCAATTCACAAACTGGCAGAGTAATAAAGGACAACTATCGTCCAAAAATCTGTTGAGGGAAGGCAACGAGGCGGACTTGAAAGCGAGGAAGAATAGCAGGAAACAGATTTCAAGAGGTACGTTGGAATCGCCTTTAAAGCACAGGAAGAGGGGTACAACTTCGACAATGACGCACTTGGCCAAAAAGGGGCTTATGTGTTTTCTCCTGAATATATTCAGGAGAAAACGCATAAGCCCCTTTTTGGCCAAGCAAGCAAGCGGGCAATGCAAATCTGCACTACAAAGAAGTATCACTTGCCACCGGTCAAAAGGGACATCCACAAATGTGTAAAAACCAGAAAGGCAAGACAGGCCCTGGAGAACAGGGAGCCTTGTTATGCTGATGGGCGGGATGTAAATTGCCAACTGCCTCACTGGAGGAGTGCATTGCGTTCCCCAAAACAAGTAAACAACAGAGCTACAGAGCCAAGGGCACTTCCAGTCTACGGAATATACCTTGGGAAAACTGAAAATCAACAAGACAGAGCCAACCCCAAATTTAGGGCTGCAATCCTTATAAGAACCTCAACTTGTGTACACATTAAATATCCCAGGAAATATAAAAATGCTTCAAAAATTTGTAGTACTTAGGTACTTTTGAATATCCCTCAGCCATGAAATCAATATCATAAGACCAAGAGCAGTAAAGTGAGTGGATTCAGGTATGATGATTCTAAGTGAAATAAGTCACACAGAAAAAGAAACTTATCATAAGATATCACTTATGAAGATCCTGTAAACATGGCTGCACATGAACTGAGTTAGGAAAGAGAACAGAGTCTCACATTTAGAAAACACTCTTATGCCTGCTTAAGGGGGAAGGAGAGGTGGGGTGATGCATAAAACCAGAGTTTGATATAAGTACAGGTACCATTTCTAAAACCAACTGTGGAATAGACAAGACCTACACCTTCCTCAATGAAAGGGACTCAAAACCCCATATTTCCGGCAGAGGAATAGATCTGACTAGTAAGAATCTTAAAACCTATGTATTCATATGTCTCTGTAAGGGAATCAAGTGTGTCTAGACTGGCATAAACATGACAGCCAGAATCAGTTCAAACCCACTATAAAAAGGAATTTCAGAAACAAAACCAAAAAACAGGGAAATTCTTTACATTTCCTTCAGGGTCTCTGGTGAAACCTGGAATGACCCTATCTACAATGAGAGCTGGATGTGGCATAAGGCTGGACACTTGGAACTGAGAGGTTTGGTGAGATTGGGTGAGCAAATGCAGACCCTTTATAGCAAAAATGCATGGCCCCCATTCCATGGGTCCCAACTCTCCATGTTGAAGGGAATATTACTACAGCTATAACATGTACGGGAGACCTAGAGAATGGATAAACTGTGTATACAAAAGTTTTCTAAAACTCAACGAGTAGTCCCTCTCCTGGTGCTCCGGTTTGACATTCCCACTGCTTTACTATCAATCTCCCAACTTGGAGAGACAACCCCTTTAACCTCCTGGTTCGCACAGGTTGCCAATTTGGCAGAGGATGGAAGGGAAGAGTGAGAACCAATGAGAGAGTAGCTGTTAGGCATTTGGACGGGCACATGTCACTCTAATTTCCCGGCAGGAAGAAGTATTAACCAGAGTGTCAGCCACACACCGGAAACCAGTATAGGTCCTGAACCAAAATTTTGGAATTGCGTACAGCTCATAAAAAACGAGTTGAAAAATGGAGCTCTGGGGCACAGCAATTCACAAACTGGCAGAGTAATAAAGGACAACTATCGTCCAAAAATCTGTTGAGGGAAGTCAACGAGGCGGACTTGAAAGCTAGGCAGAATAGCAGGAAACAGATTTCAAGAGGTACGTTGGAATCGCCTTTAAAGCACAGGAAGAGGGGCACAACTTCGACAATGACGCACTTGGCCAAAAGGGCGTATGTGTTTTCTCCTGAATATATTCAGGAGAAAACGCACACCCCCTTTTTGCCCAGCAAGCAAGCGGGCACTGCAAATCTGCACTACAAAGAAGTATCACTTCCCACCGGTCAAAAGGGACATCCACAAAATGTGTAAAAACCAGAAAGGCAAAACAGGCAATGAAGAACAGGGAGCCTTGTTATGCTGATGGGCGGGATGTAAATTGTCAACTGCCTCACTGGAGGAGTGCATTGCGTTCACTAAAACAAGAAAACCACAGAGCTACAGAGCCAAGGGCACTTCCAGTCTACGGAATATACCTTGGGAATACTGAAAATCAATAAGACAGAGCCACCCCCAAATTTAGGGCTGCACTGCTTACAAGAACCTCAACTTTGGTACAACTTAAATATCCCAGGAAATATAAAAATGGTTCCAAAAACTGTGGTATTTATGTACGATGGAATATCCCTCAGCCATGAAATCAATGTCATAAGAAGTGGAGCAGCAAAGTGAGTGGATTCAGGTACGATGATTCTAAGTGAAATAAGTCAGACAGAAAAAGAATCTTATCATAAGATATCACTTATGAAGATCCTGTAAACATGGCTACACATGAACTGAGTTAGGAAAGAGAACACAGTCTCACATTTAGAAAACACTCTTATCCCTGCTTAAGGGGAAAGGAGAGGTGGGGTGATGCATAAAACCAGAGTTTGACATAAGCACAGGTACCATTTCTATAAGCACTTGTGGAATAGACAAGACCTACACCTTCCTCAGTGAAAGGGACTCAAAACCCCATATTTCCCACAGAGGAATAGATCTGACTAGTAAGAATCTTAAAACCTATGTATTGATATTTCACTGTATGGGAATCAAGTGTGTCTAGACTGGCATAAACATGGCAGCGAGAATCAGCTCAAACCCACTATAAAAAGGAATTTCAAAAACAAAACCAAAAAACAGGGAAATTCTTTACATTTCCTTCAGGGTCTCTGATGAAACCTGGAATGACCATATCTACAATGACAGCTGGATGTGGCATAAGGCTGGACACTTGGGACTGAGAGGTTTGGTGAGATTGGGTGAGCAAATGCAGACGCTTTAAAGCAAAAATGCATGGCCCCCATTCCATGGGTCCCAACTCTCCTGGTTGAAGGGAATATTACTACAGCTATAACATGTACGGGAAACCTAGAGAATGGACACACTGTGAATACAAAAGGTTTCTAAAACTCAACGAGTAGTCCCTCTCCTGGTGCTCTGCTTTGACTTTCCAACTGCTTTACTATCAATCTTCCAACTTGGAGAGACAGCTCCTTTAAGCTCCTGGTTCACACACGTTGCCAATTTGGCAGAGGAAGGAAGGGAAGATGGAGAACCAATGAGAGAGTAGCTGTTAGGCATTTGGACAGGCACATGTCACACTAATTTCCCGGCAGGAAGAATAATCAACCAAAGACTGAGCCACCCACCGGGAACCAGTATTGGTCCTGAACCAAAATTTTGGACTTGCGTTCAGCTCACAAAAAACGAGTTGAAAAATGGAGCTCAGGGGCACAGCAATTCACAAACTGGCAGAGTAATAACGGAAAACTATCGTCCAAAAATCTGTTGAGGGAAGGCAACGAGGCGGACTTGAAAGCGAGGCAGAATAGCAGGAAACAGATTTCAAGAGGTACGTTGGAATCGCCTTTAAATCACAGGAAGAGGTGCACAACTTCGACAATGATGCACTTGGCCAAAAAGGGCGTATGCGTTTTCTCCTGAATATATTCAGGAGAAAACGCATACGCCCTTTTTGGCCAAGCAAGCAAGCGGGCAAGCAAACCTGCACTACAAAGAAGTAACACTTCCCACCGGTCAAAAGGGACATCCACATAATGTGTAAAAACCAGAAAGGCAAGACAGGCCCTGGAGAACAGGGAACCTTGTTATGCTGATGGGTGGGATGTAAATTTCCAACTGCCTCACTGGAGGAGTGCATTTCGTTCCCTAAAACAAGTAAACAACAGAGCTACAGAACCAAGGGCACTTCCAGTCTAAGGAATATACCTTGGAAATACTGAAAATCAATAAGACAGAGCCACCCCCAAATTGAGGGCTGCACTGCTTACAAGAACCTCAGCTTTGGTACACCTTAAATATCCCAGGAAATATAAAAATGGTTCCAAAAACTGTGGTATTTATGTACGATGGAATATCCCTCAGCCATGAAATCAATATCATAAGACCAGGAGCAGCAAAGTGAGTGGATTCAGGTACGATGATTCTAAGTGAAATAAGTCACACAGAAAAAGAAACTTATCATAAGATATGACTTATGAAGATCCTGTAAACATGGCTACACATGAACTGAGTTAGGAAAGAGAACACAGTCTCACATTTAGAAAACACTCTTATGCCTGCTTAAGGGGAAAGGAGAGGTGGGGTGATGCCTAAAAGAAGAGTTTGACATAAGCACAGGTACCATTTCTATAACCACTTGTGGAATAGACAAGACCTACACCTTCCTCAGTGAAAGGGACTCAAAACCCCATATTTCCCACAGAGGAATAGATCTGACTAGTAAGAATCTTAAAACCTATGTATTGATATGTCTCTGTAAGGGAATCACGTGTGTCTAGACTGGCATAAACATGGCAGCGAGAATCAGCTCAAACCCACTATGAAAAGGAATTTCGAAAACAAAACAAAAAACAGCGAAATTCTTTACATTTCCTTCAGGGTCTCTGATGAAACCTGGAATGACCCTATCTACAATGACAGCTGGATGTGGCATAAGGCTGGATACTTGGGACTGAGAGGATTGGTGAGATTGGGTGAGCAAATGCAGACCTTTTAAAGCAAAAATGCATGGCCCCCATTCCATGTGTCCCAACTCTCCTGGTTGAAGGGAATATTACTACAGCTATAACATGTACGGGAAACCTAGAGAATGGACACACAGTGAATACAAAAGGTTTCTAAAACTCAACGAGTAGTCCCTCTCCTGGTGCTCCGGTTTGACTTTCCAACTGCTTTACTATCAATCTTCCAACTTGGAGAGACAGCTCCTTTAAGCTCCTGGTTCACACACGTTGCCAATTTGGCAGAGGAAGGAAGGGAAGATGGAGAACCAATGAGAGAGTAGCTGTTAGGCATTTGGACAGGCACATGTCACACTAATTTCCCGGCAGGAAGAATAATCAACCAAAGACTGAGCCACCCACCGGGAACCAGTATAGGTCCTGAACCAAAATTTTGGACTTGCGTTCAGCTCACAAAAAACGAGTTGAAAAATGGAGCTCAGGGGCACAGCAATTCACAAACTGGCAGAGTAATAAAGGAAAACTATCGTCCAAAAATCTGTTGAGGGAAGGCAACGAGGCGGACTTGAAAGCGAGGCAGAATAGCAGGAAACAGATTTCAAGAGGTACGTTGGAATCGCCTTTAAAGCACAGGAAGAGGGGCACAACTTCGACAATGATGCACTTGGCCAAAAAGGGCGTATGCGTTTTCTACTGAATATATTCTGGAGAAAACGCATACGCCCTTTTTGGCCAAGCAAGCAAGCGGGCATTGCAAATCTGCACTACAAAGAAGTATCACTTCCCACCGGTCAAAAGGGACATCCCCAAAATGTGTAAAAACCAGAAAGGCAAGACAGGCCCTGGAGAACAGGGAGCCTTGTTATGCTGATGGGCGGGATGTAAATTGCCAACTGCCTCACTGGTGGAGTGCATTGTGTTCCCTAAAACAAGTAAACAACAGAGCTACAGAGCCAAGGGCACTTCCCGTCTAGGGAATATACCTTTGGAAAACTGAAAATCAATAAGACAGAGCCACTCCCAAATTTAGGGCTGCATTGCTTACAAGAACCTCAACTTTGGTACACCTTAAATATCCCAGGAAATATAAAAATGGTTCAAAAAATTGTGGTACCTATGTACGATGAAATATCCCTCAGCCATGAAATCAATGTCATAAGACCAGGAGCAGCAAAGTGAGTGGATTCAGGTACGATGATTCTAAGTGAAATAAGTCACACAGAAAAAGAAACTTATCATAAGATATCACTTATGATGATCCTCTAAACATGGCTACACATAAACTGAGTTAGGAAAGAGAACAGAGTCTCACATTTAGAAAACACTCTTATGCCTGCTTAAGGGGAAAGGAGAGGTGGGGTGATGCATAAATCCAGAGTTTGATATAAGCACAGGTACCGTTTCTAAAACCAACTTTGGAATAGACAAGACCTACACCTTCCTCAGTGAAAGGGACTCAAAACCCCATATTTCCCACAGAGGAATAGATCTGACTAGTAAAAATCTTAAAACCTATGTATTGATATGTCTCTGTAAGGGAATCAAGTGTGTCTAGACTGGCATAAACATGGCAGTGAGAATCATCTCAAACCCACTATAAAAAGGATTTTCAAAAACAAAACAAAAAACAGGAAAATTCTTTACAATTCCTTCAGGGTCTCTGATGAAACCTGGAATGACCCTATCTACAATGACAGCTGGATGTGGCATAAGGCTGGACACTTGGGACTGAGAGGATTGGTGAGATTGGGTGAGCAAATGCAGACACTTTCAAGCAAAATATTCATGGCCCCCATTCCATGGGTCCCAACTCTCCAGGTTGAAGGGAATATTACTACAGCTATAACATGTACGGAAACCTAGAGCATGGACATACTGCAAATACAAAAGGTTTCTAAAACTCAACGAATAGTCCCTCTCCTAGTGCTCCGGTTTGACTTTCCAACTGCTTTACTATCAATCTTCCAACTTGGAGAGACAGCCCCTTTAAGCTCCTGGTTCACACACGTTGCCAATTTTGCAGTAGAAGGAAGGGAAGAGGGAGAACCAATGAGAGAGTAGCTGTTAGGCATTTGGACAGGCACATGTCACTCTAATTTCACGAAAGGAAGAATAATCAACCAAAGTCTCAGCCACACACCGGAAACCAGTATAGGTCCTGAACCAAAATTTTGGACTTGCGTTCAGCTCACAAAAAACGAGTTGAAAAATGGAGCTCTGGGGCACAGCAATTCACAAACTGGCAGAGTAATAAAGGACAACTATCATCCAAAAATCTGTTGAGGGAAGGCAATGAGGCGGACTTGAAAGCGAGGCAGAATAGCAGGAAACAGATTTCAAGAGGTACGTTGGAATCGCCTTTAAAGCACAGGAAGAGGGGCACAACTTCGACAATGACGCACTTGGCCAAAAAGGGCGTATGCGTTTTCTCCTGAATATATTCAGGAGAAAACGCATATGCCCTTTTTGGCCAAGCAAGCAAGCGGGCAATGCAAATCTGCACTACAAAGAAGTATCACTTCCCACCGGTAAAAGGGACATCCACAAAATGTGTAAAAACCAGAAAGGCAAGACAGGCCCTGGAGAACAGGGAGACTTGTTATGCTGATGGGCGGGATGTAAATTGGCAACTGCCTCACTGGAGGTGTGCATTGCGTTCCCTAAAACAAGTAAACAGCAGAGCTACAGAGCCAAGGGCACTTCCCGTATAGGGAATATACCTTGGGAAAACTGAAAATCAATAAGACAGAGCCACCCCCAAATTTAGGGCTGCACTGCTTACAAGAACCTCAACTTTGGTACAACTTAAATATCCCAGGAAATATAAAAATGGTTCCAAAAACTGTGGTATTTATGTACGATGGAATATCCCTCAGCCATGAAATCAATGTCATAAGAAGTGGAGCAGCAAAGTGAGTGGATTCAGGTACGATGATTCTAAGTGAAATAAGTCAGACAGAAAAAGAATCTTATCATAAGATATCACTTATGAAGATCCTGTAAACATGGCTACACATGAACTGAGTTAGGAAAGAGAACACAGTCTCACATTTAGAAAACACTCTTATCCCTGCTTAAGGGGAAAGGAGAGGTGGGGTGATGCATAAAACCAGAGTTTGACATAAGCACAGGTACCATTTCTATAAGCACTTGTGGAATAGACAAGACCTACACCTTCCTCAGTGAAAGGGACTCAAAACCCCATATTTCCCACAGAGGAATAGATCTGACTAGTAAGAATCTTAAAACCTATGTATTGATATTTCACTGTATGGGAATCAAGTGTGTCTAGACTGGCATAAACATGGCAGCGAGAATCAGCTCAAACCCACTATAAAAAGGAATTTCAAAAACAAAACCAAAAAACAGGGAAATTCTTTACATTTCCTTCAGGGTCTCTGATGAAACCTGGAATGACCATATCTACAATGACAGCTGGATGTGGCATAAGGCTGGACACTTGGGACTGAGAGGTTTGGTGAGATTGGGTGAGCAAATGCAGACCCTTTAAAGCAAAAATGCATGGCCCCCATTCCATGGGTCCCAACTCTCCTGGTTGAAGGGAATATTACTACAGCTATAACATGTACGGGAAACCTAGAGAATGGACACACTGTGAATACAAAAGGTTTCTAAAACTCAACGAGTAGTCCCTCTCCTGGTGCTCTGCTTTGACTTTCCAACTGCTTTACTATCAATCTTCCAACTTGGAGAGACAGCTCCTTTAAGCTCCTGGTTCACACACGTTGCCAATTTGGCAGAGGAAGGAAGGGAAGATGGAGAACCAATGAGAGAGTAGCTGTTAGGCATTTGGACAGGCACATGTCACACTAATTTCCCGGCAGGAAGAATAATCAACCAAAGACTGAGCCACCCACCGGGAACCAGTATTGGTCCTGAACCAAAATTTTGGACTTGCGTTCAGCTCACAAAAAACGAGTTGAAAAATGGAGCTCAGGGGCACAGCAATTCACAAACTGGCAGAGTAATAATGGAAAACTATCGTCCAAAAATCTGTTGAGGGAAGGCAACGAGGCGGACTTGAAAGCGAGGCAGAATAGCAGGAAACAGATTTCAAGAGGTACGTTGGAATCGCCTTTAAATCACAGGAAGAGGTGCACAACTTCGACAATGATGCACTTGGCCAAAAAGGGCGTATGCGTTTTCTCCTGAATATATTCAGGAGAAAACGCATACGCCCTTTTTGGCCAAGCAAGCAAGCGGGCAATGCAAACCTGCACTACAAAGAAGTAACACTTCCCACCGGTCAAAAGGGACATCCACATAATGTGTAAAAACCAGAAAGGCAAGACAGGCCCTGGAGAACAGGGAACCTTGTTATGCTGATGGGTGGGATGTAAATTTCCAACTGCCTCACTGGAGGAGTGCATTTCGTTCCCTAAAACAAGTAAACAACAGAGCTACAGAACCAAGGGCACTTCCAGTCTAAGGAATATACCTTGGAAATACTGAAAATCAATAAGACAGAGCCACCCCCAAATTGAGGGCTGCACTGCTTACAAGAACCTCAGCTTTGGTACACCTTAAATATCCCAGGAAATATAAAAATGGTTCCAAAAACTGTGGTATTTATGTACGATGGAATATCCCTCAGCCATGAAATCAATATCATAAGACCAGGAGCAGCAAAGTGAGTGGATTCAGGTACGATGATTCTAAGTGAAATAAGTCACACAGAAAAAGAAACTTATCATAAGATATGACTTATGAAGATCCTGTAAACATGGCTACACATGAACTGAGTTAGGAAAGAGAACACAGTCTCACATTTAGAAAACACTCTTATGCCTGCTTAAGGGGAAAGGAGAGGTGGGGTGATGCCTAAAAGAAGAGTTTGACATAAGCACAGGTACCATTTCTATAACCACTTGTGGAATAGACAAGACCTACACCTTCCTCAGTGAAAGGGACTCAAAACCCCATATTTCCCACAGAGGAATAGATCTGACTAGTAAGAATCTTAAAACCTATGTATTGATATGTCTCTGTAAGGGAATCACGTGTGTCTAGACTGGCATAAACATGGCAGCGAGAATCAGCTCAAACCCACTATGAAAAGGAATTTCGAAAACAAAACAAAAAACAGCGAAATTCTTTACATTTCCTTCAGGGTCTCTGATGAAACCTGGAATGACCCTATCTACAATGACAGCTGGATGTGGCATAAGGCTGGACACTTGGGACTGAGAGGATTGGTGAGATTGGGTGAGCAAATGCAGACCTTTTAAAGCAAAAATGCATGGCCCCCATTCCATGTGTCCCAACTCTCCTGGTTGAAGGGAATATTACTACAGCTATAACATGTACGGGAAACCTAGAGAATGGACACACTGTGAATACAAAAGGTTTCTAAAACTCAACGAGTAGTCCCTCTCCTGGTGCTCCGCTTTGACTTTCCAACTGCTTTACTATCAATCTTCCAACTTGGAGAGACAGCTCCTTTAAGCTCCTGGTTCACACACGTTGCCAATTTGGCAGAGGAAGGAAGGGAAGATGGAGAACCAATGAGAGAGTAGCTGTTAGGCATTTGGACAGGCACATGTCACACTAATTTCCCGGCAGGAAGAATAATCAACCAAAGACTGAGCCACCCACCGGGAACCAGTATAGGTCCTGAACCAAAATTTTGGACTTGCGTTCAGCTCACAAAAAACGAGTTGAAAAATGGAGCTCAGGGGCACAGCAATTCACGAACTGGCAGAGTAATAAAGGAAAACTATCGTCCAAAAATCTGTTGAGGGAAGGCAACGAGGCGGACTTGAAAGCGAGGCAGAATAGCAGGAAACAGATTTCAAGAGGTACGTTGGAATCGCCTTTAAAGCACAGGAAGAGGGGCACAACTTCGACAATGATGCACTTGGCCAAAAAGGGCGTATGCGTTTTCTACTGAATATATTCTGGAGAAAACGCATACGCCCTTTTTGGCCAAGCAAGCAAGCGGGCATTGCAAATCTGCACTACAAAGAAGTATCACTTCCCACCGGTCAAAAGGGACATCCCCAAAATGTGTAAAAACCAGAAAGGCAAGACAGGCCCTGGAGAACAGGGAGCCTTGTTATGCTGATGGGCGGGATGTAAATTGCCAACTGCCTCACTGGTGGAGTGCATTGTGTTCCCTAAAACAAGTAAACAACAGAGCTACAGAGCCAAGGGCACTTCCCGTCTAGGGAATATACCTTTGGAAAACTGAAAATCAATAAGACAGAGCCACTCCCAAATTTAGGGCTGCATTGCTTACAAGAACCTCAACTTTGGTACACCTTAAATATCCCAGGAAATATAAAAATGGTTCAAAAAATTGTGGTACCTATGTACGATGAAATATCCCTCAGCCATGAAATCAATGTCATAAGACCAGGAGCAGCAAAGTGAGTGGATTCAGGTACGATGATTCTAAGTGAAATAAGTCACACAGAAAAAGAAACTTATCATAAGATATCACTTATGATGATCCTCTAAACATGGCTACACATAAACTGAGTTAGGAAAGAGAACAGAGTCTCACATTTAGAAAACACTCTTATGCCTGCTTAAAGGGAAAGGAGAGGTGGGGTGATGCATAAATCCAGAGTTTGATATAAGCACAGGTACCGTTTCTAAAACCAACTTTGGAATAGACAAGACCTACACCTTCCTCAGTGAAAGGGACTCAAAACCCCATATTTCCCACAGAGGAATAGATCTGACTAGTAAAAATCTTAAAACCTATGTATTGATATGTCTCTGTAAGGGAATCAAGTGTGTCTAGACTGGCATAAACATGGCAGTGAGAATCATCTCAAACCCACTATAAAAAGGATTTTCAAAAACAAAACAAAAAACAGGAAAATTCTTTACAATTCCTTCAGGGTCTCTGATGAAACCTGGAATGACCCTATCTACAATGACAGCTGGATGTGGCATAAGGCTGGACACTTGGGACTGAGAGGATTGGTGAGATTGGGTGAGCAAATGCAGACACTTTCAAGCAAAATATTCATGGCCCCCATTCCATGGGTCCCAACTCTCCAGGTTGAAGGGAATATTACTACAGCTATAACATGTACGGAAACCTAGAGCATGGACATACTGCAAATACAAAAGGTTTCTAAAACTCAACGAATAGTCCCTCTCCTAGTGCTCCGGTTTGACTTTCCAACTGCTTTACTATCAATCTTCCAACTTGGAGAGACAGCCCCTTTAAGCTCCTGGTTCACACACGTTGCCAATTTTGCAGTAGAAGGAAGGGAAGAGGGAGAACCAATGAGAGAGTAGCTGTTAGGCATTTGGACAGGCACATGTCACTCTAATTTCACGAAAGGAAGAATAATCAACCAAAGTCTCAGCCACACACCGGAAACCAGTATAGGTCCTGAACCAAAATTTTGGACTTGCGTTCAGCTCACAAAAAACGAGTTGAAAAATGGAGCTCTGGGGCACAGCAATTCACAAACTGGCAGAGTAATAAAGGACAACTATCATCCAAAAATCTGTTGAGGGAAGGCAATGAGGCGGATTTGAAAGCGAGGCTGAATAGCAGGAAACAGATTTCAAGAGGTACGTTGGAATCGCCTTTAAAGCACAGGAAGAGGGGCACAACTTCGACAATGACGCACTTGGCCAAAAAGGGCGTATGCGTTTTCTCCTGAATATATTCAGGAGAAAACGCATATGCCCTTTTTGGCCAAGCAAGCAAGCGGGCAATGCAAATCTGCACTACAAAGAAGTATCACTTCCCACCGGTAAAAGGGACATCCACAAAATGTGTAAAAACCAGAAAGGCAAGACAGGCCCTGGAGAACAGGGAGACTTGTTATGCTGATGGGCGGGATGTAAATTGGCAACTGCCTCACTGGAGGTGTGCATTGCGTTCCCTAAAACAAGTAAACAGCAGAGCTACAGAGCCAAGGGCACTTCCCGTATAGGGAATATACCTTGGGAAAACTGAAAATCAATAAGACAGAGCCACCCCCAAATTTAGGTCTGCATTGCTTACAAAAACCTCAACTTGGGTACACCTTAAATATCCCAGGAAATATAAAAATGGTTCAAAAAATTGTGGTACTTATGTACGATGGAATATCCCTCAGCCATGAAATCAATTTCATAAGACCAGGAGCAGCAAAGTGAGTGGATTCAGGTACGATGATACTAAGTGAAATAATTTACACAGAAAAAGAAACTTATCATATGATATCCCTTAGGAAGATCCTGTACACATGGCTACACATAAACTGAGTTAGGAAAGAGAACAGAGTCTCACATTTAGAAAACACTGTTATGCCTGTTTAATGGCGAAGGAGATGTGGGGTGATGCATAAAACCAGAGTTTGATATAAGCACAGGTACCGTTTCTAAAACCACCTGTGGAATAGAAAAGACCTACACCTTCTTCAGTGGAAGGGACTCAAAACCCCATATTTCCCGCAGAGGAATAGATCTGACTAGTAAGAATCTTAAAACCTATGTACTGATATGTCTCCGTTAGGGAATCAAGTGTGTCTAGACTGGCATAAGCATGGCAGCAAGAATCAGCTCAAACCCACTATAAAAAGCAATTTCAAAAACAAAACCAAAAAACAGGGAAATTCTTTACAATTCCTACAGGGTCTCTGATGAAACCTGGAATGACCTTATCTAATATGACAGCTGGATGTGGCATAAGGCTGGACACTTGGGACTGAGAGGATTGGTGAGATTGGGTGAGCAAATGCAGACCCTTTAAAGCAAAAATGCATGGCCCCCATTCCATGGGTCCCAAATCTACATGTTGAAGGGAATATTACTATATCTGTAACATGTACGGGAAACCTACAGAATGGACACACTGTGAATACAAAAGGTTTCTAAAACTCAATGAGTAGTCCCTCTACTGGTGCTCCGCTTTCACTTTCCAACTGCTTTACTATCAATCTCCGAACTTGGAGAGACAACACCTTTAACCTCCTGGTTCGCACAGGTTGCCAATTTGGCAGAGGATGGAAGGGAAGAGGGAGAACCAATGAGAGATTAGCTGTTAGGCATTTGGACGGGCACATGTCACTCTAATTTCCCGGCAGGAAGAAGAATTAACCAGAGTCTCAGTCACCCACCGGGAACCAGTATATGTCCTGAACCAAAATTTTGGACTTGCGTACAGCTCACAAAAAACGAGTTGAAAAATGGAGCTCAGTGGCACAGCAATTCACAAACTGGCAGAGTAATAAAGGACAACTATTGTCCAAAAATCTGTTGAGGGAAGGCAACGAGGCGGACTTGTAAGCGAGGCAGAATAGCAGGAAACAGATTTCAAGAGGTACGTTGGAATCGCCTTTAAAGCACAGGAAGAGGGGCACAACATCGACAATGACGCACTTGGCCAAAAAGGGCGTAAGCGTTTTCTCCTGAATATATTCAGGAGAAAACGCATATGCCCTTTTTGGCCAAGCCAGCAAGCGGGCAATACAAATCTGCACTACAAAGAAGTATCACTTCGCACCGGTCAAAAGGGACATCCACAAAATGTGTAAAAACCAGAAAGGCAAGACAGGCCCTGGAGAACAGGGAGACATATTATGCTGATGGGCGGGATGTAAATTGCCAACTGCCTCCCTGGAGGAGTGCATTGCGTTCCCTAAAACAAGTAAACAACAGAGCTACAGAGCCAAGGGCACTTCCAGTCTAGGGAATATACCTTGGGAAAACTGAATATCAATAAGACAGAGCCACCCCCAAATTTAGGGCTGCACTGCTTACAAGAACCTCAACTTGGGTAAACCTTAAATATCCCAGGAAATATAAAAATGGTTCAAAAAACTGTGGTATTTATGTACGATGGAATATCCCTCAGCCATTAAATCAATGTCATAAGACCAGGAGCAGCAAAGTGAGTGGATTCAGGTACGATGATTCTAAGTGAAATAAGTCACCCAGAAAAAGAAACTTATCATAAGATATCACTTATGAAGATCCTGTAAACATGGCTACACATGAACTGAGTTAAGAAAGAGAACAGAGTCTCACATTAAGAAAACACTCATATGCCTCCTTAAGGGGAAAGGAGATGTGGGGTGATGCATAAAACCAGAGTTTGATATAAGCACAGGTACCATTTCTAAAACCAACTGTGGAATAGACAAGACCTACACCTTCCTCAGTGAAAGGGACTCAAAACCCCATATTTCCCGCAGAGGAATAGATCTGACTAGTAAGGATCTTAAAACCTATGTATTGATATGTCTCTGTAAGGGAATCAAGTGTGTCTAGACTGGAATAAACATGGCAGCGAGAATCAGTTGAAACGCACTATAAAAGCGAATTTCAAAAACAAATCCAAAAAACAGGGAAATTCTTTACATTTCCTTCAGGGTCTCTGAAGAAACCTGGAATGACCATATGTATAATGACAGCTGGATGTGGCATAAGGCTGGACACTTGGGACTGAGAGGATTGGTGAGATTGGGTGAGCAAATGCAGACCCTTTAAAGCAAAAATGCATGGCCCCCATTCCATGGGTCCCAACACTCCATATTGAAGGGAATATTACAACAGCTATAACATGTACAGGAAACCTAGAGAATGGACACACTGTGAATACAAAAGATTTCTAAAACTCAACGAGTAGTCCCTCTCCTGGTGCTCTGCTTTGACTTTCCAACTGCTTTACTATCAATCTCCCAACTTTGGGAGACAACCCCTTTAACCTCCTGGTTCGCACAGGTTGCCAGTTTGGCAGAGGATGGAAGGGAAGAGGGAGAACCAATGAGAGAGTAGCTGTTAGGCATTTGGACGGGCACATGTCACTCTAATTTCCCGGCAGGAAGAAGAATTAACCAGTGTCTCAGCCACCCACCGGGAACCAGTATAGGTCCTGAACCAAAATTTTGGACTTGCGTACAGCTCACAAAAACGAGTTGAAAAATGGAGCTCAGGGGCATAGCATTTCACAAACTGGCAGAGTAATAAAGGACAACTATCATCCAAAAATCTGTTGAGGGAAGGCAACTAGGCGGAATTGAAAGCGAGGCAGAATAGCAGGAAACAGATTTCAAGAGGTACGTTGGAATCGCCTTTAAAGCACAGGAAGAGGGGCACAACTTCGACAATGAGGCACTTGGCCAAAAAGAGCGTATGCGTTTTCTCCTGAATATATTCAGGAGAAAACGCATACGCCCTTTTTGGCCAAGCAAGCAAGCAGCGGGCAATGCAAATCTGCACTACAAAGATGTATCACTTCCCACCGGTCAAAAGGGACACCCACAAAATGTGTAAAAACCAGAAAGGCAAGACAGTCCCTGGAGAACAGGGAGCCCTGTTATGCTGAAGGGCGGGATGTAAATTGCCAACTGCCTCACTGGAAGCGTGCATTGAGTTCCCTAAAACAAGTAAACAATAGAGCAACTGAGCCAAGGGCACTTCCAGTCTAGGGAATATACCTTGGGAAAACTGAAAATCAATAAGACAGAGCCACACCCAATTTAGGGCTGCACTGTTTACAAGAACCTCAACTTGGGTAAACCTTAAATATCCCAGGAAATATAAAAATGGTTCAAAAAACTGTGGTATTTATGTACGATGGCATATCCCTCAGCCATGAAATCAATGTCATAAGACCAGGAGCAGCAAAGTGAGTGGATTCATGTACGATGATTCTAAGTGAAATAAGTCACACAGAAAAAGAAAATTATCATAAGATATCACTTATGAAGATCCTGTAAACATGGCTACACATGAACTGAGTTAGGAAAGAGAACAGAGTCTCACATTTAGAAAACACTCTTATGCCTGCTTAAGGGGAAATGAGATGTGGGGTGATGCATAAAACCAGAGTTTGATATAAGCACAGGTACCATTTCTAAAACCAACTGTGGAATAGACAAGACCTACACCTTCCTCAGTGAAAGGGACTCAAAACCCCATATTTCCCACAGAGGAATAGATCTGACTAGTAAAAATCTTAAAACCTATGTATTGATATGTCTCCGTAAGGGAATCAAGTGTGTCTAGACTGGCATAAACATGTCAGCGAGAATCAGCTCAAACCCACTATAAAAAGAATTTCAAAAACAAAACAAAAAACAGGGAAATTCTTTACAATTCCTTCAGGGTCTCTGATGAAACCTGGAATGACCCTATCTACAATGACAGCTGGATGTGGCATAAGGCTGGACACTTGGGACTGAGAGGATTGGTGAGATTGGGTGAGCAAATGCAGACCCTTTAAAGCAAAAATGCATGGCCCCCATTCCATGGCTCCCAACTCTCCAGGTTGAAGGGAATATTACTACATTTATAACATGTACGGGAAACCTAGAGAATGGACACACTGTGAATACAAAAGGTTGCTAAAACTCAATGAGTAGTCCCTCTCCTGGTGCTCCGCTTTGACATTCCAACTGCTTTACTATCAATCTCCGAACTTGGAGAGACAACCCCTTTAACCTCCTGGTTCGCACAGGTTGCCAATTTGGCAGAGGATGGAAGGGAAGAGGGAGAACCAATGAGAGAGTAGCTGTTAGGCATTTGGACGGGCACATGTCACTCTAATTTCCCGGCAGGAAGAAGAATTAACCAGAGTCTCAGCCACCCAACGGGAACCAGTATAGATCCAGAACCAAAATTTTTGACTTGCGTACAGCTCACAAAAAACTAGTTGAAAAATGGAGCTCACCAGCACAGCAATTCACAAACTGGCAGAGTAATAAAGGACAACTATCGTCCAAAAATCTGTTGAGGGAAGGCAACAAGGCGCACTTGAAAGCGAGGCAGAATAGCAGGAAACAGATTTCAAGAGGTACGTTGGAATCGCCTTTAAATCACAGGAAGAGGGGCACAACTTCGACAATGACGCACTTGGCCAAAAGGGGCGTATGCGTTTTCTCCTGAATATATTCAAGAGAAAACGCATACGCCCTTTTTGGCCAAGCAAGCAAGCGGGCAATGCAAATCTGCACTACAAAGAAGTATCACTTCCCACCGGTCAAAAGGGACATCCACAAAATGTGTAAAAAATAGAAAGGCAAGACAGGCCCTGGAGAACAGGGAGCCATATTATGCTGATGGGCGGGATGTAAATTGCCAACTGCCTCCCTGGAGGAGTGCATTGCGTTCCCTAAAACAAGTAAACAACAGAGCTACAGAGCCAAGGGCCCTTCCAGTCTAGGGAATATACCTTGGGAAAACTGAAAATCAATAAGACAGAGCCACCCCAACTTACGGCTGCACTGCTTACAAGAACCTCAACTTGGGTACACCTTAAATATCCCAGGAAATATAAAAATGGTTCAAAAAATTGTGGTACTTATGTACGATGGAATATCCCTCAGCCATGAATTCAATTTCATAAGACCAGGAGCAGCAAAGTGAGTGGATTCAGGTACGATGATACTAAGTGAAATAATTTACACAGAAAAAGAAACTTATCATATGATATCCCTTAGGAAGATCCTGTACACATGGCTACACATAAACTGAGTTAGGAAAGAGAACAGAGTCTCACATTTAGAAAACACTCTTATGCCTGTTTAATGGCAAAGGAGATGTGGGGTGATGCATAAAACCAGAGTTTGATATAAGCACAGGTACCGTTTCTAAAACCACCTGTGGAATAGAAAAGACCTACACCTTCTTCAGTGGAAGGGACTCAAAACCCCATATTTCCCGCAGAGGAATAGATCTGACTAGTAAGAATCTTAAAACCTATGTACTGATATGTCTCCGTTAGGGAATCAAGTGTGTCTAGACTGGCATAAGCATGGCAGCAAGAATCAGCTCAAACCCACTATAAAAAGCAATTTCAAAAACAAAACCAAAAAAACGGGAAATTCTTTACAATTCCTTCAGGGTCTCTGATGAAACCTGGAATGACCCTATCTACAATGACAGCTGGATGTGGCATAAGGCTGGACACTTGGGACTGAGAGTGTTGGTGAGATTGGGTGAGGCAATGCAGACCCTTTAAAGCAAAAATGCATGGCCCCCATTCCATTGGTCCCAACACTCCTTGTTGAAGGGAATATTACTACAGCTATAACATGTATGGGAAACCTAGAGTATGGACACACTGTGAAAACAGAAGGTTTTTAAAATTCAAAGTATAGTCCCTCTGCTGGTGCTCCGGTTTGACTTTCCAACTGCTTTACTATCAATCTCCCAACTTGGAGAGACAGCCCCTTTAACCTCCTTGTTCGCAGAGGTTGCCAATTTGGCAGAGGATGGAAGGGAAGAGGGAGAACCAATGAGAGACTAGCTGTTAGGCTTTTGGACGGGCACATGTCACTCTAATTTCCCGGCAGGAAGAAGAATTAATGAAACTCTCAGCCACCCACCAGGAACCAGTATAGGTCCTGACCCAAAATTTTGGACTTGCGTACCTCTCACAAAAAACGAGTTGAAAAATGGAGCTCAGGGGCACAGCAATTCACAAACTGGCAGAGTAATAAAGGACAACTATCGTCCAAAAATCTGTTGAGGGAAGGTAAACGAGGCGGACTTGAAAGCGAGGCAGAATAGCAGGAAACAGATTTCAAGAGGTACGTTGGAATCGCCTTTAAAGCACAGGAAGAGCGGCACAACTTCGACAATGACGCACTTGACAAAAAAGGGCGTATGCGTTTTCTCCTGAATATATTCAGGAGAAAACGCATACGTCCTTTTTGGCAAGCAAGCAAGCGGGCAATGCAAATCTGTCGTACAAAGAAGTATCACTTCCCGACGGTCAAGAGGGACATCCACAAAATGTGTAAAAATCAGAAAGGCAGGAGAGGGACTGGAGAACAGGGAGCCTTGTTATGCTGATGGGCGAGATGTAAATTGCCAACTGCCTCACTGTAGGAGTGCATTGTGTTCCCTAAAACAAGTAAACAGCAGAGCTACAGAGCCAAGGGCACTTCCAGTCTAGGGAATATACCTTGGGAAAACTGAAAATCAATAAGACAGAGCCACCCCCAAATTTACGGCTGCACTGCTTACAAGAACCTCAACTTGGGTACACCTTAAATATCCAAGGAAATATAAAAATGGTTCAAAAAATTTTGGTACTTATGTACGAAGGAATATCCGTCAGCCATGAAATCAATGTCATAAGACCAGGAGCAGCAAAGTGAGTGGATTCAGGTACGATGATTCTAAGTGAAATAAGTCACACAGAAAAAGAAATTATCATAAGATATCACTTATGAAGATCCTGTAAACATGGCTACACATGAACTGAGTTAGGAAAGAGAACAGTGTCTCACATTTAGAAAACACTCTTATGCCTGCTTAAGGGGGGAGGAGAGGTCGGGTGATGGATAAAACCAGAGTTTGATATAAGCACAGGTACCGTTTCTAAAACGAACTTTGGAATAGACAAGACCGACACCTTCCTCACTGAAAGGGACTCAAAACCCCATATTTCCCCCAGAGGAATAGATCTGACTAGTAAGAATCTTAAACCTATGTATTGATATGTCTCCATAAGGGAATTAAGTGTGTCTAGCCTGGCATAAACATGGCAGCCAGAAGCAGCTCAATCACACTATAAAAAGGAATTTCAAAAACAAAACCGAAAAACAGGGAAATTCTTTACAATTCCTTCAGGTTCTCTGATGAAACCTGGAATGACCCTATCTACAATGACAGCTGGATGTGGCATAAGGCTGAACACTTGGGACTGAGAGGATTGGTGAGATTGGGTGAGCAAATGCAGACCCTTTTAAGCAAAAATGCATGGCCCCCATAACATGGGTCCCAACTCTCCAGTTTGAAGGGAATAGTACTACAGCTATAACATGTACGGGAAACCTAGAGAATGGACACACTGTGAATGCAAAAGGTTTCTAAAACTCAACGAATAGTCCCTCTCCTGGTGCTCCGGTTTGACTTTCCAACTGCTTTACTATCAATCTCCCAACTTGGAGAGACTACCCCTTTAACCTCCTGGTTCGCACAGGTTGCCAATTTGGCAGAGGATGGAAGGGAAGAGGGAGAACCATTGAGAGAGTAGCTGTTAGGCATTTGTAAGGGCACAAGTCACTCTAATTTCCCGGCAGAAAGAAGAATTAACCAAAGTCTCAGCAACCCACCGGGAACCAGTATAGGTCCTGAACCAAAATTTTGGACTTGCGTTCAGCTCACAAAAAACGAGTTGAAAATGGAGCTCAGGAGCAAAGCAATTCACAAACTGGCACAGTAATAAAGGACAACTATTGTCCAAAAATCTGTTGAAGGAAGGCAACGAGGCGGACTTGAAAGCGAGGCAGAATTGCAGGAAACAGATTTCAAGAGGTACGTTGGAATAGCCTTTAAAGCACAGGAAGAGGGGAACAACTTCGACAATGACGCACTTTGCCAAAAAGGGCGTATGCGTTTTCTCCTGAATATATTCAGGAGAAAACGCATACGCCCTTTTGGCCAAGCAAGCAAGCGGGCAATGCATATCCCCTCTACAAAGAAGTATCACTTCCCACTGGTTAAAAGGGACATCCACAAAATGTGTAACAACCAGAAAGGCAAGACAGGCCCTGGAGAACAGGTAGCCTTCTAATCCTGAAGGGCGGGATGTAAATTGCCAACCGCCTCACTGGAGGAGTGCATTGTGTTCCCTAAAACAAGTAAACAGCAGAGCTACAGAGCCAAGGGCACTTCCAGTCTAGGGAATATACCTTGTGAAAACAGAAAATCAATAAGACAGAGCCACCCCCAAATTGAGGGCTGCACTGCTTACAAGAACCGCAACTAGGGTGCACCTTAAATATCCCAGGAAATATAAAAATGGTTCAAAAAATTGTGGTACTTATGTACGATGGAATATCCCTCAGCAATGAAATCAATGTCATAAGACCAAGTGCAGCAAAGTAAGTGGATTCAGGTACGATGATTCTAAGTGAAATAAGTCACACAGAAAAAGAAACTTATCATAAGATATCACTTATGAAGATCCTGTAAACAAGGCTACACATGAACGCAGTTAGGAAAGAGAACAGAGTCTCACATTTAGAAAACATTCTTATGCCTGCTTAAGGGGGAAGGAGATGTGGGGTGATGCATAAAACCAGAGTTTGATATAAGCACAGGTACCGTTTCTAAAACGAACTTTGGAATAGACAAGACCTACACCTTCCTCACTGAAAGGGACTCAAAACCCCATATTTCCCGCAGAGGAATAGATCTGACTAGTAAGAATCTTAAAACCCATGTATTGATATGTCTCCGTAAGGGAATCAAGTGTGTCTAGACTGGCATAAACATGGCAGCGAGAATCAGCTCAAACCCACTATAAAAAGGAATTTCAAAAACAAAACCAAAAAACAGGGAAATTTTTTACAATTCCTTCAGGGTCTCTGATGAAACCTGGAATGACCCTATCTACAATGACAGCTGGATGTGGCATAAGGCTGGACACTTGGGACTGAGAGGATTGGTGAGATTGGGTGGGCAAATGCAGACCCTTTAAAGCAAAAATGCATGGCCCCCATTCCATGGGTCCCAACTCTCCATGTTGAAGGGAATATTACTACAGCTATAACATGTATGGGAAACCTAGAGAATGGACACAATGTGAAAACAAAAGGTATCTAAAACTCAACGAATAGTCCCTCTCCTGTTGCTCCGGTTTGACTTTCCAACTGCTTTACTATCAATCTCCCAACATGGAGACACAGCCCCTTTAAGCTCCTGGTTCGCACAGGTTGCCAATTTGGCAGAGGATGGAAGGGAAGAGGGAGAACCAATGAGAGAGTAGCTGTTAGGCATTTGGATGGGCACATGTCACTCTAATTTCCCGGCAGGAAGAAGACTTAACCAAAGTCTCAGCCACCCACCAGGAACCAGTATAGGTCCTGAACCAAAATTTTGGACTTGCGTACAGCTCACAAAAAACAAGTTGAAAAATGGAGCTCAGGGGCACAGCAATTCACAAACTGGCAGAGTAATAAAGGACAACTATTGTCCAAAACTCTGTTGAGGGAAGGCAACGAGGTGGACTTGAAAGCGAGGCAGAATAGCAGGAAACAGATTTCAAGAGGTAGTTTGGAATCGCCTTTAAAGCACAGGAAGAGGGGCACAACTTCGACAATGACACACTTGACCAAAAAGGTGTATGCGTTTTCTCCTGAATATATTCAGTTGAAAATGCATATGTCCTTATTGGCAAGCAAGCAAGCGGACAATGCAAATCTGCACTACAAAGAAGTATCACTTCTCACTGGTCAAAAGGGACATCCGCAAAATATGTAAAAATTAGAAAGGCAGGAGAGGGCCTGGAGAACAGGGAGCCTTGTTATGCTGATGGGCAAGATGTAGATTGCCAAATGACTCACAGGAGGAGTGCATTGTGTTCCCTAAAACAAGTAAACGACACAGCTACAGAGCCAAGGGCACTTCCAGTCTAGGGAATATACCTTGGGAAAACTGAAAATCAATAAGACAGAGCCACCCCCAAATTTAGGGCTGCACTGCTTACAAGAACCTCAACTTGGGTACACCTTAAATATCCCAGGAAATATAAAAATGGTTCAAAAATTGTGGTACTTATGTACGATGGAATATCCCACAGCCATGAAATCAATGTCATAAGACCAGGAGCAGCAAAGTGAGTGGATTCAGGTACGATGATTCTAAGTGAAATAAGTCACACAGAAAAAAGAAACTTATCATAAGATATCACTTAGGAAGATCCTGTAAACTTGGCTACACATGAACTGAGTTAGGAAAGAGAACAGAGTCTCACATTTAGGAAACACTCTTATGCCTGCTTAAGGGGGAAGGAGAGGTGGGGTGATGCATAAAACTAGAGTTTGATATAAGCACAGGTTCCGTTTCTAAAACAAACTTTGGAATAGACAAGACCTACACCTTCCTCAGTGAAAGGGACTCAAAACCCCATATTTCCCGCAGAGGAATAGATCTGACTAGTAAGAATCTTAAAACCTATGTATTGTTATGTCTCCGTAAGGGAATCAAGTGTGTCTGGACTGGCATAAACATGGCAGCGAGAATCAGCTCCAACCCACTATAAAAAGGAATTTCAAAAACAAAACCTAAAAACAGGGAAATTCATTACAATTACTTCAGGGTCTCGGATGAAACCTGGAATGACCCTATCTACAATGACAGCTGGATGTAGCATAAGGCTGGACACTTGGGACTGAGAGGATTGGTGAGATTGGGGGAGCAAATGCAGACACTTTAAAGCAAAAATGCATGGCCCCCATTCCATGGGTCCCAACTCTACAGGATGAAGGGAATATTACTACAGCTATAACATGTACGGCAAACCAAGAGAATGGACACACTGTGAATACAAAAGGTTTCTAAAACTCAACGAATAGTCCCTCTCCTGGTGCTCCGGTTTGACTTACCAACTGCTTTACTATCAATCTTCCAACTTGGAGAGACAGCCCCTTTAAGCTCCTGGTTCGCACAGGTTGCCAAATTGGCAGAGGATGGAAGGGAAGAGGGCGAACCAATGAGAGAGTAGCTGTTAGGCATTTGGACGGGCAGATGTCACTCTAATTTCCCAGCAGGAAGAAGAATTAACCAAAGTCTCAGCCACCCACCGGGAACCAGTATAGGTCCTGAACCAAAATTTTGGACTTGCGTTCAGCTCACAAAAAACGAGTTGAAAAATGGAGCTCAGGGGCACAGCAATTCACAAACTGGCAGAGTAATAAAGGACAACTATCGTCCAAAAATCTGTTGAGGGAAGGCAACGAGGCGGACTTGAAAGCGTGGCAGAATAGCAGGAAACAGATTTCAAGAGGTAAGTTGGAATCGCCTTTAAAGCACAGGAAGAGGGGCACAACTTCGACAATGACGCCCTTGGCCAAAAAGGGCGTAAGTGTTTTCTCCTGAATATATTCAGGAGAAAACGCATACGCCCTTTTTGGCCAAGCAAACAAGCGGGCAATGCAAATCTGCACTACAAAGAAGTATCACTTCCCACCGGTCAAAAGGGACATCCACAAATGTGTAAAAACCAGAAAGGCAAGACAGGCCCTGGAGAAGAGGGAGCCTTGTTATGATGATGGGTGGGATGTAAATTGACAACTGCCTCACTGGAGGAGTGCATTGCGTTCCCTAAAACAAGTAAACTACAGAGCTACAGAGCCAAGGGCACTTCCAGTCTATGGAATATACCTTGGGAAAACTGAAAATCAATAAGACAGAGCCACCCCCAAATTTAGGGCTGCACTGCTTACAAGAACCTCAACTTGGGTACACCTTAAATATCCCAGGAAATATAAAAATGGTTCAAAAAACTGTGGTATTTATGTACGATGGTATATCCCTCAGCCATGAAATCAATGTCATAAGACCAGGAGCAGCAAAGTGAGTGGATTCAGGTACGATGATTCTCAGTGAAATAAGTCACACAGAAAAAGAAACTTATCATAATATATCACTTATGAAGATCCTGTAAACATGGCTACACATGAACTGAGTTAGGAAAGAGAACAGAGTCTCACATTTAGAAAACACGCTTATGCCTGCTTAAGGTGAAAGGAGAGGTGGGGTGATGCATAAAACCAGAGTTTGATATAAGTACAGGTACCATTTCTGAAACCAACTGTGGAATAGAAAAGACGTACACCTTTCTCAGTGAAAGGGACTCAAATCCCCATATTTTCCGCAGAGTAATAGATCTGACTAGTAAGAATCTTAAAACCTATTTATTGATACGTCTCTGTAAGGGAATCATGTGTGTCTAGACTGGCATAAACATGGTGGCGAGATTCAGCTCAAACCCACTATAAAAAGAAATTTCAAAAACAAAATCAAAAAACAGGGAAATTCTTTACCTTTCCTTCAGGGTCTCTGATGAAACCTGGGATGACCCTATCTACAATGACAGCTGGATGTGACATAAGGCTGGACTCTTGGGACTGAGAGGATTGGTTAGATTGGGTGAGCAAATGCAGACCCTTTAATGCAAAAATGCGTGGCCCCAATTCCATGGTTCCCAACTCTCCATGTTGAAGGGAATATTACTACAGCTATAACATGTACTGGAAACCTAGAGAATGGACACACAGTGAATACAAAAGGTTTCTAAAACTCAACGAGTAGTCCCTCGCCTGGTGCTCCGGTTTGACTTTCCAACTGCTTTTCTATCAATCTCCCAACTTGGAGAGACAACCCGTTTAACCTCCTAGTTCGCACAGGTTGCCAATTTGGCAGAGGATGGAAGGCAAGAGGGAGAACCAATGAGAGAATAGCTATTAGGCATTTGGACGGGCACATGTCACTCTAATTTCCCGGCAGGAAGAAGAATTAACCAAAGTCTCAGCCACCCACCGGGATCCAGTATAGGTCCTGAACCAAAATTTTGGACTTGCGTACAGCTCACAAAAAACGAGTTGAAAAATGGAGCTCAGGGGCACAGCAATTCACAAACTGGCAGAGTAATAAAGGACAACTATCGTCCAAAAATCTGTTGAGGGAAGGCAACGAGGCGGACTTGAAAGCGAGGCAGAAGAGCAGGAAACAGATTTCAAGAGGTATGTTGGAATCGCCTTTAAAGCACAGGAAGAGGGGCACAACTTCGACAATGACACACTTGGCCAAAAAGGGCGTAAGTGTTTTCTCCTGAATATATTCAGGAGAAAACGCATACGCCCTTTTTGGCCAAGCAAGCAAGCGGGCAATGCAAATCTCCACTACATAGAAGTATCACTTCCCACCGGTCAAAAGGGACATCCAAAAATGTATGAAAAACAGAAAGGCAAGAGAGGCCCTGGTGAAGAGTGAGCCATGTTATGCTGATGGACGGGATGTAAATTGACAACTGCCTCACTGGAGGAGTGCTTTGCGTTCACTAAAACAAGTAAACAACAGAGCTAGAGAGCCAAGGGCACTTCTAGTCTAGGGAATATACCTTGGGAAAACTGAAAATCAATAAGACAGAGCCACCCCCAAATTTAGGGCTGCACTGCTTACAAGAACCTCAACTTGGGTACACCTTAAATATCCCAGGAAATATAAAAATGGTTCAAAAAACTGTGGTATTTATGTACGATGGAATATCCCTCAGCCATGAAATCAATATCATAAGACCAGGAGCAGCAAAGTGAGTGGATTCAGGTACGATGATTCTAAGTGAAATAAGTCCCACAGAAAAAGAAACTTATCATAAGATATCACATATGAAGATCCTGTAAACATGGCTACACATGAACTGATTTAGGAAAGAGAACAGAGTCTCACATTTAGAAAACACTCTTATGCCTGCTTAAGGAGAAAGGAGAGGTGGGGTGATGCATAAAACCCGAGTTTGATATAACTAAAGGTACCATTTCTAAAACCAACTGTGGAATAGACAAGACCTACACCTTCCTCAGTGAAAGGGACTCAAAACCCCATATTTCCCGCAGAGGAATAGATCTGACTAGTAAGAATCTTAAAACCTATGTATTGATATGTCTCTGTAAGGGAATCAAGTGTGTCTAGACTGGCATAAACAGGGCAGCGAGAATTACCTCAAACCCACTATAAAAGGGAATTTCAAAACAAAACCAAAAAACAGGGAAATTCTTTACATGTCCTTCAAGGTCTCTGATGAAACCTGGAATGACCCTATCTACAATGACAGCTGGATGTGGCATAAGGCTGGACACTTGGGACTCAGAGGATTGGTGAGATTGGGTGAGCAATTGCAGACCCTTTAAAGCAAAAATGCATGGCCCCAATTCCATGGGTCCCAACTCTCCATGTTGAAGGGAATATTACTACATCTATACCATGTACGGGAAACCTAGAGAATGGACACAGTGTGAATACAAAAGGTTTTTAAAACTCAACGAGTGGTCCCTCTCCTGGTGCTCCGCTGTGACTTTCCAACTGCTTTACTATAAATCTCCCAACTTGGAGAGACAACCCGTTTAACCTCCTAGTTCGCACGGGTTGCCAAGTTGGCAGAGGATGGAAGGCAAGAGGGAGAACCAATGAGAGAATAGCTGTTAGGCATTTGGACGGGCACATGTCACTCTAATTTCCCGGCAGGAAGAAGAATTAACCAAAGTCTCAGCCACCCAACGGGAACCAGTATAGGTCCTGAAACAAAATTTTGGACTTGCGTACAGCTCACAAAAAACGAGTAGAAAAATGGAGCTGAGGGGCACAGCAATTCACAAACTGGCAGAGTAATAAAGGACAACTATCGTCCAAAAATCTGTTGAGGGAAGGCAACGAGGCGGACTTGAAAGCGAGGCAGAATTGCAGGAAACAGATTTCAAGAAGTATGTTGGAATCGCCTTTAAAGCACAGGAAGAAAGGCACAACTTCGACAATGACGCAGTGGGCCAAAAAGTGTGAATGCGTTTTCTCCTGAATATATTCAGGAGAAAACGCATACGCCCTTTTAGGCCAAGCAAGCAAGCGGGCAATACAAATCTGCACTACAAGGAAGTATCACTTCCCACCGGTCAAAAGGGACATGCACAAAATGTGTAAAACCAGAAAGGCAAGACAGGCCCTGGAGAACAGGGAGCCTTGTTATGCTGATGGGCGGGATGTAAATTGCCAACTGCCTCACTGGAGGAGTGCATTGCGTTCCCTAAAACAAGTAAACAACAGAGCAACAGAGCCAAGGGCACTTCCAGTCTAGGGAATATACCTTGGGAAAAATGAAAATCAATAAGACAGTGCCACCCCCAAATTAAGGGCTGCACTGCTTACAAGAACCTCAACTTGGGTACACCTTAAATATCCCAGGAAATATAAAAATGGTTCCAAAATTGTGGTACTTATATACGATGGAATATCCCACAGCCATGAAATCAATGTCATAAGACCAGGAGCAGCAAAGTGAGTGGATTCAGGTACGATGATTCTAAGTGAAATAAGTCACACAGAAAAAGAAACTTATCATAAGATATCACTTATGAAGATCCTGTAAACATGGCTACACATGAACTGAGTTAGGAAAGAGAACAGAGTCTCACATTTAGAAAAAACTCTTATGCCTGCTTAAGGGCGAAGGAGAGGTGGGGTGATGCATAAAACCAGAGTTTGACATAAGCACAGGTACCATTTCTAAAACCAACTGTGGAATAGACAAGACCTACACCTTCCTCAGTGAAAGGGACTCAAAACCCCATATTTCCCGCAGAGGAATAGATCTGACTAGTAAGAAACTTAAAACGTATGTATTTATATGTCTATGTAAGGTAATCAAGTGTGTCTAGACTGGCATAAACATGGCAGCGAGAATCAGCGCAAACCCAGTATAAAAAGGAATATCAAAAACAAAACCCTAAATCAGGGAAATTCTTTACAATTCCTTCAGGGTCTCTGATGAAACCTGGAATGACCCTATCTACAATGACAGCTGGAAGTGGTATAAGGCAGGACACTTGGGACTGAGAGGATTGGTGAGATTGGGTGAGCAAATGCAGACCATTTAAAGCAAAAATGGACGGCCCCTATTCCATGGGTCCCAACTCTCCATGTTGAAGGGAATATTACTACAGCTATAACATGTACGGGAAACCAAGAGAATGGACACACTGTGAATACAAAATGTTTCTAAAACTCAACGAATAGTCCCTCTCCTGGTGCTCCGGTTTGACTTTCCAACTGCTTTACTATCAATCTCCCAAATTGGAGAGACAGCCCCTTTAACCTCCTGGTTCGCACAGGTTGCCAATTTTGCAGAGGATGGAAGGCAAGAGGGAGAACCAATGAGAGAATAGCTGTTAGGCATTGGGACGGGCACATGTCACTCTAATTTCCCGGCAGGATGAAGAATTAACCAGTGTCTCAGTCACCCACCGGGAACCAGTATAGGTCCTGAACCAAAATTTTGGACTTGGGTACAGCTCACAAAAAACGAGTTGAAAAATGAAGCTCTCGGGCACAGCAATTCACAAACTGGCAGAATAATAAAGGACAACTCTCGTCCAAAAATCTGTTGAGGGAAGGCAGCGAGGCGGACTTCAATGGGAGGCAGAATACCAGGAAACAGATTTCAAGAGGTACGTTGGAATCGCCTTTAAAGCACAGGAAGAGGGGCACAACTTCGACAATGACGCACTGGGCCAAAAAGTGCGAATGCGTTTTCTCCTGAATATATTCCGGAGAAAACGCATACGCCCTTTTTGGCCAAGCAAGCAAGCGGGCAATGCAAATCTGCACTACAAAGAAGTATCACTTCCCACCGGTCAAAAGGGACATCCACAAAATGTGTAAAAACCAGAAAGGCAAAACAGGCCCTGGAGAAGAGGGAGCCTTGTTATGCTGATGGGTGGGATGTAAATTGCCAACTGCCTCACTGGAGGAGTGCATTGCGTTCCCTAAAACAATAAACTACAGAGCTACAGAGCCTAGGGCACTTCCAGTCTACGGAATATACCTTGGGAAAACTGAAAATCCATAAGTCAGAGCCACCCCCAAATTTAGGGCTGCACTGCTTACAAGAACCTCAACTTGGGTACACCTTAAATATCCCAGGAAATATAGAAATGGTTCAAAAAACTGTGGTATTTATGTACGATGGAATATCCCTCAGCCCTATAATCAATGTCATAAGACCAGGAACAGCAAAGTGAGTGGATTCAGGTATGATGATTCTAAGTGAAATAAGTCACACAGGAAAAGAAACTTATCATAAGATATCACTTATGACGATCCTGTAAACATGGCTACACATGAACTGACTTAAGAAAGAGAACAGTGTCTCACATTTAGAAAACACTGTTATGCCTGCTTAAGGGGGGAGGAGAGGTGGGGTGATGCATAAAACCAGAGTTTGATATAAGCACAGGTACAATTTCAATAACCAACTGTGGAATAGACAAGACCTACACCTTCCTCAGGGAAAGGGACTCAAAACCACATATCTCCAGCTGAGAAATAGATCTGACTAGAAACAATCCTAAAACCTATGTATTGCTATGTCTCCGTAAAGGAATTATGTGTGTAGACTGGCATAAACATGGCAGCAAGAATCAGCTCAAACCCACTATAAAAAGGAGTTTCAAAAACAAAACCAAAGAACAGGGAAATTCTTTACAATTCCTTCAGGGTCTCTGATGAAACCTGGAATGACCCTATCTACAATGACAGCTGGATGTGGCATAAGGCTGGACACTTCGGACTGAGAGGATTGGTGAGATTGGGTGAGCAAATGCAGACCCTTTAAAGCAAAAATGGATGGCCCCCATTCCATGGGTCCCAAGTCTCCATGTTGAAGGGAATATTACTACAGCTATAACATGTACGGGATACCTAGAGAATGGACACACTGTGAATACAAAAGGTTTCTAAAACTCAACGTGTAGTCCCTCTCCTGGTGCTCCGCTTTGACTTTCCAACTGCTTTACTATCAATGTCACAACTTGGAGAGACAACCCCTTTAACCTCCTGGTTCGCACAGGTTGCCAATTTGGCAGAGGATGGAAGGGAATAGGGAGAACCAATGAGAGAGTAGCTGTTAGGCATTTGGACGGGCACATGTCACTCTAATTTCCCGGCAGGAAGAAGAAATAACCACAGTCTCAGCCACCCACCGGGAGCCAGTATAGGTCCTGAACCAAAATTTTAGACTTGCGTACAGCTCACAAAAAACAAGTTGATAAATGGAGCTCAGGGGCACAGCAATTCACAAACTGGCAGAGTAATAAAGGACAACTATCGTCCAAAAAATCTGTTGAGGGAAGGCAGCGAGGCGGACTTGAAACAGAGACAGAATAGCAGGAAACAGATTTCAAGAGGTACGTTGGAATCGCCTTTAAAGCACAGGAAGAGGGGCACAACTCCGACACTGACGCACTTGGCCAAAAATGTCGCATGCGTTTTCTCCTGAATATATTCAGGAGAAAACGCATACGCCCTTTTTGGCCAAGCAAGCAAGCGGGCAATGCAAATCTGCACTACAAAGAAGTATCACTTCCCACCGGTCAAAAGGGACATCCACAAAATGTGTAAAAACCAGAAAGGCAAGACAGGCCCTGGAGAACAGGGAGCCTTTTTATGCTGATGGTCAGGATGTAAATTGCCAACTGCCTCACTGGAGGAGTGCATTGTGTTCCATAAAACAAGTAAACAATAGAGCTACAGAGCCAAGGGCACTTCCAGTCTAGGGAATATACCTTTGGTAAACTGAAAATCAATAAGACAGAGCCACCCCCAAATTTAGGGCTGCACTGCTTACAAGAACCTCAACTTGGGTACACCTTAAATATCCCAGGAAATATAAAAATGGTTCAAAAAACTGTGGTATTTATGTACGATGGAATAGCCCTCAGCCATGAAATCAATGTCATAAGACCAGGAGCAGCAAAGTGAGTGGATTCATGTACGATGATTCTAAGTGAAATAAGTCACACAGAAAAAGAAACTTATCATAAGATATCACTAATGAAGATCCTGTAAACATGGCTACACATGAACTGAGTTAGGAAAGAGAACAGAGTCTCACATTTAGAAAACACTCTTATGTCTGCTTAAGGGGAAAGGAGAGGTGGAGTGATGCATAAAACCAGAGTTTGATATAAGCACAGGTACCATTTCTAAAACCAACTGTGGAATAGACAAGACCTACACCTTCCTCAGTGAAAGGGACTCAAAACGCCATATTTCCCGCAGAGGAATAGATCTGACTAGTAAGAATCTAAAAACCTATGTATTGATATGTCTCTGTAAGGGAATCAAGTGTGTCTAGACTGGCATAAACATGGCAGCGAGAATCAGCTCAAACACACTAAAAAAAGGAATTTCAAAAACAAAACCAAAAAACAGGGAAATTCTTTCCATTTCCTTCAGGGTCTCTGATGAAACCTGGAATGACCCTATCTACAATGACAGCTGGATGTGGCATAAGGCTGGACACCTGGGAGTGAGAGGATTGGTGAGATTGGGTGAGCAAATGCAGACCCTTTAAAGCAAAAATGCATGGCCCCCATTCCATGGGTCCCAACTCTCCATGTTGAAGGGAATATTACTACAGCTATAACATGTACGGGAAACCTAGAGAATGGACACACTGTGAATACAAAAGGTTTCTAAAACTCAACGAGTAGTCCCTCTCCTGGTGCTCCAGTTTGAATTTCCAACTGCTTTACTATCAATCTCCCAACTTAGAGAGACAACCCCTATAACCTCCTGGTTCCCACAGGTTGCCATTTGGCAGACAATGGAAGGGAAGAGGGAGAACCAATGAGAGAGTAGCTGTTAGGCATTTGGACGGGCACATGTCACTCTAATTTCCCGGCAGAAAGAAGAATTAACCAGAGTCTCAGCCACCCACCGGGAACCAGTATAGGTCCTGAACCAAAATTTTGGACGTGCGTACAGCTCACAAAAAACGAGTTGAAAAATGGAGCTCTGGGGCACTGCAATTCACAAACTGGCAGAGTAATAAAGGAAAAGTATCGTCCAAAAAATCTGTTGAGGGAAGGCAGCGAGGTAGACTTGAAAGAGAGACAGAATAGCAGGAAACAGATTTCAAGAGGTACGTTGGAATCGCCTTTAAAGCACAGGAAGAGTGGCACAACTTCAACAATGACGCACTTGGCCAAAAAGGGCGTATGCGTTTTCTCCTGAATATATTCCTGAATATATTCAGGAGAAAACGCATACGCCCTTTTTGGCCAAGCAAGCAAGCGGGCAATGCAAATCTGCACTACAAAGAAGTATGACTTCCCACCGGTCAAAAGGGACATCCACAAAATGTGTAAAAAACAGAAAGGCAAGACAGGCCCTGGAGAACAGGGAGCCTTGTTATGCTGATGGGCCGGATGTAAACTGCCAACTCCCTAACTGGAGGAGTGCATTGCGTTCCCTAAAACAAGTAAACAACAGAGCTACAGAGCCAAGGGCACTTCCAGTCTAGGGAATATACCTTGGGAAAACTGAAAATCAATAAGACAGAGCCACCCACAAATTTAGGGCTGCACTGCTTACAAGAACCTCAACTTGGGTACACCTTAAATATCCCAGGAAATATAAAAAGGGTTCAAAAAACTGTGGTATTTATGTACGATGGAATATCCCTCAGCCATGAAATCAATGTCATAAGACCAGGAGCAGCAAAGTGAGTGGATTCAGATACGATGATTCTAAGTGAAATAAGTCACACAGAAAAGAAACGTATCATAAGATATCACTTATGAAGATCCTGTAAACATGGCTACACATGAACTGAGTTAGGAAAGAGAACAGAGTCTCACATTTAGAAAACACTCTTATGCTGCTTAAGGGGAAAGGAGAGGTGGGGTGATGCATAAAACCAGAGTTTGATATAAGCACAGGTACCATTTCTATAACCAACTGTGGAATAGACAAGACCTACACCTTCCTCAGTGAAAGGGACTCAAAACCCCATATTTCCCGCAGAGGAATTGATCTGACTAGTAAGAATCTAAAAACCTATGTATTGATATGTCTCTGTAAGGGAATCAAGTGTGTCTAGACTGGCATAAACATGGCAGCGAGAATCAGCTCAAACCCACTATAAAACGGAATTCCAAAACAAAACCAAAAAACAGGGAAATTCTTTACATTTCCTTCAGGGTCTCTGATGAAACCTGGAATGACCCTATCTACAATGACAGCTGGATGTGGCATAAGGCTGGACACTTGGGACTGAGAGGATTGGTGAGATTGGGTGAGCAAATGCAGACCCTTTAAAGGAAAAATGCATGGCCCCCATTCCATGGGTCCCAACTCTCCATGTTGAAGGGAATATTACTACAGCTATAACATGTACGGGAAACCTAGAGAATGGACACACAGTGAATACAAAAGGTTTCTAAAACTCAACGAGTAGTCCCTCTCCTGGTGCTCCGCTTTGACTTTCCAACTGCTTTACTATCAATGTCCCAACTTGGAGAGACAACCCCTTTAACCTCCTGGTTCGCACAGGTTGCCAATTTGGCAGAGGATGGAAGGGATGAGGGAGAACCAATGAGAGAGTAGCTGTTAGGCATTTGGACGGGCATATGTCACTCTAATTTCCCGGCAGGAAGAATAATTAACCACAGTCTCAGCCACCCACCGGGAACCAGTATAGGTCCTGAACCAAAATTTTGGACTTGCGTATAGCTCACAAAAATCTAGTTGAAAAATGGAGCTCAGGGGCACAGCAATTCACAAACTGGCAGAGTAATAAAGGACATCTATCGTCCAAAAATCTGTTGAGGGAAGGCAACGAGGCGGACTTGAAAGCGAGGCAGAATAGCAGGAAACAGATTTCAAGAGGTACGTTGGAATCGCATTTAAAGCACAGGAAGAGGGGCACAACTTCGACAATGACGCACTTGGCCAAAAAGGGCGTATGCGTTTTCTCCTGAATATATTCAGGAGAAAACGCATACCCCCGTTTTGGCCAAGCAAGCAAGCGGGCAATGCAAATCTGCACTACAAAGAAGTATGACTTCCCACCAGTCAAAAGGGACATCCACAAAATGTGTAAAAACCAGAAAGTCAATAGAGGCCCTGGAGAAGACGGAGGCTTGTTATGCTGATGGGCGGGATGTAAATTGCCAACTGCCTCACTGGAGGATTGCATTGCGTTCCCTAAAACAAGTAAACAACAGAGCTACAGAGGCAAGGGAACTTCCAGTCTAGGGAATATACATTGGGAAAACTGAAAATCAATAAGACAGAGCCACCCCCAAATTTAGGGCTGCACTGCTTACAAGAACCTCAACTTGGGTACCACTTAAATATCCCAGGAAATATAAAAATGGTTGAAAAAATTGTGGTATTTATGTACGATGGAATATCCCTCAGCCATGAAATCAATGTCATAAGGCCAGGAGCAGCAAAGTGAGTGGATTCAGGTACGATGATTCTAAGTGAAATAAGTCACACAGAAAAAGAAAGTTATAATAAGATATCACTTATGAAGATCCTGTAAACATGGCTACACATGAACTGAGTTAGGAAAGAGAACAGAGTCTCACATTTAGAAAACACTCTTATGCCTGCTTAAGGGGAAAGGAGAGGTGGGGTGATGCATAAAACCAGAGTTTGATATAAGCACAGTTACCATTTCTAAAACCAACTGTGGAATAGACAAGACCTACACCTTCCTCAGTGAAAGGGACTCAAAACCCCATATTACCCGCAGAGGAATAGATATGACTAGTAAGAATCTTAAAACCTATGTATTGATATGTCTCTGTAAGGGAATCCAGTGTGTCTAGACTGGCATAAACATGGCAGCGAGACTCAGCTCAAACCCACTATAAAAAGGAATTTCAAAAACAAAACCAAAAAACAGGGAAATTCTTACCATTTCCTTCAGGGTCTCTGATGAACCCTTGAATGACCCTATCTACAATGACAGCTTGATGTGGCATAAGGCTGGACACCTGGGACTGAGAGGGTTGGTGAGATTGGGTGAGCAAATGCAGACCATTTAAAGCAAAAATGCATGGCCCCGATTCCATGTGTCCCAACTCTCCATGTTGAAGGGAATATTACTACAGCTATAACATGTACAGGAAACCTAGAGAATGGACACACTGTGAATACTAAAGGTTTCTAAAACTCAACGTGTAGTCCCTCTCCTGGTGCTCCGCTTTGACTTTCCAACTGCTTTTCTATCAATCTCCTAACTTGGAGAGACAACCCCTTTAACCACCTGGTTCGCACAGGTTGCCAATTTCGCAGAGGATGGAAGGGAAGAGGGAGAACCAATGAGAGAGTAGCTGTTAGGCATTTGGACGGGCACATGTCACTCTAATTTCCCGGCAGGAAGAAGAATTAACCAGAGTCTCAGCCACCCACCGGGAACCAGTATAGGTCCTGAACCAAAATTTTGGACTTGCGTACAGCTCACAAAAAACGAGTTGAAAAATGGAGCTCAGGGGCACAGCAATTCACAAACTGGCAGAGTAATAAAGGACAACTATCGTCCAAAAAATCTGTTGAGGTAAGGCAGCGAGGCGGACTTGAAAGAGAGACAAAATAGCAGGAAACAGATTTCAAGAGGTACGTTGGAATCGCCTTTAAAGCACAGGAAGAGGTGCACAAATTCAACAAAGACGCACTTGGCCAAAAAGGGCGTATGCGTTTTCTCCTGAATATATTCAGGAGAAAACGCATACGCCCTTTTTGGCCAAGCAAGCAAGCGGGCAATGCAAATCTGCACTACAAAGAAGTATGACATCCCACCGGTCAAAAGGGACATCCACAAAATGTGTAAAAAACAGAAAGGCAAGACAGGCCCTGGAGATGAGGGAGCCATGTTATGCTGATGGGCGGGATGTAAATTGCCAACTGCCTCACTGGAGGAGTGCATTGTGTTCCCTAAAACAAGTAAACAACAGAGCTACAGAGCCAAGGGCACTTCCAGTCTAGGGAATATACCTTGGGAAAAATGAAATTCAATAAGACAGAGCCACCACCAAATTTACGGCTGCACTGCTTACAAGAACCTCAAATTGGGTACACCTTAAATATCCCAGGAAATATAAAAAGGGTTCAAAATACTGTGGTATTTATGTACGATGGAATATCCCTCAGCCATGAAATCAATGTCATAAGACCAGGAGCAGCAAAGTGAGTGGATTCAGGTACGATGATTCTAAGTGAAATAAGTCACACAGAAAAGAAACTTATCATAAGATATCACTTATGAAGATCCTGTAAACATGGCTACACATGAACTGAGTTAGGAAAGAGAACAGAGTCTCACATTTAGAAAACACTCTTATGCCTGCTTAAGGTGAAAGGAGAGGTGGGGTGATGCATAAAACCAGAGTTTGATATAAGCACAGGTACCATTTCTATAACCAACTGTGGAATAGACAAGACCTACACCTTCCTCAGTGAAAGGGACTCAAAACCCCATATTTCCCGCAGAGGAATAGATCTGACTAGTAAGAATCTTAAAATCTATGTATTGATATGTCTCTGTAAGGGAATCAAGTGTGTCTAGACTGGCATAAACATGGCAGCGAGAATCAGCTCAAACCCACTATAAAAAGGAATTTCAAAAACAAAACCAAAAAACAGGGAAATTCTTTACATTTCCTTCAGGGTCTCTGATGAAACCTGGAATGACCCTATCTACAAAGACAGCTGGATGTGGCATAAGGCTGGACACTTGGGACTGAGAGGATTGGTGAGATTGGGTGAGCAAATGCAGACCATTTAAAGCAAAAATGCATGGCCCCCATTCCATGGGTCCCAACTCTCCATGTTGAAGGGAATATTACTACAGCTATAACATGTACGGGAAACCTAGAGAATGGACACACTGTGAATACAAAAGTTTTCTAAAACTCAACGAATAGTCCCGCTCCTGGTGCTCCGCTTTGACTTTGCAACTGCTTTACTATCAATGTCCCAACTTGGAGAGACAACCCCTTTAACCTCCTGGTTCGCACAGGTTGCCAATTTGGCAGAGGATGGAAGGGAAGAGGGAGAACCAATGAGAGAGTAGCTGTTAGGCATTTGGATGGGCACATTTCACTCTAATTTCCCGGCAGGAAGAATAATTAACCACAGTCTCAGCCACCCACCGGGAACCAGTATAGGTCCTGAACCAAAATTTTGGACTTGCGTACAGCTCACAAAAAACGAGTTGAAAAATGGAGCTCAGGGGCACAGCAATTCACAAACTGGCAGAGTAATAAAGGACATCTATCGTCCAAAAATCTGTTGAGGGAAGGCAACGAGGCGGACTTGAAATCGAGGCAGAATAGCAGGAAACAGATTTCAAGAGGTACGTTGGAATCGCCTTTAAAGCACAGGAAGAGGGGCACAACTTCGACAATGATGCACTTGGCCAAAAACGGCGTATGCGTTTTCTCCTGAATATATTCAGGAGAAAATGCATACGCCCTTTTTGGCCAAGCAAGCAAGCGGGCAATGCAAATCTGCACTACAAAGAAGTATCACTTCCCACCGGTCAAAACGGACATCCACAAATGTGTAAAAATCAGAAAGGCAAGACAGGCCCTGGAGAAGCGGGAGCCTTGTTATGCTGATGGTCGGGATGTAAATTGCCAACTGCCTCACTGGAGGTGTGCATTGCGTTCCCTAAAACAAGTAAACAACAGAGCTACACAGCCAAGGGCACTTCCAGTCTATGAAATATACCTTGGGTAAACTGAAAATCAATAAGACAGAGGCACCCCCAAATTTAGGGCTGCACTGCTTACAAGAACCTCAACTTTGGTACACCTTAAATATCCCAGGAAATATAAAAATGGTTCAAAAAACTGTGGTATTTATGTACGATGGAATATCCATCAAACATGAAATCAATGTCATAAGACCAGGAGCAGCAAAGTGAATGGATTCAGGTACGATGATTCTAAGTGAAATAAGTCACACAGAAAAAGAAACTTATCATATGATATCACTTATGAAGATCCTGTAAACATGGCTACACATGAACTGAGTTAGGAAAGAGAACAGAGTCTCACATTTAGAAAACACTCTTATGCCTGCTTAAGGGGAAAGGAGAGGTGGGGTGATGCATAAAACCAGAGTTTGATATAGGCACAGGTACCATTTCTATAACCAACTGTGGAATAGACAAGACCTACACCTTCCTAAGAGAAAGGGACTCAATACCACATATTTCCCGCAGAGGAATAGATCTGACTAGAAACAGTCCTAAAACCTATGTGTTACTATGTCTCTGTAAGGGAATCAAGTGTTTAGACTGGCATAAACATGGCAGCGAGAATAGCTCAAACCCACTATAAAAAGGAATTTCAAAAACAAAACCAAAAAACAGGGAAATTCTTTCCATTTCCTTCAGGGTCTCTGATGAAACCTGGAATGACCCTATCTACAATGACAGATGGATGTGGCAAAAGGCTGGACACCTGGGAGTGAGAGGATTGGTGAGATTGGGTGAGCAAATGCAGACCCTTTAAAGTAAAAATGCATGGCCCCCATTCCATGGGTCCCAACTCTCCATGTTGAAGGGAATATTACTACAGCTATAACATGTACCGGAAACCTAGAGAACGGACAGACTGTGAATACAAAAGGTTTCTAAAACTCAAAGAGTAGTCCCTCTCCTGGTGCTCCGGTTTGCCTTTCCAACAGCTTTACTATCAATCTCCCAACTTGGAGAGACAAACCCTTTAACGTCCTGGTTCGCACAGGTTGCCAATTTGGCAGAGGATGGAAGGGAAGAGGGAGAACCAATGAGAGAGTAGCTGTTAGGCATTTGGACGGGCACATGACACTGTAATTTCCCGGCAGGAAGAAGAATTAACCAGAGTCTCAGCCACCCACCGGGAACCAGTATAGGTCCTGAACCAAAATTTTGGAATTGCGTACAGCTCACCAACCGAGTTGAAAAATGGAGCTCAGGGGCACAGCAATTCACAAACTGGCAGAGTAATAAAGGACAACTATCGTCCAAAAAATCAGTTGAGGGAAGGCAGCGAGGCGGACTTGAAAGAGAGACAGAATAGCAGGAAACAGATTTCAAGAGGTACGTTGGAATCGCCTTCAAAGCACAGGAAGAGGGGCACAACTTCGACAATGACGCACTTGGCCAAAAAGGGTGTATGCGTTTTCTCCTGAATATATTCAGGAGAAAATGCATACGCCCTTTTTGGCCAAGCAAGCAAGCGGGCAATGCAAATCTGCACTACAAAGAAGTATGACTTCCCACCGGTCAAAAGGGACATCCACAAAATGTGTAAAAACCAGAAAGGCAAGACAGGCCCTGGAGAACAGGGAGCCTTGTTATGCTGATGGGCGGGATGTAAATTGCCAACTGCCTCACTGGAGGAGTGCATTGCGTTCCCTAAAACAAGTAAACAACAGAGCTACAGAGCCAACCGCACTTCCAGTCTAGGGAATATACCTTGGGAAAAATGAAAATCAATAAGACAGAGCCACCACCAAATTTAGGGCTGCACTGCTTACAAGAACCTCAACTTGGGTACACCTTAAATATCCCAGGAAATATAAAAATGGTTCAAAAAACTGTGGTATTTATGTACGATGGAATATCCCTCAGCCATGAAATCAATGTCATAAGACCAGGAGCAGCAAAGTGATTGGATTCAGGTACGATGATTCTAAGTGAAATAAGTCACACAGAAAAGAAAATTATCATAAGATATCACTTATGAAGATCCTGTAAACATGGCTACACATGAACTGAGTTAGGAAAGAGAACAGAGTCTCACATTTAGAAAACACTCTTATGCCTGCTTAAGGGGAAAGGAGAGGTGGGGTGATGCATAAAACCAGAGTTTGATATAAGCACAGGTACCATTTCTATAACCAACTGTGGAGTAATCAAGACCTACACCTTCCTCAGTGAAAGGGACTCAAAACCCCATATTTCCCGCAGAGGAATAGATCTGACTAGTAAGAATCTTAAAACCTATGTATTGATATGTCTCTGTAAGGGAATCAAGTGTGTCTAGACTGGCATAAACATGGCAGCGAGAATCAGCTCAAACCCACTATAAAAAGGAATTCCAAAAACAAACCCAAAAAACAGGCAAATTCTTTACATTTCCTTCAGGTTCTCTGATGAAACCTGGAATGACCCTATCTACAAAGACAGCTGGATGTGGCATAAGGCTGGACACTTGGGACTGAGAGGATTGGTGAGATTGGGTGAGCAAATGCAGACCCTTTAAAGCAAAAATGCATGGCCCCCATTCCATGGGTCCCAACTCTCCATGTTGAAGGGAATATTACTACAGCTATAACATGTACGGGAAACCTAGAGAATGGACACACAGTGAATACAAAAGGTTTCTAAAACTCAACGAGTAGTCCCTCTCCTGGTGCTCCGCTTTGACTTTCCAACTGCTTTTCTATCAATCTCCTAACTTGGAGAGACAACCCCTTTAACCACCTGGTTCGCACAGGTTGCCAATTTCGCAGAGGATTGAAGGGAAGAGGGAGAACCAATGAGAGAGTAGCTGTTAGTCATTTGGACGGGCACATGTCACTCTAATTTCCCGGCAGGAAGAAGAATTAACCAGAGTCTCAGCCACCCACTGGGAAACAGTATAGGTCCTGAACCAAAATTTTGGACTTGCGTACAGCTCACAAAAAACGAGTTGAAAAATGGAGCTCAGGGGCAGAGCAATTCACAAACTGGCAGAGTAATAAAGGACATCTATCGTCCAAAAAATCTGTTGAGGGAAGGCAGCGAGGCGGACTTGAAAGAGAGACAGAATAGCAGGAAACAGATTTCAATAGGTACGTTGGAATCGCCTTTAAAGCAGAGGAAGAGGGGCAAAACTTCAACAATGACGCACTTGGCCAAAAAGGGCATATGCGTTTTCTCCTGAATATATTCAGGAGAAAACGCATACGCCCTTTTTTGCCAAGCAAGCAAGCGGGCAATGCAAATCTGCACTACAAAGAAGTATCACTTCCCACCGGTCAAAAGGGACATCCACAAAATGTGTAAAAAACAGAAAGGCAAGACAGGCCCTGGAGAAGAGGGAGCCTTGTTATGCTGATGGGCGGGATGTAAATTGCCAACTGCCTCACTGGAGGAGTGCATTGCGTTCCCTAAAACAAGTAAACAACAGAGCTACAGAGCAAAGGGCACTTCCAGTCTAGGGAATATACCTTGGGAAAACTGAAAATCAATAAGACAGAGCCACCCCCAAATTTAGGGCTGCACTGCTTACAAGAACCTCAACTTTGGTACACCTTAAATATCCCAGGAAATATAAAAATGGTTCAAAAAACTGTGGTATTTATGTACGATGGAATATCCCTCAGCCATGAAATCAATTTCATAAGACCAGGAGCAGCAAAGTGAGTGGATTCAGGTACGATGATGCTAAGTGAAATAAGTCACACAGAAAAGAAACTTATCATAAGATATCACATATGAAGATCCTGTAAACATGGCTACACATGAACTGAGTTAGGAAAGAGAACAGAGTGTCACATTTAGAAAACACTCTTATGCCTGCTTAAGGGGAAAGGAGAGGTGGGGTGATGCATAAAACCAGAGTTTGATATATGCACAGGTACCATTTATATAACCAACTGTGGAATAGACAAGACCTACACCTTCCTCAGTGAAAGGGACTCAAAACCCCATATTTCCCGCAGAGGAATAGATCTGACTAGTAAGAATCTTAAAACCTGTGTATTGATATGTCTCTGTAAGGGAATCAAGTGTGTCTAGACTGGCATAAACATGGCAGCGAGAATCAGCTCAAACACACTATAAAAAGGAATTTCAAAAACAAAACCAAAAAACAGGGAAATTCTTTACATTTCCTTCAGGGTCTCTGATGAAACCTGGAATGACCCTATCTACAAATACAGCTGGATTTGGCATAAGGCTGGACACTTGGGACTGAGAGGATTGGTGAGATTGGGTGAGCAAATGCAGACCCTTTAAAGCAAAAATGCATGGCCCCCATTCCATGGGTCCCAACTCTCCATGTTGAAGGGAATATTACTAAAGCTATAACATGTACGGGAAACCTAGAGAATGGACACACTCTGAATACAAAAGGTTTCTAAAACTCAACGAGTAGTCCCGCTCCTGGTGCTCCGCTTTGACTTTGCAACTGCTCTACTATCAATGTCCCAACTTGGAGAGACAACCCCTTTAACCTCCTGGTTCGCACAGGTTGCCAATTTGGCAGAGGATGGAAGGGAAGAGGGAGAACCAATGAGAGAGTAGCTGTTAGGCATTTGGACGGGCACATGTCACTCTAATTTCCCGGAAGGAAGAATAATTAACCACAGTCTCAGCCACCCACCGGGAACCAGTATAGGTCCTGAACCAAAATTTTGGAATGCGTACCGCTCACAAAAAACGAGTTGAAAATGGAGCACAGGGGCACAGCAATTCACAAACTGGCAGAGTAATAAAGGACATCTGTCGTCCAAAAATCTGTTGAGGGAAGGCAACGAGGCGGACTTGAAAGCGAGGCAGAATAGCAGGAAACAGATTTCAAGAGGTATGTTGGAATCGCCTTTAAAGCACAGGAAGAGGGGCACAACTTCGACAATGATGCACTTGGCCAAAAAGGGCGTATGCGTTTTATCCTGAATATATTCAGGAGAAAACGCATACGCCCTTTTTGGCCAAGCAAGCAAGCGGGCAATGCAAATCTGCACTACAAAGAAGTATCACTTCCCACCGGTCAAAAGGGACATCCACAAATGTGTAAAAACCAGAAAGGCAAGACAGGCCCTGGAGAACAGGGAGCCTTGTTATGCTGATGGTCGGGATATAAATTGCCAACTGCCTCACTGGAGGAGTGCATTGCGTTCCCTAAAACAAGTAAACAACAGAGCTAAAGAGCCAAGGGCACTTCCAGTCTATGGAATATACCTTGGGTAAACTGAAAATCAATAAGACAGAGGCACCCCCAAATTTAGGGCTGCACTGCTTACAAGAACCTAAACTTGGGTACACCTTAAATATCCCAGGAAATATAAAAATGGTTCAAAAAACTGTGGTATTTATGTACGATGGAATATCCCTCAGCCATGAAATCAATGTCATAAGACCAGGAGCAGCAAAGTGAGTGGATTCAGGTACGATGATTCTAAGTGAAATAAGTCACACAGAAAAAGAAACTTATCATATGATATCACTTATGAAGATCCTGTAAACATGGCTACACATGAACTGAGTTAGGAAAGAGAACAGAGTCTCACATTTAGAAAACACTCTTATGCCTGCTTAAGGGGAAAGGAGAGGTGGGGTGATGCATAAAACCAGAGTTTGATATAAGCACAGGTACCATTTCTAAAACCAACTGTGGAATAGACAAGACCTACACCTTCCTCAGTGAAAGGGACTCAAGACCCCATATTTCCCGCAGAGGAATAGATCTGACTAGTAAGAATCTTAAAACCTATGTATTGATATGTCTGTGTAAGGGAATCAGGTGTGTCTAGACTGGCATAAACATGGCAGCGAGAATCAGCTCAAACCCACTATAAAAAGGAATTCCAAAAACAAACCCAAAAAACAGGCAAATTCTTTACATTTCCTTCAGGTTCTCTGATGAAACCTGGAATGACCCTATCTACAAAGACAGCTGGATGTGGCATAAGGCTGGACACTTGGGACTGAGAGGATTGGTGAGATTGGGTGAGCAAATGCAGACCCTTTAAAGCAAAAATGCATGGCCCCCATTCCATGGGTCCCAACTCTCCATGTTGAAGGGAATATTACTACAGCTATAACATGTACGGGAAACCTAGAGAATGGACACACAGTGAATACAAAAGGTTTCTAAAACTCAACGAGTAGTCCCTCTCCTGGTGCTCCGCTTTGACTTTCCAACTGCTTTTCTATCAATCTCCTAACTTGGAGAGACAACCCCTTTAACCACCTGGTTCGCACAGGTTGCCAATTTCGCAGAGGATTGAAGGGAAGAGGGAGAACCAATGAGAGAGTAGCTGTTAGTCATTTGGACGGGCACATGTCACTCTAATTTCCCGGCAGGAAGAAGAATTAACCAGAGTCTCAGCCACCCACTGGGAAACAGTATAGGTCCTGAACCAAAATTTTGGACTTGCGTACAGCTCACAAAAAACGAGTTGAAAAATGGAGCTCAGGGGCAGAGCAATTCACAAACTGGCAGAGTAATAAAGGACATCTATCGTCCAAAAAATCTGTTGAGGGAAGGCAGCGAGGCGGACTTGAAAGAGAGACAGAATAGCAGGAAACAGATTTCAATAGGTACGTTGGAATCGCCTTTAAAGCAGAGGAAGAGGGGCAAAACTTCAACAATGACGCACTTGGCCAAAAAGGGCATATGCGTTTTCTCCTGAATATATTCAGGAGAAAACGCATACGCCCTTTTTTGCCAAGCAAGCAAGCGGGCAATGCAAATCTGCACTACAAAGAAGTATCACTTCCCACCGGTCAAAAGGGACATCCACAAAATGTGTAAAAAACAGAAAGGCAAGACAGGCCCTGGAGAAGAGGGAGCCTTGTTATGCTGATGGGCGGGATGTAAATTGCCAACTGCCTCACTGGAGGAGTGCATTGCGTTCCCTAAAACAAGTAAACAACAGAGCTACAGAGCAAAGGGCACTTCCAGTCTAGGGAATATACCTTGGGAAAACTGAAAATCAATAAGACAGAGCCACCCCCAAATTTAGGGCTGCACTGCTTACAAGAACCTCAACTTTGGTACACCTTAAATATCCCAGGAAATATAAAAATGGTTCAAAAAACTGTGGTATTTATGTACGATGGAATATCCCTCAGCCATGAAATCAATTTCATAAGACCAGGAGCAGCAAAGTGAGTGGATTCAGGTACGATGATGCTAAGTGAAATAAGTCACACAGAAAAGAAACTTATCATAAGATATCACATATGAAGATCCTGTAAACATGGCTACACATGAACTGAGTTAGGAAAGAGAACAGAGTGTCACATTTAGAAAACACTCTTATGCCTGCTTAAGGGGAAAGGAGAGGTGGGGTGATGCATAAAACCAGAGTTTGATATATGCACAGGTACCATTTATATAACCAACTGTGGAATAGACAAGACCTACACCTTCCTCAGTGAAAGGGACTCAAAACCCCATATTTCCCGCAGAGGAATAGATCTGACTAGTAAGAATCTTAAAACCTGTGTATTGATATGTCTCTGTAAGGGAATCAAGTGTGTCTAGACTGGCATAAACATGGCAGCGAGAATCAGCTCAAACACACTATAAAAAGGAATTTCAAAAACAAAACCAAAAAACAGGGAAATTCTTTACATTTCCTTCAGGGTCTCTGATGAAACCTGGAATGACCCTATCTACAAATACAGCTGGATTTGGCATAAGGCTGGACACTTGGGACTGAGAGGATTGGTGAGATTGGGTGAGCAAATGCAGACCCTTTAAAGCAAAAATGCATGGCCCCCATTCCATGGGTCCCAACTCTCCATGTTGAAGGGAATATTACTAAAGCTATAACATGTACGGGAAACCTAGAGAATGGACACACTCTGAATACAAAAGGTTTCTAAAACTCAACGAGTAGTCCCGCTCCTGGTGCTCCGCTTTGACTTTGCAACTGCTCTACTATCAATGTCCCAACTTGGAGAGACAACCCCTTTAACCTCCTGGTTCGCACAGGTTGCCAATTTGGCAGAGGATGGAAGGGAAGAGGGAGAACCAATGAGAGAGTAGCTGTTAGGCATTTGGACGGGCACATGTCACTCTAATTTCCCGGAAGGAAGAATAATTAACCACAGTCTCAGCCACCCACCGGGAACCAGTATAGGTCCTGAACCAAAATTTTGGAATGCGTACCGCTCACAAAAAACGAGTTGAAAATGGAGCACAGGGGCACAGCAATTCACAAACTGGCAGAGTAATAAAGGACATCTGTCGTCCAAAAATCTGTTGAGGGAAGGCAACGAGGCGGACTTGAAAGCGAGGCAGAATAGCAGGAAACAGATTTCAAGAGGTATGTTGGAATCGCCTTTAAAGCACAGGAAGAGGGGCACAACTTCGACAATGATGCACTTGGCCAAAAAGGGCGTATGCGTTTTATCCTGAATATATTCAGGAGAAAACGCATACGCCCTTTTTGGCCAAGCAAGCAAGCGGGCAATGCAAATCTGCACTACAAAGAAGTATCACTTCCCACCGGTCAAAAGGGACATCCACAAATGTGTAAAAACCAGAAAGGCAAGACAGGCCTTGTTATGGAGAACAGGGAGCCTTGTTATGCTGATGGTCGGGATATAAATTGCCAACTGCCTCACTGGAGGAGTGCATTGCGTTCCCTAAAACAAGTAAACAACAGAGCTAAAGAGCCAAGGGCACTTCCAGTCTATGGAATATACCTTGGGTAAACTGAAAATCAATAAGACAGAGGCACCCCCAAATTTAGGGCTGCACTGCTTACAAGAACCTAAACTTGGGTACACCTTAAATATCCCAGGAAATATAAAAATGGTTCAAAAAACTGTGGTATTTATGTACGATGGAATATCCCTCAGCCATGAAATCAATGTCATAAGACCAGGAGCAGCAAAGTGAGTGGATTCAGGTACGATGATTCTAAGTGAAATAAGTCACACAGAAAAAGAAACTTATCATATGATATCACTTATGAAGATCCTGTAAACATGGCTACACATGAACTGAGTTAGGAAAGAGAACAGAGTCTCACATTTAGAAAACACTCTTATGCCTGCTTAAGGGGAAAGGAGAGGTGGGGTGATGCATAAAACCAGAGTTTGATATAAGCACAGGTACCATTTCTAAAACCAACTGTGGAATAGACAAGACCTACACCTTCCTCAGTGAAAGGGACTCAAGACCCCATATTTCCCGCAGAGGAATAGATCTGACTAGTAAGAATCTTAAAACCTATGTATTGATATGTCTGTGTAAGGGAATCAGGTGTGTCTAGACTGGCATAAACATGGCAGCGAGAATCAGCTCAAACACACTATAAAAAGGAATTTCAAAAACAAAACCAAAAAACAGCGAAATTCTTTCCATTTCCTTCAGGGTCTCTGATGAAACCTGGAATGACCCTATCTACAATGACAGCTGGATGTGGCAAAAGGCTGGACACCTGGGAGTGAGAGGATTGGTGAGATTGGGTGAGCAAATGCAGACCCTTTAAAGCAAAAATGCATGGCCCGCATTCCATGAGTCCCAACTCTCCATGTTGAAGGGAATATTACTACAGCTATAACATGTACGGGAAACGTAGAGAATGGACACACTGTGAATACAAAAGGTTTCTAAAACTCAACGAGTTGTCCCTCTCCTGGTGCACCGCTTTGACTTTCCAACTGCTTTACTATCAATCTCCCAACTTGGAGAGACAACCCCTTTAACCTCCTGTTTCGCACAGGTTGCCAATTTGGCAGAGGATGGAAGGGAAGAGGGAGAACCAATGAGAGAGTAGCTGTTAGGCATTTGGATGGGCACATGTCACTCTAATTTCCCAGCAGGAAGAAGAATTAACCAGAGTATCAGCCACCCACCGGGAACCAGTATAGGTCCTGAACCAAAATTTTGGACTTGCGTACAGCTCACAAAAAACGAGTTGAAATATGGAGCTCTGGGGCACAGCAATTCACAAACTGGCAGAGTAATAAAGGACAACTATCGTCCAAAAATCTGTTGAGGGAAGGCAACGAGGCGGTATTGAAAGCGAGGCAGAATAGCAGGAAACAGATTTCAAGAGGTACGTTGGAATCACCTTTAAAGCACAGGAAGAGGGGCACAACTTCAACAATGACGCACTTGGCCAAAAAGGGCGTATGCGTTTTCTCCTGAATATATTCAGGAGAAAAAACATACGCCCTTTTTGGCCGAGCAAGCAAGCGGGCAATGCAAATCTGCACTACAAAGAAGTATCACTTCCCACTGGTCAAGAGGGACATCCACAAATATGTAAAAACCAGAAAGGCAAGACAGGCCCTGGAGAACAGGGAGCCTTGTTATGCTGATGGGCGGGATGTAAATTGCCAACTGTCTCACTGGAGGAGTGCATTGTGTTCCCTAAAACAAGAAAACAACAGAGTTACAAAGCCAAGGGCACTTCCAGTCTAGGGAATATACCTTGGGAAAACTGAAAATCAATAAGACACAGCCACCCCCAAATTTAGGGCTGCACTGCTTACAAGAACCTCAACTTTGGTACACCTTAAATATCCCAGGAAATATAAAAATGGTTCAAAAAACTGTGGTATTTATGTACGATGGAATATCCCTCAGCCATGAAATCAATGTCATAAGACCAGGAGCAGCAAAGTGAGTGGATTCAGGTACGATGATTCTAAGTGAAATAAGGCACACAGAAAAAGAAACTTATCATAAGATATCACTTATGAAGATCCTGTAAACATGGCTACACATGAACTGAGTTAGGAAAGAGAACAGAGTCTCACATTTAGAAAACACTCTTATGCCCGCTGAAGGGGCAAGGAGAGGTGGGGTGATGCATAAAACCAGAGTTTGATATAAGCACAGGTACCATTCCAAAAACCAACATGGAATAGACAAGACCTACACATTCCTCAGTGAAAGGGACTCAAAATTCCATATTTTGCGCAGAGGAATATATGTGACTGGTAAGAATCTTAAAACCTATGTATTGATATGTCTGTGTAAGGGAATCAAGTGTGTCTAGACTGGCATAAACATGGCAGTGAAAATCAGCTCAAACCCACTATAAAAAGGAATTTCAAAAACAAAACAAAAAAACAGGGAAATTCTTTCAATTCCTTCAGGGTCTCCGATGAAAGCAGGAATGACCCTGTCGACAATGACAGCTGGATGTGGCATAAGGCTGGACACTTGGGACTGAGAGGATTGGTGAGATTGGGTGAGCAAATGCAGACCCTTTAAAGCAAAAATGCATGGCCCCCATTCCAATGGTCCCAAATCTGCAGGTTGGAGGGTATATTACTACAGCTGTAACATGTAAGGGAAACCTAGAGAATGGACACAATGTGAATACGAAATGTTTCTAAATCTCAAGGAATAGTCCCTCTCCTGATGCTCCGGTTTGATTTTCCAACTCCTTTACTATCAATCTCCCAACTAGGAGAGAAATCCCCTTTAACCTACTGTTTCGCACAAGTTGCCAATTTGACAGAGGATGGAAGGGAAGAGGGAGAACCAATGAGAGAGTAGCTGTTAGGCATTTGGACGTGCCCATGTCATTCTAAATTCCCGGCAGGAAGAAGAATTAACCAAAGTCTCAGCGACCCACCGGGAACCAGTATAGGTCCTGAACCAAAATTTTGGACTTGCCTTCAGCTAACAAAAAACGAGTTAAAAATGGAGCTCAGGAGCACAGCAATTGACAAACCGGCAGAGTAATAAAGGACAACTATCGTCCAAAACTCTGTTGAGGGACGGCAGCGAGGCGGACTTGAAAGCGAGACAGAATAGAAGGAAACACATTTCAAGAGGTACGTTGGAATCGAGTGTAATGCACAAGAAGAGGGGCACAATTTCGACAATGATGCCCTTGGACAAATAGTGCATATGCATTTTCTCCTGAATATATTCAAGAGATAACACATACGCCCTTTTTAGCCAAGCAAGCAAGCGGGCAATGCAAATCTGCACTACAAAGAAGTATCTCTTCCCACCGGTTATAAGGGACATCCACAAAATGTGTAAAAACCTGAAAGCCAGGACAAGACCTGGAGAACAGGGAGCCTTGTTATGCTGATGGGTGGGATGTAAATTGCCAACTGCCTCACTGGAGGAGTGCATTGTGTTCCCTAAAACAAGTAAACAACAGAGCTACAGAGCCAAGGGCACTTCCAGTCTAGGGAATATTCCTTGGAAAAATTGAAAATCAATAAGACAGGGCCACCGCAAATTTAGGGCTGTACTGCTTACAAGAACCTCAACTTGGGAACACCTTAAATAACCCAGGAAATATAAAAATGGTTCAAAAAATTGTGGTACTTATGTACGATGGCATATCCCTCAGCCATGAAATCAATGTAATAAGACCAGTAGCAGCAAAGTTAGTGGATTCAGGTACGATGATTCTAAGTGAAATAAGTCACACAGAAAAAGAAACTTATCATAAGATATCACTTATGAAGATCCTGTAAACATGGCTACACATGAACTGAGTTAGGAATGACAACAGAGTCTCACATTTAGAAAAAACTCTTATGCCTGTTTAAGCGGGAAGGAGAGGTGGGGTGATGCATAAAACCAGAGTTTGATATAAGCACAGTTACCGTTTCTAAAACCAACTGTGGAATAGACAAGACCTACACCTTCCTCAGTGAAAGGGACTCAAAACCCCATATTTCCCGCAGAGGAATACATCACAGTAGTAAGAATCTTAAAACTTATGTATTGATATGTCTCCGTAAGGGAATCAATTGTGTGTAGACTGCCATAAACATGGCAGCGAGAAACAGCTCAAACACACTATAAAAAGGAATTTCAAATACAAAACCAAAAAACAGGGAACTACTTTACAATTCCTTCATGGTCTCTGATGTAACCTGGAATGACACTATCTACAATGACAGCTGGATGTGGCATAAGGCTGGACACTTGGGGCTGAGAGGATTGGTGAGATTGGGTGAGCAAATGCAGACCCTTTAAAGCAATAATGCATGGCCCTCATTCCATGGGTCCCAACTCTCCAGTTTAAAGGGAATATTACTACAGCTATAACATGTACTGGATACCTAGAGAATAGACACTCTGTGAATATAAAACGTTTCTAAAACTCAACGAATAGTCCCTCTCCTGGTGCTCGGGTTTGACTTTCCAACTGCTTTACTATCAATATCCCAACATGGAGAGACAGCCCCTTTAAACTCCTGGTTCGCACAGGTTGCCAATTTGGCAGAGGATGGAAGGGAAGAGGGAGAACCAATGAGAGAGTAGCTATTAGGCATTTGGACAGGCACATGTCACTCTAATTTCCCGGCAGGAAGAAGAATTAACCAAAGTCTCAGCCACCCACCGGGAACCAGTATAGGTCCTGAACCAAAATTTTGGACTTGCGTACAGCTCACAAAAAACGAGTTGAAAAATGGAGCTCTGGGGCACAGCAATTCAAAAACTGGCAGAGTAATAAATGACCACTATGGTCGAGAATCGGTTGAGGGAAGGCAATGAGGCGGACTTCAAAGCGAGGCAGAATAGCAGGAAACAGATTTCAAGAGGTACGTTGGTATCGCCTTTAAAGCACAGGAAAAGGGGCACAACTTCGACAATGACGCACTTGGCCAAAAAGGGCATATGCGTTTTCTCCTGAATATATTCAGGAGAAAACGCATACGCCCTTTTTGGCCAAGCAAGCAAGCGGGCAATGCAAATCTGCACTACAAAGAAGTATCACTTCCCACCGGTCAAAAGGGACATCCACAAAATGTGTAAAAACCAGAAAGGCAAGACAGGCCCTGGAGAAGAGGGAGCATTGTTATGCTGATGGGCGGGATGTAAATTGCCAACTGCATCACTGGAGGAGTGCATTGCGTTCCCTAAAACATGTAAACAACAGAGCTACAGAGCCAAGGGCTCTTCCAGTCTAGGGAATATACCTTGGGAAAACTGAAAATCAATAAGACAGAGCCACCCCCAAATTTAGGGCTGCACTGCTTACAAGAACCTCAACTTGGGTACACCTTAAATATCCCAGGAAATATAAATATGGTTCAAAAAATTGTGGTACTTATGTACGATGGAATACCCCTCAGCCAAAAAAATAAATGTCATAAGACCAGGAGCAGCAAAGTGAGTGGATTTAGGTACGATGATTCTAAGTGAAGTCACACAGAAAAAGAAACTTATCATAAGATATCACTTATGAAGATCCTGTAAACATGGCTACACATGAAATGAGTTAAAAAAGAGAACAGAGTCTCACATTTAGAAAACACTGTTATGCCTGCTTAAGGGGGGAGGAGAGGTGGGTTGATGCATAAAACCAGAGTTTGATATAAGCACAGTTACCGTTTGTAAAACCAACTGTGGAAGAGACAAGACTTACACCTTCCTCAGTGAAAAGGACTCAAAACGCCATATTTCCCGCAGAGGAATAGATCTGACTACTAACAATCCTAAAACTTATGTATTGATATGTCTCCGTAAGGGAATCAAGTGTGTAGACTGGCATAAACATGGCAGCGAGAATCAGCTCAAACCCACTATAAAAAGGAATTTCAAAAACAAAACCAAAAAAATAGGGAAATTCTTTACAATTCCTTCAGGGTCTCTGATGAAACCTGGAATGACCCTATCTACAATGACAGCTGGATGTGGCATAAGGCTGGACACTTGAGACTGAGAGGATTGGTGAGATTGGGTGAGCAAATGCAGACCCTTTAAAGCAAAAATGCATGGCCCCCATTCAATGGGTCCCAAGTCTCCATGTTGAAGGGAATATTACTACAGCTATAACATGTACGGGAAACCTAGAGAATGGACACACTGTGAATACAAAAGGTTTCTAAAACTCAACGAATAGTCCCTCAACGGGTGCTCTGGTTTGACTTTCCAACTGCTTTACTATCAATCTCCCAAATAGGAGAGACAGCCCCTTTAAACTTCTGGTTCACACAGGTTGCCAATTTGGCAGAGGATGGAAGGGAAGAGGGAGAACCAATGAGACAGTAGCTGTTAGACATTTGGACGGGCACATGTCACTCTAATTTCCCGGCAGGAAGAAGAATTAACCAGAGTCTCAGCCACCCACCGGTAACCAGTATAGTTTCTGAACCAAAATTTTGGACTTGCGTACAGCTCACAAAAAACGAGTTGAATAATTGAGCTCAGGGGCACAGCAATTCACAAACTTGCAGAGTAATAAAGAACAACTATCGTCCAAAAATCTGTTGAGGGAAGGCAGCGAGGCGGACTTGAATGCGAGGCAGAATAGTAGGAAACAGATTTCAAGAGGTACGTTGGATTCACCTTTAAAGCACAGGAAGAGGGGCACAACTTCTACAATGACGCACTTGGCCAAAAAGGTTGTATGCTTTTTCTCCTGAATATATTCAGGAGAAAACACATACGCCCTTTTTGGCCAAGCAAGCAAGCGGGCAATGCAAATCTGCACTACAAAGAAGTATCACTTTCCACCGGTCAAAAGGGACATCCACAAAATATGTAAAAACCAGAAAGGCAAGACAGGCCCTGGAGGACAGGGAGCCTTTTTATGCTGATTTGCGGGATCTAAATTGCCAACTGCCACACTGGAGGAGTGCATTGCGTTCCCTAAAACAAGTAAACAACAGAGCTACAGAGCCAAGGGCACTTCCAGTCTAGGGAATATACCTTGGGAAAACTGAAAATCAATAAGACAGAGCCACCCCCAAATTTAGGGCTGCACTGCTTACAAGAACCTCAACTTGGGTACACCTTAAATATCCCAGGAAATATAAAAATGGTTCAAAAAACTGTGGTGTTTATGTACGATGGAATATCCCTCAGCCATGAAATCAATGTCATAAGACCAGGAGCAGCAAAGTGAGTGGATTCAAGTACGATGATTCTAAGTGAAATAAGTCACACAGAAAAAGAAACTTATCATAAGATATCACTTATGAAGATCCTGTAAACATGGCTACACATGAACTGAGTTAGGAAAGAGAACAGAGTCTCACATTTATAAAACATTCTTATGCCTGCTTAAGGGGAAAGGAGAGGTGGGGTGATGCATAAAACCAGAGTTTGATATAAGCACAGGTACCATTTCTAAAACCAACTGTGGAATAGACAAGACCTACACCTTCCTCAGTTAAAGGGACTCAAGACACCATATTTCCCGCAGAGGAATAGATCTGACTAGTAAGAATCTTAAAACCTATGTATTGATATGTCTGTGTAAGGGAATCAGGTGTGTCTAGACTGGCATAAACATGGCAGCGAGAATCAGCTCAAACACACTATAAAAAGGAATTTCAAAAACAAAACCAAAAAACAGCGAAATTCTTTCCATTTCCTTCAGGGTCTCTGATGAAACCTGGAATGACCCTATCTACAATGACAGCTGGATGTGGCAAAAGGCTGGACACCTGGGAGTGAGAGGATTGGTGAGATTGGGTGAGCAAATGCAGACCCTTTAAAGCAAAAATGCATGGCCCCCATTCCATGGGTCCCAACTCTCCATGTTGAAGGGAATATTACTACAGCTATAACTTGTACGGGAAACGTAGAGAATGGACACACTGTGAATACAAAAGGTTTCTAAAACTCAACGAGTTGTCCCTCTCCTGGTGCACCGCTTTGACTTTCCAACTGCTTTACTATCAATCTCCCAACTTGGAGAGACAACCCCTTTAACCTCCTGTTTCGCACAGGTTGCCAATTTGGCAGAGGATGGAAGGGAAGAGGGAGAACCAATGAGAGAGTAGCTGTTAGGCATTTGGATGGGCACATGTCACTCTAATTTCCCGGCAGGAAGAAGAATTAACCAGAGTCTCAGCCACCCACCGGGAACCAGTATAGGTCCTGAACCAAAATTTTGGACTTGCGTACAGCTCACAAAAAACGAGTTGAAATATGGAGCTCAGGGGCACAGCAATTCACAAACTGGCAGAGTAATAAAGGACAACTATCGTCCAAAAATCTGTTGAGGGAAGGCAACGAGGCAGTATTGAAAGCGAGGCAGAATAGCAGGAAACAGATTTCAAGAGGTACGTTGGAATCACCTTTAAAGCACAGGAAGAGGGGCACAACTTCAACAATGATGCACTTGGCCAAAAAGGGCGTATGCGTTTTCTCCTGAATATATTCAGGAGAAAAAACATACGCCCTTTTTGGCCGAGCAAGCAAGCGGGCAATGCAAATCTGCACTACAAAGAAGTATCACTTCCCACTGGTCAAGAGGGACATCCACAATTATGTAAAAACCAGAAAGGCAAGACAGGCCCTGGAGAACAGGGAGCCTTGTTATGCTGATGGGCGGGATGTAAATTGCCAACTGTCTCACTGGAGGAGTGCATTGTGTTCCCTAAAACAAGAAAACAACAGAATTACAAAGCCAAGGGCACTTCCAGTCTAGGGAATATACCTTGGGAAAACTGAAAATCAATAAGACACAGCCACCCCCAAATTTAGGGCTGCACTGCTTACAAGAACCTCAACTTTGGTACACCTTAAATATCCCAGGAAATATAAAAATGGTTCAAAAAACTGTGGTATTTATGTACGATGGAATATCCCTCAGCCATGAAATCAATGTCATAAGACCAGGAGCAGCAAAGTGAGTGGATTCAGGTACGATGATTCTAAGTGAAATAAGTCACACAGAAAAAGAAACTTATCATAAGATATCACTTATGAAGATCCTGTAAACATGGCTACACATGAACTGAGTTAGGAAAGAGAACAGAGTCTCACATTTAGAAAACACTCTTATGCCTGCTGAAGGGGTTAGGAGAGGCGGGGTGATGCATAAAACCAGAGTTTGATATAAGCACAGGTACCGTTTGTATAACCAACTGTGTAATAGACATGACTTACACCTTTCTCAGTGAAAGGGACTCAAAACGCCATATTTCCCGCAGAGGAATAGATCTGACTAGAAACAATCCTAAGACTTATGTATTGATATGTCTCCGTAAGGGAATCAAGTGTGTAGACTGGCATAAACATGGCAGCGAGAATCAGCCCAAACCCACTATAAAAAGGAATTTGAAAAACGAAACCAAAAAACAGGGAAATTCTTTACAATTCCTTCAGGGTCTCTGATGAACCCTGGAATGACCATATCTACAATGACAGCTGGATGTGGAATAAGGCTGGACACCTGGGACTGAGAGGATTGTTGAGATTGGGTGAGCAAATGCAGACCCTTTAAAGCAAAAATGCATTGGCCTCTTTCAATGGGTCCCAAGTCTCCATGTTGAAGGGAATATTACTACAGTTATAAAATGTACGGGAAACCTAGAGAATGGACACACTGTGAATACAAAAGGTTTCTAAAACTCAACGAATAGTCTCTCTCCTGGTGCTCCGGTTTGACTTTCCAACTGCTTTACTATCAATCTCCCAAATAGGAGAGACAGCCCCTTTAAACTTCTGGTTCACACAGGTTGCCAATTTGGCAGAGGATGGAAGGGAAGAGGGAGAACCAAAGAGACAGTAACTGTTAGACATTTGGACGGGCACATGTCACTCTAATTTCCCGGTAGGAAGAAGAATTAACCAGAGTCTCAGCCACCCACCGGGAACCAGTATAGGTTCTGAACCAAAATTTTGGACTTGCGTACAGCTCACAAAAAACGAGTTGAATAATTGAGCTCAGGGGCACAGCAATTCACAAACTGGCTGAGTAATAAAGAACAACTATCGTCCAAAAATCTGTTGAGGGAAGGCAGCGTGGCGGACTTGAATGCGAGGCAGAATAGTAGGAAAGAGATTTCAAGAGGTACGTTGGATTCACCTTTAAAGCACAGGAAGAGGGGCACAACATTGACAATGAAGCACTTGGCCAAAAAGGTTGTATGCTTTTTCTCCTGAATATATTCAGGAGAAAACACATACTCCCTTTTTGGCCAAGCAAGCAAGCGGGTAATGCAAATCTGCACTACAAAGAAGTATCACTTTCCACCGGTCAAAAGGGACATCCATAAAATATGTAAAAACCAGAAAGGCAAGACAGGCCCTGGAGGACCGGGAGCCTTTTTATGCTGATTTGCGGGATCTAAATTGCCAACTGCCTCACTGGAGGAGTGCATTGTGTTCCCAAAAACAAGTAAACAACAGAGCTACAGAGCCAAGGGTACTTCCAGTCTAGGGTATATACCTTGGGAAAACAGAAAATCAATGAGAGAGCCACCCCCAAATTTAGGGCTGCACTGCTTACAAGAACCTCAACTTGGGTACACCTTAAATATCCCAGGAAATATAAAAATGGTTCAAAAAATTGTGGTAATTATGCAGGATGGAATATCCCTCAGCCATGAAATCAATGACATAAGACCTGGAGCAGAAAAGTGAGTGGATTCAGTTACGATGATTCTAAGTGAAATAAGTCACACAGAAAAAGAAACTTATCATAAGATATCACTTATGAAGATCCTGTAAACATGGCTACACATGAACTGAGTTAGGAATGACAACAGAGTCTCACATTTAGAAAAAACTCTTATGCCTGTTTAAGCGTGAAGGAGAGGTGGGGTGATGCATAAAACCAGAGTTTGATATAAGCACAGTTACCGTTTCTAAAACCAACGGTGGAATAGACAAGACCTACACCTTCCTCAGTGAAAGGGACTCAAAACCCCATATTTCCCGCAGAGGAATACATCACAGTAGTAAGAATCTTAAAACTTATGTATTGATATGTCTCCGTAAGGGAATCAATTGTGTGTAGACTGCCATAAACATGGCAGCGAGAAACAGCTCAAACACACTATAAAAAGGAATTTCAAATACAAAACCAAAAAACAGGGAACTACTTTACAATTCCTTCAGGGTCTCTGATGTAACCTGGAATGACACTATCTACAATGACAGCTGGATGTGGCATAAGGCTGGACACTTGGGGCTGAGAGGATTGGTGAGATTGGGTGAGCAAATGCAGACCCTTTAAAGCAATAATGCATGGCCCTCATTCCATGGGTCCCAACTCTCCAGGTTAAAGGGAATATTACTACAGCTATAACATGTACTGGATACCTAGAGAATAGACACTCTGTGAATATAAAACGTTTCTAAAACTCAACGAATAGTCCCTCTCCTGGTGCTCGGGTTTGACTTTCCAACTGCTTTACTATCAATATCCCAACATGGAGAGACAGCCCCTTTAAACTCCTGGTTCGCACAGGTTGCCAATTTGGCAGAGGATGGAAGGGAAGAGGGAGAACCAATGAGAGAGTAGCTATTAGGCATTTGGACAGGCACATGTCACTCTAATTTCCCGGCAGGAAGAAGAATTAACCAAAGTCTCAGCCACCCACCGGGAACCAGTATAGGTCCTGAACCAAAATTTTGGAATTGCGTATAGCTCACAAAAAAAGAGTTGAAAAATGGAGCTCAGGGGCACAGCAATTCAAAAACTGGCAGAGTAATAAATGACCACTATGGTCCGAAAATCGGTTGAGGGAAGGCAATGAGGCGGACTTCAAAGCGAGGCAGAATAGCAGGAAACAGATTTCAAGAGGTACGTTGGTATCGCCTTTAAAGCACAGGAAGAGGGGCACAACTTCGACAATGACGCACTTGGCCAAAAAGGGCGTATGCGTTTTCTCCTGAATATATTCAGGAGAAAACGCATACGCCCTTTTTGGCCAAGCAAGCAAGCGGGCAATGCAAATCTGCACTACAAAGAAGTATCACTTCCCACCGGTCAAAAGGGACATCCACAAAATGTGTAAAAACCAGAAAGGCAAGACAGGCCCTGGAGAACAGGGAGCATTGTTATGCTGATGGGCGGGATGTAAATTGCCAACTGCATCACTGGAGGAGTGCATTGCGTTCCCTAAAACATGTAAACAACAGAGCTACAGAGCCAAGGGCTCTTCCAGTCTAGGGAATATACCTTGGGAAAACTGAAAATCAATAAGACAGAGCCACCCCCAAATTTAGGGCTGCACTGCTTACAAGAACCTCAACTTGGGTACACCTTAAATATCCCAGGAAATATAAATATGGTTCAAAAAATTGTGGTACTTATGTACGATGGAATATCCCTCAGCCATGAAATAAATGTCATAAGACCAGGAGCAGCAAAGTGAGTGGATTTAGGTACGATGATTCTAAGTGAAGTCACACAGAAAAAGAAACTTATCATAAGATATCACTTATGAAGATCCTGTAAACATGGCTACACATGAAATGATTTAAAAAAGAGAACAGAGTCTCACATTTAGAAAACATTGTTATGCCTGCTTAAGGGGGGAGGAGAGGTGGGGTGATGCATAAAACCAGAGTTTGATATAAGCACAGTTACCGTTTGTAAAACCAACTGTGGAAGAGACAAGACTTACACCTTCCTCAGTGAAAAGGACTCAAAACGCCATATTTCCCGCAGAGGAATAGATCTGACTACTAACAATCCTAAAACTTATGTATTGATATGTCTCCGTAAGGGAATCAAGTGTGTAGACTGGCATAAACATGGCAGCGAGAATCAGCTCAAACCCAATATAAAAAGGAATTTCAAAAACAAAACCAAAAAATAGGGAAATTCTTTACAATTCCTTCAGGGTCTCTGATGAAACCTGGAATGACCCTATCTACAATGACAGCTGGATGTGGCATAAGGCTGGACACTTGAGACTGAGAGGATTGGTGAGATTGGGTGAGCAAATGCAGACCCTTTAAAGCAAAAATGCATGGCCCCCATTCAATGGGTCCCAAGTCTCCATGTTGAAGGGAATATTACTACAGCTATAACATGTACGGGATACCTAGAGAATGGACACACTGTGAATACAAAAGGTTTCTAAAACTCAACGAATAGTCCCTCACCGGGTGCTCTGGTTTGACTTTCCAACTGCTTTACTATCAATCTCCAAACAAGGAGAGACAACCCCTTTAAACTCCTGGTTCGCACAGGTTGCCAATTTGGCAGAGGATGGAAGGGAAGAGGGAGAACCAATGAGAGAGTAGCTGTTAGGCATTTGGACGGGCACATGTCACTCTAATTTCCCGGCAGGAAGAAGAATTAACCACAGTCTCAGCCACCCACAGGGAACCAGTATAGGTCCTGAACCAAAATTTTGGACTTGCGTACAGCTCACAAAAAACGAGTTGAAAAATGGAGCTCAGAGGCACAGCAATTCACAAACAGGCAGAGTAATAAAGGACAACTATCGTCCAAAAATCTGTTGAGGGAAGGCAACGAGGCGGACTTGAAAGTGAGGCAGAATAGCAGGAAACAGATATCAAGAGGTACGTTGGAATCGCCTTTAATGCACAGGAAGAGGGGCACAACTTCAACAATGACGCACTTGGCCAAAAAGGGCGTATGCGTTGTCTCCTGAATATATTCAGGAGACAACGCATACGCCCTTTTTGGCCAAGCAAGCAAGCGGGCAATGCAAATCTGCACTACAAAGATGTATCACTTCCCACCGGTCAAAAGGGACATCCACAAATGTGTATAAACCAGAAAGGCAAGACAGGCCCTGGAGAAGAGGGAGCCTTTGTTATGCTGATGGGCGAGATATAAATTGCCAACTGCCTCACTGGAGGAGTGCATTGCATTCCCTAAAACAAGCAAACAACAGAGGTACAGAGCCAAGGGCACTTCCAGTCTAGGGAATATACCTTGGGAAAACTGAAAATCAATAAGACAGAGCCACGCCCAAATTTAGGGCTGCACTGCTTACAAGAACCTCAACTTGGGTACACCTTAAATATCCCAGGAAATATAAAAATGGTTCAAAAAACTGTGGTATTTATGTACGATGGAATATCCCTCAGCCATGAAATCAATGTCATAAGACCAGGAGCAGCAAAGTGAGTGGATTCAGGTACAATGATTCTAAGTGAAATATGTCACACAGAAAAAGAAACATATCATAAGGTATCACTTATGAAGATCCTGTAAACATGGCTACACAAGAACTGAGTTAGGAAAGAGAACAGAGTCTCACATTTAGAAAACACTCTTATGCCTGCTTAAGGGGAAAGGAGAGGTGGGGTGATGCATAAAACCAGAGTTTGACATAAGCACAGGTACCATTTCTATAACCAACTGTGGAATAGACAAGACTTACACCTTCCTCAGTGAAAGGGACTCAAAACCCCATATTTCCCGCAGAGGAATAGATCTGACTAGTAAGAATCTTAAAACCTATGTATTGATATGTCACTGTAAGGGAATCAAGTGTGTCTAGACTGGCATAAACATGGCAGCGGGAATCAGGTCAAACCCACTATAAAAAGGAATTTCAAAAACAAAACCAAAAAATAGGGAAATTCTTTACAATTCCTTCAGGGTCTCGTATGAAACCTGGAATGACCCTATCTACAATGACAGCTGGATGTGGTATAAGGCTGGACACTTGGGACTGAGAGGATTGGTGAGATTGGGTGAGCAAATGCAGACCCTTTAAAGCAAAAATGCATGGCCCCCATTCCATGGGCCCCAACTCTCCAGGTAGAAGGAAATATTACTACAGATATAACATGTATGGGAAACCTAGAGAATGGACACACTGTGAATAGAAAAGGTTTCTAAAACTAAACGAATAGTCCCTCTCCTGGTGCTCCGGTTTGATTTTCCAACTGCTTTACTATCAATCTCCCAAATTGGAGAGACAGCCCCTTTAACCTCCTGGTTCGCACATGTTGCCATTTTTGCAGAGGATGGAAGGGAAGAGGGAGAACCATAGAGAGAGTAGCTGTTAGGCATTTGGACGGGCACATGTCACTCTAATTTCCCGGCAGGAAGAAGAATTAACCAAAGTCTCAGCCACCCACCGGAAACCAGTATAGTTCCTGAACCAAAATTTTGGACTTGCGTACAGCTCACAAAAAACGAGTTGAAAAATTGAGCTCAGGGGCACAGCAATTCACCAACTGGCAGAGTAATAAAGGACAACTATCGTCCAAAAATCTGTTGAGGGATGGCAACGAGTCGGACTTGAAAGCGAGGCAGAATATCAGGAAACAGATTTCAAGAGGTACGTTGGAATCACATTTAAAGCACAGGAAGAGGGCCACAACTTCGACAAGACGCACTTGGCCAAAAAGGGCGTAGGCGTTTTCTCCTGAATATATTCAGGAGAAAACGCCTACGACCTTTTTGGCCAAGCAAGCAAGCGGGCAATGCAAATCTGCACTACAAAGGAGTATCACTTCCCACCGGTCCAAAGGGACATCCACAAATGTGTAAAAACCTGCAAGGCAAGACAGGCCCTGGAGAACAGGGAGCTTTGTTATGCTGATGGGCGTGATGTAAATTGCCAACTGCCTCACTGGAGGAGTGCATTGTGTTCCCTAAACAAGTAAACAACAGAGCTACAGAGCCAAGGGCACTTCCAGTCTAGGGAATATACCTTGGGAAAACTGAAAATCAATAAGAAAGAGCCACCCCCAAATTTAGGGCTGCACTGCTTACAAGAACCTCAACTTGGGTACACCTTAAATATCCCAGGAAATATAAAAATGGTTCCAAAAACTGTGGTATTTTTGTACGATGGAATATAACTCAGCCATGAAATCAATGTCATAAGCCCAGGAGCAGCAAAGTCAGTGGATTCAGGTACGAAGATTCTAAGTGAAATAAGTCACACAGAAAAAGAAACTTATCATAAGATATCACTTATGAAGATCCTGTAACATGGCTACACATGAACTGAGTTAGGAAAGAGAACAGAGTCTCACATTTAGAAAACACTCTTATGCCTGCTTAAGGGGAAATGAGAGGTGGGGTGAGGCATAAATCCAGAGTTTGATATAAGTACAGGTACCATTTCTAAAATCAACTGTGGAATAGACAAGACCTACACCTTCCTCAATGAAAGGGACTGAAAACCCCATATTTCCCGCAGAGGAATAGATCTGACTAGTAAGAATCTTAAAACCTATGTATTGATATGTCTCTGTAAGGGAATCAAGTGTGTCTAGACTGGCATAAACATGACCATGAGAATCAGCACAAACCCACTATAAAAAGGAATTTCAAAAAAAAAACAAAGAACAGGGAAATTCTTTACATTTCCTTCAGGGTCTCTGATGAAACCTGGAATGACCCTATCTACAATGACAGCTGGATGTGGTATAAGGCTGGACACCTGGGACTGAGAGGATTGGTGAGATTGGGTGAGCAAATTCAGACCCTTTAAAGCAAAAAAGCATGGCACCCATTCCATGGGTCCCAACTCTCCATGTTGAAGGGAATATTACTACAGCTATAACATGTATGGGAAACCTAGAGAATGGACACACTGTGAATACAAAAGGTTTCTAAAACTCAACGAATAGTCCCTCTCCTGGTGCTCCCGTTTGACTTTCCAACTGCTTTACTCTCAATCTCCCAAATTGGAGAGACAGCCCCTTTAACCTCCTGGTTCGCACAGGTTGCCAATTTGGCAGAGGATGGAAGGGAAGAGGGAGAACCAATGAGACAGTAGCTGTTAGACATTTGGACGGGCACATGTCACTCTAATTTCCCGGCAGGAAGAAGAATTAACCAGAGTCTCAGCCACCCACCGGTAACCAGTATAGGTTCTGAACCAAAATTTTGGACTTGCGTACAGCTCACAAAAAACGAGTTGAAAAATGGAGCTCAGGGGCACAGCAATTCACAAACGGGCAGATTAATAATGGACAACTATCGTCCAAAAATCTGTTGAGGGAAGGCAACGAGGCGGACATGAAAGCGAGGCAGAATAGCAGGAAAGAGATTTCAAGAGATACGTAGGAATTGCCTTTAAAGCACAGGAAGAGGGGCACAACTTCGACAATGACGCCCTTGGCCAAAAAGTGCGTATGCGTTTTCTCCTGAATATATTCAGGAGAAAACGCATATGCCCTTTTTGGCCAAGCAAGCAAGCGGGCAATGCAAATCTTCACTACAAAGAAGTATCACTTCCCACCGGTCAAAAGGGACATCCAAAAATGTGTAAAACCAGAAAGCCAAGACAGGCCCTGGAGAACAGGGAGCCTTGTTATGCTGATGGGCGGGATGTAAATTGCCAACTGCCTCACTGGAGGAGTGCATTGTGTTCCCTAAAACAAGTAAACAACAGAGCTACAGAGCCAAGGGCACTTTCAGTCTAGGGAATATTCCTTGGGAAAACTGAAAATCAATAAGACAGTGCCACCCCCAAATTTAGGGCTGCACTGCTTACAAGAACCTCAACTTGGGTACACCTTAAATATCCCAGGAAATATAAAAATGGTTCAAAAAATTGTAGTACTTATGTACGATGGAATATCCCTCAGCCATGAAATCAATGTCATAAGACCAGGAGCAGCAAAGTGAGTGGATTCATGTACGTTGATTCTAAGTGAAATAAGTCACACAGAAAAAGAAACTTATCATAAGATATCACTTATGATGATCCTGTAAACATGGCTGCACATGAACTGAGTTAGGAAAGAGAACAGAGTCTCACATTTAGAAAACACTCTTATGCCTGCTTAAGGGGGAAGGAGAAGTGGGGTGATGCATAAAACCAGTGTTTGACATAAGCACAGATAGCATTTCTAAAACCAACTTTGGAATAGACAAGACCTACACCTTCCTCAGTGAAAGGGACTCAAAACCCCATATTTCCCACAGAGGAATAGATCTGACTAGTAAGAAACATAAAACCTCTGTATTGATATGTCTCTGTAAGGGAATCAAGTGTGTCTAAACGGGCATAAACATGGCAGCGAGAATCAGCTCAAACCCACTATAAAAAGGAATTTCAAAAACAAAACCGAAAAACAGGGAAATTCTTTACAATTCCTTCAGGGTCTGTGATGAAACATGGAATGACCCTATCTACAATGACAGATGGATGTGGTATAAGGCTGGACACTTGGGACTGAGAGGATTGGTGAGATTTGGTGAGCAAATGCAGACCCTTTAAAGCAAAAATGCATGGCTATCATTCCATGGGTCCCAACTCTCCAGGTTGAAGGGAATATTACTACAGCTATAACATGTACAGGAAACCTAGAGAATGGACACACTGTGAATACAAAAGGTTTATAAACTCAACGAATAGTCCCTCTCGTGGTGCTCTGGTTTGACTTTCCAACTGCTTTACTATCAATCTCCCAAATTGGAGAGACAGCCCCTGTAAGCTCCTGGTTCGCACATGTTGCCAATTTTGCAGAGGACGGATGGGAAGAGGGAGAACCATAGAGAGAGTAGCTGTTAGGCATTTGGACGGGCACATATCACTCTAATTTCCCGGCAGGAAGAAGAATTAACCAAAGTCTCAGCCACCCACCGGGAACCAGTATAGGTCCTGAACCAAAATTTTGGACTTGCGTACAGCTCACAAAAAACGAGTTGAAAAATGGAGCTCAGGGGCACAGCAATTCACCAAATGGCAGAGTAATAAAGGACAACTATCGTCCAAAAATCTGTTGAGGGAAGGCAACGAGGCGGACTTGAAAGTGAGGCAGAATACCAGGAAACAGATTTCAAGAGGTACGTAGGAATCGCCTTTAAAGAACAGGCAGAGGGGCACAACTTCCACAAGGACGCACTTGGCTAAAGGGCGTATGCGTTTTCTCCTGAATATATTCAGGAGAAAACGCATACCCCCATTTTGGCCAAGCAAGCAAGCGGGCAATGCAAATCTGCACTACAAAGAAGTATCACTTCCCACCGGTCAAAAGGGACATCCACAAATGTGTAAAAACCAGAAAGGCAAGACATGCCCTCGAGAACAGGGAGCCTTGTTATGCTGATGGGCGGGATGTAAATTGCCAACTGCTTCACTGGAGGAGTGCATTGCTTTCCCTAAAAGAAGTAAACAACAGAGCTACAGAGCCAAGGGCACTTCCAGTCTAGGGAACATACCTTGGGAAAACTGAAAATCAATAAGACAGAGCCACCCCCAAATTTAGGGCTGCACTGCTTATAAGAACCTCAACTTGTGTACACCTTAAATATCCCAGGAAATATAAAAATGGTTAAAAAAATTATAGTACTTATGTACGATGGAATATCCCTCAGCCGTGAAATCAATGTCATAAGCCCATGAGGAGAAAAGTGAGTGGATTCAGGTACGATGATTCTAAGTGAAATAAGTCACACAGAAAAAGAAACTTATCATAAGATATCACTTATGAAGATCCTGTAAACATGGCTGCACATGAACTGAGTTAGGAAAGAGAACCGAGTCTCACATTTAGAAAACACTCTTATGCCTGCTTAAGGGGGAAGGAGAGGTGGGGTGATGCATAAAACCAGAGATTGACATAAGCACAGGTACCATTTGTAAAACCAACTTTGGAATAGACAAGACCTACACCTTCCTCAGTGAAAGGGACTCAAAACCCCATATTTCCCTCAGAGGAATAGATCTGACTAGTAAGAAACATAAAACCTATGTATTGATAGGTCTATGTAAGGGAATCAAGTGTGTCTAGACTGGCATAAACATGGCAGCGAGAATCAGGTCAAACCCACAATAAAAAGGAATTTCAAAAACAAAACCAAAAAATAGGGAAATTCTTTACAATTCCTTCAGGGTCTCGGATGAAACCTGGAATGACCCTAACTACAATGACAGCTGGATGTGGTATAAGGCTGGACACTTGGGACTGAGAGGATTGGTGAGATTTGGTGAGCAAATGCAGACCCTTTAAAGCAAAAATGCATGGCTATCATTCCATGGGTCCCAACTCTCCAGGTTGAAGGGAATATTACTACAGCTATAACATGTACAGGAAACCTAGAGAATGGACACACTGTGAATACAAAAGGTTTATAAACTCAACGAATAGTCCCTCTCGTGGTGCTCTGGTTTGACTTTCCAACTGCTTTACTATCAATCTCCCAAATTGGAGAGACAGCCCCTGTAAGCTCCTGGTTCGCACATGTTGCCAATTTTGCAGAGGACGGATGGGAAGAGGGAGAACCATAGAGAGAGTAGCTGTTAGGCATTTGGACGGGCACATATCACTCTAATTTCCCGGCAGGAAGAAGAATTAACCAAAGTCTCAGCCACCCACCGGGAACCAGTATAGGTCCTGAACCAAAATTTTGGACTTGCGTACAGCTCACAAAAAACGAGTTGAAAAATGGAGCTCAGGGGCACAGCAATTCACCAAATGGCAGAGTAATAAAGGACAACTATCGTCCAAAAATCTGTTGAGGGAAGGCAACGAGGCGGACTTGAAAGTGAGGCAGAATACCAGGAAACAGATTTCAAGAGGTACGTAGGAATCGCCTTTAAAGAACAGGCAGAGGGGCACAACTTCCACAAGGACGCACTTGGCTAAAGGGCGTATGCGTTTTCTCCTGAATATATTCAGGAGAAAACGCATACCCCCATTTTGGCCAAGCAAGCAAGCGGGCAATGCAAATCTGCACTACAAAGAAGTATCACTTCCCACCGGTCAAAAGGGACATCCACAAATGTGTAAAAACCAGAAAGGCAAGACATGCCCTCGAGAACAGGGAGCCTTGTTATGCTGATGGGCGGGATGTAAATTGCCAACTGCTTCACTGGAGGAGTGCATTGCTTTCCCTAAAAGAAGTAAACAACAGAGCTACAGAGCCAAGGGCACTTCCAGTCTAGGGAACATACCTTGGGAAAACTGAAAATCAATAAGACAGAGCCACCCCCAAATTTAGGGCTGCACTGCTTATAAGAACCTCAACATGTGTACACCTTAAATATCCCAGGAAATATAAAAATGGTTAAAAAAATTGTAGTACTTATGTACGATGGAATAGCCCTCAGCCGTGAAATCAATGTCATAAGCCCATGAGGAGCAAAGTGAGTGGATTCAGGTACGATGATTCTAAGTGAAATAAGTCACACAGAAAAAGAAACTTATCATAAGATATCACTTATGAAGATCCTGTAAACATGGCTGCACATGAACTGAGTTAGGAAAGAGAACCGTGTCTCACATTTAGAACACACTCTTATGCCTGCTTAAGGGGGAAGGAGAGGTGGGGTGATGCATAAAACCAGAGTTTGACATAAGCACAGGTACCATTTATAAAACCAACTTTGGAATAGACAAGACCTACACCTTCCTCAGTGAAAGGGACTCAAAACCCCATATTTCCCTCAGAGGAATAGATCTGAGTAGTAAGAAACATAAAACCTATGTATTGATAGGTCTATGTAAGGGAATCAAGTGTGTCTAGACTGGCATAAACATGGCAGCGGGAATCAGGTCAAACCCACTATAAAAAGGAATTTCAAAAACAAAACCAAAAAATAGGGAAATTCTTTACAATTCCTTCAGGGTCTCGTATGAAACCTGGAATGACCCTATCTACAATGACAGCTGGATGTGGTATAAGGCTGGACACTTGGGACTGAGAGGATTGGTGAGATTGGGTGAGCAAATGCAGACCCTTTAAAGCAAAAATGCATGGCCCCCATTCCATGGGCCCCAACTCTCCAGGTAGAAGGAAATATTACTACAGCTATAACATGTATGGGAAACCTAGAGAATGGACACACTGTGAATAGAAAAGGTTTCTAAAACTAAACGAATAGTCCCTCTCCTGGTGCTCCGGTTTGACTTTCCAACTGCTTTACTATCAATCTCCCAAATTGGAGAGACAGCCCCTTTAACCTCCTGGTTCGCACATGTTGCCAATTTTGCAGAGGATGGAAGGGAAGAGGGAGAACCATAGAGAGAGTAGCTGTTAGGCATTTGGACGGGCACATGTCACTCTAATTTCCCGGCAGGAAGAAGAATTAACCAAAGTCTCAGCCACCCACCGGAAACCAGTATAGGTCCTGAACCAAAATTTTGGACTTGCGTACAGCTCAAAAAAAACGAGTTGAAAAATTGAGCTCAGGGGCACAGCAATTCACCAACTGGCAGAGTAATAAAGGACAACTATTGTCCAAAAATCTGTTGAGGGAAGGCAACGAGTCGGACTTAAATCGAGGCAGAATATCAGGAAACAGATTTCAAGAGGTACGTTGGAATCACATTTAAAGCACAGGAAGAGGGCCACAACTTCGACAATGACGCACTTGGCCAAAAAGGGCGTAGGCGTTTTCTCCTGAATATATTCAGGAGAAAACGCCTACGACCTTTTTGGCCAAGCAAGCAAGCGGGCAATGCAAATCTGCACTACAAAGGAGTATCACTTCCCACCGGTCCAAAGGGACATCCACAAATGTGTAAAAACCTGCAAGGCAAGAAAGGCCCTGGAGAACAGGGAGCTTTGTTATGCTGATGGGCGTGATGTAAATTGCCAACTGCCTCACTGGAGGAGTGCATTGTGTTCCCTAAACAAGTAAACAACAGAGCTACAGAGCCAAGGGCACTTCCAGTCTAGGGAATATACCTTGGGAAAACTGAAAATCAATAAGAAAGAGCCACCCCCAAATTTAGGGCTGCACTGCTTACAAGAACCTCAACTTGGGTACACCTTAAATATCCCAGGAAATATAAAAATGGTTCCAAAAACTGTGGTATTTATGTACGATGGAATATAACTCAGCCATGAAATCAATGTCATAAGCCCAGGAGCAGCAAAGTCAGTGGATTCAGGTACGAAGATTCTAAGTGAAATAAGTCACACAGAAAAAGAAACTTATCATAAGATATCACTTATGAAGATCCTGTAACATGGCTACACATGAACTGAGTTAGGAAAGAGAACAGAGTCTCACATTTAGAAAACACTCTTATGCCTGCTTAAGGGGAAATGAGAGGTGGGGTGAGGCATAAAACCAGAGTTTGATATAAGTACAGGTACCATTTCTAAAATCAACTGTGGAATAGACAAGACCTACACCTTCCTCAATGAAAGGGACTGAAAACCCCATATTTCCCGCAGAGGAATAGATCTGACTAGTAAGAATCTTAAAACCTATGTATTGATATGTCTCTGTAAGGGAATCAAGTGTGTCTAGACTGGCATAAACATGACCATGAGAATCAGCACAAACCCACTATAAAAAGGAATTTCAAAAAAAAAACAAAAAACAGGGAAATTCTTTACATTTCCTTCAGGGTCTCTGATGAAACCTGGAATGACCCTATCTACAATGACAGCTGGATGTGGTATAAGGCTGGACACCTGGGACTGAGAGGATTGGTGAGATTGGGTGAGCAAATTCAGACCCTTTAAAGCAAAAATGCATGGCCCCCATTCCATGGGTCCCAACTCTCCATGTTGAAGGGAATATTACTACAGCTATAACATGTATGGGAAACCTAGAGAATGGACACACTGTGAATACAAAAGGTTTCTAAAACTCAACGAATAGTCCCTCTCCTGGTGCTCCCGTTTGACTTTCCAACTGCTTTACTCTCAATCTCCCAAATTGGAGAGACAGCCCCTTTAACCTCCTGGTTCGCACAGGTTGCCAATTTGGCAGAGGATGGAAGGGAAGAGGGAGAACCAATGAGACAGTAGCTGTTAGGCATTTGGACGGGCACATGTCACTCTAATTTCCCGGCAGGAAGAAGAATTAACCAGAGTGTCAGCCACCCACCGGAAACAAGTAAAGTTCCTGAACCAAAATTTTGGACTTGCGTACAGCTCAGAAAAAACGAGTTGAATAATGGAGCTCAGGGGCACAGCAATTCACAAACGGGCAGATTAATAATGGACAACTATCGTCCAAAAATCTGTTGAGGGAAGGCAACGAGGCGGACATGAAAGCGAGGCAGAATAGCAGGAAAGAGATTTCAAGAGGTACGTAGGAATTGCCTTTAAAGCACAGGAAGAGGGGCACAACTTCGACAATGACGCCCTTGGCCAAAAAGTGCGTATGCGTTTTCTCCTGAATATATTCAGGAGAAAACGCATATGCCCTTTTTGGCCAAGCAAGCAAGCGGGCAATGCAAATCTTCACTACAAAGAAGTATCACTTCCCACCGGTCAAAAGGGACATCCAAAAATGTGTAAAACCAGAAAGCCAAGACAGGCCCTGGAGAACAGGGAGCCTTGTTATGCTGATGGGCGGGATGTGAATTGCCAACTGCCTCACTGGAGGAGTGCATTGTGTTCCCTAAAACAAGTAAACAACAGAGCTACAGAGCCAAGGGCACTTTCAGTCTAGGGAATATTCCTTGGGAAAACTGAAAATCAATAAGACAGAGCCACCCCCAAATTTAGGGCTGCACTGCTTACAAGAACCTCAACTTGGGTACACCTTAAATATCCCAGGAAATATAAAAATGGTTCAAAAAATTGTAGTACTTATGTACGATGGAATATCCCTCAGCCATGAAATCAATGTCATAAGACCAGGAGCAGCAAAGTGAGTGGATTCATGTACGTTGATTCTAAGTGAAATAAGTCACACAGAAAAAGAAACTTATCATAAGATATCACTTATGATGATCCTGTAAACATGGCTGCACATGAACTGAGTTAGGAAAGAGAACAGAGTCTCACATTTAGAAAACACTCTTATGCCTGCTTAAGGGGGAAGGAGAAGTGGGGTGATGCATAAAACCAGTGTTTGACATAAGCACAGATAGCATTTCTAAAACCAACTTTGGAATAGACAAGACCTACACCTTCCTCAGTGAAAGGGACTCAAAACCCCATATTTCCCACAGAGGAATAGATCTGACTAGTAAGAAACATAAAACCTCTGTATTGATATGTCTCTGTAAGGGAATCAAGTGTGTCTAAACGGGCATAAACATGGCAGCGAGAATCAGCTCAAACCCACTATAAAAAGGAATTTCAAAAACAAAACCAAAAAACAGGGAAATTCTTTACAATTCCTTCAGGGTCTGTGATGAAACATGGAATGACCCTATCTACAATGACAGATGGATGTGGTATAAGGCTGGACACTTGGGACTGAGAGGATTGGTGAGATTTGGTGAGCAAATGCAGACCCTTTAAAGCAAAAATGCATGGCTATCATTCCATGGGTCCCAACTCTCCAGGTTGAAGGGAATATTACTACAGCTATAACATGTACAGGAAACCTAGAGAATGGACACACTGTGAATACAAAAGGTTTATAAACTCAACGAATAGTCCCTCTCGTGGTGCTCTGGTTTGACTTTCCAACTGCTTTACTATCAATCTCCCAAATTGGAGAGACAGCCCCTGTAAGCTCCTGGTTCGCACATGTTGCCAATTTTGCAGAGGACGGATGGGAAGAGGGAGAACCATAGAGAGAGTAGCTGTTAGGCATTTGGACGGGCACATATCACTCTAATTTCCCGGCAGGAAGAAGAATTAACCAAAGTCTCAGCCACCCACTGGGAACCAGTATAGGTCCTGAACCAAAATTTTGGACTTGCGTACAGCTCACAAAAAACGAGTTGAAAAATGGAGCTCAGGGGCACAGCAATTCACCAAATGGCAGAGTAATAAAGGACAACTATCGTCCAAAAATCTGTTGAGGGAAGGCAACGAGGCGGACTTGAAAGTGAGGCAGAATACCAGGAAACAGATTTCAAGAGGTACGTAGGAATCGCCTTTAAAGAACAGGCAGAGGGTCACAACTTCCACAAGGACGCACTTGGCTAAAGGGCGTATGCGTTTTCTCCTGAATATATTCAGGAGAAAACGCATACCCCCATTTTGGCCAAGCAAGCAAGCGGGCAATGCAAATCTGCACTACAAAGAAGTATCACTTCCCACCGGTCAAAAGGGACATCCACAAATGTGTAAAAACCAGAAAGGCAAGACATGCCCTCGAGAACAGGGAGCCTTGTTATGCTGATGGGCGGGATGTAAATTGCCAACTGCTTCACTGGAGGAGTGCATTGCTTTCCCTAAAAGAAGTAAACAACAGAGCTACAGAGCCAAGGGCACTTCCAGTCTAGGGAACATACCTTGGGAAAACTGAAAATCAATAAGACAGAGCCACCCCCAAATTTAGGGCTGCACTGCTTATAAGAACCTCAACTTGTGTACACCTTAAATATCCCAGGAAATATAAAAATGGTTAAAAAAATTATAGTACTTATGTACGATGGAATATCCCTCAGCCGTGAAATCAATGTCATAAGCCCATGAGGAGAAAAGTGAGTGGATTCAGGTACGATGATTCTAAGTGAAATAAGTCACACAGAAAAAGAAACTTATCATAAGATATCACTTATGAAGATCCTGTAAACATGGCTGCACATGAACTGAGTTAGGAAAGAGAACCGAGTCTCACATTTAGAAAACACTCTTATGCCTGCTTAAGGGGGAAGGAGAGGTGGGGTGATGCATATAACCAGAGATTGACATAAGCACAGGTACCATTTGTAAAACCAACTTTGGAATAGACAAGACCTACACCTTCCTCAGTGAAAGGGACTCAAAACCCCATATTTCCCTCAGAGGAATAGATCTGACTAGTAAGAAACATAAAACCTATGTATTGATAGGTCTATGTAAGGGAATCAAGTGTGTCTAGACTGGCATAAACATGGCAGCGAGAATCAGGTCAAACCCACAATAAAAAGGAATTTCAAAAACAAAACCAAAAAATAGGGAAATTCTTTACAATTCCTTCAGGGTCTCGGATGAAACCTGGAATGACCCTAACTACAATGACAGCTGGATGTGGTATAAGGCTGGACACTTGGGACTGAGAGGATTGGTGAGATTTGGTGAGCAAATGCAGACCCTTTAAAGCAAAAATGCATGGCTATCATTCCATGGGTCCCAACTCTCCAGGTTGAAGGGAATATTACTACAGCTATAACATGTACAGGAAACCTAGAGAATGGACACACTGTGAATACAAAAGGTTTATAAACTCAACGAATAGTCCCTCTCGTGGTGCTCTGGTTTGACTTTCCAACTGCTTTACTATCAATCTCCCAAATTGGAGAGACAGCCCCTGTAAGCTCCTGGTTCGCACATGTTGCCAATTTTGCAGAGGACGGATGGGAAGAGGGAGAACCATAGAGAGAGTAGCTGTTAGGCATTTGGACGGGCACATATCACTCTAATTTCCCGGCAGGAAGAAGAATTAACCAAAGTCTCAGCCACCCACCGGGAACCAGTATAGGTCCTGAACCAAAATTTTGGACTTGCGTACAGCTCACAAAAAACGAGTTGAAAAATGGAGCTCAGGGGCACAGCAATTCACCAAATGGCAGAGTAATAAAGGACAACTATCGTCCAAAAATCTGTTGAGGGAAGGCAACGAGGCGGACTTGAAAGTGAGGCAGAATACCAGGAAACAGATTTCAAGAGGTACGTAGGAATCGCCTTTAAAGAACAGGCAGAGGGGCACAACTTCCACAAGGACGCACTTGGCTAAAGGGCGTATGCGTTTTCTCCTGAATATATTCAGGAGAAAACGCATACCCCCATTTTGGCCAAGCAAGCAAGCGGGCAATGCAAATCTGCACTACAAAGAAGTATCACTTCCCACCGGTCAAAAGGGACATCCACAAATGTGTAAAAACCAGAAAGGCAAGACATGCCCTCGAGAACAGGGAGCCTTGTTATGCTGATGGGCGGGATGTAAATTGCCAACTGCTTCACTGGAGGAGTGCATTGCTTTCCCTAAAAGAAGTAAACAACAGAGCTACAGAGCCAAGGGCACTTCCAGTCTAGGGAACATACCTTGGGAAAACTGAAAATCAATAAGACAGAGCCACCCCCAAATTTAGGGCTGCACTGCTTATAAGAACCTCAACATGTGTACACCTTAAATATCCCATGAAATATAAAAATGGTTAAAAAAATTGTAGTATTTATGTACGATGGAATAGCCCTCAGCCGTGAAATCAATGTCATAAGCCCATGAGGAGCAAAGTGAGTGGATTCAGGTACGATGATTCTAAGTGAAATAAGTCACACAGAAAAAGAAACTTATCATAAGATATCACTTATGAAGATCCTGTAAACATGGCTGCACATGAACTGAGTTAGGAAAGAGAACCGTGTCTCACATTTAGAACACACTCTTATGCCTGCTTAAGGGGGAAGGAGAGGTGGGGTGATGCATAAAACCAGAGTTTGACATAAGCACAGGTACCATTTATAAAACCAACTTTGGAATAGACAAGACCTACACCTTCCTCAGTGAAAGGGACTCAAAACCCCATATTTCCCTCAGAGGAATAGATCTGAGTAGTAAGAAACATAAAACCTATGTATTGATAGGTCTATGTAAGGGAATCAAGTGTGTCTAGACTGGCATAAACATGGCAGCGGGAATCAGGTCAAACCCACTATAAAAAGGAATTTCAAAAACAAAACCAAAAAATAGGGAAATTCTTTACAATTCCTTCAGGGTCTCGTATGAAACCTGGAATGACCCTATCTACAATGACAGCTGGATGTGGTATAAGGCTGGACACTTGGGACTGAGAGGATTGGTGAGATTGGGTGAGCAAATGCAGACCCTTTAAAGCAAAAATGCATGGCCCCCATTCCATGGGCCCCAACTCTCCAGGTAGAAGGAAATATTACTACAGCTATAACATGTATGGGAAACCTAGAGAATGGACACACTGTGAATAGAAAAGGTTTCTAAAACTAAACGAATAGTCCCTCTCCTGGTGCTCCGGTTTGACTTTCCAACTGCTTTACTATCAATCTCCCAAATTGGAGAGACAGCCCCTTTAACCTCCTGGTTCGCACATGTTGCCAATTTTGCAGAGGATGGAAGGGAAGAGGGAGAACCATAGAGAGAGTAGCTGTTAGGCATTTGGACGGGCACATGTCACTCTAATTTCCCGGCAGGAAGAAGAATTAACCAAAGTCTCAGCCACCCACCGGAAACCAGTATAGGTCCTGAACCAAAATTTTGGACTTGCGTACAGCTCACAAAAAACGAGTTGAAAAATTGAGCTCAGGGGCACAGCAATTCACCAACTGGCAGAGTAATAAAGGACAACTATCATCCAAAAATCTGTTGAGGGAAGGCAACGAGTCGGACTTAAATCGAGGCAGAATATCAGGAAACAGATTTCAAGAGGTACGTTGGAATCACATTTAAAGCACAGGAAGAGGGCCACAACTTCGACAATGACGCACTTGGCCAAAAAGGGCGTAGGCGTTTTCTCCTGAATATATTCAGGAGAAAACGCCTACGACCTTTTTGGCCAAGCAAGCAAGCGGGCAATGCAAATCTGCACTACAAAGGAGTATCACTTCCCACCGGTCCAAAGGGACATCCACAAATGTGTAAAAACCTGCAAGGCAAGACAGGCCCTGGAGAACAGGGAGCTTTGTTATGCTGATGGGCGTGATGTAAATTGCCAACTGCCTCACTGGAGGAGTGCATTGTGTTCCCTAAACAAGTAAACAACAGAGCTACAGAGCCAAGGGCACTTCCAGTCTAGGGAATATACCTTGGGAAAACTGAAAATCAATAAGAAAGAGCCACCCCCAAATTTAGGGCTGCACTGCTTACAAGAACCTCAACTTGGGTACACCTTAAATATCCCAGGAAATATAAAAATGGTTCCAAAAACTGTGGTATTTATGTACGATGGAATATAACTCAGCCATGAAATCAATGTCATAAGCCCAGGAGCAGCAAAGTCAGTGGATTCAGGTACGAAGATTCTAAGTGAAATAAGTCACACAGAAAAAGAAACTTATCATAAGATATCACTTATGAAGATCCTGTAACATGGCTACACATGAACTGAGTTAGGAAAGAGAACAGAGTCTCACATTTAGAAAACACTCTTATGCCTGCTTAAGGGGAAATGAGAGGTGGGGTGAGGCATAAAACCAGAGTTTGATATAAGTACAGGTACCATTTCTAAAATCAACTGTGGAATAGACAAGACCTACACCTTCCGCAATGAAAGGGACTGAAAACCCCATATTTCCCGCAGAGGAATAGATCTGACTAGTAAGAATCTTAAAACCTATGTATTGATATGTCTCTGTAAGGGAATCAAGTGTGTCTTGACTGGCATAAACATGACCATGAGAATCAGCACAAACCCACTATAAAAAGGAATTTCAAAAAAAAACAAAAAACAGGGAAATTCTTTACATTTCCTTCAGGGTCTCTGATGAAACCTGGAATGACCCTATCTACAATGACAGCTGGATGTGGTATAAGGCTGGACACCTGGGACTGAGAGGATTGGTGAGATTGGGTGAGCAAATTCAGACCCTTTAAAGCAAAAATGCATGGCACCCATTCCATGGGTCCCAACTCTCCATGTTGAAGGGAATATTACTACAGCTATAACATGTATGGGAAACCTAGAGAATGGACACACAGTGAATACAAAAGGTTTCTAAAACTCAACGAATAGTCCCTCTCCTGGTGCTCCCGTTTGACTTTCCAACTGCTTTACTCTCAATCTCCCAAATTGGAGAGACAGCCCCTTTAACCTCCTGGTTCGCACAGGTTGCCAATTTGGCAGAGGATGGAAGGGAAGAGGGAGAACCAATGAGACAGTAGCTGTTAGGCATTTGGACGGGCACATGTCACTCTAATTTCCCAGCAGGAAGAAGAATTAACCAGAGTGTCAGCCACCCACCGGAAACAAGTAAAGTTCCTGAACCAAAATTTTGGACTTGCGTACAGCTCACAAAAAACGAGTTGAAAAATGGAGCTCAGGGGCACAGCAATTCACAAACGGGCAGATTAATAATGGACAACTATCGTCCAAAAATCTGTTGAGGGAAGGCAACGAGGCGGACATGAAAGCGAGGCAGAATAGCAGGAAAGAGATTTCAAGAGGTACGTAGGAATTGCCTTTAAAGCACAGGAAGAGGGGCACAACTTCGACAGTGACGCCCTTGGCCAAAAAGTGCGTATGCGTTTTCTCCTGAATATATTCAGGAGAAAACGCATATGCCCTTTTTGGCCAAGCAAGCAAGCGGGCAATGCAAATCTTCACTACAAAGAAGTATCACTTCCCACCGGTCAAAAGGGACATCCAAAAATGTGTAAAACCAGAAAGCCAAGACAGGCCCTGGAGAACAGGGAGCCTTGTTATGCTGATGGGCGGGATGTAAATTGCCAACTGCCTCACTGGAGGAGTGCATTGTGTTCCCTAAAACAAGTAAACAACAGAGCTACAGAGCCAAGGGCACTTTCAGTCTAGGGAATATTCCTTGGGAAAACTGAAAATCAATAAGACAGAGCCACCCCCAAATTTAGGGCTGCACTGCTTATAAGAACCTCAAACTGTGTACACTTTAAATATCCCAGGTAATATAAAAATGGTTCAAATAATTGTAGTACTTATGTACGATGGAATATCCCTCAGCCATGAAATCAATGTCATAAGACGAGGAGCAGCAAAGTGAGTGGATTCAGGTATGATGATTCTAAGTGAAATAAGTCACACAGAAAAAGAAACTTATCATAAGATATCACTTATGAAGATCCTGTAAACATGGCTACACATGAACTGAGTTAGGAAAGAGAACAGAGTCTCACATTTAGAAAACACTCTTATGCCCGATGAAGGGGCAAGGAGAGGTGGGGTGATGCATAAAACCAGAGTTTGATATAAGTACAGGTACCATTTCTAAAACCAACTGTGGAATAGACAAGACCTACACCTTCCTCAATGAAAAGGCCTCAAAACCCCATATTACCTGCAGAGGAATAGATCTGACGAGTAAGAATCTTAAAACCTATGTATTGATATGTCTCTGTAAGGGAATCAAGTGTGTCTAGACTGGCATAAACATGACAGTGAGAATCAGCTCATAACCACTATAAAAAGGAATTTCAAAAACAAAACCAAAAAACAGGGAAATTCTTTACATTTCCTTCAGGGTCTCTGATGAAACCTGGAATGACACTATCTACAATGACAGCTGGATGTGGTATAAGGCTGGAAACTTGGGACTGAGAGGATTGGTGAGATTGGGTGAGCAAATTCAGACCCTTTAAAGCAAAAATGCATGGCCCCCATTCCATGGGTCCCAACTCTCCAGGTTGAAGGGAATATTACTACAGCTATAACATGTATGGTCAACCTAGAGAATGGACACACTGTGAATACAAAAGGTTTATAAACTCAACAAATAGTCCCTCTCCTGGTGCTCCGGTTTGACTTTCTAACTGCCTTACTATCAATATCCCAAATTGGAGAGACAGCACCTTTAAGCTCCTGGTTCGCATAGGTTGCCATTTTTGCAGAGGATTGAAGGGAAGAGGGAGAACCAAAGAGAGAGTAGCTGTTAGGCATTTGGACGGGCACATGTCACACTAATTTCCCGGCAGGAAGAAGAATTAACTAAAGTCTCAGCTACCCACCGGGAACCTGTATACGTCGTGAACCAAAATTATGTACTTGCGTACAGCTCACAAAAAACGAGTTGAAAAATTGAGCTCAGGGTCACAGCAATTCACAAACTGGCAGAGTAATAAAGGACAACTATCATCCAAAAATCTGTTGAGGGAAGGCAACGGTGTGGACTTGAAAGTGAGGCTGAATAGCAGGAAACAGATTTCAAGAGGTACGTTGGAATCGCCTTTAAAGCACAGGAAGAGGGGCACAACTTCGACAATGACGCACTTGGCCAAAAGGGCGTATGCATTTTCCCCTGAATATATTCACGAGAAAACGCATACGCCCTTTTAGGCCAAGCAAGCAAGCGGGCAATGCAAATCTGCACTACAAAGAAGTATCACTTCACACCAGTCAAAAGGGACATCCACAAATGTGTAAAAATCAGAAAGGCAAGACAGGCCCTGGAGAACAGGGAGCCTTGTTATGCTGATGGGCGGGATGTAAATTGCCAACTGCCTCACTGGAGGAGTGCATTGCGTTCCCTAAAACAACAAAACAACAGAGCTACAGAGCAAAGGGCACTTCCAGTCTAGGGAATATACCTTTGGAAATCTGAAAATCAATAAGACAGAGCCACCCCCAAATTTAGGGCTGCACTGCTTATAAGAACCTCAACTTGTGTACACCTTAAATATCCCAGGAAATATAAAAACGGTTAAAAAAATTGTAGTACTTATATACGATGGAATATCCCTCAGCCGTGAAATCAATGTCATAAGCCTATGAGGAGCAAAGTGAGTGGATTCAGGTATGATGATTCTAAGTGAAATAAGTCACACAGAAAAAGAAACTTATCATAAGATATCACTTATGAAGATCCTGTAAACATGGCTGCACATGAACTGAGTTAGGAAAGAGAACCGAGTCTCACATTTAGAAAACACTCTTATGCCTGCTTAAGGGGGAAGGAGAGGTGGGGTGATGCATAAAACCAGAGTTTGACATAAGCACAGGTACCATTTATAAAACCAACTTTGGAATAGACAAGACCTACACCTTCCTCAGTGAAAGGGACTCAAAACCCCATATTTCCCTCAGAGGAATAGATCTGACTAGTAAAAAACATAAAACCTATGTATTGATATGTCTCTGTAAGGAAATCAAGTGTGTCTAGACTGGCATAAACATGACAGTGAGAATCAGCACAAACCCACTATAAAAAGGAATTTCAAAAAAAAAAAACTGGGAAATTCTTTACATTTCCTTCAGGGTCTCTGATGAAACCTGGAATGACCCTATCTACAATGACAGCTGGATGTGGTATAAGGCTGGACACCTGGGACTGAGAGGATTGGTGAGATTGGGTGAGCAAATTCAGACCCTTTAAAGCAAAAATGCATGGCCCCCATTCCATGGGTCCCAACTCTCCATGTTGATGGGAATATTACTACAGCTATAACATGTATGGGAAACCTAGAGTATGGACACACTGTGAATACAAAAGGTTTCTAAAACTCAACGAATAGTCCCTCTCCTGGTGCTCCCGTTTGACTTTCCAACTGCTTTACTCTCAATCTCCCAAATTGGAGAGACAGCCCCTTTAACCTCCTGGTTCGCACAGGTTGCCAATTTGGCAGAGGATGGAAGGGAAGAGGGAGAACCAATGAGACAGTAGCTGTTAGGCATTTGGACGGGCACATGTCACTCTAATTTCCCGGCAGGAAGAAGAATTAACCAGAGTGTCAGCCACCCACCGGAAACAAGTAAAGTTCCTGAACCAAAATTTTGGACTTGCGTACAGCTCACAAAAAAAGAGTTGAAAAATGGAGCTCAGGGGCACAGCAATTCACAAACCGGCAGAGCAATAATGGACAACTATCGTCCAAAAATCTGTTGAGGGAAGGCAACGAGGCGGACATGAAAGCGAGGCAGAATAGCAGGAAAGAGATTTCAAGAGGTACGTAGGAATTGCCTTTAAAGCACAGGAAGAGGGGCACAACTTCGACAATGACCCCCTTGGCCAAAAAGTGCGTATGCGTTTTCTCCTGAATATATTCAGGAGAAAACGCATATGCCCTTTTTGGCCAAGCAAGCAAGCGGGCAATGCAAATCTTCACTACAAAGAAGTATCACTTCCCACCGGTCAAAAGGGACATCCAAAAATGTGTAAAACCAGAAAGCCAAGACAGGCCCTGGAGAACAGGGAGCCTTGTTATGCTGATGGGCGGGATGTAAATTGCCAACTGCCTCACTGGAGGAGTGCATTGTGTTCCATCAAACAAGTAAACAACAGAGCTACAGAGCCAAGGGCACTTCCAGTCTACGGAATATACCTTGGGAATACTGAAAATCAATAAGACAGAACCACCCCCTAATTTAGGGCTGCACTGCTTACAAGAACCTCAACTTGGGTACACCTTAAATATCCCAGGAAATATAAAAATGGTTCAAAAAACTGTGGTATTTATGTACGATGGAATATCCCTCAGCCATGAAATCAAAGTCATAAGAGCAGGAGCAGCAAAGTGAGTGGATGCAGGTACGATGATTCTAAGTGAAATAAGTCACACAGAAAAAGAAACTTATCATAAGATATCACTTATGAAGATCCTGTAAACATGGCTACACATGAACTGAGTTAGGAAAGAGAACAGAGTCTCACATTTAGAAAACACTCTTATGCCTGCTTAAGGGGAAAGGAGAGGTTGGGTGATGCATAAAACCAGAATTTGATATAAGCAAAGGTACCATTTCTATAACCAACTGTGGAGTAGACAAGACCTACACCTTCCTCAGTGAAACGGACTCAAAACCCCATATTTCCTGCAGAGGAATAGATCTGACAAGTAAGAATCTTAAAACCTATGTATTGATATGTCTCTGTAAGGGAATCATGTGTGTCTAGACTGGCATAAACATGGCAGCGAGAATCAGCTCAAACCCACTATAAAAAGGAATTTCAAAAACAAAACCAAAAAACAGGGAAATTCTTTACAATTCCTTCAGGGTCTCTGATGAAACCTGGAATGACCATATCTACAATGACAGCTGGATGTGGTATAAGACTGGACACTTGGGACTGAGAGCATTGGTGAGATTGGGTGAGCAAATTCAGACCCTTTAAAGCAAAAATGCATGGCCCCCATTCCTTGGGTCCCAACTCTCCAGGTTGAAGCGAATATTACTACAGCTTTAACATGTATGGGAAACCTAGAGAATGGACACACTGTGAATACAAACGGTTTATAAACTCAATGAATAGTCCCTCTCCTGGTGCTCCGGTTTGACTTTCCAACTGCTTTACTATCAATCTCCCAACTTGGAGAGACAGCCCCTTTAACCTCCTGGTTCGCACAGGTTGCCAATTTTGCAGAGGATGGAAGGGAAGAGGGAGAACCAAAGAGAGAGTAGCTGTTAGGCATTTGGAAGGGCACATGTCACTGTAATTTCCCGGCAGGAAGAAGAATTAACCAAAGTCTCAGCCACCCACCGGGAACCAGTATAGGTCATGAACCAAAATTTTGGACTTGTGTACAGCTCACAAAAAAAGAGTTGAAAAATGGAGCTCAGGGGCACAGCAATTCACAAACTGGCAGAGTAATAAAGGACAACTATCGTCCAAAAATCTGTTGAGGGAAGGCAACGATGTGGACTTGAATGTGAGGCAGAATAGAAGGAAACAGATTTCAAGAGGTACCTTGGAATCGCCTTTAAAGCACAGGAAGAGGGGCACAACTTCGACCATGACGCACTTGGCCAAAAGGGCGTATGCATTTTTTCCTGAATATATTCGGGAGAAAACGCATACGCCCTTTTTGGCCAAGCAAGCAAGCGGGCAATGCAAATCTGCACTACAAAGAAGTATCACTTCCCACCGGTCAAAAGGGACATCCACAAATGTGTAAAAACCAGAAAGGCAAGTCAGGCCCTGGAGAACAGGGAGCCTTGTTATGCTGATGGGCGGGATGTAAATTGCCAACTGCCTCACTGGAGGAGTGCATTGCGTTCCCTAAAACAAGTAAACAACAGAGCTACAGAGCCCAGGGCACTTCCAGTCTAGGGAATATACCTTGGGAAAACTGAAAATCAATAAGACAGAGCTACCCCCAAATTTAGGGCTGCACTGCTTACAAGAACCTCAACTTGTGTACACCTTAAATATCCCAGGAAATATAAAAATGGTTCAAAAAATTGTAGTACATATGTACGATGGAATATCCCTCAGCCATGAAATCAATGTCATAAGACCAGGAGCAGCAAAGTGAGTGGATTCAGGTACGAAGGTTCTAAGTGACATAAGTCACAAAGAAAAAGAAACTTATCATAAGATATCACTTATGAAGATCCTGTAAACATGGCTGCACATGAACTGAGTTAGGAATGAGAACAGAGTCTCACATTTAGAAAACACTCTTATGCCTGCTTAAGGGGGAAGGAGAGGTGGGGTGATGCATAAAACCTGAGTTTGACATAAGCACAGGTACCATTTCTAAAACCAACTTTGGAATAGACAAGACCTACACCTTCCTCAGTGAAAGGGACTCAAAACCCCATATTTCCCACAGAGGAATAGATCTGACTAGTAAGAATCTTAAAACCTATGTATTGATATGTCACCGTAAGGGAATCAAGTATGTCTAGACTGGCATAAACATGGCAGCGAGAATCAGCTCAAACCAACTATAAAAAGGAATTTCAAAAACAAAACCAAAAAACAGGGAAATTCTTTACAATTCCTTCAGAGTCTCTGATGAAACCTGGAATGAACCTCTCTACAATGACAGCTGGATGTGGTATAAGGCTGGACACTTGGGACTGAGAGGATTGGTGAGATTGGGTGAGCAAATGCAGACCCTTTAAAGCAAAAATGCATGGCCCCCATTCCATGTGTCCCAACTCTCCAGATTGAAGGGAATATTACTACAGCTATAACATGTATGGGAAACCTAGAGAATGGACACACTGTGAATACAAAAGGTTTCTAAAACTCAACGAGTAGTCCCTCTCCTGGTGATCCGGTTCGACTTTCCAACTGCTTTACTATCAATCTCCCAACTTGCAGAGACAAACCCTTTAACCTCCTGGTTCGCACAGGTGGCCAATTTCACAGAGGATGGAAGGGAAGAGGGAGAACCAAGGAGAGAGTAGCTGTTAGGCATTTGGACGGGCACATGTCACTCTAATTTCCCGGCAGGAAGAAGAATTAACCAGAGTCTCAGACACCCACCGGGAACCAGTATAGGTACTGAAACAAAATTTTGGACTTGCGTACAGCTCACAAAAAACGAGATGAAAAATGGAGCTCAGGGGAACAGCAATTCACAAACTGGCAGAGAAATAAAGGACAACTATCGTCCAAAAATCTGTTGAGGGAAGGCAACGAGGCGGACTTGAAAGCGAGGCAGAATAGCAGGAAACAGATTTCAAGAGGTACGTTGGAATCGCCTTTAAAGCACAGGAAGAGGGGCACAACTTCGACAATGACGCACTTGGCCTAAAAGGGCGTATGCGTTTTCTCCTGAATATATTCAGGAGAAAACGCATACGCCCTTTCTGGCCAAGCAAGCAAGCGGGCAATGCAAATCTGCACTACAAAGAAGTATCACATCCCACCGGTTAAAAGGGACATCCACAAATGTGTAAAAACCAGAAAGGCAAGACAGGCCTTGGAGAACAGGGAGCCTTGTTATGCTGATGGGCGGGATGTAAATTGCCAACTGCCTCACTGGAGGAGTGCATTGCGTTCCCTAAAACAAGTAAAGAACAGAGCTACAGAGCCAAGGGCACTTCCAGTCTAGGGAATATACCTTGGGAAAACTGAAAATCAATAAGACAGAGCCACCCCCAAATTTAGGGCTGCACTGCTTACAAGAACCTCAACTTGGGTACACCTTAAATATCCCAGGAAATATAAAAATGGTTTAAAAAACTGTGGTATTTATGTACGATGGAATATCCCTCAGCCATGAAATCAATGTCATAAGACCAGGAGCAGCAAAGTGAGTGGATTCAGGTACGATGATTCTAAGTGAAATAAGTCACACAGAAAAAGAAACTTATCATAAGATATCACTTCTGAAGATCCTGTAAACATGGCTACACATGAACTGAGTTAGGAAGGAGAACAGAGTGTCACATTTAGTACACACTCTTATGCCTGCTTAAGGGGAAAGGAGAGGTGGGGTGATGCATAAAACCAGAGTTTGATATAAGCACAGGTACCATTTCTAAAACCAAATGTGGAATAGACAAGACCTACACCTTCCTCAGTGAAAGGGACTCAAAACCCCATATTTCCCGCAGAGGAATAGATCTGACTAGTAAGGATCTTAAAACCTATGTATTGATATGTCTCTATAAGGGAATCAAGTGTGTCTAGACTGGCATAAACATGACAGCGAGAATCAGCTCAAACCCACTATAAAAAGGAATTTCACAAACGAAACCAAAAAACAGGGAAATTCATTACATTTCCTTCAGGGTCTCTGATGAAACCTGGAATGACCCTATCTACAATGACAGCTGGATGTGGTATAAGGCTGGATACTTGGGACTGTGAAGATTGGTGAGATTGGGTGAGCAAATACAGACCCTTTAATGCAAAAATGCATGGCCCCCATTCCATGGGTCCCAACTCTCCAGGTTGAAGGGAATATTACTACAGCTATAACATGTACGAGAAACCTAGAGAATGGACACACGGTGAATACAAAAGGTTTATAAACTCAACGAATAGTCCCTCTCATGGTGCTCTGGTTTGACTTTCCAACTGCTTTACTATCAATCTCCCAAATTGGAGAGACAGCACCTTTAAGCTGCTGGTTCGCACATGTTGCCAAATTTGCAGAGGATGGATGGGAAGAGGGAGAACCATAGAGAGAGTAGCTGTTAGGTATTTGGATGGGAACATGTCACTCTAATTTCCCGGCAGGAAGAAGAATTAACCAAAGTCTCAGCCACCCACCGGGAACCAGTATAGGTCCTGAACCAAAATTTTGGACTTTCATAGAGCTCACAAAAAACGAGTTGAAAAATTGAGCTCTGGGGCACAGCAATTCACAAACAGGCAGAGTAATAAAGGACAACTATCGTCCAAAAATCTGTTGAGGGAAGGCAACGAGGCAGACTTGAAAGCGAGGCAGAATAGCAGGAAACAGATTTCAAGAGGTACGTTGGAATCGCCTTTAAAGCACAGGAAGAGTGGCACTACTTCGACAATGACGCCCTTGGCCAAAAAGGGCGAATGCGTTTTCTCCTGAATATATTCAGGAGAAAACGCATACGCCCTTTTTGGCCAAGCAAGCAAGCGGGCAATGCAAATCTGCCCTACAAAGAAGTATCACTTCCCACCGGTCAAAAGGGACATCCACAAATGTGTAAAAACCAGAAAGGCAAGACATGCCCTGGAGAACAGGGAGCCTTGTTATGCTGATGGGCGGGATGTAAATTGCCAACTGCCTCACTGGAGGAGTGCATTGCGTTCCCTAAAACAAGTAAACAACAGAGCTACAGAGCCAAGGGCACTTCCAGTCTATGGAATATACCTTGGGAAACCTGAAAATCAATAAGACAGAGCCACCCCCATATTTAGGGCTGCACTGTTTACAAGAACCTCAACTTGGGTACACCTTAAATATCCCAGGAAATATAAAAATGGATCAAAAAACTGTGGTATTTATGTACGATGGAATATCCCTCAGCCATGAAATCAATGTCATAAGACCAGGAGCAGCAAAGTGAGTAGATTCAGGTACGATGATTCTAAGTGAAATAAGTCACACAGAAAAAGAAACTTATCATAAGATATCACTTATGAAGATCCTGTAAAAATGGCTACACATGAACTGATTTAGGAAAGAGAACAGAGTCTCACATTTAGAAAACACTCTTATGCCTGCTTAAGGGGAAAGGAGAGGTGGGGTGATGCATAAAACCAGAGTTTGATATAAGCACAGGTACCATTTCTAAAACCAAATGTGGAATAGACAAGATCTACACCTTCCTCAGTGAAAGGGACTCAAAACCCCATATTTCCCGCAGAGGAATAGATCTGACTAGTAAGAATCTTAAAACCTATGTATTGATATGTCTCTGTAAGGGAATCAAGTGTGTCTAGACTGGCATAAACATGGCAGCGAGAATCAGCTCAAACCCACTATAAAAAGGAATTTCAAAAACAAAACCAAAAAACAGGGAAATTCTTTACATTTCCTTCTGGGTCTCTGATGAAACCTGGAATGACCCTATCTACAATGACAGCTGGATGTGGCATAAGGCTGGACACCTGGGACTGAGAGGATTGGTGAGATTGGGTGAGCAAATGCAGATCCTTTAAAGCAAAAATGCATGGCCCCCATTCCATGGGCCCCAACTCTCCATGTTGAAGGGAATATTACTACAGCTATAACATGTACGGGAAACCAAGAGAATGGACACACTGTGAATACAAAAGGTTTCTAAAACTCAACGAGTAGTCCCTCTCCTGGTGCTCCGCTTTGACTTTCCAACTGCTTTACTATCGATCTCCCAACTTGGAGAGACAAACCCTTTAACCTCCTGGTTCGCACAGGTTGCCAATTTCGCAGACGATGGAAGGGAAGAGGGAGAACCAATGAGAGAGTAGCTGTTAGGCATTTGGACGGGCACATCTCACTCTAATTTTCCGGCAGGAAGAAGAATTAACCACAGTCTCAGCCACCCAGCGGGAACCAGTATAGGTCCTGAACCAAAATTTTGGACTTGCGTACAGCTCACAAAAAACGAGTTGAAAAATGGAGCTCAGGGGCACAACAATTCACAAACTGGCAGAGTAATAAAGGACAACTATCGTCCAAAAAATCTGTTGAGGGAAGGCAGCGAGGCGGACTTGAAAGAGAGACAGAATAGCAGGAAACAGATTTCAAGAGGTACGTTGGAATCGCCTTTAAAGCACAGGAAGAGGGGCACAACTTCGACAATGACGCACTTGGCCAAAAAGGGCGTATGCGTTTTCTCCTGAATATATTCAGGAGAAAACGCATACGCCCTTTTTGGCCAAGCAAGCAAGCGGGCAATGCAAATCTGCACTACAAAGAAGTATCACTTCCCACCGGTCAAAAGGGACAACCACAAATGTGTAAAAACCAGAAAGGCATGACAGACCCTGGAGAAGAGGGAGCCTTTTTATGCTGATGGGCAGGATGTAAATTGCCAACTGCCTCACTGGAGGAGTGCATGGCGTTCCCTAAAACAAGTAAACAACAGAGCTACAGAGCCCAGGGCACTTCCAGTCTAGGGAATATACCTTGGGAAAACTGAAAATCAATAAGACAGAGCCACCCCCAAATTTAGGGCTGCACTGCTTACAAGAACCTCAACTTGGGTACACCTTAAATATCCCAGGAAATATAAAAATGGTTCAAAAAACTGTGGTATTTATGTAAGATGGAATATCCCTCAGCCATGAAATCAATGTCATAAGCCCAGGAGCAGCAAAGTGATTGGATTCATGTACGATGATTCTAAGTGAAATAAGTCACACAGAAAAAGAAACTTATCATAAGATATCACTTATGAAGATCCTGTAAACATGGCTGCACATGAACTGAGTTAGGAAAGAGAACGGAGTCTCACATTTAGAAAACACTCTTATGCCTGCTTAAGGGGAAAGGAGAGGTGGGTTGATGCATAAAACCAGAGTTTGATATAAGTACAGGTACCATTTCTAAAACCAACTGTGGAATAGACAAGATCTACACCTTCCTCAGTGAAAGGGAATCAAAACACCGTATTTCCCGCAGAGGAATAGATCTGACTAGTAAGGATCTTAAAACCTATGTATTGATATGTCTCTATAAGGGAATCAAGTGTGTCTAGACTGGCATAAACATGACAGCGAGAATCAGCTCAAACCCACTATAAAAAGGAATTTCACAAACGAAACCAAAAAACAGGGAAATTCATTACATTTCCTTCAGGGTCTCTGATGAAACCTGGAATGACCCTATCTACAATGACAGCTGGATGTGGTATAAGGCTGGATACTTGGGACTGTGAAGATTGGTGAGATTGGGTGAGCAAATACAGACCCTTTAATGCAAAAATGCATGGCCCCCATTCCATGGGTCCCAACTCTCCAGGTTGAAGGGAATATTACTACAGCTATAACATGTACGAGAAACCTAGAGAATGGACACACGGTGAATACAAAAGGTTTATAAACTCAACGAATAGTCCCTCTCATGGTGCTCTGGTTTGACTTTCCAACTGCTTTACTATCAATCTCCCAAATTGGAGAGACAGCACCTTTAAGCTGCTGGTTCGCACATGTTGCCAAATTTGCAGAGGATGGATGGGAAGAGGGAGAACCATAGAGAGAGTAGCTGTTAGGTATTTGGACGGGAACATGTCACTCTAATTTCCCGGCAGGAAGAAGAATTAACCAAAGTCTCAGCCACCCACCGGGAACCAGTATAGGTCCTGAACCAAAATTTTGGACTTGCATAGAGCTCACAAAAAACGAGTTGAAAAATTGAGCTCTGGGGCACAGCAATTCACAAACAGGCAGAGTAATAAAGGACAACTATCGTCCAAAAATCTGTTGAGGGAAGGCAACGAGGCAGACTTGAAAGCGAGGCAGAATAGCAGGAAACAGATTTCAAGAGGTACGTTGGAATCGCCTTTAAAGCACAGGAAGAGGGGCACTACTTCGACAATGACGCGCTTGGCCAAAAAGGGCGAATGCGTTTTCTCCTGAATATATTCAGGAGAAAACGCATACGCCCTTTTTGGCCAAGCAAGCAAGCGGGCAATGCAAATCTGCCCTACAAAGAAGTATCACTTCCCACCGGTCAAAAGGGACATCCACAAATGTGTAAAAACCAGAAAGGCAAGACATGCCCTGGAGAACAGGGAGCCTTGTTATGCTGATGGGCGGGATGTAAATTGCCAACTGCCTCACTGGAGGAGTGCATTGCGTTCCCTAAAACAAGTAAACAACAGAGCTACAGAGCCAAGGGCACTTCCAGTCTATGGAATATACCTTGGGAAACCTGAAAATCAATAAGACAGAGCCACCCCCATATTTAGGGCTGCACTGTTTACAAGAACCTCAACTTGGGTACACCTTAAATATCCCAGGAAATATAAAAATGGATCAAAAAACTGTGGTATTTATGTACGATGGAATATCCCTCAGCCATGAAATCAATGTCATAAGACCAGGAGCAGCAAAGTGAGTAGATTCAGGTACGATGATTCTAAGTGAAATAAGTCACACAGAAAAAGAAACTTATCATAAGATATCACTTATGAAGATCCTGTAAAAATGGCTACACATGAACTGATTTAGGAAAGAGAACAGAGTCTCACATTTAGAAAACACTCTTATGCCTGCTTAAGGGGAAAGGAGAGGTGGGGTGATGCATAAAACCAGAGTTTGATATAAGTAGAGGTACCATATCTAAAACAAACTGTGGAATAGAAAAGACCTACACCTTCCTCAGTGAAAGGGACTCAAAACCCCATATTTCCCGCAGAGGAAAGATCTGATTAGTAAGAATCTTAAAACCTATGTATTGATATGTCTCTGTAAGGGAATCCAGTGTGTCTAGACTGGCATAAACCTGGCAGCGAGAATCAGCTCAAACCCACAATAAAAAGGAATTTCAAAACAAACACAAAAAACAGCGAAATTCTTTAAAATTCCTGCAGTGTCTCTGATGAAACCTGGAATGACCCTATCTACAATGACAGCTGGATGTGGTATAAGGCTGGACACTTGGGACTGAGAGGATTGGTGAGATTGGGTGAGCAAATGCAGACCCTTTAAAGCAAAAATGGATGGCCCCCATTCCATGGGTCCCAACTCTCCAGGTTGAAGGGAATATTACTACAGCTATAACATGTATGGGAAACCTAGAGAATTGACATACTCTGAATACAAAAGGTTTCTAAAACTCAAAAAATAGTCCCTCTCCTGGTGCTCCGGTTTGACTTTCCAACTGCTTTACTATCAATCTCCCAAATTGGAGAGACAGCCCCTTTAACCTCCTGGTTTGCACAGGTTGCCAATTTGGCAGAGGATGGAAGGGAAGAGGGAGAACCAATGAGAGACTAGCTGTTAGGCATTTGGACGGGCACATGTCTCTCTAATTTCCCGTCAGGAAGAAGAATTAACCAGAGTCTCAGCCACCCACCGAGAACTAGTAAAGGTCCTCAACCAAAATTTTGGACTTGCGTACAGCTCACAAAAAACGAGTTGAAAAATGGAGCTCAGTGACACAGCAATTCACAAACTGGCAGAGTAATAAAGGACAACTATCGTCCAAAAATCTGTTGAGGGAAGACAACGAGGCAGACTTGAAAGTGAGGCAGAATAGCAGGAAACAGATTTCAAGAGGTACGTTGGAATCGCCTTTAAAGCACAGGATGAGGAGCACAACTTCGAAAATGACGCACTTGGCCAAAGAGGGTGTATGCGTTTTCTCCTGAATATATTCAGGAGAAAACGCATACGCCCTTTTTGGCGAAGCAAGCAAGTGGGCAATGCAAATCTGCACTACAAAGAAGTATCACTTCCCACCGGTCAAAAGGGACATCCACAAATGTGTAAAAACCAGAAAGGCAAGACAGGCCCTGGAGAACAGGGAGCCTTGTTATGGTGATGGGCGTGATGTAAATTGGCAACTGCCTATCTGGAGGAGTGCATTGCGTTCCCTAAAACAAGAAAACAACAGAGCTACAGAGCCAAGGGCACTTCCAGTCTAGGGAATATACCTTGGGATAACTGAAAATCAATAAGACAGAGCCACCCCCAAATTTAGGGCTGCACTGCTTACAAGAACCTCAACTTGGGTACACCTTAAATATCCCAGGAAATATAAAAATGGATCAAAAAACTGTGGTATTTATGTACGATGGAATATCCCTCAGCCATGAAATCAATGTCATAAGACCAGGAGCAGCAAAGTGAGTAGATTCAGGTACGATGATTCTAAGTGAAATAAGTCACACAGAAAAAGAAACTTATCATAAGATATCACTTATGAAGATCCTGTAAGCATGGCTACACATGAACTGAGTTCGGAAAGAGAACAGAGTCTCACATTTAGAAAACACTCTTATGCCTGCTTAAGGGGAAAGGAGAGGTGGGGTGGTGCATAAAACCAGAGTTTGATATAAGTACAGGTAACATTTCTAAAATCAACTGTGGAATATAAAAGACCTACACCTTCCTCAGTGAAAGGGACTCAAAACCCCATATTTCCCGCAGACGAATAGATCTGCCTAGTAAGAATCTTAAAACCTATGTATTGATATGTCTCTGTAAGGGAATCAAGTGTGTCTAGACTGGCATAAACATGGCAGCGAGAATCAGCTCAAACCCACTATAAAAAGGAATTTCAAAAACAAAACCAAAAAACAGGGAAATTATTTACAATTCCTTCAGGGTCTCTGATGAAACCTGGAATGACACGATCTACAATGACAGCTGGATGTGGCATAAGGCTGGACACTTGGGACTGACAGGATTGGTGAGATTGGGTGAGCAAATGCAGACCCTTTAAAGCAAAAATGCATGGCCCCCATTCCATGGTTCCCAACTCTCCATGTTGAAGGGAATATTACTACAGCTATAACATGTATGGGAAACCTAGAGAATGGACACAATGTTAATTCAAAAGGTTTCTAAAACTCAACGAGTAGTCCCCCTCCTGGTGCTCTGGTTTGACTTTCCAACTGCTTTACTATCAATCTCCCAAATTGGAGAGACAACCCCTTTAACCTCCTGGTGCGCACATGTTGCCAATTTGCAAGAGGATAAAGGGAAGAGGGAGAACCAATGAGAGAGTAGCTGTGAGGCATTTGGACGGGCACATGTCACTCTAATTTCCCAGCAGGAAGAAGAATTAACCAGAGTCTCAGACACCCACCGGGAACCAGTATAGGTCCTGAACCAATATTTTGGACTTGCGTACAGCTCACAAAAAACGAGTGGAAAAATGGAGATCAGGGGCATAGCAATTCACAAACTGGCAGAGTAATATAGGACAACTATCGTCCAAAAATCTGTTGAGGGAAGGCAACGAGGCGGACTTGAAAGCGAGGCAGAATAGCAGGAAACAGATTTCAAGAGGTACGTTGGAATTGCCTTTAAAGCACAGGAAGAGGGGCACAACTTCGACAATGACACACTTGGCCAAAAAGGGCGTATGCGTTTTCTCCTGAATATATTCAGGAGAAAACGCATACGCCCTTTTTGTCCAAGCAAGCAAGCGGGCAATGCAAATCTGCACTACAAAGAAGTATCACTTCCCACCGGTCAAAAGGGACATCCACAAAATGTGTAAAAACCAGAAAGGCAAGACAGGCCCTGGAGAACAGGGAGCCTTGTTATGCTGATGGGCGGGATGTAAATTGCCAACTGCCTCACTGGAGGAGTGTATTGTGTTCCCTAAAACAAGTAAACAACAGAGCTACAGAGCCAAGGGCACTTCCAGTATAGGGAATATACCTTGGGAAAACTGAAAATCAATAAGAGAGAGCCAACCCCAAATTTAGGGCTGCACTGCTTACAAGAACCTCAACTTGGTTACACCTTAAATATCCCAGGAAATATAAAAATGGTTCAAACAATTGTGGTACTTATGTACGATGGAATATCCCTCAGCCATGAAATCAATGTCATAAGACCAGGAGAAGCAAAGTGAGTGGCTTTAGGTACGATGATTCTAAGTGAAGTCACACAGAAAAAGATACTTATCATAAGATATCACTTATGAAGATCCTGTAAACATGGCTACACGTGAACTGAGTTAAGAAAGAGAACAGAGTCTCACATTTAGAAAACACTGTTATGCCTGCTTAACGGGGGAGGAGAGGTGGGGTGATGCATAAAACCAGAGTTTGATATAAGCAGAGGTAAAATTTCTATAAGCAACTGTGGAATAGACAAGACCTACACCTTCATAAGAGAAAGGGACTCAATACCACATATTTCCCGCAGAGGAATAGATCTGACTAGAAACAATCCTAAAACCTATGTATTACTATGTCTCTGTAAGGGAATCAAGTGTGTAGACTGGCATAAACATGGCAGCGAGAATCAGCTCAAACCCACTATAAAAAGGAATTTCAAAAACAAAACCAAAAAACCGGGAAATTCTTTACAATTCCTTCAGGGTCTCTGATGAAACCTGGAATGACCCTATCTACAATGACAGCTGGATGTGGCATAAGGCTGGACACTTGGGACTGAGAGGATTAGTGAGATTGGGTGAGCAAATGCAGACCCTTTAAAGCAAAAACGCATGGCCCCCATTCCATGGGTTCCAACTCTCCATGTTGAAGGGAATATTACTACAGTTATAACATATACGGGAAACCTAGAGAATGGACACAATGTTAATACAAAATGTTTCTAAAACTCAACGAGTAGTCCCCCTCCTGGTGCTCTGGTTTGACTTTCCAACTGCTTTACTATCAATCTCCCAACTTGGAGAGACAACCCCTTTAACCTACTGGTTCGCACAGGTTGCCAATTTTCAAGAGGATGGAAGGGAAGAGGGAGAACCAATGAGAGAGTAGCTGTGAGGCATTTGGACGGGCACATGTCACTCTAAATTCCCGTCAGGAAGAAGAATTAACCAGAGTCTCAGCCACCCACCGGGAACCAGTTTAGGTCCTGAACCAAAATTTTGGTATTGCGTACAGCTCACAAATAACGAGTTGAAAAATGGAGCTCAGGGGCATAGCAATTCACAAACTGGCAGAGTAATAAAGGACAACTATCGTCCAAAAATCTGCTGAGGGAAGGCAACGAGGCGGACTTGAAAGCGAGGCAGAATAGCAGGAAACAGATTTCAAGAGGTACGTTGGAATTGCCTTTAAAGCATAGGAAGAAGGGCACAACTTCCACAATGACACACTTGGCCAAAAAGGGCATATGCGTTTTCTCCTGAATATATTCAGGAGAAAACGCATACGCCCTTTTTGTCCAAGCAAGCAAGCGGGCAATGCAAATCTGCACTACAAAGAAGTATCACTTCCCAACGGTCAAAAGGGACTTCCACAAAATGTGTAAAATCCAGAAAGGCAAGACAGGCCCTGGAGAACAGGGAGCCTTGTTATGCTGATGGGCGGGATGTAAATTGACAACTACCTCACTGGAGGTGTGTATTCTGTTCCCTAAAACAAGTAAACAACAGAGCTACAGAGCCAAGGGCACTTCCAGTCTAGGGAATATACCTTGGGAAAACTGAAAATCAATAAGACAGAGCCACCCCCAAATTTAGGGTTGCACTGCTTACAAGAACCTCAACTTGGGTACACCTTAAATATACCAGGAAATATAAAAATGGTTCAAAAAATTGTGGTACTTATGTACGATGGAATATCCCTCAGCCATGAATTCAATGTCATAAGACCAGGAGCAGCAAAGTGAGTGGATTCAGGTACGATGATTCTAAGTGAAGTCACACAGAAAAAGAAACTTATCATAAGATATCACTTATGAAGATCCTGTAAACATAGCTACACATGAACTGAGTTAAGAAAGAGAACAGAGTCTCACATTTAGAAAACACTCTTATGCCTGCTTAAGGGGGGAGGAGAGGTGGGGTGATGCATAAAACTAGAGTTTGATATAAGCACAGGTATAATTTCTATAACCAACTGTGGAATAGACAAGACCTACACCTTCCTCAGTGAAAGGGACTCAAAACCACATATTTCCCGCAGAGGAATAGATCTGACTAGAAACAATCCTAAAACCTATGTATTGCTATGATTCCGTAAGGGAATTAAGTGTGTAGACTGGCATAAACATGGAGGAGAATCAGCTCAAACAGACTATAAAAAGGAATTTCAAAAACAAAACCAAAAAACAGGGAAATTCTTTACAATTCCTTCAGGGTCTCTGATGAAACCTGGAATGACCCTATCTACAATGACAGCTGGAAGTGGCATAAGGCTGGACACTTGGGACTCAGAGGATAGGTGAGATTCGGTGAGCAAATGCAGACCCTATAAAGCAAAAATGCATGGCCCCCATTCCATTGGTCCCAACTCTCCAGGTTGAAGGGAATATTACTACAGCTATAACATGTACGGGAAACCTAGAGAATGGACACCCTGTGAATACAAATGGTTTCTAAATTTCTACGAATAGTCCCTCTCCTGGTGCTCCGGTTTGACTTTCCAACTGCCTTACTATCAATCTCCGAAGTTGGAGAGAAAGCCCCTTTAACCTCCTGGATCGCACAGGTTGCCAATTTGGCAGAGGATGGAAGGGAAGAGGGAGAAACAATGAGAGAGTAGCTGTTAGGCATTTGGACGTTCACATGTCACTCTAATTTCCCGGCAGGAAGAAGAATTAACCAAACTCTCAGTCACCCACCGGGAACCAGTATCGGTCCTGAACCAAAATTTTGGACTTGCGTTCAGCTCACAAAAAACGAGTTGAAAAATGGAGCTCAGGGGCAGAGCAATTCACACACTGGCAGAGTAATAAAGGACATCTATCGTCCAAAAATCTGTTGAGTGAAGGCAACGAGGCGGACTTCAAAGCGAGGCAGTATAGCAGGAAACAGATTTCAAGAGGTACGTTGGAATCACCTTTAAAGCACAGGAAGAGGGGCACAAATTCGACAATGACGCACTTGGCCAAAAAGGGTGTATGCGTTTTCTCCTTAATATATTCAGGAGAAAACGCATACGCCCTTTTTGGCCAAGCAAGCATGCGGGCAATGCATATCTGCACTACAATGAAGTATCACTTCCCACCGGACAAAAGGGACATCCACAAATGTGTAAGAACCAGAAAGGCAAGACAGGCCCTGGAGAACAGGGAGCCTTGTTATGCTGATGGGCGGGATGTAAATTGCCAACTGCCTCACAGGAGGAGTGCATTGTGTTCCCTAAAACAAGTAAACAACAGAGCTACAGAGCCAAGGGCACTTCCAGTCTAGGGAATATACCTTGGGAAAACTGAAAATCAATAAGACAGAGCCACCCCAACTTAGGGCTGCACTGCTTACAAGAACCTCAACTTGGGTACACCTTAAATATCCCAGGAAATATAAAAATGGTTCAAAAAATGGTGGTACTTATGTACGATCGAATATCCCTCAGCCATGAAATCAATGTCATAAGACCAGGAGCATCAAAGTGAGTGGATACAGGTACGATGATTCTAAGTGAAATAAGTCACACAGAAAAAAGAAACTTATCATAAGATATCACTTATGAAGATCCTGTAAACATGGCTACACATGAACTGATTTAATAAAGAGAATAGAGTCTCACATTTAGAAAACACTGTTATGCCTGCTTAAGGGGAGAGGAGAGGTGGGGTGATGCATCAAACCAGAGTTTGATATAAGCACAGGTACCGTTTGTATAACCAACTGTGGAACAGACAAGACCTACACCTTCCTCAGTGAAAGGGACTCAAAACGCCATATTTCCGGCAGAGGAATACATCTGACTATTAACAATCCTAAAACTTATGTATTGATATGTCTATGTAAGGGAATCAAGTGTGTAGACTGGCATAAACATGGCAGCGAGAATCAGCTCAAACCCAGTATAAAAAGGAATTTCAAAAACAAAACCAAAAAACAGGGAAATTCTTTACAGTTCCTTCAGGGTCTCTGATGAAACCTGGAATGACCCTATCTACAATGACAGCTGGATGTGGTATAAGGCAGGACACTTGGGACTGAGAGGATTGGTGAGATTGGGTGAGCAAATGCACACCATTTAAAGCAAAAATGCACGGCCTCCATTCCATGGGTCCCAACTCTCCATGTTGAAGGGAATATTACTACAGCTATAACATGTACGGGAAACCTAGGGAATGGACACACTGTGAATACAAAAGGTTTCTAAAACTCAACGAGTAGTCCCTCTCCTGGTGCTCTGGTTTGACTTTCCAACTGCTTTACTATCAATCTCCCAAATTGGAGAGACCGCCCCTTTAAACTTCTGGTTCGCACAGGTTGCCAATTTCGCAGAGGATGGAAGGGAAGAGGGAGAACCAATGAGACAGTAGCTGTTAGGCATTTGGACGGGCACATGTCACTCTAATTTCCCGGCAGGAAGAAGAATAAACCAGAGTCTCAGCCACCCACCCGGAACCAGTATAGGTTCTGAACCAAAATTTTGGACTTGCGTACAGCTCACAAAAAACGAGTTGAATAATTGAGCTCAGGGGCACAGCAATTCACAAACTGGCAGAGTAATAAAGGACAACTCTCGTCCAAAAATGTGTTGAGGGAAGGCAACGAGGCGGACTTGAAAGCGCGGCAGAATAGTAGGAAACAGATTTCAAGAGGTACGTTGGATTCGCCTTTAAAGCACAGGAAGAGGGGCACAACTTCGACAATGACGGACTTGGCCAAAAAGTTTGTATGCTTTTTCTCCTGAATATATTCAGGAGAAAACGCATACGCCCTTTTTGGCCAAGCAAGCAAGCGGGCAATGCAATTCTGCACTACAAAGAAGTATCACTTCCCACCGGTCAAAAGGGACATCCACAAATGTGTAAAAACCAGAAAGGCAAGACAGGCCCTGGAGAAGAGGGAGCATTGTTATGCTGATTGGCAGGATGTAAATTGCCAACTGCCTCACTGGAGGAGTGCATTGCGTTCCTTAAAACAAGTAAACAACAGAGCTACAGAGCCAAGGGCTCTTCCAGTCTAGGGAATATACCTTGGGAAAACTGAAAATCAATAAGAGAGAGCCAACCCCAAATTTAGGGCTGCACTGCTTACAAGAACCTTAACTTGGGTACACCTTAAATATCCCAGTCAATATAAATATGGTTCAAAAAACAGTGGTATTTTTGTACGATGGAATATACCTCAGCTATGAAATCAATGTCATAAGACAAGGAGCAGCAAAACGAGTGGATTCAGGTACGATGATTCTAAGTGAAATAAGTCACACAGAAAAAGAAACTAATCATAAGATATCACTTATGAAGATCCTGTGAACTTGGCTACACATGAACTGAGTTAGGAAAGAGAACAGAGTCTCACATTTAGAAAACACTCTTATGCCTGTTTAAGGGGGAAGGAGAGGTGGGGTGATGCATAAAACCAGAGCTTGATACAAGCACAGTTACCGTTTCTAAAACCAACTTTGGAATAGACAAGACCTACACCTTCCTAACTGAAAGGGACACAAAACCCCATATTTCCCGCAGAGGAATAGATCTGACTAGTAAGAATCTTAAAACCTATGTATTGATATGTCTCCGTAAGGGAATCAGGTGTGTCTAGACTGGCATAAACATGGCAGCGAGAATCAGCTCAAACCCACTATAAAAAGGAATTTCAAAAACAAAACCAAAAAACAGGGAAATTCTTTACAATTCCTTCAGGGTCTCTGATGAAACCTGGAATAACCCTATCTACAATGACAGCTGGATGTGGTATAAGGCTGGACACTTGGGACTGAGAGGATTGGTGAGATTGGGTGAGCAAATGCAGACCCTTTAAAGCAAAAATGCATGGCCCCCATTCCATGGGTCCCAACTCTCCATGTTAAAGGGAATATTACAACAGCTATAACATGTATGGGAAACCTAGAGAATGGACACACTGTGAATACAAAAGGTTTCTAAAACTCAACGAATAGTCCCTGTCCTGGTGCTCCGGTTTGACTTTCCAACTGCTTTACTATCAATCTCCCAACTTGGAGAGACAGCCCCTTTAAGCTCCTTGTTCGCACAGGTTGCCAATTTGGCAGAGGATGGAATGGAAGAGGGACAACCAATGGGAGAGTAGCTGTTAGGCATTTGGACGGGCACATGTCACTCTAATTTCCCGGCAGGAAGACGAATTAACCAAAGTCTCAGCCTACAACCGGGAACCAGTATAGGTCCTGAACCAAAATTTTGGACTTGCGTACGGCTCACAAAAAACGAGTTGAAAAATGGAGCTCAGGGGCACAGCAATTCACAAACTGGCAGAGTAATAAAGGACAACTATCGTCCAAAAATCTGTTGAGGGAAGGCAACGAGGCGGACTTGAAAGCGAGGCAGAATAGCAGGAAACAGATTTCAAGAGGTACGTTGGAAGAGCCTTTAAAGCACAGGAAGAGGGGCACAACTTCGACAATGACACACTGGGCCAATAAGGGCGTATGCGTTTTCTCCTGAATATATTCCTGAATATATTCAGGAGGAAACGCATACGCCCTTTTTGGCCAAGCAAGCAAGCGGGCAATGCAAATCTGCACTACAAAGAAATATCACTTCCCACAGGTCAAAAGGGACATCCACAAAATATGTAAAAACCAGAAAGGCAAGACAGGCCCTGTAGAAAAGGGAGCCTTCTTATGCTGATGGGCGGGATGTAAATTGCCAACTGCGTCACTGGAGGAGTGTATTGTGTTCCCTAAAACAAGTAAACAGTAGAGCTACAGAGCCAAGGGCACTTCCAGTCTAGGGAATATACCTTGGAAAAACTGAAAATCAAAAAGACACAGCCACCCCCAAATTTAGGGCTGCACTGCTTACAAGAACCTCAAGTTGGGTACACCTTAAATATCCCAGGAAATACAAATATGGTTCAAAAAATTGTGGTACTTATGTACGATGTAATATCCCTCAGCCATGAAATCAATGTCATAAGAACAGGAGCAGCAAAGTGAGTGGATTCAGGTACGATGATTCTAAGTGAAATAAGTCACACAGAAAAAAGAAACTTATCATAAGATATCACTTATGAAGATCCTGTAAACATGGCTACACATGAAATGAGTTAAGAAAGAGAACAGAGTCTCACATTTAGAAAACACTGTTATGCCTTCTTAAGGGGGGAGGAGAGGTGGGGTGATGCATAAAACAAGAGTTTGATATTAGTACAGGTACCGTTTGTAAAACCAACTGTGGAATAGACAAGACCTACACCTTCCTCAGTGAAAGGGACTCAAAACCCCATATTTCCCGCAGAGGAATAGATCTGACTAGTAACAATCCTAAAACTTATGTATTGATATGACTCCGTAAGGGAATCAAGTGTGTAGCCTGGCATAAACATGGCAGCGAGAATCAGCTCAAACCCACTATAAAAAGGAATTTCAAAAACAAAACCAAAAAACAGGGAAATTATTTACAATTCTTTCAGGGTCTCTGATGAAACCTGGAATGACAGGATCTACAATGACAGCTGGATATGGCATAAGGCTGGACACTTGGGACTGACAGGATTGGTGAGATTGGGTGAGCAAATGCAGACCCTTTAAAGCAAAAATGCATGGCCCCCATTCCATGGTTCCCAACTCTCCATGTTGAAGGGAATATTACTACAGCTATAACATGTATGGGAAACCTACAGAATGGACACAATGTTAATTCAAAAGGTTTCTAAAACTCAACGAGTAGTCCCCCTCCTGGTGCTCTGGTTTGACTTTCCAACTGCTTTACTATCAATCTCCCAAATTGGAGAGACAACCCCTTTAACCTCCTGGTTCGCACATGTTGCCAATTTGCAAGAGGATAAAGGGAAGAGGGAGAACCAATGAGAGAGTAGCTGTGAGGCATTTGGACGGGCATATGTCACTCTAATTTCCCAGCAGGAAGAAGAATTAACCAGAGTCTCAGCCACCCACCGAGAACCAGTATAGGTCCTGAACCAATATTTTGGACTTGCGTACAGCTCACAAAAAACGAGTGGAAAAATGGAGATCAGGGGCATAGCAATTCACAAACTGGCAGAGTAATATAGGACAACTATCGTCCAAAAATCTGTTGAGGGAAGGCAACGAGGCGGACTTGAAAGCGAGGCAGAATAGCAGGAAACAGATTTCAAGAGGTACGTTGGAATTGCCTTTAAAGCACAGGAAGAGGGGCACAACTTCGACAATGACACACTTGGCCAAAAAGGGCGTATGCGTTTTCTCCTGAATTTATTCAGGAGAAAACGCATACGCCCTTTTTGTCCAAGCAAGCAAGCGGGCAATGCAAATCTGCACTACAAAGAAGTATCACTTCCCAACGGTCAAAAGGGACATCCACAAAATGTGTAAAAACCAGAAAGGCAAGACAGGCCCTGGAGAACAGGGAGCCTTGTTATGCTGATGGGCGGGATGTAAATTGTCAACTGCCTCACTGGAGGAGTGTATTGTGTTCCCTAAAACAAGTAAACAACAGAGCTACAGAGCCAAGGGCACTTCCAGTCTAGGGAATATACCTTGGGAAAACTGAAAATCAATAAGAGAGAGCCAACCCCAAATTTAGGGCTGCACTGCTTACAAGAACCTCAACTTGGTTACACCTTAAATATCCCAGGAAATATAAAAATGGTTCAAACAATTGTGGTACTTATGTACGATGGAATATCCCTCAGCCATGAAATCAATGTCATAAGACCAGGAGAAGCAAAGTGAGTGGCTTCAGGTACGATGATTCTAAGTGAAGTCACACAGAAAAAGAAACTTATCATAAGATATCACTTATGAAGATCCTGTAAACATGGCTACACGTGAACTGAGTTAAGAAAGAGAACAGAGTCTCACATTTAGAAAACACTGTTATGCCTGCTTAACGGGGGAGGAGAGGTGGGGTGATGCATAAAACCAGAGTTTCATATAAGCAGAGGTACAATTTCTATAAGCAACTGTGGAATAGAGAAGACCTACACCTTCATAAGAGAAAGGGACTCAATACCACATATTTCCCGCAGAGGAATAGATCTGACTAGAAACAATCCTAAAACCTATGTATTACTATGTCTCTGTAAGGGAATCAAGTGTGTAGACTGGCATAAACATGGCAGCGAGAATCAGCTCAAACCCACTATAAAAAGGAATTTCAAAAACAAAACCAAAAAACCGGGAAATTCTTTACAATTCCTTCAGGGTCTCTGATGAAACCTGGAATGACCCTATCTACAATGACAGCTGGATGTGGCATAAGGCTGGACACTTGGGACTGAGAGGATTAGTGAGATTGGGTGAGCAAATGCAGACACTTTAAAGCAAAAACGCATGGCCCCCATTCCATGGGTTCCAACTCTCCATGTTGAAGGGAATATTACTACAGCTATAACATATACGGGAAACCTAGAGAATGGACAAAATGTTAATACAAATGGTTTCTAAAACTCAACGAGTAGTCCCCCTCCTGGTGCTCTGGTTTGACTTTCCAACTGCTTTACTATCAATCTCCCAACTTGGAGAGACAACCCCTTTAACCTCCTGGTTCGCACAGGTTGCCAATTTGCAAGAGGATGGAAGGGAAGAGGGAGAACCAATGAGAGAGTAGCTGTGAGGCATTTGGACGGGCACATGTCACTCTAAATTCCCGGCAGGAAGAAGAATTAACCAGAGTATCAGACACCCACCGGGAACCAGTATAGGTCCTGAACCAAAATTTTGGTCTTGCGTACAGCTCACAAGTAACTAGTTGAAAAATGGAGCTCAGGGGCATAGCAATTCACAAACTGGCAGAGTAATAAAGGACAACTATCGTCCAAAAATCTGCTGAGGGAAGGCAACGAGGCGGACTTGAAAGCGAGGCAGAATAGCAGGAAACAGATTTCAAGAGGTACGTTGGAATTGCCTTTAAAGCATAGGAAGAAGGGCACAACTTCGACAATGACACACTTGGCCAAAAAGGGGGTATGCGTTTTCACCTGAATATATTCAGGAGAAAACGCATATGCCCTTTTTGGCCAAGCAAGCAAGCGGGCAATGCAAATCTGCACTACAAAGAAGTATCACTTCCCAACGGTCAAAAGGGACTTCCACAAAATGTGTAAAAACCAGAAAGGCAAGACAGGCCCTGGAGAACAGGGAGCCTTGTTATGCTGATGGGCGGGATGTAAATTGACAACTACCTCACTGGAGGTGTGTATTGTGTTCCTTAAAACAAGTAAACAACAGAGCTACAGAGCCAAGGGCACTTCCAGTCTAGGGAATATACCTTGGGAAAACTGAAAATCAATAAGACAGAGCCACCCCCAAATTTAGGGTTGCACTGCTTACAAGAACCTCAACTTGGGTACACCTTAAATATACCAGGAAATATAAAAATGGTTCAAAAAATTGTGGTACTTATGTACGATGGAATATCCCTCAGCCATGAATTCAATGTCATAAGACCAGGAGCAGCAAATTGAGTGGATTCAGGTACGATGATTCTAAGTGAAGTCACACAGAAAAAGAAACTTATCATAAGATATCACTTATGAAGATCCTGTAAACATAGCTACACATGAACGGAGTTAAGAAAGAGAACAGAGTCTCACATTTAGAAAACACTGTTATGCCTGCTTAAGGGGGGAGGAGAGGTGGGGTGATGCATAAAACTAGAGTTTGATATAAGCACAGGTACAATTTCTATAACCAACTGTGGAATAGACAAGACCTACACCTTCCTCAGTGAAAGGGACTCAAAACCACATATTTCCCGCAGAGGAATAGATCTGACTAGAAACAATCCTAAAACCTATGTATTGCTATGATTCCGTAAGGGAATTAAGTGTGTAGACTGGCATAAATATGGAGGAGAATCAGCTCAAACAGACTATAAAAAGGAATTTCAAAAACAAAACCTAAAAACAGGGAAATTCTTTACAATTCCTTCAGGGTCTCTGATGAAACCTGGAATGACCCTATCTACAATGACAGCTGGAAGTGGCATAAGTCTGGACACTTGGGACTCAGAGGATTGGTGAGATTCGGTGAGCAAATGCAGACCCTATAAAGCAAAAATGCATGGCCCCCATTCCATTGGTCCCAACTCTCCAGGTTGAAGGGAATATTACTACAGCTATAACATGTACGGGAAACCTAGAGAATGGACACCCTGTGAATACAAATGGTTTCTAAAATTCTACGAATAGTCCCTCTCCTGGTGCTCCAGTTTGACTTTCCAACTGCCTTACTATCAATCTCCGAAGTTGGAGAGAAAGCCCCTTTAACCTCCTGGATCGCACAGGTTGCCAATTTGGCAGAGGATGGAAGGGAAGAGGGAGAAACAATGAGAGAGTAGCTGTTAGGCATTTGGACGTTCACATGTCACTCTAATTTCCCGGCAGGAAGAAGAATTAACCAAACTCTCAGCCACCCACCGGGAACCAGTATAGGTCCTAAACCAAACTTTTGGACTTGCGTTCAGCTCACAAAAAACGAGTTGAAAGATGGAGCTCAGGGGCAGAGCAATTCACACACTGGCAGAGTAATAAAGGACATCTATCGTCCAAAAATCTGTTGAGTGAAGGCAACGAGGCGGACTTCAAAGCGAGGCAGAATAGCAGGAAACAGATTTCAAGAGGTACGTTGGAATCACCTTTAAAGCACAGGAAGAGGGGCACAAATTCGACAATGACGCACTTGGCCAAAAAGGGCGTATGCGTTTTCTCCTTAATATATTCAGGAGAAAACGCATATGCCCTTTCTGGCCAAGCAAGCATGCGGGCAATGCATATCTGCACTACAATGAAGTATCACTTCCCACCGGACAAAAGGGACATCCACAAATGTGTAAGAACCAGAAAGGCAAGACAGGCCCTGGAGAACAGGGAGCCTTGTTATGCTGATGGGCGGGATGTAAATTGCCAACTGCCTCACAGGAGGAGTGCATTGTGTTCCCTAAAACAAGTAAACAACAGAGCTACAGAGCCAAGGGCACTTCCAGTCTAGGGAATATACCTTGGGAAAACTGAAAATCAATAAGACAGAGCCACCCCAACTTAGGGCTGCACTGCTTACAAGAACCTCAACTTGGGTACACCTTAAATATCCCAGGAAATATAAAAATGGTTCAAAAAATGGTGGTACTTATGTACGATCGAATATCCCTCAGCCATGAAATCAATGTCATAAGACCAGGAGCATCAAAGTGAGTGGATTCAGGTACGATGATTCTAAGTGAAATAAGTCACACAGAAAAAAGAAACTTATCATAAGATATCACTTATGAAGATCCTGTAAACATGGCTACACATGAACTGATTTAATAAAGAGAATAGAGTCTCACATTTAGAAAACACTGTTATGCCTGGTAAGGGGAGAGGAGAGGTGGGGTGATGCATCAAACCAGAGTTTGATATAAGCACAGGTACCGTTTGTATAACCAACTGTGGAACAGACAAGACCTACACCTTCCTCAGTGAAAGGGACTCAAAACGCCATATTTCCGGCAGAGGAATACATCTGACTATTAACAATCCTAAAACTTATGTATTGATATGTCTATGTAAGGGAATCAAGTGTGTAGACTGGCATAAACATGGCAGCGAGAATCAGCTCAAACCCACTATAAAAAGGAATTTCAAAAACAAAACCAAAAAACAGGGAAATTCTTTACAGTTCCTTCAGGGTCTCTGATGAAACCTGGAATGACCCTATCTACAATGACAGCTGGATGTGGTATAAGGCAGGACACTTGGGACTGAGAGGATTGGTGAGATTGGGTGAGCAAATGCACACCATTTAAAGCAAAAATGCACGGCCTCCATTCCATGGGTCCCAACTCTCCATGTGGAAGGGAATATTACTACAGCTATAACATGTACGGGAAACCTAGAGAATGGACACACTGTGAATACAAAAGGTTTCTAAAACTCAACGAGTAGTCCCTCTCCTGGTGCTCTGGTTTGACTTTCCAACTGCTTTACTATCAATCTCCCAAATTGGAGAGACCGCCCCTTTAAACTTCTGGTTCCCACAGGTTGCCAATTTGGCAGAGGATGGAAGGGAAGAGGGAGAACCAATGAGACAGTAGCTGTTAGGCATATGGACGGGCACATGTCACTCTAATTACCCGGCAGGAAGAAAAATTAACCAGAGTCTCAGCCACCCACCGGGAACCAGTATAGGTTCTGAACCAAAATTTTGGACTTGCGTACAGCTCACAAAAAACGAGTTGAATAATTGAGCTCAGGGGCACAGCAATTCACAAACTGGCAGAGTAATAAAGGACAACTCTCGTCCAAAAATCTGTTGAGGGAAGGCAACGAGGCGGACTTGAAAGCGAGGCAGAATAGTAGGAAACAGATTTCAAGAGGTACGTTGGATTCGCCTTTAAAGCACAGGAAGAGGGGCACAACTTCGACAATGACGGACTTGGCCAAAAAGTTTGTATGCTTTTTCTCCTGAATATATTCAGGAGAAAACGCATACGCCCTTTTTGGCCAAGCAAGCAAGCGGGCAATGCAATTCTGCACTACAAAGAAGTATCACTTCCCACCGGTCAAAAGGGACATCCAAAAATGTGTAAAAACCAGAAAGGCAAGACAGGCCCTGGAGAACAGGGAGCATTGTTATGCTGATGGGCGGGATGTAAATTGCCAACTGCCTCACTGGAGGAGTGCATTGCGTTCCCTAAAACAAGTAAAAAACAGAGCTACAGAGCCAAGGGCACTTCCAGTCTAGGGAATATACCTTGGGAAAACTGAAAATCAATAAGAGAGAGCCAACCCCAAATTTAGGGCTGCACTGCTTACAAGAACCTTAACTTGGGTACACCTTAAATATCCCAGTCAATATAAATATGGTTCAAAAAACAGTGGTATTTTTGTACGATGGAATATCCCTCAGCTATGAAATCAATGTCATAAGACAAGGAGCAGCAAAACGAGTGGATTCAGGTACGATGATTCTAAGTGAAATAAGTCACACAGAAAAAGAAACTAATCATAAGATCTCACTTATGAAGATCCTGTGAACATGGCTACACATGAACTGAGTTAGGAAAGAGAACAGAGTCTCACATTTAGAAAACACTCTTATGCCTGCTTAAGGGGGAAGGAGAGGTGGGGTGATGCATAAAACCAGAGTTTGATACAAGCACAGGTACCGTTTCTAAAACCAACTTTGGAATAGACAAGACCTACACCTTCCTAACTGAAAGGGACACAAAACCCCATATTTCCCGCAGAGGAATAGATCTGACTAGTAAGAATCTTAAAACCTATGTATTGATATGTCTCCGTAAGGGAATCAGGTTGTCTAGACTGGCATAAACATGGCAGCGAGAATCAGCTCAAACCCACTATAAAAAGGAATTTCAAAAACAAAACCAAAAAACAGGGAAATTCTTTACAATTCCTTCAGGGTCTCTGATGAAACCTGGAATAACCCTATCTACAATGACAGCTGGATGTGGTATAAGGCTGGACACTTGGGACTGAGAGGATTGGTGAGATTGGGTGAGCAAATGCAGACCCTTTAAAGCAAAAATGCATGGCCCCCATTCCATGGGTCCCAACTCTCCATGTTAAAGGGAATATTACAACAGCTATAACATGTATGGGAAACCTAGAGAATGGACACACTGTGAATACAAAAGGTTTCTAAAATTCAGCAAATAGTCCCTGTCCTGGTGCTCCGGTTTGACTTTCCAACTGCTTTACTATCAATCTCCCAACTTGGAGAGACAGCCCCTTTAAGCTCCTTGTTCGCACAGGTTGCCAATTTGGCAGAGGATGGAATGGAAGATTGACAACCAATGGGAGAGTAGCTGTTAGGCATTTGGACGGGCACATGTCACTCTAAATTCCCGGCAGGAAGAAGAATTAACCAAAGTCTCAGCCTACCACCGGGAACCAGTATAGGTCCTGAACCAAAATTTTGGACTTGCGTACGGCTCACAAAAAAAGAGTTGAAAAATGGAGCTCAGGGGCACAGCAATTCACAAACTGGCAGAGTAATAAAGGACAACTATCGTCCAAAAATCTGTTGAGGGAAGGCAACGAGGCGGACTTGAAAGCGAGGCAGAATAGCAGGAAACAGATTTCAAGAGGTACGTTGGAAGAGCCTTTAAAGCACAGGAAGAGGGGCACAACTTCGACAATGACACACTGGGCCAATAAGGGCGTATGCGTTTTCTCCTGAATATATTCCTGAATATATTCAGGAGGAAACGCATACGCCCTTTTTGGCCAAGCAAGCAAGCGGGCAATGCAAATCTGCACTACAAAGAAATATCACTTTCCACAGGTCAAAAGGGACATCCACAAAATATGTAAAAACCAGAAAGGCAAGACAGGCCCTGGAGAAAAGGGAGCCTTCTTATGCTGATGGGCGGGATGTAAATTGCCAACTGCCTCACTGGAGGAGTGTATTGTGTTCCCTAAAACAAGTAAACAGTAGAGCTACAGAGCCAAGGGCACTTCCAGTCTAGGGAATATACCTTGGAAAAACTGAAAATCAAATAGACAGAGCCACCCCCAAATTTAGGGCTGCAGTGCTTACAAGAACCTCAACTTGGGTACACCTTAAATATCCCAGGAAATATAAAAATGGTTAAAAAAACTGTGGTATTTATGTAAGATGGAATATCCCTCAGCCATGAAATCAATGTCATAAGCCCAGGAGCAGCAAAGTGATTGGATTCATGTACGATGATTCTAAGTGAAATAAGTCACACAGAAAAAGAAACTTATCATAAGATATCACTTATGAAGATCCTGTAAACATGGCTGCACATGAACTGAGTTAGGAAAGAGAACGGAGTCTCACATTTAGAAAACACTCTTATGCCTGCTTAAGGGGAAAGGAGAGGTGGGTTGATGCATAAAACCAGAGTTAGATATAAGTACAGGTACCATTTCTAAAACCAACTGTGGAATAGACAAGATCTACACCTTCCTCAGTGAAAGGGAATCAAAACATCGTATTTCCCGCAGAGGAATAGATCTGACTAGTAAGGATCTTAAAACCTATGTATTGATATGTCTCTATAAGGGAATCAAGTGTGTCTAGACTGGCATAAACATGACAGCGAGAATCAGCTCAAACCCACTATAAAAAGGAATTTCACAAACGAAACCAAAAAACAGGGAAATTCATTACATTTCCTTCAGGGTCTCTGATGAAACCTGGAATGACCCTATCTACAATGACAGCTGGATGTGGTATAAGGCTGGATACTTGGGACTGTGAAGATTGGTGAGATTGGGTGAGCAAATACAGACCCTTTAAAGCAAAAATGCATGGCCCCCATTCCATGGGTCCCAACTCTCCAGGTTGAAGGGAATATTACTACAGCTATAACATGTACGAGAAACCTAGAGAATGGACACACGGTGAATACAAAAGGTTTATAAACTCAACGAATAGTCCCTCTCATGGTGCTCTGGTTTGACTTTCCAACTGCTTTACTATCAATCTCCCAAATTGGAGAGACAGCACCTTTTAGCTGCTGGTTCGCACATGTTGCCAAATTTGCAGAGGATGGATGGGAAGAGGGAGAACCATAGAGAGAGTAGCTGTTAGGTATTTGGACGGGAACATGTCACTCTAATTTCCCGGCATGAAGAACAATTAACCAAAGTCTCAGCTACCCACCGGGAACCAGTATAGGTCCTGAACCAAAATTTTGGACTTGCATAGAGCTCACAAAAAACGAGTTGAAAAATTGAGCTCTGGGGCACAGCAATTCACAAACAGGCAGAGTAATAAAGGACAACTATCGTCCAAAAATCTGTTGAGGGAAGGCAACGAGGCAGACTTGAAAGCGAGGCAGAATAGCAGGAAACAGATTTCAAGAGGTACGTTGGAATCGCCTTTAAAGCACAGGAAGAGGGGCACTACTTCGACAATGACACACTGGGCCAATAAGGGCGTATGCGTTTTCTCCTGAATATATTCAGGAGAAAACGCATACGCCCTTTTTGGCCAAGCAAGCAAGCGGGCAATGCAAATCTGCCCTACACAGAAGTATCACTTCCCACCGGTCAAAAGGGACATCCACAAATGTGTAAAAACCAGAAAGGCAAGACATGCCCTGGAGAACAGGGAGCCTTGTTATGCTGATGGGCGGGATGTAAATTGCCAACTGCCTCACTGGAGGAGTGCATTGCGTTCCCTAAAACAAGTAAACAACAGAGCTACTGAGCCAAGGGCACTTCCAGTCTATGGAATATACCTTGGGAAACCTGAAAATCAATAAGACAGAGCCACCCCCATATTTAGGGCTGCACTGTTTACAAGAACCTCAACTTGGGTACACCTTAAATATCCCAGGAAATATAAAAATGGATCAAAAAACTGTGGTATTTATGTACGATGGAATATCCCTCAGCCATGAAATCAATGTCATAAGACCAGGAGCAGCAAAGTGAGTAGATTCAGGTACGATGATTCTAAGTGAAATAAGTCACACAGAAAAAGAAACTTATCATAAGATATCACTTATGAAGATCCTGTAAAAATGGCTACACATAAACTGATTTAGGAAAGAGAACAGAGTCTCACATTTAGAAAACACTCTTATGCCTGCTTAAGGGGAAAGGAGAGGTGGGGTGATGCATAAAACCAGAGTTTGATATAAGTAGAGGTACCATATCTAAAACAAACTGTGGAATAGACAAGACCTACACCTTCCTCAGTGAAAGGGACTCAAAACCCCATATTTCCCGCAGAGGAATAGATCTGATTAGTAAGAATCTTAAAACCTAAGTATTGATATGTCTCTGTAAGGGAATCCAGTGTGTCTAGACTGGCATAAACATGGCAGCGAGAATCAGCTCAAACCCACAATAAAAAGGAATTTCAAAAACAAAACCAAAAAACAGGGAAATTCTTTACAATTCCTTCAGGGTCTCTGATGAAACCTGGAATGACCCTATCTACAATGACAGCTGGATGTGGTATAAGGCTGGACACTTGGGACTGAGAGGATTGGTGAGATTGGGTGAGCAAATTCAGACCATTTAAAGCAAAAATGCATGGCCCCCATTCCTTGGGTACCAACTCTCCAGGTTGAAGGGAATATTACTACAGCTTTAACATGTATGGGAAACCTAGAGAATGGACACACTGTGAATACAAAAGGTTTATAAACTCAATGAATAGTCCCTCTCCTGGTGCTCCGGTTTGACTTTCCAACTGCTTTACTATCAATCTCCCAAATTGGAGAGACAGCCCCTTTAACCTCCTGGTTCGCACAGGTTGCCAATTTTGCAGAGGATGGAAGGGAAGAGGGAGAACCAAAGAGAGAGTAGCTGTTAGGCATTTGGACGGGCACATGTCACTGTAATTTCCCGGCAGGAAGAAGAATTAACCAAAGTCTCAGCCACCCACCGGGAACCAGTATAGATCATGAACCAAAATTTTGGACTTGTGTACAGCTCACAAAAAACGAGTTGAAAAATGGAGCTCAGGGGCACAGCAATTCACAAACTGGCAGAGTAATAAAGGACAACTATCGTCCCAAAATCTGTTGAGGGAAGGCAACGATGTGGACTTGAAAGTGAGGCAGAATAGAAGGAAACAGATTTCAAGAGGTACGTTGGAATCGCCTTTAAAGCACAGGAAGAGGGGCACAACTTCGACAATGACGCACTTGGCCAAAAGGGCGTATGCATTTTTTCCTGAATATATTCGGGAGAAAACGCATACGCCCTTTTTGGCCAAGCAAGCAAGCGGGCAATCCAAATCTGCACTACAAAGAAGTATCACTTCCCACCGGTCAAAAGGGACATCCACAAATGTGTAAAAACCAGAAAGGCAAGACAGGCCCTGGAGAACAGGGAGCCTTGTTATGCTGATGGGCGGGATGTAAATTGCCAACTGCCTCACTGGAGGAGTGCATTGCGTTCCCTAAAACAAGTAAACAACAGAGCTACAGAGCCAAGGGCACTTCCAGTCTAGGGAATATACCTTGGGAAAACTGAAAATCAATAAGACAAAGCTACCCCCAAATTTAGGGCTGCACTGCTTACAAGAACCTCAACTTGTGTACACCTTAAATATCCCAGGAAATATAAAAATGGTTCAAAAAATTGTAGTACTTATGTACGATGGAATATCCCTCAGCCATGAAATCAATGTCATAAGACCAGGAGCAGCAAAGTGAGTGCATTCAGGTACGAAGGTTCTAAGTGAAATAAGTCACACAGAAAAAGAAACTTATCATAAGATATCACTTATGAAGATCCTGTAAACATGGCTGCACATGAACTGAGTTAGGAATGAGAACAGAGTCTCACATTTAGAAAACACTCTTATGCCTTCTTAAGGGGGTAGGAGAGGTGGGGTGATGCATAAAACCTGAGTTTGACATAAGCACAGGTACCATTTCTAAAACCAACTTTGGAATAGACAAGACCTACACCTTCCTCAGTGAAAGGGCCTCAAAACCCCATATTTCCCACAGAGGAATAGATCTGACTAGTAAGAATCTTAAAACTTATGTATTGATATGTCACCGTAAGGGAATCAAGTATGTCTAGACTGGCATAAACATGGCAGCGAGAATCAGCTCAAACCAACTATAAAAAGGAATTTCAAAAACAAAACCAAAAAACAGGGAAATTCATTACAATTCCTTCAGAGTCTCTGATGAAACCTGGAATGACCCTCTCTACAATGACAGCTGGATGTGGTATAAGGCTGGACACTTGGGACTGAGAGGATTGGTGAGATTGGGTGAGCAAATGCAGACCCTTTAAAGCAAAAATGCATGGCCCCCATTCCATGGGTCCCAACTCTCCAGGTTGAAGGGAATATTACTACAGCTATAACATGTATGGGAAACCTAGAGAATGGACACACTGTGAATACAAAAGGTTTCTAAAACTCAACGAATAGTCCCTCTCCTGGTGCTCCAGTTCGACTTTCCAACTGCTTTACTATCAATCTCCCAAATTGGAGAGACAGCCCCTTTAACCTCCTGGTTCGCACAGGTTGCCAATTTTGCAGAGGATGGAAGGGAAGAGGGAGAACCAATGAGAGAGTAGCTGTTAGGCATTTGGACGGGCACATGTCACTCTAATTTCCCGGCAGGAAGAAGAATTAACCAAAGTCTCAGCCACCCACCGGGAACCAGTATAGGTACTGAACCAAAATTTTGGACTTTTGTACAGCTCACAAAAAACGAGTTTAAAAATTTAGCTCAGGGGCACAGCAATTCACAAACTTGCAGAGTAATAAAGGACAACTATCGTCCAAAAATCTGTTGAGGGAAGGCAACGAGGCGGACTTGAAAGTGAGGCAGAATAGCAGGAAACAGATTTCAACAGGTACGTTGGAGTCGCCTTTAAAGCACAGGAAGAGGGGCACAACTTCGACAGTGAAGCACTTGGCCAAAAGGGTGTATGCGTTTTCTCCTGAATATATTCCTGAATATATTCAGGAGGAAACGCATACGCCCTTTTTGGCCAAGCAAGCAAGCGGGCAATGCAAATCTGCACTACAAAGAAATATCACTTCCCACAGGTCAAAAGGGACATCCACAAAATATGTAAAAACCAGAAAGGCAAGACAGGCCCTGGAGAAAAGGGAGCCTTCTTATGCTGATGGGCGGGATGTAAATTGCCAACTGCCTCACTGGAGGAGTGTATTGTGTTCCCTAAAACAAGTAAACAGTAGAGCTACAGAGCCAAGGGCACTTCCAGTCTAGGGAATATACCTTGGAAAAACTGAAAATCAAAAAGACACAGCCACCCCCAAATTTAGGGCTGCACTGCTTACAAGAACCTCAAGTTGGGTACACCTTAAATATCCCAGGAAATACAAATATGGTTCAAAAAATTTTGGTACTTATGTACGATGTAATATCCCTCAGCCATGAAATCAATGTCATAAGAACAGGAGCAGCAAAGTGAGTGGATTCAGGTACGATGATTCTAAGTGAAATAAGTCACACAGAAAAAAGAAACTTATCATAAGATATCACTTATGAAGATCCTGTAAACATGGCTACACATGAAATGAGTTAAGAAAGAGAACAGAGTCTCACATTTAGAAAACACTGTTATGCCTTCTTAAGGGGGGAGGAGAGGTGGGGTGATGCATAAAACAAGAGTTTGATATAAGCAGAGGTACAATTTCTATAAGCAACTGTGGAATAGACAAGACCTACACCTTCATAAGAGAAAGGGACTCAATACCACATATTTCCCGCAGAGGAATAGATCTGACTAGAAACAATCCTAAAACCTATGTATTACTATGTCTCTGTAAGGGAATCAAGTGTGTAGACTGGCATAAACATGGCAGCGAGAATCAGCTCAAACCCACTATAAAAAGGAATTTCAAAAACAAAACCAAAAAACCGGGAAATTCTCTACAATTCCTTCAGGGTCTCTGATGAAACCTGGAATGACCCTATCTACAATGACAGCTGGATGTGGCATAAGGCTGGACACTTGGGACTGAGAGGATTAGTGAGATTGGGTGAGCAAATGCAGACCCTTTAAAGCAAAAACGCATGGCCCCCATTCCATGGGTTCCAACTCTCCATGTTGAAGGGAATATTACTACAGTTATAACATATACGGGAAACCTAGAGAATGGACACAATGTTAATACAAAAGGTTTCTAAAACTCAACGAGTAGTCCCCCTCCTGGTGCTCTGGTTTGACTTTCCAACTGCTTTACTATCAATCTCCCAACTTGGAGAGACAACCCCTTTAACCTCCTGGTTCGCACAGGTTGCCAATTTTCAAGAGGATGGAAGGGAAGAGGGAGAACCAATGAGAGAGTAGCTGTGAGGCATTTGGACGGGCACATGTCACTCTAATTTCCCGGCATGAAGAAGAATTAACCAAAGTCTCAGCCACGCACCGGGAACCAGTATAGGTCCTGAACCAAAATTTTGGACTTGCATAGAGCTCACAAAAAACGAGTTGAAAAATTGAGCTCTGGGGCACAGCAATTCACAAACAGGCAGAGTAATAAAGGACAACTATCGTCCAAAAATCTGTTGAGGGAAGGCAACGAGGCAGAGTTGAAAGTGAGGCAGAATAGCAGGAAACAGATTTCAAGAGGTACGTTGGAATCGCCTTTAAAGCACAGGAAGAGGGGCACTACTTCGACAATGACGTGCTTGGCCAAAAAGGGCGTATGCGTTTTCTCCTGAATATATTCAGGAGAAAACGCATACGCCCTTTTTGGCCAAGCAAGCAAGCGGGCAATGCAAATCTGCCCTACACAGAAGTATCACTTCCCACCGGTCAAAAGGGACATCCACAAATGTGTAAAAACCAGAAAGGCAAGACATGCCCTGGAGAACAGGGAGCCTTGTTATGCTGATGGGCGGGATGTAAATTGCCAACTGCCTCACTGGAGGAGTGCATTGCGTTCCCTAAAACAAGTAAACAACAGAGCTACAGAGCCAAGGGCACTTCCAGTCTATGGAATATACCTTGGGAAACCTGAAAATCAATAAGACAGAGCCACCCCCATATTTAGGGCTGCACTGTTTACAAGAACCTCAACATGGGTACACCTTAAATATCCCAGGAAATATAAAAATGGATCAAAAAACTGTGGTATTTATGTACGATGGAATATCCCTCAGCCATGAAATCAATGTCATAAGACCAGGAGCAGCAAAGTGAGTAGATTCAGGTACGATGATTCTAAGTGAAATAAGTCACACAGAAAAAGAAACTTATCATAAGATATCACTTATGAAGATCCTGTAAAAATGGCTACACATGAACTGATTTAGGAAAGAGAACAGAGTCTCACATTTAGAAAACACTCTTATGCCTGCTTAAGGGGAAAGGAGAGGTGGGGTGATGCATAAAACCAGAGTTTGATATAAGTAGAGGTACCATATCTAAAACAAACTGTGGAATAGACAAGACCTACACCTTCCTCAGTGAAAGGGACTCAAAACCCCATATTTCCCGCAGAGGAATAGATCTGATTAGTAAGAATCTTAAAACCTAAGTATTGATATGTCTCTGTAAGGGAATCCAGTGTGTCTAGACTGGCATAAACGTGGCAGCGAGAATCAGCTCAATCCCACAATAAAAAGGAAGTTCAAAACAAACCCAAAAAAACAGCGAAATTCTTTAAAATTCCTGCAGTGTCTCTGATGAAACCTGGAATGACCCTATCTACAATGACAGCTGGATGTGGTATAAGGCTGGACACTTGGGACTGAGAGGATTGGTGAGATTGGGTGAGCAAATGCAGACCCTTTAAAGCAAAAATGCATGGCCCCCATTCCATGGGTCCCAACTCTCCAGGTTGAAGGGAATATTACTACAGCTATAACAGGTATGGGAAACCTAGAGAATTGACATACACTGAATACAAAAGGTTTCTAAAACTCAAAAAATAGTCCCTCTCCTGGTGCTCCGGTTTGACTTTCCAACTGCTTTACTATCAATCTCCCAAATTGGAGAGACAGCCCCTTTAACCTCCTGGTTTGCACAGGTTGCCAATTTGGCAGAGGATGGAAGGGAAGAGGGAGAACCAATGAGAGAGTAGCTGTTAGGCATTTGGACGGGCACATGTCTCTCTAATTTCCCGGCAGGAAGAAGAATTAACCAGAGTCTCAGCCACCCACAGGGAACTAGTAAAGGTCCTCAACCAAAATTTTGGACTTGCGTACAGCTCACAAAAAACGAGTTGAAAAATGGAGCTCAGTGACACAGCAATTCACAAACTGGCAGAGTAATAAAGGACAACTATCGTCCGAAAATCTGTTGAGGGAAGACAACGAGGCAGACTTGAAAGCGAGGCAGAATAGCAGGAAACAGATTTCAAGACGTACGTTGGAATCGCCTTTAAAGCACAGGATGAGGAGCACAACTTCGAAAATGACGCACTTGGCCAAAAAGGGTGTATGCGTTTTCTCCTGAATATATTCAGGAGAAAACGCATACGCCCTTTTTGGCGAAGCAAGCAAGTGGGCAATGCAAATCTGCACTACAAAGAAGTATCACTTCCCACCGGTCAAAAGGGACATCCACAAATGTGTAAAAACCAGAAAGGCAAGACAGGCCCTGGAGAACAGGGAGCCTTGTTATGGTGATGGGCGTGATGTAAATTGGCAACTGCCTATCTGGAGGAGTGCATTGCGTTCCCTAAAACAAGAAAACAACAGAGCTACAGAGCCAAGGGCACTTCCAGTCTAGGGAATATACCTTGGGATAACTGAAAATCAATAAGACAGAGCCACCCCCAAATTTAGGGCTGCACTGCTTACAAGAACCTCAACGTGGATACACCTTAAATATCCCAGGGAATGTAAAAATGGTTCAAAAAACTGTGGGATTTATGTACGATGGAATATCCCTCAGCCATGAAATCAATGTCATAAGACCAGGAGCAACAAACTGAGTGGATTCAGGTACGATGATTCTAAGTGAAATAAGTCACACAGAAAAAGAAACTTATCATAAGATATCACTTATGAAGATCCTGTAAGCATGGCTACACATGAACTGAGTTCGGAAAGAGAACAGAGTCTCACATTTAGAAAACACTCTTATGCCTGCTTAAGGGGAAAGGAGAGGTGGGGTGGTGCATAAAACCAGAGTTTGATATAAGTACAGGTAACATTTCTAAAATAAACTGTGGAATAGAAAACACCTACACCTTCCTCAGTGAAAGGGACTCAAAACCCCATATTTCCCGCAGACCAATAGATCTGCCTAGTAAGAATCTTAAAACCTATGTATTGATATGTCTCTGTAAGGGAATCAAGTGTGTCTAGACTGGCATAAACATGGCAGCGAGAATCAGCTCAAACCCACTCTAAAAAGGAATTTCATAAACAAAACCAAAAAACAGGGAAATTCTTTACAATTCCTTCAGGGTCTCTGATGAAACCTGGAATGACCCTATCTACAATGACAGCTGGATGTGGTATAAGGCTGGACACCTGGGACTGAGAGGATTGGTGAGATTGGGTGAGCAAATGCAGACCCTTTAAAGCAAAAATGCATGGCCCCCATTCCATGGGTTCCAACTCTCCATGTTGAAGGGAATATTACTACAGCTATAACATGTACGGGAATCCTAGAGAATGGACACACTGTGAATACAAAAGGTTTCTAAAACTCAACGAGTAGTCCCTCTCCTGGTGCTCCGCTTTGACTTTCCAACTGCTTTACTATCAATCTCCCAACTTGGAGAGACAACCCTTTAACCTCCTGGTTCGCACAGGTTGCCAATTTGGCAGAGGTTGGAAGGGAAGAGGGAGAACCAATGAGAGAGTAGCTGTTAGGCATTTGGACGTTCACATGTCACTCTAATTTCCCGGCAGGAAGAAGAATTAACCAAACTCTCAGTCACCCACCGGGAACCAGTATCGGTCCTGAACCAAAATTTTGGACTTGCGTTCAGCTCACAAAAAACGAGTTGAAAAATGGAGCTCAGGGGCAGAGCAATTCACACACTGGCAGAGTAATAAAGGACATCTATCGTCCAAAAATCTGTTGAGTGAAGGCAACGAGGCGGACTTCAAAGCGAGGCAGAATAGCAGGAAACAGATTTCAAGAGGTACGTTGGAATCACCTTTAAAGCACAGGAAGAGGGGCAAAAATTCGACAATGACGCACTTGGCCAAAAAGGGCGTATGCGTTTTCTCCTTAATATATTCAGGAGAAAACGCATACGCCCTTTTTGGCCAAGCAAGCATGCGGGCAATGCATATCTGCACTACAATGAAGTATCACTTCCCACCGGACAAAAGGGACATCCACAAATGTGTAAGAACCAGAAAGGCAAGACAGGCCCTGGAGAACAGGGAGCCTTGTTATGATGATGGGCGGGATGTAAATTGCCAACTGCCTCTCAGGAGGAGTGCATTGTGTTCCCTAAAACAAGTAAACAACAGAGCTACAGAGCCAAGGGCACTTCCAGTCTAGGGAATATACCTTGGGAAAACTGAAAATCAATAAGACAGAGCCACCCCAACTTAGGGCTGCACTGCTTACAAGAACCTCAACTTGGGTACACCTTAAATATCCCAGGAAATATAAAAATGGTTCAAAAAATGGTGGTACTTATGTACGATCGAATATCCCTCAGCCATGAAATCAATGTCATAAGACCAGGAGCATCAAAGTGAGTGGATACAGGTACGATGATTCTAAGTGAAATAAGTCACACAGAAAAAAGAAACTTATCATAAGATATCACTTATGAAGATCCTGTAAACATGGCTACACATGAACTGATTTAATAAAGAGAATAGAGTCTCACATTTAGAAAACACTGTTATGCCTGCTTAAGGGGAGAGGAGAGGTGGGGTGATGCATCAAACCAGAGTTTGATATAAGCACAGGTACCGTTTGTATAACCAACTGTGGAACAGACAAGACCTACACCTTCCTCAGTGAAAGGGACTCAAAACGCCATATTTCCGGCAGAGGAATACATCTGACTATTAACAATCCTAAAACTTATGTATTGATATGTCTATGTAAGGGAATCAAGTGTGTAGACTGGCATAAACATGGCAGCGAGAATCAGCTCAAACCCACTATAAAAAGGAATTTCAAAAACAAAACCAGGGCTTCCCTGGTAGCGCAGTGGTTGAGAGTACGCCTGCTGATGCAGGGGACATGGGTTCGTGCCACGGTCTGGGAAGATCCCACATGCCGCGGAGCGGCTGGGTCCGTGATCCATGGCCGCTGAGCCTGCGCGTCCGGAGCCTGTGCTCTGCAACGGGAGAGGCCACAACAGTGAGAGGCCCGCATACCACAAAAAAAAAAAAAAAAAAAAAAAAAAAAACAAAAAACAGGGAAATTCTTTACAGTTCCTTCAGGGTCTCTGATGAAACCTGGAATGACCCTATCTACAATGACAGCTGGATGTGGTATAAGGCAGGACACTTGGGACTGAGAGGATTGGTGAGATTGGGTGAGCAAATGCACACCATTTAAAGCAAAAATGCACGGCCTCCATTCCATGGGTCCCAACTCTCCATGTTGAAGGGAATATTACTACAGCTATAACATGTACGGGAAACCTAGGGAATGGACACACTGTGAATACAAAAGGTTTCTAAAACTCAACGAGTAGTCCCTCTCCTGGTGCTCTGGTTTGACTTTCCAACTGCTTTACTATCAATCTCCCAAATTGGAGAGACCGCCCCTTTAAACTTCTGGTTCGCACAGGTTGCCAATTTGGCAGAGGATGGAAGGGAAGAGGGAGAACCAATGAGACAGTAGCTGTTAGGCATTTGGACGGGCACATGTCACTCTAATTTCCCGGCAGGAAGAAGAATTTACCAGAGTCTCAGCCACCCACCGGGAACCAGTATAGGTTCTGAACCAAAATTTTGGACTTGCGTACAGCTCACAAAAAACGAGTTGAATAATTGAGCTCAGGGGCACAGCAATTCACAAACTGGCAGAGTAATAAAGGACAACTCTCGTCCAAAAATCTGTTGAGGGAAGGCAACGAGGCGGACTTGAAAGCGCGGCAGAATAGTAGGAAACAGATTTCAAGAGGTACGTTGGATTCGCCTTTAAAGCTCAGGAAGAGGGGCACAACTTCGACAATGACGGACTTGGCCAAAAAGTTTGTATGCTTTTTCTCCTGAATATATTCAGGAGAAAACGCATACGCCCTTTTTGACCAAGCAAGCAAGCGGGCAATGCAATTCTGCACTACAAAGAAGTATCACTTCCCACCGGTCAAAAGGGACATCCACAAATATGTAAAAACCAGAAAGGCAAGACAGGCCCTGGAGAAGAGGGAGCATTGTTATGCTGATGGGCGGGATGTAAATTGCCAACTGCCTCACTGGAGGAGTGCATTGCGTTCCTTAAAACAAGTAAACAACAGAGCTACAGAGCCAAGGGCACTTCCAGTCTAGGGAATATACCTTGGGAAAACTGAAAATCAATAAGAGAGAGCCAACCCCAAATTTAGGGCTGCACTGCTTACAAGAACCTTAACTTGGGTACACCTTAAATATCCCAGTCAATATAAATATGGTTCAAAAAACAGTGGTATTTTTGTACGATGGAATATCCCTCAGCTATGAAATCAATGTCATAAGACAAGGAGCAGCAAAACGAGTGGATTCAGGTACGATGATTCTAAGTGAAATAAGTCACACAGAAAAAGAAACTAATCATAAGATATCACTTATGAAGATCCTGTGAACTTGGCTACACATGAACTGAGTTAGGAAAGAGAACAGAGTCTCACATTTAGAAAACACTCTTATGCCTGCTTAAGGGGGAAGGAGAGGTGGGGTGATGCATAAAACCAGAGTTTGATACAAGCACAGGTACCGTTTCTAAAACCAACTTTGGAATAGACAAGACCTACACCTTCCTAACTGAAAGGGACACAAAACCCCATATTTCCCGCAGAGGAATAGATATGACTAGTAAGAATCTTAAAACCTATGTATTGATATGTCTCCATAAGGGAATCAGGTGTGTCTAGACTGGCATAAACATGGCAGCGAGAATCAGCTCAAACCCACTATAAAAAGGAATTTCAAAAACAAAACCAAAAAACAGGGAAATTCTTTACAATTCCTTCAGGGTCTCTGATGAAACCTGGAATAACCCTATCTACAATGACAGCTGGATGTGGTATAAGGCTGGACACTTGGGACTGAGAGGATTGGTGAGATTGGGTGAGCAAATGCAGACCCTTTAAAGCAAAAATGCATGGCCCCCATTCCATGGGTCCCAACTCTCCATGTTAAAGGGAATATTACAACAGCTATAACATGTATGGGAAACCTAGAGAATGGACACACTGTGAATACAAAAGGTTTCTAAAACTCAACGAATAGTCCCTGTCCTGGTGCTCCGGTTTGACTTTCCAACTGCTTTACTATCAATCTCCCAACTTGGAGAGACAGCCCCTTTAAGCTCCTTGTTCGCACAGGTTGCCAATTTGGCAGAGGATGGAATGGAAGAGGGACAACCAATGGGAGAGTAGCTGTTAGGCATTTGGACGGGCACATGTCACTCTAATTTCCCGGCAGGAAGAAGAATTAACCAAAGTCTCAGCCTACAACCGGGAACCAGTATAGGTCCTGAACCAAAATTTTGGACTTGCGTACGGCTCACAAAAAACGAGTTGAAAAATGGAGCTCAGGGGCACAGCAATTCACAAACTGGCAGAGTAATAAAGGACAACTATCGTCCAAAAATCTGTTGAGGGAAGGCAACGAGGCGGACTTGAAAGCGAGGCAGAATAGCAGGAAACAGATTTCAAGAGGTACGTTGGAAGAGCCTTTAAAGCACAGGAAGAGGGGCACAACTTCGACAATGACACACTGGGCCAATAAGGGCGTATGCGTTTTCTCCTGAATATATTCCTGAATATATTCAGGAGGAAACGCATACGCCCTTTTTGGCCAAGAAAGCAAGCTGGCAATGCAAATCTGCACTACAAAGTAATATCACTTCCCACAGGTCAAAAGGGACATCCACAAAATATGTAAAAACCAGAAATGCAAGACAGGCCCTGGAGAAAAGGGAGCCTTCTTATGCTGATGGGTGGGATGTAAATTGCCAACTGCCTCACTGGAGGAGTGTATTGTGTTCCCTAAAACAAGTAAACAGTAGAGCTACAGAGCCAAGGGCACTTCCAGTCTAGGGAATATACCTTGGAAAAACTGAAAATCAAAAAGACAGAGCCACACCCAAATTTAGGGCTGCACTTCTTACAAGAACCTCAAGTTGGGTACACCTTAAATATCCCAGGAAATACAAATATGGTTCAAAAAAATTGTGGTACTTATGTACGATGTAATATCCCTCAGCCATGAAATCAATGTCATAAGAACAGGAGCAGCAAAGTGAGTGGATTCAGGTACGATGATTCTAAGTGAGATAAGTCACACAGAAAAAAGAAACTTATCATAAGATATCACTTATGAAGATCCTGTAAACATGTCTACACATGAAATGAGTTAAGAAAGAGAACAGAGTCTCACATTTAGAAAACACTGTTATGCCTTCTTAAGGGGGGAGGAGAGGAGGGGTGATGCATAAAACAAGAGTTTGATATTAGTACAGGTACCGTTTGTAAAACCAACTGTGGAATAGACAAGACCTACACCTTCCTCAGTGAAAGGGACTCAAAACCCCATATTTCCCGCAGAGGAATAGATCTGACTAGTAAGAATCTTAAAACCTATGTATTGATATGTCTCTGTAAGGGAATCTTGTGTGTCTAGACTGGCATAAACATGCAGCGAGAATCAGCTCATACCCACTATAAAAAGGAATTTCAAAAACAAAACCAAAAAACAGGGAAATTATTTACAATTCCTTCAGGGTCTCTGATGAAACCTGGAATGACACTATCTACAATGACAGCTCGATGTGGCATAAGGCTGGACACTTGGGACTGACAGGATTGGTGAGATTGGGTGAGCAAATGCAGACCCTTTAAAGCAAAAATGCATGGCCCCCATTCCATGGTTCCCAACTCTCCATGTTGAAGGGAATATTACTACAGCTATAACATGTATGGGAAACCTAGAGAATGGACACAATGTTAATTCAAAAGGTTTCTAAAACTCAACGAGTAGTCTCCCTTCTGGTGCTCTGGTTTGACTTTCCAACTGCTTTACTATCAATCTCCCAAATTGGAGAGACAACCCCTTTAACCTCCTGGTTCGCACATGTTGCCAATTTGCAAGAGGATAAAGGGAAGAGGGAGAACCAATGAGAGAGTAGCTGTGAGGCATTTGGACGGGCACATGTCACTCTAATTTCCCAGCAGGAAGAAGAATTAACCAGAGTCTCAGCCACCCACCGGGAACCAGTATAGGTCCTGAACCAATATTTTGGACTTGCGTACAGCTCACAAAAAACGAGTGGAAAAATGGAGATCAGGGGCATAGCAATTCACAAACTGGCAGAGTAATATAGGACAACTATCGTCCAAAAATCTGTTGAGTGAAGGCAACGAGGCGGACTTGAAAGCGAGGCAGAATAGCAGGAAACAGATTTCAAGAGGTACGTTGGAATTGCCTTTAAAGCACAGGAAGAGGGGCACAACTTCGACAATGACACACTTGGCCAAAAAGGGCGTATGCGTTTTCTCCTGAATATATTCAGGAGAAAACGCATACGCCCTTTTTGGCCAAGCAAGCAAGCGGGCAATGCAAATCTGCACTACAAAGAAATATCACTTCCCACAGGTCAAAAGGGACATCCACAAAATATGTAAAAACCAGAAAGGCAAGACAGGCCCTGGAGAAAAGGGAGCCTTCTTATGCTGATGGGCGGGATGTAAATTGCCAACTGCCTCACTGGAGGAGTGTATTGTGTTCCCTAAAACAAGTAAACAGTAGAGCTACAGAGCCAAGGGCACTTCGAGTCTAGGGAATATACCTTGGAAAAACTGAAAATCAAAAAGACACAGCCACCCCCAAATTTAGGGCTGCACTGCTTACAAGAACCTCAAGTTGGGTACACCTTAAATATCCCAGGAAATACAAATATGGTTCAAAAAATTGTGGTACTTATGTACGATGTAATATCCCTCAGCCATGAAATCAATGTCATAAGAACAGGAGCAGCAAAGTGAGTGGATTCAGGTACGATGATTCTAAGTGAAATAAGTCACACAGAAAAAAGAAACTTATCATAAGATATCACTTATGAAGATCCTGTAAACATGGCTACACATGAAATGAGTTAAGAAAGAGAACAGAGTCTCACATTTAGAAAACACTGTTATGCCTTCTTAAGGGGGGAGGAGAGGTGGGGTGATGCATAAAACAAGAGTTTGATATTAGTACAGGTACCGTTTGTAAAACCAACTGTGGAATAGACAAGACCTACACCTTCCTCAGTGAAAGGGACTCAAAACCCCATATTTCCCGCAGAGGAATAGATCTGACTAGTAACAATCCTAAAACTTATGTATTGATATGACTCCGTAAGGGAATCAAGTGTGTAGCCTGGCATAAACATGGCAGCGAGAATCAGCTCAAACCCACTATAAAAAGGAATTTCAAAAACAAAACCAAAAAACAGGGAAATTATTTACAATTCCTTCAGGGTCTCTGATGAAACCTGGAATGACACGATCTACAATGACAGCTGGATGTGGCATAAGGCTGGACACTTGGGACTGACAGGATTGGTGAGATTGGGTGAGCAAATGCAGACCCTTTAAAGCAAAAATGCATGGCCCCCATTCCATGGTTCCCAACTCTCCATGTTGAAGGGAATATTACTACAGCTATAACATGTATGGGAAACCTACAGAATGGACACAATGTTAATTCAAAAGGTTTCTAAAACTCAACGAGTAGTCCCCCTCCTGGTGCTCTGGTTTGACTTTCCAACTGCTTTACTATCAATCTCCCAAATTGGAGAGACAACCCCTTTAACCTCCTGGTTCGCACATGTTGCCAATTTGCAAGAGGATAAAGGGAAGAGGGAGAACCAATGAGAGAGTAGCTGTGAGGCATTTGGACGGGCATATGTCACTCTAATTTCCCAGCAGGAAGAAGAATTAACCAGAGTCTCAGCCACCCACCGAGAACCAGTATAGGTCCTGAACCAATATTTTGGACTTGCGTACAGCTCACAAAAAACGAGTGGAAAAATGGAGATCAGGGGCATAGCAATTCACAAACTGGCAGAGTAATATAGGACAACTATCGTCCAAAAATCTGTTGAGGGAAGGCAACGAGGCGGACTTGAAAGCGAGGCAGAATAGCAGGAAACAGATATCAAGAGGTACGTTGGAATTGCCATTAAAGCACAGGAAGAGGGGCACAACTTCGACAATGACACACTTGGCCAAAAAGGGCGTATGCGTTTTCTCCTGAAAATATTCAGGAGAAAACGCATACGCCCTTTTTGTCCAAGCAAGCAAGCGGGCAATGCAAATCTGCACTACAAAGAAGTATCACTTCCCAACGGTCAAAAGGGACATCCACAAAATGTGTAAAAACCAGAAAGGCAAGACAGGCCCTGGAGAACAGGGAGCCTTGTTATGCTGATGGGCGGGATGTAAATTGCCAACTGCCTCACTGGAGGAGTGTATTGTGTTCCCTAAAACAAGTAAACAACAGAGCTACAGAGCCAAGGGCACTTCCAGTCTAGGGAATATACCTTGGGAAAACTGAAAATCAATAAGAGAGAGCCAACCCCAAATTTAGGGCTGCACGGCTTACAAGAACCTCAACTTGGTTACACCTTAAATATCCCAAGAAATATAAAAATGGTTCAAACAATTGTGGTACTTATGTACGATGGAATATCCCTCAGCCATGAAATCAATGTCATAAGACCAGGAGAAGCAAAGTGAGTGGCTTCAGGTACGATGATTCTAAGTGAAGTCACACAGAAAAAGAAACTTATCATAAGATATCACTTATGAAGATCCTGTAAACATGGCTACACGTGAACTGAGTTAAGAAAGAGAACAGAGTCTCACATTTAGAAAACACTGTTATGCCTGCTTAACGGGGGAGGAGAGGTGGGGTGATGCATAAAACCAGAGTTTGATATAAGCAGAGGTACAATTTCTATAAGCAACTGTGGAATAGACAAGACCTACACCTTCATAAGAGAAAGGGTCTCAATACCACATATTTCCCGCAGAGGAATAGATCTGACTAGAAACAATCCTAAAACCTATGTATTACTATGTCTCTGTAAGGGAATCAAGTGTGTAGACTGGCATAAACATGGCAGCGAGAATCAGCTCAAACCCACTATAAAAAGGAATTTCAAAAACAAAACCAAAAAACCGGGAAATTCTTTACAATTCCTTCAGGGTCTCTGATGAAACCTGGAATGACCCTATCTACAATGACAGCTGGATGTGGCATAAGGCTGGACACTTGGGACTGAGAGGATTAGTGAGATTGGGTGAGCAAATGCAGACCCTTTAAAGCAAAAACGCATGGCCCCCATTCCATGGGTTCCAACTTTCCATGTTGAAGGGAATATTACTACAGCTATAACATATACGGGAAACCTAGAGAATGGACAAAATGTTAATACAAAAGGTTTCTAAAACTCAACGAGTAGTCCCCCTCCTGGTGCTCTGGTTTGACTTTCCAACTGCTTTACTATCAATCTCCCAACTTGGAGAGACAACCCCTTTAACCTCCTGGTTCGCACAGGTTGCCAATTTTCAAGAGGATGGAAGGGAAGAGGGAGAACCAATGAGAGAGTAGCTGTGAGGCATTTGGACGGGCACATGTCACTCTAAATTCCCGGCAGGAAGAAGAATTAACCAGAGTCTCAGCCACCCACCGGGAACCAGTATAGGTCCTGAACCAAAATTTTGGTCTTGCGTACAGCTCACAAGTAACTAGTTGAAAAATGGAGCTCAGGGGCATAGCAATTCACAAACTGGCAGAGTAATAAAGGACAACTATCGTCCAAAAATCTGCTGAGGGAAGGCAACGAGGCGGACTTGAAAGCGAGGCAGAATAGCAGGAAACAGATTTCAAGAGGTACGTTGGAATTGCCTTTAAAGCATAGGAAGAAGGGCACAACTTCGACAATGACACACTTGGCCAAAAAGGGGGTATGCGTTTTCTCCTGAATATATTCAGGAGAAAACGCATATGCCCTTTTTGGCCAAGCAAGCAAGCGGGCAATGCAAATCTGCACTACAAAGTAGTATCACTTCCCAACGGTCAAAAGGGACTGCCACAAAATGTGTAAAAACCAGAAAGGCAAGACAGGCCCTGGAGAACAGGGAGCCTTGTTATGCTGATGGGCGGGATGTAAATTGACAACTACCTCACTGGAGGTGTGTATTGTGTTCCCTAAAACAAGTAAACAACAGAGCTACAGAGCCAAGGGCACTTCCAGTCTAGGGTACATACCTTGGGAAAACTGAAAATCAATAAGACAGAGCCACCCCCAAATTTAGGGTTGCACTGCTTACAAGAACCTCAACTTGGGTACACCTTAAATATACCAGGAAATATAAAAATGGTTCAAAAAATTGTGGTACTTATGTACGATGGAATATCCCTCAGCCATGAATTCAATGTCATAAGACCCGGAGCAGCAAAGTGAGTGGATTCAGGTACGATGATTCTAAGTGAAGTCACACAGAAAAAGCAACTTATCATAAGATATCACTTATGAAGTTCCTGTAAACATAGCTACACATGAACTGAGTTAAGAAAGAGAACAGAGTCTCACATTTAGAAAACACTGTTATGCCTGCTTAAGGGGGGAGGAGAGGTGGGGTGATGCATAAAACTAGAGTTTGATATAAGCACAGGTACAATTTCTATAACCAACTGAGGAATAGACAAGACCTACACCTTCCTCAGTGAAAGGGACTCAAAACCACATATTTCCCGCAGAGGAATAGATCTGACTAGAAACAATCCTAAAACCTATGTATTGCTATGATTCCGTAAGGGAATTAAGTGTGTAGACTGGCATAAACATGGCAGAGAATCAGCTCAAACACACTATAAAAAGGAATTTCAAAAACAAAACCGAAAAACAGGGAAATTCTTTACAATTCCTTCAGGGTCTCTGATGAAACCTGGAATGACCCTATCTACAATGACAGCTGGAAGTGGCATAAGGCTGGACACTTGGGACTCAGAGGATTGGTGAGATTGGTTGAGCAAATGCAGACCTTATAAAGCAAAAATGCATGGCCCCCATTCCATGGGTCCCAACTCTCCATGTTAAAGGGAATATTACAACAGCTATAACATGTATGGGAAACCTAGAGAATGGACACACTGTGAATACAAAAGGTTTCTAAAACTCAACGAATAGTCCCTGTCCTGGTGCTCCGGTTTGACTTTCCAACTGCTTTACTATCAATCTCGCAACTTGGAGAGACAGCCCCTTTAAGCTCCTTGTTCGCACAGGTTGCCAATTTGGCAGAGGATGGAATGGAAGAGAGACAACCAATGGGAGAGTAGCAGTTAGGCATTTGGACGGGCACATGTCACTCTAATTTCCCGGCAGGAAGAAGAATTAACCAAAGTCTCAGCCTACCACAGGGAACCAGTATAGGTCCTGAACCAAAATTTTGGACTTGCGTACGGCTCACAAAAAACGAGTTGAAAAATGGAGCTCAGGGGCACAGCAATTCACAAACTGGCAGAGTAATAAAGGACAACTATCGTCCAAAAATCTGTTGAGGGAAGGCAACGAGGCGGACTTGAAAGCGAGGCAGAATAGTAGGAAACCGATTTCAAGAGGTACGTTGGATTCGCCTTTAAAGCACAGGAAGAGGGGCACAACTTCGACAATGACGGACTTGGCCAAAAAGTTTGTATGCTTTTTCTCCTGAATATATTCAGGAGAAAATGCATACGCCCTTTTTGGCCAAGCAAGCAAGCGGGCAATGCAATTCTGCACTACAAAGAAGTATCACTTCCCACCGGTCAAAAGGGACATCCACAAATGTGTAAAAACCAGAAAGGCAAGACAGGCCCTGGAGAACAGGGAGCATTGTTATGCTGATGGGCGGGATGTAAATTGCCAACTGCCTCACTGGAGGAGTGCATTGCGTTCCCTAAAACAAGTAAACAACAGAGCTACAGAGCCAAGGGCACTTCCAGTCTAGGGAATATACCTTGGGAAAACTGAAAATCAATAAGAGAGAGCCAACCCCAAATTTAGGGCTGCACTGCTTACAAGAACCTTAACTTGGGTACACCTTAAATATCCCAGTCAATATAAATATGGTTCAAAAAACAGTGGTATTTTTGTACGATGGAATATCCCTCAGCTATGAAATCAATGTCATAAGACAAGGAGCAGCAAAACGAGGGGATTCAGGTACGATGATTCTAAGTGAAATAAGTCACACAGAAAAAGAAACTAATCATAAGATATCACTTATGAAGATCCTGTGAACATGGCTACACATGAACTGAGTTAGGAAAGAGAACAGAGTCTCACATTTAGAAAACACTCTTATGCCTGCTTAAGGGGGAAGGAGAGGTGGGGTGATGCATAAATCCAGAGTTTGATATAAGCACAGGTACCGTTTCTAAAACCAACTTTGGAATAGACAAGACCTACACCTTCCTAACTGAAAGGGACACAAAACCCCATATTTCCCGCAGAGGAATAGATATGACTAGTAAGAATCTTAAAACCTATGTATTGATATGTCTCCGTAAGGGAATCAGGTGTGTCTAGACTGGCATAAACATGGCAGCGAGAATCAGCTCAAACCCACTATAAAAAGGAATTTCAAAAACAAAACCAAAAAACATGGAAATTCTTTACAATTCCTTCAGGGTCTCTGATGAAACCTGGAATAACCCTATCTACAATGACAGCTGGATGTGGTATAAGGCTGGACACTTGGGACTGAGAGGATTGGTGAGATTGGGTGAGCAAATGCAGACCCTTTAAAGCAAAAATGCATGGCCCCCATTCCATGTGTCCCAACTCTCTATGTTAAAGGGAATATTACAACAGCTATAACATGTATGGGAAACCTAGAGAATGGACACACTGTGAATACAAAAGGTTTCTAAAACTCAACGAATAGTCCCTGTCCTGGTGCTCCGGTTTGACTTTCCAACTGCTTTACTATCAATCTCCCAACTTGGAGAGACTGCCCCTTTAAGCTCCTTGTTCGCACAGGTTGCCAATTTGGCAGAGGATGGAATGGAAGAGGGACAACCAATGGGAGAGTAGCTGTTAGGCATTTGGACGGGCACATGTCACTCTAATTTCCCGGCAGGAAGAAGAATTAACCAAAGTCTCAGCCTACCACAGGGAACCAGTATAGGTCTTGAACCAAAATTTTGGACTTGCGTACGGCTCACAAAAAACGAGTTGAAAAATGGAGCTCAGGGGCACAGCAATTCACAAACTGGCAGAGTATTAAAGGACAACTATCGTCCAAAAATCTGTTGAGGGAAGGCAACGAGGCGGAGTTGAAAGCGAGGCAGAATAGCAGGAAACAGATTTCAAGAGGTACGTTGGAAGAGCCTTTAAAGCACAGGAAGGGGGGCACAACTTCGACAATGACACACTGGGCCAATAAGAGCGTATGCGTTTTCTCCTGAATATATTCCTGAATATATTCAGGAGGAAACGCATACGCCCTTTTTGGCCAAGCAAGCAAGCGGGCAATGCAAATCTGCACTACAAAGAAATATCATTTCCCACAGGTCAAAAGGGACATCCACAAATATGTAAAAACCAGAAAGGCAAGACAGGCCCTGGAGAAAAGGGAGCCTTCTTATGCTGATGGGCGGGATGTAAATTGCCAACTGCCTCACTGGAGGAGTGTATTGTGTTCCCTAAAACAAGTAAACAGTAGAGCTACAGAGCCAAGGGCACTTCCAGTCTAGGGAATATACCTTGGAAAAACTGAAAATCAAAAAGACAGAGCCACCCCCAAATTTAGGGCTGCACTGCTTACAAGAACCTCAAGTTGGGTACACCTTAAATATCCCAGGAAATACAAATATGGTTCAAAAAATTGTGGTACTTATGTACGATGTAATATCCCTCAGCCATGAAATCAATGTCATAAGAACAGGAGCAGCAAAGTGAGTGGATTCAGGTACGATGATTCTAAGTGAAATAAGTCACACAGAAAAAAGAAACTTATCATAAGATATCACTTATGATGATCCTGTAAACATGGCTACACATGAAATGAGTTAAGAAAGAGAACAGAGTCTCACATTTAGAAAACACTGTTATGCCTTCTTAAGGGGGGAGGAGAGGTGGGGTGATGCATAAAACAAGAGTTTGATATTAGTACAGGTACCGTTTGTAAAACCAACTGTGGAATAGACAAGACCTACACCTTCCTCAGTGAAAGGGACTCAAAACCCCATATTTCCCGCAGAGGAATAGATCTGACTAGTAACAATCCTAAAACTTATGTATTGATATGACTCCGTAAGGGAATCAAGTGTGTAGCCTGGCATAAACATGGCAGCGAGAATCAGCTCAAACCCACTATAAAAAGGAATTTCAAAAACAAAACCAAAAACCAGGGAAATTATTTACAATTCCTTCAGGGTCTCTGATGAAACCTGGAATGACACGATCTACAATGACAGCTGGATGTGGCATAAGGCTGGACACTTGGGACTGACAGGATTGGTGAGATTGGGTGAGCAAATGCACACCCTTTAAAGCAAAAATGCATGGCCCCCATTCCATGGTTCCCAACTCTCCATGTTGAAGGGAATATTACTACAGCTATAACATGTATGGGAAACCTACAGAATGGACACAATGTTAATTCAAAAGGTTTCTAAAACTCAACGAGTAGTCCCCCTCCTGGTGCTCTGGTTTGACTTTCCAACTGCTTTACTATCAATCGCCCAAATTGGAGAGACAACCCCTTTATCCTCCTGGTTCGCACATGTTGCCAATTTGCAAGAGGATAAAGGGAAGAGGGAGAACCAATGAGAGAGTAGCTGTGAGGCATTTGGACGGGCATATGTCACTCTAATTTCCCAGCAGGAAGAAGAATTAACCAGAGTCTCAGCCACACACCGAGAACCAGTATAGGTCCTGAACCAATATTTTGGACTTGCGTACAGCTCACAAAAAACGAGTGGAAAAATGGAGATCAGGGGCATAGCAATTCACAAACTGGCAGAGTAATATAGGACAACTATCGTCCAAAAATCTGTTGAGGGAAGGCAACGAGGCGGACTTGAAAGCGAGGCAGAATAGCAGGAAACAGATTTCAAGAGGTACGTTGGAATTGCCATTAAAGCACAGGAAGAGGGGCACAACTTCGACAATGACACACTTGGCCAAAAAGGGCGTATGCGTTTTCTCCTGAAAATATTCAGGAGAAAACGCATACGCCCTTTTTGTCCAAGCAAGCAAGCGGGCAATGCAAATCTGCACTACAAAGAAGTATCACTTCCCAACGGTCAAAAGGGACATCCACAAAATGTGTAAAAACCAGAAAGGCAAGACAGGCCCTGGAGAACAGGGAGCCTTGCTATGCTGATGGGCGGGATGTAAATTGCCAACTGCCTCACTGGAGGAGTGTATTGTGTTCCCTAAAACAAGTAAACAACAGAGCTACAGAGCCAAGGGCACTTCCAGTCTAGGGAATATACCTTGGGAAAACTGAAAATCAATAAGAGAGAGCCAACCCCAAATTTAGGGCTGCACGGCTTACAAGAACCTCAACTTGGTTACACCTTAAATATCCCAAGAAATATAAAAATGGTTCAAACAATTGTGGTACTTATGTACGATGGAATATCCCTCAGCCATGAAATCAATGTCATAAGACCAGGAGAAGCAAAGTGAGTGGCTTCAGGTACGATGATTCTAAGTGAAGTCACACAGAAAAAGAAACTTATCATAAGATATCACTTATGAAGATCCTGTAAACATGGCTACACGTGAACTGAGTTAAGAAAGAGAACAGAGTCTCACATTTAGAAAACACTGTTATGCCTGCTTAACGGGGGAGGAGAGGTGGGGTGATGCATAAAACCAGAGTTTGATATAAGCAGAGGTACAATTTCTATAAGCAACTGTGGAATAGACAAGACCTACACCTTCATAAGAGAAAGGGACTCAATACCACATATTTCCCGCAGAGGAATAGATCTGACTAGAAACAATCCTAAAACCTATGTATTACTATGTCTCTGTAAGGGAATCAAGTGTGTAGACTGGCATAAACATGGCAGCGAGAATCAGCTCAAACCCACTATAAAAAGGAATTTCAAAAACAAAACCAAAAAACCGGGAAATTCTTTACAATTCCTTCAGGGTCTCTGATGAAACCTGGAATGACCCTATCTACAATGACAGCTGGATGTGGCATAAGGCTGGACACTTGGGACTGAGAGGATTAGTGAGATTGGGTGAGCAAATGCAGACCCTTTAAAGCAAAAACGCATGGCCCCCATTCCATAGGTTCCAACTTTCCATGTTGAAGGGAATATTACTACAGCTATAACATATACGGGAAACCTAGAGAATGGACAAAATGTTAATACAAAAGGTTTCTAAAACTCAACGAGTAGTCTCCCTCCTGGTGCTCTGGTTTGACTTTCCAACTGCTTTACTATCAATCTCCCAACTTGGAGAGACAACCCCTTTAACCTCCTGGTTCGCACAGGTTGCCAATTTTCAAGAGGATGGAAGGGAAGAGGGAGAACCAATGAGAGAGTAGCTGTGAGGCATTTGGACGGGCACATGTCACTCTAAATTCCCGGCAGGAAGAAGAATTAACCAGAGTCTCAGCCACCCACCGGGAACCAGTATAGGTCCTGAACCAAAATTTTGGTCTTGCGAACAGCTCACAAGTAACTAGTTGAAAAATGGAGCTCAGGGGCATAGCAATTCACAAACTGGCAGAGTAATAAAGGACAACTATCGTCCAAAAATCTGCTGAGGGAAGGCAACGAGGCGGACTTGAAAGCGAGGCAGAATAGCAGGAAACAGATTTCAAGAGGTACGTTGGAATTGCCTTTAAAGCATAGGAAGAAGGGCACAACTTCGACAATGACACACTTGGCCAAAAAGGGGGTATGCGTTTTCTCCTGAATATATTCAGGAGAAAACGCATATGCCCTTTTTGGCCAAGCAAGCAAGCGGGCAATGCAAATCTGCACTACAAAGAAGTATCACTTCCCAACGGTCAAAAGGGACTTCCACAAAATGTGTAAAAACCAGAAAGGCAAGACAGGCCTTGGAGAACAGGGAGCCTTGTTATGCTGATGGGCGGGATGTAAATTGACAACTACCTCACTGGAGGTGTGTATTGTGTTCCCTAAAACAAGTAAACAACAGAGCTACAGAGCCAAGGGCACTTCCAGTCTAGGGAACATACCTTGGGAAAACTGAAAATCAATAAGACAGAGCCACCCCCAAATTTAGGGTTGCACTGCTTACAAGAACCTCAACTTGGGTACACCTTAAATATACCAGGAAATATAAAAATGGTTCAAAAAATTGTGGTACTTATGTACGATGGAATATCCCTCAGCCATGAATTCAATGTCATAAGACCAGGAGCAGCAAATTGAGTGGATTCAGGTACGATGATTCTAAGTGAAGTCACACAGAAAAAGAAACTTATCATAAGATATCACTTATGAAGATCCTGTAAACATAGCTACACATGAACGGAGTTAAGAAAGAGAACAGAGTCTCACATTTAGAAAACACTGTTATGCCTGCTTAAGGGGGGAGGAGAGGTGGGGTGATGCATAAAACTAGAGTTTGATATAAGCACAGGTACAATTTCTATAACCAACTGTGGAATAGACAAGACCTACACCTTCCTCAGTGAAAGGGACTCAAAACCACATATTTCCCGCAGAGGAATAGATCTGACTAGAAACAATCCTAAAACCTATGTATTGCTATGATTCCGTAAGGGAATTAAGTGTGTAGACTGGCATAAATATGGAGGAGAATCAGCTCAAACAGACTATAAAAAGGAATTTCAAAAACAAAACCTAAAAACAGGGAAATTCTTTACAATTCCTTCAGGGTCTCTGATGAAACCTGGAATGACCCTATCTACAATGACAGCTGGAAGTGGCATAAGGCTGGACACTTGGGACTCAGAGGATTGGTGAGATTGGGTGAGCAAATGCAGACCCTATAAAGCAAAAATGCATGGCCCCCATTCCATTGGTCCCAACTCTCCAGGTTGAAGGGAATATTACTACAGCTATAACATGTACGGGAAACCTAGAGAATGGACACCCTGTGAATACAAATGGTTTCTAAAATTCTACGAATAGTCCCTCTCCTGGTGCTCCAGTTTGACTTTCCAACTGCCTTACTATCAATCTCCGAAGTTGGAGAGAAAGCCCCTTTAACCTCCTGGATCGCACATGTTGCCAATTTGGCAGAGGATGGAAGGGAAGAGGGAGAAACAATGAGAGAGTAGCTGTTAGGCATTTGGACGTTCACATGTCACTCTAATTTCCCGGCAGGAAGAAGAATTAACCAAACTCTCAGCCACCCACCGGGAACCAGTATAGGTCCTGAACCAAACTTTTGGACTTGCGTTCAGCTCACAAAAAACGAGTTGAAAGATGGAGCTCAGGGGCAGAGCAATTCACACACTGTCAGAGTAATAAAGGACATCTATCGTCCAAAAATCTGTTGAGTGAAGGCAACGAGGCGGACTTCAAAGCGAGGCAGAATAGCAGGAAACAGATTTCAAGAGGTACGTTGGAATCACCTTTAAAGCACAGGAAGAGGGGCACAAATTCGACAATGACGCACTTGGCCAAAAAGGGCGTATGCGTTTTCTCCTTAATATATTCAGGAGAAAACGCATATGCCCTTTTTGGCCAAGCAAGCATGCGGGCAATGCATATCTGCACTACAATGAAGTATCACTTCCCACCGGACAAAAGGGACATCCACAAATGTGTAAGAACCAGAAAGGCAAGACAGGCCCTGGAGAACAGGGAGCCTTGTTATGCTGATGGGCGGGATGTAAATTGCCAACTGCCTCACAGGAGGAGTGCATTGTGTTCCCTAAAACAAGTAAACAACAGAGCTACAGAGCCAAGGGCACTTCCATTCTAGGGAATATACCTTGGGAAAACTGAAAATCAATAAGACAGAGCCACCCCAACTTAGGGCTGCACTGCTTACAAGAACCTCAACTTGGGTACAACTTAAATATCCCAGGAAATATAAAAATGGTTCAAAAAATGGTGGTACTTATGTACGATCGAATATCCCTCAGCCATGAAATCAATGTCATAAGACCAGGAGCATCAAAGTGAGTGGATTCAGGTACGATGATTCTAAGTGAAATAAGTCACACAGAAAAAAGAAACTTATCATAAGATATCACTTATGAAGATCCTGTAAACATGGCTACACATGAACTGATTTAATAAAGAGAATAGAGTCTCACATTTAGAAAACACTGTTATGCCTGGTAAGGGGAGAGGAGAGGTGGGGTGATGCATCAAACCAGAGTTTGATATAAGCACAGGTACCGTTTGTATAACCAACTGTGGAACAGACAAGACCTACACCTTCCTCAGTGAAAGGGACTCAAAACGCCATATTTCCGGCAGAGGAATACATCTGACTATTAACAATCCTAAAACTTATGTATTGATATGTCTATGTAAGGGAATCAAGTGTGTAGACTGGCATAAACATGGCAGCGAGAATCAGCTCAAACCCACTATAAAAAGGAATTTCAAAAACAAAACCAAAAAACAGGGAAATTCTTTACAGTTCCTTCAGGGTCTCTGATGAAACCTGGAATGACCCTATCTACAATGACAGCTGGATGTGGTATAAGGCAGGACACTTGGGACTGAGAGGATTGGTGAGATTGGGTGAGCAAATGCACACCATTTAAAGCAAAAATGCACGGCCTCCATTCCATTGGTCACAACTCTCCATGTGGAAGGGAATATTACTACAGCTATAACATGTACGGGAAACCTAGAGAATGGACACACTGTGAATACAAAAGGTTTCTAAAACTCAACGAGTAGTACCTCTCCTGGTGCTCTGGTTTGACTTTCCAACTGCTTTACTATCAATCTCCCAAATTGGAGAGACCGCCCCTTTAAACTTCTGGTTCCCACAGGTTGCCAATTTGGCAGAGGATGGAAGGGAAGAGGGAGAACCAATGAGACAGTAGCTGTTAGGCATATGGACGGGCACATGTCACTCTAATTTCCCGGCAGGAAGAAAAATTAACCAGAGTCTCAGACACCCACCGGGAACCAGTATAGGTTCTGAACCAAAATTTTGGACTTGCGTACAGCTCACAAAAAACGAGTTGAATAATTGAGCTCAGGGGCACAGCAATTCACAAACTGGCAGAGTAATAAAGGACAATTCTCGTCCAAAGATCTGTTGAGGGAAGGCAATGAGGCGGACTTGAAAGCGAGGCAGAATAGTAGGAAACAGATTTCAAGAGGTACGTTGGATTCGCCTTTAAAGCACAGGAAGAGGGGCACAACTTCGACAATGACGGACTTGGCCAAAAAGTTTGTATGCTTTTTCTCCTGAATATATTCAGGAGAAAACGCATACGCCCTTTTTGGCCAAGCAAGCAAGCGGGCAATGCAATTCTGCACTACAAAGAAGTATCACTTCCCACCGGTCAAAAGGGACATCCACAAATGTGTAAAAACCAGAAAGGCAAGACAGGCCCTGGAGAACAGGGAGCATTGTTATGCTGATGGGCGGGATGTAAATTGCCAACTGCCTCACTGGAGGAGTGCATTGCGTTCCCTAAAACAAGTAAACAACAGAGCTACAGAGCCAAGGGCACTTCCAGTCTAGGGAATATACCTTGGGAAAACTGAAAATCAATAAGAGAGAGCCAACCCCAAATTTAGGGCTGCACTGCTTACAAGAACCTTAACTTGGGTACACCTTAAATATCCCAGTCAATATAAATATGGTTCAAAAAACAGTGGTATTTTTGTACGATGGAATATCCCTCAGCTATGAAATCAATGTCATAAGACAAGGAGCAGCAAAACGAGTGGATTCAGGTACGATGATTCTAAGTGAAATAAGTCACACAGAAAAAGAAACTAATCATATGATCTCACTTATGAAGATCCTGTGAACATGGCTACACATGAACTGAGTTAGGAAAGAGAACAGAGTCTCACATTTAGAAAACACTCTTATGCCTGCTTAAGGGGGAAGGAGAGGTGGGGTGATGCATAAAACCAGAGTTTGATACAAGCACAGGTACCGTTTCTAAAACCAACTTTGGAATAGACAAGACCTACACCTTCCTAACTGAAAGGGACACAAAACCCCATATTTCCCGCAGAGGAATAGATATGACTAGTAAGAATCTTAAAACCTATGTATTGATATGTCTCCGTAAGGGAATCAGGTGTGTCTAGACTGGCATAAACATGGCAGCGAGAATCAGCTCAAACCCACTATAAAAAGGAATTTCAAAAACAAAACCAAAAAACAGGGAAATTCTTTACAATTCCTTCAGGGTCTCTGATGAAACCTGGAATAACCCTATCTACAATGACAGCTGGATGTGGTATAAGGCTGGACACTTGGGACTGAGAGAATTGGTGAGATTGGGTGAGCAAATGCAGAGCCTTTAAAGCAAAAATGCATGGCCCCCATTCCATGGGTCCCAACTCTCCATGTTAAAGGGAATATTACAACAGCTATAACATGTATTGGAAACCTAGAGAATGGACACACTGTGAATACAAAAGGTTTCTAAAATTCAACAAATAGTCCCTGTCCTGGTGCTCCGGTTTGACTTTCCAACTGCTTTACTATCAATCTCCCAACTTGGAGAGACAGCCCCTTTAAGCTCCTTGTTCGCACAGGTTGCCAATTTGGCAGAGGATGGAATGGAAGAGGGACAACCAATGGGAGAGTAGCTGTTAGGCATTTGGACGGGCACATGTCACTCTAAATTCCCGGCAGGAAGAAGAATTAACCAAAGTCTCAGCCTACCACCGGGAACCAGTATAGGTCCTGAACCAAAATTTTGGACTTGCGTACGGCTCACAAAAAAAGAGTTGAAAAATGGAGCTCAGGGGCACAGCAATTCACAAACTGGCAGAGTAATAAAGGACAACTATCGTCCAAAAATCTGTTGAGGGAAGGCAACGAGGCGGACTTGAAAGCGAGGCAGAATAGCAGGAAACAGATTTCAAGAGGTACGTTGGAAGAGCCTTTAAAGCACAGGAAGAGGGGCACAACTTCGACAATGACACACTGGGCCAATAAGGGCGTATGCGTTTTCTCCTGAATATATTCCTGAATATATTCAGGAGGAAACGCATACGCCCTTTTTGGCCAAGCAAGCAAGCGGGCAATGCAAATCTGCACTACAAAGAAATATCACTTCCCAAAGGTCAAAAGGGACATCCACAAAATATGTAAAAACCAGAAAGGCAAGACAGGCCCTGGAGAAAAGGGAGCCTTCTTATGCTGATGGGCGGGATGTAAATTGCCAACTGCCTCACTGGAGGAGTGTATTGTGTTCCCTAAAACAAGTAAACAGTAGAGCTACAGAGCCAAGGGCACTTCCAGTCTAGGGAATATACCTTGGAAAAACTGAAAATCAAAAAGACAGAGCCACCCCCAAATTTAGGGCTGCACTGCTTACAAGAACCTCAAGTTGGGTACACCTTAAATATCCCAGGAAATACAAATATGGTTCAAAAAATTGTGGTACTTATGTACGATGTAATATCCCTCAGCCATGAAATCAATGTCATAAGAACAGGAGCAGCAAAGTGAGTGGATTCAGGTACGATGATTCTAAGTGAAATAAGTCACACAGAAAAAAGAAACTTATCATAAGATATCACTTATGAAGATCCTGTAAACATGGCTACACATGAAATGAGTTAAGAAAGAGAACAGAGTCTCACATTTAGAAAACACTGTTATGCCTTCTTAAGGGGGGAGGAGAGGTGGGGTGATGCATAAAACAAGAGTTTGATATTAGTACAGGTACCGTTTGTAAAACCAACTGTGGAATAGACAAGACCTACACCTTCCTCAGTGAAAGGGACTCAAAACCCCATATTTCCCGCAGAGGAATAGATCTGACTAGTAACAATCCTAAAACTTATGTATTGATATGACTCCGTAAGGGAATCAAGTGTGTAGCCTGGCATAAACATGGCAGCGAGAATCAGCTCAAACCCACTATAAAAAGGAATTTCAAAAACAAAACCAAAAAACAGGGAAATTATTTACAATTCCTTCAGGGTCTCTGATGAAACCTGGAATGACACGATCTACAATGACAGCTGGATGTGGCATAAGGCTGGACACTTGGGACTGACAGGATTGGTGAGATTGGGTGAGCAAATGCAGACCCTTTAAAGCAAAAATGCATGGCCCCCATTCCATGGTTCCCAACTCTCCATGTTGAAGGGAATATTACTACAGCTATAACATGTATGGGAAACCTACAGAATGGACACAATGTTAATTCAAAAGGTTTCTAAAACTCAACGAGTAGTCCCCCTCCTGGTGCTCTGGTTTGACTTTCCAACTGCTTTACTATCAATCTCCCAAATTGGAGAGACAACCCCTTTATCCTCCTGGTTCGCACATGTTGCCAATTTGCAAGAGGATAAAGGGAAGAGGGAGAACCAATGAGAGAGTAGCTGTGAGGCATTTGGACGGGCATATGTCACTCTAATTTCCCAGCAGGAAGAAGAATTAACCAGAGTCTCAGCCACCCACCGAGAACCAGTATAGGTCCTGAACCAATATTTTGGACTTGCGTACAGTTCACAAAAAACGAGTGGAAAAATGGAGATCAGGGGCATAGCAATTCACAAACTGGCAGAGTAATATAGGACAACTATCGTCCAAAAATCTGTTGAGGGAAGGCAACGAGGCGGACTTGAAAGCGAGGCAGAATAGCAGGAAACAGATTTCAAGAGGTACGTTGGAATTGCCATTAAAGCACAGGAAGAGGGGCACAACTTCGACAATGACACACTTGGCCAAAAAGGGCGTATGCGTTTTCTCCTGAAAATATTCAGGAGAAAACGCATACGCACTTTTTGTCCAAGCAAGCAAGCGGGCAATGCAAATCTGCACTACAAAGAAGTATCACTTCCCAACGGTCAAAAGGGACATCCACAAAATGTGTAAAAACCAGAAAGGCAAGACAGGCCCTGGAGAACAGGGAGCCTTGTTATGCTGATGGGCGGGATGTAAATTGCCAACTGCCTCACTGGAGGAGTGTATTGTGTTCCCTAAAGCAAGTAAACAACAGAGCTACAGAGCCAAGGGCACTTCCAGTCTAGGGAATATACCTTGGGAAAACTGAAAATCAATAAGAGAGAGCCAACCCCAAATTTAGGGCTGCACTGCTTACAAGAACCTCAACTTGGTTACACCTTAAATATCCCAAGAAATATAAAAATGGTTCAAACAATTGTGGTACTTATGTACGATGGAATATCCCTCAGCCATGAAATCAATGTCATAAGACCAGGAGAAGCAAAGTGAGTGGCTTCAGGTACGATGATTCTAAGTGAAGTCACACAGAAAAAGAAACTTATCATAAGATATCACTTATGAAGATCCTGTAAACATGGCTACACGTGAACTGAGTTAAGAAAGAGAACAGAGTCTCACATTTAGAAAACACTGTTATGCCTGCTTAACGGGGGAGGAGAGGTGGGGTGATGCATAAAACCAGAGTTTGATATAAGCAGAGGTACAATTTCTATAAGCAACTGTGGAATAGACAAGACCTACACCTTCATAAGAGAAAGGGACTCAATACCACATATTTCCCGCAGAGGAATAGATCTGACTAGAAACAATCCTAAAACCTATGTATTACTATGTCTCTGTAAGGGAATCAAGTGTGTAGACTGGCATAAACATGGCAGCGAGAATCAGCTCAAACCCACTATAAAAAGGAATTTCAAAAACAAAACCAAAAAACCGGGAAATTCTTTACAATTCCTTCAGGGTCTCTGATGAAACCTGGAATGACCCTATCTACAATGACAGCTGGATGTGGCATAAGGCTGGACACTTGGGACTGAGAGGATGAGTGAGATTGGGTGAGCAAATGCAGACCCTTTAAAGCAAAAACGCATGGCCCCCATTCCATGGGTTCCAACTCTCCATGTTGAAGGGAATATTACTACAGCTATAACATATACGGGAAACCTAGAGAATGGACACAAAGTTAATACAAAAGGTTTCTAAAACTCAACGAGTAGTCCCCCTCCTGGTGCTCTGGTTTGACTTTCCAACTGCTTTACTATCAATCTCCCAACTTGGAGAGACAACCCCTTTAACCTCCTGGTTCGCACAGGTTGCCAATTTTCAAGAGGATGGAAGGGAAGAGGGAGAACCAATGAGAGAGTAGCTGTGAGGCATTTGGCCGGGCACATGTCACTCTAAATTCCCGGCAGGAAGAAGAATTAACCAGAGTCTCAGCCACCCACTGGGAACCAGTATAGGTCCTGAACCAAAATTTTGGTCTTGCGTACAGCTCACAAATAACTAGTTGAAAAATGGAGCTCAGGGGCATAGCAATTCACAAACTGGCAGAGTAATAAAGGACAACTATCGTCCAAAAATCTGCTGAGGGAAGGCAACGAGGCGGACTTGAAAGCGAGGCAGAATAGCAGGAAACAGATTTCAAGAGGTACGTTGGAATTGCCTTTAAAGCATAGGAAAAAGGGCACAACTTCGACAATGACACACTTGGCCAAAAAGGGGGTATGCGTTTTCTCCTGAATATATTCAGGAGAAAACGCATATGCCCTTTTTGGCCAAGCAAGCAAGCGGGCAATGCAAATCTGCACTACAAAGAAGTATCACTTCCCAACGGTCAAAAGGGACTTCCACAAAATGTGTAAAAACCAGAAAGGCAAGACAGGCCCTGGAGAACAGGGAGCCTTGTTATGCTGATGGGCGGGATGTAAATTGACAACTACCTCACTGGAGGTGTGTATTGTGTTCCCTAAAACAAGTAAACAACAGAGCTACAGAGCCAAGGGCACTTCCAGTCTAGGGAATATACCTTGGGAAAACTGAAAATCAATAAGACAGAGCCACCCCCAAATTTAGGGTTGCACTGCTTACAAGAACCTCAACTTGGGTACACCTTAAATATACCAGGAAATATAAAAATGGTTCAAAAAATTGTGGTACATATGTACGATGGAATATCCCTCAGCCATGAATTCAATGTCATAAGACCAGGAGCAGCAAAGTGAGTGGATTCAGGTACGATGATTCTAAGTGAAGTCACACAGAAAAAGAAACTTATCATAAGATATCACTTATGAAGATCCTGTAAACATAGCTACACATGAACTGAGTTAAGAAAGAGAACAGAGTCTCACATTTAGAAAACACTGTTATGCCTGCTTAAGGGGGGAGGAGAGGTGGGGTGATGCATATAACTAGAGTTTGATATAAGCACAGGTACAATTTCTATAACCAACTGTGGAATAGACAGGACCTACACCTTCCTCAGTGAAAGGGACTCAAAACCACATATTTCCCGCAGAGGAATAGATCTGACTAGAAACAATCTTAAAACCTATGTATTGCTATGATTCCGTAAGGGAATTAAGTGTGTAGACTGGCATAAACATGGCAGAGAATCAGCTCAAACACACTATAAAAAGGAATTTCAAAAACAAAACCAAAAAACTGGGAAATTCTTTACAATTCCTTCAGGGTCTCTGATGAAACCTGGAATGACCCTATCTACAATGACAGCTGGAAGTGGCATAAGGCTGGACACTTGGGACTCAGAGGATTGGTGAGATTGGGTGAGCAAATGCAGACCCTATAAAGCAAAAATGCATGGCCCCCATTCCATTGGTGCCAACTCTCCAGGTTGAAGGGAATATTACTACAGCTATAACATGTACGGGAAACCTAGAGAATGGACACCCTGTGAATACAAATGGTTTCTAAAATTCTACGAATAGTCCCTCTCCTGGTGCTCCGGTTTGACTTTCCAACTGCCTTACTATCAGTCTCCGAAGTTGGAGAGAATGCCCCTTTAACCTCCTGGATCGCACATGTTGCCAATTTGGCAGAGGATGGAAGGGAAGAGGGAGAAACAATGAGAGAGTAGCTGTTAGGCATTTGGACGTTCACATGTCACTCTAATTTCCCGGCAGGAAGAAGAATTAAACAAACTCTCAGCCACCCACCGGGAACCAGTATCGGTCCTGAACCAAAATTTTGGACTTGCGTTCAGCTCACAAAAAACGAGTTGAAAAATGGAGCTCAGGGGCAGAGCAATTCACACAATGGCAGAGTAATAAAGGACATCTATCGTCCAAAAATCTGTTGAGTGAAGGCAACGAGGCGGACTTCAAAGCGAGGCAGAATAGCAGGAAACAGATTTCAAGAGGTACGTTGGAATCACCTTTAAAGCACAGGAAGAGGGGCACAAATTCGACAATGACGCACTTGGCCAAAAAGGGTGTATGCGTTTTCTCCTTAATATATTCAGGAGAAAACGCATACGCCCTTTTTGGCCAAGCAAGCATGCGGGCAATGCATATCTGCACTACAATGAAGTATCACTTCCCACCGGACAAAAGGGACATCCACAAATGTGTAAGAACCAGAAAGGCAAGACAGGCCCTGGAGAACAGGGAGCCTTGTTATGCTGATGGGCGGGATGTAAATTGCCAACTGCCTCACAGGAGGAGTGCATTGTGTTCCCTAAAACAAGTAAATAACAGAGCTACAGAGCCAACGGCACTTCCAGTCTAGGGAATATACCTTGGGAAAACTGAAAATCAATAAGACAGAGCCACCCCAACTTAGGGCTGCACTGCTTACAAGAACCTCAACTTGGGTACACCTTAAATATCCCAGGAAATATAAAAATGGTTCTAAAAATGGTGGTACTTATGTATGATCGAATATCCCTCAGCCATGAAATCAATGTCATAAGACCAGGAGCATCAAAGTGAGTGGATTCAGGTACGATGATTCTAAGTGAAATAAGTCACACAGAAAAAAGAAACTTATCATAAGATATCACTTATGAAGATCCTGTAAACATGGCTACACATGAACTGATTTAAGAAAGAGAATAGAGTCTCACATTTAGAAAACACTGTTATGCCTGCTTAAGGGGAGAGGTGAGGTGGGGTGATGCATCAAACCAGAGTTTGATATAAGCACAGGTACCGTTTGTATAACCAACTGTGGAACAGACAAGACCTACACCTTCCTCAGTGAAAGGGACTCAAAACGCCATATTTCCGGCAGAGGAATACATCTGACTATTAACAATCCTAAAACTTGTGTATTGATATGTCTATGTAAGGGAATCAAGTGTGTAGACTGGCATAAACATGGCAGCGAGAATCAGCTCAAACCCACTATAAAAAGGAATTTCAAAAACAAAACCAAAAAACAGGGAAATTCTTTACAATTCCTTCAGGGTCTCTGATGAAACCTGGAATGACCCTATCTACAGTGACAGCTGGATATGGTATAATGCAGGACACTTGGGACTGAGAGGATTGGTGAGATTGGGTGAGCAAATGCACACCATTTAAAGCAAAAATGCACGGCCTCCATTCCATGGGTCCCAACTCTCCATGTTGAAGGGAATATTACTACAGCTATAACATGTACGGGAAACCTAGAGAATGGACACACTGTGAATACAAAAGGTTTCTAAAACTCAACGAGTAGTCCCTCTCCTGGTGCTCTGGTTTGACTTTCCAACTGCTTTACTATCAATCTCCCAAATTGGAGAGACCGCCCCTTTAAACTTCTGGTTCGCACAGGTTGCCAATTTGGCAGAGGATGGAAGGGAAGAGGGAGAACCAATGAGACAGTAGCTGTTAGGCATTTGGACGGGCACATGTCACTCTAATTTCCCGGCAGGAAGAAGAATTAACCAGAGTCTCAGCCACCCACCGGGAACCAGTATAGGTTCTGAACCAAAATTTTGGACTTGCGTACAGCTCACAAAAAACGAGTTGAATAATTGAGCTCAGGGGCACAGCAATTCACAAACTGGCAGAGTAATAAAGGACAACTCTCGTCCAAAAATCTGTTGAGGGAAGGCAACGAGGCGGACATGAAAGCGCGGCAGAATAGTAGGAAACAGATTTCAAGAGGTACGTTGGATTCGCCTTTAAAGCACAGGAAGAGGGGCACAACTTCGACAAGGACGGACTTGGCCAAAAAGTTTGTATGCTTTTTCTCCTGAATATATTCAGGAGAAAACGCATACGCCCTTTTTGGCCAAGCAAGCAAGCGGGCAATGCAATTCTGCATTACAAAGAAGTATCACTTCCCACCGGTCAAAAGGGACATCCACAAATGTGTAAAAACCAGAAAGGCAAGACAGGCCCTGGAGAACAGGGAGCATTGTTATGCTGATGGGCGGGATGTAAATTGCCCACTGCCTCACTGGAGGAGTGCATTGCGTTCCCTAAAACAAGTAAACAACAGAGCTACAGAGCCAAGGGCACTTCCAGTCTAGGGAATATACCTTGGGAAAACTGAAAATCAATAAGATAGAGCCAACCCCAAATTTAGGGCTGCACTGCTTACAAGAACCTTAACTTGGGTACACCTTAAATATCCCAGTCAATATAAATATGGTTCAAAAAACAGTGGTATTTTTGTACGATGGAATATCCCTCAGCTATGAAATCAATGTCATAAGACAAGGAGCAGCAAAACGAGTGGATTCAGGTACGATGATTCTAAGTGAAATAAGTCACACACAAAAAGAAACTAATCATAAGATATCACTTATGAAGATCCTGTGAACATGGCTACACATGAACTGAGTTAGGAAAGAGAACAGAGTCTCACATTTAGAAAACACTCTTATGCCTTCTTAAGGGGGAAGGAGAGGTGGGGTGATGCATAAAACCAGAGTTTGATACAAGCACAGGTACCGTTTCTAAAACCAACTTTGGAATAGACAAGACCTACACCTTCCTCAGTGAAAGGGACACAAAACCCCATATTTCCCGCAGAGGAATAGATCTGACTAGTAAGAAACTTAAAACCTATGTATTGATATGTCTCTGTAAGGGAATCAAGTGTGCCTAGACTGGCATAAACATGGCAGCAAGAATCAGCTCACACCCACTATAAAAAGGAATTTCAAAAACAAAACCAAAAAACAGGGAAATTCTTTACATTTCTGTCAGGGTCTCTGATGAAACCTGGAATGACCCTATCTACAATGACAGCTGGATGTGGTATAAGGCTGGACACTTGGGACTGAGAAGAATGGTGAGATTGGGTGAGCAAATGCAGACCCTTTAAAGCAAAAATGCATGGCCCCCATTCCATGGGTCCCAACTCTCCAGGTTGAATGGAATATTTCTACAGCTATAACATGTATGGGAAAACTAGAGAATGGACACACTGTGAATACAAAAGGTTTATAAACTCAACGAATAGTCCCTCTCCTGGTGCTCCGCTTTGACTTTCCAACTGCTTTACTATCAATCTCCCAAATTGGAGGGACAGCCCCTTTAAGCTCCTGGTTCGCACAGGTTGCCAATTTTGCAGAGGATGGAAGGGAAGAGGGAGAACCAAAGAGAGAGTAGCTGTTAGGCATTTGGACGGGCACATGTCACTCTAATTTCCCGACAGGAAGAAGAATGAACCAAAGTCTCAGCCACCCACCGGGAACCAGTATAGGTCGTGAAACAAAATTTTAGACTTGCGTACAGCTCACAAAAAACGAGTTGAAATATTGAACTCAGGGGCACAGCAATTCACAAACTGGCAGAGTAATAAAGGACAACTATCGTCCAAAAATCTGTTGAGGGAAGGCAACCATGTGGCCTTGAATGTGAGGCGGAATAGCAGGAAACAGATTTCAAGAGGTACGTTGGAATCGCCTTTAAAGAACAGGAAGAGGGGCACAACTTCGACAATGACGCACTTGGCCAAAAAGGGCGTATGCGTTTTCTCCTGAATATATTCAGGAGAAAACGCATACGCCCTTTTTGGCCAAGCAAGCAAGAGGGCAATGCAAATCTGCACTACAAAGAAGTATCACTTCCCACCGGTCAAAAGGGACATCCAAAAAATGTGTAAAAACCGGAAAGGCAAGACAGGCCCTGGAGAAGAGGGAGCCTTGTTATGCTGATGGGCGGGATGTAAATTGCCAACTGCCTCACTGGAGGAGTGCATTGCGTTCCCTAAAACAAGTAAACAACAGAGCTACAGAGCCAAGGGCACTTCCAGTCTAGGGAATATACCTTGGGAAAACTGATAATCAATACGACAGAGCCACCACCAAATTTAGGGCTGTACTGCTTACAAGAACCTCAACTTGGGTACACCTTAAATATCCCAGGAAATATAAAAATGGTTCAAAAAACTGTGGTATTTATGTACGATGGAATATCCCTCAGCCATGAAATCAATGTCATAAGACCAGGAGCAGCAAAGTGAGTGGATTCAGGTACGATGATTCTAAGTGAAATAAGTCACACAGAAAAAGAAACTTATCCTACGATATCACTTATGAAGATCCTGTAAACATGGCTACACATGAACTGAGTTAGGAAAGAGAACAGAGTCTCACATTTAGAAAACACTCTTATGCCTGCTTAAGGGGAAAGGAGAGGTGGGGTGATGCATAAAACCAGAGTTTGATATAAGCACAGGTACCATTTCTAAAACCAACTGTGGAATAGACAAGACCTACACCTTCCTCAGTGAAAGGGACTCAAAACCCCATATTTCCCGCAGAGGAATAGATCTGACTAGTAAGAATCTTAAAACCTATGTATTGATATGTCTCTGTAAGGGAATCAAGTGTGTCCAGACTGGCATAAATATGGCAGCGAGAATCAGCTCAAACCCACTATAAAAAGGAATTTCAAAAACAAAACCAAAAAACAGGGAGATTCTTTACATTTCCTTCAGGTTCTCTGATGAAACCTGGAATGACACTATCTACAATGACAGCTGGATGTGGCATAAAGCTGGACACCTGGGACTGAGAGGATTGGTGAGATTGGGTGAGCAAATGCAGACCCTTTAAAGCAAAAATGCATGGCCCCCATTACATGGGTCCCAACTCTCCATGTTGAAGGGAATATTACTACAGCTATAACATGTACGGGAAACCTAGAGAATGGACACACAGTGAATACAAAAGGTTTCTAAAACTCAACGAGTAGTCCCTCTCCTGGTGCTGCGCTTTGACTTTCCAACTGCTTTACTATCAATCTCCCAACTTGGAGAGACAACCCCTTTAACCTCCTGGTTCGCACAGGTTGCCAATTTGGCAGAGGATGGAAGGGAAGAGGGAGAACCAATGAGAGAGTAGCTGTTAGGCATTTGGACGGGCATAAGTCACTCTAATTTCCCGGCAGGAAGAAGAATTAACCACAGTCTCAGCCACCCACCGGGAACCAGTATAGGTCCTGAACCAAAATTTTGCTCTTGCGTACAGCTCACAAAAAACGAGTTGAAAAATGGAGCTCAGGGGCACAGCAATTCACAAACTGGCAGAGAAATAAAGGACAACTAACATCCAAAAATCTGTTGAGGGAAGGCAACGAGGTGGACTATACAGCGAGGCAGAATAGCAGGAAACAGATTTCAAGAGGTACGTTGGAATCGCCTTTAAAGCACAGGAAGACGGGCACAACTTCGACAATGATGCACTTGGCCAAAAAGGGCGTATGTGTTTTCTCCTGAATATATTCAGGAGAAAACGCATACGACGTTTTTGGCCAAGCAAGCAAGCGGGCAATGCAAATCTGCACTAAAAAGAAGTATCACTTCCCACCGGTCAAAAGGGACATCCACAAATGTGTAAAAACCAGAAAGGCAAGACAGGCCCTGGAGAAGAATGAGCCTTGTTATGCTGATGGTCGGGATGTAAATTGCCAACTGCCTCACTGGAGGAGTGCATTGCATTCCCTAAAATAAGTAAACAACAGAGCTACAGAGCCAAGGGCACTTCCAGTCTAGGGAATATACCTTGGGAAAACTGAAAATCAATAAGAAGGTGCCACCCCCAAAGTTAAGGCTGCACTGCTTACAAGAACCTCAACTTGGGTACAACTTAAATATCCCAGGAAATATAAAAATGGTTCAAAAAACTGTGGTATTTATGTACGATGGAATATCCCTCAGCCATGAAATCAATGTCATAAGACCAGGACCAGCAAAGTGAGTGGATTCAGGTACGATGATTCTAAGTGAAATAAGTCACACAGAAAAAGAAACTTATCATAAGATATCACTTATGAAGATCCTGTAAACATGGCTACACATGAACTGAGTTAGGAAAGAGAACAGTGTCTCACATTTAGAAAACACTCTTATGGCTGCTTAAGGGGAAAGGAGAGGTGGGGTGATGCATAAAACCAGAGTTTGATATAAGCACAGGTACCATTTCTAAAACCAACTGTGGAATAGACAAACCTACACCTTCCTCAGTGAAAGGGACTCAAAACCCCATATTTAGCGCAGAGGAACAGATCTGACTAATAAGAACTTAAAACCTATGTATTGATATGTCTCTGTAAGGGAATCAAGTGTGTCTAGACTGGCATAAACATGGCAGCGAGAATCAGCTCAAACCCACTATAAAAAGGAATTTCAAAAACAAAACCAAAAAACAGGGAAATTCTTTACATTTCCTTCAGGGTCTCTGATGAAACCTGGAATGACCCTATCTACAATGACAGCTGTATGTGGCATAAGGCTGGACACCTGGGACTGAGAGGAATGGTGAGATTGGGTGAGCAAATGATGACCCTTTAAAGCAAAAATGCATGGCCCCCATTCCATGGGTCCCAACTCTCCATGTTGAAGGGAATATTACTAGAGCTATAACATGTACGGGAAACCTAGAGAATGGACACACTGTGAATACAGAAGGTTTCTAAAACTCAACGAGTAGTCCCTCTCCTGGTGCTCTTGTTTGACTTTCCAACTGCTTTACTATCAATCTCGCAACTTGGAGAGACTACCCCTTTAACCTCCTGTTTCGCACAGGTTACCAATTTCGCAGCGGATGGAAGGGAAGAGGGAGAACCAATGAGACAGTAGCTGTTAGGCATTTGGAAGGGCATACGTCACTCTAATTTCCCGGCAGGAAGAAGAATTAACCAGAGTCTCAGCCACCCGCCGGGAACCAATATAGGTCCTGAACCAAAATTTTGGACTTGCGTACAGCTCACAAAAAACGAGTTGAAAAATGGAGCTCAGGGGCACAGCAATTCACAAACTGGCAGAGTAATAAAGGAAAACTATCGTCCAAAAATCTGTTGAGGGAAGGCAACGAGGCGGACTTGAATGCGAGGCAGAATAGCAGGAAACAGATTTCAAGAGGTACGTTGGAATCGCCTTTAAAGCACAGGAAGAGGGGCACAACTTCGACAATGACGCACTTGGCCAAAAAGGGTGTATGCGTTTTCTCCTGAATATATTCAGGAGAAAACGCATACGCCCTTTATGGCCAAGCAAGCAAGCGTGCAATGCAAATCTGCACTACAAAGAAGTATCACTTCCCACCGGTCAAAAGGGACATCCACAAATGTGTAAAAACCAGAAAGGCAAGACAGGCCCTGGAGAACAGGGAGCCTTGTTATGCTGATGGGCGGGATGTAAATTGCCAACTGCCTCACTGGAGGAGTGCATTGCATTCCCTAAAACAAGTAAACAACAGAGCTACAGAGCCAAGGGCACTTCCAGTCTAGGGAATATACCTTGGGAAAACTGAAAATCAATAAGACAGAGCCACCCCCAAATATAGGGCTGCACTGCTTACAAGAACCTCAACTTGGGTACACCTTAAATATCCCAGGAAATATAAAAATGGTTCAAAAAACTGTGGAATTTATGTACGATGGAATATCCCTTAGCCATAAAATCAATGTCATAAGAGCAGGAGAAGCAAAGTGAGTGGATTCAGGTACGATGATTCTAAGTTAAATAACTCACACAGAAAAAGAAACTTACCATAAGATATCACTTATGAAGATCCTGTAAACATGGCTACACATGAACTGTGTTAGGAAAGAGAACAGAGTCTCACATTTAGAAAACACTCTTATGCCAGCTTAAGGGGGAAGGAGAGGTGGGGTGATGCATAAAACCAGAGTTTGATATAAGCACAGGTACCGTTTCTAAAACCAACTTTGGAATAGACAAGACCTACACCTTCCTAACTGAAAGGGACACAAAACACCATATTTCCCGCAGAGGAATAGATATGACTAGTAAGAATCTTAAAACCTATGTATTGATATGTCTCCGTAAGGGAATCAGGTGTGTCTAGACTGGCATAAACATGGCAGCGAGAATCAGCTCAAACCCACTATAAAAAGGAATTTCAAAAACAAAACCAAAAAACATGGAAATTCTTTACAATTCCTTCAGGGTCTCTGATGAAACCTGGAATAACCCTATCTACAATGACAGCTGGATGTGGTATAAGGCTGGACACTTGGGACTGAGAGGATTGGTGAGATTGGGTGAGCAAATGCAGACCCTTTAAAGCAAAAATGCATGGCCCCCATTCCATGTGTCCCAACTCTCTATGTTAAAGGGAATATTACAACAGCTATAACATGTATGGGAAACCTAGAGAATGGACACACTGTGAATACAAAAGGTTTCTAAAACTCAACGAATAGTCCCTGTCCTGGTGCTCCGGTTTGACTTTCCAACTGCTTTACTATCAATCTCCCAACTTGGAGAGACTGCCCCTTTAAGCTCCTTGTTCGCACAGGTTGCCAATTTGGCAGAGGATGGAATGGAAGAGGGACAACCAATGGGAGAGTAGCTGTTAGGCATTTGGACGGGCACATGTCACTCTAATTTCCCGGCAGGAAGAAGAATTAACCAAAGTCTCAGCCTACCACCGGGAACCAGTATAGGTCTTGAACCAAAATTTTGGACTTGCGTACGGCTCACAAAAAACGAGTTGAAAAATGGAGCTCAGGGGCACAGCAATTCACAAACTGGCAGAGTATTAAAGGACAACTATCGTCCAAAAATCTGTTGAGGGAAGGCAACGAGGCGGACTTGAAAGCGAGGCAGAATAGCAGGAAACAGATTTCAAGAGGTACGTTGGAAGAGCCTTTAAAGCACAGGAAGGGGGGCACAACTTCGACAATGACACACTGGGCCAATAAGGGCGTATGCGTTTTCTCCTGAATATATTCCTGAATATATTCAGGAGGAAACGCATACGCCCTTTTTGGCCAAGCAAGCAAGCGGGCAATGCAAATCTGCACTACAAAGAAATATCACTTCCCACAGGTCAAAAGGGACATCCACAAAATATGTAAAAACCAGAAAGGCAAGACAGGCCCTGGAGAAAAGGGAGCCTTCTTCTGCTGATGGGCGGGATGTAAATTGCCAACTGCCTCACTGGAGGAGTGTATTGTGTTCCCTAAAACAAGTAAACAGTAGAGCTACAGAGCCAAGGGCACTTCCAGTCTAGGGAATATACCTTGGAAAAACTGAAAATCAAAAAGACAGAGCCACCCCCAAATTTAGGGCTGCACTGCTTACAAGAACCTCAAGTTGGGTACACCTTAAATATCCCAGGAAATACAAATATGGTTCAAAAAATTGTGGTACTTATGTACGATGTAATATCCCTCAGCCATGAAATCAATGTCATAAGAACAGGAGCAGCAAAGTGAGTGGATTCAGGTACGATGCTTCTAAGTGAAATAAGTCACACAGAAAAAAGAAACTTATCATAAGATATCACTTATGAAGATCCTGTAAACATGGCTACACATGAAATGAGTTAAGAAAGAGAACAGAGTCTCACATTTAGAAAACACTGTTATGCCTTCTTAAGGGGGGAGGAGAGGTGGGGTGATGCATAAAACAAGAGTTTGATATTAGTACAGGTACCGTTTGTAAAACCAACTGTGGAATAGACAAGACCTACACCTTCCTCAGTGAAAGGGACTCAAAACCCCATATTTCCCGCAGAGGAATAGATCTGACTAGTAACAATCCTAAAACTTATGTATTGATATGACTCCGTAAGGGAATCAAGTGTGTAGCCTGGCATAAACATGGCAGCGAGAATCAGCTCAAACCCACTATAAAAAGGAATTTCAAAAACAAAACCAAAAAACAGGGAAATTATTTACAATTCCTTCAGGGTCTCTGATGAAACCTGGAATGACACGATCTACAATGACAGCTGGATGTGGCATAAGGCTGGACACTTGGGACTGACAGGATTGGTGAGATTGGGTGAGCAAATGCAGACCCTTTAAAGCAAAAATGCATGGCCCCCATTCCATGGTTCCCAACTCTCCATGTTGAAGGGAATATTACTACAGCTATAACATGTATGGGAAACCTACAGAATGGACACAATGTTAATTCAAAAGGTTTCTAAAACTCAACGAGTAGTCCCCCTCCTGGTGCTCTGGTTTGACTTTCCAACTGCTTTACTATCAATCTCCCAAATTGGAGAGACAACCCCTTTATCCTCCTGGTTCGCACATGTTGCCAATTTGCAAGAGGATAAAGGGAAGAGGGAGAACCAATGAGAGAGTAGCTGTGAGGCATTTGGACGGGCATATGTCACTCTAATTTCCCAGCAGGAAGAAGAATTAACCAGAGTCTCAGCCACCCACCGAGAACCAGTATAGGTCCTGAACCAATATTTTGGACTTGCGTACAGCTCACAAAAAACGAGTGGAAAAATGGAGATCAGGGGCATAGCAATTCACAAACTGGCAGAGTAATATAGGACAACTATCGTCCAAAAATCTGTTGAGGGAAGGCAACGAGGCGGACTTGAAAGCGAGGCAGAATAGTAGGAAACAGATTTCAAGAGGTACGTTGGAATTGCCATTAAAGCACAGGAAGAGGGGCACAACTTCGACAATGACACACTTGGCCAAAAAGGGCGTATGCGTTTTCTCCTGAAAATATTCAGGAGAAAACACATACGCCCTTTTTGTCCAAGCAAGCAAGCGGGCAATGCAAATCTGCACTACAAAGAAGTATCACTTTCCAACGGTCAAAAGGGACATCCACAAAATGTGTAAAAACCAGAAAGGCAAGACAGGCCCTGGAGAACAGGGAGCCTTGTTATGCTGATGGGCGGGATGTAAATTGCCAACTGCCTCACTGGAGGAGTGTATTGTGTTCCCTAAAACAAGTAAACAACAGAGCTACAGAGCCAAGGGCACTTCCAGTCTAGGGAATATACCTTGGGAAAACTGAAAATCAATAAGAGAGAGCCAACCCCAAATTTAGGGCTGCACTGCTTACAAGAACCTCAACTTGGTTACACCTTAAATATCCCAAGAAATATAAAAATGGTTCAAACAATTGTGGTACTTATGTACGATGGAATATCCATCAGCCATGAAATCAATGTCATAAGACCAGGAGAAGCAAAGTGAGTGGCTTCAGGTACGATGATTCTAGGTGAAGTCACACAGAAAAAGAAACTTATCATAAGATATCACTTATGAAGATCCTGTAAACATGGCTACACGTGAACTGAGTTAAGAAAGAGAACAGAGTCTCACATTTAGAAAACACTGTTATGCCTGCTTAACGGGGGAGGAGAGGTGGGGTGATGCATAAAACCAGAGTTTGATATAAGCAGAGGTACAATTTCTATAAGCAACTGTGGAATAGACAAGACCTACACCTTCATAAGAGAAAGGGACTCAATACCACATATTTCCCGCAGAGGAATAGATCTGACTAGAAACAATCCTAAAACCTATGTATTACTATGTCTCTGTAAGGGAATCAAGTGTGTAGACTGGCATAAACATGGCAGCGAGAATCAGCTCAAACCCACTATAAAAAGGAATTTCAAAAACAAAACCAAAAAACCGGGAAATTCTTTACAATTCCTTCAGGGTCTCTGATGAAACCTGGAATGACCCTATCTACAATGACAGCTGGATGTGGCATAAGGCTGGACACTTGGGACTGAGAGGATTAGTGAGATTGGGTGAGCAAAGGCAGACCCTTTAAAGCAAAAACGCATGGCCCCCATTCCATGGGTTCCAACTTTCCATGTTGAAGGGAATATTACTACAGCTATAACATATACGGGAAACCTAGAGAATGGACAAAATGTTAATACAAAAGGTTTCTAAAACTCAACGAGTAGTCCCCCTCCTGGTGCTCTGGTTTGACTTTCCAACTGCTTTACTATCAATCTCCCAACTTGGAGAGACAACCCCTTTAACCTCCTGGTTCGCACAGGTTGCCAATTTTCAAGAGGATGGAAGGGAAGAGGGAGAACCAATGAGAGAGTAGCTGTGAGGCATTTGGACGGGCACATGTCACTCTAAATTCCCGGCAGGAAGAAGAATTAACCAGAGTCTCAGCCACCCACCGGGAACCAGTATAGGTCCTGAACCAAAATTTTGGTCTTGCGTACAGCTCACAAGTAACTAGTTGAAAAATGGAGCTCAGGGGCATAGCAATTCACAAACTGGCAGAGTAATAAAGGACAACTATCGTCCAAAAATCTGCTGAGGGAAGGCAACGAGGCGGACTTGAAAGCGAGGCAGAATAGCAGGAAACAGATTTCAAGAGGTACGTTGGAATTGCCTTTAAAGCATAGGAAGAAGGGCACAACTTCGACAATGACACACTTGGCCAAAAAGGGGGTATGCGTTTTCTCCTGAATATATTCAGGAGAAAACGCATATGCCCTTTTTGGCCAAGCAAGCAAGCGGGCAATGCAAATCTGCACTACAAAGAAGTATCACTTCCCAACGGTCAAAAGGGACTTCCACAAAATGTGTAAAAACCAGAAAGGCAAGACAGGCCCTGGAGAACAGGGAGCCTTGTTATGCTGATGGGCGGGATGTAAATTGACAACTACCTCACTGGAGGTGTGTATTGTGTTCCCTAAAACAAGTAAACAACAGAGCTACAGAGCCAAGGGCACTTCCAGTCTAGGGAACATACCTTGGGAAAACTGAAAATCAATAAGACAGAGCCACCCCCAAATTTAGGGTTGCACTGCTTACAAGAACCTCAACTTGGGTACACCTTAAATATACCAGGAAATATAAAAATGGTTCAAAAAATTGTGGTACTTATGTACGATGGAATATCCCTCAGCCATGAATTCAATGTCATAAGACCCGGAGCAGCAAAGTGAGTGGATTCAGGTACGATGATTCTAAGTGAAGTCACACAGAAAAAGCAACTTATCATAAGATATCACTTATGAAGATCCTGTAAACATAGCTACACATGAACTGAGTTAAGAAAGAGAACAGAGTCTCACATTTAGAAAACACTGTTATGCCTGCTTAAGGGGGGAGGAGAGGTGGGGTGATGCATAAAACTAGAGTTTGATATAAGCACAGGTACAATTTCTATAACCAACTGTGGAATAGACAAGACCTACACCTTCCTCAGTGAAAGGGACTCAAAACCACATATTTCCCGCAGAGGAATAGATCTGACTAGAAACAATCCTAAAACCTATGTATTGCTATGATTCCGTAAGGGAATTAAGTGTGTAGACTGGCATAAACATGGCAGAGAATCAGCTCAAACACACTATAAAAAGGAATTTCAAAAACAAAACCGAAAAACAGGGAAATTCTTTACAATTCCTTCAGGGTCTCTGATGAAACCTGGAATGACCCTATCTACAATGACAGCTGGAAGTGGCATAAGGCTGGACACTTGGGACTCAGAGGATTGGTGAGATTGGGTGAGCAAATGCAGACCCTATAAAGCAAAAATGCATGGCCCCCATTCCATGGGTCCCAACTCTCCATGTTAAAGGGAATATTACAACAGCTATAACATGTATGGGAAACCTGGAGAATGGACACACTGTGAATACAAAAGGTTTCTAAAACTCAACGAATAGTCCCTGTCCTGGTGCTCCGGTTTGACTTTCCAACTGCTTTACTATCAATCTCGCAACTTGGAGAGACAGCCCCTTTAAGCTCCTTGTTCGCACAGGTTGCCAATTTGGCAGAGGATGGAATGGAAGAGAGACAACCAATGGGAGAGTAGCTGTTAGGCATTTGGACGGGCACATGTCACTCTAATTTCCCGGCAGGAAGAAGAATTAACCAAAGTCTCAGCCTACCACTGGGAACCAGTATAGGTCCTGAACCAAAATTTTGGACTTGCGTACGGCTCACAAAAAACGAGTTGAAAAATGGAGCTCAGGGGCACAGCAATTCACAAACTGGCAGAGTAATAAAGGACAACTATCGTCCAAAAATCTGTTGAGGGAAGGCAACGAGGCGGACTTGAAAGCGAGGCAGAATAGTAGGAAACCGATTTCAAGAGGTACGTTGGATTCGCCTTTAAAGCACAGGAAGAGGGGCACAACTTCGACAATGACGGACTAGGCCAAAAAGTTTGTATGCTTTTTCTCCTGAATATATTCAGGAGAAAATGCATACGCCCTTTTTGGCCAAGCAAGCAAGCGGGCAATGCAATTCTGCACTACAAAGAAGTATCACTTCCCAACGGTCAAAAGGGACATCCACAAATGTGTAAAAACCAGAAAGGCAAGACAGGCCCTGGAGAACAGGGAGCCTTGTTATGCTGATGGGCGGGATGTAAATTGCCAACTGCCTCACTGGAGGAGTGCATTGCGTTCCCTAAAACAAGTAAACAACAGAGCTACAGAGCCAAGGGCACTTCCAGTCTAGGGAATATACCTTGGGAAAACTGAAAATCAATAAGAGAGAGCCAACCCCAAATTTAGGGCTGCACTGCTTACAAGAACCTTAACTTGGGTACACCTTAAATATCCCAGTCAATATAAATATGGTTCAAAAAACAGTGGTATTTTTGTACGATGGAATATCCCTCAGCTATGAAATCAATGTCATAAGACAAGGAGCAGCAAAACGAGGGGATTCAGGTACGATGATTCTAAGTGAAATAAGTCACACAGAAAAAGAAACTAATCATAAGATATCACTTATGAAGATCCTGTGAACATGGCTACACATGAACTGAGTTAGGAAAGAGAACAGAGTCTCACATTTAGAAAACACTCTTATGCCTGCTTAAGGGGGAAGGAGAGGTGGGGTGATGCATAAAACCAGAGTTTGATATAAGCACAGGTACCGTTTCTAAAACCAACTTTGGAATAGACAAGACCTACACCTTCCTAACTGAAAGGGACACAAAACCCCATATTTCCCGCAGAGGAATAGATATGACTAGTAAGAATCTTAAAACCTATGTATTGATATGTCTCCGTAAGGGAATCAGGTGTGTCTAGACTGGCATAAACATGGCAGCGAGAATCAGCTCAAACCCACTATAAAAAGGAATTTCAAAAACAAAACCAAAAAACATGGAAATTCTTTACAATTCCTTCAGGGTCTCTGATGAAACCTGGAATAACCCTATCTACAATGACAGCTGGATGTGGTATAAGGCTGGACACTTGGGACTGAGAGGATTGGTGAGTTTGGGTGAGCAAATGCAGACCCTTTAAAGCAAAAATGCATGGCCCCCATTCCATGTGTCCCAACTCTCTATGTTAAAGGGAATATTACAACAGCTATAACATGTATGGGAAACCTAGAGAATGGACACACTGTGAATACAAAAGGTTTCTAAAACTCAACGAATAGTCCCTGTCCTGGTGCTCCGGTTTGACTTTCCAACTGCTTTACTATGAATCTCCCAACTTGGAGAGACTGCCCCTTTAAGCTCCTTGTTCGCACAGGTTGCCAATTTGGCAGAGGATGGAATGGAAGAGGGACAACCAATGGGAGAGTAGCTGTTAGGCATTTGGACGGGCACATGTCACTCTAATTTCCCGGCAGGAAGAAGAATTAACCAAAGTCTCAGCCTACCACCGGGAACCAGTATAGGTCTTGAACCAAAATTTTGGACTTGCGTACGGCTCACAAAAAACGAGTTGAAAAATGGAGCTCAGGGGCACAGCAATTCACAAACTGGCAGAGTATTAAAGGACAACTATCGTCCAAAAATCTGTTGAGGGAAGGCAACGAGGCGGACTTGAAAGCGAGGCAAAATAGCAGGAAACAGATTTCAAGAGGTACGTTGGAAGAGCCTTTAAAGCACAGGAAGGGGGGCACAACTTCGACAATGACACACTGGGCCAATAAGGGCGTATGCGTTTTCTCCTGAATATATTCCTGAATATATTCAGGAGGAAACGCATACGCCCTTTTTGGCCAAGCAAGCAAGCGGGCAATGCAAATCTGCCCTACAAAGAAATATCACTTCCCACAGGTCAAAAGGGACATCCACAAAATATGTAAAAACCAGAAAGGCAAGACAGGCCCTGGAGAAAAGGGAGCCTTCTTATGCTGATGGGCGGGATGTAAATTGCCAACTGCCTCACTGGAGGAGTGTATTGTGTTCCCTAAAACAAGTAAACAGTAGAGCTACAGAGCCAAGGGCACTTCCAGTCTAGGGAATATACCTTGGAAAAACTGAAAATCAAAAAGACAGAGCCACCCCCAAATTTAGGGCTGCACTGCTTACAAGAACCTCAAGTTGGGTACACCTTAAATATCCCAGGAAATTCAAATATGGTTCAAAAAATTGTGGTACTTATGTACGATGTAATATCCCTCAGCCATGAAATCAATGTCATAAGAACAGGAGCAGCAAAGTGAGTGGATTCAGGTACGATGATTCTAAGTGAAATACGTCACACAGAAAAAAGAAACTTATCATAAGATATCACTTATGAATATCCTGTAAACATGGCTACACATGAAATGAGTTAAGAAAGAGAACAGAGTCTCACATTTAGAAAACACTGTTATGCCTTCTTAAGGGGGGAGGAGAGGTGGGGTGATGCATAAAACAAGAGTTTGATATTAGTACAGGTACCGTTTGTAAAACCAACTGTGGAATAGACAAGACCTACACCTTCCTCAGTGAAAGGGACTCAAAACCCCATATTTCCCGCAGAGGAATAGATCTGACTAGTAACAATCCTAAAACTTATGTATTGATATGACTCCGTAAGGGAATCAAGTGTGTAGCCTGGCATAAACATGGCAGCGAGAATCAGCTCAAACCCACTATAAAAAGGAATTTCAAAAACAAAACCAAAAAACAGGGAAATTATTTACAATTCCTTCAGGGTCTCTGATGAAACCTGGAATGACACGATCTACAATGACAGCTGGATGTGGCATAAGGCTGGACACTTGGGACTGACAGGATTGGTGAGATTGGGTGAGCAAATGCAGACCCTTTAAAGCAAAAATGCATGGCCCCCATTCCATGGTTCCCAACTCTCCATGTTGAAGGGAATATTACTACAGCTATAACATGTATGGGAAACCTAGAGAATGGACACAATGTTAATTCAAAAGGTTTCTAAAACTCAACGAGTAGTCCCCCTCCTGGTGCTCTGGTTTGACTTTCCAACTGCTTTACTATCAATCTCCCAAATTGGAGAGACAACCCCTTTATCCTCCTGGTTCGCACATGTTGCCAATTTGCAAGAGGATAAAGGGAAGAGGGAGAACCAATGAGAGAGTAGCTGTGAGGCATTTGGACGGGCATATGTCACTCTAATTTCCCAGCAGGAAGAAGAATTAACCAGAGTCTCAGCCACCCACCGAGAACCAGTATAGGTCCTGAACCAATATTTTGGACTTGCGTACAGCTCACAAAAAACGAGTGGAAAAATGGAGATCAGGGGCATAGCAATTCACAAACTGGCAGAGTAATATAGGACAACTATCGTCCAAAAATCTGTTGAGGGAAGGCAACGAGGCGGACTTGAAAGCGAGGCAGAATAGCAGGAAACAGATTTCAAGAGGTACGTTGGAATTGCCATTAAAGCACAGGAAGAGGGACACAACTTCGACAATGACACACTTGGCCAAAAAGGGCGTATGCGTTTTCTCCTGAAAATATTCAGGAGAAAACGCATACGCCCTTTTTGTCCAAGCAAGCAAGCGGGCAATGCAAATCTGCACTACAAAGAAGTATCACTTCCCAACGGTCAAAAGGGACATCCACAAAATGTGTAAAAACCAGAAAGGCAAGACAGGCCCTGGAGAACAGGGAGCCTTGTTATGCTGATGGGCGGGATGTAAATTGCCAACTGCCTCACTGGAGGAGTGTATTGTGTTCCCTAAAACAAGTAAACAACAGAGCTACAGAGCCAAGGGCACTTCCAGTCTAGGGAATATACCTTGGGAAAACTGAAAATCAATAAGAGAGAGCCAACCCCAAATTTAGGGCTGCACTGCTTACAAGAACCTCAACTTGGTTACACCTTAAATATCCCAAGAAATATAAAAATGGTTCAAACAATTGTGGTACTTATGTACGATGGAATATCCCTCAGCCATGAAATCAATGTCATAAGACCAGGAGAAGCAAAGTGAGTGGCTTCAGGTACGATGATTCTAAGTGAAGTCACACAGAAAAAGAAACTTATCATAAGATATCACTTATGAAGATCCTGTAAACATGGCTACACGTGAACTGAGTTAAGAAAGAGAACAGAGTCTCACATTTAGAAAACACTGTTATGCCTGCTTAACGGTGGAGGAGAGGTGGGGTGATGCATAAAACCAGAGTTTGATATAAGCAGAGGTACAATTTCTATAAGCAACTGTGGAATAGACAAGACCTACACCTTCATAAGAGAAAGGGACTCAATACCACATATTTCCCGCAGAGGAATAGATCTGACTAGAAACAATCCTAAAACCTATGTATTACTATGTCTCTGTAAGGGAATCAAGTGTGTAGACTGGCATAAACATGGCAGCGAGAATCAGCTCAAACCCACTATAAAAAGGAATTTCAAAAACAAAACCAAAAAACCGGGAAATTCTTTACAATTCCTTCAGGGTCTCTGATGAAACCTGGAATGACCCTATCTACAATGACAGCTGGATGTGGCATAAGGCTGGACACTTGGGACTGAGAGGATTAGTGAGATTGGGTGAGCAAATGCAGACCCTTTAAAGCAAAAACGCATGGCCCCCATTCCATGGGTTCCAACTTTCCATGTTGAAGGGAATATTACTACAGCTATAACATATACGGGAAACCTAGAGAATGGACAAAATGTTAATACAAAAGGTTTCTAAAACTCAACGAGTTGTCCCCCTCCTGGTGCTCTGGTTTGACTTTCCAACTGCTTTACTATCAATCTCCCAACTTGGAGAGACAACCCCTTTAACCTCCTGGTTCGCACAGGTTGCCAATTTTCAAGAGGATGGAAGGGAAGAGGGAGAACCAATGAGAGAGTAGCTGTGAGGCATTTGGACGGGCACATGTCACTCTAAATTCCCGGCAGGAAGAAGAATTAACCAGAGTCTCAGCCACCCACCGGGAACCAGTATAGGTCCTGAACCAAAATTTTGGTCTTGCGTACAGCTCACAAGTAACTAGTTGAAAAATGGAGCTCAGGGGCATAGCAATTCACAAACTGGCAGAGTAATAAAGGACAACTATCGTCCAAAAATCTGCTGAGGGAAGGCAACGAGGCGGACTTGAAAGCGAGGCAGAATAGCAGGAAACAGATTTCAAGAGGTACGTTGGAATTGCCTTTAAAGCATAGGAAGAAGGGCACAACTTCGACAATGACACACTTGGCAAAAAAGGGGGTATGTGTTTTCTCCTGAATATATTCAGGAGAAAACGCATATGCCCTTTTTGGCCAAGCAAGCAAGCGGGCAATGCAAATCTGCACTACAAAGAAGTATCACTTCCCAACGGTCAAAAGGGACTTCCACAAAATGTGTAAAAACCAGAAAGGCAAGAAAGGCCCTGGAGAACAGGGAGCCTTGTTATGCTGATGGGCGGGATGTAAATTGACAACTACCTCACTGGAGGTGTGTATTGTGTTCCCTAAAACAAGTAAACAACAGAGCTACAGAGCCAAGGGCACTTCCAGTCTAGGGAACATACCTTGGGAAAACTGAAAATCAATAAGACAGAGCCACCCCCAAATTTAGGGTTGCACTGCTTACAAGAACCTCAACTTGGGTACACCTTAAATATACCAGGAAATATAAAAATGGTTCAAAAAATTGTGGTACTTATGTACGATGGAATATCCCTCAGCCATGAATTCAATGTCATAAGACCCGGAGCAGCAAAGTGAGTGGATTCAGGTACGATGATTCTAAGTGAAGTCACACAGAAAAAGCAACTTATCATAAGATATCACTTATGAAGATCCTGTAAACATAGCTACACATGAACTGAGTTAAGAAAGAGAACAGAGTCTCACATTTAGAAAACACTGTTATGCCTGCTTAAGGGGGGAGGAGAGGTGGGGTGATGCATAAAACTAGAGTTTGATATAAGCACAGGTACAATTTCTATAACCAACTGTGGAATAGACAAGACCTACACCTTCCTCAGTGAAAGGGACTCAAAACCACATATTTCCCGCAGAGGAATAGATCTGACTAGAAACAATCCTAAAACCTATGTATTGCTATGATTCCGTAAGGGAATTAAGTGTGTAGACTGGCATAAACATGGCAGAGAATCAGCTCAAACACACTATAAAAAGGAATTTCAAAAACAAAACCGAAAAACAGGGAAATTCTTTACAATTCCTTCAGGGTCTCTGATGAAACCTGGAATGACCCTATCTACAATGACAGCTGGAAGTGGCATAAGGCTGGACACTTGGGACTCAGAGGATTGGTGAGATTGGGTGAGCAAATGCAGACCCTATAAAGCAAAAATGCATGGCCCCCATTCCATGGGTCCCAACTCTCCATGTTAAAGGGAATATTACAACAGCTATAACATGTATGGGAAACCTGGAGAATGGACACACTGTGAATACAAAAGGTTTCTAAAACTCAACGAATAGTCCCTGTCCTGGTGCTCCGGTTTGACTTTCCAACTGCTTTACTATCAATCTCGCAACTTGGAGAGACAGCCCCTTTAAGCTCCTTGTTCGCACAGGTTGCCAATTTGGCAGAGGATGGAATGGAAGAGAGACAACCAATGGGAGAGTAGCTGTTAGGCATTTGGACGGGCACATGTCACTCTAATTTCCCGGCAGGAAGAAGAATTAACCAAAGTCTCAGCCTACCACTGGGAACCAGTATAGGTCCTGAACCAAAATTTTGGACTTGCGTACGGCTCACAAAAAACGAGTTGAAAAATGGAGCTCAGGGGCACAGCAATTCACAAACTGGCAGAGTAATAAAGGACAACTATCGTCCAAAAATCTGTTGAGGGAAGGCAACGAGGCGGACTTGAAAGCGAGGCAGAATAGTAGGAAACCGATTTCAAGAGGTACGTTGGATTCGCCTTTAAAGCACAGGAAGAGGGGCACAACTTCGACAATGACGGACTAGGCCAAAAAGTTTGTATGCTTTTTCTCCTGAATATATTCAGGAGAAAATGCATACGCCCTTTTTGGCCAAGCAAGCAAGCGGGCAATGCAATTCTGCACTACAAAGAAGTATCACTTCCCAACGGTCAAAAGGGACATCCACAAATGTGTAAAAACCAGAAAGGCAAGACAGGCCCTGGAGAACAGGGAGCCTTGTTATGCTGATGGGCGGGATGTAAATTGCCAACTGCCTCACTGGAGGAGTGCATTGCTTTCCCTAAAACAAGTAAACAACAGAGCTACAGAGCCAAGGGCACTTCCAGTCTAGGGAATATACCTTGGGAAAACTGAAAATCAATAAGAGAGAGCCAACCCCAAATTTAGGGCTGCACTGCTTACAAGAACCTTAACTTGGGTACACCTTAAATATCCCAGTCAATATAAATATGGTTCAAAAAACAGTGGTATTTTTGTACGATGGAATATCCCTCAGCTATGAAATCAATGTCATAAGACAAGGAGCAGCAAAACGAGGGGATTCAGGTACGATGATTCTAAGTGAAATAAGTCACACAGAAAAAGAAACTAATCATAAGATATCACTTATGAAGATCCTGTGAACATGGCTACACATGAACTGAGTTAGGAAAGAGAACAGAGTCTCACATTTAGAAAACACTCTTATGCCTGCTTAAGGGGGAAGGAGAGGTGGGGTGATGCATAAAACCAGAGTTTGATATAAGCACAGGTACCGTTTCTAAAACCAACTTTGGAATAGACAAGACCTACACCTTCCTAACTGAAAGGGACACAAAACCCCATATTTCCCGCAGAGGAATAGATATGACTAGTAAGAATCTTAAAACCTATGTATTGATATGTCTCCGTAAGGGAATCAGGTGTGTCTAGACTGGCATAAACATGGCAGCGAGAATCAGCTCAAACCCACTATAAAAAGGAATTTCAAAAACAAAACCAAAAAACATGGAAATTCTTTACATTTCCTTCAGGGTCTCTGATGAAACCTGGAATAACCCTATCTACAATGACAGCTGGATGTGGTATAAGGCTGGACACTTGGGACTGAGAGGATTGGTGAGATTGGGTGAGCAAATGCAGACCCTTTAAAGCAAAAATGCATGGCCCCCATTCCATGTGTCCCAACCCTCTATGTTAAAGGGAATATTACAACAGCTATAACATGTATGGGAAACCTAGAGAATGGACACACTGTGAATACAAAAGGTTTCTAAAACTCAACGAATAGTCCCTGTCCTGGTGCTCCGGTTTGACTTTCCAACTGCTTTACTATCAATCTCCCAACTTGGAGAGACTGCCCCTTTAAGCTCCTTGTTCGCACAGGTTGCCAATTTGGCAGAGGATGGAATGGAAGAGGGACAACCAATGGGAGAGTAGCTGTTAGGCATTTGGACGGGCACATGTCACTCTAATTTCCCGGCAGGAAGAAGAATTAACCAAAGTCTCAGCCTACCACCGGGAACCAGTATAGGTCTTGAACCAAAATTTTGGACTTGCGTACGGCTCACAAAAAACGAGTTGAAAAATGGAGCTCAGGTGCACAGCAATTCACAAACTGGCAGAGTATTAAAGGACAACTATCGTCCAAAAATCTGTTGAGGGAAGGCAACGAGGCGGACTTGAAAGCGAGGCAGAATAGCAGGAAACAGATTTCAAGAGGTACGTTGGAACAGCCTTTAAAGCACAGGAAGGGGGGCACAACTTCGACAATGACACACTGGGCCAATAAGGGCGTATGCGTTTTCTCCTGAATATATTCCTGAATATATTCAGGAGGAAACGCATACGCCCTTTTTGGCCAAGCAAGCAAGCGGGCAATGCAAATCTGCACTACAAAGAAATATCACTTCCCACAGGTCAAAAGGGACATCCACAAAATATGTAAAAACCAGAAAGGCAAGACAGGCCCTGGAGAAAAGGGAGCCTTCTTATGCTGATGGGCGGGATGTAAATTGCCAACTGCCTCACTGGAGGAGTGTATTGTGTTCCCTAAAACAAGTAAACAGTAGAGCTACAGAGCCAAGGGCACTTCCAGTCTAGGGAATATACCTTGGAAAAACTGAAAATCAAAAAGACAGAGCCACCCCCAAATTGAGGGCTGCACTGCTTACAAGAACCTCAAGTTGGGTACACCTTAAATATCCCAGGAAATACAAATATGGTTCAAAAAATTGTGGTACTTATGTACGATGTAATATCCCTCAGCCATGAAATCAATGTCATAAGAACAGGAGCAGCAAAGTGAGTGGATTCAGGTACGATGATTCTAAGTGAAATAAGTCACACAGAAAAAAGAAACTTATCATAAGATATCACTTATGAAGATCCTGTAAACATGGCTACACATGAAATGAGTTAAGAAAGAGAACAGAGTCTCACATTTAGAAAACACTGTTATGCCTTCTTAAGGGGGGAGGAGAGGTGGGGTGATGCATAAAACAAGAGTTTGATATTAGTACAGGTACCGTTTGTAAAACCAACTGTGGAATAGACAAGACCTACACCTTCCTCAGTGAAAGGGACTCAAAACCCCATATTTCCCGCAGAGGAATAGATCTGACTAGTAACAATCCTAAAACTTATGTATTGATATGACTCCGTAAGGGAATCAAGTGTGTAGCCTGGCATAAACATGGCAGCGAGAATCAGCTCAAACCCACTATAAAAAGGAATTTCAAAAACAAAACCAAAAAACAGGGAAATTATTTACAATTCCTTCAGGGTCTCTGATGAAACCTGGAATGACACGATCTACAATGACAGCTGGATGTGGCATAAGGCTGGACACTTGGGACTGACAGGACTGGTGAGATTGGGTGAGCAAATGCAGACCCTTTAAAGCAAAAATGCATGGCCCCCATTCCATGGTTCCCAACTCTCCATGTTGAAGGGAATATTACTACAGCTATAACATGTATGGGAAACTTACAGAATGGACACAATGTTAATTCAAAAGGTTTCTAAAACTCAACGAGTAGTCCCCCTCCTGGTGCTCTGGTTTGACTTTCCAACTGCTTTACTATCAATCTCCCAAATTGGAGAGACAACCCCTTTATCCTCCTGGTTCGCACATGTTGCCAATTTGCAAGAGGATAAAGGGAAGAGGGAGAACCAATGAGAGAGTAGCTGTGAGGCATTTGGACGGGCATATGTCACTCTAATTTCCCAGCAGGAAGAAGAATTAACCAGAGTCTCAGCCACCCACCGAGAACCAGTATAGGTCCTGAACCAATATTTTGGACTTGCGTACAGCTCACAAAAAACGAGTGGAAAAATGGAGATCAGGGGCATAGCAATTCACAAACTGGCAGAGTAATATAGGACAACTATCGTCCAAAAATCTGTTGAGGGAAGGCAACGAGGCGGACTTGAAAGCGAGGCAGAATAGCAGGAAACAGATTTCAAGAGGTACGTTGGAATTGCCATTAAAGCACAGGAAGAGGGGTACAACTTCGACAATGACACACTTGGCCAAAAAGGGCGTATGCGTTTTCTCCTGAAAATATTCAGGAGAAAACGCATACGCCCTTTTTGTCCAAGCAAGCAAGCGGGCAATGCAAATCTGCACTACAAAGAAGTATCACTTCCCAACGGTCAAAAGGGACATCCACAAAATGTGTAAAAACCAGAAAGGCAAGACAGGCCCTGGAGAACAGGGAGCCTTGTTATGCTGATGGGCGGGATGTAAATTGCCAACTGCCTCACTGGAGGAGTGTATTGTGTTCCCTAAAACAAGTAAACAACAGAGTTACAGACCCAAGGGCACTTCCAGTCTAGGGAATATACCTTGGGAAAACTGAAAATCAATAAGAGAGAGCCAAGCCCAAATTTAGGGCTGCACTGCTTACAAGAACCTCAACTTGGTTACACCTTAAATATCCCAAGAAATATAAAAATGGTTCAAACAATTGTGGTACTTATGTACGATGGAATATCCCTCAGCCATGAAATCAATGTCATAAGACCAGGAGAAGCAAAGTGAGTGGCTTCAGGTACGATGATTCTAAGTGAAGTCACACAGAAAAAGAAACTTATCATAAGATATCACTTATGAAGATCCTGTAAACATGGCTACACGTGAACTGAGTTAAGAAAGAGAACAGAGTCTCACATTTAGAAAACACTGTTATGCCTGCTTAACGGGGGAGGAGAGGTGGGGTGATGCATAAAACCAGAGTTTGATATAAGCAGAGGTACAATTTCTATAAGCAACTGTGGAATAGACAAGACCTACACCTTCATAAGAGAAAGGGACTCAATACCACATATTTCCCGCAGAGGAATAGATCTGACTAGAAACAATCCTAAAACCTATGTATTACTATGTCTCTGTAAGGGAATCAAGTGTGTAGACTGGCATAAACATGGCAGCGAGAATCAGCTCAAAGCCACTATAAAAAGGAATTTCAAAAACAAAACCAAAAAACCGGGAAATTCTTTACAATTCCTTCAGGGTCTCTGATGAAACCTGGAATGACCCTATCTACAATGACAGCTGGATGTGGCATAAGGCTGGACACTTGGGACTGAGAGGATTAGTGAGATTGGGTGAGCAAAGGCAGACCCTTTAAAGCAAAAACGCATGGCCCCCATTCCATGGGTTCCAACTTTCCATGTTGAAGGGAATATTACTACAGCTATAACATATACGGGAAACCTAGAGAATGGACAAAATGTTAATACAAAAGGTTTCTAAAACTCAACGAGTAGTCCCCCTCCTGGTGCTCTGGTTTGACTTTCCAACTGCTTTACTATCAATCTCCCAACTTGGAGAGACAACCCCTTTAACCTCCTGGTTCGCACAGGTTGCCAATTTTCAAGAGGATGGAAGGGAAGAGGGAGAACCAATGAGAGAGTAGCTGTGAGGCATTTGGACGGGCACATGTCACTCTAAATTCCCGGCAGGAAGAAGAATTAACCAGAGTCTCAGCCACCCACCGGGAACCAGTATAGGTCCTGAACCAAAATTTTGGTCTTGCGAACAGCTCACAAGTAACTAGTTGAAAAATGGAGCTCAGGGGCATAGCAATTCACAAACTGGCAGAGTAATAAAGGACAACTATCGTCCAAAAATCTGCTGAGGGAAGGCAACGAGGCGGACTTGAAAGCGAGGCAGAATAGCAGGAAACAGATTTCAAGAGGTACGTTGGAATTGCCTTTAAAGCATAGGAAGAAGGGCACAACTTCGACAATGACACACTTGGCCAAAAAGGGGGTATGCGTTTTCTCCTGAATATATTCAGGAGAAAACGCATATGCCCTTTTTGGCAAAGCAAGCAAGCGGGCAATGCAAATCTGCACTACAAAGAAGTATCACTTCCCAACGGTCAAAAGGGACTTCCACAAAATGTGTAAAAACCAGAAAGGCAAGACAGGCCCTGGAGAACAGGGAGCCTTGTTATGCTGATGGGCGGGATGTAAATTGACAACTACCTCACTGGAGGTGTGTATTGTGTTCCCTAAAACAAGTAAACAACAGAGCTACAGAGCCAAGGGCACTTCCAGTCTAGGGAACATACCTTGGGAAAACTGAAAATCAATAAGACAGAGCCACCCCCAAATTTAGGGTTGCACTGCTTACAAGAACCTCAACTTGGGTACACCTTAAATATACCAGGAAATATAAAAATGGTTCAAAAAATTGTGGTACTTATGTACGATGGAATATCCCTCAGCCATGAATTCAATGTCATAAGACCAGGAGCAGCAAATTGAGTGGATTCAGGTACGATGATTCTAAGTGAAGTCACACAGAAAAAGAAACTTATCATAAGATATCACTTATGAAGATCCTGTAAACATAGCTACACATGAACGGAGTTAAGAAAGAGAACAGAGTCTCACATTTAGAAAACACTGTTATGCCTGCTTAAGGGGGGAGGAGAGGTGGGGTGATGCATAAAACTAGAGTTTGATATAAGCACAGGTACAATTTCTATAACCAACTGTGGAATAGACAAGACCTACACCTTCCTCAGTGAAAGGGACTCAAAACCACATATTTCCCGCAGAGGAATAGATCTGACTAGAAACAATCCTAAAACCTATGTATTGCTATGATTCCGTAAGGGAATTAAGTGTGTAGACTGGCATAAATATGGAGGAGAATCAGCTCAAACAGACTATAAAAAGGAATTTCAAAAACAAAACCTAAAAACAGGGAAATTCTTTACAATTCCTTCAGGGTCTCTGATGAAACCTGGAATGACCCTATCTACAATGACAGCTGGAAGTGGCATAAGGCTGGACACTTGGGACTCAGAGGATTGGTGAGATTCGGTGAGCAAATGCAGACCCTATAAAGCAAAAATGCATGGCCCCCATTCCATTGGTCCCAACTCTCCAGGTTGAAGGGAATATTACTACAGCTATAACATGTACGGGAAACCTAGAGAATGGGCACCCTGTGAATACAAATGGTTTCTAAAATTCTACGAATAGTCCCTCTCCTGGTGCTCCAGTTTGACTTTCCAACTGCCTTACTATCAATCTCCGAAGTTGGAGAGAAAGCCCCTTTAACCTCCTGGATCGCACAGGTTGCCAATTTGGCAGAGGATGGAAGGGAAGAGGGAGAAACAATGAGAGAGTAGCTGTTAGGCATTTGGACGTTCACATGTCACTCTAATTTCCCGGCAGGAAGAAGAATTAACCAAACTCTCAGCCACCCACCGGGAACCAGTATAGGTCCTGAACCAAACTTTTGGACTTGCGTTCAGCTCACAAAAAACGAGTTGAAAGATGGAGCTCAGGGGCAGAGCAATTCACACACTGTCAGAGTAATAAAGGACATCTATCGTCCAAAAATCTGTTGAGTGAAGGCAACGAGGCGGACTTCAAAGCGAGGCAGAATAGCAGGAAACAGATTTCAAGAGGTACGTTGGAATAACCTTTAAAGCACAGGAAGAGGGGCACAAATTCGACAATGACGCACTTGGCCAAAAAGGGCGTATGCGTTTTCTCCTTAATATATTCAGGAGAAAACGCATATGCCCTTTTTGGCCAAGCAAGCATGCGGGCAATGCATATCTGCACTACAATGAAGTATCACTTCCCACCGGACAAAAGGGACATCCACAAATGTGTAAGAACCAGAAAGGCAAGACAGGCCCTGGAGAACAGGGAGCCTTGTTGTGCTGATGGGCGGGATGTAAATTGCCAACTGCCTCACAGGAGGAGTGCATTGTGTTCCCTAAAACAAGTAAACAACAGAGCTACAGAGCCAAGGGCACTTCCAGTCTAGGGAATATACCTTGGGAAAACTGAAAATCAATAAGACAGAGCCACCCCAACTTAGGGCTGCACTGCTTACAAGAACCTCAACTTGGGTACACCTTAAATATCCCAGGAAACATAAAAATGGTTCCAAAAATTGTGGTACTTATGTACGATGGAATATCCCTCAGCCATGAAATCAATGTCATAAGACCAGGAGCATCAAAGTGAGTGGATTCAGGTACGATGATTCTAAGTGAAATAAGTCACACAGAAAAAAGAAACTTATCATAAGATATCACTTATGAAGATCCTGTAAACATGGCTACACATGAACTGATTTAATAAAGAGAATAGAGTCTCACATTTAGAAAACACTGTTATGCCTGGTAAGGGGAGAGGAGAGGTGGGGTGATGCATCAAACCAGAGTTTGATATAAGCACAGGTACCGTTTGTATAACCAACTGTGGAACAGACAAGACCTACACCTTCCTCAGTGAAAGGGACTCAAAACGCCATATTTCCGGCAGAGGAATACATCTGACTATTAACAATCCTAAAACTTATGTATTGATATGTCTATGTAAGGGAATCAAGTGTGTAGACTGGCATAAACATGGCAGCGAGAATCAGCTCAAACCCACTATAAAAAGGAATTTCAAAAACAAAACCAAAAAACAGGGAAATTCTTTACAGTTCCTTCAGGGTCTCTGATGAAACCTGGAATGACCCTATCTACAATGACAGCTGGATGTGGTATAAGGCAGGACACTTGGGACTGAGAGGATTGGTGAGATTGGGTGAGCAAATGCACACCATTTAAAGCAAAAATGCACGGCCTCCATTCCATGGGTCCCAACTCTCCATGTGGAAGGTAATATTACTACAGCTATAACATGTACGGGAAACCTAGAGAATGGACACACTGTGAATACAAAAGGTTTCTAAAACTCAACGAGTAGTCCCTCTCCTGGTGCTCTGGTTTGACTTTCCAACTGCTTTACTATCAATCTCCCAAATTGGAGAGACCGCCCCTTTAAACTTCTGGTTCCCACAGGTTGCCAATTTGGCAGAGGATGGAAGGGAAGAGGGAGAACCAATGAGACAGTAGCTGTTAGGCATATGGACGGGCACATGACACTCTAATTTCCCGGCAGGAAGAAAAATTAACCAGAGTCTCAGACACCCACCGGGAACCAGTATAGGTTCTGAACCAAAATTTTGGACTTGCGTACAGCTCACAAAAAACGAGTTGAATAATTGAGCTCAGGGGCACAGCAATTCACAAACTGGCAGAGTAATAAAGGACAACTCTCGTCCAAAAATCTGTTGAGGGAAGGCAACGAGGCGGACTTGAAAGCGAGGCAGAATAGTAGGAAACAGATTTCAAGAGGTAAGTTGGATTCGCCTTTAAAGCACAGGAAGAGGGGCACAACTTCGACAATGACGGACTTGGCCAAAAAGTTTGTATGCTTTTTCTCCTGAATATATTCAGGAGAAAATGCATACGCCCTTTTTGGCCAAGCAAGCAAGCGGGCAATGCAATTCTGCACTACAAAGAAGTATCACTTCCCACCGGTCAAAAGGGACATCCACAAATGTGTAAAAACCAGAAAGGCAAGACAGGCCCTGGAGAACAGGGAGCATTGTTATGCTGATGGGCGGGATGTAAATTGCCAACTGCCTCACTGGAGGAGTGCATTGCGTTCCCTAAAACAAGTAAACAACAGAGCTACAGAGCCAAGGGCACTTCCAGTCTAGGGAATATACCTTGGGAAAACTGAAAATCAATAAGAGAGAGCCAACCCCAAATTTAGGGCTTCACTGCTTACAAGAACCTTAACTTGGGTACACCTTAAATATCCCAGTCAATATAAATATGGTTCAAAAAACAGTGGTATTTTTGTACGATGGAATATCCCTCAGCTATGAAATCAATGTCATAAGACAAGGAGCAGCAAAACGAGTGGATTCAGGTACGATGATTCTAAGTGAAATAAGTCACACAGAAAAAGAAACTAATCATAAGATCTCACTTATGAAGATCCTGTGAACATGGCTACACATGAACTGAGTTAGGAAAGAGAACAGAGTCTCACATTTAGAAAACACTCTTATGCCTGCTTAAGGGGGAAGGAGAGGTGGGGTGATGCATAAAACCAGAGTTTGATACAAGCACAGGTACCGTTTCTAAAACCAACTTTGGAATAGACAAGACCTACACCTTCCTAACTGAAAGGGACACAAAACCCCATATTTCCCGCAGAGGAATAGATATGACTAGTAAGAATCTTAAAACCTATGTATTGATATGTCTCCGTAAGGGAATCAGGTGTGTCTAGACTGGCATAAACATGGCAGCGAGAATCAGCTCAAACCCACCATAAAAAGGAATTTCAAAAACAAAACCAAAAAACAGGGAAATTCTTTACAATTCCTTCAGGGTCTCTGATGAAACCTGGAATGACCCTATCTACAATGACAGCTGGATGTGGCATAAGGCTGGACACTTGGGACTGAGAGGATTGGTGAGATTGGGTGAGCAAATGCAGACCCTTTAAAGCAAAAATGCATGGCCCCCATTCCATGGGTCCCAACTCTCCATGTTAAAGGGAATATTACAACAGCTATAACATGTATGGGAAACCTAGAGAATGGACACACTGTGAATACAAAAGGTTTCTAAAATTCAACAAATAGTCCCTGTCCTGGTGCTCCGGTTTGACTTTCCAACTGCTTTACTATCAATCTCCCAACTTGGAGAGACAGCCCCTTTAAGCTCCTTGTTCGCACAGGTTGCCAATTTGGCAGAGGATGGAATGGAAGAGGGACAACCAATGGGAGAGTAGCTGTTAGGCATTTGGACGGGCACATGTCACTCTAAATTCCCGGCAGGAAGAAGAATTAACCAAAGTCTCAGCCTACCACCGGGAACCAGTATAGGTCCTGAACCAAAATTTTGGACTTGCGTACGGCTCACAAAAAAAGAGTTGAAAAATGGAGCTCAGGGGCACAGCAATTCACAAACTGGCAGAGTAATAAAGGACAACTATCGTCCAAAAATCTGTTGAGGGAAGGCAACGAGGCGGACTTGAAAGCGAGGCAGAATAGCAGGAAACAGATTTCAAGAGGTACGTTGGAAGAGCCTTTAAAGCACAGGAAGAGGGGCACAACTTCGACAATGACACACTGGGCCAATAAGGGCGTATGCGTTTTCTCCTGAATATATTCCTGAATATATTCAGGAGGAAACGCATACGCCCTTTTTGGCCAAGCAAGCAAGCGGGCAATGCAAATCTGCACTACAAAGAAATATCACTTCCCACGGGTCAAAAAGGATATGCCCAAAATGTGTTAAAACCAGAAAGGCAAGACAGGCCATGGAGAACAGGGAGCCTTGTTAGGCTGTTGGGCTGGATGTAAATTGCCAACTGCCTCACTGGAGGAGTGCATTGCGTTCCCTAAAACAAGTAAACAACAGAGCTACAGAGTCAAGGGCACTTCCAGTGTAGGGAATATACCTTGGGAAAACTGAAAATCAATAAGACAGAGCCACCCCCAAATTTAGGGCTGCACTGCTTACAAGAACCTCAACTTGGGTACACCTTAAATATCCCAGGAAATATAAAAATGGTTCCAAAAATTGTGGTACTTATGTACGATGGAATATCCCACAGCCATGAAATCAATGTCATAAGACCAGGAGCAGCAAAGTGAGTGGATTCAGGTACGATGATTCTAAGTGAAATAAGTCACACCGAAAAAGAAACTTATCATAAGATATCACTTATGAAGTTCCTGTAAACATGGCTACACATGAAGTGAGTTAGGAAAGAGAACAGAGTCTCACATTTAGAAAACACTCTTATGCCTTCTTAAGGGGGAAGGAGAAGTGGGGTGATGCATAAAACCAGAGTTTGACATAAGCACAGGTACCATTTCTAAAACCAACTTTGGAATAGACAAGACCTACACCTTCCTCAGTGAAAGGGACTCAAAACCCCATATTTCACACAGAGGAAGAGATCTGACTAGTAAGAAACTGAAAACCTATGTATTGATATGTCTATGTAAGGGAATCAAGTGTGTCTAGACTGGCATAAACATGGCAGCGAGAATCAGCTCAAACCCACTATAAAAAGGAATTTCAAAAACAAAACCAAAAAACAGGGAAATTCTTTACATTTCCTTCAGGGTCTCTGATGAAACCTGGAATGACCCTATCTACAATGACAGCTGGTTGTGGCATAAGTCTGGACACTTGGGACTGATAGGATTGTTGAGATTGGGTGAGCAAATGCAGACCCTTTAAAGTAAAAAATGCATGGCCCCCATTCCATGGGTCCCAACTCTCCATGTTGAAGGGAATATTACTACAGCTATAACATGTACGGGAAACCTAGAGAATGGACACAATGTTAATACAAAAGGTTTCTAAAACTCAACGAGTAGTCCCCCTCCTGGTGCTCTGGTTTGACTTTCCAACTGCTTTACTATCAATCTCCCAACTTGGAGAGACAACCCCTTTAACCTCCTGGTTCGCACAGGTTGCCAATTTGGCAGAGGATGGATGGGAAGAGGGAGAACCAATGAGAGAGTAGCTGTGAGGCATTTGGACGGGCACATGTCACTCTAATTTCCCGGCAGGAAGAAGAATTAACCAGAGTCTCAGCCTCCCACCGGGAACCAGTATAGGTCCTGAAACAAAATTTTGGACTTCCGTACAGCTCACAAAAATCGAGTTGAAAAATGGAGCTTATGGGCATTGCAATTCACAAACTGGCAGAGTAATAAAGGACAACTATCGTCCAAAAATCTGTTGAGGGAAGGCAACGAGGCGGACTTGAAAGCAAGGCAGAATAGCAGGAAACAGATTTCAAGAGGTACGTTGGAATCGCCTTTAAAGCATAGGAAGAGGGGCACAACTTCGACAATGATACACATGGCCAAAAATGGTATATGCGTTTTCTCCTGAATATATTCAGGAGAAAACGCATACGCCCTTTTTGGCCAAGCAAGCAAGCAGGCAATGCAAATCTGCATGACAATGAAGTATCACTTCCCACCGGTCAAAAGGGACATCCACAAAATGTGTAAAAACCAGAAAGGCAAGATAGGCCCTGGAGAACAGGGAGCCTTGTTATGCTGATGGGTGGGATGTAAATTGCCAACTGCCTCACTGGAGGAGTGCATTGCGTTCCCTAAATCAATAAACAACAGAGCTACAGAGACAAGGGCACTTCCAGTCTAGGGAATATACCTTGGGAAAACTGAAAATCAATAAGACAGAGCCACCCCCAAATTTATGGCTGCACTGCTTACAAGAACCTCAACTTGGGTACACCTTAAATATCCCAGGAAATATAAAAGTGGTTCAAAAAACTGTGGTATTTATATACGATGGAATATCCCTCAGCCATGAAATCAATGTCATAAGACCAGGAGCAGCAAAGTGATTGGATTCAGGTACGATGATTCTAAGTGAAATAAGTCACTCAGAAAAAGAAACTTACCATAAGATATCACTTATGAAGATCCTGTAAACATTGCTACACATGAAGTGAGTTAAGAAATAGAACAGAGTCTCACATTTAGAAAACACTGTTATGCCTGCTTAAGGGGGGAGGAGAGATGCGGTGATGCATAAAACCAGAGTTTGATATAAGCACAGGTACAATTTCTATAACCAACTGTGGAATAGACAAGACCTACACCTTCCTCAGTGAAAGGGACACAAAACCACATATTTCCCGCAGAGGAATAGATCTGACTAGAAACAATCCTAAAACCTATGTATTGCTATGTCTCCGTAAGGGAATTAAGTGTGTAGACTGGCATAAACATGGCAGCGAGAATCAGCTCAAACCCACTATAAAAAGGAATTTCAAAAACAAAACCAAAAAACAGGGAAATTCTTTACAATTCCTTCAGGGTCTCTGATGAAACCTGGAATGACCCTATCTACAATGACAGCTGGATGTGGCATAAGGCTGGACACTTGGGACTGAGAGGATTGGTGAGATTGGGTGAGCAAATGCAGACCCTTTAAAGCAAAAATGCATGGCCCTCATTCCATGGGTCCCAACTCTCCATGTTGAAGGGAATATTACTACAGCTATAACATGTACGGGAAACCTAGAGAATGGACACACTGTGAATACAAATGGTTTCTAAAACTCAACGTATAGTCCCTCTCCTGGTGCTCCGGTTTGACTTTCCAACTGCTTTACTATCAACCTCCCAACTTTGAGAGACAACACCTTTAACCTCCTGGTTCGCACAGGTTGCCAATTTGGCAGAGGATTGAAGGGAAGAGGGAGAACCAATCAGAGAGTAGCTGTTAGGCAATTGGACGGACACATGTCACTCTAATTTACTGGCAGGTAGAAGAATTAACCGAAGTCTCAGAAACCCACCGGGAACGAGTATAGATCCTGATCCAAAATTTTGGACTTGCGTACAACTCACAAAAAACGAGTTGAAAAATGGAGCTCACCAGCACAGCAATTCACAAACTGGCAGAGTAATAAAGGACAACTATCGTCCAAAAATCTGTTGAGGGACGGCAACTAGGAGGACTTGAAAGCGAGGCAGAATAGCAGGAAACAGATTTCAAGAGGTACGTTGGATTCGCCTTTAAAGCACAGGAAGAGGGGCACAACTTCGACAATGATGCACTTGGCCAAAAAGGGCGTATGCGTTTTCTCCTGAATATATTCAGGAGAAAAGGCATACGCCCTTTTCGGCCAAGCAAGCAAGCGGGCCATGCAAATCTGCACTACAAAAAGTATCACTTCCCACCATTAAAAAGGTACATCCACAAAATGTGTAAAAACCAGAAAGGCAAGACAGGCCCGGGAGAAGAGGGAGCCTTGTTATGCTGATGGGCCGGATGTAAATTGCCAACTGCCTCACTGCAGGAGTGCATTGTGTTCCCTAAAACAAGTAAACAACAGAGCTACAGAGCCATGGGCACTTCCAGTCTAGGGAATATACCTTGGGAAAACTGAAAATCAATAAGACAGAGCCACCACCATATATAGGGCTGCACTGCTTACAAGAACCTCAACTTGGGTACACCTTAAATATCCCAGGAAACATAAAAATGGTTCAAAAAATTGTGGTACTTACGTACGTTGGAATATCCCTCAGCCATGAAGTCAATGTCATAAGACCAGGAGCAGCAAAGTGAGTGGATTCAGCTACGATGATTCTAAGTGAAATAAGTCACACAGAAAAAGAAACTTATCATAACATACCACTTATGAAGATCCTGTAAACATGGCTACACATGAACTGAGTTAGGAAAGACAACAGAGTCTCACATTTAGAAAACACCCTTATGCCTTCTTAAGGGGGAAGGAGAAGTGGGGTGATGCATAAAACCAGTTTGACATAAGCACAGGTACCATTTCTAAAACCAACTTTGGAATAGACAAGACCTACACCTTCCTCAGTGAAAGGGACTCAAAACCCCATATTTCACACAGAGGAAGAGATCTGACTAGTAAGAAACTGAAAACCTATGTATTGATATGTCTATGTAAGGGAATCAAGTGTGTCTAGACTGGCATAAACATGGCAGCGAGAATCAGCTCAAACCCACTATAAAAAGGAATTTCAAAAACAAAACCAAAAAACAGGGAAATTCTTTACATTTCCTTCAGGGTCTCTGATGAAACCTGGAATGACCCTATCTAAAATGACAGCTGGTTGTGGCATAAGGCTGGACACTTGGGACTGATAGGATTGGTGAGATTGGGTGAGCAAATGCAGACCCTTTAAAGTAAAAAATGCATGGCCCCCATTCCATGGGTCCCAACTCTCCATGTTGAAGGGAATATTACTACAGCTATAAAATGTACGGGAAACCTAGAGAATGGACACAATGTTAATACAAAAGGTTTCTAAAACTCAACGAGTAGTCCCCCTCCTGGTGCTCTGGTTTGACTTTCCAACTGCTTTACTATCAATCTCCCAACTTGGAGAGACAACCCCTTTAACCTCCTGGTTCGCACAGGTTGCCAATTTGGCAGAGGATGGAAGGGAAGAGGGAGAACCAATGAGAGAGTAGCTGTGAGGCATTTGGACGGGCACATGTCACTCTAATTTCCAGGCAGGAAGAAGAATTAACCAGAGTCTCAGCCACCCACCGGGAACCAGTATAGGTCCTGAAACAAAATTTTGGACTTCCGTACAGCTCACAAAAATCGAGTTGAAAAATGGAGCTTATGGGCATAGCAATTCACAAAATGGCAGAGTAATAAAGGACAACTATCGTCCAAAAATCTGTTGAGGGAAGGCAACGAGGCGGACTTGAAGGCAAGGCAGAATAGCAGGAAACAGATTTCAAGAGGTACGTTGGAATCGCCTTTAAAGCATAGGAAGAGGGGCACAACTTCGACAATGATACACATGGCCAAAAATGGTATATGCGTTTTCTCCTGAATATATTCAGGAGAAAACGCATACGCCCTTTTTGGCCAAGCAAGCAAGCGGGCAATGCAAATCTGCATGACAATGAAGTATCACTTCCCACCGGTCAAAAGGGACATCCACAAAATGTGTAAAAACCAGAAAGGCAAGATAGGCCCTGGAGAACAGGGAGCCTTGTTATGCTGATGGGTGGGATGTAAATTGCCAACTGCCTCACTGGAGGAGTGCATTGCGTTCCCTAAAACAATAAACAACAGAGCTACAAAGACAAGGGCACTTCCAGTCTAGGGAATATACCTTGGGAAAACTGAAAATCAATAAGACAGAGCCACCCCCAAATTTATGGCTGCACTGCTTACAAGAACCTCAACTTGGTTACACCTTAAATATCCCAGGAAATATAAAAGTGGTTCAAAAAACTGTGGTATTTATGTACGATGGAATATCCCTCAGCCATGAAATCAATGTCATAAGACCAGGAGCAGCAAAGTGATTGGATTCAGGTACGATGATTCTAAGTGAAATAAGTCACTCAGAAAAAGAAACTTACCATAAGATATCACTTATGAAGATCCTGTAAACATTGCTACACATGAAGTGAGTTAAGAAATAGAACAGAGTCTCACATTTAGAAAACACTGTTATGCCTGCTTAAGGGGGGAGGAGAGATGCGGTGATGCATAAAACCAGAGTTTGATATAAGCACAGGTACAATTTCTATAACCAACTGTGGAATAGACAAGACCTACACCTTCCTCAGTGAAAGGGACACAAAACCACATATTTCCCGCAGAGGAATAGATCTGACTAGAAACAATCCTAAAACCTATGTATTTCTATGTCTCCGTAAGGGAATTAAGTGTGTAGACTGGCATAAACATGGCAGCGAGAATCAGCTCAAACCCACTATAAAAAGGAATTTCAAAAACAAAACCAAAAAACCGGGAAATTCTTTACAATTCCTTCAGGGTCTCTGATGAAACCTGGAATGACCCTATCTACAATGACAGCTGGATGTGGCATAAGGCTGGACACTTGGGACTGAGAGGATTGGTGAGATTGGGTGAGCAAATGCAGACCCTTTAAAGCAAAAATGCATGGCCCTCATTCCATGGGTCCCAACTCTCCATGTTGAAGGGAATATTACTACAGCTATAACATGTACAGGAAACCTAGAGAATGGACACACTGTGAATACAAATGGTTTCTAAAACTCAACGTATAGTCCCTCTCCTGGTGCTCCGGTTTGACTTTCCAACTGCTTTACTATCAACCTCCCAACTTTGAGAGACAACACCTTTAACCTCCTGGTTCGCACAGGTTGCCAATTTGGCAGAGGATTGAAGGGAAGAGGGAGAACCAATCAGAGAGTAGCTGTTAGGCATTTGGACGGACACATGTCACTCTAATTTCCTGGCAGGTAGAAGAATTAACCGAAGTCTCAGAAACCCACCGGGAACGAGTATAGATCCTGAACCAAAATTTTGGAGTTGCGTACAACTCACAAAAAACGAGTTGAAAAATGGAGCTCACCAGCACAGCAATTCACAAACTGACAGAGTAATAAAGGACAACTATCGTCCAAAAATCTGTTGAGGGAAGGCAACTAGGAGGACTTGAAAGCGAGGCAGAATAGCAGGAAACAGATTTCAAGAGGTACGTTGGAATCGCCTTTAAAGCACAGGAAGAGGGGCACAACTTCGACAGTGATGCACTTGGCCAAAAATGGCGTATGCGTTTTCTCCTGAATATATTCAGGAGAAAAGGCATACGCCCTTTTTGGCCAAGCAAGCAAGCGGGCCATGCAAATCTGCACTACAAAGAAGTTACACTTCCCAACGGTCAAAAGGGACATCCACAAATGTGTAAAAACCAGAAAGGCAAGACAGGCCCTGGAGAAGAGGGAGCCTTGTTATGCTGATGGGCCGGATGTAAATTGCCAACTGCCTCACTGGAGGAGTGCATTGTGTTCCCTAAAACAAGTAAACAACAGAGCTACAGAGCCATGGGCACTTCCAGTCTTGGGAATATACCTTGGGAAAACTGAAAATCAATAAGACAGAGCCACCACCATATATAGGGCTGCACTGCTTACAAGAACCTCAACTTGGGTACAGCTTAAATATCCCAGGAAAGATAAAAATGGTTCAAAAAATTGTGGTACTTACGTACGTTGGAATATCCCTCAGCCATGAAGTCAATGTCATAAGACCAGGAGCAGCAAAGTGAGTGGATTCAGGTACGATGATTCTAAGTGAAATAAGTCACACAGAAAAAGAAACTTATCATAACATATCACTTATGAAGATCCTGTAAACATGGCTACACATGAACTGAGTTAGGAAAGACAACAGAGTCTCACATTTAGAAAACACTCTTATGCCTTCTTAAGGGGGAAGGAGAAGTGGGGTGATGCATAAAACCAGAGTTTGACATAAGCACAGGTACCATTTCTAAAACCAACTTTGGAATAGACAAGACCTACACCTTCCTCAGTGAAAGGGACTCAAAACCCCATATTTCACACAGAGGAAGAGATCTGACTAGAAAGAAACTGAAAACCTATGTATTGATATGTCTATGTAAGGGAATCAAGTGTGTCTAGACTGGCATAAACATGGCAGAGAGAATCAGCTCAAACCCACTATAAAAAGGAATTTCAAAAACAAAACCAAAAAACAGGGAAATTCTTTACAATTCCTTCAGGGTCTCTGATGAAACCTGGAATGACCCTATCTACAATGACAGCTGGAAGTGGCATAAGGCTGGACACTTGGGACTGATAGGAATGGTGAGATTGGGTGAGCAAATTCAGACCCATTAAAGCAAAAATGCATTGCCTCCATTCCATTGGTCCCAACTCTCCATGTTGAAGGGAATATTACTACAGCTATAACATGTACGGGAAACCTACAGAATGGTCACACTGTTAATACAAAAGGTTTCTAAAACTCAACGAGTAGTCCCTCTCCTGGTGCTCTGGTTTGACTTTCCAACTGCTTTACTATCAATCTCCCAACTTGGAGAGACAACCCCTTTAACCTCCTTGTTCGCACATGTTGCCAATTTGCAAGAGGATGGAAGGGAAGAGGGAGAACCAATGAGAGAGTAGCGGCTAGACATTTGGACGGGCACATGTCACTCTAATTTCCCGGCAGGAAGAAGGATTAACCAGAGTCTCAGCCACCCACTGGGAACCAGTATAGGTTCTGAACCAAAATTTTGGACTTGCGTTCAGCTCACAAAAAACAAGTTGAAAAATGGAGCTCAGGGGCATAGCAATTCACAAACTGACAAAGTAATAAAGGACAACTATCGTCCAAAAATCTGTTGAGGGAAGGCAGCGAGGCGGACTTGAAAGTGAGGCAGAATAGCAGGAAACAGATTTTAAGAGGTACGATGGAATCACCTTTAAAGCACAGGAAGAGGGGCACAACTTCGACAATGAGGCACTTGGCCAAAAAGGGCGTATGCGTTTTCTCCTGAATATATTCAGGAGAAAATGCATAGGCCCTTTTTGGCCAAGCAAGCAAGCGGGCAATGCAAATCTGCACTACAAAGAAGTATCACTTTCCAGCGGTCAAAAGGGACATCCACAAAATGTGTAAAAATCAGAAAGGCAAGGCAGGCCCTGGAGAAACGGAAGCCTTGTTATGCTCATGGGCGTGTTGTAAATTGCCAACTGCCTCTCTGGAGGAGTGCATTGCGTTCCATAAAACAAGTAAACAACAGAGCTACAGAGCCAAGGGCACTTCCAGTCTAGGGAATATACCTTGGGAAAACTGAAAATCAATGACAGAGCCACCTCAAAATTTAGGGCGGCACTGCTTACAAGAACCTCAACTTGGGTACACCTTAAATATCCCAGGAAATATAAAAATGGTTCAAAAAATTGCGGTAATTATGTAGGATGGAATATCCCTCAGCCATGAAATCAATGACATAAGACAAGGAGCAGCAAAGTGAGTGGATTCAGGTACGATGATTCTAAGTGAAATAAGTCACACAGAAAAAGAAACATATCATAAGATATCACTTATGAAGATCCTGTAAACATGGCTACACATGAACTGTGTTAGGAAAGAGAACAGAGTCTCCCATTTAGAAAACACTCTTATGCCTGTTTAAGATGGAAGGAGAGGTCGAGTGATGCATAAAACCAGAGTTTGATATAAGCACAGTTACCGTTTCTAAAACCAACTGTGGACTAGACAAGACCTACAACTTCCTCAGTGAAAGGGACTCAAAACCCCATATTTCGCGCAGAGTAATAGATCTTACTAGTAAGAATCTTAAAACCTATGTATTGATATGTCTCCGTAAGGGAATCAAGTGTGTCTAGACTGGCATAAACATGGCAGCAAGAAACAGATAAAACACACTATAAAAAGGAATTTCAAATACAAAACCAAAAAACAGGGAACTTCTTTACAATTCCTTCAGGGTCTCTGATGAAACCTGGAATGACCCTATCTACAATCACAGCTGGATGTGGCATATGGCTGGACACTTGGGGCTGAGAGGATTAGTTAGATTGGGTGAGCAAATGCAGACCCTTTAAAGCAATAATGAATGGCCCTCATTCCATGGGTCCCAACTCTCCAGGTTAAAGGGAATATTACTACAGCTATAACATGTACTGGAAACCAAGAGAATAGACACTCTGTGAATACAAAATGTTTCTAAAACTCAACGATCAGTCCCTCTCCTGGTGCTCGGGTTTGAGTTTCCAACTGCTTCACTATAAATTTCCCAACATGGAGAGACAGTCCCTTTAAACTCCTCATTCGCACATGTTGCCAATTTGGCCGAAGATGGAAGGGAAGAGGGAGAACCAATGAGAGAGTAGCTGTTAGGCATTTGGAAGGGCACATGTCACTCTAATTTCCGGCAAGAAGAAGAATTAACCAAAGTCTCAGCCACCCACCGGGAACCACTATAGGTCCTGAACCAAAATTTTGGACTTGCGTACAGCTCACAAAAAACGAGTTAAAAATGGAGCTCAGGGAGACAGCAATTCACAAACTGGCAGAGTAATAAATGACCACTATGGTCCGAAAATCGGTTGAGGGAAGGCAATGAAGGGGACTTGAAAGCGAGGCAGAATAGCAGTAAACAGTTTTCAAGAGGTACGTTGGAATCGCCTTTAAAGCACAGGACGAGGGGCACAACATCGACAATGACGCACTTGGTCAAAAAGGGTGTATGTGTTTTCTCCTGAATATATTCAGGAGAAAACGCATACGACCTTTTTGGCCCAGCAAGCAAGCGGGCAATGCAAATCTGCACTACAAAGAAGTATGACTTCCCACCGGTCAAAAGGGTCAGCCAGAAAATGTGTAAAAACCAGAAAGGCAAGACAGGCCCTGGAGAACAGGGAGCCTTGTTATGCTGATGGGCGGGATGTAAATTGCCAACTGCCTCACTGGAGGAGTGCACTGTGTTCCCTAAAACAATTAAACAACAGAGCTACAGAGCCAAGGGCACTTCCAGTCTAGGGAATATACCTTGGGAAAACTGAAATTAAATAATACAGAGCCACCCCCAAATTTAGGGCTGCACTGCTTACAAGAACCTCAACTTGGGTACACCTTAAATATCCCAGGAAATATAAATATGGTTCAAAAAATTGTGGTACTTATGTACGATGGAATATCCCTCAGCCATGAAATCAATGTCATAAGACCAGGAGCAGCAAAGTGAGTGGATTCAGGTACGATGATTCTAAGTGAAATAAGTCACACAGAAAAAGAAACTTATAATAAGATATCACTTATGAAGATCCTGTAAACATGGCTACACATGAACAGAGTTAGGAAAGAGAACAGAGTCTCACATTTAGAAAACACTCTTATCCCTGCTTAAGGGGAAAGGAGAGGTGGGGTGATGCATAAAACCAGAGTTTGATATAAGCACAGGTACCATTTCTAAAACCAACTGTGGAATAGACAAGACCTACACCTTCCTCAGTGAAAGGGACTCAAAACCCCATATTTCCCGCAGAGGAATAGATCTGACTAGTAAGAATCTTAAAACCTACGTATTGATATGTCTCTGTAAGGGAATCAAGTGTGTCTAGACTGGCATAAACATGGCAGCGAGAAATCAGCTCAAACCCACTATAAAAAGAATTTCAAAAACAAAACCAAAAAACAGGGAAATTCTTTACATTTCCTTCAGGGTCTCCGATGAAACCTGGAATGACCTTATCTACAATGACAGCTGGATGTGGCATAAGGCTGCACACTTGGGACTGAGAGGTTTGGTGAGATTGGGTGAGCAAATGCAGAACCTTTAAAGCAAAAATGCATGGCCCCCATTCCATGGGTCCCAACTCTCCAGGTTGAAGGGAATATTACTACAGCTATAACATGTATGGGAAACCTAGAGAATGGACACACTGTGAATACAAAAGGATTCTAAAACTCAACGAGTTGTCCCTCTCCTGGTGCTCCGGTTTGACTTTCCAACTGCTTTACTATCAATCTCCCTACTTGGAGAGACAACCCCTTTAACCTCCTGGTTCTCACAGGTTGCCAATTTGGCAGAGGAAGGAAGGGAAGAGGGAGAACCAATGAGGGAGTAGCTGTTAGGCATTTAGACGGGCACATGTCACTCTAATATCCCGGCAGGAAGAAGACTGAACCAGAGTCTCAGCCACCCACTGGGAACCAGTATAGTTCCTGAACCAAAATTTTGGACTTGCGTACAGCTCACAAAAAACGAGTTGAAAAATGGAGCTCAGGGGCACATCAATTCACAAACTGGCAGAGTAATAAAGGACAACTATCGTCCAAAAATCTGTTGAGGGAAGGCAACGAGGCGGACTTGAAAGTGAGCAGAATAGCAGGAAACAGATTTCAAGAGGTATGTTGGAATCGCCTTTAAAGCACAGGAAGAATGGCACAACTTCGACAATGACGCACTGGGCCAAAAAGGGTGTATGCGTTTTCTCCTTAATATATTCAGGAGAAAACGCATACACCCTTTTTGGCCAAGCAAGCAAGCGGGCAATGCAAATCTGCACTACAAAGAAGTATCACTTCCCACCGGTCAAAAGGGACATGCACAAAATGTGTAAAAACCAGAAAGGCAAGACAGGCCCTGGAGAACAGGGAGCCTTGTTATGCTGATGGGCGGGATGTAAATTGCCAACCGCCTCACTGGAGGAGTGCTTTGCGTTCCCTAAAACAAGTAAACAACAGAGCTACAGAGCCAAGGGCACTTCCGGTCTAGGGAATATACCTTGGGAAAACTGAAAATCAATAAGACAGGGCCACCCACAAATTTAGGGCTGCACTGCTTACAAGAACCTCAACTTGGGTACACCTTAAATATCCAAGGAAATATAAAAATGGTTCCAAAAATTGTGGTACTTATGTACGATGGAATATCCCACAGCCATGAAATCAATGTCATAAGACCAGGAGCAGCAAAGGGAGTGGATTCATGTACGATGATTCTAAGTGAAATAAGTCACACAGAAAAAGAAACTTATCATAAGATATTAGTTATGAAGATCCTGTAAACATGGCTACACATGAAGTGAGTTAGGAAAGAGAACAGAGTCTCACATTTAGAAAACACTCATGCCTGCTTAAGGGGGAAGGATAGGTGGGGTGATGCATAAAACCAGAGTTTGATATAAGCACAGGTACCATTTCTAAAACTAACTTTGCAATAGACAAGACCTACAGCTTCCTCAGTGAAAGAGACTCAAAACCCCATATTTCCCGCAGAGGAATAGATCTGACTAGTAAGAAACTTAAATCCTATGTATTGATATGTCTCTGTAAGGGAATCAAGTGTGTCTAGACTGGCATAAACATGGCAGAGAGAAATCAGCTCAAACACACTATAAAAAGGAAATTCAAAAAAAACCCCAAAAAACAGGGAAATTCTTTACATTTCCTTCAGGGTCTCTGATGAAACCTGGAATGACCTTATCTACAATGACAGCTGGATGTGGCATAAGGCTGGACACTTGGGACTGAGAGGTGTGGTGAGAATGGGTGAGCAAATGCAGACCATTTAAAGCAAAAATGCATGGCCCCCATTCCTTGTGTCCCAACTCTCCATGTTGAAGGGAATATTACTACAGCTATAACATGTATGGGAAACCAAGAGAATGGACACACTGTGAATACCAAGGGTTCCTAAAACAAAAAGAATAGTCCCTCTCCTGGTGCTCCGGTTTGACTTTCCAACTGCTTTACTATCAATCTGCCAACTTTGAGAGACAACACCTTTAACCTCCTGGTTCGCACAGGTTGCCAATTTGGCAGAGGATGGAAGGGAAGAGGGAGAACCAATGAGACAGTAGCTCTTAGACATTTGGACGGGCACATGTCACTCTAATTTCCCGGCAGGAAGAAGGACTAACCAGAGTCTCAGCCACCCCTCGGAACCAGTATAGGTCCTGAACCAAAATTTTGGACTTGCATATCGCTCACAAAAAACGAGATGAATAATTGAGCTCAGGGGCACAGCAATTCACAAACAGTCAGGGTAATAAAGGACAACTATCGTCCAAAAATCTGTTGAGGGAAGTCAACGAGGCGGACTTGAAAGTGAGGCAGAATAGTAGGAAACAGATTTCAAGAGGTACGTTGGATTCGCCTTTAAAGCACAGGAAGAGGGGCACAACTTCGACAATGACGCACTTGGCCAAAAAATCGTATGCGTTTTCTGCTTAATATATTCAGGAGAAAACGCATACGCACTTTTTGGCCAAGCAAGCAAGCGGGCAATGAAAATCTGCACTACAAAGAAGTATCACTTCCCACCGGTCAAAAGGGACATCCAAAAATGTGTAAAAACCAGAAAGGCAAGACAGGCCCTGGAGAATAGGGAGCCTTGTTATGCTGATGGGCGGGCTGTAAATTGCCAACTGCCTCACTGGAGGAGTGCATTGCGTTCCCTAAAACAAGTAAACAACAGAGCTACAGAGCCAAGCGCACTTCCAGTCTAGGGAATATACCTTGGGAAAACTGAAAATCAATAAGACAGAGCCAGCCCCAAATTTAGGGCTGCACTGCTTACAAGAACCTCAATTTAGTACACATTAAATATCCCAGGAAATATAAATATGGTTCAAAAAACTGTGGTATTTATATACGATGGAATTTCCCTCAGCTATGAAATCAATGTCATAAGACCAGGAGCAGCAAAGTGAGTGGATTCAGGTAGGATGATTCTAAGTGAGATAAGTCACACAGGAAAAGAAACTTATCATAAGATATCACTTATGAAGATCCTGTAAACATGGCTACACATGAACTGAGTTAGGAAAGAGAACACAGTCTCACATTTAGAAAACACTCTTATGCCTGCTTAAGGGGAAAGGAGAGGTGGGGTGATGCATAAAACCAGAGTTTGATATATCTCAGGTACCATTTCTTAAACCAACTGTGGAATAGACAACACCTACACCTTCCTCAGTGACAGGGACTCAAAACCCCATATTTCCCGCAGAGGAATACATCTGACTAGTAAGAATCTTAAAAGTTATGTATTGATATGTCTCCTTAAGGGAATCAGGTGTGTCTAGACTGGCATAACCATGGCAGCGAGAATCAGCTCAAACCCACTATAAAATGGAATTTCAAAAACAAAACCGAAAAACAGGGAATTTCTTTACAATTCCTTCAGGGACTCTGATGAAACCTGGAATGACCCTATCTACAATGACAGCTGGATGTGGTATAAGGCTGGACACTTGGGACTGAGAGGATTGGTGAGATTGGGTGAGCAAAAGTAGACCCTTTAAAGCAAAAATGCATGGCCCCCATTCCATGGGTCCCAACTCTCCATGTTGAAGGGAATATTACTACAGCTATAATATGTACAGGAAACCTAGAGAATGGAAACACTGTGAATGCAAAAGGTTTCTAAAACTCAACGAGTTGTCCCTCTCCTGGTGCTCCGGTTTGACTTTCCAACTGCTTTACTATCAATCTCCCAACTTGGAGAGACAACCCCTTTAACCTCCTGGTTCTCACAGGTTGCCAATTTGGCAGAGGAAGGAAGGGAAGAGGGAGAACCAATGAGGGAGTAGCTGTTAGGCATTTAGACGGGCACATGTCACTCTAATATCCCGGCAGGAAGAAGACTGAACCAGAGTCTCAGCCACCCACTGGGAACCAGTATAGTTCCTGAACCAAAATTTTGGACTTGCGTACAGCTCACAAAAAACGAGTTGAAAAATGGAGCTCAGGGGCACATCAATTCACAAACTGGCAGAGTAATAAAGGACAACTATCGTCCAAAAATCTGTTGAGGGAAGGCAACGAGGCGGACTTGAAAGTGAGCAGAATAGCAGGAAACAGATTTCAAGAGGTATGTTGGAATCGCCTTTAAAGCACAGGAAGAATGGCACAACTTCGACAATGACGCACTGGGCCAAAAAGGGTGTATGCGTTTTCTCCTTAATATATTCAGGAGAAAACGCATACACCCTTTTTGGCCAAGCAAGCAAGCGGGCAATGCAAATCTGCACTACAAAGAAGTATCACTTCCCACCGGTCAAAAGGGACATGCACAAAATGTGTAAAAACCAGAAAGGCAAGACAGGCCCTGGAGAACAGGGAGCCTTGTTATGCTGATGGGCGGGATGTAAATTGCCAACCGCCTCACTGGAGGAGTGCATTGCGTTCCCTAAAACAAGTAAACAACAGAGCTACAGAGCCAAGGGCACTTCCGGTCTAGGGAATATACCTTGGGAAAACTGAAAATCAATAAGACAGAGCCACCCACAAATTTAGGGCTGCACTGCTTACAAGAACCTCAACTTGGGTACACCTTAAATATCCAAGGAAATATAAAAATGGTTCCAAAAATTGTGGTACTTATGTACGATGGAATATCCCACAGCCATGAAATCAATGTCATAAGACCAGGAGCAGCAAAGGGAGTGGATTCATGTACGATGATTCTAAGTGAAATAAGTCACACAGAAAAAGAAACTTATCATAAGATATTAGTTATGAAGATCCTGTAAACATGGCTACACATGAAGTGAGTTAGGAAAGAGAACAGAGTCTCACATTTAGAAAACACTCATGCCTGCTTAAGGGGGAAGGATAGGTGGGGTGATGCATAAAACCAGAGTTTGATATAAGCACAGGTACCATTTCTAAAACTAACTTTGCAATAGACAAGACCTACAGCTTCCTCAGTGAAAGAGACTCAAAACCCCATATTTCCCGCAGAGGAATAGATCTGACTAGTAAGAAACTTAAATCCTATGTATTGATATGTCTCTGTAAGGGAATCAAGTGTGTCTAGACTGGCATAAACATGGCAGAGAGAAATCAGCTCAAACACACTATAAAAAGGAAATTCAAAAAAAAACCCAAAAAACAGGGAAATTCTTTACATTTCCTTCAGGGTCTCTGATGAAACCTGGAATGACCTTATCTACAATGACAGCTGGATGTGGCATAAGGCTGGACACTTGGGACTGAGAGGTGTGGTGAGAATGGGTGAGCAAATGCAGACCATTTAAAGCAAAAATGCATGGCCCCCATTCCTTGTGTCCCAACTCTCCATGTTGAAGGGAATATTACTACAGCTATAACATGTATGGGAAACCAAGAGAATGGACACACTGTGAATACCAAGGGTTCCTAAAACAAAAAGAATAGTCCCTCTCCTGGTGCTCCGGTTTGACTTTCCAACTGCTTTACTATCAATCTGCCAACTTTGAGAGACAACACCTTTAACCTCCTGGTTCGCACAGGTTGCCAATTTGGCAGAGGATGGAAGGGAAGAGGGAGAACCAATGAGACAGTAGCTCTTAGACATTTGGACGGGCACATGTCACTCTAATTTCCCGGCAGGAAGAAGGACTAACCAGAGTCTCAGCCACCCCTCGGAACCAGTATAGGTCCTGAACCAAAATTTTGGACTTGCATATCGCTCACAAAAAACGAGATGAATAATTGAGCTCAGGGGCACAGCAATTCACAAACAGTCAGGGTAATAAAGGACAACTATCGTCCAAAAATCTGTTGAGGGAAGTCAACGAGGCGGACTTGAAAGTGAGGCAGAATAGTAGGAAACAGATTTCAAGAGGTACGTTGGATTCGCCTTTAAAGCACAGGAAGAGGGGCACAACTTCGACAATGACGCACTTGGCCAAAAAATCGTATGCGTTTTCTGCTTAATATATTCAGGAGAAAACGCATACGCACTTTTTGGCCAAGCAAGCAAGCGGGCAATGAAAATCTGCACTACAAAGAAGTATCACTTCCCACCGGTCAAAAGGGACATCCAAAAATGTGTAAAAACCAGAAAGGCAAGACAGGCCCTGGAGAATAGGGAGCCTTGTTATGCTGATGGGCGGGCTGTAAATTGCCAACTGCCTCACTGGAGGAGTGCATTGCGTTCCCTAAAACAAGTAAACAACAGAGCTACAGAGCCAAGCGCACTTCCAGTCTAGGGAATATACCTTGGGAAAACTGAAAATCAATAAGACAGAGCCAGCCCCAAATTTAGGGCTGCACTGCTTACAAGAACCTCAATTTAGTACACATTAAATATCCCAGGAAATATAAATATGGTTCAAAAAACTGTGGTATTTATATACGATGGAATTTCCCTCAGCTATGAAATCAATGTCATAAGACCAGGAGCAGCAAAGTGAGTGGATTCAGGTAGGATGATTCTAAGTGAGATAAGTCACACAGGAAAAGAAACTTATCATAAGATATCACTTATGAAGATCCTGTAAACATGGCTACACATGAACTGAGTTAGGAAAGAGAACACAGTCTCACATTTAGAAAACACTCTTATGCCTGCTTAAGGGGAAAGGAGAGGTGGGGTGATGCATAAAACCAGAGTTTGATATATCTCAGGTACCATTTCTTAAACCAACTGTGGAATAGACAACACCTACACCTTCCTCAGTGACAGGGACTCAAAACCCCATATTTCCCGCAGAGGAATACATCTGACTAGTAAGAATCTTAAAAGTTATGTATTGATATGTCTCCTTAAGGGAATCAGGTGTGTCTAGACTGGCATAACCATGGCAGCGAGAATCAGCTCAAACCCACTATAAAATGGAATTTCAAAAACAAAACCGAAAAACAGGGAATTTCTTTACAATTCCTTCAGGGACTCTGATGAAACCTGGAATGACCCTATCTACAATGACAGCTGGATGTGGTATAAGGCTGGACACTTGGGACTGAGAGGATTGGTGAGATTGGGTGAGCAAAAGTAGACCCTTTAAAGCAAAAATGCATGGCCCCCATTCCATGGGTCCCAACTCTCCATGTTGAAGGGAATATTACTACAGCTATAATATGTACAGGAAACCTAGAGAATGGAAACACTGTGAATGCAAAAGGTTTCTAAAACTCAACGAGTAGTCCCTCTCCTGGTGCTCCGGTTTGACTTTCCCACTGCTTTACTATCAATCTCCCAACTTTGAGAGACAACACCTTTAACCTCCTGGTTCGCACAGGTTGCCTATTTGGCAGAGGATGGAAGGGAAGAGGGAGAACCAATGAGAGAGTATCTGTTAGGCATTTGACGGGCATATGTCACTCTAATTTCCCGGGAGGAAGAAGAATTAACCAAAGTCTCCGAAACCCAGCGGGAACCAGTATAGATCCTGAACCAAAATTTTGGACTTTCGTACAGCTCACAAAATACGAGTTGAAAAATGGAGCTCACGGGCACAGCAATTCACAAACTGGCAGAGTAATAAAGTACAACCATCGTCCAAATATCTGTTGAGGGAAGGCAACGAGGCGGACTTGAAAGCGAGGCAGAATAGCAGGAAACAGATTTCAAGAGGTACGTTGGAATCGCCTTTAAAGCACAGGAAGAGGGGCACAACTTTGACAATGACGCACTGGGCGAAAATGGGCGTATGAGTTTTCTCCTGAATATATTCCTGAATATATTCAGGAGAAAACGCATACGCCCTTTTTGGCCAAGCAAGCAAGCGGGCAATGCAAATCTGCACTACAAAGAAGTATCACTTTCCACCTGTCAAAAGTGATTTCCACAAAATGTGTAAAAAACAGAAAGGCAAGACAGGTCCTGGAGAACAGGGAGCCTAGTTATGCTGTTGGGCGGGATGTAAATTGCCAACTGCCTCATTTGAGGAGTGCACTGCATTCCCTAAAACAAGTAAACAACAGAGCTACAGAGCCAAGGGCACTTCCAGTCTAGGGAATATACCTTGGGAAAACTGAAAATCAATAAGACAGAGCCACCACGAAATTTAGGGCTGCACTGCTTACAAGAACCACAACTTGGGTACACCTTAAATATCCCAGGAAATATAAAAATGGTTCAAAAAATTGTGGTAGTTATATACGATGGAATATCCCTCAGCCATGAAATCAATGTCATAAGACCAGGAACATCATTGTGAGTGGATTCAGGTACAATGATTCTAAGTGAAATAAGTCACACAGAAAAAGAAACTTATCATAAGATATCACTTATGAAGATCCTGTACACATGGCTACACATGAACTGAGTTAGGAAAGAGAACAGAGTCTCACATTTAGAAAACACTCTTATGCCTGCTTAAGGGGGAAGGAGAGGTGGGGTGATGCATAAAACCAGAATTTGATATAAGAACGGGTACCGTTTCTAAAACCAACTGTGGAATAGACAAGACCTACACCTTTTTCAGTGAAAGGGACTCAAAACCCCATATTTCCCGCAGAGGAATAGATCTGACTAGTAAGAATATTAAAACCTATGTATTGATATGTCTCTGTAAGGGAATCAAGTGTGTCTAGACTGGCATAAACATGGCAGCGAGAATCAGCTCAAACCAACTGTAAAAATGAATTTCAAAAACAAAAGCAAAAAACCGGGAAATTCTTTACAATTCCCTCAGGGTCTCTGATGAAACCTGGAATGACCCTATCTACAATGACAGCTGGATGTGGCATAAGGCTGGACACTTGGGACTGAGAGGATTGGTGAGATTGGGTGATCAAATGCAGACCCTTTAAAGCAAAAATGCATGGCCCCCATTCCATGGGTCCCAACTCTCCAGGTTGAAGGGAATATTACTACAGCTATAACATGTACGGGAAACCTAGAGAATGGACACACTGTGAATACAAAATGTTTCTAAAACTCAACGAATAATCCCTCTCCTGGTGCTCCGGTTTGACTTTCCAACTGCTTTACTATCAATCTCCCAACTTGGAGAGACAGCCCCTTTAACCTCCTGGTATGCACAGGTTGCCAATTTGGCAGAGGATGGAAGGGAAGAGGGAGAACCAGTTAGAGAGTAGCTGTTTGGCATTTGGACGGGCACATGTCACTCTAATTTCCCGGCAGGAAGAAGAATTAACCAAAGTCTCAGCCACCCACCAGGAACCAGTATAGGTCCTGAACCAAAATATTGGACTTGCGTTCAGCTCACCAAAAACGAGTTGAAAAATGGAGCTCAGGGGCATAGCAATTCACAACTGGCAGAGTAATAAAGGACAACTATCGTCCAAAAATCGGTTGAGGGAAGGGAACGAGGCGGACTTGAAAGCAAGGCAGAATAGCAGGAAACAGATTTCAAGAGGTACGTTGGAATCACCTTTAAAGCACAGGAAGAGGGGCACAACTTCGACAATGACGAACTTGGCCAAAAACGGCGTATGCGTTTTCTCCTGAATATATTCAGGAGAAAACCCATACGCCCTTTTAGGCCAAACAAGCAAGTGGGCAATGCAAATCTGCATTACAAAGAAGTATCACTTCCCACCGGTCAAACGGGACATCCACAAAATGTGTAAAAACCAGAAAGGCAAGACAGGCCCTGGAGAACAGGGAGCATTCTTATCCTGATGGGTGGGATGTAAATTGCCAACTGCCTCACTGGAGGAGTGCATTGTGTTCCCTAAAACAAGTAAACAACTGAGCTACAGAGCCAAGGGCACTTCCAGTCTAGGGAATATACCTTGGGAAAACTGAAAATCAATAAGACAGAGCCACCCCAAAATTCAGGGCTGCACTGTTTACAAGAACATCAAGGGGCTTCCCTGGTGGCGCAGTGGTAGAGAGTCCGCCTGCCGATGCAGGGGGCACGGGTTCGTGCCCCTATCCCGGAAGATCCCACATGCCGCAGAGCGGCTGGGCCCGCGAGCCATGGCCGCGGAGCCTGTGTGTCCGGAGCCTGTGCTCCGCAACGAGAGAGGCCACAGCAGTGAGAGGCCCACGTACAGCAAAAAAAAAAAAAAAAAAAAAAAAAAAAAAAGAACCTCAATTTGGGTACACCTTAAATATCCCAGGAAATATAAAAATGGTTCAAAAATTTGTGGTACTTATGTACGATGGAATATCCCTCAGCCGTGAAATCAATGTCATAAGACCAGGAGCAGCAAAGTGAGTGGATTCAGGTACGATGCTTCTAAGTGAAATAAGTCACACAGAAAAAGAAACTTATCATAAGATATCACTTATGAAGATCCTGTAAACATGGCTACACATGAACTGAGTTAGGAAAGAGAACAGAGTCTCACATTTAGAAAACACTCTTATGCCTGCTTAAGGGGGAAGGAGAGGTGGTGTGATGCATAAAACTAGAGTTTGATATAAGCACAGGTACCGTTTCTAAAACAAACTTTGGAATAGACAAGACCTACACCTTCCTCAGTGAAAGGGACTCAAAACCGCATATTTCCCGCAGAGGAATAGATCTGACTAGAAAGAATCTTAAAACCTATGTATTGTTATGTCTCCGTAAGGGAATCAAGTGTGTCTAGACTGGCATAAACATGGCAGCGAGAATCAGCTCCAACCCACTATAAAAAGGAATTTTAAAAAACAAATCCTAAAAACAGGGAAATTCTTTACAATTCATTCAGGGTCTCGGATGAAACCTGGAAAGACCCTATCTACAATGACAGCTGGATGTGGCATAAGGCTGGACACTTGGGACTGAGAGGATTGGTGAGATTGGGGGAGCAAATGCAGACGCTTTAAAGCAAAAATGCATGGCCCCCATTCCATGGGTCCCAACTCTCCAGGATGAAGGGAATATTACTACAGCTATAACATGTACGGGAAACCTAGAGAATGGACACAATATGAATACAAAAGGTTTCTAAAACTCAACGAATAGTCCCTCTCCTGGTGCTCCGGTTTGACTTTCCAACTGCTTTACTATCAATCTTCCAACTTGGAGAGACAGACCCTTTAAGCTCCTGGTTCGCACAGGTTGCCAATTTGGCAGAGGATGGAAGGGAAGAGGGAGAACCAATGAGAGAGTAGCTGTTAGGCATTTGGACGGGCACATGTCACTCTAATTTCCCAGCAGGAAGAAGAATTAACCAAAGTCTCAGCCACGCACCGGGAACCAGTATAGGTCCTGAACCGAAATTTTGGACTTGCGTTCAGCTCACAAAAAACGAGTTGAAAAATGTAGCTCAGGGGCACAGCAATTCACAAACTGGCAGAGTAATAAAGGTCAACTATCGTCCAAAAATCTGTTGAGGGAAGGCAACGAGGCGGACTTGAAAGCAAGGCAGAATAGCAGGAAACAGATTTCAAGAGTTACGTTGGATTCACCTTTAAAGCACAGGAAGAGGGGCACAACTTCGACAATGACGCCCTTGGCCAAAAAGGGTGTATGCGTTTTCTCCTGAATATATTCACATTCGCCCTTTTTGGCCAAGCAAGCAAGAGGACAATGCAAATCTGCACTACAAAGAAGTATCACTTCCCACCGGTCCATAGGGATATCCAAAAAATGTGTAAAAACCAGAAAGGCAAGACAGGCCCTCGAGAAGAGGGAGCCTTGTTATGCTGATGGGCAGGATGTAAACTGCCAGCTGCCTCTCTGGAAGAGTGCATTGTGTTCCCTAAAACAAGTAAACAACAGAGCTACAGAGCCAAGGGCACTTCCAGTCTAGGGAATATACCTTGGGAAACCTGAAAATCAATAAGACAGAGACAACCCCAAATTTAAGACTGCACTGCTTACAAGAACCTCAAATTGGGTACACCTTAAATATCCCAGGAAATATAAAAATGGTTCAAAAATTGTGGTACTTACGTACGATGGAATATCCCTCAGCCATGAAATCAATGTCATAAGAGCTGTAGCAGCAAAGTGAGTGGATTCTTGTACGATGATTCTAAGTGAAATAAGTCACACAGAAAAAGAAACTTATCATAAGATATCACTTATGAAGATCCTGTAAACATGGCTACACATGAACTGAGTTAGGAAAGATAACAGAGTAACGAATCTTATCATGACATATCACTCATAGGGTGAATGAACACATGGCTCCATATGAACTGAATTACAAACACAACAGAGTCACACATTTAGAAAACAATGTTCTGCCTGCTTAAGGGGAAAGACGAGGTGGGTTGATGCATAAAACCACAGTTTTAAATTAACACAGATACTGTTACATAAACTAAGTATGTAATAGACAACACCTACTCCCCGCACAGTGAACTGGACTCAACACCCCCTATTTATTGCAGAGGAATATATCTGACTCTGAGTATTTTAAATCATATGTATTTTCATGTCTCCATAAAGGAATCATATGTGTGTATAATTGCATGAACACATCACTGAAATTCAGCTAAATCCCCTTAAAAAAATAAGTTTCAAAAGCAAAATGCAAAAACAGCGAAACAGAAAGAAATCTTAAAAATTACGTTCAGGGCCTGTGATCCAACCTGGATTGACCACCTTTACACCCACAGCTGGATGAGACATAAGACTGGACACTTGGGGCTGACAAGATTGCTGAGGTTGTGTGAGCAAATGAACACCACTTAGAGCAATACTGTGTGCTACGCATTCTAGTGGTCCCAACTCTCCAGGTTTAAGGGAATCTTCCTACAGTTAAAACATGCATGGGAAACCCAGTGGATGGTACACTGTGTAATTGGGAAAGTTTTCTAAAAGGTACCTCATTTTTCCTTTCGTCGTGCTCGGCTTCACCATTCCATCTGCATTGCTAAAAATCTCCCCACTTGGAGTGTCAGCGCCTTTACCCTCTTGTTATACACAGTTTGCAAATTGTGCAGAGGATGAACAGGAAGAGAGAAAACAAATGAGAGATTAGCTGTAGGTGTTTGGATGGGCATATATCACTCTACTTTCCCATCAGGAAGAAGCATTAACCAAAGGCTCAGCCTGAAGCCCCGGAACCGGACTAGGGCCTAAATCCATCCTGCGGTATTGCAGCCAGCTCACAAATAGGCGATTTGAAAAATGGAAATCAGGGGCACAGCAATTCACAAACTTGCAGAGTTATAAAGGACAACTATCATCCAGAAATATATTGAGGTAAGGCCATGAAGAGGATTTGAATGCAAGGCAGATTTGAAGGAAACAGATTTCAAGAGGTACATTGGAGTCATCTTTAAAGCACATGAAAAGCGACAGAACTTCGACAATGTTGCCCTTAGCTGAAAAGGGTGTATGTGTATTTTCTTGAATATATTTGGGAAAAAATGCATACGCCCTTTTTGGCCAAGCAAGCCATCAGGCATTGAAAATCCACACTACATAGAAGTGTCCCTTACCTCCAGTAAAAAGGGCCATCCACAAATAGTGTGAAAACCACAAATGCAGGATAGGCCATGGAGAAAATGGAGCCTGGTTACACCGATGGACAGGATGTAAATTGCCATCAGCCTCTCTGCAGAACTGTATGTTGTTTTCTAAAACAGAGCTACAGAGCATAGCACACTTCCACTCATGGGCGTGTATTTTGGGAAAACTAAAAATCCGCAACACACAGCCAGCGCAAAGTTTAGGGATGCTCTGTTTACAAGAACCTCGACTTCGGTACACTTTAAATATCCCAGGAAAGGAAAAAAATGGATATAGATGTTGTGGTACTTATATACAATGGAATGTCACTCAGACATAAAATCAATGTCATAAGGCCAATAGCAGCATAATGAGTGGCTTTAGGTACGATGATGCTAAGTGAAATGAGCCACAAAGAAACAGAAACTTATTGTAATATATCACTTATAGAGGGAATGTAAACATGGCTACACATGAACTGAATTTCAAAAGAGAACAGAGTTACACATTTAGAAAACACACTTATGCCTCCTTAAGGGGAAAGGTGACGTGGGGTGATGTGTAAAAGCAGAGTTTGAAATTAGCACAGATACCATTCCATATACCAAATATGTAATAGACAAGACCTACTCCTTTCTCAATGAACTGGACACAAAACACCCTATTCACTGAAGAGGAACTTATCTGACTGGTAACAATCTTGAAACCTATGTATTTATATGTCTCCATAATGGAATCAAGTGTATGTAGATTGGCATAAACACAGATCAATGGAACAGGACAGAAAGCCCAGAGTTAAACCTACATACCTATGGCTATCTCATCTATGACAAAGGAGCTAAGGATATACAATGGAGAAAAGACAGTCTCTTCAGTAATTGGTGCTGGGAAAACTGGACCCCTACACATAAAAGAATGAAATTAGAACACTCCATAACACCATACACAAAAATAAACTCTAAATGGATTAGAGATCTAAATATAAGACCAGACACTATAAAACACTTAGAGGAAACCATAGGCACAACACTCTATGACATAAATCACAGCAAGATCCTTTTTGACTCACCTCCTAGAGAAATGGATATAAAAACAGAAATCAACAAATGGGACCTAATGAAACTTAAAAGCTTTTACACGGTACAGGAAAACATAAACAAGATGCAAAAACAACCCTCAGAATGGGAGAAAATATTTTCAAATGAAGCAATTGACAAAGGATTAATCTCCAAATTTTAAAAGCACCTCATGTAGCTCAATATCACAAAAAAAAACAACCCAATCCAAAAACGGCCAGAAGACCTAAATAGACATTTCTCCAAACAAGATATACAGATTACCAAGAAACACATGAAAGGATGCTGAACATCACTAATCATTAGAGAAATGCAAATCATAACTATCGTGAGGTGTCACCACACAGCAGTCAGAGTGGCAATCATCAAAATAATCTACAAAACAATAAATGCTGGAGAGGCATTTATTGGAGAAAAGGGAACACACTTGCACTGTGGGTGGGAATGTAAATTGATATGGGCACTAGGGAGAACAGTACGGAGGTTCCTCTAAATAACTAACAATAGAGGTACCATACGACACAACAATCCAACTACTGGGCATTTGCCTTGCGAAAACCATAATTCAAAAAGAGTTATGTACAAAAAAGTTCATTGCAGCTCTATTTACAATAGCTTGGACATGGAAGCAACCTAAGTGTCCATCGACAGATGAATGGATAAAGAAGATCTGGCACATATATACAATGGCATATTACTCAGCCATAAAAAGAAGCAAAACTGAGTTATTTGTACTGAGGTGGATGGACTTAGAATCTGTCCTACACAGTGAAGTAAGTCAGAAATTGAAAACCAAATACTGTATGTTAACAGAGATATACGGAATCTAATGAAGAAAAAAAAGATTTTGAAGAACCTAGTGGCAGGACAGGATTAAGGACACAGACATAGAGAAAGGTCTTGAGGACACCGGAAGGGGGATGGGTAAGCTGAGACGAAGTGACAGAGTGGCATGGACATAAATACATTACCAAATGTAACACTGATAGCTACTGAGAATCAGCCACATAGAACAGGGAGATCAGCTCGGTGCTTTGTGACCACATAAAGGGGTGTGATATGGAATGTGGGAGGGAGATGCAAGAGGGAGGGGATCTGGTGATATTTGTATATGTATAGCTGATTCACTTTGTTATACAGCAGAAACTAACACTCCATTGTAAAACAATTATACTCCAATAAACGTGTAAAAGGAAAAAAAAAAAAAAGCAAAAGAAAGCCCAGGGATAAACCTACACACCTATGGTCAACTAATCTATGACAAAGGAGGCAAGACTATACAATGGAGATAAGACAGTCTCTTCAATCATTGGTGCTGGGAAATATGGACAGCTACATGTAAAAGAATGAAATTAGAACACTCCCCAACACCATACATAAAAATATATTCAAAATGGATTAGAGACCTTAATGTAAGACCGGACAGTATAAAACTCTGAGAGGAAAACTTACGAAGGATACTCTGACGTAAATCACAGCAAGATCTTTTTTGATCCACCTCCTATAGTAATGAAATAAAAAAGTAAACTAAACAGATGGGACCTAATGAAATGTAAAAGCTTTTGCAAAGCAAAGGAAACTACAAACAAGACGAAAAGACAACCCTCAGAATGGCAGAACATATTTGCCAATGAATCAATGGACAAATGATTAATCTCCAATATATATAAACAGCTCATGCAGCACAGTATTAATAAAACAAACAACCCAATACAAAAATGGAAGAAGATCTAAATAGACATTTCTTCCAAGAAGACATAGAGATGGCCAGTACGCACATGAAAATCTGCTCAACATCACTAATTATTAGAGAAATGGAAATCGAAACTACAATGAGGTATCACGTCACACCTGTTAGAATGGGCATCATCAGAAAATCTACAAACAACAAATGCTGGAGAGGGTGTGGAGAAAAGGAACCTTCTTCCACTATTGCTGGGAATGTAAATCGATATAGTCTCTATGGAGAACAGTATGGAGGTTCCTTAAAAAACTAAAAATAGAATTACCATATAATCCAACAATCCCACTACTGGGCATATACCCAGAGAAAACCATAAATCAAAAAGACACATTCACCACAATGTTCATTGCAGTACTATTTACAATAGCCAGGTAATGAAAGCAACCTAAGTGCCCACAGACAGATGAATGGATAAAGATGTGGTACATATATACAATGGAATATTACTCAGCCATACATAGGAATGAAATTGGGTCATTTGTAGAGACCTTGATGGATCTAGAGACTGTCATACAGAGTGAAGTAAGTCAAAAAGAGAAAAACAAATATTGTATGTTAATGCATATATGTGGAACCTAGAAAAATGGTAAAGAGGAACCGGTTTCCAGGGCAGAGATAGAGACACAGATGTAGAGAACAAACATATGGACACCAAGGTGGGAACGACATGTGAGGGTGGTGGTGGGATGAATTGGGAGACTGGGATTCACATGTGCACACATATGTATAAAATAGATATCCAGTAAGAACCTGCTGTATAAAAGAAACAAATAAGTTTTAAAAAAATTAAAAATAAATAAATAACATTTAATAAAATAAACCAAAAAACGTTTTTCCCTTCACATAGACGTCTTTATATTAATGCATTATTTCCATGTTTATATCTCCAAATTAAAAAAAAAAGGGGAATAAATAAAATATACCTTGAACCAAAAAGAAAAAAAGAAAAAGAATAAATAAACAGAACCTCCCAGTTATACAGAGGATAATCGTATCAGGGCACTTGCTCCAGTTGTAAAAAATTCTTAAGTTGGTCAGAGGTGGGAAATCGTCTCCCATGCAGTGAGCAGCGCCCCCCCCCCCACAAGGAACATCCTCATTGCAAAGCTGGGGGACTGTGTCGAGGCGTCTGTGAGTAAATGTGACCTGAGCCCCAGTCCTGCTGCAGCTGAACTCTTCCCACCCTTTCCAGGTAAAACAGCTGAATATGTACAAGAACTTGCAAGCCTAGAGGAAGGGCTGTGGTGCCACACCAGCGACAGCACGCAGGCCGACTTGATGCCTGCTGGCCAGACAGGATGGTCCTGTCCCCAGATGCTCTTCTGGAAGCTTTCCATTTCCCTACCTGAGATACCCCTCCTGCCACGGCCCCCACTGCTTTTTACTTCCTCACCTCTGCCTGGGGAGGTGAGGAAGGTATGGGTGACAGGTATGGGTGACACATCCTCTTCCAGCGGCAGGTATGGGTGACACATCCTCTTCTTTAGCAGGTGGCAGCCTGGCAACTCCTGCAGAAAGTCCAGCAGAGCCCCACTCACACTGGGCCACCCACAAAGCCATGGCCCCTCACTCCCTCCCACCACCCCAGCCCCGACACTGCTGACGGGGCAGAGAATATGGCGTCAGGCACAGCTACAGGGGCTCTTGCTGACTGGAGAGGTGTTTATATTGACCTCAACCAAGGCACACCTGGGGAGGGCTGGCAGGCAGTGTCAGGATGCCTATATCAGCCAATCCTCACCCCTCAGGGGATCACAGTTGCAGAAAATGAACCTTGCTAAACGGGCCGCGGCCAAGGAACAGGTGTGGGCTCTTGAGAGTCAGGATAGACAAGGGGCTGCAGCTGCGGCTTTTTTCTCATCATTTTATCTGGTCCATGAGTGGAAAACAACTTCAAGAACACCCTATACTAATGAGAGGAACCCAGGAGTCAGGGAGAGGAGTGATGGTGGTTGGAGACAGAGGCCTGGTGCCCTGGCTGCAGTGGAAGTGTCTGGAAGACCAGGCCGAGAGAGGCTGCACAGAGTGATAGCCAGGGTCACAGACCTGTCAGGGCTGCTCTTTGTTAGTTCAAGTCCTGCTCTGAGGCGTTTAGTGTCAGCTGTGAGCGACAGGTGAGCTGGGGTTTCTCTGCAATGTGGGCTATGTGCACAGTTCCTGTGTGTCCAGCCATGCTCGGGTACCTGCCCAGGGGAGCTCCGTATCCTGGGAAGGGCCTGACTATGAGAGCCCCATGGGTTGCTGGGTAACTGCACATGTGAGCTCCATACCCTGGGAGGGACTTGACCACAAGAGCCCCGTGGGCGGTTCGGTGGGGCGTGCTGCCCAGGTGAGCTCCATATCCTGGGATTGGCCTGACCACGAGAGTCCCATTGGCTGCTGGGGACCTGGTAAAGGATATAAGGACAGTCAGTGGAGCCACCGAGGATATACCTCCAGTAGCTCCTATGTCCTACACCCTGCAGGTCATTCTATCATCCACCAGGCCATGGCATTCTGTATTAGACTTCAATGATGCCTTCTTCTGTGTTCCATTCATCTCAGAGTCACAAGAATTTTTGGCTTGTGAGTGGCAGGACACAACATGCAACCAAAGCAATAATGCTGGGCCATCCTTCCCCAATGGTTCAAAAATCCCCACACCATCATTGGGGAAATGTCCTTTAAAGGCCTAAAAGTTCTACCTCTGTAAAAGGGAACCCTCCTTCAATATGCAGAGGACATTCTGATCGCCAGGCCTACTAAAGACGCCTCTGAACTACCTAGCCAAGAAAGGATAGAAGGTGTCCAAGAAAAAGGCTCAAATATCCCAGGCTAAGGTGACATGCCTGCGCTTCATTCTCACAGATATTCGGAGAAACGCATCCCAGGATAGGGAAGAAGCCATTTGCAGCCTTACCTCTTCTAAAACTAGAAGACAGCTTAGGGGTTCCTGGGGAGGCCAAGGTTTTCTGCATCTGGATCCCTAACTACAGTCTAATAGCTGGGCATCTACATGAAACACTGACATGAAAAGATGATGATCCTTTTGAATAGAATCCAGAAGCAGCCTTTCAAGAATGGAAAGAGCAGTCAATTCAGACCCTTGCCCAGGAACTCCCTAATTTAGCTAAACCCTTTGACCTTTACATACCCGGTCATAGGTTAATCGCCCTTGGAGCCTTAGTGCAAACACTGGGACCACTTGAAATGGAGCAACACAAGAATGCCCTTCAGGTATGATAAACTATGGTCACCAAGGGCTTTGCCCACCGACTCATCAGGCCAGGATACTGGGGTATCTAAAAAGCTGGAAATCAGCAGCCCCCAAGGCCAGGTCCCTCCTAAGGGAAAAGGACCCCACGTGGTGATCCTAACCATCCATCATGCCCTGAAGTTGCAGGGGTCGCTCTGTGGACACACTGACCTTGAGTGAGGAGGCCCTCCAACTCCAACCTCCAGAGAGACAAACGGGGGCAACAGGCCCCCAAAATGACTCGTGTGACCATCACCTGACCTGGAGTTTCTCTCAGAAAACAACAAGACTGTGCCCCGAAAGATCAGACTACTGCTTGCAGGACTTACTGCACCCAGAGGGGAGCTAATAAGCTTGGCGGGGGAAACGTATATCATGCTTTCACCATAGAAAGCCCTACAGACACTGTGGTGATGATGGTCAATATGACCAGCTGGACTGCTGGCTACTTCTAAAGGCTGTTGACTCAGTGGACGTCATGGTCCTGGATCACCACTGACCCTTGACTGTCTGGGAGTTGTTCAGGCAGGGCTCTGACACATGGTGCTGTTTGTACATTATTTCAGGGACCTAATTAAAGAAAGCACAGACTACTGGTCAGAGCATCTAGGCTGGCAAAAGCCGTCAGCCTAAGGTCGCCGAACAAATGTTGGGTGGGGTGAAACCTGCCACCGCAGCATCTCTGCACATCTGTTTCCTGGACCGTTAAAGGTCATTAGAATCTATAACACTTCCAATGCTGGTGCTCAGGCAGACCAGAAGTGAGGCAGGAGGCCTTGGGACAATCGACCTCACCTGGAGGCTGGTGGGGAGAAGTTTTCCCCTCCCCCCATGTATCAGGGCTCCCACCACAGCATGAAGCAGTTACAAAAGAGGGGTCTGCACCCTCAACACCCCAAGAATGAGGAACAGAACAAAAAGCAGAGGAGGTGTTCATCTCCGGCAACGTTCATTAAAAACTCCTGGGAGATAAAAAGAGAATCTGGGCAATAAAATAAAGTCTAACCTGTTTTTCCTTTGTGCTTTGTCTAATTTCACGTGCTCCTAGGGTTCAGCATGCAGAGGTCCCACACCCGGCACTTCAGACACGATTTCCTAGTGCAGAATGGCTGGGTCGACACCTCAGCTAGCGGTGTCCCATGCAGACTCTGCGGCATAGAGCCTGAGCTGCAGCCAACCCAGCCCTCGAGATCTCCATCCCCTCCTTCCCACTGACGCTGCCGGGATCCCTACACAGCAGCCCAGCCCACAGCCCGTGGGGGAGTGCATGCTCTCACCACTCCTTTCTGCTTTCAAAATAATGTTTCCTTTGCTTCTGAACCAAACTCAGTCTTGATCTGTTGGCTCCAATGACACTGGGCATGGGGACTCCTGTTGGGGTCCACTCTGGAGGATCAGTAACAGAAATTGAGAACATTGTAACTTCAATGAACAGATGTGTGAGCCAAACTGTAGTTAACATAGAGCAGTGTATAACGCTCGGGTAAAATAAGATGTTTCTAAGACTTACATTTGATATTTCCATCACTTTCCTATAAGTAAGTTCAGTGAAGACGTTTGTCTTATTTGTCAGGTCAACATTAGAGAAATGAAGTGATTTATTTCCATGGATGTACATCGAATACTCTTGGCTGAAGCTTCAATCGTGTTTTCAATGCTTTTCCATTGAAAATGATACCTCTCTTCAGCTCCCCCATTTCTGAGAAGTATAAAATCTTATAATTTATTATTACCAAAGGGGAAAGGTAGGAGAAGGGATAAATTAACAGTTTGGGTTTAACACATACACACTGCTGTATATAAAATAGATCATCAACAAGGAACTACTGTATAGCACAGGGAACTACACTGAATATTTTGCAATAACTTATAAGGGGAAATAATCTAAAAAAGAATAGATATTTTTATTGACATCATCTATCAATGACAGATAAAATGTAACCTAAGCAAAGCCGATGGTGAGCACTTCTGACCCTGAAGATTTCAATCATCTAAAGTTTGGGCTCTGCCTATTTCCCAAGGCCCTTAATGGACATGCGTGTAGCCGTAGCTTAAAAATTCCCCAGTTTGGGTTTTGGGGAGGCACTGATGTGGAAAAATCCCTGGTGTCCTCCTTACATGCACGGGACCCTTCCTACAGCTAAAACATGCCTGTCACACCTAGAGGATGGTACACCATTTGATCGGAAAGAGTTTGGAAAAGGCACCTCATCTCCTCATCGCCTGGTGCCTGGGTTCACCCCTCCAGCATCTTTCCTAACAACCTCCTCACTTGGGCATATCAGCGCCGTCAACATCCTGTTGCACACAGTTTGGAATTTCTCCAGAGGATGAAGCGGAAGGATGAGAAAAATTTAGAGACAAGTCTTAGGTGTTCGGACAGGCACATGCCACTCTAATTTCCAATCCGGAACACAAATTCATCAAAGGCTAGAATTGCCCACGCAAACAGAATAGAGCTAGAGGAAATCCCGCTGTTTTGTGTCCAGTTTCCAAAAACACAACTTGAATAATGGAACTCAGGGGCACTAAAATTCATGAAACTGCAGAGTTGAAAATATCTATCGTCGAAAAATGTCTTGAGGTAAGTCACAGAAAAGGACTTGTAAGCAAGGGAGAGTGGCAGGAAACATATTTGAACAGGTAGAAAGGACTCCCCGTTAAAGCACAAGAAAAGGGTCTGAACATCGTCAACGACAAAGTTAGCCAAACAGGGCGTATGCATTTTTTCTGAATATATTCAAGTAAAGGCCATACACACTTTTTATCCAACCAAACAGGTGGACACTGGAAATCAATACTACAAAATGTATCACTTCACATCAGTCAGAAGGGCCATCCACATAAAGTGTAAACACCAGAAATGCAAGACAGGGCGAGGAGAAATGGGAGCCCTGTGAGGCTGATTTTGGAAATGTAATTTGCCAACGGCCACTCTGGAGAAGTGTATTGTGTTTGCTAAAACATCTAAAAAATGAGCTACAGAGCATAGGGCACTTGCACTCATGGGCGTATACCTTGGGAAAAACAAAAATCGACAGAAAACAGGCACCCCAACGTTTACCACCTCTCTGTTAAAAAGGGCCTCAACTTGGATATAACCTAAATGTCCCTGGAAGGATAAAATGGATAAAAGAGATGGGGTACTTATGTAGAGTGGAATATGACTCATCCAGAAATCAATGAAATAAGGCCAGTTGGAACAACTCTGGAGGAGTTACATACGATCATTCTAAGTGACATATGTCAGAAAGAAAAAGACACATATCATAAGATGTCACTTAAAGGTGGAATCAAAAATGGCTACACATGAAATAAATTACAATACAGAAACATAGTCAAATATGTAGAAAATAGACATAAGGCTGCTAAATGGGAAAGGTGGGGAAAGGTGAGGTATTATCCAGGAGGTTGAAATTAGCAAAGATACCATTCCAAGTACCAAATTGAATAACTGACAAGGCCTACACGGTACCTCAAAGAACTGCACTCAGCCCACTCAAGTCACTGGAAAATAATACATATGACTGGTAAGCATCTGAAAAAGAATTTATTGTTGTCTCACAGTACGTGAATCAAGTGGATGTACAGCAGCAAAAAACAGAGCTTTGAAAATCAGCTGTAACCAATATAAAAATAAATTTAAAAATATTTATAAAAACAGTGAGACAGACAAAAATTCTTACAACTTTTGTTGAAGGGCTACGATGTAACATGGATTGAACACATGTAGACCCACAGCAGGATTATATATAAGGCTGGAATCTATGCACGCTAAGAGATGTTAGAGAGGCTTGGTGAGAAAATGCAGACCTTTTAAAGTAATACTGCCTGGTACCCATTCCATGGGTCCCAAATCTGCAGGTTCAAGGGAATCTTCTGACAGCGAAAACATGCCTGGGAAACCGAGATGAATGTACACCGTGTGCTCAGGAAAGGTGTCTAAAATGCACTTCATTTTTGATCTCCTGGTGCTGGGTTTCGCCATTCCAGCCACATTACTAACAATCTCCCCACTTGGAGAATCAGCACCTTTAACATCCTGTTTTACACAGTTTTCAATTTGTGCAGAGGATAAATGGGAAGAGGGGGAACCAATGAGAGATTAGCTGTAGGAGTTTTGACAGGAACATGTCACTCTAATTTCCTATTAGAAGAAGAATTAACCAAAGGCTCAGCCTGCCTCCCCAGAACCAGAATTGGGCCGGAAGCAATCCAATGGTTTGGCATACAGCACACACAAAAAAGCGAGTTGCAAAATAGAGCTCAGGAGCAGACAATTCAAAGACCTGCAAAGATATAAACGATAACCAACGTCCAAAAATATATTCAGGTAAGGCAACGAAGAGGATCTGAATGAGAGGCAGAATTGCAGGAAACAGATTTCAAAAGGTAGATTCTACTCACATTTAAAGCATATGAAAAGCAGCAGAATTTATAAAGTGATGCAGTTGGGCAAAAGGGTGTATGCGTTTCTTTCGTGAATATCTTCAGAAAAAAAACACAGACAGAGTTTTTGGCCAACCAAGCAAGAGGGAAATGCATATCTGCACAACAAAGAAGTCTCAATTTCCACTGCTCAGTAAGGCCATCCAAAAAATGTGTAAAAACCAGAAATGCAGGAGAGGCCATGGCAAACAGGGAGCCAAGTCACGCTGATGGGTGGGGTATAAATATCCAAGAGCCACTCTGAAGAAGTGTATGCTGTTAACTAAAACATCTAAAATACAAAGCCCCCGAGCAAAGGGGACTTCAATTCATGGGTATATAACTTGGGAAGACTAAATATCAATAAGACACAGGCACCCCAAAGTTTAGGGCTGCTCTGCATACAAGAACCTCAACTTTGGTACACCTAAAATATCCCAGGAAAAACAGAAATGCATAAAGAACTTGTGGTAATTTTGTACAACGGAATATCACTCAGACGTGAAATCAATGTATATAAGGCCAGTAGCAGCATAATGCGTGGATTTACGTATGATGATTCTAAGGGAAATTAGTCACACAGAAAAAGAATCTTATCATAAGATATCACTTATAGAGGGAATGTCTATATCACAACACATGAACTGAATTAGAAAAGAGAACAGAGTCTCACTTATAAAAAAAAAATCTTAGGCCTGCTTCAGGAGAAAGGAGAGGTTGGGTGATGCATAAATCCAGAGTTTGATATTAACACAGGTACCATTCCATAAACCAAATACAGAATAGAGAAGACCTACACCTTCCTCAGTGAACGGGACTCAACACCCTGATTTCCCACATAGGTATATATCTGACTAGTAAGAATCTTAAAACCTATGTATTGATATGTCTCCGTAAGGGAATCAATTGTGTCTAGACCAGCATAAACAAGTCAGTGATAATCAGCTCAACCCCATTATAAACATGAATTTCAAAAACAAAACCAAAAAACAGCGAAATTCTTACACAATTCCTTCAAAGGTTCTGATAAAACCTGGAATGACCCTATCGGCAAAGACAGCTGGATGAGACATAAAGCTCGACACTTGGGGCTGAGAGGACTGGTGAGATTGGGATAGAAGATGCAGACCCTTAAGGTAGTAATGCATGCAACCATCCCATGGGTCCCAAATCTCCAGGTAGAAGGGAATATCACTACAGTTATAACATGTATGGGAAACCTGGAGAATGGACAACATGTGATGGCAAAAGGTTTCTAAAACTCTCCTAATTTTTCTTCTCCTTCTGCTCCAGTTTGGTATTCCAACTGCTTTACTATCAATCTACCAACTTAGGAGTGTCAGCCCCTATAACCTCCTGGTACACACAGTTTGCTAATTGTGCAGAGGATGAAAGGGAAGAGGGAGAACCTATCAGAGACTAGATGTAGACATTTGGACGGGCACATGTCACTCTAATTTCCCGGCAGGAAGAAGAATTAACCAAAGCCTCAGCCACACACAGGGACCCAATATAGCCACCCCTGGAACCAGTATAGGTCCTGAAGCAAAATTGTGGATTTGTGGCCAGCTCACAAAAATGGGATTTGAAAATTGGGGCTCAGCTGCACAGCAATTCAAAAACCTGCAGAGTTATAAAGGACTACTCTCTTCCAAAAATCTGTTGAGGGAAGGCAAAGAAGGGGACTGGAAAATGAGGCAGAATTGCACAAAACATATTTCAAGAGGTAAATTGGAATCACCTTTAAAGCACAGGAGAAGCATCACAACTTGGACAGTGATGCCCTTGGCCAAAAAGGGCGTATGCCCAAGTGTCCCAGATCATTGTGTTGTCAGGGTTCATGGAGCGTTGTGATGACAGTGGTCATGGAGCATTGTGATGACAGGGTTCATGGAGGACTGTGATGACAAGGTACTGGAGCACTGTGATAAGAAGACCATGGAGCCTTGTGATTACAAGTCTCATGGAACATTCTGATGAAAAGGGGCAGTGAGCATTGTGATTACAGCGGTCTTGGAGCATTGTGATGACAAGGGCATGAAGCATTGGGATGAGAAGGCCATGGAGCGTTCTGATGACATGCATCAAGGAGCTTTGTGATGACAAGGGCATGGAGCATTGTGATTACAGGGGTCTTGGAACACTGTGATGAAAAGGGCATGGATCATTGTCATGAAAAAGGCATGGAGCATTGTCATGACAGTTTTCAAGGAGCATAATGAAAACAAGTGTCAGGGAGCTTTGTGATGACAAGGGTATTGAGAATTGTGATGACAAAGATCATGGAGCATTGTGATGAGAAGACCATGGATAACTGTTATGACAAGTGTCATGGGGCGTTGTGAGGATAAGTGTTACGGAACATTGTGATCACAAGGATTTGGCGCATTGTGATGACAGAGGTCATGGAGCATTTTTATTTCATTGTCATGACAATAGCCTGAACCATTATGATGATGGGCATGGTGCATTGTGATAACAGGGTTCATGGAGCATTGAGATGAAAAGGGGCATGGTGCATTGTGATGACAGTGTTCATGGTGCATTGAGATGAAAAGGGGCATGGAGCATTGTGATTACAGGAGTCTTGGAGCATTGTGATGACATGGGCATAGAGCATCATGAATGAGAAGGCCATGGAACATTCTGATGACATGCGTCTTGGAGCTTTGTGATGACAAGGGCATGGAGCATTGTGATTACAGGGTTCTTGGAGCATTGTGATGACAAGGGTCATTGAGAATTTTGATGACAAGGCTGTGGAACATTGTGATGGCAGGTGTCATGGAGCATTGTTATGACAGGGGTAATGGAGCATTGTGATGAGAAGGGCATGGAGCATTGGTCTGAAAAGTTTTGTGGATTATGGTGATGAGAGTGGGCATGGAGCATTGTGATGACAAGGGCACTGAACACTCTGATACATGGGCCATGATGGATTGTAATGACAAGGGCATGGAGCATTGTGGTGAGAAGAGCATCGGGTACTGTGATGACAAGCATCATGGGGCTTTGTGATGACAAGGGCATGGAACAATATGATGAGAGGGTTCATGGAGCATTGTGATGAAAATGACATGGAGCATTTTGATGACAGGTGCATGGAGCATTGGTCTGATAAGTTTAATGGATAAATGTGTTGAGAGTGGGCATGGCACATTGGGATGACAAGGGCATGGAATATTGTGAAGAAAGGTGTCTGGGAGCATTGTGATGACATATTTCATGGCCCATTGAGATGACAATGGCATGGAGCATTGTGATGCACAAGTGTTATGGCGGATTGTGATGACAAAGGTAATGGAGCATTGTGATGACAAGGGCTTGGAGCATTGTGATGACAAGGGCATGGAGCATTGTGATGACAATGGGCATTCAGAATTTTGATGAAAATTTCGTGAAGCATTGTGATGACAAAGGCATGGAACTTGCTATGACAGGGGTCATGGGGCATTGCGATGACAAGTGCATGGAGAATTGTGATGACAATAGCATGTATCATTGTGATGAGAACTGTCATGGAGCACTGTGATGACAAGGACATGGAGAATTGTGATAACAAGGTACATGGAATATTGTGATGATCAGGGCATGGAGCATTGTGATGGCAAGACCGTGGAGCACTGTGATGAGAAGACCATGGATAATTGTGATGACGTGCATCATGGAGAACTGTAATGACAAGGGGCGTGGAGCATTGTGTTGACAGGTGTCATGGAGCATTGTGATGACAAGGGTCACGGAGCATTCTGATGACAAGCTTGTGGAGTATTGTGATGACAATGGCATGGAGCATTGTGATGACAATGGCATGGATCATTGTGATGAAAAAGGCATGGAGACTTGTCATGACAGGGTACAAGGAGCATACTGACGACAAGTGTCAGGGAGCATTGTGATGACAAGTGTACTGAGAATTGTGATGACAAAGGTCATGGAGCATTGTGATGAGAAGTCCATGGATAATTGTGATGACCAGCGTCATGGGGCATTGTGATGGCAAGTGTTATGGAACATTGTGATCACAAGGGTTTGGAGCATTGTGATGACAGAGGTCATGGAGAATTTTGATTTCATTGTGATGACAATAGCATGAAGCATTATCATAATGGGCATGGTGCATTGTGATGACAGGGTTCATGGAGCAATGAGATGAAAAGGGGCATGGAGCATGGTGATTACAAGGGTATTGGAGCATTGTGATGACAAGAGTCATGGAGCCTTGTGATGACAAGGCCGTGGAACATGGTGATGGATGGGGTCATGGAGCATTGTTATGACAGGGGTAATGGAGCATTGTGATGACAAGGCCATGGAGCATTGGGCTGAAAATATTCATGGAGTGTTGTGATGACAGGGATCATGGAGCATTGTGATGACAACGAAATTGAGCACTGTGATGACAAGTTCCTGGAGCATTGTGATGAGAAGACCATGGAGCCTTGTAATGAAAAGTCTCATGGAGCATTCTGATGAAAAGAGGCATGGAACATTGTGATTACAGTGGTCTTGGAGCATTGTGATGACAAGGGCATGGAGCATTGTGATGAGATGGCAATGGAGCATTCTGAAATGCATCATGGAGCTTTGTGATGACAAGGGCATGGAACATTGTGATTACAGGGGTCTTGAAGCATTGTGATGAAAAGGGCATGGATCACTGTTATGAAAAAGACATGGAGCCTTTTCATGACAGGGTTCAAGGAGCATACTGATGACAAGTGTCAGGGAGCATTTTGATAACAAGTGTATTGAGCATTGTGATGACAAAGGTCATGGAGCACTGTGATGAGAAGACCATGGATAATTGTGATGATGAGCGTCATGGGGTGTTGTGATGATAAGTGTTATTGAACATTGTGATCACAAGGGTTTGGAGCATTGTGATGACAAAGTCATGGAGAATTTTGATTTCATTGTGATGGCAATAGCATGAAGCATTATGATTATTGGCATGGTGCATTGTGATGACAGGGTTCATGGAGCATTGAAATGAAGAGGGGCATGGAGCTTTGTGATTACAGGTGTCTTGGAACACTGTGATGACAAGGGTCATGGAGCCTTGTGATGACAAGGCCGTGGAACATGGTGATGGCACGGGTCATGGATCATTTTTATGACAGGAGTAATGGAGCATTGTGATGACAAGGGCATGGAACATTGGTCTGAAAAGTTTCATGGATTATTGTGATGAGAGTGGGCATCGAGCATTGTGATGACAAGGGCACGGAACACAGTGATACATGTGTCATGGAGGATTGCAATGACAAGGGCATGGAGCATTGTGATGACAAGCGTCATGGAGCTTTGTGAATGACAATGTCATGGATCAATGTGATGAGAAGTTTCATTGAGCTTTGTGATGACAATGGCATGCAGCATTGTGATGCCAAGGGTCATGGAGCTTTGTGATGACATAGGCCATGGAGCATTTTCATGACAAGGGCGTGGTGCATTGTGATGAGAAGGGCAGGGATCATTGTGATGACAGGGTCATGGAGAAATTGGATGAAAAGGGTCATGGAATATTTTGATGGCAGGTGTTATGGAACATTGTGTTATCAGGGGTCATGCAGCATTGTGATGAAAAGGGTCATATAGCATTGTGATGACAGGGTTTATGGAACATTGTGATGTCAGGGGCATGGAGCATTGTGATGATAAGTGCATGTAGCATTGTAGTGACAAGTGTTATGGAACACTGTGATGACAGGCGTGAGGGAGTATTGAGATGATTAGTGATGGAACATTGTGATATCATTGGTGAGAGAGCATTTTGATGAGAAGTGCATGGAGCATTGTGATAACAAGGTTGTGGAGCACTGTGATGACAAACGCATGGCACATTGTGATGATATGGGTCACGGAGCATTGTGCTGACAAACGCATGGAACATTGTGATGACAAGGTTTATGGAGCATTGTGATGACAACGATGTGGAGCATTGTGATGACAAGCGCATGGCGCATTGTGATGCCATGGGTCATGGAGTATTGTGCTGACAAAGGCATGGAGCATTGTGATGATTAGGGTCACGGAGCATTGTGATGAAATGTTCATGGAGCATTGTGGTGACAATGGTCATGAAGCATTGTGATGACTGGAGTCACGGAGCATTGTGATGACAGGGGTCATAGAGCATTGTGATGAAAGTGCATGGAGCATTGTGATGACAGGGGCATGTTGCATTGGTCTGACAAATTTCATGGACTATTGTGATGAGAGTGGGCATGGCGCATTGTGATGACAAGGGCATGGAGCATTGTGATGAGAAGGTCATGGAGTATTGTGAAGACAGGTGTCAGGGAGCATTGTGATGAGATATGTCATGGTCATTGCGATGACAATGGAATGGAGCATTGTGAGGCCAAGTGTCATGGAGGATGGTGATGACAAAGGTAATGGAGCATTTTGATGACAAGGGCATGGAGCATTGTGATGACAAGGGCCATTGAGAATTTTGATGACCAGTTCATGAAGCATTGTGATGACAAGCACATGGAGCTTGCTATGACAGGGATCATGGAGCATTGCGATGACAAGTGCAAAGAGAATTGTGATGACAAAGCATGTAACACTGTGATGAGAAGTGTCATGGAGCATAGTGATGCCAAGAACGTGGAGAATTGTGATGACACGGGGCATGGAGCACTGTGATGACCAGGGCATGGAGCATTGTGATGGCAAGACCGTGGAGCATTGTGATGAGAATGCCACGGGTAACTGTGATGACGAGCGTCATGGAGCACTGTAATGACAAGGGGTATGGAGCATTGTGATAACAGGCGTCAAGAAGCATTGTGATGACAAGGGTCAGGGAGCACTCTGATGACAAGCTTGTGGAGTATTTTGATGACAATGGCATGGAGCATTGTGAAGAAAACGGCATGGGGCATTGTGATGAAAAAGGCATGGAGCCTTTTCATGACAGGTTTCAAGGAGCATTCTGACAACAAGTGTCAGGGAGCCTTGTGATGACAAAGGTCATGGAGCATTGTGACGACAAGCACATGGAGTATTGTGATGACAAGCACATGGAGCTTGCTATGACAGGGGTCATGGAGCATTGTGATGACAAGTGCATAGAGAATTGTGATGACAAAGCATGTAACACTTTGATGAGACGTGTCATGGAGCATTCTGATGCCAAGAACGTGGAGAATTGTGATGACAGGGACATGGAGCAGTGTGATGACTAGGGCATGGAGCATTGTGATGGCAAGACCGTGGAGCATTGTGATGAGAAGACCATGGATAATTGTGATGACAAGCGTCCTGGAGCACTGTAATGACAAGGGGTGTGGAGCATTGTGATGACAGGGGTCATGGAGCATTTTGATGACAGTGGTCATGGAGCATTGTGATGACAAGTGTCATGGAGCATGTTGATGACAAGGGCGTGGAGCATTGTGATGAGAAGAGCATGGATAATTGTGATTACGAGCGTCATGGAGCACTGTAATGAAAAGGGGTATGGAGTGTTGTGATGAGAGGGGTCATGGAGCATTGTGATGACTGGGGACATGGAGCATTGTGATAACCAGGTCAAGGAGCATTGTGATGGCAAGACAGTGGAGCACTGTGATGAGAAGACCATGGATAATTGTGATGACGAGCATCATGGAGCACTGTAATGACATGGGGCATGGAGCATTGTGATGACAGGTGTCATGGAACATTTTGATGACAGGGTTCATGGATCATTGTGATGACAATTGTCACGGAGCATTCTGATGACAAGCTTGTGGAGTATTGTGATGACAATGGCATGGAGCATTGTGATGAAAAGGGCATGGATCATTGTGATGAAAAGGGCATGGAGACTTGTCATGACAGTTTTCAATGAGCATACTGATGACAAGTTCCAGGGAGCATTGTGATGACAAGTGTATTGAGAATTGTGATGACAAAGCTCATGGAGCATTGTGATGAGAAGGTCATGGAGTATTGTGAAGACAGGTGTCCGGGAGCATTGTGATGAGATATGTCATGGTCATTGCGATGACAATGAAATGGAGCATTGTGATGCCAAGTGTCATGGAGGATTGTGATGACAAAGGTAATGGAGCATGTTGATGACAAGGGCTTGGAGCATTGTGATGACAACGGTCATGGAGCTTTGTGATGACAAGGGCTTGGAGAATTGTGATGACAAGGGCCATTGAGAATTTTGATGACCAGTTCATGAAGCATTGTGATGACAAGCACATGGAGCTTGCTATGACAGGGATCATGGAGCATTGCGATGACAAGTGCATAGAGAATTGTGATGACAAAGCATGTAACACTGTGATGAGAAGTGTCATGGAGCATAGTGATGCCAAGAACTTGGAGAATTGTTATGACACAGGACATGGAGCATTGTGATGACCAAGGCATGGAGCCTTGTGATGGCAAGACCGTGGAGCATTGTGATGAGAAGACCACGGGTAACTGTGATGACGAGTGTCATGGAGCACTGTAATGACAAGGGGTATGGAGCATTGTGATAACAGGGGTCATGGAGCATTGTGATGAAAAGGGTCAGGGAGCATTCTGATGACAAGCTTGTGGAGTATTTTGATGACAATGGCAGAAGAAAACGACATGGGGCATTGTGATGAAAAAGGAATGGAGCATTTCATGACAGGTTTCAAGGAGCATTCTGAGAACAAGTGTCAGGGAGCCTTGTGATGACAAAGGTCATGGAGCATTGTGACGACAAGCAAATGGAGTATTATGATGACAAGCACATGGAGCTTGCTATGACAGGGGTCATGGAGCATTGTGATGACAAGTGCATTGAGAATTGTGATGACAAAGCATGTAACACTTTGATGAGAAGTGTCATGGAGCATTCTGTTGCCAAGAACGTGGAGAATTGTGATGACAGGGACATGGAGCAGTGTGATGACCAGGGCATGGAGCATTGTGATGGCAAGACCGTGGAGCATTGTGATGAGAAGACCATGGATAATTGTGATGACAAGCGTCATGCAGCCCTGTAATGACAAGGGGTTTGGAGCATTGTGATGACAGGGGTCATGGAGCATTGTGATGACAAGGGCCACTGATAATTTTTATTTCCAGGTCGTGAAACATTGTGATGACAAGCACATGGAGCTTCCTATGACAGGGGTCATGGAGCATTGCGATGACAAGTGCATGGAGTATTGTGATGCCAATGGCATATAACATTGTGATGAGAAGTGCCATGGTGCATTGTGATGACAAGGACGAGGAGAATTGTGAGGACAAGGGACATTGAGCTGTGAGAAGACCAGGGCATGGAGCATGGTGATGGCAAAACGGTGGAGCATTGTGATGAGAAGACCTTGGGTAACTGTGATGACGAGCATCATGGAGCACTGTAATGACAAGGGGCATGAAGCATTGTGATGACAGGTGTCAGGGAGCATTGTGATGACAGGGGTCATGGAGCATTGTAATGACAAGAGCATGTAATGCTGTGATGAGAAGTGTCATGTAGCATCGTGATGTCAAGGACGAGGAGAATTGTGATGACAAGGGAAATGGAGCATTGTGATAACTAGGCATGGTGCAATGTGATGACAGGGATCATGGAGCATTATTATGACAAGGGCCATGGTGCATTCTGACATAAGATATCACTTACGAAGGGAATGTAAACATGGCTACATATGAAATGTATTAGGAAATAGAACAGTGTCTCATTTTAGAAAACAATCTTATGCATGCTTAAGGGGAAAGTAGAGGTGGGGAGATGCACAAATCCAGAGTTTGATATTAGCACAGGTACCGTTCCATAATCCAAATATAGAATAGACAAGAAGTACTTCTTCCGTAGTGAACGGGACTCAAAATCCCTATTTCCAGGAGAGGAATACATCTGACTAGTAAGAATCTTAAAACCAATGTATTTATATGTCTCTGTAAGGGAATCAAGTTTGTCTAGACCGGCAAAAAGAAGTAAGGGAAAATCAGCTCAACCCCATTATAAAACTGAAGTTCAAAAAAAAAATTGAAAAAACAGCGATATTCTTACACAATTCCTTCAAGGGCTCTGATGCAACCTGGAATGACACAATCTACAACGACAGCTGGAAGAGACATAAGGCTGGACACATGGGACTGAGGGGATTGGTGAGATTGGTGCAGAAAATGCAGGCCCTTTAAATCCATAATGCATGCCACCAATTTGATGGGTCCCAACTCTCCTGGTTGAAGGTAATATTACTACAGCTATAACATGGACGGGAAACCAAGAGAGTGGACACCCTGTGAATACAAAAGGTTGCTAAAACTCAACGAACAGTCCCTCTCCTGGTGCTCCGTTTTGACTTTCCAACTGCTTTACTATAAATCTCCCAACATGGAGAGACAAACCCTTTAACCTCCTGGTTCGCACAGGTTGCCAATTTTGCAGAGGATGGAAGGGAAGAGGGAGAAACAATGAGAGAGTAGCTGTTAGGCATTTGGACAGGCATATGACACTCTAATTTGCCAGCAGGAAGAAGAATTAACCAAACTCTCAGCCACTCACCAGGAACCAGTATAGGTCGTGAAGCAAAATTTTGGACTTGCGTTCAGCTCACAAAAACGAGTTGAAAAATGGAGAACAGGGGCAAAGCAATTCACAAACTGGCAGAGTAATAAAGGACAACAATCGTCCAAACATCTGTTGTGTGAAGGAAACGAGGCGGACATGAATGCGAGGAAGAATAGCAGGAAACAGATTTCAAGAGGTACGTTGGAATCGCCTGCAAAGCACAGGAAGAGGGACACAACTTCGCCAATGATGCACTTGGCCAAAATGGGCGTATGCGATTTCTCCTGAATATATTCAGGAGAAAATGCATATGCCCTTTTTGGCCAAGCAAGCAAGCATGCAACACAAATCTGAACTACAAAGAAGTGTCACTTCCCACCTGTCAAAACGGACATCCACAAAATGTGTAAAATCAGAAAGGCAAGACAGGCACTGGAGAAGAGGGAGCCTTGTTATGCTGACGTGCGGGATGTAAATTGCCAACTGCCTCACTGGAGGAATGCATTGAGTTACCTAAAACAAGTAAACAACAGAGCTACAGAGCCAAGGGCACTTCCAGTCTAGGGAATATACCTTGGGAAAACTGAAAATCAATAAGACAGAGCCACGCCCTAATTTAGGGCTGCACTGCTTACAAGAACCTCAACTTGGGTACACCTTAAATATCCCAGGAAATATAAAAATGGTTTAAAAGACTGTGGTACTTACATACGATGGAATATCCCTCAGCCATGAAATCAATGCCATAAAACCAGGAGCAGCAAAGTGAGTGGAATCAGGTACGATGATTCTAAGTGAAATAAGTCACACAGAAAAAGAAACTTATCATAAGATATCATTAATGAAGATCCTGTAAACATGGCTACACATGAAATGAGTTAAGAAAGAGAACAGAGTCTCACATTTAGAAAACACTGTTATGCCTGCTTAAGGGGAAAGGTGAGGTGGGGTGTTGCATAAATCCAGGGTTTGATATAAGTACTGGTACCGTTTCTAAAACAAACTGTGGAATAGACAAGACCTACACCTTCCTCAGTGAAAGGGACTCAAAGCCCCATATTCCACGCAGAGGAATATATCTGACTAGTAAGAATCTTAAAACCTATGTATTGATATGTATCCGTAAGGGAATCATGTGTTTCTAGAATACTCATAAACATGGCAGCGAGAATCAGCTCAAACCCACTAGAAAAAGGAATTTCAAAAACAAAACCAAAAAACAGGTAAATTCTTTACAATTTCTTCAGGGTCTCTGATGATACCTGGAATGACCCTATCTAGAGTGACAGCGAGATGTGGCATAAGGCTGGACACTTGGGACTGAGAGGACAGGTGAGATTGGGTGAGCAAATGCAGACCCTTTAAAGCAGTAATGCATAAGCCCCATTCCATGGGTCCCAACTCTCCAGGTTGAAGGCAATATTACTACAGCTATAACATGTACAGGAAACCTAGAGAATGGACACACTGTGAATAAAAAAGGTTTCTAAAACTCAACGAATAGTCCCTCTCCTGGTGCTCATGCTTGACTTTCCAACTGCTTTACTATCAAACTCCCAACTTGGAGAGACAGACCCTTTAAGCTCCTGGTTCGCACAGGTTGCCAATTTGGCAGAGGATGGAAGGGAAGAGGGAGAACCAATGAGAGAGTTGCTGTTAGGCATTTGGAGGCGCACATGTCACTCTAATTTCCCGGCAGGAAGAAGAATTAACCAAAGTCTCAGACACCCACCGGGAACCAGTATAGGTCCTGAACCAAAATTTTGGACTTGCGTACACCTCACAAAGAACGTGTTGATAAATGGAGCTCAGGGGCACTGCAATTCACAAACTGGCAGAGTAATAAAGGACAACTATCGTCCAAAACTCTGTTGAGGCAAGGCAACGAGGCGGACCTGAAAGTGAGGCAGAATAGTAGGAAACAGATTATAAGATGTACGTTGGAATCGCCTTTAAAGCACAGGAAGAGGGGCACAACTTCGACAATGACGCACTTGGCCAAAAAGTGCGTATGTGTTTTCTCCTGAATATATACAGGAGAAAACAAATACGCCCTTTCTGGCCAAGCAAGCAAGCGGGCAATGCAAATCGGCACTAGAAAGAAGTATTACTTCTCACCGGTCAAAAGGGACATCCACAAAATATGTAAAGCCAGAAAGGCAAGACAGGCCCTGGAGAACAGGGAGCCTTATTCTGCTGATGGCCGGGATGTAAATTGCCAACTGCCTCACTGGAGGAGTGCATTGTGTTCCCTAAAACAAGTAAACCACAGAGCTACAGAGCCAAGGACACTTCCAGTCTAGGGAATATACCTTGGGAAAACTGAAAATCAATAAGACAGAGCCACCCCCAAATTTAGGGCTGCACTGCTTACAAGAATATCAACTTGGGTACACCTTAAATATCTCAGGAAATATAAAAATGGTTCAAAAAATTGTGGTATTTATGTACGATGGAATATCCCTCAGCCAAGAAATCAATGTCATAACACCAGGAGCAAGAAAGTGAGTGGATTCAGGTACGAAGATTCTAAGTGAAATAAGTCACAGAGAAAAAGAAACTTATCATAAGATATCACTTATGAAGATCCTGTAAACATGGCTACACATGAACTGAGTTAGGAAAGAGAACAGAGTCTCACATTTAGAAAACACTCTTATGCCTGCTTAAGGGGGAAGGAGAGGTGGGGTGATGCATAAAACCAGAGTTTGATATAAGAACAGGTACCGTTCAAAAAACCAACTATAGAATAGACAAGACTTACACCTTCCCCAGGGAAAGGGACTGAAAACCCCATATCTCCCGCAGAGGAATAGATCTGACTAGTAAGAATCTTAAAACCTATGTAATGATATGCCTCCATAAGGGAATCAAGTGTGTCTAGACTGGCATAAACATGGCAGTGAGAATCAGCTCAAACCCACTATAAAAGGAATTTCAAAAACAAAACCAAAAAACTGGGAAATTCTTTACAATTCCTTCAGTGTCTCTCATGAAACCTGGAATGACCCTATGTACAATGAAAGCTGGATGTGGCATAAGGCTGGACACTTGGGACTGAGAGGATTGGTGAGATTGGGTGAGCAAATGCAGACCCTATAAAGCAATAATGCATGGCCCCCATTCCATGGGTCCCAACTCTCCAGGTTGAAGGGAATATTCCTACAGCTATAACATGTACGGGAAACCTAGAGAATGGACACACTGTGAATACAAACGGTTTCTAAAACTCATTGAGTAGTCCCTCTCCTGGTGCTCCGATTTGACTTTCCAACTGCTTTACTATCAATCTCCCAACTTTGAGAGACAACACCTTTAACCTCCTGGTTCGCACAGGTTGCCAATTTACAAGAGGATGGAAGGGAAGAGGGAGAACCAATGAGAGAGTAGCTGTTAGGCATTTGGACGGGCACATGTCACTCTAATTTCCCGGCAGGAAGAAGAATTAACCAGAGTCTCAGCCACCCACCGGGAACCAGTATAGGACCTGAACCAAAATTTTGGTCTTGCGTACAGCTCACAAAAAACGAGTTGAAAAAGGGAGCTCACGGGCATAGCAATTCACAAACTGGCAGAGTAATAAAGGACAACTATCATCCAAAAATCTGTTGAGGGAAGGCAATGAGGCGGACTAGAAAGCGAGGCAGAATAGCAGGAAACAGATTTCAAGAGGTACGTTGGAATCGCCTTTAAAGCATAGGAAGAGTGGCACAACTTCGACAATGACACACTTGGCCAAAAAGGGCATATGCGTTTTCTCCTGAATATATTCAGGACAAAACGCATACGCCCTTTTTGGCCAAGCAAGCAAGCGGGCAATGCAAATCTGCACTACAAAGAAGTATCACTTTCCACCGGTCAAAAGGGACTTCCAAAAAATGTGTAAAAACCAGAAAGGCAAGGCAGGCCCTGGAGAACCGGGAGCCTTGTTATGCTAATGGGCGGGATGTAAATTGCCAACTGCCTCACTGGAGGAGGGCATTGCGTTCCCTAAAACAAGTAAACAACAGAGCTACAGAGCCAAGGGCACTTCCAGTCTAGGGAATATACCTTGGGAAACCAGAAAATCAATGACAGAGCCACCACCAAATTTAGGGCTGCACTGCTTACAAGAACCTCAACTTGGGTACAACTTAAATATCCCAGGAAATATAAAAAAGGTTCAAAAAATTGTGGTATTTATGTAGGGTGGAATATCCCTCAGCCAAGAAATCAATGACATAAGACCAGGAGCAGCAAAGTGAGTGGATTCAGGTACGATGATTCTAAGTGAAATAAGTCACACAGAAAAAGAAACGTATCATAAGATATCACTTATGAAGATCCTGTAAACATGGCTACACATGAAATGAGTTAAGAAAGAGAACAGAGTCTCACATTTAGAAAACACTGTTATGCCTGCTTAAGGGGGGAGGAGAGCTGGGGTGATGCATAAAACCAGAGTTTGATATAAGCACAGGAACCGTTTGTAAAACCAACTGTGGAATAGACAAGAGTTACAGCTTCCTCAGTGAAAGGTACTCAAAACGCCATATTTCCCGCAGAGGAGTAGATCTGACTAGTAACAATCCTAAAACTTATGTATTGATATGTCGCCGTAAGGGAATCATGTGAGGAGACTGGCATAAACATGGTAGCGAGAATCAGCTCAAACCCAGTATAAAAAGGAATTTCAAAAACAAAACCAAAAAACAGGGAAATTCTTTACATTTCCTTCAGTGTCTCTGATGAATCCTGGAAAGACCCTATCTACAATGACAGCTGGATGTGGCATAAGGCTGGACACTTTGGACTGAGAGGATTGGTGAGACTGGGTGAGCAAATGCAGACCCATTAAAGCAAAAATGCATGGCCCCCATTCCATGGGTCCCAACTCTCCATGTTGAAGGGAATATTACTACAGCTATAACATGTACGGGAAACCTAGAGAATTGACACACTGTTAATACAAAAGGTTTCTAAAACTCAACGAGTAGTCCCTCTCCTGGTGCTGTGGTTTGACTTTCCAACTGCTTTACTATCAATCTCCCGACTTGGAGAGACAACCCCTTTTACCTCCTGGTGCGCCCAGGTTGCCAATTTCGCAGAGGATGGAAGGGAAGAGGGAGAACCAATGAGAGAGTAGCTGTTAGGCATTTGGACGGGCACATGTCAGTCTAATTTCCCGGCAGGAAGAAGAATTAACCAGAGTCTCACCCACCCACCGGGAACCAGTATAGGTCCTGAACCAAAATTTTGGACTTGCGTACAGCTCACAAAACGAGTTGATAAATGGAGCTCAAGGGCATAGCAATTCACAAAATGGCAGAGTAATAAAGGACAACTATCGTCCAAAAATCTGTTGAGGGAAGGAAACGAGGCGGACTTGATAGCGAGGAAGAATAGCAGGAAAAAGATTCCAAGAGGTACATTGGAATCGGCTTTAAAGCATAGGAAGAGGGGCACAACTTCGTCAATGACACACTTGGCCAAAAAGAGCGTATGCGTTTTCTCCTCAATATATTCAGGAGAAAACGCATACGCCCTTTTTGGCCCAGCAAGCAAACGGGCAATGCAAATCTGCACTACAAAGAAGTAGCACTTTCCACCGTTCAAAAGGGTCATCCACAAATTGTGTAAAAACCAGAAAGGCAAGGCAGGCCCTGGAGAACCGGGAACCTTGTTATGCTGATGGGCGGGATGTAAATTGCCAACTGCCTCACTGGAGGAGTGCATTGCGTTCCCTAAAACAAGTAAACAACAGAGCTACAGAGCCAAGGGCACTTCCAGTCTAGGGAATATACCTTGGGAATACTGAAAATCAATAAGACAGAGCCACTCCCAAATTTAGGGCTGCACTGTTTACAAGAACCTCAACTTGGGTACACCTTAAATATCCCAGGAAATAAAAAATGGTTCAAAACTTGGTATTTATGTACAATGGAATATCCCACAGCCATGAAATCAATGTCATAAGACCAGGAGCATCAAAGTGAGTGGATTCATGTACGATGATTCTAAGTGAAATAAGTCACACACATAAAGAAACTTATCATAAGATATCACTTATGAAGATCCTGTAAACATGGCTTCACATGAACTGAGTTAGGAAAGAGAACAGAGTCTCACATTTAGAAAACACTCTTATGCCTGCTTAAGGGGAAAGGAGAGGTGGGGTGATGCATAAAACCAGAGTTTGATATAAGCACAAGTACCATTTCTAAAACCAACTGTGGAATAGAGAAGACCTACACCTTCCTCAGTGAAAGGGACTCAAAACCCCATATTTCCCGCAGAGGAATGGATGTGACTAGTAAGAATCTTAAAACCTATGTATTGATATGTCTCTGTAAGGGAATCAACTGTGTCTAGACTGGCATAAACATGGCAGTGAGAATCAGCTCAAAACCACTATAAAAGGGAATTTTAAAAACAAAACCAAAAAACAGGGAAATTCTTTACAATTCCTTCAGGGTCTCTGATTAAACCTGGAATGACCCAATCTACAATGACAGCTGGATGTGACATAAGGCTGGACACTTGGGACTGAGAAGATTGGTGAGATTGGGTGAGCAAATGCAGACCCTTTAAATCAAAAATGCATGGCCCCCATTCCATGGGTCCCAACTCTCCATTTTGAAGGGAATATTAATACATCTATAACATGTAAAAGGAAACCTAGAGAATGGACACACTGTGAATACAAAAGGTTTCTAAAACTCAACGAGTACTCCCTCTCCTGGTGCTCTGCTTTGACTTTCCAACTGCTTTACTATCAATCTCCCAATTTGGAGAGACAACCCCTTTAACCTCCTGGTGCACACAGGTTGCCAATTTCGCAGAGGATGGAAGGGAAGAGGGAGAACCAATGAGAGAGTAGCTGTTAGGCATTTGTAGGGCACATGTCACTCTAATTTCCCAGCAGGAAGAAGAACTGAACAGAGTGTCAGCCACCCACCGGGAACCAGTATAGGTCCTGAACCAAAATTTTGGACTTGCGTACAGCTCACAAAAAACGAGTTGAAAAATGGAGCTCAGGGGCATAGCAATTCACACACTGGCAGATTAATAAAGGACAACTATCGTCCAAAAATCTCTTGAGGGAAGGCAACGAGGCGGACTTGAAAGCGAGGCAGAATAGCAGGAAACAGATTTCAAGAGGTACGTTGGAATATCCTTTAAAGCATAGGAAGAGTGGCACAACTTCGACAATGACGCACTGGGCCAAAAAGAGCGTATGCGTTTTCTCCTGAATATATTCAGGAGAAAACGCATACGCCCTTTTTGGCCAAGCAAGCAAGCGGGCAATGCAAATCTGCACTACAAAGAAGGATCACTTCCCACCGGTCAAAAGGGACATCCACAAAATGTGTAAAAACTAGAAAGGCAAGACTGGCCCTGGAGAAGAGGGAGCCTTGTTATGCTGATGGGTGGGGTGTAAATTGCCAACTGCCTCACTGGAGGAGTGCATTGCGTTCCCTACAACAATAAACAACAGAGCTACAGAGCCAAGGGCACTTCGAGTCTAGGGAATATACCTTGGGAAAACGGAAAATCAGTAAGACAGAGCCACCCCCATATTTAGGGCTGCACTGCTTACAAGAACCTCAACGTGGGTACACCTTAAATATCCCAGGAAATATAAAAATGGTTCAAAAAACTGTGGTATTTATGTACGATGGAATATCCCTCAGCCATGAAATCAATGTCATAAGACCAGGAGCAGCAAAGTGAGTGGATACAGGAACGATGATTCTAAGTGAAATAAGTCACACAGAAAAAGAAACTTATCATAAGATATCACTTATGAAGATCCTGTAAACATGGCTACACATGAACTGAGTTAAGAAAGAGAACAGAGTCTCACATTTAGAAAAAACTGTTATGCCTGCTTAAGGGGGGAAGAGAGGTGGGTTGATGCATAAAACCAGAGTTTGATATAAGCAGAGGTACAATTTCTATAACCAACTGTGGAATAGACAAGACCTACACCTTCCTCAGTGAAAGGGACTCAAAACCACGTATTTCCCGCAGAGGAATAGATCTGACTAGAAACAATCCTAAAACCTATGTAATGCTATGATTCCGTAAGGGAATTAAGTGTGTAGACTGGCATAAACATGGCAGCGAGCATCAGCTCAAACCCACTATAAAAAGGAGTTTCAAAAACAAAACCAAAAAACAGGGAAATTCTTTACAATTCCTTCAGGGTCTCTGATGAAACCTGGAATGACCCTATCTACAATGACAGCTGGATGTGGCATAAGGCAGGACACTTGGGACTGAGAGGATTGGTGAGATTGGGTGAACAAATGCAGACCCTTTAAAGCAAAAATGCATCGCCCCCATTCCTTGGGTCCCAAGTCTCCATGTTGAAGGGAATATTACTACAGCTATAACATGTACGGGAAACCTAGAGAATGGAAACACGATGAATACAAAAGGTTTCTAAAACTCAACGAGTAGTCCCTCTCCTGGTGCTCCGGTTTGATTTTCCAACTGCTTTACTATCAATCTCCCCACTTGGAGAGACAACCCGTTTATCCTCCTGGTTCGCACAGGTTGCCAATTTGGCAGAGGATGGAAGGGAAGAGGGAGAACCAATGAGAGAATAGCTGTTAGGCATTTGGACAGGCACATGTCACACTAATTTCCCGGCAGGAAGAAGAATTAACCAGAGTCTCAGCCACCCACCGGGATCCAGTATAGGTCCTGAACCAAAATTTTGGACTTGCGTACAGCTCACAAAATACGAGTTGAAAAACGGAGATCACGGGCACAGCAATTCACAAACTGGCAGAGTAATAAAGGACAATTATCATCCAAAAATCTGTTGAGGGAAGCCAACGAGGCGGACTTGAAAGCGAGGCAGAATAGCAGGAAACAGATTTCAAGAGGTATGTTGGAATCGCCTTTAAAGCACAGGAAGAATGGCACAACATCGACAATGACGCACTGGGCCAAAAAGGGCGTATGTGTTTTCTCCTGAATATATTCAGGAGAAAACGCATACGCCCTTTTTGGCCAAGCAAGCAAGCCGGCAATGCAAATCTGCACTACAAAGAAGTATCACTTCCCACCGGTCAAAAGGGTCATCCACAAAATGTGTAAAAACCAGAAAGGCAAGACAGGCCCTGGAGAACAGGGAGTCTTGTTATGCTGATGGGCGGGATGTAAATTGCCAACTGCCTCACTGGAGGAGTGCATTGCGTTCCCTAAAACAAGTAAACAACAGAGCTACAGAGCGAAGGGCACTTCCAGTCTAGGGAATATACCTTGGGAAAACTGAAAATCAATAAGACAGAGCCACCCCCAAATTTAGGGCTGCACTGCTTACAAGAACCTCAACTTGGGTACACCTTAAATATCCCAGGAAATATAAAAATGGTTCTAAAAATTGTGGTACTTATGTACGATGGAATATCCCAAAGACATGAAATCAATGTCATAAGACCAGGAGCAGCAAAGTGCGTGGATTCAGGTACGATGATTCTAAGTGAAATAAGTCACACAGAAAAAGAAACTTATCATAAGATATCACTTATGAAGATCCCGTAAACATGGCTACACATGAACTGAGTTAGGAAAGAGAACAGAGTCTCACATTTAGGAAACAGTCTTATGCCTGCTTAAGGGGGAAGGAGAGGTGGGGTGCTGCACAAAACCAGAGTTTGACATAAGCACAGGTACCATTTCTAAAACCAACTTTGGAATAGACAAGACCTACACCTTCCTCAGTGAAAGGGACTCAAAACCCCATATTTCCCGCAGAGGAATAGATCTGACTAGTAAGAAACTTAAAACCTATGTATTGATATGTCTATGTAAGGGAATCAAGTGTGTCTAGACTGGCATAAACATGGCAGCGAGAATCAGCTCAAACCCACTAGAAAAAGGAATTTCAAAAACAAAACCAAAAAACAGGGAAATTCTTTACATTACCTTCAGGGTCTCCGATGAAACCTGGAATGACCCTATATACAATGACAGCTGGATGTGGCATAATGCAGGACACATGGGACTGACAGTTTTGGTGAGATTGGGTGAGCAAATGCAGACCCTTTGATGCAAAATTTGTGGCCCCAATTCCATGGTTCCCAACTCTCCATGTTGAAGGGAATATTAATACAGCTATAAATTGTACTGGAAACCTAGAGAATGGACACACTGTGAATACAAAAGGTTTCTAAAACTCAACGAGTAGTCCCTCTCCTGGTGCTCCGGTTTGACTTTCCAACTGCTTTACTATCAATCTCCCCACTTGGAGAGACAACCCGTTTAACATCCTGGTTCGCACAGGTTGCCAATTTGGCAGAGGATGGAAGGGAAGAGGGAGAACCAATGAGAGAACAGCTGTTAGGCATTCGGACGGGCACATGTCACACTAATTTCCCGGCAGGAAGAAGAATTAACCAGAGTCTCAGCTACCCACCGGGATCCAGTATAGGTCCTGAACCAAAATTTTGGACTTGCGTACAGCTCACAAAAAACGAGTTGAAAAACGGAGCTCACGGGCACAGCAATTCACAAACTGGCAGAGTAATAAAGGACAATTATCATCCAAAAATCTGTTGAGGGAAGGCAACGAGGCGGACTTGAAAGCGAGGCAGAATAGCAGGAAACAGATTTCAAGAGGTATGTTGGAATCGCCTTTAAAGCACAGGAAGAATGGCACAATATCGAAAATGACGCACTGGGCCAAAAAGTGCGTATGCGTTTTCTCCTGAATATATTCAGGAGAAAACGCATACGCCCTTTTTGGCCAAGCAAGCAAGCGGGCAATGCAAATCTGCACTACAAAGAAGTATCACTTCCCACCGGTCAAAAGGGACATCCACAAAATGTGTAAAAACCAGAAAGGCAAGACAGGCCCTGGAGAACAGGGAGCCTTGTTATGCTGATGGGCGGGATGTAAATTGCCAACTGCCTCACTGGAGGAGTGCATTGCATTCCCTAAAACAAGTAAACAACAGAGCTACAGAGCGAAGGGCACTTCCAGTCTAGGGAATATACCTTGGGAAAACTGAAAATCAATAAGACAGAGCCACCCCCAAATTTAGGGCTGCACTGCTTACAAGAACCTCAACTTGGGTACACCTTAAATATCCCAGGAAATATAAAAATGGTTCCAAAAATTGTGGTACTTATGTACGATGGAATATCCCACAGACATGAAATCAATGTCATAAGACCAGGAGCAGCAAAGTGCGTGGATTCAGGTATGATGATTCTAAGTGAAATAAGTCACACAGAAAAAGAAACTTATCATAAGATATCACTTATGAAGATCCCGTAAACATGGCTACACATGAACTGAGTTAGGAAAGAGAACAGAGTCTCACATTTAGGAAACACTCTTTTGCCTGCTTAAGGGGGAAGGAGAGGTGGGGTGATGCATAAAACCAGAGTTTGACATAAACACAAGTACCATTTCTAAAACCAACTTTGCAATAGACAAGACCTACACCTTCCTCAGTGAAAGGGACTCAAAACCCCATATTTCCCGCAGAGGAATAGATCTGACTAGTAACAAACTTAAAACCTATGTATTGATATGTCTATGTAAGGGAATCAAGTGTGTCTAGACTGGCATAAACATGTCAGCGAGAATCAGCGCAAACCAAGTATAAAAAGGAATTTCAAAAACAAAACCAAAAAACAGGTAAATTCTTTACAATTCCTTCAGGGTCTCTGATGAAACCTGGAATGACCCTATATACAATGACAGCTGGAAGTGGTATAAGGCAGGACACTTGGGACTGAGAGGATTGGTGAGATTGGGTGAGCAAATGCAGACCATTTAAAGCAAAAATGCACGGCCCCCATTCCATGGGTCCCAACTCTCCATGTTGAAGGGAATATTACTACAGCTATAACATGTTTGGGAAACCAAGAGAATGGACACACTGTGAATACAAAAGGTTTCTAAAACTCAACGAATAGTCCCTCTCCTGGTGCTCCGGTTTGACTTTCCAACTGCTTTACTGTCAATCTCCCAAATTGGAGAGACAGCCCCTTTAACCTCCTGGTTCGCACAGGTTGCCCATTTCGCAGAGGATCAAAGGGAAGAGGGTGAACCAATGAGAGAATAGCTGTTAGGCATTAGGACGGGCACATGTCACTCTAATTTCCCGGCAGGAAGAAGAATTAACCAGAGTCTCAGACACCCACCGGGAACCAGTATAGGTCCTGAACCAAAATTTTGGACTTGCGTACACCTCACAAAGAACGTGTTGATAAATGGAGCTCAGGGGCACTGCAATTCACAAACTGGCAGAGTAATAAAGGACAACTATCGTCCAAAACTCTGTTGAGGCAAGGCAACGAGGTGGACCTGAAAGTGAGGCAGAATAGCAGGAAACAGATTTCAAGAGGTACGTTGGAATCGCCTTTAAAGCACAGGAAGAGGGGCACAACTTCGACAATGACGCACTTTGCCAAAAACGGCGTATGCGTTTTCTGCTGAATATATTCAGGAGAAAACACATACGCCCTTTTTGTCCAAGCAAGCAAGCGGGCAATGCAAATCTGCACTACAAAGAAGTATCACTTCCCACCGGTCAAAAGGGACATCCACAAAATGTGTAAAGCCAGAAAGGCAAGACAGGCCCTGTAGAACAGGGAGCCTTATTCTGCTGATGGCCGGGATGTAAATTGCCAACTGCCTCACTGGAGGAGTGCATTGTGTTCCCTAAAACAAGTAAACCACAGAGCTACAGAGCCAAGGACACTTCCAGTCTAGGGAATATACCTTGGGAAAACTGAAAATCAATAAGACAGAGCCACCCCCAAATTTAGGGCTGCACTGCTTACAAGAACATCAACTTTGGTACACCTTAAATATCTCAGGAAATATAAAAATGGTTCAAAAAATTGTGGTATTTATGTACGATGGAATATCCCTCAGCCAAGAAATCAATGTCATAACTCCAGGAGCAAGAAAGTGAGTGGATTCAGGTAAGAAGATTCTAAGTGAAATAAGTCACACAGAAAAAGAAACTTATCGTAAGATATCACTTATGAAGATCCTGTAAACATGGCTACACATGAACTGAGTTAGGAAAGAGAACAGAGTCTCACATTTAGAAAACACTCTTATGCCTGCTTAAGGGGGAAGGAGAGGTGCGGTGATGCATAAAACCAGAGTTTGATATAAGAACAGGTACCGTTCGAAAAACCAACTATGGAATAGACAAGACTTACCCCTTCCCCAGGGAAAGGGACTGAAAACCCCATATCTCCCGCAGAGGAATAGATCTGACTACTAAGAAACTTAAAACCTATGTAATGATATGCCTCCATAAGGGAATCAAGTGTGTCTAGACTGGCATAAACATGGCAGTAAGAATCAGCTCAAACCCACTATAAATGGAATTTCAAAAACAAAACCAAAAAACTGGGAAATTCTTTACAATTCCTTCAGGGTCTCTCATGAAACCTGGAATGACCCTATGTACAATGAAAGCTGGATGTGGCATAAGGCTGGACACTTGGGACTGAGAGGATTGGTGAGATTGGGTGAGCAAATGCAGACCCTATAAAGCAATAATGCATGGCCCCCATTCCATGGGTCCCAACTCTCCAGGTTGAAGGCAATATTACTACAGCTATAACATGTACAGGAAACCTAGAGAATGGACACAATGTGAATACAAAAGGTTTCTAAAACTCAACGAATAGTCCCTCTCCTGATGCTCCGGTTTGACTTTCCAACTGCTTTACTATCAAACTCCCAACTTGGAGAGACAGCCCCTTTAACCTCCTGGTTCGCACAGGTTGCCAATTTGGCAGAGGATGGAAGGGAAGAGGGAGAACCAATGAGAGAGAGTAGCTGTTAGGAATTTGAACGGGCACATGTCACTCTAATTTCCCGGCAGGAAGAAGAATTAACCAAAGTCTCAGCCACCCACCGGGAACAAGTATAGTTAATGAACCAAAATTTTGGAGTTGCGTACAGCTCACAAAAAACGAGTTGCAAAATGGAGCTCAGGGGCACAGCAATTCACAAACTAGCAGAGTAATAAAGGAAAACTATCATCCAAAAATCTGTTGAGGGAAGGCAACGAGGCGGACTTGAAACCGAGGCAGAATAGCAGCAAACAGATTTCAAGAGGTTTGTTGGAATCGCCTTTAAAGCACAGGAAGAGGGGCACAACTTCGACAATGACGCACTTGGCCAAAAAGGATGTATGCGTTTTCTGCTGAATATATTCAGTAGAAAACGCATATGCCCTTTTTGGCCAAGCAAGCAAGCGGGCAATGCAAATCTGCACTACAGAGAAGTATCACTTCCCACCGGTCAAAAGGGACATCCAAAAAATGTGTAAAAACCAGAAAGGCAAGACAGGAGCTGGAGAACAGGAAGCCTTGTTATGCTGATGGGCGGGATGTAAATAGCCAACTGCCTCACTGGAGGAGTGCATTGTGTTCCCTAAAACAAGTAAACAACAGAGCTACAGAGCCAAGGGCACGTCCAGTCTAGGGAATATACCTTGGGAAAACTGAATATCAATAAGAGAGAGCCACCCCCAAATTTAGGGCTGCACTGCTTACAAGAACCTCAACTTGGGTACACCTTAAATATCCCAGGAAATATAAAAATGGTTCAAAAATTTGTGGTGCTTATGTACGATGTAATATCCCTCAGCCATGAAATCAAGGTCATAAGACCCGGAGCAGCAAAGTGAGTGGACTCAGGTACGATGATTCTAAGTGAAGTCACACAGAAAAAGAAACTTATCATAAGATATCACTTTTGAACATCCTGTAAACATGGCTACCCATGAACTGAGTTAAGAAACAGAACAGAGTCTCACATTTAGAAAACACTGTTATGCCTGCTTAAGGGGGAAGGAGAGGTGGGGAGATGCATAAAACCAGAGTTTATATAAGCACAGGTACGGTTTTTAAAACCAACTGTGGAATAGAAAAGACCTAGACCTTCCTCAGTGAAAGGGACTCAAAACCCCATATTTCCCGCAGAGGAATAGATCTGACTAGTAAGAATCTTAAAACCTATGTATTGATATGTCTCCGTTAGGGAATCAAGTGTGTCTAGACTGGCATAAACATGGCAGCGAGAATCAGCTCAAACCCACTCTAAAAATGAATTTCAAAAACAAAACCAAAAAACCCGGAAATTCTATAAAATTCCTTCAGGGTCTCTGATGAAACCTGGAATGACCCTATCTACAATGATAGCTGGATGTGGCATAAGGCTGGACACTTGGGACTGAGAGGATTGGTGAGATTGGGTGAGCAAATGCAGAACCTTTAAAGCAATAATGCATGGCCCCCATTCCATGGGTCCCAACTCTCCAGGTCGAAGGGAATATTACTACAGCTATAACATATACGGGACACCTAGAGAATGGACACACTGTGAATACAAAAGGTTTCTAAAATTCCACGAATAGTCCCACTCCTGGTGCTCCGGTTTGACTTTCCAACTGCTTTACTATCTATCTCCCAACTTGGAGACACAGCCCCTTTAAGCTCCTGGTTCGCACAGGTTGCCAATTTGGCAGAGGATGGAAGGGAAGAGGGAGAACCAATGAGAGACTAGCTGTTAGGCATTTGGACGGGCACATGTCACTCTAATTTCCCGGCAGGAAGAAGAATTAACCAGAGTCTCAGGCACCCACCGGGAACCAGTATAGGTCCTGAACCAAAATTTTGGACTTGTGTACAGTTTACATAAAACGAGTTGAAAAATGGAGCTCAGGGGCACAGCAATTCACACACTAGCAGAGTAATAAAGGACAACTATCGTCCAAAAATCTGTTGAGGGAAGGCAACGAGGCGGACTTGAAAGCGAGGCAGAATAGCAGGAAACAGATTTCAAGAGGTACGTTGGAATATCCTTTAAAGCATAGGAAGAGTGGCACAACTTCGACAATGACGCACTTGGCCAAAAAGGGTGTATGCGTTTTCTCCTGAATATATTCAGGAGAAAGCGCGTACGCCCTTTTTGGCCAAGCAAGCAAGCGGGCAATGCAAATCTGCACTACAAAGAAGTATCACTTCCCACCGGTCAAAAGAGACATCCACAAAATGTGTAAAAACTAGAAAGGCAAGACTGGCCCTGGAGAAGAGGGAGCCTTGTTATGCTGATGGGTGGGGTGTAAATTGCCAACTGCCTCACTGGAGGAGTGCATTGCGTTCCCTACAACAATAAACAACAGAGCTACAGAGCCAAGGGCACTTCGAGTCTAGGGAATATACCTTGGGAAAACGGAAAATCAATAAGACAGAGCCACCCCCATATTTAGGGCTGCACTGCTTACAAGAACCTCAACGTGGGTACACCTTAAATATCCCAGGAAATATAAAAATGGTTCAAAAAACTGTGGTATTTATGTACGATGGAATATCCCTCAGCCATGAAATCAATGTCATAAGACCAGGAGCAGCAAAGTGAGTGGATACAGGTACGATGATTCTAAGTGAAATAAGTCACACAGGAAAAGAAACTTATCATAAGATATCACTTATGAAGATCCTGTAAACATGGCTACACATGAACTGAGTTAAGAAAGAGAACAGAGTCTCACATTTAGAAAACACTGTTATGCCTGCTTAAGGGGGGAAGAGAGGTGGGGTGATGCATAAAACCAGAGTTTGATATAATCACAGGTACAATTTCTATAACCAACTGTGGAATAGACAAGACCTACACCTTCCTCAGTGAAAGGGACTCAAAACCACATATTTCCCGCAGAGGAATAGATCTGACTAGAAACAATCCTAAAACCTATGTATTGATATGTCTCTGTAAGGGAATCAAGTGTGTAGACTGGCATAAACATGGCAGCGAGGATCAGCTCAAACCCACTATAAAAAGGAGTTTCAAAAACAAAACCAAAAAACAGGGAAATTCTTTACAATTCCTTCAGGGTCTCTGATGAAACCTGGAATGACCCTATCTACAATGACAGCTGGATGTGGCATAAGGCAGGACACTTGGGACTGAGAGGATTGGTGAGATTGGGTGAGCAAATGCAGACCCTTTAAAGCAAAAATGCATCGCCCCCATTCCTTGGGTCCCTAGTCTCCATGTTGAAGGGAATATTACTACAGCTATAACATGTACGGGAAACCTAGAGAATGGAAACACGGTGAATACAAAAGGTTTCTAAAACTCAACGAGTAGACCCTCTCCTGGTGCTCCGGTTTGATTTTCCAACTGCTTTACTATCAATCTCCCCACTTGGAGAGACAACCCGTTTAACCTCCTGGTTCGCACAGGTTGCCAATTTGGCAGAGGATGGAAGGGAAGAGGGAGAACCAATGAGAGAATAGCTGTTAGGCATTTGGACGGGCACATGTCACACTAATTTCCCGGCAGGAAGAAGAATTAACCAGAGTCTCAGCCACCCACCGGGATCCAGTATAGGTCCTGAACCAAAATTTTGGACTTGTGTACAGCTCACAAAAAACGAGTTGCAAAATGGAGCTCAGGGGCACAGCAATTCACAAACTAGCAGAGTAATAAAGGAAAACTATCATCCAAAAATCTGTTGAGGGAAGGCAACGAGGCGGACTTGAAACCGAGGCAGAATAGCAGCAAACAGATTTCAAGAGGTTTGTTGGAATCGCCTTTAAAGCACAGGAAGAGGGGCACAACTTCGACAATGACGCACTTGGCCAAAAAGGATGTATGCGTTTTCTGCTGAATATATTCAGTAGAAAACGCATACGCCCTTTTTGGCCAAGCAAGCAAGCGGGCAATGCAAATCTGCACTACAGAGAAGTATCACTTCCCACCGGTCAAAAGGGACATCCAAAAAATGTGTAAAAACCAGATAGGCAAGACAGGAGCTGGAGAACAGGAAGCCTTGTTATGCTGATGGGCGGGATGTAAATAGCCAACTGCCTCACTGGAGGAGTGCATTGTGTTCCCTAAAACAAGTAAACAACAGAGCTACAGAGCCAAGGGCACGTCCAGTCTAGGGAATATACCTTGGGAAAACTGAATATCAATAAGAGAGAGCCACCCCCAAATTTAGGGCTGCACTGCTTACAAGAACCTCAACTTGGGTACACCTTAAATATCCCAGGAAATATAAAAATGGTTCAAAAATTTGTGGTGCTTATGTACGATGTAATATCCCTCAGCCATGAAATCAAGGTCATAAGACCCGGAGCAGCAAAGTGAGTGGACTCAGGTACGATGATTCTAAGTGAAGTCACACAGAAAAAGAAACTTATCATAAGATATCACTTTTGAACATCCTGTAAACATGGCTACCCATGAACTGAGTTAAGAAACAGAACAGAGTCTCACATTTAGAAAACACTGTTATGCCTGCTTAAGGGGGAAGGAGAGGTGGGGAGATGCATAAAACCAGAGTTTATATAAGCACAGGTACGGTTTCTAAAACCAACTGTGGAATAGAAAAGACCTAGACCTTCCTCAGTGAAAGGGACTCAAAACCCCATATTTCCCGCAGAGGAATAGATCTGACTAGTAAGAATCTTAAAACCTATGTATTGATATGTCTCCGTTAGGGAATCAAGTGTGTCTAGACTGGCATAAACATGGCAGCGAGAATCAGCTCAAACCCACTCTAAAAATGAATTTCAAAAACAAAACCAAAAAACCCGGAAATTCTATAAAATTCCTTCAGGGTCTCTGATGAAACCTGGAATGACCCTATCTACAATGATAGCTGGATGTGGCATAAGGCTGGACACTTGGGACTGAGAGGATTGGTGAGATTGGGTGAGCAAATGCAGAACCTTTAAAGCAATAATGCATGGCCCCCATTCCATGGGTCCCAACTCTCCAGGTCGAAGGGAATATTACTACAGCTATAACATATACGGGACACCTAGAGAATGGACACACTGTGAATACAAAAGGTTTCTAAAATTCCACGAATAGTCCCACTCCTGGTGCTCCGGTTTGACTTTCCAACTGCTTTACTATCTATCTCCCAAATTGGAGACACAGCCCCTTTAAGCTCCTGGTTCGCACAGGTTGCCAATTTGGCAGAGGATGGAAGGGAAGAGGGAGAACCAATGAGAGACTAGCTGTTAGGCATTTGGACGGGCACATGTCACTCTAATTTCCCGGCAGGAAGAAGAATTAACCAGAGTCTCAGGCACCCACCGGGAACCAGTATAGGTCCTGAACCAAAATTTTGGACTTGTGTACAGTTTACATAAAACGAGTTGAAAAATGGAGCTCAGGGGCACAGCAATTCACACACTAGCAGAGTAATAAAGGACAACTATCGTCCAAAAATCTGTTGAGGGAAGGCAACGAGGCGGACTTGAAAGCGAGGCAGAATAGCAGGAAACAGATTTCAAGAGGTACGTTGGAATATCCTTTAAAGCATAGGAAGAGTGGCACAACTTCGACAATGACGCACTTGGCCAAAAAGGGTGTATGCGTTTTCTCCTGAATATATTCAGGAGAAAGCGCGTACGCCCTTTTTGGCCAAGCAAGCAAGCGGGCAATGCAAATCTGCACTACAAAGAAGTATCACTTCCCACCGGTCAAAAGAGACATCCACAAAATGTGTAAAAACTAGAAAGGCAAGACTGGCCCTGGAGAAGAGGGAGCCTTGTTATGCTGATGGGTGGGGTGTAAATTGCCAACTGCCTCACTGGAGGAGTGCATTGCGTTCCCTACAACAATAAACAACAGAGCTACAGAGCCAAGGGCACTTCGAGTCTAGGGAATATACCTTGGGAAAACGGAAAATCAATAAGACAGAGCCACCCCCATATTTAGGGCTGCACTGCTTACAAGAACCTCAACGTGGGTACACCTTAAATATCCCAGGAAATATAAAAATGGTTCAAAAAACTGTGGTATTTATGTACGATGGAATATCCCTCAGCCATGAAATCAATGTCATAAGACCAGGAGCAGCAAAGTGAGTGGATACAGGTACGATGATTCTAAGTGAAATAAGTCACACAGGAAAAGAAACTTATCATAAGATATCACTTATGAAGATCCTGTAAACATGGCTACACATGAACTGAGTTAAGAAAGAGAACAGAGTCTCACATTTAGAAAACACTGTTATGCCTGCTTAAGGGGGGAAGAGAGGTGGGGTGATGCATAAAACCAGAGTTTGATATAATCACAGGTACAATTTCTATAACCAACTGTGGAATAGACAAGACCTACACCTTCCTCAGTGAAAGGGACTCAAAACCACATATTTCCCGCAGAGGAATAGATCTGACTAGAAACAATCCTAAAACCTATGTATTGATATGTCTCTGTAAGGGAATCAAGTGTGTAGACTGGCATAAACATGGCAGCGAGGATCAGCTCAAACCCACTATAAAAAGGAGTTTCAAAAACAAAACCAAAAAACAGGGAAATTCTTTACAATTCCTTCAGGGTCTCTGATGAAACCTGGAATGACCCTATCTACAATGACAGCTGGATGTGGCATAAGGCAGGACACTTGGGACTGAGAGGATTGGTGAGATTGGGTGAGCAAATGCAGACCCTTTAAAGCAAAAATGCATCGCCCCCATTCCTTGGGTCCCTAGTCTCCATGTTGAAGGGAATATTACTACAGCTATAACATGTACGGGAAACCTAGAGAATGGAAACACGGTGAATACAAAAGGTTTCTAAAACTCAACGAGTAGACCCTCTCCTGGTGCTCCGGTTTGATTTTCCAACTGCTTTACTATCAATCTCCCCACTTGGAGAGACAACCCGTTTAACCTCCTGGTTCGCACAGGTTGCCAATTTGGCAGAGGATGGAAGGGATGAGGGAGAACCAATGAGAGAATAGCTGTTAGGCATTTGGACGGGCACATGTCACACTAATTTCCCGGCAGGAAGAAGAATTAACCAGAGTCTCAGCCACCCACCGGGATCCAGTATAGGTCCTGAACCAAAATTTTGGACTTGTGTACAGCTCACAAAAAACGAGTTGAAAAACGGAGCTCACGGGCACAGCAATTCACAAACTGGCAGAGTAATAAAGGACAATTATCATCCAAAAATCTGTTGAGGGAAGGCAACGAGGCGGACTTGAAAGCGAGGCAGAATAGCAGGAAACAGATTTCAAGAGGTATGTTGGAATCGCCTTTAAAGCACAGGAAGAATGGCACAACATCGACAATGACGCACTGGGCCAAAAAGAGCGTATGCGTTTTCTCCTGAATATATTCAGGAGAAAACGCATACGCTCTTTTTGGCAAAGCAAGCAAGCCAGCAATGCAAATCTGCACTACAAAGAAGTATCACTTCCCACCGGTCAAAAGGGTCATCCACAAAATGTGTAAAAACCAGAAAGGCAAGACAGGCCCTGGAGAACAGGGAGCCTTGTTATGCTGATGGGCGGGATGTAAATTGCCTACTGCCTCACTGGAGGAGTGCATTGCGTTCCCTAAAACAAGTAATCAACAGAGCTACAGAGCCAAGGGCACTTCCAGTCTAGGGAATATACCTTGGGAAAACTGAAAATCAATAAGACAGACCCACCCCCAAATTTAGGGCTGCACTGCTTACAAGAACCTCAACTTGGGTACACCTTAAATATCCCAGGAAATATAAAAATGGTTCCAAAAATTGTGGTACTTATGTACGATGGAATATCCCACAGACATGAAATCAATGTCATAAGACCAGGAGCAGCAAAGTGCGTGGATTCAGGTACGATGATTCTAAGTGAAATAAGTCACACAGAAAAAGAAACTTATCATAAGATATCACTTATGAAGATCCTGTAAACATGGCTACACATGAACTGAGTTAAGAAAGAGAACAGAGTCACACATTTAGAAAACACTGTTATGCCTGCCGAAGGGGGGAGGAGAGGTGGGGTGATGCATAAAACCAGAGTTTGATATAAGCACAGGTACAATTTCTATAACCAACTGTGGAATAGACAAGACCTACACCTTCCTCAGTGAAAGGGACTCAAAACCACATATTTCCCACAGAGGAATAGATCTGACTAGTAACAATCCTAAAACTTATGTATTGATATGTCTCCGTAAGGGAATCAAGTGTGTAGACTGGCATAAACATGGCAGCGAGTATCAGCACAAACCCACTATAAAAAGGAATTTCAAAAACAAAACCAAAAAACAGGGAAATTCTTTACAATTCCTTCAGGGTCTCTGATGAAACCTGGAATGACCCTATCTACAATGACAGCTGGATGTGGCATAAGGCTGGACACTTGGGACTGAGAGGATTGGTGAGATTGGGTGAGCAAATACAGACCCTTTAAAGCAAAAATGCATGGCCCCCATTCAATGGGTCCCAAGTCTCCATGTTGAAGCGAATATTACTACAGCTATAACATGTACGGGAAACCTAGAGAATGGAAACACTGTGAATAAAAAAGGTTTCTAAAACTCAACGAATAGTCCCTCTCCTGGTGCTCCGGTTTGACTTTCCAACTGCTTTACTATCAATCTCCCAACTTTGAGAGACAACACCTTTAAGCTCCTGGTTCGCACAGGTTGCCAATTTGGCAGAGGATGGAAGGGAAGAGGGAGAACCAATGAGACAGTAGCTGTTAGATATTTCGACGGGCACATGTCACTCTAATTTCGCGGCAGGAAGAAGAATTAACCAGAGTCTCAGCCACCCACCGGGAACCAGTATAGGTTCTGAACCAAAATTTTGGACTTGCGTACAGCTCACAAAAAACGAGTTGAATAATTGAGCTCAGGGGAACAGCAATTCACAAACTGGCAGAGTAATAAAGAACAAATATCATCCAAAAATCTGTTGAGGGAAGGCAGCGAGGCGGACTTGAATGTGAGGCAGAATAGTAGGAAACAGATTTCAAGAGGTACGTTGGATTCACATTTAAGGCACAGGAAGAGGGGCACAACTTCGACAATGACGCACTTGGTCAAAAAGTTTGTATGCTTTTTCTCCTGAATATATTCAGGAGAAAACACATACGCCCTTTTTGGCCAAGCAAGCAAGCGGGCAATGCAAATCTGCACTACAAAGAAGTATCACATCCCACTGGTCAAGAGGGACATCCACAAATGTGTAAAAACCAGAAAGGCAAGACCTGCCCTGGAGAACAGGGAGCCTTGTTATGCTGATGGGCGGGATGTAAATTGCCATCTGTCTCACTGGCGGAGTGCATTGTGTTCCCTAAAACAAGAAAACAACAGAGCTACAGAGCCAAGGGCACTTCCAGGCTAGGGAATATACCTTGGGAAAACTGAAAATCAATAAGACAGAGTCACCCCCAAATTTAGGGCTGCACTGCTTACAAGAACCTCAATTTGGGTATACCTTAAATATGCCAGGAAATATAAAAATGGTTCAAAAAACTGTGGTATTTATATACGATGGAATATCCCTCAGCCATGAAATCAATGTCATAAGACCAGGAGCAGCAAAGTGAGTTGATTCAGGTACGATGATTCTAAGTGAAATAAGTCACACAGAAAAAGAAACATATCATAAGATATCACTTATGAAGATCCTGTAAACATGGCTACACATGAACTGAGTTAAGAAAGAGAACAGAGTCACACATTTAGAAAACACTGTTATGCCTGCCGAAGGGGGGAGGAGAGGTGGGGTGATGCATAAAACCAGAGTTTGATATAAGCACAGGTACAATTTCTATAACCAGCTGTGGAATAGACAAGACCTACACCTTCCTCAGTGAAAGGGACTCAAAACCCCATATTTCCCGCAGAGGAATGGATGTGACTAGTAAGAATCTTAAAACCTATGTATTGATATGTCTCTGTAAGGGAATCAAGTGTGTCTAGACTGGCATAAACATGGCAGTGAGAATCAGCTCAAAACCACTATAAAAGGGAATTTTAAAAACAAAACCAAAAAACAGGGAAATTCTTTACAATTCCTTCAGGGTCTCTGATGAAACCTGGAATGACCCTATCTACAATGACAGCTGGATGTGACATAAGGCTGGACACTTGGGACTGAGAAGATTGGTGAGATTGGGTGAGCAAATGCAGACCCTTTAAAGCAAAAATGCATGGCCCCCATTCCATGGGTCCCAACTCTCCATTTTGAAGGGAATATTAATACATCTATAACATGTAAAAGGAAACCTAGAGAATGGACACACTGTGAATACAAAAGGTTTCTAAAACTCAACGAGTAGTCCCTCTCCTGGTGCTCCGCTTTGACTTTCCAACTGCTTTACTATCAATCTCCCAATTTGGAGAGACAACCCCTTTAACCTCCTGGTGCACACAGGTTGCCAATTTCGCAGAGGATGGAAGGGAAGAGGGAGAACCAATGAGAGAGTAGCTGTTAGGCATTTGTAGGGCACATGTCACTCTAATTTCCCAGCAGGAAGAAGAATTGAACAGAGTGTCAGCCACCCACCGGGAACCAGTATAGGTCCTGAACCAAAATTTTGGACTTGCGTACAGCTCACAAAAAACGAGTTGAAAAATGGAGCTCAGGGGCATAGCAATTCACACACTGGCAGAATAATAAAGGACAACTATCGTCCAAAAATCTGTTGAGGGAAGGCAACGAGGCGGACTTGAAAGCGAGGCAGAATAGCAGGAAACAGATTTCAAGAGGTACGTTGGAATATCCTTTAAAGCACAGGAAGAATGGCACAACATCGACAATGACGCACTGGGCCAAAAAGAGCGTATGCGTTTTCTCCTGAATATATTCAGGAGAAAACGCGTACGCCCTTTTTGGCCAAGCAAGCAAGCGGGCAATGCAAATCTGCACTACAAAGAAGGATCACTTCCCACCGGTCAAAAGGGACATCCACAAAATGTGTAAAAACTAGAAAGGCAAGACTGGCCCTGGAGAAGAGGGAGCCTTGTTATGCTGATGGGTGGGGTGTAAATTGCCAACTGCCTCACTGGAGGAGTGCATTGCATTCCCTACAACAATAAACAACAGAGCTACAGAGCCAAGGGCACTTCGAGTCTAGGGAATATACCTTGGGAAAACGGAAAATCAATAAGACAGAGCCACCCCCATATTTAGGGCTGCACTGCTTACAAGAACCTCAACGTGGGTACACCTTAAATATCCCAGGAAATATAAAAATGGTTCAAAAAACTGTGGTATTTATGTACGATGGAATATCCCTCAGCCATGAAATCAATGTCATAAGACCAGGAGCAGCAAAGTGAGTGGATACAGGTACGATGATTCTAAGTGAAATAAGTCACACAGAAGAAGAAACTTATCATAAGATATCACTTATGAAGATCCTGTAAACATGGCTACACATGAACTGAGTTAAGAAAGAGAACAGAGTCTCACATTTAGAAAACACTGTTATGCCTGCTTAAGGGGGGAAGAGAGGTGGGGTGATGCATAAAACCAGAGTTTGATATAAGCACAGGTACAATTTCTATAACCAACTGTGGAATAGACAAGACCTACACCTTCCTCAGTGAAAGGGACTGAAAACCACGTATTTCCCGCAGAGGAATAGATCTGACTAGAAACAATCCTAAAACCTATGTAATGCTATGATTCCGTAAGGGAATTAAGTGTGTAGACTGGCATAAACATGGCAGCGAGCATCAGCACAAACCCACTATAAAAAGGAGTTTCAAAAACAAAACCAAAAAACAGGGAAATTCTTTACAATTCCTTCAGGGTCTCTGATGAAACCTGGAATGACCCTATCTACAATGACAGCTGGATGTGGCATAAGGCAGGACACTTGGGACTGAGAGGATTGGTGAGATTGGGTGAACAAATGCAGACCCTTTAAAGCAAAAATGCATCGCCCCCATTCCTTGGGTCCCAAGTCTCCATGTTGAAGGGAATATTACTACAGCTATAACATGTACGGGAAACCTAGAGAATGGAAACACGGTGAATACAAAAGGTTTCTAAAACTCAACGAGTAGTCCCTCTCCTGGTGCTCCGGTTTGATTTTCCAACTGCTTTACTATCAATCTCCCCACTTGGAGAGACAACCCGTTTAACCTCCTGGTTCGCACAGGTTGCCAATTTGGCAGAGGATGGAAGGGAAGAGGGAGAACCAATGAGAGAATAGCTGTTAGGCATTTGGACAGGCACATGTCACACTAATTTCCCGGCAGGAAGAAGAATTAACCAGAGTCTCAGCCACCCACCGGGATCCAGTATAGGTCCTGAACCAAAATTTTGGACTTGCGTACAGCTCACAAAATACGAGTTGAAAAACGGAGATCACGGGCACAGCAATTCACAAACTGGCAGAGTAATAAAGGACAATTATCATCCAAAAATCTGTTGAGGGAAGCCAACGACGCGGACTTGAAAGCGAGGCAGAATAGCAGGAAACAGATTTCAAGAGGTATGTTGGAATCGCCTTTAAAGCAGAGGAAGAATGGCACAACATCGACAATGACGCACTGGGCCAAAAAGGGCGTATGTGTTTTCTCCTGAATATATTCAGGAGAAAACGCATACGCCCTTTTTGGCCAAGCAAGCAAGCTGGCAATGCAAATCTGCACTACAAAGAAGTATCACTTCCCACCGCTCAAAAGGGTCATCCACAAAATGTGTAAAAACCAGAAAGGCAAGACAGGCCCTGGAGAACAGGGAGTCTTGTTATGCTGATGGGCGGGATGTAAATTGCCAACTGCCTCACTGGAGGAGTGCATTGCGTTCCCTAAAACAAGTAAACAACAGAGCTACAGAGCGAAGGGCACTTCCAGTCTAGGGAATATACCTTGGGAAAACTGAAAATCAATAAGACAGAGCCACCCCCAAATTTAGGGCTGCACTGCTTACAAGAACCTCAACTTGGGTACACCTTAAATATCCCAGGAAATATAAAAATGGTTCTAAAAATTGTGGTACTTATGTACGATGGAATATCCCAAAGACATGAAATCAATGTCATAAGACCAGGAGCAGCAAAGTGCGTGGATTCAGGTACGATGATTCTAAGTGAAATAAGTCACACAGAAAAAGAAACTTATCATAAGATATCACTTATGAAGATCCCGTAAACATGGCTACACATGAACTGAGTTAGGAAAGAGAACAGAGTCTCACATTTAGGAAACAGTCTTATGCCTGCTTAAGGGGGAAGGAGAGGTGGGGTGCTGCACAAAACCAGAGTTTGACATAAGCACAGGTACCATTTCTAAAACCAACTTTGGAATAGACAAGACCTACACCTTCCTCAGTGAAAGGGACTCAAAACCCCATATTTCCCGCAGAGGAATAGATCTGACTAGTAAGAAACTTAAAACCTATGTATTGATATGTCTATGTAAGGGAATCAAGTGTGTCTAGACTGGCATAAACATGGCAGCGAGAATCAGCTCAAACCCACTAGAAAAAGGAATTTCAAAAACAAAACCAAAAATCAGGGAAATTCTTTACATTACCTTCAGGGTCTCTGATGAAACCTGGAATGACCCTATATACAATGACAGCTGGATGTGGCATAAGGCAGGACACATGGGACTGAGAGGTTTGGTGAGATTCGGTGAGCAAATGCAGACCCTTTGATGCAAAATTTGTGGCCCCAATTCCATGGTTCCCAACTCTCCATGTTGAAGGGAATATTAATACAGCTATAAATTGTACTGGAAACCTAGAGAATGGACACACTGTGAATACAAAAGGTTTCTAAAACTCAACGAGTAGTCCCTCTCCTGGTGCTCCGGTTTGACTTTCCAACTGCTTTACTATCAATATCCCCACTTGGAGAGACAACCCGTTTAACATCCTGGTTCGCACAGGTTGCCAATTTGGCAGAGGATGGAAGGGAAGAGGGAGAACCAATGAGAGAACAGCTGTTAGGCATTTGGACGGGCACATGTCACACTAATTTCCCGGCAGGAAGAAGAATTAACCAGAGTCTCAGCTACCCACCGGGATCCAGTATAGGTCCTGAACCAAAATTTTGGACTTGCGTACAGCTCACAAAAAACGAGTTGAAAAACGGAGCTCACGGGCACAGCAATTCACAAACTGGCAGAGTAATAAAGGACAATTATCATCCAAAAATCTGTTGAGGGAAGGCAACGAGGCGGACTCGAAAGCGAGGCAGAATAGCAGGAAACAGATTTCAAGAGGTATGTTGGAATCGCCTTTAAAGCACAGGAAGAATGGCACAATATCGAAAATGACGCACTGGGCCAAAAAGTGCGTATGCGTTTTCTCCTGAATATATTCAGGAGAAAACGCATACGCCCTTTTTGGCCAAGCAAGCAAGCGGGCAATGCAAATCTGCACTACAAAGAAGTATCACTTCCCACCGGTCAAAAGGGACATCCACAAAATGTGTAAAAACCAGAAAGGCAAGACAGGCCCTGGAGAACAGGGAGCCTTGTTATGCAGATGGGCGGGATGTAAATTGCCAACTGCCTCACAGGAGGAGTGCATTGCATTCCCTAAAACAAGTAAACAACAGAGCTACAGAGCGAAGGGCACTTCCAGTCTAGGGAATATACCTTGGGAAAACTGAAAATCAATAAGACAGAGCCACCCCCAAATTTAGGGCTGCACTGCTTACAAGAACCTCAACTTGGGTACACCTTAAATATCCCAGGAAATATAAAAATGGTTCAAAAAATTGTGGTACTTATGTACGATGGAATATCCCACAGACATGAAATCAATGTCATAAGACCAGGAGCAGCAAAGTGCGTGGATTCAGGTACGATGATTCTAAGTGAAATAAGTCACACAGAAAAAGAAACTTATCATAAGATATCACTTATGAAGATCCCGTAAACATGGCTACACATGAACTGAGTTAGGAAAGAGAACAGAGTCTCACATTTAGGAAACACTCTTTTGCCTGCTTAAGGGGGAAGGAGAGGTGGGGTGATGCATAAAACCAGAGTTTGACATAAACACAAGTACCATTTCTAAAACCAACTTTGGAATAGACAAGACCTACACCTTCCTCAGTGAAAGGGACTCAAAACCCCATATTTCCCGCAGAGGAATAGATCTGACTAGTAAGAAACTTAAAACCTATGTATTGATATGTCTATGTAAGGGAATCAAGTGTGTCTAGACTGGCATAAACATGTCAGCGAGAATCAGCGCAAACCAAGTATAAAAAGGAATTTCAAAAACAAAACCAAAAAACAGGTAAATTCTTTACAATTCCTTCAGGGTCTCTGATGAAACCTGGAATGACCCTATATACAATGACAGCTGGAAGTGGTATAAGGCAGGACACTTGGGACTGAGAGGATTGGTGAGATTGGGTGAGCAAATGCAGACCATTTAAAGCAAAAATGCACGGCCCCCATTCCATGGGTCCCAACTCTCCATGTTGAAGGGAATATTACTACAGCTATAACATGTTTGGGAAACCAAGAGAATGGACACACTGTGAATACAAAAGGTTTCTAAAACTCAACGAATAGTCCCTCTCCTGGTGCTCCGGTTTGACTTTCCAACTGCTTTACTATCAATCTCCCAAATTGGAGAGACAGCCCCTTTAACATCCTGGTTCGCACAGGTTGCCAATTTCGCAGAGGATCAAAGGGAAGAGGGTGAACCAATGAGAGAATAGCTGTTAGGCATTGGGACGGGCACATGTCACTCTAATTTCCCGGCAGGAAGAAGTATTAACCAGAGTCTCAGACACCCACCGGGAACCAGTATAGGTCCTGAACCAAAATTTTGGACTTGCGTACACCTCACAAAGAACGTGTTGATAAATGGAGCTCAGGGGCACTGCAATTCACAAACTGGCAGAGTAATAAAGGACAACTATCGTCCAAAACTCTGTTGAGGCAAGGCAACGAGGCGGACCTGAAAGTGAGGCAGAATAGCAGGAAACAGATTTCAACAGGTACGTTGGAATCGCCTTTAAAGCACAGGAAGAGGGGCACAACTTCGACAATGACGCACATTGCCAAAAACGGCGTATGCGTTTTCTGCTGAATATATTCAGGAGAAAACACATACGCCCTTTTTGGCCAAGCAAGCAAGCGGGCAATGCAAATCTGCACTACAAAGAAGTATCACTTCCCACCGGTCAAAAGGGACATCCACAAAATGTGTAAAGCCAGAAAGGCAAGACAGGCCCTGTAGAACAGGGAGCCTTATTCTGCTGATGGCCGGGATGTAAATTGCCAACTGCCTCACTGGAGGAGTGCATTGTGTTCCCTAAAACAAGTAAACCACAGAGCTACAGAGCCAAGGACACTTCCAGTCTAGGGAATATACCTTGGGAAAACTGAAAATCAATAAGACAGAGCCACCCCCAAATTTAGGGCTGCACTGCTTACAAGTACCTCAACTTGTGTACACCTTAAATATCCCAGGAAATATAAAAATGCTTCAAAAATTTGTAGTACTTAGGTACTTTTGAATATCCCTCAGCCAAGAAATAAATGACATAAGACCAGGAGGAGCAAAGTGAGTGGATTCAGGTACGATGATTGTAAGCGAAATAAGTCACACAGATAAAGAAACTTATCATAAGATATCACTTATGAAGATCCCGTAAACATGGCTGCACATGAACTGAGTTAGGAAAGAGAACAGAGTGTCACATTTAGAAAACACTCTTAGGCCTGTTTAAGGGGGAAGGAGAGGTGGGGTGATGCATAAAACCAGAGTTTGATATAAGCACAGGTACCGTTTCTAAAACCAACTGTGGAATAGACAAGACCTACACCTTCCTCAGTGAAAGGGACTCAAAACCCCATATTTCCCGCAGAGGAATAGATCTCACTAGTAAGAATCTTAAAACCTATGTATTGATATGTCTCCATTAGGGAATCAAGAGTGTCTAGACTGGCATAAACATGGCAGCGAGAATCAGCTCAAACCCACTATAAAAAGGAATTTCATAAACAAAACCAATAAACAGGGAATTTCTTTACAATTCCTTCAGGGTCTCTGATGAAACCTGGAATGACCCTATCTACAATGACAGCTAGATGTGGCATAAGGCTGGACACTTGGGACTGAGAGGATTGGTGAGATTGGGTGAGCAAATGCAGACCCTTTAAAGCAAAAATGCATGGCCCCCATTCCATGGGTCCCAACTCTCCATGTTGAAGGGAATATTACTACAGCTATAACATGTATGGGAAACCTAGAGAATGGACACACTGTAAATACAAAAGGTTTCTAAAACTAAACGAGTAGTCCCTCTCCTGGTGATCCGGTTTGACTTTCCAAATGCTTTACTATCAATCTCCCAACTTGGAGAGACAACCCCTTTAACCTCCTGGTTCGAACAGGATGCCAATTTGGCAGAGGATGGAAGGGAAGAGGGAGAACCAATGAGAGAGTAGCTGTTAGTCATTTGGACGGGCACATGTCACTCTAATTTCCCGGCAGGAAGAAGAATTAAGCAATGTCTCAGCCAACCAACGGGAACCAGTATAGGTCCTGAACCAAAATTTTGGACTTGCATAAAGCTCACAAAAAACGAGTTGAAAAATGGAGCTCAGGGGCACAGCAATTCACAAACTGGCAGAGTAATAAAGGACAACTATCGTCCAAAAATCTGTTGAGGGAAGGCAACGAGGCGGACTTGAAAGGGAGGCAGAATAGCAGGAAACAGATTACAAGAGGTACGTTGGAATCGCCTTTAAAGCACAGGAAGAGGGGCACAACATCGACAGTGACGCACTTGGCCAAAAAGGGCGTATGCGTTTTCTCCTGTATATATTCAGGAGAAAACACATACGCCATTTTTGGCCAAGCAAGCAAGGGGGCAATGCAAATCTGCACTACAAAGAAATATCACTTCCCACCGGTCAAAAGGGACATCCACAAATATGTAAAAACCAGAAAGGCAAGACAGACCCTGGAGAAAAGGGAGCCTTGTTATGCTGATGGGCATGATGTAAATTGCCAACTGCCTCACTGGAGGAGTGCATTGTGTTCCCTAAAACAAGTCAACAACAGAGCTACTGAGCCAAGTGCACTTCCAGTCTAGGGAATATACCTTGGGAAAACTGAAAATCAATAAGACAGAGCCACCCCCATATTTAGGGCTGCACTGCTTACAAGAACCTCAACTTGGGTACATCTTAAATATCCCAGGAAATATAAAAATGGTTCAAAATACTGTGGTATTTATGTACGATGGAATATCCCTCAGCCATGAAATCAATGTCATAAGACCAGGAGCAGCAAAGTGAGTGGATTCAGGTACGAAGATTCTAAGTGAAATAAGTCACACAGAAAAAGAAACTTATCATAAGATATCACTTATGAAGTTCCTGTAAACATGGCTACACATGAACTGAGTTAGGAAAGAGAACAGAGTCTCACATTTAGAAAACACTCTTATGCCTGCTTAAGGGGGAAGGAGAGCTGGGGTGATGCATAAAACCAGAGTTTGACATAAGCACAGGTACCATTTCCATAACCAACTTTGCAATAGACAAGACCTACACCTTCCTCAGTGAAAGGGACTCAAAACCCCATATTTCATGCAGAGGAATAGATCTGACTAGTAAGAAACTTAAAACCTATGTATTGATATGTCTCTGTAAGGGAATCAAGTGTGTCTAGACTGGCATAAACATGACAGCGAGAATCAGCTCAAACCCACTATAAAAAGGAATTTCAAAAAGAAAACCAAAAAACAGGGTAATTCTTTACATTTCCTTAAGAGTCTCTGGTGAAACCTGGAATGACCCTATCTACAATGACAGCTGGATGTGGTATAAGGCTGGTCACTTGGGACTGAGAGGATTGGTGAGATTGGGTGAGCAAATGCAGACACTTTAAAACAAAAATGCATGGCCCCCATTCCATGGGTCCCAACTGTCCATATTGAAGGGAATATTTCTACAGCTATAACATGTATGGGAAACCTAGAGAATGGACACACCGTGAATACAAAAGGTTTCTGAAACTCAACGAATAGTTCCTCTCCTGGTGCTCCGGTTTGACATTCCAACTGCGTTACTATCAATCTCCCAAATTGGAGAGACAGACCCTTTAAGCTCCTGGTTCGCACAGGTTGCCAATTTTGCAGAGGATGGAAGGGAAGAGGGAGAACCAATGAGAGAGTAGCTGTTAGGCATTTGGACGGGAACATGTTACTCTAATTTCCCGGCAAGAAGAAGTATAAACCAAAGTCTCAGCCACCCACCGGGAACCTGTATAGGTCTTGAACCAAAATTTTGGACTTGCGTATAGCTCACAAAAAACGAGTTGAAAAATGGAGCTCAGGGGCACAGCAATTCACAAACTGGCAGAGTAATAAAGGACAACTATCGTCCAAAAATCTGTTGAGGGAAGGCAACAGGGCGGACTTGAATGCGAGGCAGAATAGCAGGAAACAGATTTCAAGAGGTACATTGGAATCGCCTTTAAAGCACAGGAAGAGGGGTACAATTTTGACAATGAAGCACTTGGCCAAAAGGGCGTATGTGTTTTCTCCTGAATATATTCAAGAGAAAACGCATAACCCCTTTTGGCCAAGCAAGCAAGCGGGCAATGCAAATCTACACTACAAAGAATTATCACTTCCCACCGGTCAAAAGGGACATCCACAAATGTGTAAAAACCAGAAAGTCAAGACAGTCCCTGGAAAACAGGGAGCCTTGTTATGCTGATGGGCGGGATGTAAATTGCCTACTGCCTCACTGGAGGAGTGCATTGCGTTCACTAAAACAAGGAAACAACAGAGCTACAGAGCCAAGGGCACTTCCAGTCTAAGGAATATACCTTGGGAAAACTGAAAATCAATAAGACAGAGCCACCCCCAAATTTAGGGCTGCACTGCTTACAAGAACCTCAACTTTGGTACACCATAAATATCCCAGGAAATATAAAAATGGTTCAAAAAATTGTGGTACTTATGTACGATGGAATATCCCTCAACCATGAAATCAATGTCATAAGACCAGGAGCAGCAAAGTTAGTGGATTTAGGTACGATGATTCTAAGTGAAATAAGTCACAGAGAAAAACAAACTTATCATAAGATATCACTTTTGAAGATCCTGTAAACATGGCTACACATGAACTGAGTTAGGAAAGTGAACAGATTCTCACATTTAGAAAACACTCTTATGCCTCCTTAAGAGGGAAGGAGAGGCGGGGTGATGCATAAAACCAAAGTTTGACCTAAGTACAGGTACCATTTCTAAAACCAACTTTGGAATAGACAAGACCAACACCTTCCTCAGTGAAAGGGTCTCAAAACACCATATTTCCCACAGAGGAATAGATCTGACTAGTTAGAAACTTAAAACCTATGTATTGATATGTCTCTGTAAGGGTATCAAGTGTGTCTAGACTGGCATAAACATGGCAGCGAGAATCAGCTCAAACCCACTATAAAAAGGAATTTCAAAAACAAAACAAAAAAACAGGGAAATTCTTTACATTTCCTTCAGGGTCTCTGATGAAACCTGGAATGACCCTATCTACAATGACAGCTGGATGTGGTATAAGGCTGGGCACTTGGGAATGAGAGGATTGGTGAGATTGGGTGAGCAAATGAAGACCCTTTAAAGAAAAATTTCATGGCCCCCATTCCAAGGGTCCCTACTCTCCAGGTTGAAGGGAATATTACTACAGCTATAACAAGTATGGGAATCCTAGAGAATGGACACACTGTGAATACAAAAGGTCTCTAAAACTCAAAGAATCGTACCTCTCCTGGTGCTCCGGTTTGACTTTCCAACTGCTTTACTATCAATCTCCCAAATTGGAGAGACAGCCCCTTTAAGCTCCTGGTTCGCATAGGTTGCCTATTTTGCAGACGAAGGAATGGAAGAGGGAGAACCAATGAGAGAGTAGCTCTTAGGCATTTGGACGGGCACATGTCACTCTAATTTCCCGGCATGAAGAAGAATTAACCAAAGTCTCAGCCACCCACCGGGAACCAGTATAGGTCCTGAACCAAAATTTTGGACTTGCATACAGCTCACAAAAAACGAGTTGAAAAATTGAGCTCTGGGGCACAGCAATTCACAAACTGGCAGAGTAATAAAGGACAACTATCGTCCAAAAATCTGTTGAGGGAAGGCAACGAGGCGGACTTGAAAGCGAGGCAGAATAGCAGGAAACAGATTCCAAGAGGTACGTTGGAACCGCCTTTAAAGCACAGGAAGACGGGTACAACATCGACAATGACGCACTTGGCCAAAAAGGGCGTATGCGTTTTCTCCTGAATATATTCAGGAGAAAACGCATACGCCCTTTATGGCCAAGCAAGCAAGCGGGCAATGCAAATCTGCACTACAAAGAAGTATCACTTCCCAGCGGTCAAAAGGGACATCCACAAATATGTAAAAACCAGAAAGGCAAGACAGGCCCTGAAGAACAGGGAGCCTTGTTATGCTGATGGGCATGATGTAAATTGCCAACTGCCTCACTGGAGGAGTGCATTGTGTTCCCTAAAATAATTCAACAACAGAGCTACTGAGCCAAGTGCACTTCCAGTCTAGGGTATATACCTAGGGAAAACTGAAAATCAATAAGACAGAGCCACCCCCATATTTAGGGCTGCACTGCTTACAAGAACCTCAACTTGGGTACACCTTACATATCCCAGGAAATATAAAAATGGTTCAAAATACTGTGCTGTTTATGTACGATGGAATATCCCTCAGCCATGAAATCAATGTCATAAGTCCAGGAGCAGCAAAGTGAGTGGATTCAGGTACGATGATTCTAAGTGAAATAAGTCACACAGAAAAAGAAACTTATCATAAGATATCACTTATGTAGTTCCTGTAAACATGGCTACACATGAACTGAGTTAGGAAAGAGAACAGAGTCTCACATTTAGAAAACACTCTTATGCCTGTTAAAGGGGAAAGGAGAGGTTGGGTGATGCATAAAACCAGAGTTTGATATAAGCACAGGTACCGTTTCTAAAACCAGCTGTGGAATAGACAAGACCTACACCTTCCTCAGTGAAAGGGACTCAAAACCCCATATTTCCCGCAGAGGAATAAACCTGACTAGTAAGAATCTTAAAACCTATGTATTGATATGTTTCCTTTAGGGAATCAAGAGTGTCTAGACTGGCATAAACATGACAGCGAGAATCAGATCAAACCCACTATATAAAGGAATTTCAAAAACAAAACCAAAAAACAGGGAAATTCTTTACATTTCCTTCAGGGTCTCTGATCAAACCTGGAATGACCCTATCTACAATGACAGCTGGATGTGGTATAAGGCTGGACACTTGGGACTGAGAGGATTGGTGATATTGGGTGAGCAAATGCAGACCCTTTAAAGCAAAAATGAATGGCCCCCATTCCATGGGTCCCAACTCCCCAGGTTGAAGGGAATATTTCTACATCTATAACATGTATGGGAAACATAGAGAATGGACACACTGTGAATACAAAAGGTTTCTAAAACTCAACGAATAGTCCCTCTCCTGGTGCTCCGGTTTGACTTTCCAACTGCTTTACTATCAATCTCCCAAATTGGAGAGACAGCCCCTTTAAGCTCCTGATACGCACAGGTTGCCAATTTTGCAGAGGATTGAAGGGAAGAGGGAGAACCAATGAGAGAGTAGCTGTTAGGCATTTGGACGGGCACATGTCACTCTAATTTCCCGGCAGGAAGAAGAATTAACCAAAATCTCAGCCACCCACCGGGAACCAGTATACGTCCTAAACCAAAATTTTGGACTTGCGTACATCTCACAAAAAACGAGTGTTAAAATTGAGCTCAGGGACACAGCAAATCACAAACTGGCAGAGTAATAAAGGACAACTATCGTCCAAAAATCTGTTGAGGGAAGGCAACGAGGCAGACTTGAAAGCGAGGCAGAATAGCAGGAAACAGATTTCAAGTGGTACGTTGGAATCGCCTTTAAAGCACAGGAAGAGGGGTACAACTTCGACAATGACGCACTTGGCCAAAAGGGCATATGTGTTTTCTCCTGAATATATTCAGGAGAAAACGCATACACCCTTTTTGGCCAAGCAAGCAAGCGGGCAATGCAAATCTGCACTACAAAGAAGTATCACTTCCCACAGGTCAAAAGGGACATCCACAAATGTGTAAAAACCAGAAAGGCAAGACAGGCCCTCTAGAAAAGGGAGCCTTGTTATGCTGATGGGCGGGATGTAAATTGCCAACTGCCTCACTGGAGGAGTGCATTGTGTTCCCTAAAACAAGTCAACAACAGAGCTACTGAGACAAGTGCACTTCCAGTCTAGGGAATATACCTTTGGAAAACTGAAAATCAATAAGCCAGAGCCACACCCAAATTTAGCGCTGCACTGCTTATAAGAACCTCAACTTGTGTACACCTTAAATATCCAAGGAAATATAAAAATGGTTCAAAAAATTCTAGTACTTATGTACGATGGAATAGACCTCAGCCATGAAATCAATGTCATAAGACCAGGAGCAGCAAAGTGAGTGGATTCAGGTACGACGATTCTAAGTGAAATAAGTCACACAGAAAAAGAAACTTATCATAAGATATCACTTATGAAGATCCTGTAAACATGGCTGCACATGAACTGAGTTAGGAAAGAGAATTCAGTCTCACATTTAGAAAACACTCTTATGCCTGTTTAGGGGCGAAAGAGAGGTGGAGTGATGCATAAAACGAGAGTTTGACATAAGTACTGGTACCATTTCTAAAACCAACTTTGAAATAGACAAGACCTAAACCTTCCTCAGTGAAAGGGACTCAAAACCCCATATTTCCCGCAGAGGAATAGATCTGACTAGTAAGAAACTTAAAACCTATGTATTGATATGTCTCTGTAAGGGAATCAAGTGTGTCTAGACTGGCATAAACATGGCAGCGAGAATCAGCTCAAACCCACTATAAAAAGGAATTTCAAAAACAAAACCAAAAAACAGGGAAATTCTTTACAATTCCTTCAGGGTCTCTGATGAAACCTGGAATGACCCTATCAACAATGACAGCTGGATGTGGTATAAGGCAGGACACTTGGGACTGAGAGGATTGGTGAGATTGGGTGAGCAAATGCAGACCCTTTAAAGCAAAAATGCATGGCCCCCATTCAATGGGTCCCAACTCTCCAGGTTGAAGGGAATATTACTACAGCTATAACATGTATGGGAAACCTTGAGAATCGGCACACAGTGAATACAAAAGGTTTCTAAATCTAAACGAATAGTCCCTCTCCTGGTGCTCCGCTTTGACTTTCCAACTGCTTTACTATCAATCTCGCAAATAGGAGAGACAGCCTCTTTAAGCTCCTGGTTCGCACAGGTTGCCAATTTTGCAGTGGATGGAAGGGAAGAGGGAGAACCAGTGAGAGAGTAGCTGTTAGGCATTTGGACGGGCACATGTCACTCTAATTTCCCGGCAGGAAGCAGAATTAACCAGAGTCTCAGCAACCCACCGGGAACCATTAAAGCTCCTAACCAAAATTTTCGACTTGCGTACAGCTCCCAAAAAACGAATTGAAAAATGGAGCTCAGGGGCACAGCATTTCACACACAGGCAGAGTAATAAAGGACAACTATCGTCCAAAAATCTGTTGAGGGAAGGCAACGTGGCGGACTTGAATGCGAGGCAGAATAGCAGGAAACAGATTTCAAGCAGTACGTTGCAATCGCCTTTAAAGCACAGGAAGAGGGTCACAACTTCGACAATGACGCACTTGGCCAAAAAGGGCGTATGCCTTTTCTCCTGAATATATTCAGGAGAAAACGCATACGCCCTTTTTGGCCAAGCAAGGAAGCGGGCAATGCAAATCTTCACCACAAAGAAGTGTCACTTCCCACCGGTCAAAAGGGACATCCACAAATGTGTAAAAACCAGAAAGGCAATACAGGCCCTGGAGAACAGGGAGCCTTGTTATGCTGATGGGCGGGATGTAAATTGCCAACTGCCTCACTGGAGGAGTGCATTGCGTTCCCTAAAACAAGTAAACAACAGACCTACTGAGCCAAGTGCACTACCAGTCTTGGGAATATACCTTGGGAAAACTGAAAATCAATAAGACAGAGCCACCCCCATATTTAGGGCTGCACTGCTTACAAGAACCTAAACTTGGTTACACCTTAAATATCCCAGGAAATATAAAAATGGTTCAAAACACTGTGGTATTTATGTACGATGGAATATCCCTCAGCCATGAAATCAATGTCATAAGACCAGGAGCAGCAAATTGAGTGGATTCAGGTACGATGATTCTAAGTGAAATAAGTCACACAGAGAAAGAAACTTATCATAAGATATCACTTATGAAGATCCTGTAAACATGGCTACACATGAACTGAGATAGGAAAGAGAACAGAGTCTCACATTTAGAAAACACTCTTATGCCTGCTTAAGAGGGAAGGAGATGTGGGGTGATGCATAAAACCAGAGTTTGATATAAGCACAGGTACCATTTCTAAAACCAACTGTGGAATAGACAAGATCTACACCTTCCTCAGTGAAAGGGACTCAAAACCCCATATTTCCCGCAGAGGAATAGATCTGACTAGTAAGGACCTTAAAACCTATGTGTTGATATGTCTCTGTAAGGGAATCATGTGTGTCTAGACTGGCATAAACATGTCAGCGAGAATCAGCTCAAACCCACTATAAAAAGGAATTTCAAAAACAAAACCAAAAAACAGGGATATTCTTAACATTTCCTTCAGGGTCTCTGATGAAACCTGGAATGACCCTATCTACAATGACAGCTGGATGTGGTATAAAGCTGGACACTTGGGACTGAGAGGATTGGTGAGATTGGGTGAGCAAATGCAGACCCTTTAAAGCAAAAATGCATGGCCCCCATTCCATGGGTCCCAACTCTCCAGGTTGAAGGGAATATTTCTACAGCTATAACATGTATGGGAAACCTAGAGAATGGACACACTGTGAATACAAAAGGTTTCTAAAACTCAACGAATAGTCCCTCTCCTGGTGCTCCGGTTGAGTTTCCCACTGCTTTACTATCAATCTCCCAAATTGGAGAGACAGCCCCTTTAAGCTCCTGGTTCGCTCATGTTGCCAATTGGGCAGAGGATGGAAGGGAAGAGGGAGAACCAATGAGAGACTAGCTGTTAGGCATTTGGAAGGGCACATGTCACTCTAATTTCCCGGCAGGAAGAAGAATTAACCAAAGTCTCAGCCACCCACCGGGAACCAGTAGAGGTCCTGCCCCAAAATTTTGGACTTGCGTACAGCTCACATCAAACGAGTTGAAAAATGGAGCTCATGGGCACAGCAATTCAAAAACTGGCAGAGTAATAAAGGACAACTATCGTCCAAAAATCTGTTGAGGGAAGGCAAGGAGGCGGACTTGAAAGCGAGACAGAATAGCAGGAAACAGATTTCAAGAGGTACGTTGGAATCGCCTTTAAAGCACAGGAAGAGGGGCACAACTTCGACAATGACGCACTGCGCCAAAAAGGGCGTATACATTTTCTCCTGAATATATTCAGGAGAAAACGCATAGGCCCTTTTTGGCCAAGCAAGCAAGCAGGCAATGCAATTCTGCACTACAAAGAAGTATCTCTTCCCACCATTCAAATGGGTCATCCACACAATGTGTATAAACCAGAAAGGCTAGACAGGCCCTGGAGAACAGGGAGCCTAGTTATGCTGATGGGCGTGATGTAAATTGCCAACTGCCTCACTGGAGGAGTGCATTGTGTTCCCTAAAACAAGTAAACAACAGAGCTACAGAACAAAGGGCACTTCCAGTAGGGAATATACCTTGGGAAAACTGAAAATCAATAAGACAGAGCCACCCCCAAATTTAGGGCTGCACTGCTTACAAGAACCTCATCTTGGGTACACCTTAAATATCCCAGGAAATATAAAAATGGTTCAAAAAATTGTGGTATTTACGTACGATGGAATATCCGTCAGCCATGAAATCAATGTCATAAGACCAGGAGCAGCAAAGTGAGTGGATTCAGGTACGATGATTCTAAGTGAAATAAGTCACACAGAAAAAGAAACTTATCATAAGATATCACTTATGAAGATCCTGTAAACATGGCTACACATGAACTGAGTTAGGAAAGAGAAGAGAGTCTCACATTGAGAAAACACTCTTATGCCTGCTTAAGGGAGAAGGAGAGGTGGGGTGATGCATAAAAACAGAGTTTGATATAAGCAAAGGTACCGTTTCTAAAACCAACTGTGGAATAGACAAGACCTACAACTTCCTCAGTGAAAGGGAATCAAAATCCCATATTTCCCGCAGAGGAATAGATCTGACTAGTAAGAATTTTAAAACTTATGTATTGATGTGTCTCTGTAAGGGAATCAAGTGTGTCTAGACTGGCATAAACTTGGCAGAGAGAATCAGCTCAAATCCACTACAAAAAGGAATTTCAAAAAGAAATCAACCAAAAAAAAACAACAGGGAAATTCTGTACAATTCATTCAGGGTCTCTGACAAAACCTGGAATGACCCTATCTACAATTACAGCTGGATGTGGCATAAGCCTGGACACTTGGGACTGAGAGGATTGGTGAGATTGGGTGAGCAAATGGAGACCCTTTAAATCAATAATGAATGGCACCCATTCCAGTGGTCCCAACTCTCCAGGTTGAAGGGAATATTACTACAGCTATAACATGTAAGGGAAAACCTGGGAATGGACACACTGTGAATACGAATGGTCTCTAAAAGTCAACGAATAGTCCCTCAACTGGTGCTGCGGTTTGACTTTCCAACTGCTTTACTATCAATCTCCTAACTTGGAGAGACAGCTCTTTTAACCTGCTGGTTCGCTCAGGTGGCCAATTTGGCAGAGGATGGAAGGGTATAGGTAGAACCAATGAGAGAGTAGGTGTTAGGCTTTTGGATGGGCACATGTCACTCTAATTTCCCGGCAGGTAGAAAAATTAACAAAAGTCTCAGCAACCCACCAGGAAAGAGTATAGGTCCTGAACCAAAATTTTTGACTTGCGTTCAGCTCACAAAAAACGAGTTGAATAATGGAGCTCAGGGGCACAGCAATTCACAAACTGGCAGAGTAATAAAGGACAGCTATCGTCCAAAAATCTCTTGAGGGAAGACAACCATGCGGACTTGAAAGCAAGGCAGAACAGCAGGAAACAGATTACAAGAGGTACCTTGGAATCGCCTGTAAAGCACAGGAAGAAGGGCAAAACTTCGACAATGATGCACTTTGCCAAAAATGTTGTATGCGTTGTTTCCTGAATATATTGAGAAAAAAACACATACGCCCTTTTTGGCCAAGCAAGCAAGCGGGCAATGCAAATCTGCACTACAAAGTAGTATCACTTCCCACCGGTCAAAAGGGTCATCCACAAAATGGGTAAAAAACAGAAAGGCAAGACAGGCCCTGGCGAAAAGGGAGCCTTGTTATGCTGATGGGCGGGATGTAAATTGCCAAGTGTCTCACTGGAGGAGTGCATTGTGATCCCTCAAACGAGTAATCAACAGAGCTACAGAGCCATGGGCACTTCAAGTCTACGGAATATACATTGGGAAAACTGAAAATCAATAAGACATAGCCACCCCAAAATTAAGGGCTGCACTGCTTACAAGAACCTCAACTTGGGTACACCTTAAATATCTCAGGAAATATAAAAATGGTTCAAAAAATTGTGGTACTTTCGAATGATGGAATATCACTCAGCCATGAAATCAATGTCATAAGACCAGTAGCAGCAAAGTGCGTGGATTCAGGTACGAAGATTGTAAGTGAAATAAGTCACAGAGAAAAAGAAACATCATAAGATATCACTTATGAAGTTCCTGTAAACATGGCTACACATGAACTGAGTTAGGAAAAAGAACAGAATCTCACATTTAGAAAACACTCTTATGCCTGTTTAAGGGTAAAGGAGAGGTGGGGTGATGCATAAAACCAGAGTTTGGTATAAGCACACGTACCGTTCCAGAAACCAACTATGAAATAGACTAGACCTACAGCTTCCTCAGTTAAAGGGACTCAAAACACTATATTTCCCACAGAGGAATAGTTCTGACTAGTAAGAATCTTAAAACCTATGTACTGATATGTCTCTGTAAGGGAATCAAGTGTGTCTAGACTGGCTTAATCATGGCAGCGAGAATCAGCTCAAACCCACAATAAAAAGGAATTTCAAAAAATATACAAAAAAACAGGGAAATTCTTTACAATTCATTCAGAGTTTCTGATGAAACCGGGAATGACCCTATCTACCATGACAGCTGGATGTGGCTTAAGGCTAAACACTTGGGATTGAGAGGATTGTTGAGATTGGGTGAGCAAATGCAGACCCTTTAAAGCAAAAATGCATGGCCCCCATTCCATGGGTCCCAACTCTCCATGTTGAAGGGAATATTACTAGAGCTATAACATATACGGGAAACCTAGAGAATGGACACACTGTGAATACAAAAGGTTTCTAAAACTCAACGAGTAGTCCCTCTCCTGGTGATCCGGTTTGACTTTCCAACTGCTTTACTATCAATCTCCCAACTTGGAGAGACAACCCCTTTAACCTCCTGGTTCGCAAGGGTTGCTAATTTGGCAGAGGATGGAAGGGAAAAGGGAGAACCAATGAGAGAGTTGCTGTTAGGCATTTGGACGGGCACATGTCACTCAAATTTCCAGGCAGGAAGAAGAATTATCCAGAGTCTCAGCCACCCACCGGGAACCAGTATAGGTCCTGAACCAAAATTTTGGACTTGCGTACAGCTCACAAAAAACGAGTTGAAAAATGGAGCTCAGGGGCACAGCAATTCACAAACTGGCAGAATAATAAAGGACAACTATCGTCCAAAAATCTGTTGAGGGAAGGCAACGTGGCGGACTTGAATGCGAGGCAGAATAGCAGGAAACAGATTTCAAGCAGTACGTTGGAATCGCCTTTAAAGCACAGGAAGAGGGGCACAACTTCGACAATGACGCACTTGGCCAAAAAGGGCGTATGCCTTTTCTCCTGAATATATTCAGGAGAAAACGCATACGCCCTTTTTGGCCAAGCAAGGAAGCGGGCAATGCAAATCTTCACCACAAAGTAGTGTCACTTCCCACCGGTCAAAAGGGACATCCACAAATGTGTAAAAACCAGAAAGGCAAGACAGGCCCTGGAGAACAGGGAGCCTTGTTATGCTGATGGGCGGGATGTAAATTGCCAACTGCCTCACTGGAGGAGTGCATTGCGTTCCCTAAAACAAGTAAACAACAGAGCTACTGAGCCAAGTGCACTTCCAGTCTTGGGAATATACCTTGGGAAAACTGAAAATCAATAAGACAGAGCCACCCCCATATTTAGGGCTGCACTGCTTACAAGAACCTAAACTTGGTTACACCTTAAATATCCCAGGAAATATAAAAATGGTTCAAAACACTGTGGTATTTATGTACGATGGAATATCCCTCAGCCATGAAATCTATGTCATAAGACCAGGAGCAGCAAATTGAGTGGATTCAGGTACGATGATTCTAAGTGAAATAAGTCACACAGAGAAAGAAACTTATCATAAGATATCACTTATGAAGATCCTGTAAACATGGCTACACATGAACTGAGTTAGGAAAGAGAACAGAGTCTCACATTTAGAAAACACTCTTATGCCTGCTTAAGAGGGAAGGAGATGTGGGGTGATGCATAAAACCAGAGTTTGATATAAGCACAGGTACCATTTCTAAAACCAACTGTGGAATAGACAAGATCTACACCTTCCTCAGTGAAAGGGACTCAAAACCCCATATTTCCCGCAGAGGAATAGATCTGACTAGTAAGGACCTTAAAACCTATGTGTTGATATGTCTCTGTAAGGGAATCATGTGTGTCTAGACTGGCATAAACATGTCAGCGAGAATCAGCTCAAACCCACTATAAAAAGGAATTTCAAAAACAAAACCAAAAAACAGGGATATTCTTAACATTTCCTTCAGGGTCTCTGATGAAACCTGGAATGACCCTATCTACAATGACAGCTGGATGTGGTATAAAGCTGGACACTTGGGACTGAGAGGATTGGTGAGATTGGGTGAGCAAATGCAGACCCTTTAAAGCAAAAATGCATGGCCCCCATTCCATGGGTCCCAACTCTCCAGGTTGAAGGGAATATTTCTACAGCTATAACATGTATGGGAAACCTAGAGAATGGACACACTGTGAATACAAAAGGTTTCTAAAACTCAACGAATAGTCCCTCTCCTGGTGCTCCGGTTGAGTTTCCCACTGCTTTACTATCAATCTCCCAAATTGGAGAGACAGCCCCTTTAAGCTCCTGGTTCGCTCATGTTGCCAATTGGGCAGAGGATGGAAGGGAAGAGGGAGAACCAATGAGAGACTAGCTGTTAGGCATTTGGAAGGGCACATTTCACTCTAATTTCCCGGCAGGAAGAAGAATTAACCAAAGTCTCAGCCACCCACCGGGAACCAGTAGAGGTCCTGCCCCAAAATTTTGGACTTGCATACAGCTCACATCAAACGAGTTGAAAAATGGAGCTCATGGGCACAGCAATTCAAAAACTGGCAGAGTAATAAAGGGCAACTATCGTCCAAAAATCTGTTGAGGGAAGGCAAGGAGGCGGACTTGAAAGCGAGACAGAATAGCAGGAAACAGATTTCAAGAGGTACGTTGGAATCGCCTTTAAAGCACAGGAAGAGGGGCACAACTTCGACAATGACGCACTGCGCCAAAAAGGGCGTATACATTTTCTCCTGAATATATTCAGGAGAAAACGCATAGGCCCTTTTTGGCCAAGCAAGCAAGCAGGCAATGCAATTCTGCACTACAAAGAAGTATCTCTTCCCACCATTCAAATGGGTCATCCACACAATGTGTATAAACCAGAAAGGCTAGACAGGCCCTGGAGAACAGGGAGCCTAGTTATGCTGATGGGCGTGATGTAAATTGCCAACTGCCTCACTGGAGGAGTGCATTGTGTTCCCTAAAACAAGTAAACAACAGAGCTACAGAACAAAGGGCACTTCCAGTAGGGAATATACCTTGGGAAAACTGAAAATCAATAAGACAGAGCCACCCCCAAATTTAGGGCTGCACTGCTTACAAGAACCTCATCTTGGGTACACCTTAAATATCCCAGGAAATATAAAAATGGTTCAAAAAATTGTGGTATTTACGTACGATGGAATATCCGTCAGCCATGAAATCAATGTCATAAGACCAGGAGCAGCAAAGTGAGTGGATTCAGGTACGATGATTCTAAGTGAAATAAGTCACACAGAAAAAGAAACTTATCATAAGATATCACTTATGAAGATCCTGTAAACATGGCTACACATGAACTGAGTTAGGAAAGAGAAGAGAGTCTCACATTTAGAAAACACTCTTATGCCTGCTTAAGGGAGAAGGAGAGGTGGGGTGATGCATAAAAACAGAGTTTGATATAAGCAAAGGTACCGTTTCTAAAACCAACTGTGGAATAGACAAGACCTACAACTTCCTCAGTGAAAGGGAATCAAAATCCCATATTTCCCGCAGAGGAATAGATCTGACTAGTAAGAATTTTAAAACTTATGTATTGATGTGTCTCTGTAAGGGAATCAAGTGTGTCTAGACTGGCATAAACTTGGCAGAGAGAATCAGCTCAAATCCACTACAAAAAGGAATTTCAAAAAGAAATCAACCAAAAAAAAACAACAGGGAAATTCTGTACAATTCATTCAGGGTCTCTGACAAAACCTGGAGTGACCCTATCTACAATTACAGCTGGATGTGGCATAAGGCTGGACACTTGGGACTGAGAGGATTGGTGAGATTGGGTGAGCAAATGGAGACCCTTTAAATCAATAATGAATGGCACCCATTCCAGTGGTCCCAACTCTCCAGGTTGAAGGGAATTTTACTACAGCTATAACATGTAAGGGAAAACCTGGGAATGGACACACTGTGAATACGAATGGTCTCTAAAAGTCAACGAATAGTCCCTCAACTGGTGCTGCGGTTTGAGTTTCCAACTGCTTTACTATCAATCTCCTAACTTGGAGAGACAGCTCTTTTAACCTGCTGGTTCGCTCAGGTGGCCAATTTGGCAGAGGATGGAAGGGTATAGGTAGAACCAATGAGAGAGTAGGTGTTAGGCTTTTGGATGGGCACATGTCACTCTAATTTCCCGGCAGGTAGAAAAATTAACAAAAGTCTCAGCAACCCACCAGGAAAGAGTATAGGTCCTGAACCAAAATTTTTGACTTGCGTTCAGCTCACAAAAAACGAGTTGAATAATGGAGCTCAGGGGCACAGCAATTCACAAACTGGCAGAGTAATAAAGGACAGCTATCGTCCAAAAATCTCTTGAGGGAAGACAACCATGCGGACTTGAAAGCAAGGCAGAACAGCAGGAAACAGATTACAAGAGGTACCTTGGAATCGCCTGTAAAGCACAGGAAGAAGGGCAAAACTTCGACAATGATGCACTTTGCCAAAAATGTTGTATGCGTTGTTTCCTGAATATATTGAGAAAAAAACACATACGCCCTTTTTGGCCAAGCAAGCAAGCGGGCAATGCAAATCTGCACTACAAAGTAGTATCACTTCCCACCGGTCAAAAGGGTCATCCACAAAATGGGTAAAAAACAGAAAGGCAAGACAGGCCCTGGAGAAAAGGGAGCCTTGTTATGCTGATGGGCGGGATGTAAATTGCCAAGTGTCTCACTGGAGGAGTGCATTGTGATCCCTCAAACGAGTAATCAACAGAGCTACAGAGCCATGGGCACTTCAAGTCTACGGAATATACATTGGGAAAAATGAAAATCAATAAGACATAGCCACCCCAAAATTAAGGGCTGCACTGCTTACAAGAACCTCAACTTGGGTACACCTTAAATATCTCAGGAAATATAAAAATGGTTCAAAAAATTGTGGTACTTTCGAATGATGGAATATCACTCAGCCATGAAATCAATGTCATAAGACCAGTAGCAGCAAAGTGCGTGGATTCAGGTACGAAGATTGTAAGTGAAATAAGTCACAGAGAAAAAGAAACATCATAAGATATCACTTATGAAGTTCCTGTAAACATGGCTACACATGAACTGAGTTAGGAAAAAGAACAGAATCTCACATTTAGAAAACACTCTTATGCCTGTTTAAGGGTAAAGGAGAGGTGGGGTGATGCATAAAACCAGAGTTTGGTATAAGCACACGTACCGTTCCAGAAACCAACTGTGAAATAGACTAGACCTACAGCTTCCTCAGTTAAAGGGACTCAAAACACTATATTTCCCACAGAGGAATAGTTCTGACTAGTAAGAATCTTAAAACCTATGTACTGATATGTCTCTGTAAGGGAATCAAGTGTGTCTAGACTGGCTTAATCATGGCAGCGAGAATCAGCTCAAACCCACAATAAAAAGGAATTTCAAAAAATATACAAAAAAACAGGGAAATTCTTTACAATTCATTCAGAGTTTCTGATGAAACCGGGAATGACCCTATCTACCATGACAGCTGGATGTGGCTTAAGGCTAAACACTTGGGATTGAGAGGATTGTTGAGATTGGGTGAGCAAATGCAGACCTTTAAAGCAAAAATGCATGGCCCCCATTCCATGGGTCCCAACTCTCCATGTTGAAGGGAATATTACTAGAGCTATAACATATACGGGAAACCTAGAGAATGGACACACTGTGAATACAAAAGGTTTCTAAAACTCAACGAATAGTCCCTCTCCTGGTGCTCCGGTTTGACTTTCCAACTGCTTTACTATCAATATCCCAAATTGGAGAGACAAACCCTTTAAACTCCTGGTTCGCACAGGTTGCCAATTTTGCAGAGGATGGAAGGCAAGAGGGAGAACCAGTGAGAGAGTAGCTGTTAGGCATTTGGAAGGGCACATGTCACTCTAATATTGCGGCAGGTAGAATAATTAACCAGAGACTCAGCCACCCACCGGGAACCAGTATAGGTCCTGAACCAAAATTTTGGACTTGCGTACAGCTCAAAAAAAACGAGTTGAAAAATGGAGCTGTGGGGCAAAGCAATTCACAAACTGGCAGACTAATAAAGGACAACTATCGTCCAAAAATCTGTTGAGGGAAGGCAACGAGGCGGACTTGAAAGCGAGGCAGAATAGCAGGAAACAGATTTCAAGAGGTATGTTGGAATCGCCTTTAAAGCACAGGAAGAGGGGCACAACTTCGACAATGACGCACTTGGCCACAAAGGGCGTATGCGTTTTCTCCTGAATATATTCAGGAGAAAACGCATCCACCATTTCGGCCAAGCAAGCAAGCGGGCAAAGCAAATCTGCACTACATAGAAGTATCACTTCCCACCGCTCAAAAGGGACATCCAAAAATGTTTAAAAACCTGAAAGGCAAGACAGGCCCTGGAGAAAAGGGAGCCTTGTCATGCTGATGGGCGGGATGTAAATTGCCAACTGCCTCACTGGAGGAGTGCATTGCACTCCCTAAAACAAGTAAACAACAGAGCTACAGAGCCAAGGGCACTTCCAGTCTACGGAATATACCTTGGGAAAACTGAAAATCAATAAGACAGAGCCACCCCCAAATTTAGGGCTGCACTGCTTACAAGAACCTCAACTTGTGTACACCTAAAATAACCAAGGAAATATTAAAATGGTTGAAAAAATTGTAGTACTTATGTACGATGGAATATACCTCAGCCATGAAATCAATGTCATAAGACCAGGAGCAGCAAAGTGAGTGGATTCAGGTACGATGATTCTAAGTGAAATAAGTCACACAGAAAAAGAAACTTATCATAAGATATCACTTATGAAGATCCTGTAAACATGGCTACACATGAACTGAGTTAGGAAAGAGAACAGAGTCTCACATTTAGAAAACACTCTTATGCCTGCTTAAGTGGAAAGGAGAGGTGGGGTGATGCATAAAACCAGAGTTTGATATAAGTACAGGTACCATTTCTAAAACCAACTGTGGAATAGACAAGACCTACACCTTCCTCAGTGAAAGGGACTCAAAACCCCATATTTCTCTCAGAGGAATAGATCTGACTAGTAAGAAACTTAAAACCTATGTATTGATATGTCTCTTTAAGGGAATCAAGTGTGTCTAGACTGGCATAAACATGACAGCGAGAATCAGCTCAAACCCACTATAAAAAGGAATTTCATAAACAAAACCAAAGAACAGGTAAATTCTTTACATTTCCTTCAGGATCTCTGATGAAACCTGGAATGACCCTATCTACAATGACAGCTGTATGTGCTATAAGGCTGGACACTTGGGACTGAGAAGATTGGTGATATTGGGTGAGCAAATGCAGACCCTTTAAAGCAAAAATGCATGTCCCCCATTCCATGGGTCCCAACTCTCCAGGTTGAAGGGAATATTACTACAGCTATAACATGTATGGGAACCCTAGAGAATGGACACACTGTGAATACAAAAGGTTTCTAAAACTCAACGAGTAGTCCCTCTCCTGCTGCTCCGGTTTGACTTTCCAACTGCTTTACTATCAATCTTCCTAATTGGAGAGACAGACCCTTTAAGCTCCTGGTTCGCACAGGTTGCCAATTTTGCAGAGGATGGAGGGAAGAGGGAGAACCAATGAGAGAGTAGCTGTTAGGCATTTGGACGGGCACATGTCACTCTAATTTCCCGGCAGGAAGAAGAATTAAGCAATGTCTCAGCCACCCACCGCGAACCAGTATAGGTCCTGAACCAAAATTTTGGACTTGCGTACAGCTCACAAAAAACGAGTTGAAAAATGGAGCTCAGGGGCACAGCAATTCGCAAAATGGCACAGTAATAAAGGACAACTATCGTCCAAAAATCTGTTGAGGGAAGGCAACGAGGCGGACTTGAAAACTAGGCAGAATAGCAGGAAACAGATTTCAAGAGGTACGTTGGAATCACCTTTAAAGCACAGGAAGAGGGGCACAACTTCGACAATGATGCACTTGGCCAAAACGGCGTATGCGTTTTCTCCTGAATATATTCAGGAGAAAACGCAAACGCCCTTTTTGGCCAAGCAAGCAATCGGGCAATGCAAATCTGCCCTACAAAGAAGTATCACTTCCCACCAGTCAAAAGGGACATCCACAAAATGTGTAAAAACCAGAAAGGCAAGACAGGGCGTGGAGAACAGGGAGCATTATTATGCTGATGGGCGGGATGTAAATTGCCAACTGCCTCACTGGAGGAGTGCATTGCATTCCCTAAAACAAGTAAACAACAGAGCTACAGAGCCATGGGCACTTCCAGTCTAGGGAATATACCTTGGGAAAACTGAAAATCAATAAGACAGAGCCACCCCCAAATTTAGGGCTGCACTGCTTACAAGAACCTCAACTTGGGTTCACCATAAATATCCCAGGAAATATAAAAATGGTTCAAAAAATTGTGGTACTTATGTACGATGGAATATTCCTCAGCCATGAAATCAATGTCATAAGACCAGGAGCAGCAAAGTGAGTGGATTCAGGTACGATGATTCTAAGTGAAATAAGTCACACAGAAAAAAGAAACTTATCATAAGATATCACTTATGAAGATTCTGTAAACTTGGCTACACATGAACTGAGTTAGGAAAGAGAACAGAGTCTCACATTTAGAAAACACTCTTATGCGTCCTTAAGGGGGAAGGAGAGTCTTGGTGATGCATAAAACCAAAGTTTGACATAAGCACAGGTACCATTTCTAAAACCAACTTTGGAATAGGCAAGACCTACACCTTTCTCAGTGAAAGGGACTCAAAACACCATATTTCATGCAGAGGAATAGATCTGACTAGTAAGAAACTTAAAACCTATGTATTGATATGTCTCTGTAAGGGTATCAAGTGTGTCTAGACTGGCATAAACATGGCAGCGAGAATCAGCTCAAACCCACTATAAAAAGGAATTTCAAAAACAAAACCAAAAAACAGGGAAATTCTTTACATTTCCTTCAGGGTCTCTGATGAAACCTGGAATGACCCTATCTACAATGACAGCTGGATGTGGTATAAGGCTGGACACTTGGGTATGAGAGGATTTGTGAGATTGGGTGAGCAAATGAAGACCCTTTAAAGCAAAAATGCATGGCCCCCATTCCAAGGGTCCCAACTCTCCAGGTTGAAGGGAATATTACTACAGCTATTAGAAGTGTGGGAAACCTAGAGAATGGAAACACTGTGAATACAAAATATTTCTAAAACTCAACGAATAGTCCCTCTCCTGGTGCTCCGGTTTGATTTTCCAACTACTTTACTATCAATCTCCCAAATTGGAGAGACAGCCACTTTAAGCTCCTGGTTCGTATAGGTTGCCAATTTTGCAGACGATGGAAGGGAAGAGGGAGAACCAATGAGAGAGTAGCTCTTAGGCATTTGGACGGGCACATGTCACTCTAATTTCCCGGCCTGAAGAAGAATTAACCAAAGTCTCAGCCACCCACCGGGAACCAGTATAGGTCCTAAACCAAAATTTTGGACTTGCGTACAGCTCACAAATACGAGTTGAAAAATTGAGCTCAGGGGCACAGTAATTCACAAACTGGCAGAGTAATAAAGGACAACTATCGTCCAAAAATCTGTTGAGGGAAGGCAACGAGGCGGACTTGAAAGCGAGGCAGAATAGCAGGAAACAGATTCCAAGAGGTACTTTGGAACCGCCTTTAAAGCACAGGAAGAGGGGTACAACATCGACAATGACGCACTTGGCCAAAAAGGGCGTATGCGTTTTCTCCTGTATATATTCAGGAGAAAACGCATATGCCCTTTATTGCCAAGCAAGCAAGCGGGCAATGCAAATCTGCACTACAAAGAAGTATCACTTCCCAGCGGTCAAAAGGGACATCCACAAATATGTAAAAACCAGAAAGGCAAGACAGGCCCTGGAGAACAGGGAGCCTTTTTATGCTGATGGGCATGATGTAAATTGCCAACTGCCTCACTGGAGGAGTGCATTGTGTTCCCTAAAAGAAGTCAACAACAGAGCTACAGAGCCAAGGGCACTTCCAGTCTAGGAAATATACCTTGGGAAAACTGAAAATCAATAAGACAGAGCCACCCGCAAATTTAGGGCTGCACTGCTTACAAGAACCTCAAATTGTGTACACCTTAAATATACCAGGAAATATAAAAATGCTTCAAAAATTTGTAGTACTTAGGTACTTTTGAATATCCCTCAGCCATGAAATCAATGTCATAAGACCAGGAGGAGCAAAGTGAGTGGATTCAGGTACGATGATTGTAAGTGAAATAAGTCACACAGATAAAGAAACTTATCATAAGATATCACTTATGAAGATCCTGTAAACATGGCTACACATGAACTGAGTTAGGAAAGAGAACAGAGTCTCACATTTAGAAAACACTCTTATGCCTCTTTAAGGGGGAAGGAGAGGTGGGGTGATGCATAAAACCAGAGTTTGATATAAGCACAGGTACCGTTTCTAAAACCAACTGTGGAATAGACAAGACCTACACCTTCCTCAGTGAAAGGGACTCAAAACCCCATATTTCCCGCAGAGGAATAGATCTGACTAGTAAGAATCTTAAAACCTATGTACTGATATGTCTCCATTAGGGAATCAAGAGTGTCTAGACTGGCATAAACATGGCAGCGAGAATCAGCTCAAACCCACTATAAAATGGAATTTCATAAACAAAACCAATAAACAGGGAATTTCTTTACAATTCCTTCAGGGTCTCTGATGAAACCTGGAATGACACTATCTACAATGACAGCTAGATGTGGCATAAGGCTGGACACTTGGGACTAAGAGGATTGGTGAGATTGGGTGAGCAAATGCAGACCCTTTAAAGCAAAAATGCATGGCCCCCATTCCATGGGTCCCAACTCTCCATGTTGAAGGGAATATTACTACAGCTATAACATGTACGGGAAACCTAGAGAATGGACACACTGTGAATACAAAAGGTTTCTAAAACTAAACGAGTAGTCCCTCTCCTGGTGATCCGATTTGACTTTCCAAATGCTTTACTATAAATCTCCCAACTTGGAGAGACAACCCCTTTAACCTCCTGGTTCGCACAGGTTGCCAATTTGGCAGAGGATGGAAGGGAAGAGGGAGAACCAATGAGAGAGTAGCTGTTAGGCATTTGGACGGGCACATGTCACTCTAATTTCCCGGTAGGAAGATAATTAAGCAATGTCTCAGCCACCCACCGGGAACTAGTATAGGTCCTGAACCAAAATTTTGGACTTGCGTACAGCTCACAAAAAACGAGTTGAAAAATGGAGCTCAAGGGCACAGCAATTCACAAACTGGCAGAGTAATAAAGGACAACTATCGTCCAAAAATCTGTTGAGGGAAGGCAACGATGCGGACTTGAAAGCGAGGCAGAATAGCAGGAAACAGATTACAAGAGGTACGTTGGAATCCCCTTTAAAGCACAGGAAGAGGGATACAACATCGACAGTGACACACTTGGCCACAAAGGGCGTATGCGTTTTCTCCTGAATATATTCAGGAGAAAACGCATACGCCCTTTTTGGCCAAGCAAGCAAGCGGGCAATGCAAATCTTCACTACAAACAAATATCACTTCACACCGGTCAAAAGGGACATCCACAAATATGTAAAAACCAGAAAGGCAAGACAGGCCCTGGAGAACAGGGAGCCTTGTTATGCTGATGGGCAGGATGTAAATTGCCAACTGCCTCACTGGAGGAGTGCATTGTGTTCCCTAAAACAAGTCAACAACAGAGCTACTGAGACAAGTGCACTTCCAGTCTAGGGAATATACCTTTGGAAAACTGAAAATCAATAAGACAGAGCCACACCCAAATTTAGGGCTGCACTGCTTATAAGAACCTCAACTTGTGTACAACTTAAATATCCAAGGAAATATAAAAATGGTTCAAAAAATTGTAGTACTTATGTACGATGGAATATCCCTCAGCCATGAAATCAATGTCATAAGACCAGGAGCAGCAAAGTGAGTGGATTCAGGTACGATGATTATAAGTGAAATAAGTCACACAGGAAAAGAAACTTATCATAAGATATCACTTATGAAGTCCTGTAAACATGGCTGCACATGAACTGACTTAGGAAAGAGAACAGATTCTCACATTTAGAAAACCCTCTTATGCCTGCTTAAGGGGGTAGGAGAGGTGGGGTGATACATAAAACCAGAGTTTGACATAAGCACAGGTACCATTTCTAAAACCAACTTTGGAATAGAGAAGACCTACACCTTCATCAGTGAAAGGGACACAAAACCCCATATTTCCCGCAGAGGAATAGATCTGACTAGTAAGAATCTTAAAACCTATGTATTGATATGTCACTGTAAGGGAATTATGTGTGTCTAGACTGGCATAAACTTGACAGCGAGAATCAGCTCAAACCCACTATAAAAAGGAATTTCAAAAACAAAACCAAAAAACAGGGAAATTCTTTACATTTCCTTCAGGGTCTCTGGTGAAACCTGGAATGACCCTATCTACAATGACAGCTGGATGTGGCATAAGGCTGGACACTTGGGACTGAGAGGATTGGTGAGATTGGGTGAGCAAATGGAGACCCTTTAAAGCAACAATGCATGGCCCCCTTCCATGGGTCCCAACTCTCCAGGTTGAAGGGAATATTTCTACAGCTATAACATGTATGGGAAACCTAGAGAATGGACACACAGTGAATACAAAAGGTTTCTAAAACTCAACGAATAGTCTCTCTCCTGGTGCTCCGGTTTGACTTTCCAACTGCTTTACTATCAATCTCCCAAATTGGAGAGACAGCCCCTTTAACCTCATGGTTTGCACAGGTTGCCAAATTTGCAGAGGATGGAAGGGAAGAGGGAGAACCAATGAGAGAGTAGCTCTTAGGCTTTTGGAGGGGCACATGTCACGCTGATTTCCCGGCAGGAAGAAGTATTAACCAAAGTCTCAGCCACCCACCGGGAACCAGTATAGGTCCTGAACCAAAGTTTTGGACTTGGGTACAGCTCACAAAATACGAGTTGAAAAACGGAGCTCAGGGGCACAGCAATTCACAAACTGGCAGAGAAATAAAGGACAACTATCGTCCAAAAATCTGTTGAGGGAATGCAACGAGGCGGATTTGAAAGCGAGGCAGAATAGCAGGATACAGATTTCAAGAGGTACGTTGGAATCACCTTTAAAGCACAGGAAGAGGGGCACAACTTCAAGAATGACGCACTTGGCCAAAAAGGGAGTATGCGTTTTCTCCTGAATATATTCAGGAGAAAACGCATACGCCCTTTTTGGCCAAGCAAGCAATCGGGCAATGCAAATCTGCACTACAAAGAAGTATCACTTCCCACCGGTCAAAAGGGACATCCCCAAAATGTGTAAAAACCAGAAAGGCAAGACAGGCCGTGGAGAACAGGGAGCATTGTTATGCTGATGGGCGGGATATAAATTGCCAACTGCCTCACTGGAGGAGTGTATTGCATTCCCTAAAACAAGTAAACAACAGAGCTACAGAGCCAAGGGCACTTCCAGTCTAGGGAATATACCTTGTGAAAACTGAAAATCAATAAGTCAGGGCCACCCCCAAATTTAGGGCTGCACTGCTTACAAGAAACTCAACTTGGGTACACCTTAAATATCCCAGGAAATATAAAAATGGTTCGAAAAATTGTGGAACTTACGTATGATGGAATATCCCTCAGCCATGAAATCAATGGCATAAGACCAGGAGCAGCAAAGTGAGTGGATTCACGTACGATGATTCTAAGTGAAATAAGTCAAAGAGAAAAAGAAACTTTTCATAAGATATCACTTATGAAGATCCTGTAAACATGGCGACACATGAACTGAGTTAAGAAAGAGAACAGAGTCTCACATTTAGAAAACACTCTTATGCCTGTTTAAGGGGGAAAGAGAGGTGGGGTGATGCATAAAACCAGAGTTTGATATAAGCACAGTTACCGTTTCTAAAACCAACTGTGGAATAGACAAGACCTACACCTTCCTCAGTGAAAGGGACTCAAAACCCCATATTTCCCGCAGAGTAATAGATCTCAGTAGTAAGAATCTTAAAACCTATGTATAGATATGTCTCCGTAAGGGAATCAAGTGTGTCTAGACTGGCATAAACATGGCAGCGATAATCAGCTCAAACACACTATAAAAAGGAATTTCAAAAACAAAACCAAAAAACAGGGAAATTCATTACAATTCCTTCACGGTATCTGATGAAACCTGGAATGACCCTATCTACAATGACAGCTGGATGTGGCATAAGGCTGGACACCTGGGGCTGACAGGATTGGTGAGATTGGGTGAGCAAATGCAGACCCTTTAAAGCAAAAATGCATGGCCCCCATTCCATGGGTCCCAACTCTCCAGGTTGAAGGGAATATTACTACAGCTATAAGATGTACGGGAATCCTAGAGAAAGGACACTCTGTAAATACAAAAGGTTTCTAAAACTCAACGAATAGTCCCTCTCCTGGTGCTCCGGTTTGACTTTCCAACTGCTTTACTATCAATATCCCAAATTGGAGAGACAAAACCTTTAAACTCCTGGTTCGCACAGGTTGCCAATTTTGCAGAGGATGGAAGGCAAGAGGGAGAACCAGTGATAGAGTAGCTGTTAGGCATTTGGAAGGGCACATGTCACTCTAATATTGCGGCAGGTAGAAGAATTAACCAGAGACTCAGCCACCCACCGGGAACCAGTATAGGTCCTGAACCAAAATTTTGGACTTGCGTACTGCTCAAAAAAAACGAGTTGAAAAATGGAGCTGTGGGGCAAAGCAATTCACAAACTGGCAGAGTAATAAAGGACAACTATCGTCCAAAAATCTGTTGAGGGAAGGCAACGAGGCGGACTTGAAAGCGAGGCAGAATAGCAGGAAACAGATTTCAAGAGGTACGTTGGAATCGCCTTTAAAGCACAGGAAGAGGGGCACAACTTCGACAATGACGCACTTGGCCACAAAGGGCGTATGCGTTTTCTCCTGAATATATTCAGGAGAAAACGCATCCACCATTTTCGGCCAAGCAAGCAAGCGGGCAAAGCAAATCTGCACTACATAGAAGTATCACTTCCCACCGCTCAAAAGGGACATCCAAAAATGTATAAAAACCAGAAATGCAAGACAGGTCCTGGAGAACAGGGAGCCTTGTTATGCTGATGGGCGGGATGTAAACTGCCAACTGCCTCACTGGAGGAGTGCATTGTGTTCCCTAAAAGAAGTCAACAACAGAGCTACTGAGCCAATTGCACTTCCAGTCTAGTGAATATACCTTGGGAAAACTGAAAATCAATAAGACAGAGCCACCCCCATATTTAGGGCTGCACTGCTTACAAGAACCTAAACTTGGGTACACCTTAAATATCCCAGGAAATATAAAAATGGTTCAAAATACTGTGGTATTTATGTACGATGGAATATCCCTCAGCCATGAAATCAATGTCATAAGACCAGGAGCAGCAAAGTGAGTGGATTCAGGTACGATGATTCTAAGGGAAATAAGTCACACAGAATAAGAAACTTATCATAAGATATCACTTATGAAGTTCCTGTAAACATGGCTACACATGAACTGAGTTAGGAAAGAGAACAGAGTCTCACATTTAGAAAACACTCTTATGCCTGCTTAAGGGGAAAGGAGAGGTGGGGTGATGCATAAAACCAGAGTTTGACATAAGCACAGGTACCATTTCTTTAATCAACTTTGAAATAGACAAGACCTACACCTTCCTCAGTGAAAGGGACTCAAAACACCATATTTCCCGCAGAGGAATAGATCTGACTAGTAAGAAACTTAAAACCTATGTATTGATATGTCTCTGTAAGGGAATCATATGTGTCTAGACTGGCATAAACGTAGCAGCGAGAATCAGCTCAAACTCACTATAAAAAGGAATTTCAAAAACAAAACCAGAAAACAGGGAAATTCTAACAATTCCTTCAGTGTCACTGATGAAACCAGGAATGACCCTGTCTACAATGACAGCTGGATGTGGCATAAGGCTGGACACTTGGGACTGAGAGGACTGGTGAGATTGGTTGAGCAAATGCAGACCCTTTAAAGCAAAAATGCATGGCCCCCATTCCATGGGTCCCAACTCTCCATGTTGAAGGGAATATTACTACAGCTATAACATGTACTGGAAACATAGAGAATGGACACACTGTGAATACAAATGGTTTCTAAAACTCAACGAATAGTCCCTCTCCTGGTGATCCGGTTTGACTTTCCAACTGCTTTACTATCAATCTCCCAACTTGGAGAGACAACCCCTTTAACCTCCTGGTTCGCACAGGTTGCCAGTTTGGCAGATGATGGAAGGGATGAGGGAGAACCAATGAGAGAGTAGCTGTTTGGCATATGGAAGGGCACATGTCACTCCAATTTCCCGGCAGGAAGAAGAATTAACCAGAGTCTCAGCCACCCACCGGGAACCAGTATAGGTCCTGAACCAAAATTTTGGACTTGCGTACAGCTCACAAAAAACGAGTTGAAAAATGGAGCTCAGGGGCACAGCAATTCACAAACAAGCAGAGTAATAAAGGACAACTATCGTCCAAAAATCTGTTGAGGGACGGCAACGAGGCGGACTTGAAAGCGAGGCAGAATAGCCGGAAACAGATTTCAAGAGGTACGTTGGAATCGCCTGTAAAGCACAGGAAGAGGGGCACAACTTCTTGAATATTGCACTTGGGCAAAAAGGGCGTATGTGTTTTCTCCTGAATATATTCAGGAGAAAATGCATATGCCCTTTTTGGCCAAGCAAGCAAGCGGGCAATGCAAATCTGCACTACAAAGAAGTATCACTTCCCACTGGTAAAAAGGGAATTCCAGAAAATATGTAAAAACCAGAAAGGCAAGACAGGCCCTGGAGAACAGGGAGTCCTGTTAGGCTAATGGGCTGAATGTAAATTTCTAAATGCCTTCTGGGGGAGTGCATTGTGTTCCCTAAAAAAATAAAAAACTGAGCTTCAGGGCCAATGGCAGTTCCAGTCTAGGGAATATACATTTGGAAAAATGAAAATCAGTAGGACAGAGCCACCCCAAAATTTAGGGCTGCACTGCTTTCACGAACCTCAACTTGGGTACACCTTAAATGTCCCAGGAAAGAAAAAAATGGTTCAAGAAATTGTGGTACTTACGTACGACTGAATATCCCTTATCCATGAAATCAATGTCATAAGGCCAGTAGCAGCAAAATGAGTGGATTCAGGTACAATGATTCTAAGTGAAATAAGTCACATTGAAAAAGAAACTTATCATAAGATATCACTTACAAAGGTCCTGTAACCATGGCTACACATGAACTGAGTTAGGAAAGATAACAGAGTAACAAATCTTATCATATGTTATCACTCATAGGGTGAATGTACACATGGCTACACATGAACTGGATTAAAAACCAACAGAGTCACACATTTAGAAAACAATCTTCTGCCTGCTTAAAGGAAAGCCGAGGTGGGGTGATGCATAAAACCACAGTTTTAAATTAACACAGATAGTGTTACCTAAACCAAGTATGTAATAGACAACACCTACTCCCCGCACAATGAACTGGACTCAACACCCCCTATTCATTGCAGAGGAATATATCTGACCCTAAGAATTTTAAAACATATATATTCTCGTGTCTCCATAAAGAAAGCATATGTGTGTATAATGGCATGAACACAGCACTGAAATTCAGCAAAACCACCTTATAAAAATAAGTTTCAAAAGCAAAATGCAAAAACAGTGAAACAGAGAGAAATCTAAAAATTTACGTTCAGGGCCTGTGATCCAACCTGGATTGACCACCTTTACACCCACAGCTGGATGAGACATAAGACTGGACACTTGGGGCTGACAAGATTGCTGAGGTTGTGTGAGCAAAAGAACGCCACTTAGAGCAATACTGTGTGCTACGCATTCTAGTGGTCTCAACTCTCCAGGTTTAAGGGAATATTCCTACAGTTAAAACATGCAAGGGAAACCCAGTGGATGGTACACTGTGTAATTAGGAAAGTTTCCTAAAAGGTACCTCATTTTTCCTTTCGTCGTGCTCGGCTTCACCATTCCATCTGCATTACTAAAAATCTCCCCACTTGGAGTGTCAGCGCCTTTACCCTCCTTTTATGCACAGTTTGCAAATTGTGCAGAGGATGAACAGGAAGAGGGGAAAGAAATGAGAGATGAGCTGTAGGTGTTTGGATGGGCACATATCACTCTACTTTCACATCAGGAAGAAGCATTAACCAAAGGCTCAGCCTGAAGCCCAGGAACCAGACTAGGGCCTAAAGCCATCCTGCGGTATTGCAGCCAGCTCACAAATAGGCAGTTTGAAAAATGGATATCAGGGGAACAGCAATTCACAAACTTGCAGAGTTATAAAGGACAACTATCATCCAGAAATATATTGAGGTAAGGCCGTGAAGAGGATTTGAATGCAAGGCAGAATTGAAGGAAACAGATTTCAAGAGGTACATTGGAGTCATCTTTAAAGCACATGAAAAGCGACAGAACTCCAACAACGTTGCCTTTGGCAGAAAAGGGAGTATGTGTATTTTCTTGAATATATTCGGGAAAAAATGCATACGCCCTTTTTGGCCAAGCAAGCCATCAGGCATTGAAAATCCACACTACATAGAAGTGTCCCTTACCTCCAGTCAAAAGGGCCATCCACAAATAGTGTGAAAACCACAAATGCAGGACAGGCCATGGAGAAAAGGGAGCCTGGTTACACCGATGGACAGGATGTAAATTGCCAACAGCCTCTCTGCAGAACTGTATGTTGTTTTCTAAAACAGAGCTACAGAGCATAGCACACTTCCACTCATGGGCGTGTATTTTGGGAAAACTAAAAATCCGCAACACACAGCCAGCGCAAAGTTTAGGGCTGCTCTGTTTACAAGAACCTCGACTTCGGTACACTTTAAATATCCCAGGAAAGGAAAAAAATGGATATAGGTGTTGTGGTACTTATATACAATGGAATGTCACTCAGACATAGAATCAATGTCATAAGGCCAATAGCAGCATAATGAGTGGCTTTAGGTACGATGATGCTAAGTGAAATGAGCCACAAAGAAACAGAAACTTATTGTAATATATCACTTATAGAGGGAATGTAAACATGGCTACACATGAACTGAATTTCAAAAGAGAACAGAGTTACACATTTAGAAAACACACTTATGCCTCCTTAAGGGGAATGGTGACGTGGGGTGATGTGTAAAAGCAGAGTTTGAAATTAGCACAGATACCATTCCATATACCAAATATGTAATAGACAAGACCTACTCCTTTCTCAATGAACTGGACACAAAACACCCTATTCACTGAAGAGGAATTTATCTGACTGGTAACAATCTTGAAACCTATGTATTTATATGTCTCCATAATGGAATCAAGTGTATGTAGATTGGCATAAACACAGATCAATGGAACAGGACAGAAAGCCCAGAGTTAAACCTACATACCTATGGCTATCTCATCTATGACAAAGGAGCTAAGGATATACAATGGAGAAAAGACAGTCTCTTCAGTAATTGGTGCTGGGAAAACTGGACCCCTACACATAAAAGAATGAAATTAGAACACTCCATAACACCATACACAAAAATAAACTCTAAATGGATTAGAGATCTAAATATAAGACCAGACACTATAAAACACTTAGAGGAAACCATAGGCAGAACACTCTATGACATAAATCACAGCAAGATCCTTTTTGACTCACCTTCTAGAGAAATGGATATAAAAACAGAAATCAACAAATGGGACCTAATAAAACTTAAAAGCTTTTACACGGTACAGGAAAACAAAAACAAGATGCAAAAACAACCCTCAGAATGGGAGAAAATATTTTCAAATGGAGCAATTGACAAAGGATTAATCTCCAAACTTTACAAGCACCTCATATAGCTCAATATCACAAAAACAAACAACCCAATCCAAAAACGGCCAGAAGACCTAAATAGACATTTCTCCAAAGAAGATATACAGATTACCAAGAAACACATGAAAGGATGCTGAACATCACTAATCATTAGAGAAATGCAAATCATAACTATCGTGAGGTATCACCACACAGCAGTCAGAGTGGCAATCATCAAAAAAATCTACAAAACAATAAATTCTGGAGAGGCCTTTATTGGAGAAAAGGGAACACACTTGCACTGTGGGTGGGAACGTAAGTTGATATGGGCACTAGGGAGAACAGTACGGAGTTTCCTCTAAATAACTAATAATAGAGGTACCATACGACACAACAATCCAACTACTGGGCATTTGCCTTGCGAAAACCATATTTCAAAAAGAGTAATGTACAAAAAAGTTCATTGCAGCTCTATTTACAATAGCTTGGACATGGAAGCAACCTAAGTGTCCATCGGCAGATGAATGGATAAAGAAGATCTGGCACATATATACAATGGAATATTACTCAGCCATAAAAAGAAGCAAAACTGAGTTATTTGTACTGAGGTGGATGGACTTAGAATGTGTCCTACACAGTGAAGTAAGTCAGAAAGGGAAAAACAAATACTGTATGTTAACAGAGATATACGGAATCTAAAGAAGAAAAAAAAGATTTTGAAGAACCTAGTGGCAGGACAGGATTAAGGACACAGACATAGAGAAAGGTCTTGAGGACACCGGAAGGGGGATGGGTAAGCTGAGACGAAGTGACAGAGTGGCATGGACATAAATACATTACCAAATGTAACACTGATAGCTACTGAGAATCAGCCACATAGAACAGGGAGATCAGCTCGGTGCTTTGTGACCACATAAAGGGGTGTGATATGGAATGTGGGAGGGAGATGCAAGAGGGAGGGGATCTGGTGATATTTGTATATGTATAGCTGATTCACTTTGTTATACAGCAGAAACTAACACTCCATTGTAAAACAATTATACTCCAATAAACGTGTAAAAGAAAAAAAAAGCAAAAGAAAGCCCAGGGATAAACCTACACACCTATGGTCAACTAATCTATGACAAAGGAGGCAAGACTATACAATGGAGATAAGACAGTCTCTTCAATCATTGGTGCTGGGAAATATGGACAGCTACATGTAAAAGAATGAAATTAGAACACTCCCCAACACCATACATAAAAATATATTCAAAATGGATTAGAGACCTTAATGTAAGACCGGACAGTATAAAACTCTGAGAGGAAAACTTACGAAGGATACTCTGACGTAAATCACAGCAAGATCTTTTTTGATCCACCTCCTATAGTAATGAAATAAAAAAGTAAACTAAACAGATGGGACCTAATGAAATGTAAAAGCTTTTGCAAAGCAAAGGAAACTACAAACAAGACGAAAAGACAACCCTCAGAATGGCAGAACATATTTGCCAATGAATCAATGGACAAATAATTAATCTCCAATATATATAAACAGCTCATGCAGCTCAATATTAATAAAACAAACAACCCAATACAAAAATGGAAGAAGATCTAAATAGACATTTCTTCCAAGAAGACATAGAGATGGCGAGTACGCACATGAAAATCTGCTCAACATCACTAATTATTAGAAAAATGGAAATCAAAACTACAATGAGGTATCACGTCACACCTGTTAGAATGGGCATCATCAGAAAATCTACAAACAACAAATGCTGGAGAGGGTGTGGAGAAAAGGAACCTTCTTCCACTATTGCTGGGAATGTAAATCGATATAGTCTCTATGGAGAACAGTATGGAGGTTCCTTAAAAAACTAAAAATAGAATTACCATATAATCCAGCAATCCCACTACTGGGCATATACCCAGAGAAAACCATAAATCAAAAAGACACATTCACCACAATGTTCATTGCAGTACTATTTACAATAGCCAGGTAATGAAAGCAACCTAAGTGTCCACAGACAGATGAATGGATAAAGATGTGGTACATATATACAATGGAATATTACTCAGCCATACATAGGAATGAAATTGGGTCATTTGTAGAGACCTTGATGGATCTAGAGACTGTCATACAGAGTGAAGTAAGTCAGAAAGAGAAAAACAAATATTGTATGTTAATGCATATATGTGGAACCTAGAAAAATGGTAAAGAGGAACCGGTTTCCAGGGCAGAGATAGAGACACAGATGTAGAGAACAAACATATGGACACCAAGGTGGGAACGACATGTGAGGGTGGTGGTGGGATGAATTGGGAGACTGGGATTCACATGTGCACACATATGTATAAAATAGATATCCAGTAAGAACCTGCTGTATAAAAGAAATAAATAAATTTTAAAAAAATTAAAAATAAATAAATAACATTTAATAAAATAAACCAAAAAACGTTTTTCCCTTCACATAGATGTCTTTATATTAATGCATTATTTCCATGTTTATATCTCCAAATTAAAAAAAAAAGAGGAATAAATAAAATCTACCTTGAACCAAAAAGAAAAAAAGAAAAAAAATAAATAAACAGAACCCCTCAGTTATACAGAGGATAATCGTATCAGGGTACTTGCTCCAGTTGTAAAAAATTCTTAAGTTGGTCAGAGGTGGGAAATCGTCTCCCATGCAGTGAGCAGCGCTCCCCCCCCACAAGGAAAATCCTCATTGCAAAGCTGGGGGACTGTGTCGAGGCATCTGTGAGTAAATGTGAGCTGAGCCCCAGTCCTGCTGCAGCTGAACTCTCCCCACCCTTTCCAGGTAAAACAGCTGAATATGTACAAGAACTTGCAAGCCTAGAGGAAGGGCTGTGGAGCCACACCAACGACAGCACGCATGCCGACTTGGTGCCTGCTGGCCAGCCAGGATGGTCCTGGCCCCAGATGCTCTTCTGGAAGCTTTCCATTTCCCTACCTGAGATACCCCTCCTGCCACGGCCCCCACTGCTTTTTTACTTCCTCACCTCTGCCTGGGGAGAAATTCCAGCGGCAGGTATGGGTGACACATCCTCTTCTTTAGCAGGTGGCAGCCTGGCAACTCCTGCAGAAAGTCCAGCAGAGCCCCACTCACACTGGGCCACCCACAAAGCCATGGCCCCTCACTCCCTCCCACCACCCCAGCCCCGACACTGCTGACGGGGCAGAGAATATGGCGTCAGGCACAGCTACAGGGGCTCTTGCTGACTGGAGAGGTGTTTATATTGACCTCAACCAAGGCACACCTGGGGAGGGCTGGCAGGCAGTGTCAGGCTGCCCAAATCAGCCAATCCTCACCCCTCAGGGGATCACAGTTGCAGAAAATGAACCTTGCTAAACGGGCCACGGCCAAGGAACAGGTGTGGGCTCTTGAGAGTCAGGATAGACAAGGGGCTTCAGCTGCGGCTTTTTTTCTCATCATTTTATCTGGTCCATGAGTGGAAAACAACTTCAAGAAGACCCTATACTAATGAGAGGAACCCAGGAGTCAGGGAGAGGAGTGATGGTGGGTGGAGACAGAGGCCTGGTGCCCTGGCTGCAGTGGAAGTGTCTGGAAGACCAGGCCGAGAGAGGCTGCACAGAGTGATAGCCAGGGTCACAGACCTGTCAGGGCTGCTGTTTGTTAGTTCAAGTCCTGCTCTGAGGCGTTCTTTGTCAGCTGTGAGCGACAGGTGAGCTGGGGTTTCTCTGCAATGTGGGCTATGTGCACAGTTCTTGTGTGTCCAGCCCTGCTTGGGTACCTGCCCAGGGGAGCTCCGTATCCTGGGAAGGGCCTGGATATGAGAGCCCAATGGGCTGCTGGATAACTGCACAGGTGAGCTCCATACCCTGGGAGGGACTTGACCACGAGGGCCCCGTGGGCTGTGGGGTGGGAGGTGCAGCCCAGGTGAGCTCCATATCCTGGGATTGGCCTTACCACGAGAGTCCCATTGGCTGCTGGGGACCTGGTAAAGGATATCAGGACAGTCAGTGAAGCCACTGGGGATATACATCCAGTAGCTCCTATTTCCTACACCCTGCTGGTCATTCTACCATCCACCAGGCCATGGCATTCTGTATTAGACTTCAATGATGCCTTCTTCTGTATTCCATTCATCTCAGAGTCACAAGGATTTTTGGTTTGTTAGTGGCAGGACACAACATGCAACCAAAGCAATAATGCTGGGCCGTCCTTCCCCAATGGTTCAAAAATACCCACACCATCATTGGGGAAATGTCCTCTAAAGACCTAAAAGTTCTACCTCTGTAAAAGGGAACCCTCCTTCAATATGCAGAGGACATTCTGATCGCCAGGCCTACTAAAGACGCCTCTGAACTACCTAGTCAAGAAAGGATAGAAGGTGTCCAAGAAAAAGGCTCAAATATCCCAGGCTAAGGTGACATGCCTAGGCTTCATTGTCACAGATATTCGGAGAAACACATCCCAGGATAGGGAAGAAGCCATTTGCAGCCTTACCTCTTCTAAAACTAGAAGACAGCTTAGGGGTTCCTGGGGAGGCCAAGGTTTTCTGCATCTGGATCCCTAACTACAGTCTAATAGCTGGGCCTCTACATGAAACACTGACACGAAAAGATGATGATCCTTTTGAATAGAATCCAGAAGCAGCCTTTCAAGAATGGAAAGAGCAGTCAATTCAGACCCTTGCCCAGGAACTCCCTAATTTAGCTAAACCCTTTGACCTTTACATACCCGGTCATAGGTTAATCGCCCTTGGAGCCTTAGTGCAAAAACTGGGACCACTTGAAATGGAGCAACACAAGAATGCCCTTCAGGTATGATAAACTATGGTCACCAAGGGCTTTGCCCACCGACTCATCAGGCCAGGATACTGGGGTATCTAAAAAGCTGAATCAGAAGCCCGCAAGGCCAGCTCCCTCCTAAGGGAAAAGGACCCCACGTGGTGATCCTAACCACCCATCATGCCCTGAAGTTGAAGGGGTCGCTCTGTGGACACACTGACCTCGAGTGAGGAGGCCCTCCAACTCCAACCTCCAGAGAGACAAACGGGGGCCACAGGCCACCAAAATGACTCGTGTGACCATCACTTGACCTGGAGTTTCTCTCAGAAAACAACAAGACTGTGCCCCGAAAGAGCAGACTACTGCTTGAAGGACTTACTGCACCCAGAGGGGAGCTAATAAGCTTGGCGGGGGAAACATATATCATGCTTTCACCATAGAAAGCCCTACAGACACCGCGGTAATGGTGGTCAATATGACCGGCTGGACTGCTGGCTACTTCTAAAGGCCGTTGACTCAGTGGACGTCATGGTCCTGGATCACCACTGACCCTTGACTGTCTGGGAGTTGTGTGGGCAGGGCTCTGACACATGGTGCTGTGTGTACATTAATTCAGGGACCTAATTAAAGAAAGCACAGACTAGTGGTCAGAGCATCTAGGCTGGCAAAAAACGTCAGCCTAAGGTCGCCGAACAAATGTGGGGTGGGGTGATACCTGCCACTGCAGCATCTCTGCGCATCTCTTTCCTGGACCCTTAAAGGTCATTAGAATCTATAACACTTCCAATGCTGGTGCTCAGGCGGACGAGAAGTGAGGCAGGAGTCCTTGGGACAATCAACCTCACCTGGAGGGTGGTGGGGAGACGTTTTGCCCCTCCCCCCATGTATCAGGGCTCCCACCACAGCATGAAGCAGTTACAAAAGAGGGGTCTGCACCCTCAACACCCCAAGAATGAGGAACAGAACCAAAAGCCGAGGAGGTGTTCATCTCCGGCAACGTTCATTAAAAACTCCTGGGAGATAAAAAGAGAATCTGGGCAATAAAATAAAGTCTAACCTGTTTTTCCTTTGTGCTTTGTCTAATTTCACGTGCTCCTAGGGTTCCGCATGCAGAGGTCCCACACCCGGCACTTCAGACCTGATTTCCTAGTGCAGAATGGCTGGGTCGACACCTCAGCTAGGGGGGTCCCATGCAGACTCCGCGGCATAGAGCCTGAGCTGCAGCCAACCCAGCCCTCGAGAGCTCCATCCCCTCCCTCCCACTGACGCTGCCGGGATCCCTACACAGCAGCCCAGCCCACAGCCCGTGGGGTAGTGCACGCTCTCACCTCTCCTTTCTGTTTTCAAAATAATGTTTCCATTGCTTCTGAACCAAACTCAGTCTTGATCTGTTGGCTCCAATGACACTGGGCACGGGGACTCCTGTTGGGGTCCACTCTGGAGGATCAGTAACAGAAATTGAGAACATTGTAACTTTAATGAACAGATGTGTGAGCCAAACTGTAGTTAACATTGAGCAGTGTATATCGCTCGGGTAAAATAAGATGTTTCTAAGACTTACATTTGAAATTTCCATCACCTTCCTATAAGCAAGTTCAGTGAAGACGTTGGTCTTATTTGTCAGGTCAACATTAGAGAAATGAAGTGATTTATTTCCATGGATGTACATCGAATACTCTTGGCTGAAGCTTCAATCGTGTTTTCAATGCTTTTCCATTGAAAATGATACCTCTCTTTCAGCTCCCCCATTTCTGAGAAGTATAAAATCTTATAATTTATTATTACCAAAGGGGAAAGGTAGGAGAAGGGATAAATTAACAGTTTGGGATTAACACATACACACTGCTATGTATAAAATAGATCATCAACAAGGAACTACTGTATAGCACAGGGAACTACACTGAATATTTTGCAATAACCTATAAGGGAAAATAATCTGAAAAAGAATAGATATTTTTATTGACATCATCTATCAATGACAGACAAAATGTAACCTAAGCAAGGCCAATGGTGAGCGCTTCTGACCCTGAAGATTTCAATCATCTAAAGTTTGGGCTCTGCCTATTTCCCAAGGCCCTTAATGGACATGCGTGTAGCCGTAGCCTAAAAATTCCCCAGTTTGGGGTTCGGGGAGGCACTGATTTGGAAAAATCCCTGGTGTTCTCCTTACATGCATGGGACCCTTCCTACAGCTAAAACATGCCTGTCACACCTAGAGGATAGTATACCATTTGATCGGAAAGAATTTGGAAAAGGCACCTCATCTCCTCATCGCCTGGTGCTTCGGTTCACCCCTCCAGCATCTTTCCTAACAACCTCCTCACTTGGGCATATCAGCGCCGTCAACATCCTGTTGCACACAGTTTGGAATTTGTCCAGAGGATGAAGCGGAAAGATGAGAAAAATTTAGAGACAAGTCTTAGGTGTTCGGACAGGCACATGCCACTCTAATTTTCAATCCGGAAGACAAATTCATCAAAGGCTAGAATTGCCCACGGAAACAGAATAGGGCTAGAGGAAATCCCGCTGTTTTGTGTCCAGTTTCCATAAACACAAGTTGAATAATGGAACTCAGGGTCACTAAAATTCATGAAACTGCAGAGTTGAAAATATCTATCGTCGAAAAATATCTTGAGGTAAGTCACAGAAAAGGACTTGTAAGCAAGGGAGAGTGGCTGGAAACATATTTGAACAGGTAGAAAGGACTCCCCGTTAAAGTACAAGAAAAGGGTCTGAACTTCGCCAATGATGCTGTTGGCCAAAAAGGGCGTATGCATTTTTTCTGAATATATTCAAGTAAAGGCCATACACACTTTTTATCCAACCAAACAGGTGGACACTGGAAATCAATACTACAAAATGTATCACTTCACATCAGTCAGAAGGGCCATCCACGTAAAGTGTAAACACCAGAAATGCAGGACAGGGCAAGGAGAAAAGGGAGCCCTGTGAGGCTGATAGTGGAAATGCAATTTGCCAACAGCCACTCTGGCGAAGTGTATTGTGTTTGCTAAAACATCTAAAAAATGAGCTACAGAGCATAGGGCACTTGCACTCATGGGCGTATACCTTGGGGAAAACAAAAATCGACAGAAAACAGGCACCCCAACGTTTACCACCTCTCTGTTAAAAAGGGCCTCAACTTGGATATAACCAAAATGTCCCTGGAAGGATAAAATGGATAAAAGAGATGGGGTACTTATGTAGAGTCGAATATGACTCATCCAGAAATCAATGAAATAAGGCCAGTTGGAACAACTCTGGAGGAGTTACATACGATCATTCTAAGTGACATATGTCAGAAAGAAAAAGACACATATCATAAGATGTCACTTAAAGGTGGAATCACAAATGGCTACACATGAAATAAATTACAATACAGAAACATAGTCAAATATGTAGAAAATAGACATAAGGCTGCTAAATGGGAAAGGTGGGGAATGGTGAGGTATTATCCAGGAGGTTGAAATTAGCAAAGATACCATTCCAAGTACCAAATTGAATAACTGACAAGGCCTACACGGTACCTCAAAGAACTGCACTCAGTCCACTCAAGTCACTGGAAAATAATACATATGACTGGTAAACATCTGAAAAGGAATTTATTGTTGTCGCACAGTACATGAATCAAGTGGATGTACAGGAGCAAAAAACAGAGTTTTGAAAATCAGCTGTAACCAATATAAAAATAAATTTAAAAATATTTATTAAAACAGTGAGACAGACAAAAATTCTTACAACTTTTGTTGAAGGTCTACGATGTAACATGAATTGAACACATGTAGACCCACAGCAGGATGATATATAAGGCTGGAAGCTATGCACGCTAAGAGATGTTAGAGAGGCTTGGTGAGAAAATGCAGACCTTTTAAAGTAATACTGCCTGGTACCCATTCCATGGGTCCCAAATCTGCAGGTTCAAGGGAATCTTCTGACAGTGAAAACATGCCTGGGAAACTGAGATGAATGTACACCATGTGCTCAGGAAAAGGTGTCTAAAATGCACCTCATTTTTGATCTCCTGGTGCTGAGGTTCGCCATTCCAGCCACATTACTAACAATCTCCCCACTTGGAGAATCAGCACCTTTAACCTCCTGTTTTACACAGTTTTCAATTTGTGCAGAGGATAAATGGGAAGAGGGGGAACCAATGAGAGGTTAGCTGTAGGAGTTTTGACAGGCACATGCCACTCCATTTTCCCATTAGGAAGAAGAATTAACCAAAGGCTCAGCCTGCCTCCCCAGAACCGGAATAGGGCCGGAAGCAATCCAATGGTTTGGCATACAACACACAAAAAAAGCGAGTTGCAAAATGCAGCTCAGGAGCAGACAATTCAAAGACCTGCAAAGATATAAATGATAACCAACGTCCAAAAATATATTCAGGTAAGGCAACGAAGAGGATCTGAATGAGAGGCAGAATTGCAGGAAACAGATTTCAAAAGGTAGATTCTACTCACATTTAAAGCATATGAAAAGCAGCAGAATTTCTAAAATGATGCAGTTGGGCAAAAGGGTGTATCTGTTTTTTTTGTGAATATCTTCAGGAAAAAGACACAGACAGAGATTTTGGCCAACCAAGCAAGAGGGAAATGCATATCCGCACAACAAAGAAGTCTCAATTTCCACTGCTCAGAAAGGCCATCCAAAAAATGTGTACAAACCAGAAATGCAGGAGAGGCCATGGGAAACAGGGAGCCAAGTCACGCTGATGGGTGGGGTATAAATATCCAAGAGCCACTCTGAAGAAGTGTATGCTGTTTCCTAAAACATCTAAAATACAAAGCCCCCGAGCAAAGGGGACTTCAACTCATGGGCATATAACTTGGGAAGACTAAATATCAATAAGACACAGGCACCCCAAAGTTTAGGGCTGCTCTGCATACAAGAACCTCAACTTTGGTACACCTAAAATATCCCAGGAAAAACAGAAATGCATAAAGAACTCGTGGTAATTTTGTACAACGGAATATCACTCAGACATGAAATCAATGTATATAAGGCCAGTAGCAGCATAATGAGTTGATTTAAGTATGATGATTCTAAGGGAAATTAGTCACACAGAAAAAAGAATCTTATCATAAGATATCACTTATAGAGGAAATGTCAATATCACAACACATGAACTGAATTAGGAAAGAGAACAGAGTCTCAAATTTAGAAAAAAAAATCTTATGCCTGCTTCAGGAGAAAGGAGAGGTGGGGTGATGCATAAAACCAGAGTTTGATATTAACACAGGTACCATTCCATAATCCAAATACAGAATAGACAAGACATACAACTTCCTCAGTGAATGGGACTCAACACCCCTATTTCCCGCATAGGTGTATATCTGACTAGTAAAAATCTTAAAACCTATGTATTAATATGTCTTCGTAAGGGAACCAATTGTGTGTAGACCGGCATAAACAAGTTAGTGACAATCAGCTCAACCCCATTATAAACATGAATTTCAAAAACAAATCCAAAAAACAGCGAAATTCTTACACAATTCCTTCAAAGGTTCTGATGAAACCTGGAATGACCCTATCGGCAAAGACAGCTGGATGAGACATAAGGCTGGAGACTTGGGACTGAGAGGACTGGTGAGATTGGGAGAGAAAATGCAGACCCTTAAACTAGTAATGCATGCAACCATTCCATGGGTCCCAAATCTCCAGGTAGAAGGGAATATCACTACAGTTATAACATGTATGGGAAACCTAGAGAATGGACAACCTGTCATGGCAAAAGTTTCTAAAACTCTCCTAATTTTTCTTCTCCTTCTGCTCCAGTTTGGTATTCCAACTGCTTTACTATCAATCTCCCAACTTAGGAGAGTCAGCCCCTATAACCTCCTGGTGCACACAGTTTGCTAATTGTGCAGAGGATGAAAGGGAAGAGGGAGAACCTATCAGAGAGTAGATGTAGGCATTTGGACGGGCACATGTCACTCTAATTTCCCGTCAGCAAGAAGAATTAACCAAAGCCTCAGCCACCCACAGGGAACCAATATAGCCACCCCTGGAACCAGTATAGGTCCTGAAGCAAAATTGCGGATTTGCGGCCAGCTCACAAAAATGGGATTTGAAAATTGGGGCTCAGGGGCACAGCAATTCACAAACCTGCAGAGTTATAAAGGACTACTCTCTTCCAAAATCTCTTGAGGGAAGGTAAAGAAGGGTACTTGAAAATGAGGCAGAATTGCACAAAACATATTTCAAGAGGTAAATTGGAATCGCCTTTAAAGTACAGGAAAAGCATCACAACTTGGACAGTGATGCCGTTGGCCAAAAAGGGCGTACGCCTTTTCTCCTGAATATATTCAGGAGAAAACGCATACGCCCTTTCTGGCCAATTAAGGAAGCACACAATGCAAATGCACACTACAAAGAATTGTCACTTCCCACCAGTCAAAAGGGACATCCAAATATCTGTAAAAAACAGAAAGGCAAGAGAGAGTTGACAAGGGCATGAAGCAATGTGATCCCAATGGTTATGGAGGAATGTAATGACAAGCACATGGAGCATTGCGATGACAAGATTATGTAGCCTTTTGCTGACAAAGGCAAGGAGCATTGTGATGACAAGCTTCATGGAGCACTGTGATGACAAGTGTCACGGAGCATTGTGATTACAGGGATCATGGAGCATTGGGATGACAAGGGCATGGATCACTGTGATGACAAGGGTCATGGAGCATTTTGATGACAAGAGTCCCAGATCGTTGTGTTGTCAGGGTTCATGGAGCGTTGTGATGACAGTGGTCATGGAGCATTGTGATGACAGGGGTCATGGAGCATTGTGATGAGAAGGTGAAGGAGCATTGGGCTGAAAATGCTCATGGAGTATTGTGATGAAAGGGGTCATGGAGCATTGTGATGACAAGGTACTGGAGCATTGTGATGAGAAGTCCATGGAGCCTTGTGATGACAAGTCTCAAGGAGCATTCTGATGAAAAGGGGCATTGGGCATTGTGATTACAGGAGTCTTGGAGCATTGTGATGACAAGGGCATGAAGCATTAGGATGAGAAGGCCATGGAGCGTTCTGATGTCATGCATCATGGAGCTTTGTGATGACAAGGGCATGGAGCATTGTGATTACAGGGTTCTTGGAGCACTGTGATGAAAAGGGTATGGATCATTGTCATGAAAAAGGCATGGAGCCTTGTCATGACAGGGTTCAAGGAGCATACTGAAGACAAGTGTCAGGGAGCATTGTGATGACAAGGGTATTGAGAATTGTGATGACAAAGGTCATGGAGCATTGTGATGAGAAGAAATGGATAATTGTTATGACAAGTGTCATGGGGCGTTGTGATGATAAGTGTTATGGAACATTGTGATCACAAGGATTTGGAGCATTGTGATGACAGAGGTCATGGAGCATTTTGATTTCATTGTGATGACAATAGCCTGAACCATTATGATGTTGCACATGGTGCATTGTGATGACAGGGTTCATGGAGCATTGAGATGAAAAGGGGCATGGATTATTGTTATTACAGGAGTCTTGGAGCATTGTGATGACATGGGCATGGAGCATCATGAATGAGAAGGCCATGGATCATTCTGATGACATGCGTCATGGAGCTTTGTTATGACAAGGGCATGTAGCATTGTGATTACAGGGTTCTTGGAGCATTGTGATGACAAGGGTCATTGAGCCTTGTGATGACAAGGCTGTGGAACATTGTGATGGCAGTGGTCATGAAGCATTGTTATGACAGGGGTAATGGAGCATTGTGATGAGAAGGGCATGGAGCATTGGTCTGAAATGTTTCATGGATTATTGTGATGAGAGTGGGCATGGAGCATTGTGATGACAAGGACACTGAACACTGTGATACATGGGTCATGGTGGATTGTAATGACAAGGGCATGGAGCATTGTGATGAGAACGGCATCGGGCATTGTGATGACAAGCATCATGGGGCTTTGTGATGACAAGGGCATGGAACAATGTGATGAGAGGGTTCATGGAGCATTGTGATGAAAATGACTTGGAGCATTTTGATGACAGGGGCATGGAGCATTGGTCTGATAAGTTTCATGGATAATTGTGTTGAGAGTGGGCATGGCACATTGGGATGATAAGGGCATGGAGCATTGGGAAGACAAGGTCATAGAATATTGTGAAGACAGGTGTCTGGGAGCATTGTGATGACATATTTCATGGCCCATTGTGATGACATTGGCATGGAGCATTGTGATGCCAAGTGTTATGGAGGATTGTGATGACAAAGGTAATGGAGCATTGTGATGACAAGGGCTTGGAGCATTGTGATGACAAGAGCATGTAACACTGTTATGAGAACTGTCATGGAGCATTGTGATGACAAGGACATGGAGAATTTTGATAACAAGGTACATGGAGTATTGTGATGATCAGGGCATGGATCAGTGTGATTGCAAGACCGTGGAGCACTGTGATGAGAAGACCATGGATAATTGTGATGACGAGCATCATGGAGCACTCTAATGACAAGGGGCATGGAGCATTGTGATGACACGGGTCATGGATCATTGTGATGACAAGTGTCCCGGAGCATTCTGATGACAAGCTTGTGGAGTATTGTGATGACAATGGCATGGAGCATTGTGATGAAAAGGGCATGGATCATTGTGATGAAAAATGCATGGAGACTTGTCATGACAGTGTTCAAGGAGCATACTGACGACAAGTGTCAGGGAGCATTGTGATGACAAGTGTATTGAGAATTGTGATGACAAAGGTCATGGAGCATTGTGATGAGAAGTCCATGGATAATTGTGATGACCAGCGGCATGGGGCGTTGTGATGGCATGTGTTATGGAACATTGTGATCACAAGGGGTTGGAGCATTGTGATGACAGAGATCATGGAGAATTTTGATTTCATTGTGATGACAATAGCATGAAGCATTATGATAGTGGGCATGGTGCATTGTGATGACAGGGTTCATGGAGCAATGAGATGAAAAGGGGCATGGAGCATGGTGATTACAGGTGTCTTGGAGCATTGTGGTGACAAGGGTCATGGAGCCTTGTGATGACAAGGCCGTGGAACATGGTGATGGAAGGGGTCATGGAGCATTGTTATGACAGGGGTAATGGAGCATTGTGATGACAAGGGCATGGAGCATTGGGCTGAAAATATTCATGGAGTATTGTGATGACAGGGGTCATGGAACATTGTGATGACAATGGAATGGAGCACTGTGATGACAAGTTCCTGGAGCATTGTGATGAGAAAACCATGGAGCCTTATAATGAAAAGTCTCATGGAGCATTCTTATGAAAAGGGGCAGGGAGCATTGTGATTGCAGTGGTCTTGGAGCATTGTGATGACAAGGGCATGGAGCATTGTGATGAGAAGGCAATGGAGCATTCTGACAGGCGTCATGGAGCTTTGTGATGACAAGGGCATGGAGCATGGTGATTACAGGGGTCTTGGAGCATTGTGATGAAAAGAGCATGGATCATTCTTATGAAAAAGACATGGAGCCTTGTCATGACAGGTTTCAAGGAGCATACAGACAACAAGAGTCAGGGAGCATTTTGATGACCAGTGTATTGAGCACTGTGATGACAAAGGTCATGGAGCATTGTGACGACAAGGACATGGAGTATTGTGATGACAAGCACATGGAGCTTGCTATGACAGGGGTCATGGAGCATTGCGATGACAAGTGCATTGAGAATTGTGATGACAAAGCATGTAACACTTTGATGAGAAGTGTCATGGAGCATAGTGATGCCAGGAACGTGGAGAATTGTGAAGACAGGGACATGGAGCAGTGTGATGACAAGGGCATGGACCATGGTGATGGCAAGACCGTGGAGCATTGTGATGAGAAGACCATGGATAATTGTGATGACAAGCCTCATGGAGCACTGTAATGACAAGGGGTGTGGAGCATTGTGATGACAGGGGTCATGGAGCATTGTTATGACAGGGGTAATTGAGCATTGTGATGAGAAGTGCACGGAGCATGGGTCTGAAATATTTCATGGATTATTGTGATGAGAGTGGGCATGGAGCATTGTGATGACAAGGGCACGGAACACAGTGATACATGGGTCATGGAGGATTGTAATGACAACGGCATGGGGCATTGTGATGAGAAGGCCATGTAGCATTCTGATGACATGCGTCATGGAGCTTTGTGATGACAAGGGCATGGAGCATTGTGATTACACGGTTCTTGGAGCTTTGTGATGACAAGGGTCATGGAGCCTTGTGATGACAAGGCCGTGGAACGTTGTGATGGCATGGGTCATGGAGCATTGTGATGACAAGGGCAGCAGCATTGTTCTGAAATTTTTCATGGATTATTGTGATGAGAGTTTGCATTGAGCATTGTAATGACAAGGGCACGGAACACAGTGATACATGGGTCATGGAGGATTGTAATGACAAGGGCATGGAGCATTGTGATGAAAAGGGCATCGAGTAGTGTGATAAATGTCATGGAGCTTTTTGATGACAATTGCATGGATCAATGTGATGAGAGGGTCCATGGAGCATTGTGATGACAATGGCATGGAGCATTGTGATGCCAAGGGTCATGGAGCTTTGTGATGACAAAGGTCATGGAGCATTTTGATGACAAGGGCGTGGTGCCTTGTGATGAGAAGGGCAGGGAGCATTGTGATGACAGGGTCATGGAGCATTTTGATGCAAAGGGTCATGGAGCATTTTGATGAGAGGGGTTATGGAGCAATGTGATGTCAGGGGTCATCGAACATTGTGATGATAAGTGCATGTAGCATTGTGATGACAGGAGTCATGGAACATTGTGATGACAGCGGTGAGGGAGTACTGTGATGAATAGTGATGGAACATTGTGATATCAGTGGTGAGAGAGCATTTTGATGAGAAGTGCATGGAGCAGTGTGATGACAAGGTATAAGGGGCATTGTGATGACAAGATTGTGGAGCACTGTGATGACAAGCGCATGGCACATTGTGATGACAAGGGTCATGGAGCATTGTGCTGACAAGCCCATGGAGCATTGTGATGACAAGGATCATGGAGCATTGTGTTGAGAAAGGCATAGAGCATTGTGATGACATGGGTCAAAGAGCATTGTGATGAAAACTTCATGGAGCACTGCGGTTAAAAAGTCATAGAGACTGTTGATGATGAAGGCATGGACCATTGTGATGACAAAGGTCATGAAGCATTGTGATGACTGGAGTCACGGAGCATTGTGATGACAGGGGTCATGGAGCATTGTGATGACAAGGGCATGGAGCGTTGGTCTAATAAGTTTCATGGATTATTGCGATGACAGTTGGAATGGCACACTGTGATGGCAAGTGAATGGTGTATTGTGATGACAAGGTCATGCAGTATTATGAAGACAGGTGTCAGGGAGCATTGTGATGACATATGTAATGGCCCATTGTGATGACAGTGGCATGGAGCATTGTGATGCCAAGTATCATGGAGGATTCTGATGACAAAGATAATGGAGCACTGTGATGACAATGGCTTGGACTATTGTGATGACAAGGGTCAGGGAGCATTGTGCCAACAAGTACATGGAGAATTGTGATGACAAGGGTCATGGAGCATTCTGATGACAATCTTGTGGAGTATTTTGATGACAATGGCATGGAGCATTGTGATGAAAATGGCTTGGGACATTGTGATGAAAAATGCATGGAGCCTTTTTGTGACATGGTTCAAGGAGCATTCTGACGACAAGTGTCAGGGAGCATTGTGATGACAAGTGTATTGAGCATTGTGATGACAAAGGTCATGGAGCATTGTGACAATAAGGGCATGGAGTATTGAGATGACAGGCGTCATGGAGAGTTGTGATGACAAGTGTTATGGAACATTGTGATCACAAGAGTTTGGAGCATTGTGATGACAGAGGTCATGGATCATTTTGATTTCAAGGAGCATGGAGCATTGTTATGACAAGGGCATGAAGCAATGTGATCCCAAGTTTCATGGAGGATCGTGATGACAATGGTAATGGAGTATTGTGATGACAAGCGCATAGAGCATTGTAATGACAAGGTCATGTAGCATTTTGCTGACAAAGGCATGGAGCACTGTGATGACAGGTGTCATGGAGCACTGTGATGACAAACATCACGGAGCATTGTGAATACAGGGGCCATGGAGCATTGGGATGACAAGGGAATGGATCAATGTAATGACAAGGGTCATGGAGCATTGGGCTGGAAATGTTCATGTGCTATTGTGATGACAGGGGTCATGGAGCATTGTGATGACTAGGGAATGGAGCATTGTGATGACAAGAGTCCCTTATCATTGTGTTGTCAGGTGTCATGGAGCGTTGTGATGACAGTGGTCATGGAGCATTGTGATGATATGGGTCATGGAGCATTGTGATGAGAAGGTCATGGAGTATTGGGCTGAAAATGTTCATGGAGTATTGTGATGACAGGGGTCATGGAGCATTGTGATGATAAGGGAATGGAGCATTTTGATGACAATATCCTTGAGCATTTTGATGAGAAGACCATGGATTCATGGGATGACAAGTCTCATGGAGCATTCTGATGAAAAGGGGAATGGAGCATTGTGATTACAGGTGTCTTGGAGCATTGTGATGACAATGGCATGGAACATTGTGATGAGAATGCCATGGAGCATTCTCATGACATTTGTCATGGAGCTTTGTGATGACAAGGGCAAGGAGCATTGTGATTGCAGGGGTCTTGGAGCATTGTGATGAAAAGGGCATGGAACATTGTGATGAAAAAGGCATGGAGCCTTGTCATGAAAGGGTTCAAGGAGCATACTGATGGCAAGAGTCAGGGAGCATTGTGATGACAAGTTTATTTAGCATTGTGATGACAAATGTCATGGGGCATTGAGATGGGAAGACCATGGATAATTGTGATGAGTAGCCTCCTGGGGCATTGTGATGACAAGTGTTATGGAACATTGTGATCACAAGGGTTTGGAGCATTGTGATGACAGAGGTCATGGAGCATTTTGATTTTATTTTGATGACAATAGCATGAAGCATTATGATGATGGGCATGGTGCATTGTGATGACAGGGTTCATGGAGCATTGTGATGAAAAGGGGCATGGATCATTGGTCTGAGAAGTTTCATGGATTATTGTGATGACATTGGGCATGGCACATTGTGATGACAAGGGCATGGAGCATTGTGATGACAAGTTCATGGAGTATTGTGAAGACAGGTGTCAGGGAGCATTGTGATGACATATTTCATGTTCCATAGTGAAGACAATAGAACGGAGCATTGTGATGCCAAGTGTCATAGAGGATTGTTGTGACAGTGGTAAAGGAGCATTGTGATGACAAGGGCATGGAGCATTGTGATGACAAGGGCCAGTGATAACTTTAATTTCCAGTTCGTGAAACATTGTGATGGCAAGCGCATGGAGCTTCCTATGACAGGGGTCATGGAGCATTGTGATGACAAGTGCATGGAGTATTGTGATGACAAGAGCATATAACATTGAGATGAGAAGTGCCATGGAGCACTGTGATGACAAGGACGTGGAGCATTGTGAGGACAAGGGACATTGAGCTATGAGATGACCAGGGCATGGAGCATTCTGATGGCAAAACCGTGGAGCATTGTGATGTGAAGACCTTGAGTAATTGTGATGACGAGCATCATGGAGCACTGTAATGAAAAGGGGCATGAAGCACTGTGATGATTGGTGTCAGGGGGCATTGGGAGGACAGGGGTCATGGAGCATTGTGATAACAAGAGCATGTAATGTTGTGATGAGAAGTGTCATGTAGCATCGTGATGACAAGGACGAGGAGAATTCTGATGACAAGGGACATGGAGCATTGTGATAACTAGGGCATGGTGCAATGTGATGACAGGGGTCATGGAGCATTATTATGACAAGGGCCATGGTGCATTCGGACACAAGATATCACTTATGAAGGGAATGTAAACATGGCTACATATGAACTGAATTAGGAAACAGAACAGAGTCTCAGATTTAGAAAACACTCTTATGCTTGCTGAAGGGGAAAGGAGAGGTGGGGAGATGCACAAAACCAAGGTCTGATATTAGCACAGGTACCGTTCCATAATCCAAATACAGAATAGACAAGAACTACTCCTTCCGTAGTGAACGGGACACAAAACCCCTATTTCCAGCAGAGGAATATATCTGACTACTAAGAATCTTAAAATCAGTGTATTTATATGTCTCTGTAAGGGAATCAATTTTGTCTAGACCGGCAAAAACAAGTCAGGGAAAATCAGCTCAACCCCATTATAAAACAGAATTTGAAAAACAAAACAAAAAAAAAAAAAACAGCGATATTCTTACACAATTACTTCAAGGGCTCTGATGCAACCTGGAATGACACTATCTACAACAACAGCTGGAAGAGACATAAGGCTGGACACATGGGACTGAGGGGATTGGTGAGATTGCTGGCGAAAATGCAGTCCCTTTGAAGCCATAACGCGTGCCACCCATTCGATGGGTGCCAACTCTCCAGGTTGAAGGTAATATTACTAGAGCTATAAAATGTACGGAAAACCTAGAGAGTGGACACACTGTGAATACGAAAGGTTTCTAAAACTCAAAGAACAGTCCCTCTCCTGGTGCTCGGGTTTGACTTTCCAACTGCTTTACTATCAATCTCCCAACTTGGCGAGACGGCCCCTTTAACCTCCTGGTTCCCACTGGTTGCCAATTTGGCTGAGGATGAAAGGGAAGAGGGAGGACAAATGAGAGAGTAGCTGTTAGGTATTTCGACGGGCACATGTCACTCTAATTTCCCGGTAGGAAGAAGAATTAACCAAAGTCTCAGCCACCCACCGGGAACCAGTATAGTTTCTAAACCAAAATTTTAGACGTGCGTTCAGCTCACAAAAAAACGAGTTCAAAAATGGAGCTCAGGGGCACAGCAATTCACAAACTGGCAGATTAATAAAGGACAACTATCACCCAAAAATCTGTTGAGGGAAGGCAACGAGGCCAACTTGAAAGCGAGGCAGAATAGCAGGAAACAGATTTCAAGAGGTACGTATTAATTGCCTCTAAAGCACAGGAAGAGGGGCACAACATCGACAATGATGCACTTGCCCAAAAAGGGCATATGTGTTTTCTCCTGAATATATTCAGGAGAAAAAAAATACGCCCTTTTTAGCCAAGCAAGCAAGCGGGCAATGCAAATCTGCACTACAAAGAAGCATCTCTTCCCACCCGTCAAAAGGAACATCCACAAAATGTGTAAAAACCAGAAAGGCAAGACAGGCCTTGGAGAACAGGAGCCTTGTTATGAAGATGGGCGGGAGGTAAATTGCCAACTGCCTCACTGGAGGAGTGCGTTGTGTTCCCTAAAACAAGTAAACAACAGAGCTACAGAGCCAATGGCATTTCCAGTCTAGGAAAAATACCTTGGGAAAACTGAAAATCAATATGGCAGAGCCACCCCCGAATTAAGGGCTGGACTACTTACTAGAACCTCAACTTGGGTACACCTTAAATATCCCAGGAAATATAAAAATGGTTCAAAAAATTGTGCTACTTACGTACGATGGAATATCGCTCAGCCATGAAATCAATGTCATAATACCAGGAGCAGCAAAGTGAGTGGATTCACGTACGATGATTCTAAGTGAAATAAGTCACACAGAAAAAGAAACTTATCATAAGATATCACTTATGAAGAACCTGTAAAAATGGCTACACATGAACTGAGTTAGGAAAGAGAACAGAGTCTAACATTTAGAAAACACTCTTAAGCCTGCTTAACGGGGAAAGAGAGGTGGGGTGATGCATAAAACCAGAGTTTGATATAAGCACAGGTACCGTTCAAAACAACAACTATGGAATTGATAAGACGTACACATTCCTCAGTGAAAGGGACTCAAAACCCCATATTTCCCGCAGAGGAATAGATCTGCCTAGTAAGAATTTTAAAACCTATGTATTGATATGTCTCCGTAAGGGAATCTGGTGTGTCTTGACTGGCATAAACTTGGCAGTGAGCATCAGCTCAAACCCACTATAAAAAGGAATTTCAAAAACAAAACAAATAAACAGGGAAATTCTTTTCAATTACTTCAGGGTCTCTGACAAAACCTGGAATGAACCTATCTACAATGACAGCTGGATGTGGCATAAGGCTGGACACTTGGGACTGAGAGGATGGGTGAGACTGTGTGAGCAAATGCACACCATTTAAAGCAATAATGCATGGCCCCCATTCCATGGGTCCCAAATCTGCAGGTTGAAAGGAATATTACTACAGATATAACATGTACAGGAAACCTAGAGAATGGACACACTGTTAATACGAATGGTTTCTAAAACTCAATGAATAGTACCTCTCCTTGTGCTCCTGTTTGACTTTCCAACTGCCTTACTATCAATCAACCAACTTGGAGAGACAGCCCCTTTAACATCCTGATTCACAAAGGTTGCCAATTTGGCAGAGTTTGGAAGGGAAGAGGGAGAACCAATGAGAGAATAGCTGTTAGGCATTTGGACGGGCTTATGTCATTCTAATTTCCTGGCAGGAAGAAGAATTAACCAAAGTCTCACCCTCCCACCAGGAACCAGTATAGGTCCTGAACCAAAATTTTGGACTTGCGTTCAAGCTCACAAATAACGAATTGATAAATGGAGCTCAGGGGCACAACAATTCACAAACTGGCAGGGTAATAAAGGACAACTATCTTCCAAAAATCTGTTGAGGGAAGGCAACAAGGCGGACTCAAAAGTGAGGCAGAATAGAAGGGAAGAGATTTCAAGAGATACATTGGAATCGCCTCTAAAGCACAGGAAGAGGGGCACAACTTCGACAATGATGCACTTGGCCAAAAAGGGTGTATGTGTTTTCTCCTGAATATATTCAGGAGAAAACGCATACGCCCTTTTTGGCCAAGCAAGCAATCGGGCAATGCAAATCTGCACTACAAAGAAGTATCACTTCCCACCGGTCAAAAGGGACATCCACAAAGTGTGTAAAAAACAGAAATGCAAGACAGGCCCTGGAGAATAGGGAGCCTTTTTATGCTGAAGGGCGGGATGTAAATTACCAACTGCCTCACTGGAGGAGTGCATTGCATTCCCTAAATCAAGTAAACAACAGAGCTACAGAGCCAAGGGCACATCCAGTCTAGGCAATATACCTTGGGAAAAATAAAAATCAATAAGACAGCCACCCCCAAATTTAGGGCTGCACTGCTTACAAGAACCTCAACTTGGGTACAACTTAAATATCCCAGGAAATATAAAAATGGTTCAAAAAACTGTGGTATTTATGTACGATGGAATATCCCTCAGCCATTAAATCAATGTCATAAGACCAGGAGCAGCAAAGTGAGTAGATTCAGGTACGATGATTCTAAGTTAAATACGTCACAGAGACAAAGAAACTTAACATAAGATATCACTTATGAAGATCCTGTAAACATGGCTACACATGAACTGAGTTAGGAAAGAGAACAGAGTCTCACATTTAGAAAACACTCTTATGCCTGCTTAAGGGGAAAGGAGAGGTGGGGTGATGAATAAAACCAGAGTTTGATATAAGCCCAGGTACCATTTCTAAAACCAACTGTGGAATAGACAAGACCTTCACCTTCCTCAGTGAAAGGGACTCAAAACCCCATATTTCCCGCAGAGGAATAGATCTGATTAGTAAGAATCTTAAAACCTATGTATTGATATGTCTCTGTAAGGGAATCAAGTGTGTCTAGACTGGCATAAACATGGCAGCGAGAATCAGCTCAAACCCACTATAAAGAGGAATTTCAAAAACAAAACCAAAAAACAGGGAAATTCTTTACATTTCCTTCAGGGTCTCTGATGAAACCTGGAATGACCCTATCTACAATGACAGCTGGATGTGGCATAAGGCTGGACACTTGGGACTGAGAGGATTGGTGAGATTGGGTGAGCAAATGCAGACCCTTTAAAGCAAAAATGCATGGCCCCGATTCCATGGGTCCAAACTCTCCATGATGAAGGGAATATTACTACAGCTATAACATGTACGGGAAACCTAGAGAATGGACACACTGTGAATACAAAAGGTTTCTAAAACTCAACGAGTAGTTCCTCTCCTGGTGCTCCTCTTTGACTTTCCAACTTCTTTACCATCAATCTCCCAAATTGGAAAGACAGCCCCTTTAACCTCCTGGTTCGCACAGGTTGCCAATTTGGCAGAGGATGGAAGGGAAGAGGGAGAACCAATGAGGGAGTAGCTGTTAGGCATTTGGACGGGCACATGTCACTCTAATTTCCCGGCAGGAAGAAGAATTTACCAGAGTCTCAGCCACCCACCGGTAACCAGTATAGGTCCTGAACCAAAATTTTGGACTTGCGAACAGCTCAAAAAAAACGAGTTTAAAAATGGAGCTCAGGGGCACAGCAATTCACAAACTGGCAGATTAATAAAGGACAACTATCGTCCAAAAATCTGCTGAGGGAAGGCAACGAGGCGGACTTGAAAGCGAGGCAGAATAGCAGGAAACAGATTTCAAGAGGTACGTTGGAATCTCCTTTAAAGCACAGGAAGAGGGGCACAACTTCGACAATGACGCACTTGGCCAAAAAGGGCGTATGTGTTTTCTCCTGTATATATTCAGAAGAAAACGCATATGCACTTTTTGGGCAAGCAAGCAAGCGGGCAATGCAAATCTGCACTACAAAGAAGTATCACTTCCCACCAGTCAAAAGGGACATTCACAAAATGTGTAAAAACCACAAAGGCAAGACAGGCCCTGGAGAACAGGGATCCTTGTTATGCTGATGGGCGGGATGTAAATTGCCAACTGCCTCACTGGAGTAGTGCATTGTGTTCCCTAAAACAAGTAAACAACAGAGCTACAGAGCCAAGGGCACTTCCAGTCTATGGAATATACCTTGGGAATACTGAAATTCAAAAAGACAGACCCACCCCCAAATTTAGGGCTGCACTGCTTACAAGAACCTAAACTTGGGTACACCTGAAATATCCCAGGAAATATAAAAATGGTTCAAACAACTGTGGTATTTATGTACGATGGAATATCCCTCAGCCATGAAATCAATGTCATATGACCAGGAGCAGCAAAGTGAGTGGAGTCAGGTACGATGATTCTAAGTGAAATAAGTCACACAGAAAAAGAAACTTATCATAAGATATCACTTATGAAGATCCTGTAAACATGGCTACACATGAACTGAGTTAGGAAAGAGAACAGAGTCTCACATTTAGAAAACACTCTTATGCCTGCTTAAGGGGAAAGGAGAGGTGGGGTGATGCATAAAACCAGAGTTTGATATAAGCACAGGTACCATTTCTAAAACCAACTGTGGAATAGACAAGACCTACACCTTCCTCACTGAAAGGGACTCAAAACACCATGTTTCCCGCAGAGGAATAGATCTGACTAGTAAGAATCTTAAAACCTATGTATTGATATGTCTCTGTAAGGGAATAAAGTGGGTCTAGACTGGCATAAACATGGAAGTGAGAATCAGCTCAAACCCACTATAAAAAGGAATTTCAAAAACAAAACCAGAAAACAGGGAAATTCTTTACATTTCCTTCAGGGTCTCTGATGAAACCTGGAATGACCCTATCAACAATGACAGCTGGATGTGGCATAAGGCTGAACACTTGGGACTGAGAGGATTGGTGAGATTGGGTGAGCAAATGCAGACCCTTTAAAGCAAAAATGCATGGCCCCCATTCCATGGGTCCCGACTCTCCATGTTGAAGGGAATTTTACTACAGCTATAACATGTACGGGAAACCTAGAGAATGGACAACTGTGAATACAAAAGGTTTCTAAATCACAAAGAGTAGTGCCTCTCCTGGTGCTCAGGTTTGACTTTCCAACTGCTTTACTATCAATCTCCCAACTTGGAGAGACAACCCCTTTAACCTCCTGGTTCGCACAGGTTGCCAATTTGGCAGAGGATGGAAGGGAAGAGGGAGAACCAATGAGAGAGTAGCTGTAAGGCATTTGTACTGGCACATGTCACTCTAATTTCCCGGCACGAAGAAGAATTAACCAGTGTCTCAGCCACCCACCGGGAACCAGTATATGTCCTGAACCAAAATTTTGGACGTGCGTACAGCTCTCAAAATACGAGTTGAAAAATGGAGCTCAGGGGCACAGCAATTCACAAACTGGCAGAGTAATAAAGGACAACTATCGTCCAAAAATCTGTTGAGGGAAGGCAGCGAGGCGGACTTGAAAGCGAGACAGAATAGCAGGAAACAGATTTCAAGAGGTACGTTGGACTCGCCTTTAAAGTACAGCAAGTGGGGCACAACTTCGACAATGATGCACTTGGCCAAAAAGTGCGCATGCGTTTTCTCCTGAATATATTCAGGAGAAAACGCATACGCCCTTTTTGGCCAATCAAGCAAGCGGGCAATGATTATCTGCACTACAAAGAAGTATCACTTCCCACTGGTCAAAAGGGACATCCACAAAATGTGTAAAAACCAGAAAGGCAAGACAGGCCCTGGAGAACAGGGAGCCTTGTTATGCTGATGGGCGGGATGTAAATTGCCAACTGCCTTACTGGAGGAGTGCATTGCGTTCCCTAAAACAAGTAAACAACAGAGCTACAGAGCCAAAGGCACTTCCAGTCTAGGGAATATACCTTGGGAAAACTGAAAATCAATAAGACAGAGCCAACAACATATTTAGGGCTGCACTGCTTACAAGAACCTCAACTTGGATACAACTTAAATATCCCAGGAAATATAAAAATGGTTCAAAAAACTGTGGTATTTATGTACGACGGAATATCCGTGAGCCATGAAATCAATGTCATAAGACCAGGAGCAGCAAAGTGAGTGGATTCAGGTACGATGATTCTAAGTGAAATAAGTCACACAGAAAAAGAAACTTATCATAAGATATCACTTATGAAGATCCTGTAAACATGGCCACACATGAACTGAGTTTGGAAAGAGAACAGAGTCTCACCTTTAGAAAACACTTTTATGCCTGCTTAAGGGGAAAGGAGAGGTGGGGTGATGCATAAAACCAGAGTTTGATATAAGCACAGGTTCCATTTCTATAAACAACTGTGGAATAGACAATACCTACACCTTCCTCAGTGAAAGGGACTCAAAACCCCATATTTCCCGCAGAGGAATAGATCTGACTAGTAAGAATTTTAAAACCTATGTATTGATATGTCTCTGTAAGGGAATCAAGTGTGTCTAGACTGGCATAAACATGGCAGCGAGAATCAGCTCAAACCCACTATAAAAAGGAATTTCAAAAACAAAACCAAAAAACAGGGAAATTCTGTACATTTCCTTCAGGGTCTCTGATGAAACCTGGAATGACCCTATCTACAATGAAAGCTGGATGTGGCATAAGGCTGGACACTTGGGACTGAGAGGATTGGTGAGATTGGGTGAGCAAATGCAGACCCTTTAAAGCAAAAATTCATGGCCCCCATTCCATGGGTCCCAACTCTCCATGTTGAAGGGAATATTACTACAGCTATAACATGTACGGGAAAACTAGAGAATGGACACACTCTGAATACAAAAGGTTTCTAAAACTCAACGAGTAGTCCCTATTCTTGTGCTCCTGTTAGACTTTCCAACTGCTTTACTATCATTCTCCCAACTTGGAGAGACAACCTCTTTAAACTCCTGGTTCGCACAGGTTGCCAATTTGACAGAGGACGGAAGGGAAGAGGGAGAAACAATGAGAGAGCAGCTCTTAGGCATTTGGACGGGCACATGTATCTCTAATTACCCGGCAGGAAGAAGAATTAACCAGAGTCTCAGCAACCCACCGGGAACCAGAATAGGTCCTGAACCAAAATTTTGGACTTGCGTACAGCTCACAAAAAACGAGTTGAAAAATGTAGCTCAGGGGCACAGCAATTCACAAACTGGCAGAGTAATAAAGGACAACTATCGTCCAAATATCTGTTCAGCGAAAGCACCGAGGCGGACTTGAAAGCGAGGCAGAATAGCAGGAAACAGATTTCAAGAAGTACGTTGGAATCGCCTTTAAAGCACAGGAAGAGGGGCACAACTTCGACAATGACCCACTTGGCCAAAAAGGGTGTATGCGTTTTCTCCTGAATATATTCAGGAGAAAACGCATACGCCCTTTTTGGACAAGGAAGCAAGCTGGCAATGCAAATCTGCACTACAAAGAAGTATCACTTCCCACCAGTCAAAAGGGACATCCACAAAATGTGTAAAAACCAGAAAGGCAAGACAGGCCCTCGAGAACAGGGAGCCTTGTTATGCTGATGGGCGGGATGTAAATTGCCAACTGCCTCACTGGAGGAGTGCATTGCGTTCCCTAAAACAAGTAAACAACAGAGCTACAGAGCCAAGGGCACTTCCAGTCTAGGGAATATTCCTTGGGAAAACTGAAAATCAATAAGACAGTGCCACCCCCAAATTTAGGGCTGCACTGCTTACAAGAACCTCAACTGGGGGACACCTTAAATATCCCAGGAAATATAAAAATGTTTCAAAAAACTGTGGTATTTATGTACGATGGAATATCCCTCAGCCATGAAATCAATGTCATAAGACCAGGAGCAGCAAACTGAGTGGATACAGGTACGATGATTCTAAGTGAAATAAGTCACACAGAAAAAGAAACTTATCATAAGATATCACTCATGAAGATCCTGTAAACATGGCTACACATGAACTGAGTTAGGAAAGAGAACAGAGTCTCACATTTAGAAAACACTCTTATGCTTGCTTAAGGGGAAAGGAGACGTGTGGTGATGCATAAAACCAGAGTTTGATATAAGCACAGGTACCATTTCTAAAACCAACTGTGGAATAGACAAGACCTACACCTTCCTCAGTGAAAGGGACTCAAAACCCCATATTTCCCGCAGAGGAATAGATCTGACAATTAAGAATCTTAAAAGCTATGTATTAATATGTCTCTGTAAGGGAATCAAGTGTGTCTAGACTGGCATAAACATGGCAGCGAGAATCAGTTCAAACCCACTATAAAAAGGAATTTCAAATACAAAACCAAAACACAGGGTAATTCATTACATTTCCTTCAGGGTCTCTGATGAAACCTGGAATGACCCTATCTACAATGACAGCTGGATGTGGCATAAGGCTGGATACTTGGGACTGAGAGGATTGGTGAGATAGGGTGAGCAAATGCAGACCCTTTAAAGCAAAAATGCATGGCCCCCATTCCATGGGTCTCAACTCTCCATGTTGAAGGGAATATTACTACAGCTATAACATGTACGGGAAACCTAGAGAATGGACACACTGTGAATACAAAAGGTTTCTAAAACTCAACGAGTTGTCCCTCTCCTGGTGCTCCGCTTTGACTTTCCAACTGATTTACTATCAATCTCCCAACTAGGAGAGACAACCCCTTTAACCTCCTGGTTCGCACATGTTGCCAATTTGGCAGAGGATGGAAGGGAAGAGGGAGAACCAATGAGAGAGTAGCTGTTAGGCATTTGGATGGGCACATGTCACTCTAATTTCCCGGCAGGAAGAAGAATTAACCAGAGTCTCAGCCACCCACCGGGAACCAGTATAGTTCCTGAACCAAAATTTTGGACTTGCGTACAGCTCACAAAAAACGAGTTGAAAAATGGAGCTCAGGGGCACAGTAATTCACAAACTGGCAGAGTAATAAAGGACAACTATCGTCCAAAAATCTGTTGAGGGAAGGCAGCGAGGCGGACTTGAAAGCGAGACAGAATAGCAGGAAACAGATTTCAAGAGGTACGTTGGAATCGCCTTTAAAGCACAGGAAGAGGGGCACAAATTCGACAATGACGCAATTTTCCAAAAAGGGCGTATGTGTTTTCTCCTGAATATATTCAGGAGAAAACACATACGCCCTTTTTGGCTGAACAAGAAAGCGGGCAATGCAAATCTGCACTACAAAGAAGTATCACTTCCCACCGGTCAAAAGGGACATCCACAAAATGTGTAAAAAACAGAAAGGCAAGACAGGCCCTGGAGAAGAGGGAGCCTTGTTATGCTGATGGGCGGGATGTAAATTGCCAACTGCCTCACTGGAGGAGTGCATTGCGTTCCCTAAAACAAGTAAACAACAGAGCTACAGAGCCAAGGGCACTTCCAGTCTAGGGAATATACCTTCGGAAAACCGAAAATCAATAAGACAGAGCCACCACCAAATTTAGGGCTTCACTGCTTACAAGAACCTCAACTTGGGTACACCTTAAATATCCCAGGATATATAAAAATGGTGCAAAAAACTGTGGTATTTATGAACGTTGGAATATCCCTCAGCCATGAAAACAATGTCATAAGACCAGGAGCAGCAAAGTGAGTGGATTCAGGTACGATGATTCTAAGTGAAATAAGTCACACAGAAAAAGAGACTTATCATAAGATATCACTCATGAAGATCCTGTAAACATGGCTACACATGAACTGAGTTAGGAAAGAGAACAGAGTCTCACATTTAGAAAACACTCTTATGCCTGCTTAAGGGGAAAGGAGAGGTGGGGTGATGCATAAAACCAGAGTTTGATATAAGCACAGGTACCATTTCTATAACCAACTGTGGAATAGAAAAGACCTACACCTTCCTCCGTGAAAGGGACTCAAAACCCCATATTTCCCGCAGAGGAACAGATCTGACTAGTAAGAATCTTAAAACCTATGTATTGATATGTCTCTGTAAGGGAATCAAGTGTGTCTAGACTGGCATAAACATGGCAGCGAGAATCAGCTCAAACCCACTATAAAATGGAATTTCAAAAACAAAACCAAAAAACAGGGAAATTCTGTACATTTCCTTCAGGGTCTCTGATGAAACCTGGAATGACCCTATCTACAATGACAGCTGGATGTGGCATAAGGCTGGACACTTGGGACTGAGAGGATTGGTGAGATTGGGTTAGCAAATGCAGACCCTTTAAAGCAAAAATGCATGACTCCCATTCCATGGTTCCCAACTCTCCATGTTGAATGTAATATTACTACAGCTATAACATGTACAGGAAACCTAGAGAATGGACACACTGTGAATACAAAAGGTTTCTAAAACTCAACGAGTAGTCCCTCTACTTGTGCTCCGCTTTGACTTTCCAACTGCTTTACTATCAATCTCCCAACTTGGAGAGAAAACCCGTTTAACATCCTGGTTTGCACAGGTTGCCAACTTCGCAGAGGATGGAAGGGAAGAGGGAGATCCAATGAGAGAGTAGCTGTTAGGCATTTGGACGGGCACATGTCACTCTAATTTCCTGGCAGGTAAAAGAATTAACGACAGTCTCAGCCACCGACCGGGAACCAGTATAGGTCCTGAACCAAAATTTTGGCCTTGCGTACAACTCACAAAAAACGAGTTGAAAAATGGAGCTCAGGTGCACAGCAATTCACAAACTGGCAGAGTAATAAAGGAAAACTATCGTCCGAAAATCTGTTGAGGGAAGGCAACGAGGCGGACTTGGATGCGAAACAGAATAGCAGGAAACAGATTTCAAGAGGTACGTTGTAATCGCCTTTAAAGCACAGGAAGAGGGGCACAACTTCGACAATGACGCACTTTTACAAAAAGGGCGTATGCGTTTTCTCCTGAATATATTCAGGAGAAAACGCATACGCCCTTTTTGGCCAAGCAAGCAAGCGGGCAATGCAAATCTGCACTACAAAGAAGTATCACTTCCCACAGGTCAAAAGGGACATCCAAAAAATGTGTAAAAAACAGAAAGGCAAGACAGGCCCTGGAGAACAGGGAGCCTTGTTATGCTGATGGGCGGGATGTAAATTGCCAACTGCCTCACTGGAGGAGTGCATTGAGTTCCCTAAAACAAGTAAACAACAGAGCTACAGAGCCAAGGGCACTTCCAGTCTAGGGAATATACCTTGGGAAAACTGAAAATCAATAAGACAGAGCCACCCCCAAATTTACGGCTGCACTGCTTACAAGAACCTCAACTTGGGTACAGCTTAAATATCCCAGGAAATATAAAAATGGTTCAAAAAACTGTGGTATTTATGTACGATGGAACATCCCTCAGCCATGAAATGAATGTCATAAGACCAGGAGCAGCAAAGTGAGTGGATTCAGGTACGATGATTCTAAGTGAAATAAGTCACACAGAAAAAGAAACTTATCATAAGATATCACTCATGAAGATCCTGTAAACATGGCTACACATGAACTGAGTTAGGGAAGAGAACACAGTCTCACATTTAGAAAACACTCTTATGCCTGCTTAAGGGGAAAGGAGAGGTGGGGTGATGCATAAAACCAGAGTTTGATATAAGCACAGGTACCATTTCTATAACCAACTGTGGAATAGAAAAGACCTACTCCTTCCTCAGTGAAAGGGACTCAAAACCCCATATTTCCCACAGAGGAATAGATCTGACTAGTAAGAATCTTAAAACCTATGTATTGATATGTCTCTGTAAGGGAATCAAGTGTGTCTAGACTGGCATAAACATGGCAGTGAGAATCAGCTCAAACCCACTATAAAAAGGAATTTCAAAAACAAAACCAAAAAACAGGGAAATTCTGTACATTTCCTTCAGGGTCTCTGATGAAACCTGGAATGACCCTATCTACAATGACAGCTGGATGTGGCATAAGGCTGCACACTTGGGACTGAGAGGATTGGTGAGATTGGGTGAGCAAATGCAGACCCTTTAAATCAAAAATGCATGGCCCCAATTCCATGGGTCCCAACTCTCCATGTTGAAGGGAATATTACTACAGCTATAACATATACGGGAAACCTAGAGAATGGACACACTGTGAATACAAAAGGTTTCTAAAACTCAACCAGTTTTCCCTCTCCTGGTGCTCCGCTTTAACTTTCCAACTCCTTTACTATCAATCTCCCAACTTGGAGAGACAACCCCTTTAACCTCCTGGTTCGCACAGGTTGCCAATTTGGCAGAGGATGGAAGGGAACGGGGAGAACCAATGAGAGAGTAGCTGTTAGGCGTTTGGACGGGCACATGTGACTCTAATTTCCCGGCAGGAAGAAGAATTAACCACAGTCTCAGCCACCCACCGGGAACCAGTATAGGTCCTGAACCAAAATTTTGGACTTGCGTACAGCTCACAAAAAACGAGTTGAAAAATGGAGCTCAGGGGCACAGCAATTCACAAACTGGCAGAGTAATAAAGGACAACTATCGTCCAAAAATCTGTTGAGGGAAGGCAACGAGGCGGACTTGGATGTGAAACAGAATAGCAGGAAACAGATTTCAAGAGGTACGTTGGAATCGCCTTTAAAGCACAGGAAAAGGGGCACAACTTCGACAATGACGTACTTGGCCAAAAAGGGCGTATGTGTTTTCTCCTGAATATATTAAGGAGAAAACGCATACGCCCTTTTTGGCCAAGCAAGCAAGCGGGTAATGCAAATCTGTACTACAAAGAAGTATCACTTCCCACCGGTCAAAAGGGACATCCACAAATGTGTAAAAACTAGAAAGGCAAGACAGGCCCTGGAGAACAGGGAGCCTTGTTATGCTGATGGGCGGGATATAAATTGCCAACTGCCTCACTGGAGGAGTGCATTGCGTTCCCTAAACAAGTAAACAACAGAGCTACAGAGCGAAGGGCACTTCCAGTCTAGGGAATATACCTTGGGAAAACTGAAAATCAATAAGACAGAGCCACCACCAAATTTAGGGCTTCACTGCTTACAAGAACCTCAACTTGGGTACACCTTAAATATCCCAGGATATATAAAAATGGTGCAAAAAACTGTGGTATTTATGAACGTTGGAATATCCCTCAGCCATGAAAACAATGTCATAAGCCCAGGAGCAGCAAAGTGAGTGGATTCAGGTACGATGATTCTAAGTGAAATAAGTCACACAGAAAAAGAGACTTATCATAAGATATCACTCATGAAGATCCTGTAAACATGGCTACACATGAACTGAGTTAGGAAAGAGAACAGAGTCTCACATTTAGAAAACACTCTTATGCCTGCTTAAGGGGAAAGGAGAGGTGGGGTGATGCATAAAACCAGAGTTTGATATAAGGACAGGTACCATTTCTATAACGAACTGTGGAATAGAAAAGACCTACACCTTCCTCCGTGAAAGGGACTCAAAACCCCATATTTCCCGCAGAGGAACAGATCTGACTAGTAAGAATCTTAAAACCTATGTATTGATATGTCTCTGTAAGGGAATCAAGTGTGTCTAGACTGGCATAAACATGGCAGCGAGAATCAGCTCAAACCCACTATAAAATGGAATTTCAAAAACAAAACCAAAAAACAGGGAAATTCTGTACATTTCCTTCAGGGTCTCTGATGAAACCTGGAATGACCCTATCTACAATGACAGCTGGATGTGGCATAAGGCTGGACACTTGGGACTGAGAGGATTGGTGAGATTGGGTGAGCAAATGCAGACCCTTTAAAGCAAAAATGCATGACTCCCATTCCATGGTTCCCAACTCTCCATGTTGAATGTAATATTACTACAGCTATAACATGTACAGGAAACCTAGAGAATGGACACAATGTGAATACAAAAGGTTTCTAAAACTCAACGAGTAGTCCCTCTACTTGTGCTCCGCTTTGACTTTCCAACTGCTTTACTATCAATCTCCCAACTTGGAGAGAAAACCCGTTTAACATCCTGGTTTGCACAGGTTGCCAACTTCGCAGAGGATGGAAGGGAAGAGGGAGATCCAATGAGAGAGTAGCTGTTAGGCATTTGGACGGGCACATGTCACTCTAATTTCCTGGCAGGTAAAAGAATTAACGACAGTCTCAGCCACCGACCGGGAACCAGTATAGGTCCTGAACCAAAATTTTGGCCTTGCGTACAACTCACAAAAAACGAGTTGAAAAATGGAGCTCAGGTGCACAGCAATTCACAAACTGGCAGAGTAATAAAGGAAAACTATCGTCCGAAAATCTGTTGAGGGAAGGCAACGAGGCGGACTTGGATGCGAAACAGAATAGCAGGAAACAGATTTCAAGAGGTACGTTGTAATCGCCTTTAAAGCACAGGAAGAGGGGCACAACTTCGACAATGACGCACTTTTCCAAAAAGGGCGTATGCGTTTTCTCCTGAATATATTCAGGAGAAAACGCATACGCCCTTTTTGGCCAAGCAAGCAAGCGGGCAATGCAAATCTGCACTACAAAGAAGTATCACTTCCCACAGGTCAAAAGGGACATCCAAAAAATGTGTAAAAAACAGAAAGGCAAGACAGGCCCTGGAGAACAGGGAGCCTTGTTATGCTGATGGGCGGGATGTAAATTGCCAACTGCCTCACTGGAGGAGTGCATTGAGTTCCCTAAAACAAGTAAACAACAGAGCTACAGAGCCAAGGGCACTTCCAGTCTAGGGAATATACCTTGGGAAAACTGAAAATCAATAAGACAGAGCCACCCCCAAATTTACGGCTGCACTGCTTACAAGAACCTCAACTTGGGTACAGCTTAAATATCCCAGGAAATATAAAAATGGTTCAAAAAACTGTGGTATTTATGTACGATGGAACATCCCTCAGCCATGAAATGAATGTCATAAGACCAGGAGCAGCAAAGTGAGTGGATTCAGGTACGATGATTCTAAGTGAAATAAGTCACACAGAAAAAGAAACTTATCATAAGATATCACTCATGAAGATCCTGTAAACATGGCTACACATGAACTGAGTTAGGAAAGAGAACACAGTCTCACATTTAGAAAACACTCTTATGCCTGCTTAAGGGGAAAGGAGAGGTGGGGTGATGCATAAAACCAGAGTTTGATATAAGCACAGGTACCATTTCTATAACCAACTGTGGAATAGAAAAGACCTACTCCTTCCTCAGTGAAAGGGACTCAAAACCCCATATTTCCCACAGAGGAATAGATCTGACTAGTAAGAATCTTAAAACCTATGTATTGATATGTCTCTGTAAGGGAATCAAGTGTGTCTAGACTGGCATAAACATGGCAGTGAGAATCAGCTCAAACCCACTATAAAAAGGAATTTCAAAAACAAAACCAAAAAACAGGGAAATTCTGTACATTTCCTTCAGGGTCTCTGATGAAACCTGGAATGACCCTATCTACAATGACAGCTGGATGTGGCATAAGGCTGCACACTTGGGACTGAGAGGATTGGTGAGATTGGGTGAGCAAATGCAGACCCTTTAAATCAAAAATGCATGGCCCCAATTCCATGGGTCCCAACTCTCCATGTTGAAGGGAATATTACTACAGCTATAACATATACGGGAAACCTAGAGAATGGACACACTGTGAATACAAAAGGTTTCTAAAACTCAACCAGTTTTCCCTCTCCTGGTGCTCCGCTTTAACTTTCCAACTCCTTTACTATCAATCTCCCAACTTGGAGAGACAACCCCTTTAACCTCCTGGTTCGCACAGGTTGCCAATTTGGCAGAGGATGGAAGGGAACGGGGAGAACCAATGAGAGAGTAGCTGTTAGGCGTTTGGACGGGCACATGTGACTCTAATTTCCCGGCAGGAAGAAGAATTAACCACAGTCTCAGCCACCCACCGGGAACCAGTATAGGTCCTGAACCAAAATTTTGGACTTGCGTACAGCTCACAAAAAACGAGTTGAAAAATGGAGCTCAGGGGCACAGCAATTCACAAACTGGCAGAGTAATAAAGGACAACTATCGTCCAAAAATTTGTTGAGGGAAGGCAGCGAGGCGGACTTGAAAGCGAGACAGAATAGCAGGAAACAGATTTCAAGAGGTACGTTGGAATCGCCTTTAAAGCACAGGAAGAGGGGCACAACTTCGACAATGACACACTTGGCCCAAAAGGGAGTATGCGTTTTCTCCTGAATATATTCAGGAGAAAACGCATACACCCTTTTTGTCCAAGCAAGCAAGCGGGCAATGCAAATCTGCACTACAAAGAAGTATCACTTCCCACCGGTCAAAAGGGACATCCACAAAATGTGTAAAGAACAGAAAGGCAAGACAGGCCCTGGAGAAGAGGGAGCCTTGTTATGCTGATGGGCGGGATGTAAACTGCCAACTGCCTCACTGGAGGAGTGCATTGCGTTCCCTAAAACTAGTAAACAACAGAGCTACAGAGCCAAGGGCACTTCCAGTCTAGGGAATATACTTTGGGAAAACTGAAAATCAATAAGACAGAGCCACCCCCAAATTTAGGGCTGCACTGCTTACAAGAACCTCAACTTGGGTACACCTTAAATATCCCAGGAAATATAAAAATGGTTCAAAAAACTGTGGTATTTATGTACGATGGAATATCCCTCAGCCATGAAATCAATGTCATAAGACCAGGAGCAGCAAAGTGATTGGATACAGGTACGATGATTCTAAGTGAAATAAGTCACACAGAAAAATAAACTTATCATAAGATATCACTTATGAAGATCCTGTAAACATGGCTACACATGAACTGAGTTAGGAAAGAGAACAGAGTCTCACATTTAGAAAAAACTCCTATGCCTGCTTAAGGGGAAAGGAGACGTGTGGTGATGCATAAAACCAGAGTTTGATATAAGCACAGGTACCATTTCTAAAACCAACTGTGGAATAGACAAGACCTACACCTTCCTCAGTGAAAGGGACTCAAAACCTCATATTTCCCGCAGAGTAATAGATCTGACAATTAAGAATCTTAAAAGCTATGTATTAATATGTCTCTCTAAGGGAATCAAGTGTGTCTAGACTGGCATAAACATGGCAGGGAGAATAAGCTCAAACCCACTATAAAAAGGAATTTCAAAAACAAAACCAAAAAACAGGGTAATTCTTTACATTTCCTTCAGGGTCTCTGATGAAACCTGGAATGACCCTATCTACAATGACAGCTGGATGTGGCATAAGGCTGGACACTTGGGACTGAGAGCATTGGTGATATTGGGTGAGCAAGTGCAGACCATTTAAAGCAAAAATGCATGGCCCCCATTCCATGGGTCCCAACTCTCCATGTTGAAGGGAATATTAATACAGCTATAACATGTACGGGAAACCTAGAGAATGGACACACTGTGAATACAAAAGGTTTCTAAAACTCAACGAGTAGTCCCTCTCCTGGTGCTCCGGATTGTCTTTCCAACTGCTTTACTATCAATCTCCCAACTTGGAGAGACAACCCCTTTAACCTCCTGGTTCGCACAGGTTGCCAATTTGGCAGAGGATGGAAGGGAAGAGGGAGAACCAATGAGAGAGTAGCTGTTAGGCATTTGGACGAGCACATGTCACTCTCATTTCCCGGCAGGAAGAAGAATTAACCAAAGTCTCAGCCACCCACCGGGAACCAGTATAGGTCCTGAACCAAAATTTTGGCCTTGCGTACAGCTCACAGAAAACGAGTTGAAAAATGGAGCTCAGGGGCACAGCAATTCACAAACTGGCAGAGTAATAAAGGACAACTATCGTCCAAAAATCTGTTGAGGGAAGGCAACGAGGCGGACTTGGATGCGAAACAGAATAGCAGGAAACAGATTTCAAGAGGTACGTTGGAATCGCCTTTAAAGCAGAGGAAGAGGGGCACAACTTCGACAATGACGTACTTGGCCAAAAAGGGCGCATGCGTTTTCTCCTGAATATATTCAGGAGAAAACGCATACGCCCTTTTTGGCCAAGCAAGCAAGCGGGTAATGCAAATCTGCACTACAAAGAAGTATCACTTCCCACCGGTCAAAAGGGACATCCACAAAATGTGTAAAAAACAGAAAGGCAAGACAGGCCCTGGAGAAGAGGGAGCCTTTTTATGCTGATGGGCGGGATGTAAATTGCCAACTGCCTCACTGGAGGAGTGCATTGCGTTCCCTAAAACTAGTAAACAACAGAGCTACAGAGCCAAGGGCACTTCCAGTCTAGGGAATATACCTTGGGAAAACTGAAAATCAATAAGACAGAGCCACCGCCAAATTTACGGCTGCACTGCTTACAAGAACCTCAACTTGGGTACACCTTAAATATCCCAGGAAATATAAAAATGGTTCAAAAAGCTGTGGTATTTATGTACGATGGAATATCCCTCAGCAATGAAATCAATGTCATAAGACCAGGAGCAGCAAAGTGAATGGATTCATGTACGATGATTCTAAGTGAAATAAGTCACACAGAAAAAGAAACTTATCATAAGATATCACTTATGAAGATCCTATAAACATGGCTACACATGAACTGATTCAGGAAAGAGAACAGAGTCTCACATTTAGGGAACACTCTTATGCCTGCTTAAGGGGAAAGGAGAGGTGGGGTGATGCATAAAACCAGAGTTTGATATAAGCACAGGTACCATTTCTATAACCAACTGTGGAATAGACAAGACCTACACCTTCCTCAGTGAAAGGGACTCAAAACCCCATATTTCCCGAAGAGGAATAGATCTGACTAGTAAGAATCTTAAAACCTATGTATTGATATGTCTCTGTAAGGGAATCAAGTGTGTCTAGACTGGCATAAACATGGCAGCGAGAATCAGCTCAAACCCACTATAAAAAGGAATTTCAAAAACAAAACCAAAAAACAGGGAAATTCTGTCCATTTCCTTCAGGGTCTCTGAAGAAACCTGGAATGACCCTATCTACAATGACAGCTGGAGGTGGCATAAGGCTGGACACTTGGGACTGAGAGGATTGGTGAGATTGGGTGAGCAAATGCAGACCCTTTAAAGCAAAAATGCATGGCCCACATTCCATGGGTCCCAACTCTCCATGTTGAAGGGAATATTAATACAGCTATAACATGTACGGGAAACCTAGAGAATGGACACACTGTGAATACAAAAGGTTTCTAAAACTCAACGAGTAGTCCCTCTCCTGGTGCTCCGGATTGACTTTCCAACTGCTTTACTATCAATCTCCCAACTTGGAGAGACATCCCCTTTAACCTCCTGGTTCGCACATGTTGCCAATTTGGCAGAGGATGGAAGGGAAGAGGGAGAAACAATGAGAGAGTAGCTGTTAGGCATTTGGACGGGCACATGTCACTCTAATTTCCCGGCAGGAAGAAGAATTAACCAAAGGCTCAGCCACCCACCGGGAACCAGTATAGGTCCTGAACCAAAATTTTGGACTTGTGAACAGCTCTCAAAAAACGAGTTGAAAAATGGAGCTAAGGGGCACAGGAAATCACAAACTGGCAGAGTAATAAAGGACAACTATCGTCCAAAAATCTGTTGAGGGAAGGCACCGAGGCGGACCTGAAAGCGAGGCAGAATAGCAGTAAACAGATTTCAAGAGGTACGTTGGAATCGCCTTTAAAGCACAGGAAGAGGGGCAGAACTTCGACAATGACGCACTTGGCCAAAAAGGGCGTATGCATTTTCTCCTGAATATATTCAGGAGAAAAAGCATACGCCCGTTTTGGCCAAGCAAGCAAGCGGGAAATGCAAATCTGCACTACAAAGGAGTATCACTTGCCACCGGTCAAAAGGGACATCCACAAATGTGTAAAAACCAGAAAGGCAAGACAGGCCCTGGAGAAGAGGGAGCCTTGTTATGCTGATTGGCGGTATGTAAATTGCCAACTGCCTCACTGGAGGAGTGCATTGCGTTCCCTAAAACAAGTAAACAACAGAGCTACAGATCCAACGGCACTTCCAGTCTAGGGAATATACCTTGGGAAAACTGAAAATCAATAAGACAGAGCCACCCCCATATTTAGGGCTGCACTGTTTATAAGAAGCTCAACTTGTGTACACATTAAATATCCCAGGAAATATAAAAATGCTTCAAAAATTTGTAGTACCTAGGTACTTTTGAATATCCCTCAGCCATGAAATCAATATCATAAGACCAGGAGCAGTAAGTGAGTGGATTCAGGCATGATGATTCTAAGTGAAATAAGTCACACAGAAAAAGAAACTTATCATAAGATATCACTTATGAAGATCCTGTAAACATGGCTGCACATGAACTGAGTTAGGAAAGAGAACAGAGTCTCACATTTAGAAAACACTCTTATGCCTGCTTAAGGGGGAAGGAGAGGTGGGGTGATGCATAAAATCAGAGTTTGATATAAGTACAGGTACCATTTCTAAAACCAACTGTGGAATAGACAAGACCCCCACCTTCCTCAATGAAAGGGACTCAAAACCCCATATTTCCCACAGAGGAATAGATCTGACTAGTAAGAATCTTAAAACCTATGTATTGATATGTCTCTGTAAGCGAATCAAGTGTGTCTAGACTGGCATAAACATGACAGCAAGAATCAGCTCAAACCCACTATAAAAAGGAATTTCAAAAACAAAACCAAAAAACAGGGAAATTCTTTACATTTCCTTCAGGGTCTCTGATGAACCCTGGAATGACCCTATCTACAATGACAGCTGGATGTGGTATAAGGCTGGACACTTGGGACTGAGAGGATTGGTGAGATTGGGTGAGCAAATGCAGACCCTTTAAAGCAAAAATGCATGGCCCCCATTCCATGGGTCTCAACTCTTCATGTTGAAGGGAATATTACTACAGCTCTAACATGTACGGGGAACCTAGAGAATGGACACACTGTGAATACAATAGGTTTCTAAAACTCAACGGGTAGTCCCTCTCCTGGTGATCCGGTTTGACTTTCCAACTGCTTTACTATCAATCTCCCAACTTGGAGAGACAACCCCTTTAACCTCCTGGTACGGACAGGATGCCAGTTTTGCAGAGGATGGAAGGGAAGAGGGAGAACCAATGAGAGAGTAGCTGTTAGGCATTTGGACGGGCACATGTCACTCTAATTTCCCGGCAGGAAGAAGAATTAATGAAAGGCTCAGCCACCCACCGGGAACCAGTATAGGTCCTGAACTAAAATTTTGGACTTGCGTACAGCTCACAAAAAACGAGTTGAAAAATTGAGCTCAGGGGCACAGCAATTCACAAACTGGCAGAGTAATAAAGGACATCTATCGTCCAAATATCTGTTGAGCGAAAGCACCGAGGCGGACTTGAAAGCGAGGCAGAATAGCAGGAAACAGATTTCAAGAGGTACGTTGGAATCACCTTTAAAGCACAGGAAGAGGAGAACAACTTAGACAATGACGCACTTGGCCAAAAAGGGCGTATGCCTTTTCTCCTGAATATATTCAGGAGAAAACGCATACGCCCTTTTTGGCAAAGCAAGCAAGCGGGCAAGGCAAATCTGCACTACAAAGAAGTATCACTTCCCACCAGGCAAAAGGGACATCCACAAATGTGTAAAAACCAGAAAGGCAAGACAGGCCCTGGAGAAAATGGAGCCTTGTTATGCTGATGGGCGGGATGTAAATTGCCAACTCCCTCACTGGAGGAGTGCATTGCGTTCCCTAAAACAAGTAAACAACAGAGCTACAGGGCCAAGGGCACTTCGAGTCTACGGAATATACCTTGGGAAAACTGAAAATCAATAAGACAGAGCCACACCCAAATTTAGGGCTGCACTGCTTACAAGAACCTCAACGTGGGTACACCTTAAATATCCCAGGAAATATAAAAATGGTTCAAAAAACTGTGGTATTTATGTACGATGGAAAACCCTCAGCCATGAAATCAATGTCATAACACCAGGAGCAGTAAAGTGTGTGGATTCAGGTACGATAATTCTAAGTGAAATAAGTCACACAGAAAAAGAAACTTATCATAAGATATCACTTATGTAGATCCTGTAAACATGGCTACACATGAACTGAGTTAGGAAAGAGAACAGAGTCTCACATTTAGAAAACACTCTTATGCCTGCTTAAGGGGAAATGAGAGGTGGGGTGAGGCATAAAACCACAGTTTTATATAAGCACAGGTACCATTTTTAAAACCAACTGTGGAATAGACAAGACCTACACCTTCCTCAGTGAAAGGGACTCAAAACCCCATATTTCCCGTAGAGGAATAGATCTGACTAGTAAGAATCTTAAAGCCTATGTATTGATATGTCTCTGTAAGAAAATCAAGTGTGTCTAGACTGGCATAAACATGGCAGCGAGAATCAGCTCAAACCCACTATAAAAAGGAATTTCAAAAACAAATCCAAAAAACAGGGAAATTCTTTACAATTCCTTCAGGGTCTCTGATGAAACATGGAATGACCCTATCTACAATGACAGCCGGATGTGGTATAAGGCTGTACACTTGGGACTGAGAGGATTGGTGAGATTGGGTGAGCAAATGCAGAATCTTTAAAGCAAAAATGCATGGCCCACATTCCATGGGTCCCAACTCTCCAGGTTGAAGGGAATATTACTACAGCTATAACATGTATGGGAACCCTAGAGAATGGACACCCTGTGAATACAAAATGTTTCTAAATCTCAACGAATAGTCCCTCTCCTGGTGCTCCGGGGTGAATTTCCAAGTGCTTTACTATCAATCTCCCAAATTGGAGAGACAGACCCTTTAAGCTCCTGGTTCGCACAGGTTGCCAAATTTGCAGAGGATGGAAGGGAAGAGGGAGAACCAATGAGAGAGTAGCTGTTAGGCATTTAGACGGGCACATGTCACTCTAATTTCCCGTCAGGAAGAAGAATTAACCAGAGTCTCAGCCACACACCGGCAACAAGTAAAGGTCCTGAACCCAAATTTTGGACTTGCGTACAGCTCACAAAAAACGAGTTTAAAAATGGAGCTCAGGGGCACAGCAATTCACAAACTGGCAGAGTAATAAAGGACAACTATCGTCCAAAAATCTGTTGATGGAAGGCATCGAGGCGGACTTGAAAGCGAGGCAGAATAGCAGGAAACAGATTTCAAGAGGTACGTTGGAATCGCCTTTAAAGCACAGGAAGAGGGGCACAACTTAGACAATGACACACTTGGCCAAAAAGGGCTTATGCGTTTTCTCCTGAATATATTCAGGAGAAAACGCATAAGCCCTTTTTCGCCAAGCAAGCAATCGGGCAATGCAAATCTGCACTACAAAGAAGTATCACTTCCCACCGGTCAAAAGGGACATCCACAAATGTGTAAAAACCAGAAAGGAAAGACAGGCCCTGGAGAACAGGGAGCCTTGTTATGCTGATGGGCGGGATGTAAATTGCCAACTGCCTCACTGGAGGAGTGCATTGCGTTCCCTAAAACAAGTAAACAACAGAGCTCCAGGGCCAAGGGAACTTCCAGTCTACGGAATATACCTTGGGAAAACTGAAAATCAATAAGACAGAGCCACACCCAAATTTAGGGCTGCACTGCTTACAAGAACCTCAAAGTGGGTACACCTTAAATATCCCAGGAAATATAAAAATGGTTCCAAAAACTGTGGTATTTATGTACGATGGAATATCCCTCAGCCATGAAATCAATGTCATAAGACAAGGAGCAGCAAAGTGAGTGGATTCAGGTATGATGATTCTAAGTGAAATAAGTCACACAGAAAAAGAAACTTATCATAAGATATCACTTATGAAGATCCTGTAAACATGGCTACACATGAACTGAGTTAGGAAAAAGAACAGATTCTCACATTTAGAAAACACTCTTATGCATGCTTAAGGGGAAAGGAGAGGTGGGGTGATGCATAAAACCAGAGTTTGATATAAGCACACGTACCATTTCTAAAACCAACTGTGGAATAGACAAGACCTACACCTTCCTCAGTGAAAGGGACTCAAAACCGCATATTTCCCACAGAGGAATAGATCTGACAAGTAAGAATCTTAAAACCTATGTATTGATATGTCTCTGTAAGGGAATCAAGTGTGTCCAGACTGGCATAAACATGGCAGCGAGAATCAGCTCAAACCCACTATAAAAAGGAATTTCAAATACAAAACCAAAAAACAGGGAAATTCTTTACAATTACTTCAGGGTCTCTGATGAAACCTGGAATGACCCTATCTACAATGACAGCTGGATGTGGTATAAGGCTGGAAACTTGGGACTGAGAGGAATGGTGAGATTGGGTGAGCAAATGCAGACCCTTTAAAGCAAAAATGCATGGCCCCCATTCCATGGGTCCCAACTCTCCAGGTTGAAGGGAATATTACTACAGCTATAACATGTATGGGAAACCTAGAGAATGGACACACTGTGAATACAAAAGGTATCTAAAACTCAACGAATAATCCCTCTCCTGGGGCTCCTGTTTGACTTTCCAACTGCTTTACTATCAATCTCCCAACTTGGAGAGACAGCCCCTTTAATCTCCTGGTTCGCACAGGTTGACAATTTTGCAGAGGATGGAAGGGAAGAGGGAGAACCAATGAGAGAGTAGCTATTAGGCATTTGGACGGGCACATGTCACTCTAATTTCCTGGCAGGAAGGAGAATTAACCAAAGTCTCAGCCACCCACCGGGAACCAGTATAGGTCCTGAACCAAAATTTTGGACTTGCGTACAGCTCACAAAAAACGAGTTGAAAAATGGAGCTCAGGGGCACAGCAATTCACAAACTGTCAGAGTAATAAAGGACAACTATCGTCCAAAAACCTGTTGAGGGAATGCAACGAGGCGGAGTTGAAAGTGAGGCAGAATAGCAGGAAACAGATTTCAAGAGGTACGTTGGAATCGCCTTTAAAGCACAGGAAGAGGGGCACAACTTCGATAATGACGCACTTGGCCAAAATGGCGTATTCGTTTTCTCCTGAATATATTCAGGAGAAAACGCATACGACCTTTTTGGCCAAGCAAGCAAGCGGGCAATGCAAATCTGCACTACAAAGAAGTATCACTTCCCAACGGTCAAAAGGGACATCCACAAATGTGTAAAAAACAGAAAGGCAAGACAGGCACTGGAGTACAGGGAGCCTTGTTATGGTGATGGGCGGGATGTAAATTGCCAACTGCCTCACTGGAGGAGTGCATTGTGTTCCCTAAAACAAGTAAACAACAGAGCTACAGAGGCAAGGGCACTTCCAGTCTAGGGAATATAGCTTGGTATAACTGAAAATCAATAAGAAAGAGCCACACCCAAATTTAGGGCTGCACTGCTTACAAGAACCTCAACGTGGGTACACCTTAAATATCCCAGGAAATATAAAAATGGTTCAAAAAACTGTGGTATTTATGTACGATGGAATATCCCCCAGCCATGAAATCAATGTCATAAGACCACGAGCAGCAAAGTGAGTGGATTCAGGTTCGATGATTCTAAGTGAAATAAGTCACACAGAAAAAGAAACTTATCATAAGATATCACTTATGAAGATCCTGTAAACATGGCTACACATGAACTGAGTTAGGAAAGAGAACAGAGTCTCACCTTTAGAAAACACTCTTATGCCTGCTTAAGGGGAAAGGAGAGGTGGGGTGATGCATAAAACCAGAGTCTGATATAAGAACAGGTACCATTTCTAAAACCAACTGTGGAATAGACAAGACCTACACCTTCCTTAGTGAAAGGGACTCAAAACCCCATATTTCCCGCAGAGGAATAGTTCTGACTAGTAAGAATCTTAAAACCTATGTATTGATATGTCTCTGTAAGGGAATCAAGTGTGTCTAGACTGGCATAAACATGGCAGCGAGAATCAGCTCAAACCCACTATAAAAAGGAATTTCAAAACCAAAACCAAAAAACAGCGAAATTCTTTACAATTCCTTCAGGGTCTCTGATGAAACCTGGAATGACCCTATCTACAATGATAGCTGGATGTGGCATAAGGCTGGACACTTGGACTGAGAGGATTGGAGATATTGGGTGAGCAAATGCAGACCCTTTAAAGCAAAAATGCATGGCCCCCATTCCATGGGTCCCAACTCTCCAGGTTGAAGGGAATATTACTACAGATATAACATGTATGGGAAACCTAGAGAATGGACACACAGTGAATACAAAAGGTTTCTAAAACTCAACGTATAGAAGCTCTCCTCGTGCTCCGGTTTGACTTTCCAACTGCTTTACTATCAATCTCCCAAATTGGAGAGAGAGCCCCTTTAAGCTCCTGGTTCGCACAGGTTGCCAATTTTGCAGAGGATGGAAGGGAAGAGGGAGAAGCACTGAGAGAGTAGCTGTTAGACATTTGGACGGGCACATATCACTCTAATTTCCCGGCAGGAAGAAGAATTAACCAGAGTCTCAGCCACACACCGGGAACCAGTATAGGTCCTGAACCAAAATTTTGGACTTGCGTACAGCTCACAAAAAACGAGTTGAAAAATTGAGCTCAGGGACACAGCAATTCAGAGACTGGCAGAGTAATAAAGGACAACTATCGTCCAAAAATCGGTTGAGAGAAGGCAACGGGGCAGATTTGAAAGCGAGGCAGAGTAGCAGGAAACAGATTTCAAGAGGTACGTTGGAAGAGCCTTTAAAGCACAGGAAGAGGGGCACAACTTCGACAATGACGCACTTGGCCAAAAAGTGCGTATTTGGTTTCTCCTGAATATATTCAGGAGAAAACGCATACGACCTTTTTGGCCAGGCAAGCAAGCGGGCAATGCAAATCTGCACTACAAAGAAGTATCACTTCCCACCGGTCAAAAGGACATCCACAAAAGTGTAAAAAACAGAAAGGCCAGACAGGCACTGGAGTACAGGGAGCCTTGTTATGCTGATGGGCGGGATGTAAATTGCCAACTGCCTCACTGGAGGAGTGCATTGTGTTCCCTAAAACATGTAAACAACAGACCTACAGAGCCAAGGGCACTTCCAGTCTAGGGAATATACCTTGGATAACTGAAAATCAATAAGAAAGAGCCACACCCAAATTTAGGGCTGCACTGCTTACGAGAACCTCAACGTGGGTACACCTTAAATATCCCAGGAAATATAAAAATGGTTCAAAAAACTGTGGTATTTATGTACGATGGAATATCCCTCAGCCATGAAATCAATGTCATAAGACCAGGAGCAGCAAAGTGAGAGAATTCAGGTACGATGATTCTAAGTGAAATAAGTCACACAGAAAAAGAAACTTATCATAAGATATCACTTATGAAGATCCTGTAAACATGGCTACACATGAACTGAGTTAGGAAAGAGAACAGATTCTCACATTTAGAAAACACTCTTATGCCTGCTTAAGGGGAAAGGAGAGGTGGGGTGATGCATAAAACCAGAGTTTGATATAAGTACAGGTACCATTTCTAAAACGAACTGTGGAATAGACAAGACCTACAGCTTCCTCAGTGAAAGGGACTCTAAACCCGATATTTCGCGCAGAGGAATAGATCTGACTAGTAAGAATCTTAAAACCTATGTATTGATATGTCTCTGTAAGGGAATCAAGTGTGTCCAGACTGGCATAAACATGGCAGCGAGAATCAGCTCAAACCCACTATAAAAATGAATTTCAAATACAAAACCAAAAAACAGGGAAATTCTTTACAATTACTTCAGGGTCTCTGATGAAACCTGGAATGACCCTATCTACAATGACAGCTGGATGTGGTATAAGGCTGGACACTTGGGACTGAGAGGAATGGTGAGATTGGGTGAGCAAATGCAGACCCTTTAAAGCAAAAATGCATGGCCCCCATTCCATGGCTCCCAACTCTCCAGGTTGAAGGGAATATTACTACAGCTATAACATGTATGGGAAACCTAGAGAATGGACACACTGTGAATACAAAAGGTTTCTAAAACTCACGAATAGTCCCTCTCCTGGGGCTCCTGTTTGACTTTCCAACTGCTTTACTATCAATCTCCCAAATTGGAGAGACAGCCCCTTTAAACTCCTGGTCCGCACAGGTTAACAATTTTGCAGAGGATGGAAGGGAAGAGGGAGAACCAATGAGAGAGTAGCTATTAGGCATTTGGACGGGCACATGTCACTCTAATTTCTCGGCAGGAAGGAGAATTAACCAAAGTCTCAGCCACCCACCGGGAACCAGTATAGGTCCTGAACCAAAATTTTGGACTTGCGTAAAGCTCACAAAAAACGAGTTGAAAAATGGAGCTCAGGGGCACAGCAATTCACAAACTGTCAGAGTAATAAAGGACAACTATTGTCCAAAAATCTGTTGAGGGAAGGCAACGAGGTGGACTTGAAAGTGAGGCAGAATAGTAGGGAATAGATTTCAAGTGGTACGTTGGAATCGCCTGTAAAGCACAGGAAGAGGGGCACAACTTCGACAATGATGCACTTGGCCAAAAAGGGCGTATGAGTTACTTCCTGAATATATTCAGGAGAAAACGCTTACGCCCTTTTTGGCCAAGCAAGCAAGTCGCAATGCAAATCTGCACTACAAAGAAGTATCACTTCCCACCGGTCAAAAGGGACATCCACAAAATGTGTAAAAACTAGAAAGGCAAGACAGGCCCTGGAGAACAGGGAGCCTTGTTATGCTGATGGGCGGGATGTAAATTGCCAACTGCCTCACTGGAGGAGTGCATTGTGTTCGCTAAAACAAGTAAACAACAGAGCTACAGAGCCAAGGGCACTTCCAATCTAGGGAATACATCTTGGGAAAACTGAAAATAAATAAGACAGAGCGACCCCCAAATTTAGGGCTGCACTGCTTACAAGAACCTCAAATTGGGTACACCTTAAATATCCCAGGAAATATAAAAATGGTTCAAAAAATTGAGGTAATTATGTACGATGGAATATCCCTCAGTCATGAAATCAATGTCATAAGACCAGGAGCAGCAAAGTGAGTGGATACAGGTACGATGATTCTAAGTAAAATAAGTCACACAGAAAAATAAACTTATCATAAGATATCACTTATGAAGATCCAGTAAACATGGCTACACATGAACTGAGTTAGGAAAGAGAACAGAGTCTCACATTTAGAAAACACTCTTATGCCTGCTTAAGGGGGGAGGAGAGCTGGGGTGATGAATAAAACCAGAGTTTGATATAAGCACAGGTCCGTTTCAAAAACCAACTTTTGAATAGTCAAGACCTACACCTTCCTCAGTGAAAGGGTCTGAATACCCCATATTTCCTGCAGAGGAATAGATCTGACTACTAAGTATCTTAAAACCTATGTATTGATATGTCTCAGTAAGGGAATCAAGTGTGTCTAGACTGGCATAAACATGGCAGCGAGAATCAGCTCAAACCCAGTATAAAAAGGAATTTCAAATACAAAACCAAAAAACAGCGAAATTCTTTACAATTCCTTCACGGTCTCTGATGAAACCTGGAATGACCCTTTCTACAAGGACAGCTGTATGTGGCATAAGGCTGGACACTTGGGACTGAGAGGATTGGTGAGATTGGGTGAGCAAATGAAGACCCTATAAAGCAAAAATGCATAGCCCCCTTTCCATGGGTCCCAACTCTCCATGTTGAAGGGAATATTACTACAGCTGTAACATGTACGGGAAACCTAGAGAATGGACACACTGTGAATACAAAAGGTTTCTATAACTCAACGAATAGTCCCTCTCCTGTTTCTCAGGTTTGACATTCCAACTGCTTTACTATCAATCTTCCAACTTGGAGAGACAACCCCTTTAAACTCCTGGTTCGCACAGATTGCCAATTTGGCAGAGGATGGAAGGGAAGAGGGAGAACCAATGAGAGACTAGCTGTTTGGCATTTGGACGGGCACATGCCACTCTAATTTCCTGGCAGGAAGAAGAATTAACCAAAGTCTCAGCCACCCACCGGGAACCAGTATAGGTCCTGAACCAAAATTTTGGACTTGCGTACAGCTCACAAAAAACGAGTTGAAAAATTGAGCTCAGGGGCACAGCAATTCACAAACTGGCAGAGTAATAAAGACAACTATCGTCCAAAAATCTGTTGAGGGAAGGCAACGGGGCGGATTTGAAAGCGAGGCAGAGTAGCAGGAAACAGATTTCAAGAGGTACGTTGGAAGAGCCTTTAAAGCACAGGAAGAGGGGCACAACTTCGACAATGACGCACTTGGCCAAAAAGTGCGTATGTGGTTTCTCCTGAATATATTTAGGAGAAAACGCATACGACCTTTTTGGCCAAGCAAGCAAGCGGGCAATGCAAATCTGCACTACAAAGAAGTATCACTTGCCACCGGTCAAAAGGGACATCCACAAATGTGTAAAAACCAGATAGGCAAGACAGGCCCCGGAGTACAGGGAGCCTTGTTATGGTGATGGGCTGGATGTAAACTGCCAACTGCCTCACTGGAGGAGTGCACTGTGTTCCCTAAAACAAGAAAACAACAGAGCTACAGAGCCAAGGGCACTTCCAGTCTAGGGAATATACCTTGGGATAACTGAAAATCAATAAGAAAGAGCCACACCCAAATTTAGGGCTGCACGGCTTACAAGAACCTCAACGTGGGTACACCTTAAATATCCCAGGAAATACAAAAATGGTTCAAAAACCTTTGGTATTTATGTACGATGGAATATCCCCCAGCCATGAAATCAATGTCATAAGACCACGAGCAGCAAAGTGAGTGGATCCAGGTTCGATGATTCTAAGTGAAATAACTCACACAGAAAAAGGATCTTATCATAAGATATCACTTATGAAGATCCTGTAAACATGGCTACACATGAACTGAGTTAGGAAAGAGAACAGAGTCTCACATTTAGAAAACACTCTTATGCCTGCTTAAGGGGAAAGGAGAGGTGGGGTGATGCATAAAACCAGAGTTTGATATAAGTACAGGTACCATTTCTAAAACCAACTGTGGAATAGACAACACCTACACCTTCTTCAGTGAAAGGGACTCAAAACCTCGTATTTCCCGCACAGGAATAGATCTGACTAGTAAGAATCTTAAAACCTATGTATTGATATGTCTCTGTAAGGGAATCAAGTGTGTCTAGACTGGCATAAACATGGCAGCGAGAATCAGCTCAAACCCACTATAAAAAGGAATTTCAAAAACAAAACCAAAAAACAGCGAAATTCTTTACAATTCCTTCAGGGTCTCTGATGAAACCTGGAATGACCCTATCTACAATGACAGCTGGATGTGGCATAAGGCTGGACACTTGGGACTGAGAGGATTGGTGAGATTGGGTGAGCAAATGCAGACCCTTTAAAGCAAAAATGCATGGCCCCCATTCCATGGGTCCCAACTCTCCAGGTTGAAGGGAATATTACTACAGTATAACATGTATGGGAAACCTAGAGAATGGACACATTGTGAATACAAAAGGTTTCTAAAACTCAACGAATAATCCCTCTCCTGGTGCTCCGGTTTGACTTTCCAACTGCTTTACTATCAATCTCCCAAATTGGAGAGAAAGCCCCTTTAAGCTCCTGGTTCGCACAGGTTGCCAATTTTGCAGAGCATGGAAGGGAAGATGGAGAACCAATGAGAGATTAGCTGTTAGGCATTTGGACGGGCACATGTCACTCTAATTTCCCGGCAGGAAGAAGAATTAACCAAAGGCTTAGCCACCCACGGGGAACCAGTATAGGTCCTGAACCAAAATTTTGGACTTGCGTACAGCACACAAAAAACGAGTTGAAAAATTGATCTCAGGGGCACAGCTATTCTCAAACTGGCAGAGTAATAAAGACAACTATCGTCTAAAAATCTGTTGAGGGAAGGCAACGGGGCGGATTTGAAAGCGAAGCAGAATAGCAGGAAACAGATTTCAAGAGGTACGTTGGAAGAGCCTTTAAAGCACAGGAAGAGAGGCACAACTTCGACAATGACGCACTTGGCCAAAAAGTGCGTATGTGGTTTCTCCTGAATATATTCAGGAGAAAACGCATACGACCTTTTTGGCCAAGCAAGCTAGAGGGCAATGCAAATCTGCACTACAAAGAAGTATCACTTTCCACCGCTCAAAAGGGACATCCACAAATTTGTAAAAACCAGAAAGGAAAGACAGGCACTGGAGTACAGGGAGCCTTGTTATGGTGATGGGCGGGATGTAAATTGCCAACTGCCTCACTGGAGGAGTGCATTGTGTTCCCTAAAACAAGAAAACAACAGAGCTACAGAGCCAAGGGCACTTCCAGTCTAGGGAATATAGCTTGGGATAACTGAAAATCAGTAAGAAAGAGCCACACCCAAATTTAGGGGTGCACTGCTTACAAGAACCTCAACGTGGGTACACCTTAAATATCTCAGAAAATATAAAAATGGTTCAAAAAACTGTGGTATTTATGTACGATGGAATATCCCTCAGCCATGAAATCAATGTCATAAGACCAGGAGCACCAAAATGAGTGGATTTACGTACGATGATTCTAAGTGAAATAAGTCACACAGAAAAAGAAACTTATCATAATATATCACTTATGAAGATCCTGTAAACATGGCTACACATGAACTGAGTTAGGAAAGAGAACAGAGTCTCACATTTAGAAAACACTCTTATGCCTGCTTAAGGGGAAAGGAGAGGTGGGGTGATGCATAAAAACAGAGTTTGATATAAGTACAGGTACCATTTCTAAAACCAACTGTGGAATAGACAAGACCTACACCTTCCTCAGTGAAAGGGACTCAAAACCCCGTATTTCCCGCAGAGGAATAGATCTGACTAGTAAGAATCTTAAAACCTATGTATTGATATGTCTCTGTAAGGGAATCAAGTGTGTCTAGACTGGCATAAACATGGCAGCGAGAATCAGCTCAAACCCACTATAAAATGTAATTTCAAAAACAAAACCAAAAAACAGGGAAATTCTTTACAATTCCTTCAGGGTCTCTGATGAAACCTGGAATGACCCTATCTACCATGACAGCTGGATGTGGTATAAGGCTGGACACTTGGGACTTAGAGGATTGGTGAGATTTGGTGAGCAAATGCAAACCCTTTAAAGCAAAAATGCATGGTCCCCATACCATGGGGCCCAAATCTCCAGGTTGAAGGGAATATTAGTACAGCTATAACATGTATGGGAAACCTAGAGAATGGACACACTGCGAATACAAAAGGTTTCTAAAACTCAATGGGTAGTCCCTCTCCTGGTGATCCGGTTTGACTTTCCAACTGCTTTACTATGAGTCTCCCAACTTGGCTAGACAACCCGTTTAACCTCCTGGTTCGCACAGGTTGCCAGTTTTGCAGAGAATGGAAGGAAAAAGGGAGAACCAATAAGAGAGTTGCTGTTAGGCATTTGGACGGACACATGTCACTCTAATTTCCCGGCAGGAAGAAGAATTAACGAAAGGCTCAGCCACACACCGGGAACCAGTATAGGTCCTGAAGTAAAATTTTGGACTTGCGTACAGCTCACAAAATACGAGTTGAAAAATGGAGTTCAGGGGCACAGCAATTCACAAACTGGCAGAGTAATAAAGAGAACTATCGTCCAAAAATCTGTTGAGGGAAGGCAACGAGGCGGACTTGAAAGCGAGACAGAATAGCAGGAAACAGATTTCAAGAGGTACGTTGGAATCGCCTTTAAAGAACAGTAAGAGGGGCACAATTTCGACAATGACTCACAAGGCCAAAAGGGGCGTATGCGTTTTCTTCTGAATATATTCAGGAGAAAACGCATACGCCCTTTTTGGCCAAGCAAGCAAGCGGGCAATGCAAATCTTCACTACAAAGAAGTATCACTTCCCACCGGTCAAAAGGGACATCCACAAAATATGTAAAAACCAGAAAGGCAAGACATTCCCTGGAAAACAGGGAGTCTTTTTATGCTGATGGGCGGGATGTAAATTGCCAACTGCCTCACTGGAGGAGTGCATTGTGTTCCCTAAAAAAAGTAAACAACAGAGCTACAGAGCCAACGGCACTTCCAGTCTAGGGAATATACCTTGGGAAAACTGAAAATCAAAAAGACAGAGCCACCCCCAAATTTAGGGCTGCACTGCTTACAAGAACCTCAACTTGGGTACACCTTAAATATCCCAGGAAATATAAAAATGGTTCAAAAAATTGTGGTACTGGTGACTTCCGGGTAAGATGGCGGAAGAGAAAGACGCGGAGATCACCTTCCTCCCCACGGACACACCAGAAATACAGCTACACGTGGAACAACTCCTACAGAACACCTACTGAATGCTGGCAGAAGACCCCAGACCTCCGAAAAGGCAAGAAACTCCCCACATACCTGGGTAGGGCAAAGCGGAGAGATTACCGCAGAGAGGATCGGTGCCGAGCGGCACTCACCCGCCCGAGAGGCTTGTCTGCTCACCCGCCAGGGAGGGCTGCGCTGGAAGCTGAGGCTCGGGCTTCGGTCAGAGCGCAGGGAAAGGACTGGGGCTGGCGGCGAGAACTCAGCCTGAGGGTGGCTAATGTGCCACGGCTAGCCGGCAGGGAGTCCGGGAAAACTCTGGAGCTGTCGGAGAGGCAAGAGACTTTTTCTTCGCTCTTGGTTTCCTGGTGCGCGAGGAGAGGGGATTGAGAGCGCTGCTTGAATGGGCTCCACAGTTGGGCGCGGGTCGCGACTGAAATCGTGGAGCCCGGTGACGGGCATGGGACGCTGGGGCTGCTGCTGCCGCCGCCGGGAAGCCTGTGTGCGAGCGCAGGTCACTGTCCACACCGCCCTTCCGGGAGCCTGTGCAGCCCGCCACTGCCGGGGTCCCGTGATCCAGGGGCAGCTTCCCTGGGAGAATGCACGGCGCGCCTCGGGCTGGTGCAACGTCACGCCGACCTCTACCGCTGCAGGCTCCTCCCGCACTCCGTGCCCCTCCCTCCTGCCCGGCCTGAGTGAGCCAGAGTCCCCGAAGAGGCTGCTCCTTTAACCCTGTCCTGTCTGAGCGAAGAACAGACGCCCTGCGGCGACCTACATGCAGTGGCGGGGCCAAATCCAAAGCTGAGACCCAGGAGCTGTGAGAACAAAGAAAAGAAAGGGAAACCTCTCCCAGCAGCCTCAGAAGCAGCGGATTAAAGCTCCACAATCAACTTGATGTACCCTGCATCTGTGGAATACATGAATAGACAACAAATCATCCCAAATTGAGGAGCCAGGAGTCAGTGCTGTGCCTCTGAGGTGGGAGAGCCAACTTCAGGACACTGGTCCACAAGAGACCTCCCAGCTCCACATAATATCAAACGGCGAAAATCTTCCAGAGATCTCCATCTCAACACCAGCACCCAGGTTCACTCAACGACCGGCAAGCTACAGTGCTGGACACCCTATGCCAAACAACTAGCAAGACAGGAACACAACGCCACCCATTAGCAGAGAGGTGGCCTAAAATCATAAAAAGTCCGCAGACACCCCAAAACACACCACCAGACGTGGACCTGCCCACCAGAAAGACAAGATCCAGCCTCATTCACTAGAACACAGGCTCTAGTACCTTCCACCAGGAAGCCTACACAACCCACTAAACCAACCTTAGCCACTGGGGACAGTCACCAAAAACAACGGGAACTACGAACCTGCAGCCTGCAAAAAGGAGACCCCAAACACAGTAACATAAGCAAAATGAGAAGACAGAAAAACACACAGCAGGAGAAGGAACAAGATAAAAACCCACCAGACCTAACAAATGAAGATGTAATAGGCAGTCTACCTGAAAAAGAATTCAGAATAATGATGGTAAAGATGATCCAAGATTCTATTTCCCAGATACAAAATCTTGGAAATAGAATAGACAAAATGCAAGAAACAGTTAACAAGGACCTAGAAGAACTAAAGATGAATCAAGCATCGATTAAAAACACAATGCATGAAATAAAAAATACTCTAGATGGGATCAATAGCAGAATAACTGAGGCAGAAGAACGGATAAGTGAGGTGGAAGATAAAATAGTGGAAATAACTGCTGCAGAGCAAAATAAAGAAAAAAGAATGAAAAGAACATAGGACAGTCTAAGAGACCTCTGGGACAACATTAAACGCACCAACATTCGAATTATAGGGGTTCCAGAAGAAGAAGAGAAAAAGAAAGGGACTGAGAAAATATTTGAAGAGATTAGAGTTGAAAACTTACCTAATATGGGAAAGGAAATAGTTAATGAAGTCCAGGAGGCACAGAGAGTCCCATACAGAATAAATCCAAGGAGAAATACGCCAAGACACATATTAATCAAACTGTCAAAAACTAAACACAAAGAAATCATATTAAAAGCAGCAAGGCAAAAACAACAAATAACACACAAGGGAATCCCCATCAGGATAACAGCTGATCTCTCAGCAGAAACTCTACAAGCCAGAAGGGAGTGGCAGGACATAATTAAAGTGATGAAGGAGAAAAACCTGCAACGAAGATTACTCTACCCAGCAAGGATCTCATTCAGATTTGATGGAGAAATTAAAACGTTTACAGACAAGCAAAAGCTGAGAGAGTTCAGCACCACCAAACCAGCTTTACAACAAATGCTAAAGGAACTTCTCTAGGCAAGAAACACAACAGAAGGAAAAGACCTACAATAACGAACCCAAAACAATTAAGAAAATGGGAATAGGAACATACATATCGATAGTTACCTTAAATGTAAATGGACTAAATGCTCCCACCAAAAGACACAGATTGGCTGAATGGATACAAAAACAAGACCCATATATATGCTGTCTACAAGAGACCCACTTCAGACCTAGAGACACATACAGACTGAAAGTAAGGGGATGGAAAAAGATATTCCATGCAAATGGAAACCAAAAGAAAGCTGGAGTAGCAATTCTCATATCAGACAAAATAGACTTTAAAATAAAGACTACTAGAAGAGACAAAGAAGGACACTGCATAATGATCAAGGGATCGATCCAAGAAGAAGATATAACAATTGTAAATATTTATGCACCAAACATAGGAGCACCTCAATACATAAGGCAAATACTAACAGCCATAAAAGGAGAAATCGACAGTAACACAATCATAGTAGGGGACTTTAACACCCCACTTTCACCAATGGACAGATCTTCCAAAATGAAAATAAATAAGGAAACACAAGCTTTAAATGATACATTAAACAAGATGGACTTAATTGATATTTATAGGACATTCCATCCAAAAACAACAGAATACACATTTTTCTCAAGTGCTCATGGAACATTCTCCAGGATAGATCATATCTTGGGTCACAAATCAAGCCTTGGTAAATTTAAGAAAATTGAAATTGTATCAAGTGTCTTTTCTGACCACAATGCTATGAGACTAGATATCAATTACAGGAAAAGAGCTGTAAAAAATACAAACACATGGAGGCTAAACAATACACTACTTAATAACGAAGTGATCACTGAAGAAATCAAAGAGGAAATTTAAAAATACCTAGAAACAAATGACAATGGAGACACGACGACCCAAAACCTATGGGATGCAGCAAAAGCAGTTCTAAGAGGGAAGTTTATAGCAATACAATCCCACCTTAAGAAACAGGAAACATCTCGAATAAACAACCTAACCTTGCACCTAAAGCAATTAGAGAAAGAAGAACAAAAACACCCCAAAGTTAGCAGAAGGAAAGAAATCATAAAAATCAGATCAGAAATAAATGAAAAATAAATGAAGGAAACGATAGCAAAGATCAATAAAACTAAAAGCTGGTTCTTTGAGAAGATAAACAAAATTGATAAACCATTAGCCAGACTCATCAAGAAAAGAAGGGAGAAGACTCAAATCAATAGAATTAGAAATGAAAAAGGAGAAGTAACAACTGACACTGCAGAAATACAAAAGATCATGAGAGATTACTACAAGCAACTCTATGCCCATAAAATGGACAACTTGGAAGAGATGGACAAATTCTTAGAAATGAACAACCTGCCAAGACGGACTCAGGAAGAAATAGAAAATATGAATAGACCAATCACAAGCACTGAAATTGAAACTGTGATTAAAAATCTTCCATCAAACAAAAGCCCAGGACCAGGTGGCTTCACAGGTGAATTCTATCAAACATTTAGAGAAGAGCTAACACCCATCCTTCTCAAACTCTTCCAAACAATATCAGAGGAAGGAACACTCCCAAACTCATTCTACGAGGCCACCATCACCTTGATACCAAAACCAGGCAAGGATGTCACAAAGAAAGAAAACTACAGGCCAATATCACTGATGAACATAGATGCAAAAATCCTCAACAAAATACTAGCAAACAGAATCCAAGAGCACATTAAAAGGATCATACACCATGATCAAGTGGGGTTTATCCCAGGAATGTAAGGATTCTTCAATATACGCAAATCAATCAATGTAATACACCATATTAACAAGTTGAAGGAGAAAAAACATATGATCATCTCAATAGATGCAGAGAAAGCTTTCGACAAAATTCAACACCCATTTATGATAAAAACCCTGCAGAAAGTAGGTATAGAGGGATCTTTCCTCAACATCATAAAGGCCATATATGACAAACCCACAGCCAACATTGTCCTCAATGGTGAAAAACTGAAACCATTTCCACTAAGATCAGGAACAAGACAAGGCTGCCCACTCTCACCACTCTTATTCAACATAGTTTTGGAAGTTTTAGCCACAGCAATCAGAGAAGAAAAGGAAATAAAAGGAATCCAAATTGGAAAAGAAGAAGTAAAGCTGTCACTGTTTGCAGATGACATGATACTATACATAGAGAATCCTAAAGATGCTACCGAAAAACTACTAGAACTAATCAATGAATTTGGTAAAGTAGCAGGATATAAAATTAATGTATAGAAATCTCTGGCATTCCTGTACACTAATGATGAAAAATCTGAAAATGAAATCAAGAAAACACTCCCATTTACCATCGCAACAAAAAGAATAAAATATCTAGGAATAAACCTACCTAAGGAGACAAAAGACCTGTATGCAGAAAACTATAAGACACTGATGTAAGAAATTAAAGATGATACAAATAGATGGAGAGATATACCATGCTCCTGGATTGGAAGAATCAATATTGTGAAAATGACTCTACTACCGAAAGCAATCTACAGATTCAATGCAATCCCTATCAAACTACCAATGGCATTTTTCACAGAACTAGAAAAAAAAATTTCAAAATTTTTTTGGAAAAACAAAAGGCCCCGAATAGCTAAAGCAATCTTGAGAATGAAAAACGGAGCTGGAGGAATCAGGCTCCCTGACTTCAGACTATACTACAAAGCTACAGTAATTAAGACAGTCTGGTACTGGCATAAAAACAGAAAGATAGATCAGTGGATCAGGATAGAAAGCCCAGAGATAAACCCACGCACATATGGCCAACTTACCTTTGATAAAGGAGGCAGGAATGTACAGTGGAGAAAGGACAGCCTCTTCAATAAGTGGTGCTGTGAAAACTGGACAGGGACATGTAAAAGTTTGAGATTAGATCATTCCCTAGCACCATAAAAAAAAAAATTGTGGTACTTATGTACGATGGAATATCCCTTAGTCATTAAATCAATGTCATAAGACCAGGAGCAGCAAAGTGAGTGGATTCAGGTACGATGATTCTAAGTAAAATAAGTCACACAGAAAAAGAAACATATCATAAGATATCACTTATGAAGATCCTGTAAACATGGCTACACATGAACTGAGTTAGGAAAGAGAACAGAGTCTCACATTTAGAAAACACTCTTATGCCTGCTTAAGGGGGCAGGAGAGGTGGGGTGATGCATAAAACCAGAGTTTGATATAAGCACAGGTCCGTTTCAAAAACCAACTTTTGAATAGTCAAGACCTACACCTTCCTTAGTGAAAGGGACTGAAAACCCCATATTTCACTCAGAGGAATAGATCTGACTACTAAGAATCTTAAAACCTATGTATTGATATGTCTCAGTAAGGGAATCAAGTGTGTCTAGACTGGCATAAACATGGCAGCGAGAATCAGTTCAAACCCAGTATAAAAAGGAATTTCAAAAACAAAACCAAAAAACAGGGAAATTCTTTACAATTCCTTCACGGTCTCTGATGAAACCTGGAATGACCCTTTCTACAAGGACAGCTGTATGTGGCATAAGGCTGGACACGTGGGACTGAGAGGATTGGTGAGATTGGGTGACCAAATGAAGACCCTATAAAGCAAAAATGCATGGCCCCCTTTCCATGGGTCCCAACTCTCCATGTTGAAGGGAATATTACTACAGCTGTAACATGTACGGGAAACCTAGAGAATGGACACACTGTGAATAAAAAAGGTTTCTATAACTCAACGAATAGTCCCTCTCCTGTTGCTCAGGTTTGACTTTCCAACTGCTTTACTATCAATCTTCCAACTTGGAGATACAACCCCTTTAAACTCCTGGTATGCACAGGTTGCCAATTTGGCAGAGGATGGAAGGGAAGAGGGAGAACCAATGAGAGACTAGCTGTTAGGCATTTGGACGGTCACATGTCACTCTAATTTCCCGGCAGGAAGAAGAATTAACCACAGTCTCAGCCACCCACCGGGAACCAGTATAGGTCCTGAACCAAAATTTTGGACTTGCGTACAGCTCACAAAAAATGAGTTGCAAAATGGAGCTCAGGGGCACAGCAATTCACCAATTGGCAGAGTAATAAAGGACAACTATTGTCCAAAAATCTGTTGAGGGAAGGCAGCGAGGTGGACTTGAACGCGAGGCAGAATAGCAGGAAACAGATTTCAAGAGGTACGTTGGAATCGCCTGTAAAGCACAGGAAGAGGGGCACAACTTAGACAATGACGCACTGGGCCACAAAGGGCGTATATATTTTCTCCTGAATATATTCAGGAGAAAACGCATACGCCCTTTTCGGCCAAGCAAGCAAGCGGGCAATGCAAATCTGCACTACAAAGAAGTATCACTTACTTCCGGTCCAAAGGGACATCCACAAAATGTGTAAAAACCAGAAAGGCAATACAGGCCCTGGAGAACAGGGAACCTTGTTATGCTGATGGGCGGGATGTAAATTGCCAACTGCCTCACTCGAGGAGTGCATTGTGTTCCTAAAACAAGTAAACAACAGAGCTACAGAGCCAAGGGCACTTCCAGTCTAGGAAATATACCTTGGGAAAACTGAAATTCAATAAGACAGAGCCACACCCAAATTTAGGGCTGCACTGCCTACAAAAACCTCAACTTGGGTACACCTTAAATATCCCAGGAAATATAAAAATGGTTCAAAAAATTGTAGTACTTATGTACGATGGAATATCCCTCAGCCATGAAATCAATGTCATAAGACCAGGAGCAGCAAAGTGAGTGGATTCAGGTACGATGATTCTAAGTGAAATAAGTCACACAGAAAAAGAAAACTTATCATAAGATATCACTTATGAATATCCTGTAAACATGGCTACACATGAACTGAGTTAGGAAAGAGGACAGAGTCTCACATTTAGAAAACACTCTTATGCCTGCTTAAGGGAAAAGGAGAGGTGGGGTGATGCATAAAACCAGTGTTTGACATAAGCACAGGTACCATTTCTAAAAGCAACTTTGGAATAGACAAGACCTACACCTTCCTCAGTGAAAGGGACTCAAAACCCCATATTTCCCGCAGAGGAATAGATCTGAATAGTAAGAAACTTAAAACCTATGTATTGATATGTCTTTGTACGGGAATCAAGTGTGTCTAGACTTGTATAAACATGGCAGCGAGAATCACCTGAAACCCACTATAAAAAGGAATTTCAAAAACAAAACCAAAAAACAGGGAAATTCTTTACAATTCCTTCAGGGTCTCTGATGAAACCTGGAATGACCCTATCTACAATGACAGCTGGATGTGGTATAAGGCTGGACACTTGGGACTGAGAGGAATGGTGAGATTGGGTGAGCAAATGCAGACCCTTTAAAGCAAAAATGCATGGCCCCCATTCCATGGGTCCCAACTCTCCAGGTTGAAGGGAATATTACTACAGCTATAACATATACGGTTAACCTAGAGAATGGACACATTGTGAATACAAAAGGTTTCTAAAACTCAACGAATAGTCCCGCTCCTGCTGCTCCGGTTTGACTTTCCAACTGCTTTACTATCAATCTCTCAACCTGGAGAGACAGTCCCTTTAACCTCCTGGTTCGCACAGGTTGCCAAATTGTCAGAGGATGGAAGGGAACAGGGAGAACCAATGAGAGACTAGCTGTTAGGTATTTGGAAGGGCACATGTCACTCTAATATCCCGGCAGGAAGAAGAATTAACCAAAGTCTCAGCCATCCACCGGGTACCAGTATAGGTCCTGAACCAAAATTTTGGACATGCGTACAGCTCACAAAATGCGAGTTGAACAATGGAGCTCAGGGACACAGCAATTCACAAACTGGCAGAGTAATAATGGAAAACTATCGTCCAAAAATCTGTTGAGGGAAGACAACGAGGCAGCGTTGAAAGCAAGGAAGAATAGCAGGAAACAGTTTTCAAGAGGTATGTTGGAATCGCCTTTAAAGCACAGGAAGAGGGGCCCAAATTCGACAATGTCGCACTTGGCCAAAAAGGGCGTATGTGTTTTCTCCTGAATATATTCAGGAGAATACGCATACGCCCTTTTTGGCCAAGCAAGCAAGTGGGGAATGCAAATCTGCACTACAAAGAAGTATCACTTAGCACTGGTTAAAACGGATATCCACAAATGTGTAAAAACCAGAAAGGCTAGAAAGGCCCTGGAGAACAGGGAGCCTTGTTATGCTGATGGGCGGGATGTAAATTGCCAACTGCCTCACTAAAGGAGTGCATTGTGTTCCCTAAAACCAGTAAACAACTGAGCTACACAGCCAAGGGCACTTCCAGTCTAGGGAATATACCTTGGGAAAACTGAATATCAATAAGACAGAGCCACCCCCAAATTTAGGGCTGCACTGCTTATAAGAACCTCAACTTGGGTACACCTTATATATACCAGGAAATATAAAATTGGTTCAAATAATTGTGGTATTTCCGTACGACGGAATATCCCTCAGCCATGAAATCAATGTCATAAGACCAGGAGCAGCAATGTGAATGGATTCAGGTACGATGATTCTAAGTGAAATAAGTCACACAGAAAAAGAAACTTATCATAAGATATCACTTATGAAGATCCTGTAAACATGGCTACACATGAACTGAGTTTGGAAAGAGAACAGAGTCTCACATTTAGAAAACACTCTTATGCCTGCTTAAGGGAGAAGGAGAGGTGGGGTGATGCATAAAACCAGAGTTTGTTATAAGCACAGGTACCGTTTCTAAAACCAACTATGGAATAGACAAGACCTACAACCTCCTCAGTGAAAGGGACTCAAAACCCCATATTTCCCGCAGAGGAATAGATCTGACTAGTAAGAATTTTAAAACCTATGTTTTGATGTGTCTCTGTAAGGGAATCAAGTGTTTCTAGACTGGCATAAACTTGGCAGAGAGAATCAGCTCAAATCCACTATAAAAAGGAATTTCAAAAACAAAACAAACAGAAAAAACACAGCAGGGAAATTCTTTACAATTCATTCAGGGTCTCTGACAAGACCTGGAATGACCCTATCTACAATTACAGCTGGATGTGGCATAAGGCTGGACACTTGGGACTGAGAGGATTGGTGAGATTGGGTGAGCAAATGCAGACCCTTTAAATCAATAATGAATGGCAGCCATTCCAGTGGTCCCAACTCTCCAGGTTGAAGGGAATATTACTACAGCTATAACATGTACGGGAATCCTGGGGAATGAACACACTGTGAATACGAAAGGTCTCTAAAACTCAACGAATAATCCCTCAACTGGTGCTGCGGTTTGACTTTCCAACTGCTTTACTATCAATCTCCCAACTTGGAGTTACAGCTCTTTTAACCTCCTGGTTCGCTCACGTGGCCCATTTGGCATAGGATGGAAGGGAAAAGGGAGAACCAATGACAGAGTAGCTGTTAGGCATTTGGACGGGCACATGTCACTCTAATTTCACGGCAGGAAGAAAAATTAACCAAAGTCTCAGCAACCCACCAGAAAAGAGAATGGGTCCTGAACCAAAATTTTCGACTTGCGTTCAGCTCACAAATAACGAGTTGAATAATGGAGCTCAGAGGCACAGCAATTCACAAACTGGCAGAGTAATAAAGGACAGCTATCGTCCAAAAATCTCTTGACGAAAGACAACCACGCAGACTTGAAAGCAAGGCAGAATAGCAGGAAACAGATTTCAAGAGGTACATTGGAATCGCCTGTAAAGAACAGGAAGAATGGCACAACTTCGACAATGATGCACTTTGCCAAAAAGGGTGTATGCGTTGTTTCCTGAATATATTCAGAAAAAAACTCATACGCCCTTTTTGGCCAAGCAAGCAAGCGGGCAATGCGAATCTGCACTACAAAGTAGTATCACTTCCCACCGGTCAAAAGGGTCATCCACAGAATCGGTAAAAACCAGAAAGGCAAGACAGGCCCTGGCGAACATGGAGCCTTGTTATGCTGATGGGCGGGATGTAAATTGCCAACTGCCTCACTGGAGGAGTGCTTTGTGATCCCTCAAAAGAGTAATCAACAGAGCTACAGAGCCAAGGGCACTTCAAGTTTAGGGAATATACCTTGGGAAATCCGAAAATCAATAAGACAGAGCCACCCCAAAATTAAGGGCTGCACTGCTTACAAGAACCTCAACTTGGGTGTACCTTAAATATCACAGGAAATATAAAAATGGTTCAAAAAATTGTGGTACTTTCTAACGATGGAATATCGCTCAGCCATGAAATCAATGTCATAAGACCAGTAGCAGCAAAGTGAGTGGATTCAGGTACGAAGATTGTAAGTGAAATAAGTCACAGAGAAAAAGAAACATCATAAGATATCACTTATGAAGATCCTGTAAACATGGCTGCACATGAACTGAGTTAGGAAAAAGAACAGAATCTCACATTTAGAAAACACTCTTATGCCTGTTTAAGGGGGAAGGAGAGGTGGGGTGATTCATAAAACCAGAGTTTGGTATAAGCACAGGTATCGTTCCAAAAACCAGCTATGAAATAGACTAGACCTACAGCTTCCTCAGTTAAAGGGACTCAAAACGCTATATTTCCCACAGAGGAATAGTTCTGACTAGTAAGAATCTTAAAACCTATGTATTGATATGTCTCCGTAAGGGAATCAAGTGTGTCTAGTCTGGCTTAATCATGGCAGCGAGAATCAGCTCAAACCCACTATAAAAAGGTATTTCAAAAACTATACAAAAAAACAGGGAAATTCTTTACAGTTCCTTCAGAGTTTCTTATGAAACTTGGAATGACCCTATCTACAATGACAGCTGGATGTGGCATATGGCTGGACACATGGGACTGAGAGGATTGTTGAGATTGGGTGAGCAAATGCAGACCCTTTAATGCAAAAATGCATGGCCCCCATTCCATGGGTCCCAACTCTCCAGGTTGAAGGGAATATCACTACAGCTATAACATGTACGGGAAACCTAGAGAATGGACACACTGTGAATACGAAAGCTTTCTAAAACTCAACGAATTGTTCCTCTCCTGGTGCTCCGGTTTGACTTTCCAACGGATTTACTATCAATCTCGCAACTTGGGGAGACAGCCCCTTTAACCTCCTGGTTCGCACATGTTGCCAATTTGGCAGAGGATGGAAGGGAAGAGGGAGAACCAATGAGAGAGTAGCTGTTAGGCATTTGGACGGGCACATGTCACTCTAATTTCCGGGCAGGGAGAAGAATTAACCAAAGTCTCAGCCACCCACCGGGAACCAGTATAGGTCCTGAACCAAAATTTTGGACTTGCGTACAGCTCACAAAAAACGAGTTGAAAAATTGAGCTCAGGGGCACAGCAACTCACAAACTGGCAGAGTAATAAAGGACAACTATCGTCCAAAAATCTGTTGAGGGAAGGCAACGAGGCGGACTTGAAAGCGAGTCAGAATAGCAGGAAACAGATTTCAAGAGGTACGTTGGAATCGCCTGTAAAGCACAGGAAGAGGGGCACAACTTCTTGAATATTGCACTTGGGCAAAAAGGGCGTATGTGTTTTCTCCTGAATATATTCAGGAGAAAATGCATATGCCCTTTTTGTCCAAGCAAGCAAGCGGGCAATGCAAATCTGCACTACAAAGAAGTATCACTTCCCACTGGTAAAAAGGGACATCCAGAATATATGTAAAAACCAGAAAGGCAAGACAGGCCCTGAGAACAGGGAGTCTTGTTAGGCTAATGGGCAGGATGTAAATTTCTTAATGCCTCTCTGGGGGAGTGCACTGTGTTCCCTAAAACAAATAAAAAACAGAGCTTCAGAGCCAATGGCAGTTCCAGTCTAGGGAATATACATTTGGAAAAATGAAAATCAGTAAGACAGAGCCACCCCAAAATTTAGGGCTGCACTGCTTACACGAACCTCAACTTGGGTACACCTTAAATGTCCCAGGAAATAAAAAAATGGTTCAAGAAATTGTGGTACTTACGTACGACTGAATATCCCTTAGCCATGAAATCAATGTCATAAGGCCAGTAGCAGCAAAATGAGTGGATTCAGGTACAATGATTCTAAGTGAAATAAGTCACATTGAAAAAGAAACTTATCATAAGATATCACTTACAAAGGTCCTGTAACCATGGCTACACATGAACTGAGTTAGTAAAGATAACAGAGTAACAAATCTTATCATAAGTTATCACTCATAGGGTGAATGTACACATGGCTACACATGAACTGGATTAAAAACCAACAGGGTCACACATTTAGAAAACAATCTTCTGCCTGCTTAAGAGGAAAGCCGAGGTGGGGTGATGCATAAAACCACAGTTTTAAATTAACACAGATACTGTTACCTAAACCAAGTATGTAATAGACAACACCTACTCCCCGCACAATGAACTGGACTCAACACCCCCTATTCATTGCAGAGGAATATATCTGACTCTAAGAATTTTAAAACATATATATTCTCATGTCTCCATAAAGAAAGCATATGTGTGTATAATGGCATGAACACAGCACTGAAATTCAGCTAAACCCCCTTATAAAAATAAGTTTCAAAAGCAAAATGCAAAAACAGTGAAACAGAGAGAAATCTTAAAAATTACGTTCAGGGCCTGTGATCCAACCTGGATTGACCACCTTTACACCCACAGCTGGATGAGACATAAGACTGGACACTTGGGGCTGACAAGATTGCTGAGGTTGTGTGAGCAAAAGAACGCCACTTAGAGCAATGCTGTGTGCTACGCATTCTAGTAGTCCCAACTCTCCAGGTTTAAGGGAATCTTCCTACAGTTAAAACAAGCATGGGAAACCCAGTGGTTGGTACACTGTGTAATTGGGAAAGTTTTCTAAAAGGTACCTCATTTTTCCTTTCGTCGTGCTCGGCTTCACCAATCCATCTGCATTACTAAAAATCTCCCCACTTGGAGTGATCGCACCTTTACCCTCCTTTTATGCACAGTTTGCAAATTGTGCAGAGGATGAACAGGAAGAGGGGAAACAAATGAGAGATTAGCTGTAGGTGTTTGGATAGGCACATATCACTCTACTTTCCCATCAGGAAGAAGCATTAACCAAAGGCTCAGCCTGAAGCCCTGGAACCAGACTAGGGCCTAAAGCCATCCTGCGGTATTGCAGCCAGCTCACAAATAGGCAGTTTGAAAAATGGATATCCGGGGCACAGCAATTCACAAACTTGCAGAGTTATAAAGGACAACTATCATCCAGAAATATATTGAGGTAAGGTCGTGAAGAGGATTTGAATGCAAGGCAGAATTGAAGGAAACAGATTTCAAGAGGTACATTGGAGTCATCTTTAAAGCACATGAAAATCGACAGAACTCCAACAATGTTGCCCTTGGCAGAAAAGGGAGTATGTGTATTTTCTTGAATATATTCGCGAAAAAATGCATACGCCCTTTTTGGCCAAGCAAGCCATCAGGCATTGAAAATCCACACTACATAGAAGTGTCCCTTACCTCCAGTCAAAAGGGCCATCCACAAATAGTGTGAAAACCACAAATCAGGACAGGCCATGGAGAAAAGGGAGCCTGGTTACACAGATGGACAGGATGTAAATTGCCAACAGCCTCTCTGCAGAACTCTATGTTGTTTTCTAAAACAGAGCTACAGAGCATAGCACACTTCCACTCATGGGCGTGTATTTTGGGAAAATTAAAAAATCCGCAACAAACAGCCAGCGCAAAGTTTAGGGCTGCTCTGTTTACAAGAACCTCGACTTCGGTACACTTTAAATATCCCAGGAAAGGAAGAAAATGGATATAGATGTTGTGGTACTTATATACAATGGAATGTCACTCAGACATAAAATCAATGTCATAAGGCCAATAGCAGCATAATGAGTGGCTTTAGGTACGATGATGCTAAGTGAAATGAGCCACAAAGAAACAGAAACTTATTGTAATATATCACTTATAGAGGGAATGTAAACATGGCTACACATGAACTGAATTTCAAAAGAGAACAGAGTTACACATTTAGAAAACACACTTATGCCTCCTTAAGGGGAAAGGTGACGTGGGCTGATGTGTAAAAGCAGAGTTTGAAATTAGCACAGATACCATTCCATATACCAAATATGTAATAGACAAGACCTACTCCTTTCTCAATGAACTGGACACAAAACACCCTATTCACTGAAGAGGAATTTATCTGACTGGTAACAATCTTGAAACCTATGTATTTATATGTCTCCATAATGGAATCAAGTGTATGTAGATTGGCATAAACACAGATCAATGGAACAGGACAGAAAGCCCAGAGTTAAACCTACATACCTATGGCTATCTCATCTATGACAAAGGAGCTAAGGATATACAATGGAGAAAAGACAGTCTCTTCAGTAATTGGTGCTGGGAAAACTGGACCCCTACACATAAAAGAATGAAATTAGAACACTCCATTACACCATACACAAAAATAAACTCTAAATGGATTAGAGATCTAAATATAAGACCAGACACTATAAAACACTTAGAGGAAACCATAGGCAGAACACTCTATGACATATATCACAGCAAGATCCTTTTTGACTCACCTTCTAGAGAAATGGATATAAAAACAGAAATCAACAAATGGGACCTAATAAAACTTAAAAGCTTTTACACGGTACAGGAAAACATAAACAAGATGCAAAAACAACCCTCAGAATGGGAGAAAATATTTTCAAATGAAGCAATTGACAAAGGATTAATCTCCAAACTTTACAAGCACCTCATGTAGCTCAATATCACAAAAACAAACAACCCAATCCAAAAACGGCCAGAAGACCTAAATAGACATTTCTCCAAAGAAGATATACAGATTACCAAGAAACACATGAAAGGATGCTGAACATCACTAATCATTAGAGAAATGCAAATCATAACTATCGTGAGGTATCACCACACAGCAGTCAGAGTGGCAATCATCAAAAAAATCTACAAAACAATAAATGCCGGAGAGGCCTTTATTGGAGAAAAGGGAACACACTTGCACTGTGGGTGGGAACGTAAATTGATATGGGCACTAGGGAGAACAGTACGGAGTTTCCTCTAAATAACTAACAATAGAGGTACCATACGACACAACAATCCAACTACTGGGCATTTGCCTTGCGAAAACCATATTTCAAAAAGAGTTATGTACAAAAAAGTTCATTGCAGCTCTATTTACAATAGCTTGGACATGGAAGCAACCTAAGTGTCCATCGACAGATGAATGGATAAAGAAGATCTGGCACATATATACAATGGAATATTACTCAGCCATAAAAAGAAGCAAAACTGAGTTATTTGTACTGAGGTGGATGGACTTAGAATCTGTCCTACACAGTGAAGTAAGTCAGAAAGTGAAAAACAAATACTGTATGTTAACAGAGATATACGGAATCTAAAGAAGAAAAAAAAGATTTTGAAGAACCTAGTGGCAGGACAGGATTAAGGACACAGACATAGAGAAAGGTCTTGAGGACACCGGAAGGGGGATGGGTAAGCTGAGACGAAGTGACAGAGTGGCATGGACATAAATACATTACCAAATGTAACACCGATAGCTACTGAGAATCAGCCACATAGAACAGGGAGATCAGCTCGGTGCTTTGTGACCTCATAAAGGGGTGTGATATGGAATGTGGGAGGGAGATGCAAGAGGGAGGGGATCTGGTGATATTTGTATATGTATAACTGATTCACTTTGTTATACAGCAGAAACTAACACTCCATTGTAAAACAATTATACTCCAATAAACGTGTAAAAGGAAAAAAAAAAAGCAAAAGAAAGCCCAGGGATAAACCTACACACCTATGGTCAACTAATCTATGACAAAGGAGGCAAGACTATACAATGGAGATAAGACAGTCTCTTCAATCATTGGTGCTGGGAAATATGGACAGCTACATGTAAAAGAATGAAATTAGAACACTCCCCAACACCATACATAAAAATATATTCAAAATGGATTAGAGACTTTAATGTAAGACCGGACAGTATAAAACTCTGAGAGGAAAACTTACGAAGGATACTCTGACGTAAATCACAGCAAGATCTTTTTTGATCCACCTCCTATAGTAATGAAATAAAAAAGTAAACAAAACAGATGGGACCTAATGAAATGTAAAAGCTTTTGCAAAGCAAAGGAAACTACAAACAAGATGAAAAGACAACCCTCAGAATGGCAGAACATATTTGCCAATGAATCAATGGACAAATGATTAATCTCCAATATATATAAACAGCTCATGCAGCTCAATATTAATAAAACAAACAACCCAATACAAAAATGGAAGAAGATCTAAATAGACATTTCTTCCAAGAAGACATAGAGATGGCCAGTACGCACATGAAAATCTGCTCAACATCACTAATTATTAGAGAAATGGAAATCGAAAGTACAATGAGGTATCACGTCACACCTGTTAGAATGGGCATCATCAGAAAATCTACAAACAACAAATGCTGGAGAGGGTGTGGAGAAAAGGAACCTTCTTCCACTATTGCTGGGAATGTAAATCGATATAGTCTCTATGGAGAACAGTATGGAGGTTCCTTAAAAAACTAAAAATAGAATTACCATATAATCCAGCAATCCCACTACTGGGCATATACCCAGAGAAAACCGTAAATCAAAAAGACACATTCACCACAATGTTCATTGCAGTACTATTTACAATAGCCAGGTCATGAAAGCAACCTAAGTGCCCACAGACAGATGAATGGATAAAGATGTGGTACATATATACAATGGAATATTACTCAGCCATACATAGGAATGAAATTGGGTCATTTGTAGAGACCTTGATGGATCTAGAGACTGTCATACAGAGTGAAGTAAGTCAGAAAGAGAAAAACAAATATTGTATGTTAATGCATATATGTGGAACCTAGAAAAATGGTAAAGAGGAACCGGTTTCCAGGGCAGAGATAGAGACACAGATGTAGAGAACAAACATATGGACACCAAGGTAGGAACGACATGTGAGGGTGGTGGTGGGATGAACTGGGAGACTGGGATTCACATGTGCACACATATGTATAAAATAGATATCCAGTAAGAACCTGCTGTATAAAAGAAATAAATAAGTTTTAAAAAAATTAAAAATAAATAAATAACATTTAATAAAATAAACCAAAAAACGTTTTTCCCTTCACATAGACATCTTTATATTAATGCATTATTTCCATGTTTATATCTCCAAATTAAAAAAAAGAGGAATAAATAAAATCTACCTTGAACCAAAAAGAAAAAAAGAAAAAAAATAAATAAACAGAACCCCACAGTTATACAAAGGATAATCGTATCAGGGCACTTGCTCCAGTTGTAAAAAATTATTAAGTTGGTCAGAGGTGGGAAATCGTCTCCCATGCAGTGAGCAGCGCTCCCCCCCCACAAGGAACATCCTCATTGCAAAGCTGGGGGACTGTGTCGAGGCATCTGTGAGTAAATGTGAGCTGAGCCCCAGTCCTGCTGCAGCTGAACTCTCCCCACCCTTTCCAGGTAAAACAGCTAAATATGTACAAGAACTTGCAAGCCTAGAGGAAGGGCTGTGGAGCCACACCAACGACAGCATGCAGGCCGACTTGGTGCCTGCTGGCCAGCCAGGATGATCCTGGCCCCAGATGCTCTTCTGGAAGCTTTCCATTTCCCTACCTGAGATACCCCTCCTGCCACGGCCCCCACTGCTTTTTTACTTCCTCACCTCTGCCTGGGGAGAAATTTCAGCGGCAGGTATGGGTGACACATCCTCTTCTTTAGCAGGTGGCAGCCTGGCAACTCCTGCAGAAAGTCCAGCAGAGCCCCACTCACACTGGGCCACCCACAAAGCCATGGCCCCTCACTCCCTCCCACCACCCCAGCCCCGACACTGCTGACGGGGCAGAGAATATGGCGTCAGGCACAGCTACAGGGGCTCTTGCTGACTGGAGAGGTGTTTATATTGACCTCAACCAAGGCACACCTGGGGAGGGCTGGCAGGCTGTGTCAGGCTGCCCAAATCAGCCAATCCTCACCCCTCAGGGGATCACAGTTGCAGAAAATGAACCTTGCTAAACGGGCCACGGCCAAGGAACAGGTGTGGGCTCTTGAGAGTCAGGATAGACAAGGGGTTTCAGCTGCGGCTTTTTTTCGCATCATTTTATCTGGTCCATGAGTGGAAAACAACTTCAAGAAGACGCTATACTAATGAGAGGAACCCAGGAGTCAGGGAGAGGACTGATGGTGGGTGGAGACAGAGGCCTGGTGCCCTGGCTGCAGTGGAAGTGTCTGGAAGACCAGGCCGAGAGAGGCTGCACAGAGTGATAGCCAGGGTCACAGACATGTCAGGGCTGCTCTTTGTTAGTTCAAGTCCTGCTCTGAGGCGTTCTGTGTCAGCTGTGAGCGACAGGTGAGCTGGGGGTTCTCTGCAATGTGGGCTATGTGCACAGTTCTTGTGTGTCCAGCCCTGCTTGGGTACCTGCCCAGGGGAGCTCCGTATCCTGGGAAGGGCCTGGATATGAGAGCCCAATGGGCTGCTGGGTAACTGCACAGGTGAGCTCCATACCCTGGGAGGGACTTGACCACGAGTGCCCCGTGGGCTGTGGGGTAGGGGGTGCAGCCCAGGTGAGCTCCATATCCTGGGATTGGCCTGACCACGAGAGTCCCATTGGCTGCTGGGGACCTGGTAAAGGATATCAGGACAGTCAGTGAAGCCACCGAGGATATACATCCAGTAGCTCCTATTTCCTACACCCTGCTGGTCATTCTACCATCCACCAGGCCATGGCATTCTGTATTAGACTTCAATGATGCCTTCTTCTGTATTCCATTCATCTCAGAGTCACAAGGATTTTTGGTTTGTTAGTGGCAGGACACAACATGCAACCAAAGCAATAATGCTGGGCCGTCCTTCCCCAATGGTTCAAAAATACCCACACCATCATTGGGGAAATGTCCTCTAAAGACCTAAAAGTTCTACCTCTGTAAAAGGGAACCCTCCTTCAATATGCAGAGGACATTCTGATCGCCAGGCCTACTAAAGACGCCTCTGAACTACCTAGTCAAGAAAGGATAGAAGGTGTCCAAGAAAAAGGCTCAAATATCCCAGGCTAAGGTGACATGCCTGGGCTTCATTCTCACAGATATTCGGAGAAACACATCCCAGGATAGGGAAGAAGCCATTTGCAGCCTTACCTCTTCTAAAACTAGAAGACAGCTTAGGGGTTCCTGGGGAGGCCAAGGTTTTCTGCATCTGGATCCCTTACTACAGTCTAATAGCTGGGCCTCTACATGAAACACTGACATGAAAAGATGATGATCCTTTTGAATAGAATCCAGAAGCAGCCTTTCAAGAATGGAAAGAGCAGTCAATTCAGACCCTTGCCCAGGAACTCCCTAATTTAGCTAAACCCTTTGACCTTTACATACCCGGTCATAGGTTAATCGCCCTTGGAGCATTAGTGCAAAAACTGGGACCACGTGAAATGGAGCAACACAAGAATGTCCTTCAGGTATGATAAACTATGGTCACCAAGGGCTTTGCCCACCGACTCATCAGGCCAGGATTCTGGGGTATCTAAAAAGCTGAATCAGAAGGCCGCAAGGCCAGCTCCCTCCTAAGGGAAAAGGACCCCACGTGGTGATCCTAACCACCCATCATGCCCTGAAGTTGAAGGGGTCGCTCTGTGGACACACTGACCTCGAGTGAGGAGGCCCTCCAACTCCAACCTCCAGAGAGACAAACGGGGGCAACAGGCCCCCAAAATGACTCGTGTGACCATCACTTGACCTGGAGTTTCTCTCAGAAAACAACAAGACTGTGCCCCGAAAGAGCAGACTACTGCTTACAGGACTTACTGCACCCAGAGGGGAGCTAATAAGCTTGGCGGGGGAAACATATATCATGCTTTCACCATAGAAAGCCCTACAGACACCGCGGTGATGGTGGTCAATATGACCGGCTGGACTGCTGGCTACTTCTAAAGGCCGTTGACTCAGTGGACGTCATGGTCCTGGATCACCACTGACCCTTGACTGTCTGGGAGTTGTGCGGGCAGGGCTCTGACACATGGTGCTGTGTGTACATTAATTCAGGGACCTAATTAAAGAAAGCACAGACTAGTGGTCAGAGCATCTAGGCTGGCAAAAAACGTCAGCCTAAGGTCGCCGAACAAATGTGGGGTGGGATGAAACCTGCCACCGCAGCATCTCTGCGCATCTCTTTCCTGGACCCTTAAAGGTCATTAGAATCTATAACACTTCCAATGCTGGTGCTCAGGCGGACGAGAAGTGAGCCAGGAGTCCTTGGGACAATCAACCTCACCTGGAGGCTGGTGGGGAGACGTTTTGACCCTCCCCCCATGTATCAGGGCTCCCACCACAGCATGAAGCAGTTACAAAAGAGGGGTCTGCACCCTCAACACCCCAAGAATGAGGAACAGAACCAAAAGCCGAGGAGGTGTTCATCTCCGGCAACGTTCATTAAAAACTCCTGGGAGATAAAAAGAGAATCTGGGCAATAAAATAAAGTCTAACCTGTTTTTCCTTTGTGCTTTGTCTAATTTCACGTGCTCCTAGGGTTCCGCATGCAGAGGTCCCACACCCGGCACTTCAGACCCGATTTCCTAGTGCAGAATGGCTGGGTCGACACCTCAGCTAGCGGGGTCCCATGCAGACTCCGCGGCATAGAGACTGAGCTGCAGCCAACCCAGCCCTCGAGAGCTCCATCCCCTCCCTCCCACTGACGCTGCCGGGATCCCTACACAGTAGCCCAGCCCACAGCCCGTGGGGCAGTGCACGCTCTCACCTCTCCTTTCTGTTTTCAAAATAATGTTTCCTTTGCTTCTGAACCAAACTCAGTCTTGATCTGTTGGCTCCAATGACACTGGGCACGGGGACTCCTGTTGGGGTCCACTCTGGAGGATCAGTAACAGAAATTGAGAACATTGTAACTTCAATGAACAGATGTGTGAGCCAAACTGTAGTTAACATAGAGCAGTGTATATCGCTCGGGTAAAATAAGATGTTTCTAAGACTTACATTTGATATTTCCATCACCTTCCTATAAGCAAGTTCAGTGAAGACGTTTGTCTTATTTGTCAGGTCAACATTAGAGAAATGAAGTGATTTATTTCCATGGATGTACATCGAATACTCTTGGCTGAAGCTTCAATCGTGTTTTCAATGCTTTTCCATTGAAAATGATACCTCTCTTTCAGCTCCCCCATTTCTGAGAAGTATAAAATCTTATAATTTATTATTACCAAAGGGGAAAGGTAGGAGAAGGGATAAATTAACAGTTTGGGATTAACACATACACACTGCTATGTATAAAATAGATCATCAACAAGGAACTACTGTATAGCACAGGGAACTACACTGAATATTTTGCAATAACCTATAAGGGGAAATAATCTGAAAAAGAATAGATATTTTTATTGACATCATCTATCAATGACAGACAAAATGTAACCTAAGCAAGGCCAATGGTGAGTGCTTCTGACCCTGAAGATTTCAATCATCTAAAGTTTGGGCTCTGCCTATTTCCCAAGGCCCTTAATGGACATGCGTGTAGCCGTAGCCTAAAAATTCCCCAGTTTGGGGTTCGGGGAGGCACTGATTTGGAAAAATCCCTGGTGTTCTCCTTACATGCACGGGACCCTTCCTACAGCTAAAACATGCCTGTCACACCTAGAGGATAGTACACCATTTGATCGGAAAGAGTTTGGAAAAGGCACCTCATCTCCTCATCGCCTGGTGCTTGGGTTCACCCCTCCAGCATCTTTCCTAACAACCTCCTCACTTGGGCATATCAGCACCGTCAACATTCTGTTGCACACAGTTTGGAATTTGTCCAGAGGATGAAGCGGAAGGATGAGAAAAATTTAGAGACAAGTCTTAGGTGTTCGGACAGGCACATGCCACTCTAATTTTCAATCCAGAAGACAAATTCATCAAAGGCTAGAATTGCCCACGGAAACAGAATAGGGCTAGAGGAAATCCCGCTGTTTTGTGTCCAGTTTCCATAAACACAAGTTGAATAATGGAACTCAGGGTCACTAAAATTCATGAAACTGCAGAGTTGAAAATATCTATCATCGAAAAATGTCTTGAGGTAAGTCACAGAAAAGGACTTGTAAGCAAGGGAGAGTGGCAGGAAACATATTTGAACAGGTAGAAAGGACTCCCCGTTACAGTACAAGAAAAGGGTCTGAACTTCGCCAATGATGCTGTTGGCCAAAAAGGGGTATGCATTTTTTCTGAATATATTCAAGTAAAGGCCATACACACTTTTTATCCAACCAAACAGGTGGACACTGGAAATCAATACTACAAAATGTATCACTTCACATCAGTCAGAAGGGCCATCCACGTAAAGTGTAAACACCAGAAATGCAGGACAGGGCAAGGAGAAAAGGGAGCCCTGTGAGGCTGATAGTGGAAATGCAATTTGCCAACAGCCACTCTGGCGAAGTGTATTGTGTTTGCTAAAACATCTAAAAAATGAGCTACAGAGCATAGGGCACTTGCACTCATGGGCGTATACCTTGGGGAAAACAACAATCGACAGAAAACAGGCACCCCAACGTTTACCACCTCTCTGTTAAAAAGGGCCTCAACTTGGATATAACCTAAATGTCCCTGGAAGGATAAAATGGATAAAAGAGATGGGGTACTTATGTAGAGTGGAATATGACTCATCCAGAAATCAATGAAATAAGGCCAGTTGGAACAACTCTGGAGGAGTTACATACGATCATTCTAAGTGACATATGTCAGAAAGAAAAAGACACATATCATAAGATGTCACTTAAAGGTGGAATCAAAAATGGCTACACATGAAATAAATTACAATACAGAAACATAGTCAAATATGTAGAAAATAGACATAAGGCTGCTAAATGGGAAAGGTGGGGAATGGTGAGGTATTATCCAGGAGGTTGAAATTAGCAAAGATACCATTCCAAGTACCAAATTGAATAACTGACAAGGCCTACACGGTACCTCAAAGAACTGCACTCAGCCCACTCAAGTCACTGGAAAATAATACATATGACTGGTAAGCACCTGAAAAGGAATTTATTGTTGTCTCACAGTACATGAATCAAGTGGATGTACAGGAGCAAAAATCAGAGCTTTGAAAATCAGCTGTAACCAATATAAAAATAAATTTAAAAATATTTATAGAAACAGTGAGACAGACAAAAATTCTTACAACTTTTGTTGAAGGTCTACGATGTAACATGAATTGAACACATGTAGACCCACAGCAGGATGATATATAAGGCTGGAAGCTATGCACGCTAAGAGATGTTAGAGAGGCTTGGTGAGAAAATGCAGACCTTTTGAAGTAATACTGCCTGGTACCCATTCCATGGGTCCCAAATCTGCAGGTTCAAGGGAATCTTCTGACAGTGAAAACATGCCTGGGAAACTGAGATGAATGTACACCATGTGCTCAGGAAAAGGTGTCTAAAATGCACCTCATTTTTGATCTCCTGGTGCTGAGGTTCACCATTCCAGCCACATTACTAACAATCTCCCCACTTGGAGAATCAGCACCTTTAACCTCCTGTTTTACACAGTTTTCAATTTGTGCAGAGGATAAATGGGAAGAGGGGGAACCAATGAGAGGTTAGCTGTAGGAGTTTTGACAGGCACATGCCACTCCATTTTCCCATTAGGAAGAAGAATTAACCAAAGGCTCAGCCTGCCTCCCCAGAACCGGAATAGGGCCGGAAGCAATCCAATGGTTTGGCATACAACACACAAAAAAAGCGAGTTGCAAAATGCAGCTCAGGAGCAGACAATTCAAAGACCTGCAAAGATATAAATGATAACCAACGTCCAAAAATATATTCAGGTAAGGCAATGAAGAGGATCTGAATGAGAGGCAGAATTGCAGAAAACAGATTTCAAAAGGTAGATTCTACTCACATTTAAAGCATATGAAAAGCAGCAGAATTTCTAAAATGATGCAGTTGGGCAAAAGGGTGTATCTGTTTTTTTCGTGAATATCTTCAGGAAAAAAACACAGACAGAGTTTTTGGCCAACCAAGCAAGAGGGAAATGCATATCCGCACAACAAAGAAGTCTCAATTTCCACTGCTCAGAAAGGCCATCCAAAAAATGTGTACAAAGCAGAAATGCAGGAGATGCCATGGGAAAAAGGGAGCCAAGTCACGCTGATGGGTGGGGTATAAATATCCAAGAGCCACTCTGAAGAAGTGTATGCTGTTTCCTAAAACATCTAAAATACAAAGCCCCCGAGCAAAGGGGACTTCAACTCATGGGCATATAACTTGGGAAGACTAAATATCAATAAGACGCACGCACCCCAAAGTTTAGGGCTGCTCTGCATACAAGAACCTCAAGTTTGGTACACCTAAAATATCCCAAGAAAAACAGAAATGCATAAAGAACTTGTGGTAATTTTGTACAACGGAATATCACTCAGACGTGAAATCAATGTATATAAGGCCAGTAGCAGCATAATGAGTGGATTTAAGTATGATGATTCTAGGGGAAATTAGTCACACAGAAAAAAGAATCTTATCATAAGATATCACTTATAGAGGAAATGTCAATATCACAACACATGAACTGAATTAGGAAAGAGAACAGAGTCTCACATTTAGAAAAAAAATTCTTATGCCTGCTTCAGGAGAAAGGAGAGGTGGGGTGATGCATAAAACCAGAGTTTGATATTAACACAGGTACCATTCCATAAACCAAATACAGAATAGACAAGACCTACAACTTCCTCAGTGAACGGGACTCAACACCCCTATTTCCCGCATAGGTATATATCTGACTAGTAAGAATCTTAAAACCAATGTATTAATATGTTTTCGTAAGGGAACCAATTGTGTCTAGACCGGCATAAACAAATCAGTGACAATCAGCTCAACCCCATTATAAACATGAATTTCAAAAACAAATCCAAAAAACAGCGAAATTCTTACACAATTCCTTCAAAGGTTCTGATGGAACCTGGAATGACCCTATCGGCAAAGACAGCTGGATGAGACATAAGGCTGGAGACTTGGGACTGAGAGGACTGGTGAGATTGGGAGAGAAAATGCAGACCCTTAAACTAGTAATGCACGCAACCATTCCATGGGTCCCAAATCTCCAGGTAGAAGGGAATATCACTACAGTTATAACATGTATGGGAAACCTAGAGAATGGACAACCTGTCATGGCAAAAGTTTCTAAAACTCTCCTAATTTTTCTTCTCCTTCTGCTCCAGTTTGGTATTCCAACTGCTTTACTATCAATCTCCCAACTTAGGAGAGTCAGTCCCTATAACCTCCTGGTGCACACAGTTTGCTAATTGTGCAGAGGATGAAAGGGAAGAGGGAGAACCTATCAGAGAGTAGATGTAGGCATTTGGACGGGCACATGTCACTCTAATTTCCCGTCAGCAAGAAGAATTAACCAAAGCCTCAGCCCCCCACAGGGAACCAATATAGCCACCCCTGGAACCAGTATAGGTCCTGAAGCAAAATTGTGGATTTGCGGCCAGCTCACAAAACTGGGATTTGAAAATTGGGGCTCAGGGGCACAGCAATTCACAAACCTGCAGAGTTATAAAGGAATACTCTCTTCCAAAATCTGTTCAGGGAAGGTAAAGAAGGGGACTTGAAAATGAGGCAGAATTGCACAAAACATATTTCAAGAGGTAAATTGGAATCGCCTTTAAAGTACAGTAAAAGCATCACAACTTGGACAGTGATGCCGTTGGCCAAAAAGGGCGTATGCCTTTTCTCCTGAATATATTCAGGAGAAAACGCATACGCCCTTTCTGGCCAATTAAGCAAGCACACAATGCAAATGCACACTACAAAGAATTGTCACTTCCCACCGGTCAAAAGGGACATCCGAATATCTGTAAAAAACAGAAAGGCAAGAGAGAGTTGACAAGGGCATGAAGCAATGTGATCCCAATGGTTATGGAGGAATGTAATGACAAGCACATGGAGCATTGTGATGACAAGATTATGTAGCCTTTTGCTGACAAAGGCAAGGAGCATTGTGATGACAAGCTTCATGGAGCACTGTGATGACAAGTGTCACGGAGCATTGTGATTACAGGGATCATGGAGCATTGGGATGACAAGGGCATGGATCACTGTGAAGACAAGGGTCATGGAGCATTTTGATGACAAGAGTCCCAGATCATTGTGTTATCAGGCTTCATGGAGCGTTGTGATGACAGTGGTCATGGAGCATTGTGATGACAGGGGTCATGGAGCATTGTGATGAGAAGGTGATGGAGCATTGGGCTGAAAATGCTCATGGAGTATTGTGATGAAAGGGGTCATGGAGCATTGTGATGACAAGGTACTGGAGCATTGTGATGAGAAGGCCATGGAGCCTTGTGATGACAAGTCTCATGGAGCATTCTGATGAAAAGGGGCATTGGGCATTGTGATTACAAGAGTCTTGGAGCATTGTGATGACAAGGGCATGAAGCATTAGGATGAGAAGGCCATGGAGCGTTCTGATGTCATGCATCATGGAGCTTTGTGATGACAAGGGCATGGAGCATTGTGATTACAGGGTTCTTGGAGCACTGTGATGAAAAGGGTATGGATCATTGTCATGAAAAAGGCATGGAGCCTTGTCATGACAGGGTTCAAGGAGCATACTGAAGACAAGTGTCAGGGAGCATTGTGATGACAAGGGTATTGAGAATTGTGATGACAAAGGTCATGGAGCATTGTGATGAGAAGAAATGGATAATTGTTATGACAAGTGTCAGGGGGCGTTATGATGATAAGTGTTATGGAACATTGTGATCACAAGGATTTGGAGCACTGTGATGACAGAGGTCATGGAGCATTTTGATTTCATTGTGATGACAATAGCCTGAACCATTATGATGTTGCACATGGTGCATTGTGATGACAGGGTTCATGGAGCATTGAGATGAAAAGGGGCATGGATTATTGTTATTACAGGAGTCTTGGAGCATTGTGATGACATGGGCATGGAGCATCATGAATGAGAAGGCCATGGAGCATTCTGATGACATGCGTCATGGAGCTTTGTGATGACAAGGGCGTGTAGCATTGTGATTACAGGGTTCTTGGAGCATTGTGATGACAAGGGTCATTGAGCCTTGTGATGACAAGGCTGTGGAACATTGTGATGGCAGTGGTCATGAAGCACTGTTATGACAGGGGTAATGGAGCATTGTGATGAGAAGGGCATGGAGCATTGGTCTGAAATGTTTCATGGATTATTGTGATGAGAGTGGGCATGGAGCATTGTGATGACAAGGACACTGAACACTGTGATACATGGGTCATGGTGGATTGTAATGACAAGGGCATGGAGCATTGTTATGAGAAGGGCATCGGGCATTGTGATGACAAGCATCATGTGGCTTTGTGATGACAAAGGCATGGAACAATATGATGAGAGGGTTCATGGAGCATTGTGATGAAAATGACTTGGAGCATTTTGATGACAGGGGCATGGAGCATTGGTCTGATAAGTTTCATGGATAATTGTGTTGAGAGTGGGCATGGCACATTGGGATGATAAGGGCATGGAACATTGGGAAGACAAGGTCATGGAATATTGTGAAGACAGGTGTCAGGGAGCATTGTGATGACATATTTCATGGCCCATTGTGATGACATTGGCATGGAGCATTGTGATGCCAAGTGTTATGGAAGATTGTGATGACAAAGGTAATGGAGCATTTTGATGACAAGGGCTTGGAGCATTGTGATGACAAGAGCATGTAACATTGTTATGAGAACTGTCATGGAGCATTGTGATGACAAGGACGTGGAGAATTTTGATAACAAGGTACATGGAGTATTGTGATGATCAGGGCATGGAGCATTGTGATGGTAAGACCGTGGAGCACTGTGATGAGAAGACCATGGATAATTGTGATGACGAGCATCATGGAGCACTGTAATGACAAGGGGCATGGAGCATTGTGATGACACGGGTCATGGATCATTGTGATGACAAGTGTCACGGAGCATTCTGATGACAAGCTTGTGGAGTATTGTGATGACAATGGCATGGAGCATTGTGATGAAAAGGGCATGGATCATTGTGATGAAAAATGCATGGAGACTTGTCATGACAGGGTTAAAGGAGCATACTGACGACAAGTGTCAGGGAGCATTGTGATGACAAGTGTATTGAGAATTGTGATGACAATGGTCATGGAGCATTGTGATGAGAAGTCCATGGATAATTGTGATGACCAGCTGCATGGGGCGTTGTGATGGCAAGTGTTATGGAACATTGTGATCACAAGGGTTTGGAGCATTGTGATGACAGAGGTCATGGAGAATTTTGATTTCATTGTGATGACAATAGCATGAAGCATTATGATAGTGGGCTTGGTGCATTGTGATGACAGGGTTCATGGAGCAATGAGATGAAAAGGGGCATGGAGCATGGTGATTACAGGGGTCTTGGAGCATTGTGGTGACAAGGGTCATGGAGCCTTGTGATGACAAGGCCGTGGAACATGGTGATGGAAGGGGTCATGGAGCATTGTTATGACAGTGGTAATGGAGCATTGTGATGACAAGGGCATGGAGCATTGGGCTGAAAATATTCATGGAGTATTGTGATGACAGGGGTCATGGAACATTGTGATGACAATGGAATGGAGCACTGTGATGACAAGTTCCTGGAGCATTGTGATGAGAAAACCATGGAGCCTTATAATGAAAAATCTCATGGAGCATTCTGATGAAGAGGGGCAGGGAGCATTGTGATTGCAGTGGTCTTGGAGCATTGTGATGACAAGGGCATGGAGCACTGTGATGAGAAGGCAATGGAGCATTCTGACAGGCGTCATGGAGCTTTGTCATGACAAGGGCATGGAGCATTGTGATTACAGGGGTCTTGGAGCATTGTGATGAAAAGAGCATGGATCATTCTTATGAAAAAGACATGGAGCCTTGTTATGACAGGTTTCAAGGAGCATACAGACAACAAGAGTCAGGGAGCATTTTGATGACCAGTGTATTGAGCACTGTGATGACAAAGGTCATGGAGCATTGTGACGACAAGGACATGGAGTATTGTGATGACAAGCACATGGAGCTTGCTATGACAGGGGTCATGGAGCATTGCGATGACAAGTGCATTGAGAATTGTGATGACAAAGCATGTAACACTTTGATGAGAAGTGTCATGGAGCACAGTGATGCCAGGAACGTGGAGAATTGTGATGACAGGGACATGGAGCAGTGTGATGGCAAGACCGTGGAGCATTGTGATGAGAAGACCATGGATAATTGTGATGACAAGCCTCATGGAGCACTGTAATGACAAGGGGTGTGGAGCTTTGTGATGACAGGGGTCATGGAGCATTGTTATGACAGGGGTAATTGAGCATTGTGATGAGAAGTGCATGGAGCATTGGTCTGAAATATTTCATGGATTATTGTGATGAGAGTGGGCATGGAGCATTGTGATGACAAGGGCACGGAACACAGTGATACATGGGTCATGGAGGATTGTAATGACAATGGCATGGAGCATTGTGATGAGAAGGCCATGTAGCATTCTGATGACATGCGTCATGGAGCTTTGTGATGACAAGGGCATGGAGCATTGTGATTACAGTGTTCTTGGAGCTTTGTGATGACAAGGGTCATGGAGCCTTGTGATGACAAGGCCGTGGAACGTTGTGATGGCATGGGTCATGGAGCATTGTGATGACAAGGGCAGCAGCATTGGTCTGAAAATTTTCGTGGATTATTGTGATGAGAGTTGGCATTGAGCATTGTAATGACAAGGGCACGGAACACAGTGATACATGGGTCATGGAGGATTGTAATGACAAGGGCATGGAGCATTGTGATGAAAAGGGCATCGAGTAGTGTGATAAGTGTCATGGAGCTTTTTGATGACAATTGCATGGATCAATGTGATGAGAGGGTCCATGGAGCATTGTGATGACAATGGCATGGAGCATTGTGATGCCAAGGGTCATGGAGCTTTGTGATGACAAAGGTCATGGAGCATTTTGATGACAAGGGCGTGGTGCCTTGTGATGAGAAGGGCAGGGAGCATTGTGATGACAGGGTCATGGAGCATTTTGATGCAAAGGGTCATGGAGCATTTTGATGACAGGGGTTATGGAGCACTGTGATGTCAGGGGTCATCGAACATTGTGATGATAAGTGCATGTAGCATTGTGATGACAGGAGTCATGGAACATTGTGATGACAGCGGTGAGGCAGTACTGTGATGAATAGTGATGTAACATTGTGATATCAGTGGTGAGAGAGCATTTTGATGAGAAGTGCATGGAGCATTGTGATGACAAGGTATAAGGGGCATTGTGATGACAAGATTGTGGAGCACTGTGATGACAAGCGCATGGCACATTGTGATGACAAGGGTCATGGAGCATTGTGCTGACAAGCCCATGGAGCATTGTGATGACAAGGGTCATGGAGCATTGTGTTGAGAAAGGCATAGAGCATTGTGATGACATGGGTCAAAGAGCATTGTGATGAAAACTTCATGGAGCACTGTGGATAAAAAGTCATAGAGACTGTTGAAGATGAAGGCAGGGACCATTGTGATGACAAAGGTCATGAAGCATTGTGATGACTGGAGTCACGGAGCATTGTGATGACAGGGGTCATGGAGCATTGTGATGACAAGGGCATGGAGGGTTGGTCTAATAATTTTCATGGATTATTGCGATGACAGTTGGAATGGCGCACTGTGATGGCAAGGGAATGGAGTATTGTGATGACAAGGTCATGCAGTATTATGAAGACAGGTGTCAGGGAGCATTGTGATGACACATGTAAAGGCCCATTGTGATGACAGTGGCATGGAGCATTGTGATGCCAAGTGTCATGGAGGATTCTGATGACAAAGATAATGGAGCATTGTGATGACAATGGCTTGGAGTATTGTGATGACAAGGGTCAGGGGGCATTGTGCCAACAAGTACATGGAGAATTGTGATGACAAGGGTCATGGAGCATTCTGATGACAATCTTGTGGAGTATTTTGATGTCAATGGCATGGAGCATTGTGATGAAAATGGCATGGGACATTGTGATGAAAAAGGCATGGAGCCTTTTTGTGACAGGGTTCAAGGAGCATTCTGACGACAAGTGTCAGGGAGCATTGTGATGACAAGTGTATTGAGCATTGTGATGACAAAGGTCATGGAGCATTGTGACAATAAGGGCATGGAGTATTGAGATGACAGGCGTCATGGAGAGTTGTGATGACAAGTGTTATGGAACATTGTGATCACAAGAGTTTGGAGCATTGTGATGACAGAGGTCATGGATCATTTTGATTTCAAGGAGCATGGAGCATTGTGATGACAAGAGTCCCTTATCATTGTGTTGTCAGGTGTCATGGAGCGTTGTGATGACAGTGGTCATGGAGCATTGTGATGATATGGGTCATGGAGCATTGTGAAGAGAAGGTCATGGATTATTGGGCTGAAAATGTTCATGGAGTATTGTGATGACAGGGGTAATGGAGCATTGTGATGATAAGGGAATGGAGCATTTTGATGACAATGTCCTGGAGCATTTTGATGAGAAGACCATGGATTCATGGGATGACAAGTCTCATGGAGCATTCTGATGAAAAGGGGAATGGAGCATTGTGATTACAGGTGTCTTGGAGCATTGTGATGACAATGGCATGGAACATTGTGATGAAAAAGGCATGGAGCCTTGTCATGAAAGCGTTCAAGGAGAATACTGATGGCAAGAGTCAGGGAGCATTGTGATGACAAGTGTATTTAGCATTGTGATGACAAATGTCATGGGGCATTGAGATGGGAAGACCATGGATAATTGTGATGAGTAGCGTCCAGGGGCATTGTGATGACAAGTGTTATGGAACATTGTGATCACAAGGGTTTGGAGCACTGTGATGACAGAGGTCATGGAGCATTTTGATTTCATTTTGATGACAATAGCATGAAGCATTATGATGATGGGCATGGTGCATTGTGATGACAGGGTTCATGGAGCATTGTGATGAAAAGGGGCATGGAGCATTGGTCTAAGAAGTTTCATGGATTATTGTGATGACATTGGGCATGGCACATTGTGATGACAAGGACATGGAGCATTGTGATGACAAGTTCATGGAGTATTGTGAAGACAGGTGTCAGGGAGCATTGTGATGACATATTTCAGGTCCAATAGTGATGACAATAGCACGGAGCATTGTGATGCGAAGTGTCATGGAGGATTGTTGTGACAGTGGTAAAGGAGCATTGTGATGACAAGGGCATGGAGCATTGTGATGACAAGGGCCACTGATAATTTTAATTTCCAGTTCATGAAACATTGTGATGACAAGCGCATGGAGCTTCCTATGACAGGTGTCATGGAGCATTGTGATGACAAGTGCAAGGAGTATTGTAATGACAAGAGCATATAACATTGTGATGAGAAGTGCCATGGAGCATTGTGATGACAAGGACGTGGAGCATTGTTAGGACAAGGGACATTGAGCTGTGAGATGACCAGGGCATGGAGCATTCTGATGGCAAAACCGTGGAGCATTTTGATGTGAAGACCTTGAGTAATTGTGATGACGAGAATCATGGAGCACTGTAATGAAAAGGGGCATGAAGCAATGTGATGATTGGTGTCAGGGAGCATTGTGATGACAGGGGTCATGGAGCATTGTGATAACAAGAGCATGTAATGTTGTGATGAGAAGTGTCATGTAGCATCGTGATGACAAGGACGAGGAGAATTCTGATGACAAGGGACATGGAGCATTGTGATAACTAGGGCATGGTGCAATGTGATGACAGGGGTCATGGAGCATTATTATGACAAGGGCCATGGTTCATTCTGACATAAGATATCACTTATGAAGGGAATGTAAACATGGCTACATATGAACTGAATTAGGAAACAGAACAGAGTCTCAGATTTAGAAAACACTCTTATGCTTGCTGAAGGGGAAAGGAGAGGTGGGGAGATGCACAAAACCAGAGTTTGATATTAGCACAGGTACCGTTCCATAATCCAAATACAGAATAGACAAGAACTACTCCTTCCGTAGTGAACGGGACTCAAAACCCCTATTTCCAGCAGAGGAATATATCTGACTACTAAGAATCTTAAAATCAGTGTATTTATATGTCTCTGTAAGGGAATCAATTTTGTCTAGACCGGCGAAAACAAGTCAGGGAAAATCAGCTCAAACCCATTATAAAACTGAATTTGAAAAACAAAACAAAATAAAAAAAAACAGCGATATTCTTACACAATTCCTTCAAGGGCTCTGATGCAACCTGGAATGACACTATCTACAACAACAGCTGGAAGAGACATAAGGCTGGACACATGGGACTGATGGGATTGGTGAGAGTGCTGGCGAAAATGCAGTCCCTTTGAAGCCATAATGCGTGCCACCCATTCGATGGGTGCCAACTCTCCAGGTTGAAGGTAATATTACTACAGGTATAAAAAGTACGAAAAACCTAGAGAGTGGACACACTGTGAATACGAAAGGTTTCTAAAACTCAAAGAACAGTCCCACTCCTGGTGCTCCGGTTTGACTTTCCATCTGCTTTACTATCAATCTCCCAACTTGGCGAGACGGCCCCTTTAACCTCCTGGTTCCCACTGTTTGCCAATTTGGCTGAGGATGAAAGGGAAGAGGGAGGACAAATGAGAGAGTAGCTGTTAGGTATTTCGACGGGCACATGTCACTCTAATTTCCCAGTAGGAAGAAGAATTAACCAAAGTCTCAGCCACCCACCGGGAACCAGTATAGTTCCTGAACCAAAATTTTGGACGTGCGTTCGGCTCACAAAAAAACGAGTTGAACAATGGAGCTCCGGGGCACAGCAATTCACAAACTGGCAGATTAATAAAGGACAACTATCACCCAAAAATCTGTTGAGGGAAGGCAAAGAGGCCAACTTGAAAGCGAGGCAGAAAAGCAGGAAAGAGATTTCAAGAGGTACGTTGGAATTGCCTGTAAAGCACAGGAAGAGGGGCACAACTTCGACAATGATGCACTTGCCCAAAAAGGGCGTATGCGTTTTCTCCTGAATATATTCAGGAGAAAACACATACGCCCTTTTTGGCCAAGCAAGCAAGCGGGCAATGCAAATCTGCACTACAAAGAAGTATCTCTTCCCACACGTCAAAAGGGACATCCACAAAATGTGAAAAAAACAGAAAGGCAACACAGGCCCTGGAGAACAGGAGCCTTGTTATGAAGATGGGCGGGATGTAAATTGCCAACTGCCTCACTGGAGGAGTGAGTTGTGTTCCCTAAAACAAGTAAACAACAGAGCAACAGAGCCAAGGGCATTTCCAGTCTAGGGAAAATACCTTGGGAAAACTGAAAATCAATATGGCAGAGCCACCCCCGAATTCAGGGCTGCACTGCTTACTAGAACCTCAACTTGTGTACACCTTAAATATCCCAGGAAATATAAAAATGGTTCAAAAAATTGTGGTACTTATGTACCACAAATGCAACCCTTTAAAGCAATAATGCAGGTCCCTCATTCCATGGATCCCAACTCTCCAGGTTGAAGGGAATATTACTACAGATATAACATGTACAGGAAACCTAGAGAATGGACACACTGTGAATACGAAAGGTTTCTAAAACTCAACAAATAGTCCTTCTCCTGGTGCTCTGGTTTGCCTTTCCAACTGCTTTACTATCAGTCTCCCAACATAGAGAGACAGACCCTTTAACCTCCTGTTTCGCACATGTTGACAATTTGGCAGAGGACGGAAGGGAAGAGGGAGAACCAATGAGAGAGTAGCTGTTAGGCATTTGGACGGGCACATGTCACTCTAATTTCCCGGCCGGAAGAAGAATTAACCAAAGGCTCAGCCACCCACCGGGAACCAGTATAGGTCCTGAACCAAAATTTTGGACTTGCGTTCAGCTCACAAAAAAACGAGTTAATAAAAGTAGCTCAGGGGCACAGCAATTCACAAACTGTCAGAGTAATAAAGGACAACTATCGTCCAAAAATCTGTTGAGGGAAGGCTTCGAGGCGGACTTGAAATCGAGGAAGAATAGCAGGAAACTGATTTCAATAGGTACGTATGATTCACCAGTAAAGCACAGGAAGAGGGGCAGAACTTCGACAATGATGCACTTGGCCGAAAAGTGCGTATGCGTTTTCTCCTGAATATATTGTGGAGGAAATGCATACGCCCTTTTTGGCCAAGCAAGCAAGCGGGCAATGCAAATCTGCACTACAAAGAAGTATCACTTCACACCGGTAAAAGGGGACATTCAAAAAATGTATAAAAACCAGAAAGGCAAGACAGGCCCTGGAGAACAGGGAGCTCTGTTATGCTGATGGGCGGGATGTAAATTGCCAACTGCCTCACTGGAGGAGTGCATTGTGTTCCCTAAAACAAGTAAACAACAGAGCTACAGAGCAAAGTGCCCTTCCAGTCTAGGGAATATACCTTGGGAAAACTGGAAATCAAAAAGACAGAGAAACCCCCAAATTTAGGACTGCACTGCTTACAAGAACCTCACCTTGGGTACACCTTAAATATCCCAAGAAATATAAAAATGGTTCAAAAAATTGTGGTACTTACGTACGATGGAATATCCCTCAGCCATGAAATCAATGTCATAAGAGCAGTAGCAGCAAAGTGAGTGGATTCAGGTACGATGATTCTAAGTGAAATAAGTCACACAGAAAGAGAAACATTTCATAAGATATCACTGATGTAGATCCTGTGAACATGGCTACACATGAACTGAGTTAGGAAGGAGAACAGAGTCTCACATTTAGAAAACACTTTTATGCCTGCTTAAGGGGGAAGGAGAGATGGGGTGATGCATAACACCAAAGTTTGATATAAGCACAGGTACCATTACAAAAACCAACTATGCAATAGAAAAGACCTACACCTTCCTCAGTGAAAAGGACTCAAAACACCATATTTCCTGCAGAGGAATATATCTGCCTATTAAGATACTTAACACCTATGTATTGATATGACTCCATAAGGGAATCAAGTTGTGTCTCGACTGTCATAATCATGGCAGCGAGAATCAGTTGAAACCCACTATAAGAAGGAAATTCATAAAGAAAACCAAAAAACAGGGAAATTCTATACAATTCCTTCAGGGACTCTGATGAAACCTGGAATGACCTTAACTAAAATGACAGCTGGATGTGGCATAAGGCTGGACACTTGGAACTGAGAGAATTGGTGAGTCTGTGTGAGCAAATGTAGACCCTTTAAAGCAATAATGCATGGCCCCCTTCCCATGCGTCCCAACTCTCCGGGTTGAAGGGAATATTACTACAGATATAACATGTACGGGAAACCTAGAGAATGGACACACTGTGAATATGAAAGATTTCTAAAACTCAACGAATAGTCCCTCTCCTGGTGCTCCGCTTTGACTTTCCAAGTGCTTTACTATCAATCTCCCAAATTGGAGAGACAGAACATTTAACCTCCTGGTTCGCGCAGGTTGCCAATTTGGCAGAGGATGGAAGGGAAGAGGGAGAACCAATGAGAGAGTACCTGTTAGGCATTTGGTGGGGAACATGTCAGTCTAATTTCCCGGCAGAAAGAAGAATTAACCAAATTCTCAGCCACGCAACGGGAAGCAGTATAGTTCCTGAACCAAAATTTTGGACTTGCGTTCAGCTCGCAAAAACCGAGTTGAAAAATAGAGCTCAGGGGCACAGCAATTCACAAACGGGCAGAGTAAAAATGGACAACTATCGTCCAAAAATCTGTTGAGGGAAGGCAACGAGGCGGACTTGAAGGTGAGGCAGAATAGCAGGAAACAGATTTCAAGAGGTACATAAGAATTGCCTGTAAAGCACAGGAAGAGGGGCACAACTTCAACAATGATGCACTGGGGCAAAAAGGGCGTATGCGTTTTCTCCTGAATATATTCAGGAGAAAATGAATATGCCCTATTTGGCCTAGCAAGCAAGTGGGCAATGCAAATCTGCACTACAACTAAGTATCACGTCCCAACGGTCAAAAGGGACATCCAAAAAATGTGTAAAAACCAGAAAGGCAAGACAGGCCCTGGAGAACAGGGAGCCTTGTTATGCTTATGGGCGGGATGTAAACTGCCAACTGCCTTACTGGAGGAGTGCATTGTGTTCCCTAAAACAAATAACCAACAAAGCTACAGAGCCGAAGGCACTTCCAGTCTAGGGAATATACTGTGGGAAAACTGAAAATCAAAAAGACAGAGCCACCCCCAAATTTAGGGCTGCACTGCTTACAAGAACCTCAACTTGGGTACACCTTATATATCCCAGGAAATATAAAAATGGTTCCAAAAATTGTGGTACTTACGTACGATGGAATATCCCTCAGCCATGAAATCAATGTCATAAGACAAGTAGCAGCAAAGTGAGTGGATTCAGGTACGATGATTCTTAGTGAAATAAGTCACACAGAAAAAGAAACTTATCATAAGATAACACTTATGAAGATCTTGTAAACATGGCTACACTTGAACTCAGTTAGGAAACAGAACAGAGTCTCACATTTAGAAAACACTCTTATGCCTGCTTAAGGGGAAAGGAGAGGTGGGGTGATGCATAAAACCAGAGTTTGATATAAGCACAGGTATCATTTGTATAACCAACTGTGGAATAGACAAGACCTACACCTTCCTCAGTGAAAGGGACTCAAAATCCCATATTTCCCTCAGAGGAATAGATCTGAGTAGTAAGAATCTTAAAACCTATGTATTGATATGTCTCTGTAAGGGAATCAGTTGTGTCTAGACTGGCATAAACATGGCAGTGAGAGTCAGCTCAAACCCACTATAAAAAGGATTTCAAAAACAAAACAAATAAACACGGAAAATCTTTGCAATTCTTTCAGGGTCTCTGATGAAACCTGGAATGACCCTATCTACAATGACAGCTGGATGTGGCATAAGGCTGGACACTTGGGACTGCGAATATTGTTGAGATTGGGTGAGGAAATGCCGACCCTTTAAAGAAATAATGCACGGCCCCAATTCCATGGGTCCCAACTCTCCACGTTGAAGGGAATATTAGTACAGCTATAACATGTACAGGAAACTTAGAGAATGGAAACACTATTAATACGAAAGGTTTCTAAAACTCAAAGAATAGTCCCTCTTCTTGTGCTCCAGTTTGACTTTCCAACTGCCTTACTATCAGTCTCCCAACATGGAGAGACAGCCGCTTTAACCTCCTGATTCGCACAGGTTGCCAATTTGGAAGAGGATGGAAGGGAAGAGGGAGAACCAATGAGAGATTAAATGTTAGGCATTTGGACGGGCATATGTCAATCTAATTTCCCAGCAGGAAGAATAATTAACCAAAGTCTCAGCCACCCACTGGGAAACAGTATAGGTCCTGAAACAAAATTTTGGACTTGCGTTCAGCCCACAAATAACGAATTGATAAATGGAGCTCAGGGACACAGCAAGTCACAAACTGGCAGAGTAATAAAGGACAACTATCGTCCAAAAATCTGTTGAGAGAGGGCAATGGGGCAGACTTGAAAGCGAAGCAGAATAGCAGGAAACTGATTTCAAGAGGTATGTAGGAATCACCTGTAAAGCACAGAAAGAGGGGCACAACTTCATCAATGATGCACTTGGCCAAAAATGGCGTATGCGTTTTCTCCTGAATATATTCAGGAGAAAACGCATACACCCATTTTGGCCAAGCAAGCAAGTGGGCAATTCAAATCTGCACTACAAAGAAGTATCCTTTCCCACCGGTCAAAAGGGACATCCACAAAATGTGTAAAAACCAGAAAGGCAAGACAGGCCCTGGAGAACAGGGAGCATTGTAATGCTGATGGGCGGGATGTAAATTACCAACTGCCTCACGGGAGGAGTGCATTGCATTCCCTAAAACAAGTAAACAACAGAGCTACAGAGCCAAGGGCACTTCCAGTCTAGGGAATATACCTTGGGAAAACTGAAAATCAATAAGACAGAGCCACACCCATATTTAGGGCTGCACTGCTTACAAGAACCTCAACTTGGGTACACCATAAATATCCCAGGAAATATAAAAATGGTTCAAAAAATTGTAGTACTTATGTACGATGGAATATCCCTCAGCCATGAAATCAATGTCATAAGACCAGGAGCAGCAAAGTGAGTGGATTCAGGTACGATGATTCTAAGTGAAATAAGTCACACAGAAAAAGAAACTTATCATAAGATATCACTTATGAAGATCTTGTAAACATGGCTACACATGAACTGAGTTAGGAAAGAGAACAGAGTCTCACGTTTAGAAAACACTATTATGCCAGCTTAAGGGGGAAGGAGACGTGGGGTGATGCATAAAACCAGAGTTTGACATAAGCACAGGTACCATTTCTAAAACCAACTTTGGAATAGACAAGACCTACACCTTCCTCAGTGAAAGGGACTCAAAACCCCATATTTCCCGCAGAGGAATAGATCTGACTATTAAGAAACTTAAAACCTCTGTATTGATATGTCTCTGTAAGTGAATCAAGTGTGTCTCGACTGGCATAAACATGGCAGCGAGAATCAGCTCAAACCCACTGTAAAAAGGAATTTCAAAAACAAAAACATAAAACAGGGAAATTCTTTAAAATTCCTTCAGGGTCTCTGATGAAACCCAGAATGACCCTATCTACAATGACAGCTGGATATGGTATAAGGCTGGACACTTGGGACTGAGAGGATTGGTTAGATTGGGTGAGCAAATGCAGACCCTTTAAAGCAAAAATGCATGGCCCCCATTCCATGGGTCACAACTCTCCAGGTTAAAGGGAATATTACTACAGCTATAACATGAATGGGAAACCTAGAGAATGGACACACTGTGAATACAAAAGGTTTCTAAAACTCAACGAACAGTCCCTGTCCTGGTGCTCCGGTTTGACTTTCCAACTGCTTTACTATCAATCTCCCAAATGGAGAGACAACCCCTTTAACCTCCTGGTTCGCACAGGTTGCCAATTTGGCAGAGGATGGAAGGGAAGAGGGAGAACCAATGAGAGAATAGCTGTTAGGCATTTGGATGGGCACATGTCACTCTAATTTCCCGGCAGGAAGAAGAATTAACCAGAGTCTCAGCCACCCACTGGGAACCAGTAGATGTCCTGAACCAAAAATTTGGGCTTGCGTACAGCTCACAAAAAACGAGTTGAAAAATGGAGCTCAGGGGCACAGCAATTCACAAACTGGCAGAATATTAAAGGACAACTATCGTCCAAAAATCTGTTGAGGGAAGGCAACGAGGCGGACTTGAAAGCGAGGCAGAATAGCAGGAAACAGATTTCAAGAGGTACGTTGGAATCGCATTTAAAGCACAGGAAGAGGGGCACAACTTCGACAATGACACACTTGGCCAAAAAGTGTTTATGCGTTTTCTCCTGAATATATTCAGGAGAATACGCATATGCCCTTTTGGCCAAGCAAGCAAGCGGGCAATGCAAATCTGCACTACAAAGAAGTATCACTTCCCACCGGTCAAAAGGGACATACACAAATGTGTAAAATCCAGAAAGGCAAGACAGACCCTGGAGAACAGTGAGCCTTGTTATGCTGATGGGCGGGATGTAAATGGCCAACTGCTTCACAGGAGGAGTGCATTGCATTCCCTAAAACTAGTAAACAACAGAGCTACAGAGCCAAGGGCACTTCCAGTCTAGGGAATATACCTTGGGAAAACTGAAAATCAATAAGACAGAGCCACCCCCAAATTTAGGTCTGCACTGCTTACAAGAACCTCAACTTGGGTACACCTTAAATATCCCAGGAAATATAAAAATGGTTCAAAAAACTGTGGTATTTACGTACTTTGGAATATCCCTCAGCCATGAAATCAATGTCATAAGACCAGGAGCAGCAAAGTGATTGGATTCTGGTACGATGATTCTAAGTGAAATAAGTCACACAGATAAAGAAACATATCATAAGATATCACTTATAAAGATCCTGTAAACATGGCTACACATGAACTGAGTTAGGAAAGAGAACAGAGTCTCACATTTAGAAAACACTCTAATGCCTGCTTAAGGGGAAAGGAGAGGTGGGGTGATGCATAAAACTAGAGTTTGACATAAGCTCAGGAACCATTTCTAAAACCAACTTTGGAATAGACAAGACCTACACCTTCCTCAGTGAAAGGGACTCAAAACCCCATATTTCCCGCAGAGGAATAGATCTGACTAGTAAGAATCTTAAAACCTATGTATTGATATGTCTCTGTAAGGGAAACAAGTGTGTCTAGACTGGCATAAACATGGCAGCGAGAATCAGCTCAAACCCACTATAAAAAGGAATTTCAAAAACAAAACCAAAAAACAGGGAAATTCTTTACAATTCCTTCAGGGTCTCTGATGAAACCTGGAATGACCCTATCTACAATGACAGGTGGATGTGGTATAAGGCTGGACACTTGGGACTGAGAGGATTGTTGACACTGGGTGAGCAAATGCAGACACTTTAAAGCAAAAATGCATGGCCCCCATTCCATGGGTCCCAACTCTCCAGGTTGAAGGGAATATTACTACAGCTATAACATGTATGGGAAACCTAGAGAATGGACACACTGTGAATACAAAAGGTTTCTAAAACTCAACGAATAGTCCCTCTCCTGGTGCTCCGGTTTGAGTTCCCAACTGCTTTACTATCAATCTCCCAAATTGGAGAGACAGCCCCTTTAAGCTCCTGGTTCGCACAGGTTGCCAATTTGGCAGAGGATGGAACGGAAGAGGGAGAACCAATGAGACAGTAGCTGTTAGGCATTTGGACGGGCACATGTCACTCTAATTTCCCGGCAGGAAGAAGAATTAACCAGAGTCTCAGCCACGCACCGGGAACCAGTATAGGTCCTGAACCAAAATTTTGGTCTTGCGTACAGCTCACAAAAAACGAGTTGAAAAATGGAGCTCAGGGGCACAGCAATTCACAAACTGGCAGAGTAATAAAGGACAACTATCGTCCAAAAATCTGTTGAGGGAATGCAACGAGGCGGACTTGAAAGCGAGGCAGAATAGCAGGAAACAGATTTCAAGAGGTACGTTGGAATCGCCTTTAAAGCACAGAAAGAGGGGCACAACTTCGACAATGACGCACTTGACCAAAAAGTGCGTATGCGTTTTCTTCTGAATATATTCAGGAGAAAACGCATACGCCCTTTTTGGCCAAGCAAGCAAGCGGGCAATGCAAATCTGCACTACAAAGAAGAATCACTTCCCACCGGTCAAAAGGGACATCCAAAAATGTGTAAAATCCAGAAAGGCCAGACAGGCCCTGGAGAAGAGGGAGCCTTGTTATGCTGATGGGCGGGATGTAAATGGCCAACTGCTTCACAGGAGGAGTGCATTGCGTTCCCTAAAACTAGTAAACAACAGAGCTACAGAGCCAAGGGCACTTCCAGTCTAGGGAATATACCTTGGGAAAACTGAAAATCAATAAGACAGAGCCACTCCCATATTTAGGGCTGCACTGCTTACAAGAACCTCAACTTGGGTATACCTTAAATATCCCAGGAAATATAAAAATGGGTCAAAATATGTGGTATTTATGTACGATGGAATATCCCTCAGCCATGAAATCAAGGTCATAAGACTAAGAGCAGCAAAGTGAGTGGATTCAGGTATGATGATTCTAAGTGAAATAAGTCACACAGAAAAAGAAACTTATCATAAGATATCACTTATGAAGATCCTGTAAACATGGCTACACATGAACTGAGTTAGGAAAGAGAACAGAGTCTCACATTTAGAAAACACTCTTATGCCTGCTTAAGGGGGTAGGAGAGGTGGTGTGATGCATAAAACCAGAGTTTGACATAAGCACAGGTACCATTTCTAAAACCAACTTTGGAATAGAAAATACTTACACCTTCCTCATTGAATGGGACTCAAAACCCAATATCTCCCGCAGAGGAATAGACCTGACTAGAAAGAATTTAAAACCTATGTATTGATATGTGTCTGTAAGGGAATCAAGTGTGTCTAGACTGGCATAAACATGGCAGCGAGAATCAGCTCAAACCCACTATAAAAAGGAATTTCAAAAACAAAACCGAAAAACAGGGAAATTTTTTACAATTCCTTCAGGGTCTCTGATGAAACCTGGAATGACCCTATCTACGATGACAGGTGGATATGGTAAAGGGCTGGACACTTGGGACTGAGAGGATTGGTGAGATTGGTTGAGCAAATGCAGACACTTTAAAGCAAAAATGCATGGCTCTCATTCCATAGGTCCCAACTCTCCAGGTTGAAGGGAATATTGCTACAGCTATAACATGTATGGGAAACCTAGAGAATGGACACACTGTGAATAAAAAATGTTTCTAACACTCAACGAATAGTCCCTCTCCTTGTGCTCCGGTTTGACTTTCCAACTGCTTTACTATCAATCTCCCAAATTGCAGAGACAGCCCTTTTAAGCTCCTGGTTCGCACAGGTTGACAATTTGGCAGAGGATGGAAGGGAAGAGGGAGAACCAATGAGAGAGTAGCTGTTAGGCATTTGGACGGGCACATGTCACTCTAATTTCCCGGCAGGAAGAAGAATTAACCAGTGTCTCAGCCACCCACCGGGAACCAGTAGACGTCCTGAACCAAAATTTTGGGCTTGCGTACAGCTCACAAAAAACGAGTTGAAAAATGGAGCTCAGGGGCACAGCAATTCACAAACTGGCAGAATATTAAAGGACAACTATCGTCCAAAAATCAGTTGAGGGAAGGCAACGAGGCGGACTTGAAAGCGAGGCAGAATAGCAGGAAACAGATTTCAAGAGGTACGTTGGAATCGCCTTTAAATCACAGGAAGAGGGGCACAACTACGACAATGACACTCTTGGCCAAAAAGTGTGTATGCGTTTTCTTCTGAATATATTCAGGAGAAAACACATACGCCCTTTTTGGCCAAGCAAGCAAGCGGGCAATGCAAATCTGCACTACAAAGAAGTATCACTTCCCACCGGTCAAAAGGGACATCCAAAAATGTGTAAAATCCAGAAAGGCAAGACAGGCCCTGGAGAACAGGAAGCCTTTTTATGCTGATGGGCGGGATGTAAATGCCCAACTGCTTCACAAGATGAGTGCATTGCATTCCCTAAAACTACTAAACAACCGAGCTACAGAGCCAAGGGCACTTCCAGTCTAGGGAATATACCTTGGGAAAACTGAAAATCAATAAGACAGAGCCACCCCCAAATTTAGGGCTGCACTGCTTACAAGAACCTCAACTTGGGTACACCTTAAATATCCCAGGAAATATAAAAATGGGTCAAAAAACTGTGGTATTTACGTACTTTGGAATATCCCTCTGCCAAGAAATCAATGTCATAAGACCAGGAGCAGCAAAGTGATTGGATTCAGGTACGATGATTCTAAGTGAAATAAGTCACACAGAAAAAGAAACATATCATAAGATATCACTTATAAAGATCCTGTAAACATGGCTACACATGAACTGAGTTAGGAAAGAGAACAGAGTCTCACATTTAGAAAACACTCTAATGCCTGCTTAAGGGGAACGGAGAGGTGGGGTGATGCATAAAACCAGAGTTTGACATAAGCTCAGGTACCATTTCTAAAACCAACTTTGGAATAGACAAGACCTACACCTTCCTCAGTGAAAGGGACTCAAAACCACATATTTCCCGCAGAGGAATAGATCTGACTAGTAAGAATCTTAAAACCTATGTATTGATATGTCTCTCTAAGGGAACCAAGTGTGTCTAGACTGGCATAAACATGGCAGCGAGAATCAGCTCAAACCCACTATAAAAAGGAATTTCAAAAACAAAACCAAAAAACAGGAAAATACTTTACAATTCCTTCAGGGTCTCTGATGAAACCTGGAATGAACCTATCTACAATGACAGCTGGATGTGGTATAAGGCTGGACACTTGGGACTGAGAGGATTGGTGAGACTTGTTGAGCAAATGGAGACAATTTAAAGCAAAAATGCATGGCCACCATTCCATGGGTCCCAACTCTCCAGGTTGAAGGGAATATTACTACAGCTATAACATGTATGGGAAACCTAGAGAATGGACACACTGTGAATACAAAAGGTTTCTAAAACTCAACGAATAGTCCCTCTCCTGGTGTTCCGGTTTGAGTTTCCAACTGCTTTACTATCAATCTCCCAAATTGGAGAGACAGCCCCTTTAAGCTCCTGGTTCGCACAGGTTGCCAATTTGGCAGAGGATGGAACGGAAGCGGGAGAACCAATGAGAGAGTAGCTGTTAGGCATTTGGATGGGCACATGTCACTCTAATTTCCCAGCAGGAAGAAGAACTAGCCAGAGTCTCAGCCAAGCACGGGGAACCAGTATAGGTCCTGAACCAAAATTTTGGTCTTGCGTACAGCTCACAAAAAACGAATTGAAAAATGGAGCTCAGGGGCACAGCAATTCACAAACTGGAAGAGTAATAAAGGACAACTATCGTCCAAAAATCTGTTGAGGGAAGGCAACGAGGCGGACTTGAAAGTGAGGCAGAATAGCATGAAACAGATTTCAAGAAGTACGTTGGAATCGCCTTTAAAGCACAGGAAGAGGGGCACAACTTCGACAATGACGCACTTGACCAAAAAGGGGGGATGCGTTTTATCCTGAATATATTCAGGAGAAAACGCATACGCCCTTCTTGGCCAAGCAAGCAAGCGGGCAATGCAAATATGCACTACAAAGAAGTATCACTTCCTACCGTTCAAAAGGGACATCCACAAATGTGTAAAAACCAGAAAGGCAAGACAGGCCCTGGAGAACAAGGAGCCTTGTTATGCTGATGGGCGGGATGTAAATTGCCAACTGCCTCAGTGGAGGAGTGCATTGCGTTCCCTAAAACAAGTAAACAACAGAGCTACAGAGACAAGGGCACTTCCAGTCTAGGGAATATACCTCGGGAAAACTGAAAATCAATAAGACAGAGCCACCCCCAAATTTAGGGCTGCACTGCTTACAAGAACCTCAACTTTGGTACACCTTAAATATCCCAGGAAATATAAAAATGGGTCAAAATATGTGGTATTTATGTACGAAGGAATATCCCTCAGCCATGAAATCAAGGTCATAAGACTAAGAGCAGCAAAGTAAGTGGATTCAGGTATGATGATTCTAAGTGAAATAAGTCACACAGAAAAAGAAACTCATCATAAGATATCACTTATGAAGATCCTGTAAACATGGCTACACATGAACTGAGTTAGGAAAGAGAAGAGAGTCTCACATTTAGAAAAAACTCTTATGCCTGCTTAAGGGGGAAGGAGAGGTGGGGTGATGCATAAAACCAGAGTTTGACATAAGCACAGGTACCACTGCTAAATCCAACTTTGGAATAGAAAATACCTACACCTTCCTCAGTGAATGGGACTCAAAACCCAATATTTCCCGCAGAGGAATAGACCTGACTAGTAAGAATCTTAAAACCTATGTATTGATATGTGTCTGTAAGGGAATCAAGTGTGTCTAGACTGGCATAAACATGGCAGTGAGAATCAGGTCAAACCCACTATGAAAATGAATTTCAGAAACAAAACCGAAAAACAGGGAAATTTTTTACAATTCCCTCAGGGTCTCTGATGAAACCTGGAATGACCCTATCTACAATGACAGGTGGATGTGGTAAATGGCTGGACACTTGGGACTGAGAGGATTGTTGAGATTGGTTGAGCAAATGCAGACACTTTAAAGCAAAAATGCATGGCCCCCATTCCATAGGTCCCAACTCTCCAGGTTGAAGGGAATATTGCTACAGCTATAACATGTGTGGGAAACTTAGAGAATGGACACACTGTGAATACAAAAGGTTTCTAACACTCAACGAATATTCCCTCTCCTTGTGCTCCGGTTTGACTTTCCAACTGCTTTACTATCAATCTCCCAAATTGCAGAGACAGCCCTTTTAAGCTCCTGGTTTGCACAGGTTGCCAATTTGGCAGAGGATGGAATGGAAGAGGGAGAACCAATGAGAGAGTAGCTGTTAGGCATTTGGACGGGCACATGTCACTCTAATTTCCCGGCAGGAAGAAGAATTAACCAGAGTCTCAGCCACCCACCGGGAAACAGTAGACATCCTGAACCAAAATTTTGGGCTTGCGTACAGCTCACAAAAAACGAGTTGAAAAATGGAGCTCAGGGGCACAGCAATTCACAAACTGGCAGAATATTAAAGGACAACTATCGTCCAAAAATCTGTTGAGGGAAGGCAACGAGGCGGACTTGAAAGCGAGGCAGAATAGCAGGAAACAGATTTCAAGAGGTACGTTGGAATCGCCTTTAATGCACAGGAAGAGGGGCAAAACTTCGACAATGACACACTTGGCCAAAAAGTGTGTATGCGTTTTCTTCTGAATATATTCAGGAGAAAACGCATACGCCCTTTTTGGCCAAGCAAGCAAGCGGGCAATGCAAATCTGCACTACAAAGAAGTATCACTTCCCACCGGTCAAAAGGGAAATCCACAAATGTGTAAAATCCATAAAGGCAAGACAGGCCCTGGAGTACAGGGAGCCTTGTTATGCTGATGGGCGGGATGTAAATGGCCAACTGCTTCACAGGAGTAGTGCATTGCATTCCCTAAAACTAGTAAACAACAGAGCTACAGAGCCAAGGGCACTTCCAGTCTAGGGAACATACCTTGGAAAAACTGAAAATCAATAAGACAGAGCCACCCCTAAATTTAGGGCTGCCCTGCTTATAAGAACCTCAACTTGGGTACAACTTAAATATCCCAAGAAATATAAAAATGGTTCAAAAAACTGTGGTATTTATGTACTTTGGAATATCCGTCAGCCATGAAATCAATGTCATAAGACCAGGAGCAGCAAAGTGAGTGGATTCAGGTACGATGATTCTAAGTGAAATAAGTCACACAGAGAAAGAATCATATCATAAGATATCACTTATAAAGATCCTGTAAACATGGCTACACATGAACTGAGTTAGGAAAGAGAACAGAGTCTCACATTTAGAAAACACTCTAATGCCTGCTTAAGGGGAAAGGAGAGGTGTGGTGATGCATAAAACCAGAGTTTGACATAAGCTCAGGTACCATTTCTAAAACCAACTTTGGAACAGACAAGACCTACACCTTCCTCAGTGAAAGGGACTCAAAACCCCATATTTCCCGCAGAGGAATAGATTTGACTAGTAAGAATCTTAAAACCTATGTATTGATATGTCTCTGTAAGGGAATCAAGTGTATCTAGACTGGCATAAATATGGCAGTGAGAATCAGCTCAAACCCACTATAAAAATGAATTTCAAAAACAAAACCGAAAAACAGGGAAATTTTTTACAATTACTTCAGGGTCTCTGATGAAACCTGGAATGACCCTATCTACGATGACAGGTGGATATGGTAAAGGGCTGGACACTTGGGACTGAGAGGATTGTTGAGATTGGTTGAGCAAATGCAGACACTTTAAAGCAAAAATGCATGGCCCCCATTCCATAGGTCCCAACTCTCCAGGTTGAAGGGAATATTGCTACAGCTATAACATGTATGGGAAGCCTAGAGAATGGACACACTATGAATACAAAAGGTTTCTAACACTCAATGTATAGTCCCTCTCCTTGTGCTCCGGTTTGACATTCCAACAGCTTTACTATCAATCTCCCAAATTGGAGAGACAGCCCTTTTAAACTCCTGGATCGCACAGGTTGCCAATTTGGCAGAGGATGGAAGGGAAGAGGGAGAACCAATGAGAGAGTAGCTGTTAGGCATTTGGACGGGCACATGTCACTCTAATATCCCGGCAGGAAGAAGAATTTACCAGAGTCTCAGCCACCCATCGGGAACCAGTAGACGTCCTGAACCAAATATTTGGGCTTGCGTACAGCTCACAAAAAACGAGTTGAAAAATGGAGCTCAGGGGCACAGCAATTCACAAACTGGCAGAATATTAAAGGACAACTCTCGTCCAAAAATCTGTTGAGGGAAGGCAACGAGGCGGACTTGAAAGCGAGGCAGAATAGCAGGAAACAGATTTCAAGAGGTACCTTGGAATCGCCTTTAATGCACAGGAAGAGGGTCACAACTTCGACAATGACACACTTGGCCAAAAAGGGCGTATGCGTTTTCTCCTGAATATATTCAGGAGAAAACAGATACGACATTTTTGGCCAAGCAAGCAAGCGGGCAATGCAAATCTGCACTACAAAGAAGTATCAATTCCCACCGGTCAAAAGGGACATCCACAAATGTGTAAAATCCACAAAGGCAAGACAGGCCCTGGAGAACAGGGAGCCTTGTTATGCTGATGGGCGGGATGTAAATGGCCAACTGCTTCACAGGAGGAGTGCATTGCATTCCCTAAAACTAGTAAACAACAGAGCTACAGAGCCAAGGGCACTTCCAGTCTAGGGAATATACCTTGGGAAAACTGAAAATCAATAAGACAGAGCCACCCACAAATTTAGGGCTGCACAGCTTACAAGAACCTCAACTTGGGTACACCTTAAATATCCCAGGAAATATAAAAATGGGTCAAAAAACTGTGGTATTTACGTACTTTGGAATATCCCTCAGCAAGAAATCAATGTCATAAGACCAGGAGCAGCAAAGTGATTGGATTCAGGTACGATGATTCTAAGTGACATAAGTCACACAGAAAAAGAAACATATCATAAGATATCACTTATAAAGATCCTGTAAACATGGCTACACATGAACTGCGTTAGTAAGAGAACAGAGTCTCACATTTAGAAAACACTCTAATGCCTGCTTAAGGGGAAAGGAGTGGTGGGGTGATGCATAAAACCAGAGTTTGAAATAAGCTCAGATACCATTTCAAAAACCAACTTTGGAATAGACAAGACCTACACCTTCCTCAGTGAAAGGGACTCAAAACCCCATATTTCCCGCAGAGGAATTGATCTGACTAGTAAGAATCTTAAAACCTATGTATTGATATGTCTCTGTAAGGGAATCAAGTGTTTCTAGACTGGCATAAACATGGCAGCGAGAATCAGCTCAAACCCACTATAAAAAGGAATTTCAAAAACAAAACCAAAAAACGGGGAAATTCTTTACAATTCCTTCAGGGTCTCTGATGAAACCTGGAATGACCATATCTACAATGACACCTGGATGTGGTATAAGCCTGGACACTTGGGACTGAGAGGATTGGTGAGACTGTGTGAGCAAATGCAGACAATTTAAAGCAAAATTGCATGGCCCCCATTCCACTGGTCCCAACTCTCCAGGTTGAAGGGAATATTACTACAGCTATAACATGTACGGGAAACCTAGAGAATGGACACACTGTGAATACAAAATGTTTCTAAAACTCAACGAATAGTCCCGCTCCTGGTGCTCCGGTTTGAGTTTCCAACTGCTTTACTATCAATCTCCCAAATTGGAGAGACAACCCCTTTAAGCTCCTGGTTCGCACAGGTTGCCAATTTGGCAGAGGATGGAACGGAAGAGGGAGAACCAATGAGAGAGTAGCTGTTAGGCATTTGGACGGGCACATGTCACTCTAATTTCCCGGCAGGAAGAAGAATTAACCAGAGTCTCAGCCACGGACCGGGAAACAGTATAGGTCCTGAACCAAAATTTTGGTCTTGCTTACAGCTCACAAAATACCAGTTGAAAAATGGAGCTCAGGGGCACAGCAATTCACAAACTGGCAGAGAAATAAGGACAACTATCGTCCAAAAATCTGTTGAGGGAATGCAACGAGGTGGACTTGAAAGCGAGGCAGAATAGCAGGAAACAGATTTCAAGAGGTACGTTGGAATCGCCTTTAAAGCAGAGGAAGTGGGGCACAACTTCGACAATGACGCACTTGACCAAAAAGGGCGTATGCGTTTTCTCCTGAATATATTCAGGAGAAAACGCATACGCCCTTCTTGGCCAAGCAAGCAAGCGGGCAATGCAAATCTGCACTACAAAGAAGTATCACTTCCCACCGTTCAAAAGGGACATCCACAAATGTGTAAAAACCAGAAAGGCAAGACAGGCCCTGGAGAACAGGGAGCCTTGTTATGCTGATGGGCAGGATGTAAATTGCCAACTGCCTCACTGGAGGAGTGCATTTCGTTCCCTAAAACAAGTAAACAACAGAGCTACAGAGCCAAGGGCACTTCCAGTCTAGGGAATATACCTCGGGAAACCTGAAAATAAATAAGATAGAGCCACCCCCAAATATAGGGCTGCACTGCTTACAAGAACCTCAACATGGTTACACCTTAAATATCCCAGGAAATATAAAAATAGGTCAAAATATGTGGTATTTATGTACGATGAAATATCCCTCAGCCATGAAATCAAGGTCATAAGACTAAGAGCAGCAAAGTGAGTGGATTCAGGTATGATGATTCTAAGTGAAATAAGTCACACAGAAAAAGAAACTTATCATAAGATATCACTTATGAAGATCCTGTAAACATGGCTACACATGAACTGAGTTAGGAAAGAGAACAGAGTCTCACATTTAGAAAATACTCTTATGCCTGCTTAAGGGGGAAGGAGAGGTGGGGTGATACATAAAACCAGAGTTTGACATAAGCACAGGTACCATTTCTAAAACCAACTTTGGAATAGAAAATACCTACACCTTCCTCAGTGAATGGGACTCAAACCGCAATATTTCCCGCAGAGGAATAGACCTGACTAGTAAGAATCTTAAAACCTATATATTGATATGTGTCTGTAAGGGAATCAAGTGTGTCTAGACTGGCATAAACATGGCAGTGAGAATCAGCTCAAACCCACTATAAAAATGAATTTCAAAAACAAAACCAAAAAACAGGGAAATTTTTTACAATTCCTTCAGGGTCTCTGATGAAACCTGGAATGACCCTATCTACAATGACAGGTGGATGTGGTAAAGGGCTGGACACTTGGGACTGAGAGGATTGTTGAGATTGGTTGAGCAAATGCAGACACTTTAAAGCAAAAATGCATGGCCCCCATTCCATAGGTCCAAACTCTCCAGGTTGAAGGGTATATTGCTACAGCTATAACATGTATGGGAAACCTAGAGAATGGACACACTGTGAATACCAAATGTTTCTAACACTCAACGAATAGTCCCTCTCCTTGTGCTCCGGTTTGACTTTCCAACTGCTTTACTATCAATCTTCCAAACTGGAGAGACAGCCCTTTTAAGCTCCTGGTTCGCACAGGTTGCCAATTTGGCAGAGGATGGAAGGGAAGAGGGAGAACCAATGAGAGAGTAGCTGTTAGGCATTTGGACGGGCACATGTCACTCTAATTTCCCGGCAGGAAGAAGAATTAACCAGATTCTCAGCCACCCACCGGGAACCAGTAGACGTCCTGAACCAAAATTTTGGGCTTGCTTACAGCTCACAAAAAACGAGTTGAAAAATGGAGCTCAGGGGCACAGCAATTCACAAACTGGGAGAATATTAAAGGACAACTATCGTCCAAAAATCTGTTGAGGGAAGGCAACGAGGCGGACTTGAAAGCGAGGCAGAATAGCAGGAAACAGATTTCAAGAGGTACGTTGGAATCCCCTTTAAAGCACAGGAAGAGTGGCACAAATTCGACAATGACACACTTGGCCAAAATGTGTGTATGCGTTTTCTTCTGAATATATTCAGGAGAAAACGCATACGCCCTTTTTGGCCAAGCAAGCAAGCGGGCAATGCAAATCTGCACTACAAAGAAGTATCACTTCCCACCGTTCTAAAGGGACATCCACAAATGTATAAAAACCAGAAAGGCAATACAGGCCCTGGAGAACAGGGAGCCTTGTTATGCTGATGGGCGGGATGTAAATTGCCAACTGCCTCACTGGAGGAGTGCATGGCGGTCAATAAAACAAGTAATCAACAGAGCTACAGAGCCAAGGGCACTTCCAGTCTAGGGAATATACCTTGGGAAAACTGAAAATCAATAAGACACAGCCACCTCCAAATTTAGGGCTGCACTGCTTACAAGAACCTCAACTAGGGTACACCTTAAATATCCCAGGAAATATAAAAATGGTTCAAAAAATTGTGGTACTTATGTACGATGGAATATCCCTCAGCCATGAAATCAATGTCATAAGACCAGGAGCAGCAAAGTGAGTGGATTCAGGTACGATGATTCTAAGTGAAGTCACACAGAAAGAGAAACTTATCATAAGATATCACTTATGAAGATCCTGTAAACATGGCTACACATGAAGTGAGATAAGAAAGAGAACAGATTCTCACATTTAGAAAACACTGTTATGCCTGCTTAAGGGGGATGGAGAGGTGGGGTGATGCATAAAACCAGAGTTTGATATAAGTACAAGTACCATTTCTAAAACCAACTGTGGAATCGACAAGACCTACACCTTCCTCAGTGAAAGGGACTCAAAACCCCATATTTCCCGCAGAGGAATAGATCTGACTACTAAGAATCTTAAAACCTATGTATTGATATGTCTCTGTAAGGGAATCAATGTGTCTAGACTGGCATAACCATGGCAGCGAGAATCAGCTCAAACCCACTATAAAAAGGAATTTCAAAAAGAAAATCAAAATACAGGGAAATTGTTTCCAATTCCTTCAGGGTTTCTGATGAAACATGGAGTGACCCTATCTACAATAACAGCTGGATGTGGCATAAGGCTGGACACCTGGGACTGAGAGGATTGGTGAGATTGGGTGAGCAAATGCAGACTCTTTAAAGAAAAAGCGCATGGCCCCCATTCCTTGAGTCCCAACTCTCCAGGTTGAAGGGAATATTACTACAGCTATAACATGTACGGGAAACCTAGAGAATGGACACACTGTGAATACAAAAGGTTTCTAAAACTCAACGAGTAGTCCGTATCCTGGTGCTCTGGTGTGACTTTCCAACTGCTTTACTATCAATATCCCAACTTGGAGAGACAACCACATTTACCTCCTTTTTCGAACATGTTGCCAATTTGGCAGAGGATGGAAGGGAAGAGGGAGAACCAATGAGAGACTGGCTGTTAGGCATTTGGATGGGCACATGTCACTCTAATTTCCCGGCAGGAAGAAGAATTAACAAAAGTCTCAGCCACCCACAGGGAACAAGTATAGGTCCTGAACCAATATTTTGGACTTGCATTCACCTCACAAAAAACGAGTTGAAAAATGGAGCTCAGGGGCACAGCAATTCAAAAAATGGCAGAGTAATTTAGGAAAAATATCGTCCAAAAATCTGTTGAGGGAAGGCAACGAGGCGGACCTGTAAGCGAGGCAGAATAGCAGGAAACAGATTTCAAGGGGTACGTTGGAATCGCCTTTAAAGCACAGGAAGAGCCGCACAACTTCGACAATGACGCACTTGGCCTAAAAGGGCGTATGCGTTTTCTCCTGAATATATTCAGGACAAAACGCATACACCCTTTTTGGCCAAGCAAGGAAGCGGGCAGTGCAAATCTGCACTACAAAGTAGTATCACTTCCCACCAGTCAAAAGGGACATCCACAAATGTGTAAAAACCAGAAAGGCAAGACAGGCCCTGGAGAACAGGGAGCCTTGTTATGCTGATGGGCAGGATGCAAATTGCTAACTGCCTCTCTTGAGGTGTACATTGCGTTCCCTAAAACAATTAACCAACCGAGCTACAGAGCCAAGGGCACTTCCAGTCTAGGGAATATACCTTGGGAAAACTGAAAATCAATAAGACAGATCCACCCCCAAATTTAGGGCTGCACTGCTTACAAGAACCTCAACATGGGTACACCTTACATATCCCAGGAAATATAAAAATGGTTCAAAAAATTGTGGTACTTATGTACGATGTAATATCCCACAGCCATGAAATCAATGTCATAAGACCAGGAGCAGCAAAGTGAGTGGATTCAGGTACGATGATTCTAAGTGAAATAAGTCACACAGAAAAAGAAACTTATCATAAGATATCACTTATGAAGTTCTTGTAAACATGGCTACACAAGAACTGAGTTAGGAAAGAGAACAGAGTTTCACATTTAGAAATCATTCTTATGCCTGCTTAACGGGGAAGGAGAGGTGGCGTGATGCATAAAACCAGAGTTTGATATAAGCACAGGTACAGTTCCAAAAAACAACTTTGGAATAGACAAGACCTACACCTTCCTCTGTGAAAGCGAATGAAAACCCCATATTTCCCGCAGAGTAATAGATCTGACTAGTAAGAATCTTAAAGCCTATGTATTGATATGTCTCCGTTAGGGAATCAAGTGTTTCTAGACCTGCATAAACATGGCAGCGAGAATCAGCTCAAACGCATTATAAAAAGTATTTATAAAAAAAAAAAAAAAAAAAAAAAACAGGGAAATTCTTTACATATCCTTCAGGGTCTCTGACGAAACCTGGAATGACCCTATCTACAATGACACCTGGATGTGGCATAAGGATGGACACGTGGGACTGAGAGGATTGGTGAGATTGGGTGAGCAAATGTAGACCTTATAAAGCAATAATGCACGGCACGCATTCCATGGGTCCCAACTCTCCAGTTTGAAGGGAATATTACTACAGCTATAACATGTACGGGAAACCTAGAGAATGGACACACGGTGAATATGAAAGGTTTTTAAAACTCAACGAATAGTCCCTTTCCTGGTGCTCCGGTTTGACTTTCCAACTGCTTTACTATCAATCTCCCAACTTGGAGAGACAGCCCCTTTAACCTCCTGGTTCGCATAGGTTGCCAAATTGGCAGAGGATGGAAGGGAAGAGGGTTTACCAATGAGATAGTAGCTGTTAGAGATTTGGACGGGCACATGTCACACTCATTTCCCAGCAGGAAGAATAATTAACCAAAGTCTCAGCCACCCACCTGGAACAAGTATTGGTCCTGAACCAAAATTTTGGACTTGCGTTCATCTCACAAAAAAAGAGTTGAAATTGGAGCTCAGGGGCACAGCAATTCACAAACTGGCAGAGTAATAAAGGACAACTCTCGTCCAAAAATCTGTTGAGGGAAGGCAACGAGGCCGACTTGAAATCGAGGCAGAATAGCAGGAAACAGATTTCAAGAGGTACGTTGGAATCCCCTTTAAAGCACAGGAAGTGGGGCACAACTTCGACAATGACTCACTTGGCCAAAATGGGTGTATGCATTTTCTGCTGAATATATTCAGGAGAAAACTCATACGCCCTTTTTGGAGAAGCAAGCAAGCGGGCAATGCAAATCTGCACTACAAAGTAGTATCACTTCCCACTGGTCAAAAGGGACATCCAAAAAACGTGTAAAAACCAGAAAGGCAACACAGGCCCTGGAGAACAGGGAGCCTTGTTATGCTGATGGGCGGGATGTAAATTGCCAACTGCCTCACAGGAGGAGTGCATTGTGTTCCCTAAAACAAGTAAACAACAGAGCTACAGAGCCAAGGGCACTTCCAGTCTAGGGAATATACCTTGGGAAAACTGAAAATCCATAAGACAGAGCCACCCCCAAATTTAGGGCTGCACTGCTTACAAGAACCTCAACTTGGGTACACCTTAAATATCCCAGGAAATATAAAAATGGTTTAAAAAATGGTGGTACTTATGTACGATGGAATATCCCTCAGCCATGAAACCAATGTCATAAGACCAGGAGCAGCAAAGTGATTGGATTCAGGTACGATGATTCTAAGTGAAATTAGTCACACAGAAAAAGAAACTTATCATAAGATATCACTTATGGAGATCCTGTAAACATGGCTACACATGAACTGAGTTAGGAAAGAGAACAGAGTCTCACATTTAGAGAAAAATACTTATGCCTGCTTAAGTGGGAATGAGAGGTGGGGTGATGCATAAAACCAGAGTTTTATATAAGCACAGGTACCGTTTATAAAACCAACTGTGGAATAGACAAGACCTACACCTTCCTAACTGAAAGGGACTCAAAACCCCATATTTCCCGCAGAGGAATAGATCTGATTAGTAAGAATCTTAAAACCTATGTATTGATATGCCTCCGTAAGGGAATCAAGTGTGTCTAGACTGGCATAAACATGGCAGCGAGAATCAGCTCAAACCCACTATAAAAAGGAATTTCAAAAACAAAACCAAAAAACACGGAAATTCTTTACAATTCCTTCAGGGTCTCTGATGAAACCTGGAATGACCCTATCTACAATGACAGCTGGATGTGGCATAATGCTGGACACTTGGGACTGAGAGGATTGGTGAGATTGGGTGAGCAAATGCAGACCCTTTAAAGCAATAATGCATGGCACCCATTCCATGGGTCCTAAATCTCCAGGTTGAAGGGAATATTACTACAGCTATAACATGTACGGGAAACCTAGAGAATGGACACACTGTGAATACAAAAGTTTTCTAAAACTCAACGAATAGTCCCTCTCCTGGTGCTCCGGTTTGAATTTCCAACTTCTTTACTATCAATCTCCCAACTTGTAGAGAAAGACCATTTAAGCTCCTGGTTCGCACAGGTTGCCAATTTGGCAGAGGATGGAAGGGAAGAGGGAGAACCAATGAGAGAGTAGCTGTTAGGCATTTGGAAGGGAACATGTCCCTCTAATTTCCCGGCAGGAAGAAGAATTAACCAAAATCTCAGCCACCCACCGGGAACCAGTATAGGTAATGAACCAAAATTTTGGACTTGCGTACAGCTCAAAAAAAAGGAGTTGCAAAATGGAGCTCAGGGGCACAGCAATTCACAAACTGGCAGACTAATAAAGGAAAACTATCATCCAAAAATCTGCTGAGCGAAGGCAGAGAGGCGGACTTTAAAACGAGGCAGAATAGCAGCAAACAGATTTCAAGAGGTATGTTGGAATCGCCTTTAAAGCACAGGAAGAGGGGCACAACTTCGACAATGACGCACTTGGCCAAAAAGGGTGTATGCGTTTTCTGCTGAATATATTCAGGAGAAAATGCATACGCCGTTTTTGGCCAAGCAAGGAAGCGGGCAATGCAAATCAGCACTACCAAGAAGTATCACTTCCCACCGGTCAAAAGGGACATCCAAAAAATGTGTAAAAACCAGAAAGGCAAGACAGGAGCTGGAGAACAGGGAGCCTTGTTATGCTGATGCGCGGGATGTAAATAGCCAACTGCCTCACTGAAGGAGTGCATTGTGTTCCCTAAAAGAAATAAACAACAGAGCTACAAAGCCAAGGGCACTTCCAGTCGAGGGAATATACCTTGGGAAAACTGAAAATCAATAAGACAGAGCCACCCCCAAATTTAGGGCTGCACTGCTTACAAGAACCTCAACTTGGGTACACCTTAAATATCCCAGGAAATATAAAAATGGGTCAAAAATTTGTGGTACTTATGTACGATGGAATATCCCTCAGCCATGAAATCAATGTAATAAGACAAAGAGCAGCAAAGTGAGTGGATTCAGCTACGATTATTCTAAGTGAAATAAGTCACACAGAAAAAGAAACTTATCATAAGATATCACTTATGAACATCCTGTAAACATGGCTACACATGAACTGAGTTAAGAAACAGAAGAGAGTCTCACATTTAGAAAACACTGTCATGCCTGCTTAAGGGGGAAGGAGAGGTGGGGTGATTCATAAAACCAGAGTTTAATATAAGCACAGGTACCGTTTGTAAAACCAACTGTGGAATTGACAAGACCTACACCTTCCTCAGTGAAAGGGACTCAAAACCCCATATTTCCCGCAGAGGAATAGATCTGACTAGTAAGAATCTTAAAACCTATGTACTGATATGTCTCCGTAAGGGAATCAAGTGTGTCTAGACTGGCATAAACATGGCAGCGAGAATCAGCTCAAACCCACTATAAAAAGGAATTTCAAAAACAAAACCAAAAAACAGGGAAATTCTTTACATTTCTTTCAGGGTCTCTGATGAAACCTGGAATGACCGTATCTACAATGACAGCTGGATGTGGCATAAGGCTGGACACTTGGGACTGAGAGGATTGGTGAGATTGGGTGAGCAAATGCAGACCCTATAAAACAAAAATGCAAGGCCCCCATTCCATGGGTCCCAACTCTCCAGGTTGAAGGCAATATTACTACAGCTATAACATGTACAGGAAACCTAGAGAATGGACACACTGTGAATACAAAAGGTTTCTAAAACTCAACGGATAGTCCCTCTCCTGGTGCTCCGGTTTGACATTCCAACTGCTTTACTATCAATCTCCCAACTTGGAGAGACAGACGCTTTAACCTCCTGGTTCGCACAGGTTGCCAATATGGCAGAGGTTGGAAGGGAAGACGGAGAACCAATGAGAGAGTAGCTGTTAGGCATTAGGACGGGCACATGTCACTCTAATTTCCAGGCGGGAAGAAGAATTAACCAAAGTCTCAGCCACCCACCGGGAACCAGTAGAGTTCCTGAACCAAAATTTTGGACTTGCGTACAGCTCACAAAAAACGTGTTGAATAATGGAGCTCAGGGGCACAGCAATTCACAAACTGGCAGAGTAATAAAAGACAACAATCGTCCAAAACTAGGTTGAGGGAAGTCAACGAGGCGGACTTGAAATCGAGGCAGAATAGCAGGAAACAGATTTCAAGAGGTACGTTGGAATCGCCTTTAAAGCACAGGAAGAGGGGCACAACTTCGACAATGAAACACTTGGCCAAAAAGGGCGTATGCGTTTTCTGCCGAATATATTCATGAGAAAACACATACGCCCTTTTTGGCCAAGCAAGCAAGCGAGCAATGCAAATCTGCACTACAAAGAAGTATCACTTCCCACTGGTCAAAAGGGACATCCACAAAATGTGTTAAAACCAGAAAGGCAAAACAGGCCCTGGAGAACATGGAGCCTTGTTATGCGGATGGGCAGGATGTAAATTGCCAACTGCCTCACTGGAGGAGTGCATTGAGTTCCCTAAAACAAGTAACCAACAGAGCTACAGAGCCAAGGGCACTTCAAGTCTACTGAATATACCTTGGGTAAAGTGAATATCAATAAGACAGCGCCACACCCAAATTTAGGGCTGCACTGCTTACAAGAACCTCAACTTGGGTACAGCTTAAATATCCCAGGAAATATAAAAATCGTTCAAAAAATTGTGGTACATATGTACGATGGAATATCCCTCAGCCATGAAATCAATGTCATAAGACCTGGAGCAGCAAAGTGAGTGGATTCAGCAACGATGATTCTAAGTTAAATAAGTCACACAGAAAAATAAACTTATCATAAGATATCACTTATGATGATCCTCTAAACATGGCTACACATGAACTGAGTTAGGAAAGAGAACAGAGTCTCACATTTAGAAAACACTCTTATGCCTGCTTAAGGGGAAAGGAGAGGTGGGGTGATGCATAAAACCAGAGTTTCACATAAGCACAGGTACCATTTCTAAAACCAACTGTGGAATCGACAAGACCTACACCTTCCTCAGTGAAAGGGACTCAAAATCCCATATTTCCCGCAGAGGAATACATCTGACTAGTAAGAAACTTAAAACCTCTGTATTGATATGTTTCTGTAAGGGAATCAAGTGTGTCTAGACTGGCATAAACATGGCAGCGAGAGTCAGCTCAAACCCACTATTAAAAGGAATTTCAAAAACAAAACCAAAAAACAGGGAAATTCTTTACAATTCCTTCAGGGTCTCTGATGAAACCTGGAATGACCCTATCTACAATGACAGCTGGATGTCGTATAAGGCTGGACACTTGGGACTGAGAGGATTGGTGAGATTGGGTGAGCAAATGCAGACCCTTTAAAGCAAAAATGCATGGCCCCCATTCCATGGGTCCCGACTCTAGAGGATGAAGGGAATATTTCTACAGCTATAACATGTATGGGAAACCTAGAGAATGGACACACTGTGAATACAAAAGGTTTCTAAAACTCAACGAATAGGCCCTCTCCTGGTGCTCCGGTTTGACTTTCCAACTGCTTTACTATCAATCTCCCAAATTGGAGAGACAGACCCTTTAAGCTCCTGGTTCGCACAGGTTGCCAATTTTGCAGAGGATGGAAGGGAAGAGGGAGAACCAATGAGAGAGTAGCTGTTAGGCATTTGGACAGGAACATGTCACTCTAATTTCCCGGCAGGAACAAGTATTAACCAAAGTCTCAGCCACCCACCGGGAACCAGTATAGGACCTGAACCAAAATTATGGACTTGCGTACAGCTCACAATAAACGAGTTGAATAATGGAGCTCAGGGGCACAACAATTCACAAACTGGCAGAGTAATAAAGTACAACTATCGTCCAAAAATCTGTTGAGTGAAGGCAACGAGGCAGACTTGAAAGCGAGGCAGAATAGCAGGAAACAGATTTCAAGAGGTACGTTGGAATCGCATTTAAAGCACACGAAGAGGGGTACAACTTCGACAATGACGCACTTGGCCAAAAGGGCGTATGTGTTTTCTCCTGAATATATTCAAGAGATAATGCATACCCCCTTTTTGGCCAAGCAAGCAAGCGGGCAATGCAAATCTGCACTACAAAGAAGTATCACTTCCCACCGGTCAAAAGGGACATCCTCGAATGTGTAAAAACCAGAAAGGCAAGACAGGCCCTTGAGAAGAGGGAGCCTTGTTATGCTGATGGGCGGGATGTAAATTGCCAACTGCCTCACTGGAGGAGTGAATTGCGTTCCCTAAAACAAGTAAAGAACAGAGCTACAGAGCCAAGGGCACTTCCAGTCTACGGAATATACCTTGGGAAAACTGAAAATCAATAAGACAGAGCCACCCCCAAATTTAGGGCTGCACTGCTTACAAGAACCTCAACTTGTGTACACCTTAAATATCCCAGGAAATATAAAAATGTTTGAAAAAATTGTATTATTTATGTACGATGGAATATCACTCAGCCATGAAATCAATGTCATAAGACCAGGAGCAGCAAAGTGAGTGGATTCAGGTACGATGATTCTAAGTGAAATAAGTCACACAGAAAAAGAAACTTATCATAAGATATCTCTTATGAAGATCCTGTAAACATGGCTACACATGAACTGAGTTAGGAAAGAGAACAGAGTCTCACATTTAGAAAACACTCTTATGCCTGCTTAAGGGGAAAGGAGAGGTGGGGTGATGCATAAAACCAGAGTTTGATATAAGTACAGGTACCATTTCTAAAACCAGCTGTGGAATAGACAAGACCTACACTTTCCTCAGTGAAAGGGACTCAAAACCCCATATTTCCACAGAGGAATAGATCTGACTAGTAAGAATCTTAAAACCTATGTATTGATATGTCTCTGTAAGGGAATCAAGTGTGTCTAGACTGGCATAAACATGACAGCGAGAATCAGGTCAAACCCACTATAAAAAGGAATTTCAAAAACAAAACCAAAAAACAGGGAAATTCTTTACATTTCTTTCAGGGTCTCTGATGAAACCTGGAATGACCCTATCTACAATGACAGCTGGATGTGGTATAAGGCTGGACACTTGGGACTGAGAGGATTGGTGAGATTGGGGGAGCAAATGCAGACCCTTTAAAGCAAAAATGCATGGCCCCCATTCCATGGGTCCCAACTCTCCAGGTTGAGGGGAATATTTCTACAGCTATAACATATATGGGAAACCTAGAGAATGGACACACTGTGAATACAATATGTTTCTAAAACTCAACGGATAGTCCCTCTCCTGGTGCTCCGGTTTGACTTTCCAACTGCTTTACTATCAATCTCCCAAATTGGAGAGACAGACCCTTTAAGCTCCTGGTTCGCACAGGTTGCCAAATTTGCATAGGATGGAAGGGAAGAGGGAGAACCAATGAGAGAGTAGCTGTTAGGCATTTGGACGGGCACATCTCACTCTAATTTCCCGGCAGTAAGAAGAATTAACCAAAGTCTCAGCCACCCACTGGGAACCAGTATAGTTCCTGAACCAAAATTTTGGACTTGCGTACAGCTCACAAAAAACGAGTTGAAAAATGGAGCTCAGGGCAGTTCCGGGTAAGATGGCGGAAGAGTAAGACGAGGAGATCACCTTCCTCCCCACGGATATACCAGAAATTCAGCTACACGTGGAACAACTCCTACAGAACACCTACTGAACGCTGGCAGAATACCCCAGACCTCCCAAAAGGCAAGAAACTCCCCACATACCTGGGTAGGGCAAAGTGGAGAGATCCCCACACAGAGGATCGGTGCTGAGCGGCGCTCGCCGGCCCAAGAGGCTTGTCTGCTCGCCCGCCGGGGCACGCATCACTGGAAGCTGAGGCTCGGGCTTCGGCCAGAGCGCGGGGAGAGGACTGGGGCTGGCGGCGAGAACTCAGCCTGAAGGGGGCTAATGTGTCACAGCTAGCCGGGAGGGAGTCCGGGAGAACTCTGGAGCTGCCGAAGAGGCAAGAGACTTTTACTTCCCTCTTGGTTTCCTGGTGCGCGAGGAGAGGGGATTAAGAGCCCTGCTTGAAGGGGCTCCACAGACGGGCGCCAGTCGCGACTGAAAGCGCGGAGCCCTGTGACGGGCGTGGGACGCTGGGGCTGCTGCTGCCTCCGCCAAGAAGCCTGTGTGCAAGCGCAGGTCACTGCCCACACCGCCCTTCCGGGAGCCTGTGCAGCCCGCCACTGCCGGGGTCCCGGGATCCAGGGGCGGCTTCCCTGGGAGAACGCACGGCGTGCCTCGGGCTGGTGCAACGTCATGCCGAATTCTGCCACTGCAGGCTCGCCCCGCACTCCGTGCCCCTCCCTCCCGCCCGGCCTGAGTGAGCCAGAGTCCCCGAAGAGGCTGCTCCTTTAACCCTGTCCTGTCTGAGCGAAGAAGAGACGCCCTCCGGTGACCTACACGCAGAGGCGGGGCCAGATCCAAAGCTGAGACCCAGGAGATGTGAGAACAAAGAAGAGAAAGGGAAACCTCTCCCAGCAGCCTCAGAAGCAGCGGATTAAAGCTCCACAATCAACTTGATGTATCCTGCATCTGTGGAATACATGAATAGACAACACATCATCCCAAATTGAGGATCCCGGAGTCAGTGCTGTGCCTCTGAGGTGGGAGAGCCAACTTCAGGACACTGGTCCACAAGAGACCTCCCAGCTCCACATAATATCAAAAGGCAAAAATCTTCCAGAGATCTCCGTCTCAACACCAGCACCCAGCTTCACTCAACGACCAGCAAGCTACAGTGCTGGACACCCTAAGCCAAACAACTAGCAAGACAGGAACACAACGCCACCCATTAGCAGAGAGGTGGCGTAAAATCATAAAAAGTCCGCAGACACCCCAAAACACACCACCAGACGTGGACCTGCCCACCAGAAAGACAAGATCTAGCCTCATCCACCAGAACACAGGCACTAGTCCCCTCCACCAGGAAGCCTACACAACCCACTAAACCAACCTTAGCCACTGGGGACAGACACCAAAAACAACGGGAACTACGAACCTGCAGCCTGCAAAAAGGAGACCCCAAACACAGTAACATAAGCAAAATGAGAAGACAGAAAAACACACAGCAGGAGAAGGAGCAAGATAAAAACCCACCAGATCTAACAAATGAAGAGGTAATAGGCAGTCTACCTGAAAAAGAATTCAGAATAATGATGGTAAAGATGATCGAAGATTCTATTTCCCAGATACAAAATCTTGGAAATAGAATAGACAAAATGCAAGAAACAGTTAACAAGGACCTAGAAGAACTAAAGATGAATCAAGCATCGATTAAAAACACAATACATGAAATAAAAAATACTCTAGATGGGATCAATAGCAGAATAACTGAGGCAGAAGAACGGATAAGTGGGGTGGAAGATAAAATAGTGGAAATAACTGCTGCAGAGCAAAATAAAGAAAAAAGACTGAAAAGAACAGAGGACAGTCTCAGAGACCTCTAGGACAACATTAAACGCACCAACATTCGAATTATAGGGCTTCCAGAAGAAGAAGAGAAAAAGAAAGGGACTGAGAAAATATTTGAAGAGATTATAGTTGAAAACTTCCCTAATATGGGAAAGGAAATAGTTAATCATGTCCAGGAAGCACAGAGAGTCCCATACAGAATAAATCCAAGGAGAAATACGCCAAGACACATACTAATCAAACTGTCAAAAATTAAACACAAAGAAATCATATTAAAAGCAGCAAGGCAAAAACAACAAGTAACACACAAGGGAATCCCCATCAGAATAACAGCTGATCTCTCAGCAGAAACTCTACAAGCCAGAAGGGAGTGGCAGGACATAATTAAAGTGATGAAGGAGAAAAACCTGCAACCAAGATTACTCTACCCAGCAAGGATCTCATTCAGATTTGATGGAGAAATTAAAACGTTTACAGACAAGCAAAAGCTGAGAGAGTTCAGCACCACCAAACCAGCTTTACAACAAATGATAAGGAACTTCTCTAGGCAAGAAACACAACAGAAGGAAAAGACCTACAATAACGAACCCAAAACAATTAAGAAAATGGGAATAGGAACATACATATCGATAATTACCTTAAATGTAAATGGACTAAATGCTCCCACCAAAAGACACAGATTGGCTGAATGGATACAAAAACAAGACCCATATATATGCTGTCTACAAGAGACCCACTTCAGACCTAGAGACACATACAGACTGAAAGTAAGGGGATGGAAAAAGATATTCCATGCAAATGGAAAGCAAAAGAAAGCTGGAGTAGCAATTCCCATATCAGACAAAATAGACTTTAAAATAAAGACTACTAGAAGAGACAAAGAAGGACACTACATAATGATCAAGGGATCCATCCAAGAAGAAGATATAACAATTGTAAATATTTATGCACCCAACATAGGAGCACCTCAATACATAAGGCAAATACTAACAGCCATAAAAGGAGAAATCGACAGTAACACATCATAGTAGGGGACTTTAACACCCCACTTTCACCAATGGACAGATCTTCCAAAATGAAAATAAATAAGGAAACACAAGCTTTAAATGATACGTTAAACAAGATGGACTTAATTGATATTTATACGACATTCCATCCAAAAACAACAGAATACACATTTTTCTCAAGTGCTCATGGAACATTCTCCAGGATAGATCATATCTTGGGTCACAAATCAAGCCTTGGTAAATTTAATAAAATTGAAATTGTATCAAGTATCTTTTTCGACCACAATGCTATGAGACTAGATATCAATTACAGGAAAAGAGCTGCAAAAAATACAAACACATGGAGGCTAAACAATACACTACTTAATAATGAAGTGATCACTGAAGAAATCAAAGAGGAAATTAAAAAATACCTAGAAACAAATGACAATGGAGACACGACGACCCAAAACCTATGGGATGCAGCAAAAGCAGTTCTAAGAGGGAAGTTTATAGCAATACAATCCCACCTTAAGAAACAGGAAACATCTCGAATAAACAACCTAACCTTGGACCTAAAGCAATTAGAGAAAGAAGAACAAAAACATCCCAAAGTTAGCAGAAGGAAAGAAATCATAAAAATCAGATCAGAAATAAATGAAAAAGAAATGAAGGAAACGGTAGCAAAGATCAATAAAACTGAAAGCTGGTTCTTTGAGAAGATAAACAAAATTGATAAACCATTAGCCAGACTCATCAAGAAAAAAAGGGAGAAGACTGAAATCAATAGAATTAGAAATGAAAAAGGAGAAGTAACAACTGACACTGCAGAAATACAAAAGATCATGAGAGATTACTATAAGCAACTCTATGCCAATAAAATGGACAACCTGGAAGAAATGGACAAATTCTTAGAAATGCACAACCTGCCAAGACTGAATCAGGAAGAAATAGAAAATATGAACAGACCAATCACAAGCACTGAAATTGAAACTGTGATAAAAAAATCTTCCATCAAACAAAAGCCCAGGACCAGATGGCTTCACAGGCGAATTCTATCAAGCATTTAGAGAATAGCTAACACCTATCCTTCTCAAACTCTTCCAAAATATAGCAGAGGGAGGAACACTCCCAAACTCATTCTACAAGGCCTCCATCACCTTGATACCAAAACCAGACAAGGATGTCACAAAGAAAGAAAACTACAGGCCAATATCCCTGATGAACATAGATGCAAAAATCCTCAACAAAATACTAGCAAACAGAATCCAACAGCACATTAAAAGGATCATACACCATGATCAAGTGGGGTTTATCCCAGGAATGCAAGGATTCTTCAATATACGCAAATCTATCAACGTGATACACCATATTAACAAATTGAAGGAGAAAAACCATATGATCATCTCAATAGATGCAGAGAAAGCTTTCGACAAAATTCAACACCCATTTATGATAAAAACCCTGCAGAAAGTAGGCATAGAGGGAACTTTCCTCAACATAATAAAGGCCATATATGACAAACCCACAGCCAGCATCGTCCTCAATGGTGAAAAACTGAAACCATTTCCACTAAGATCAGGAACAAGACAAGGTTGCCCACTCTCACCACTCTTATTCAACCTAGTTTTGGAAGTTTTAGCCACAGCAATCAGAGAAGAAAAGGAAATAAAAGGAATCCAAATCGGAAAAGAAGAAGTAAAGCTGTCACTGTTTGCAGATGACATGATACTATACATAGAGAATCCTATAGATGCTACCAGAAAACTACTAGAGTTAATCAATGAATTTGGTAAAGTTGCAGGATACAAAATTAATGCACAGAAATCTCTGGCATTCCTATATACTAATGATGAAAAATCTGAAAATGAAATCAAGGAAACACTCCCATTTACCATTGCAACAAAAAGAATAAAATATCTAGGAATAAGCCTACCTAAGGAGACAAAAGACCTGTATGCAGAAAATTATAAGACACTGATGAAAGAAATCAAAGATGATACAAATAGATGGAGAGATGTACCATGTTCTTGGATTGGAAGAATCAACATTGTGAAAATGACTCTACTACCCAAAGCAATCTACAGATTCAATGCAATCCCTATCAAACTACCACTGGCTTTTTTCACAGAACTAGAACAAAAATTTTCACAATTTGTATGGAAACACAAAAGACCCCGAATAGCCAAAGCAATCTTGAGAACGAAAAATGGAGCTGGAGGAATCAGGCTCCCTGACTTCAGACTATACTACAAAGCTACAGTAATCAAGACAGTGTGGTACTGGCACAAAAACAGAAAGATAGATCAATGGAACAGGATAGAAATCCCAGAGTTAAACCCACGGACATATGGTCACCTTATCTTTGATAAAGGAGGCAGGAATGTACAGTGGAGAAAGGACAGTCTCTTCAATAAGAGGTGCTGGGAAAACTGGATAGGGACATGTAAAAGTATGAGATTACATCACTCCCTAACACCATACACAAAAATAAGCTCAAAATGGATTAAAGACCTAAATGTAAGACCAGACACTATCAAACTCTTAGAGGAAAACATAGGTAGAACACTCTATGACATAAATCACAGCAAGATCCTTTTGGACCCACCTCCTAGAGAAATGGAAATAAAGACAAAAATAAACACATGGGACCTAATGAAACTTAAAAGCTTTTGCACAGCAAAGGAAACCATAAACAAGACCAAAAGACAACCCTCAGAATGGGAGAAAATATTTGCAAATGAAGCAACTGACAAAGGATTAATCTCCAAAATTTATAAGCAGCTCATGCAGCTCAATAACAAAAAAAACAAACAACCCAATCCAAAAATGGGCAGAAGACCTAAATAGACATTTCTCCACAGAAGATATACAGACTGCCAACAAACACATGAAAGGATGCTCAACATCTTTACTCATTAGAGAAATGCAAATCCAAACTACAATGAGATATCATCTGACACCAGTCAGAATGGCCATCATCAAAAAATCTAGAAACAATAAATGCTGGAGAGGGTGTGGAAAAAAGGGAACACTCTTGCAGTGGTGGTGGGAATGTGAATTGGTACAGCCGCTATGGAGAACGGTATGGAGGTTCCTTAAAAAACTACAAATAGAACTACCATATGACCCAGCAATCCCACTACTGGGCATATACCCTGAGAAAACCATAATTCAAAAAGAGACATGTACCAAAATGTTCATAGCAGCCCTATTTACAATAGCCCAGAGATGGAAACAACCTAAGTGTCCATCAACAGATGAATGGATAAAGAAGATGTGGCACATATATACAATGGAATATTACTCAACCATAAAAAGAAATGAAATTGAGCTATTTGTAATGAGGTGGATAGACCTAGAGACTGTCATACAGAGTGAAGTAAGTCAGAAAGAGAAAGACAAATACTGTATGCTAACACATATATATGGAATTTAAGAAAAAAAAATGTCATGAAGAACATAGGGGTAAGACAGGAATAAAGACACAGACCTACTAGAGAATTGACTTGAGGATATGGGGAGGGGGAAGGGTAAGCTGTGACAAAGTGAGAGAGTGGCTTGGACATATATACACTACCAAACGTAAGGCAGATAGCTAGTGGGAAGAGGCCGCATAGCACAGGGAGATCAGCTCGGTGCTTCGTGACCGCCTGGAGGGGTGGGATAGGGAGGGTGGGAGGGAGACGCAAAAGGGAGGGTATATGGAAACATATATATATATATGTATAACTGATTAAAGTTGTTATTAAAAAAAAATGGAGCTCAGGGGCACAGCAATTCACAAACTGGCAGAGTAATAAAGGACAACTATCGTCCAAAAATCTGTTGAGGGAAGGCAACGAGGCGAACTTGAAAGCGAGGCAGAATAGCAGGAAACAGATTTCAAGAGGTACGTTGGAATTGCCTTTAAAGCACAGGAAGAGGGGTACAACTTCGACAATGACGCACTTGGCCAAAAAGGGGCTTATGTGTTTTCTCCTGAATATATTCAGGAGAAAACGCATACGCCCCTTTTTGGCCAAGCAAGCAAGCGGGCAATGCAAATCTGCACTACAAAGAAGTATCACTTGCCACCGGTCAAAAGGGACATCCACAAATGTGTAAAAACCAGAAAGGCAAGACAGGCCCTGGAGAACAGGGAGCCTTGTTATGCTGATGGTCGGGATGTAAATTGCCAACTGCCTCACTGGAGGAGTGCATTGCGTTCCCAAAAACAAGTAAACAACAGAGCTACAGAGCCAAGGGCACTTCCAGTCTACGGAATATACCTTGGGAAAACTGAAAATCAACAAGACAGAGCCAACCCCAAATTTAGGGCTGCAATCCTTATAAGAACCTCAACTTGTGTACACATTAAATATCCCAGGAAATATAAAAATGCTTCAAAAATTTGTAGTACTTAGGTACTTTTGAATATCCCTCAGCCATGAAATCAATATCATAAGACCAAGAGCAGTAAAGTGAGTGGATTCAGGTATGATGATTCTAAGTGAAATAAGTCACACAGAAAAAGAAACTTATCATAAGATATCACTTATGAAGATCCTGTAAACATGGCTGCACATGAACTGAGTTAGGAAAGAGAACAGAGTCTCACATTTAGAAAACACTCTTATGCCTGCTTAAGGGGGAAGGAGAGGTGGGGAGATGCATAAAACCAGAGTTTGATATAAGTACAGGTACCATTTCTAAAACCAACTGTGGAATAGACAAGACCTACACCTTCCTCAATGAAAGGGACTCAAAACCCCATATTTCCGGCAGAGGAATAGATCTGACTAGTAAGAATCTTAAAACCTATGTATTCATATGTCTCTGTAAGGGAATCAAGTGTGTCTAGACTGGCATAAACATGACAGCCAGAATCAGCTCAAACCCACTATAAAAAGGAATTTCAAAAACAAAACCAAAAAACAGGGAAATTCTTTACATTTCCTTCAGGGTCTCTGATGAAACCTGGAATGACCCTATCTACAATGACAGCTGGATGTGGTATAAGTCTGGACACTTGGGACTGAGAGGATTGGTGAGATTGGGTGAGCAAATGCAGACCCTTTCAAGCAAAAATGCATGGCACCCATTCCATGAGTCCCAACTCTCCAGGTTGAAGGGAATATTTCTACAGCTATAACATGTATGGAAAACCTAGAGAATGGACACACTGTGAATACAAAAGGTTTCTAAAACTCAACGAATAGTCCCTCTCCTGGTGCTCCAGTTTGACTTTCCAACTGCTTTACTATCAATCTCCCAAATTGGAGAGACAGACCCTTTAAGCTCCTGGTTCGCACAGGTTGTCAATTTTGCAGAGGATGGAAGGGAAGAGGGAGAACCAATGAGAGAATAGCTGTTAGGCATTTGGACGGGAACATGTCACTCTAATTTCCCGGCAGGAAGAAGAATTAACCAAAGTCTCAGCCATCCACCGGGAACCAGTATAGGTCCTGAAACAAAATTTTGGACTTGCGTACAGCTCACAAAAAACGAGTTGAAAAATTGAGCTCAGGGGCACAGCAATACACAAACTGGCAGAGTAATAAAGGACAACTATCGTCCAAAAATCTGTTGAGGGAAGGGAACGAGGTGGACTTGAAAGCGAGGCAGAATAGCAGGAAACAGATTTCAAGAGGTACGTTGGAATCGCCTTTAAAGCACAGGAAGAGGGGTACAACTTCGACAATGACGCCCTTGGCCAAAAGGGCGTATGTGTTTTCTCCTGAATATATTCAGGAGAAAACGCATACCCCCTTTTTGGCCAAGCAAGCAAGCGGGCAATGCAAATCTGCACTACAAAGAAGTATCACTTCCCACCGGTCAAAAGGGACATCCACAAATGTTTAAAACCAGAAAGGCAAGACAGGCCCTGGAGAACAGGGAGCCTTTTTATGATGATGGGCGGGATGTAAATTGCCAACTCCCTCACTGGAGGAGTGCATTGTGTTCCCTAAAACAAGTAAACAACAGAGCTACAAAGCCAAGGGCACTTCCAGTCTAGGGAATATACCTTGGGAAAACTGAAAATCAATATGACAGAGCCACCCCCAAATTTAGGGCTGCACTGCTTACAAGAACCTCAACTTGGGTACCCCTTAAGTATCCCAGGAAATATAAAAATGGTTCAAAAAACTGTGGTAATTTTGTACGATGGAATATCCCTCAGCCATGAAATCCATGTCATAAGACCAGGAGCAGCAAAGTGAGTGGATTCAGGTACGATGATTCTAAGTGAAATAAGTCACACAGAAAAAGAAACTTATCATAAGATATGACTTATGAAGATCCTGTAAACATGGCTACACATGAACTGAGTTAGGAAAGAGAACAGAGTCTCACATTTAGAAAACACTCTTATGCCTGCTTAAGGGGAAAGGAGAGGTGGGGTGATGCATAAAACCAGAGTTTGATATAAGTACAGGTAACATTTCTAAAACCAACTGTTGAATAGACAAGACCTACACCTTCCTCAATGAAAGGGACTCAAAACACCATATTTCCCGCAGAGGAATAGATCTGACTAGTAAGAATCTTAAAACCTATGTATTGTTATGTCTCTGTAAGGGAACCAAGTGTGTCTAGACAGGCATAAACATGACAGCGAGAATCAGCTCAAACCCACTATAAGAAAGAATTTCAAAAACAAAACCAAAAAACAGGGAAATTCTTTACATTTCCTTCAGGGTCTCTGTTGAAACCTGGAATGACCCTATCTACAATGAGAGCTGGATGTGGTATAAGGCTGGACACTTGGGACTGAGAGGATTGGTGAGATTGGGTGAGCAAATGCAGACCCTTTAAAGCAAAATATTCATGGCCCCCATTCCATGGGTCCCAACTCTCCAGGTTGAAGGGAATATTTTTACATCTATAACATGTATGGGAAACCTAGAGAATGGACACACTGTGAATACAAAAGGTTTCTAAAAATCAATGAATAGTCCCCCTCCTAGTGCTCCGGTTTGACTTTCCAACTGCTTTACTATCAGTCTCCCTATTTGGAGAGACAGCCCCTTTAAGCTCCTGGTTCGCACAGGTTGCCAATTTTGCAGTGGATGGAAGGGAAGAGGGAAAACCAATGAGAGATTAGCTGTTGGCATTTGGACGGGCACATGTCACTCTAATTTCCCGGCAGGAAGAAGAATTAAAAAAGTCTCAGCCACACACCGGGAACCAGTATAGGTCCTGAACCAAAATTTTGGACTTTCGTACAGCACACAAAAAACGAGTTGAATAATGGAGCTCAGGGACACAGCAATTCACAAACTGGCAGAGTAATAAAGGACAACTATCGTCCAAAAATCTGTTGAGGGAAGGCAACGAGGCGGACTTGAAAGCGAGGCAGAATAGCAGGAAAAATATTTCAAGAGGTACGTTGGAATCACCTTTAAAGCACAGGAAGAGGGGCACAACTTCGACAATGACGCACTTGGCCAAAAGGGCGTATGTGTTTTCTCCTGAATATATACAGGAGAAAACGCACACCCCCTTTTTGGCCAAGCAAACAAGCGGGCAATTCAAATCTGCACTACAAAGAAGTATCACTTCCCACCGGTCAAAAGGGACATCCGCAAATGTGTAAAAACCAGAAAGGCAAAACAGGCAATGGAGAACAGGGAGCCTTGTTATGCTGATGGGCGGGATGTTAATTGTCAACTGCCTCACTGGTGGAGTGCATTGCGTTCACTAAAACAAGAAAACCACAGAGCTACAGAGCCAAGGGCACTTCCAGTCTAGGGAATATACCTTGGGAAAACTGAAAATCAATAAGAGAGAGCCACACCCAAATTTAGGGCTGCACTGCTTATAAGAACCTCAACTTGTGTACACCTTAAATATCCCAGGAAATATAAAAATGGTTCAAAAAATTGTAATACTTATGTACGATGGAATATCCCTCAGCCATGAAATCAATGTCATAAGACCAGGATCAACAAAGTGAGTGGATTCATGTACGATGATTCTAAGTGAAATAAGTCACACAGAAAAAGAAACTTATCATAAGATATCCCTTATGAAGATCCTGTTAACATGGCTGCACATGAACTGAGTTAGGAAAGAGAACAGAGTCTCACATTTAGAAAACACTCTTATTCCTGCTTAAGGGGGAATGAGAGGTGGGGTGATGCATAAAACCAGAGTTTGACATAAGCACAGGTACCATTTCTAAAACCAACTTTGGAATAGACAAGACCTACACCTTCCTCAGTGAATGTGACTGAAAACCCCATATTTCCCGCAGAGGAATAGATCTGACTAGTAAGAATCTTAAAAGCTATGTATTCATATGTCTCTGTAAGGGAATCAAGTGTGTCTAGACTGGCATAAACATGGCAGCGAGAATCAGCTCAAACCCACTAAAAAAGGAATTTCAAAAACAAAACCAAAAAAACACGGAAATTCTTTACAAATCCTTCAGGGTCTCTGATGAAACCTGGAATGACCCTATATACAATGACAGCTGGATATGGTATAAGGCTGGACACTTGGGACTGAGAGGATTGGTGAGATTGGGTGAGCAAATGCAGACCCTTTAACGCAAAAATGCATGGCCCCCATTCCATGGGTCCCAACTCTCCAGGTTGAAGGGAATATTACTACAGCTATAACATATACGGGAAACCTAGAGAATGGACACATTGTGAATACGAAATGTTTATAAACTCAACGAATAGTCCCTCTCCTGGTGCTCCGGTTTGACTTTCCAACTGCTATACTATCAATGTCCCAAATTGGAGAGACAACCCTTTAACCTCCTGGTTCGCACAGGTTGCCAATTTTGCAGAGGATGGAATGGAAGAGGGAGAATCAAAGAGAGAGTAGCTTTTAGGCATTTGGACGGGCACATGTCAGTCTAATTTCCCGGCAGGAAGAAGAATTAACCAAATTCTCAGCCACCTACTGGGAACCAGTATAGGTCGTGAACCAAAATTTTGGACTTGTGTACAGCTCACTAAAAACGATTTGAAAAATTGAGCTCAGGGGCACAGCAATTCACAAACTGGCAGAGTAATAAAGGACAACTATCGTCCAAAAATCTGTTGAGGGAAGGAAACGATGTGGACTTGAAAGTGAGGCAGAGTAGCAGGAAACAGATTTCAAGAGGTACGTTGGAATTGCCTTTAAAGCACAGGAAGAGGGGCACAACTTCGACAATGACGCACTTGGCCAAAAAGTGCGTACGCATTTTCTCCTGAATATATTCAGGAGAAAATGCATACGACCTTTTTGGCCAAGCAAGCAAGCGGGCAATGAAAATCTGCACTACAAAGTAGTATCATTTCCCACCGGTCAAAAGGGACATCCACAAATGTGTAAAAACCAGAAAGGCAAGACAGGCCCTGGAGAACAGGGAGCCTTGTTATGCTGATGGGCGGGATGTAAATTGCCAACTGCCTCACTGGAGGAGTGCATTGCGTTCCCTAAAACAAGTAAACAAGAGAGCTACAGAGCCAAGGGCACTTCCAGTCCAGGGAATATACCTTGGGAATACTGAAAATCAATAAGACAGAGCCACCACCAAATTTAGGGCTGCACTGCTTATAAGAATCTCAACTTGTGTACATATTAAATATCGCAGGAAATATAAAAATGGTTCAAAAAATTGAAGTACTTATGTACGTTGGAATATCCCTCAGCCATAAAATCAATGTCATAAGACCAGGAGCAGCAAAGTGAGTGGATTCAGGTACGATGATACTAAGTGAAATAAGTCACACAGGAAAAGAAACTTATCATAAGATATCCCTTATGAAGATCCTGTTAATATGGCTGCACATGAACTGAGTTATGAAAGAGAACAGAGTCTCACATTTAGAAAACACTCTTATGCCTGCTTAAGGGGGAAGGAGAGGTGGGGTGATGCATAAAACCTGAGTTTGATATAAGCACAGGTACCATTTCTAAAACCAACTTTGTAATATACAAGACCTACACCTTCCTCAGTGAAAGGGACTCAAAACCCCATATTTCCCGCAGAGTAATAGATCTGACTAGTAAGAATCTTAAAACCTATGTATTGATATGCCACTGTAAGGGAATCAAGTGTGTCTAGACTGGCATAAACATGGCAGCGAGAATCAGCTCAAACCCACTATAAAAAGGAATTTCAAAAATAAAACCAATAAACAGGGAAATTCTTTACATTTCCTTCAGGGTCTCTGATGAAACCTGGAATGACCATATCTACAATGACAGCTGGATGTGGCATAAGGCTGGACACTTGGGACTGAGAGGATTGGTGAGATTGGGTGAGCGAATGCAGACCCTTTAAAGCACAAATGCATGGCCCCCATTCCATGGGTCCCAACTCTCCATGTTGAAGGGAATATTACTACAGCTATAACATGTACGGGAAACCTAGAGATTGGACACACTGTGAATACAAAAGGTTTCTAAAACTCAACGAGTAGTCCCTCTCCTGGTGCTCCGCTGTGACTTTCCAACTGCTTTACTATCAATCTCCTAACTTGGAGAGACAAACCCTTTAAACTCCTGGTTCGCACAGGTTGCCAATTTGGCAGAGGATGGAAGGGAAGAGGGAGAACCAATGACAGAGTAGCTGTTAGGAATTTGGACGGGCACATGTCACTCTAATTTCCCAGCAGGTGAAGATTTAACCAGAGTCTCAGCCACCCACCGTGAAACAGTATAGGTCCTGAACCAAAATTTAGGACTTGCGTACAGCTCACAAAAAACAAGTTGAAAAATGGAGCTCAGGGGCACAGCAATACACAAACTGGCAGAGTAATAAAGGACAACTATCGTCCAAAAATCTGTTGAGGGAAGGCAACGAGGCGGACTTGAAAGCGAGGCAGAAGAGCAGGAAACAGATTTCAAGAGGTACGTTGGAATCGCCTTTAAAGCACAGGAAGAGGGGTACAACTTCGACAATGACGCACTTGGCCAAAAAGGGGCTTATGTGTTTTCTCCTGAATATATTCAGGAGAAAACGCATACCCCCTTTTTGGCCAAGCAAGCAAGCGGGCAATGCAAATCTGCACTACAAAGAAGTATCACTTGCCACCGGTCAAAAGGGACATCCACAAATGTGTAAAAACCAGAAAGGCAAGACAGGCCCTGGAGAACAGGGAGCCTTGTTATGCTGATGGGCGGGATGTAAATTGCCAACTGCCTCACTGGAGGAGTACATTGCGTTCCCAAAAACAAGTAAACAACAGAGCTACAGAGCCAAGGGCACTTCCAGTCTACGGAATATACCTTGGGAAAACTGAAAATCAACAAGACAGAGCCAACCCCAAATTTAGGGCTGCAATCCTTATAAGAACCTCAACTTGTGTACACATTAAATATCCCAGGAAATATAAAAATGCTTCAAAAATTTGTAGTACTTAGGTACTTTTGAATATCCCTCAGCCATGAAATCAATATCATAAGACCAAGAGCAGCAAAGTGAGTGGATTCAGGTACGATGATTCTAAGAGAAATAAGTCACACAGAAAAAGAAACTTATCATAAGATATCACTTATGCAGATCCTGTAAACATGGCTGCACATGAACTGAGTTAGGAAAGAGAACAGAGTCTCACATTTAGAAAACACTCTTATGCCTGCTTAAGGGGGAAGGAGAGGTGGGGAGATGCATAAAACCAGAGTTTGATATAAGTACAGGTAACATTTCTAAAACCAACTGTTGAATAGAGAAGACCTACACCTTCCTCAATGAAAGGGACTCAAAATCCCATATTTCCCGCAGAGGAATAGATCTGACTAGTAAGAATCTTAAAACCTATGTATTGATATATCTCTGTAAGGGAATCAAGTGTGTCTAGACTGGCATAAACATGACAGCGAGAATCAGCTCAAACCCACTATAAGAAGGAATTTCAAAAACAAAACCAAAAAACAGGGAAATTCTTTACATTTCCTTCAGGGTCTCTGTTGAAACCAGGAATGACCCTATCTACAATGAGAGCTGGATGTGGTATAAGGCTGGACACTTGGGACAGAGAGGATTGGTGAGATTGGGTGAGCAAATGCAGACCCTTTAAAGCAAAATATTCATGGCCCCCATTCCATGGGTCCCAACTCTCCAGGTTGAAGGGAATATTTTTACATCTATAACATGTATGGGAAACCTAGAGAATGGACACACTGTGAATACAAAAGGTTTCTAAAAATCAATGAATAGTCCCTCTCCTGGTGCTCCGGTTTGACTTTCCAACTGCTTTACTATCAATCTCCCAACTTTGAGAGACAACCCCTTTAACCTCCTGGTTCGCACAGGTTGCCAATTTGGCAGACAATGGAAGGGAAGAGTGAGAACCAATGAGAGAGAAGCTGTTAGGCATTTGGACGGGCACATGTCACTCTAATTTCCCGGCAGGAAGAAGATTTAACCAGAGTCTCAGCCACCCACCGGGAACCAGTATAGGTCCTGAACCAAAATTTAGGACTTGCGTACAGCTCACAAAATACAAGTTGAAAAATGTAGCTCAGGGGCACAGCAATTCACAAACTGGCAGAGTAATAAAGGACAACTATCGTCCAAAAATCTGCTGAGGGAAGGCAACGAGGCGGACTTGAAAGCGAGGCAGAATAGCAGGAAACAGATTTCAAGAGGTACGTTGGAATCGCATTTAAAGCACAGGAAGAGGGGCACAACATCGACAATGACGCACTTGGCCAAAAAGGGCGTATGCGTTTTCTCCTGAATATATTCAGGAAAAAACCCATACGCCCTTTTTGGACAAGCAAGCAAGCGGGCAATGCAAATCTGCACTACAAAGAAGTATCACTTCCCACTGGTCAACAGGGACATCCACAAAATGTGTAAAAACCAGAAAGGCAAGACAGGCCCTGGAGAAGAGGGAGCCTTGTTATGCTGATGGGCGGGATGTAAATTGGCAACTGCCTCACTGGAGGTGTGCATTGCATTCCCTAAAACAAGTAAACAACAGAGCTACAGAGCCAAGGGCACTTCCAGTCTAGGGAATAGACCTTGGGAATACTGAAAATCAATAAGACAGAGCCACCCCCAAATTTAGGGCTGCACTGCTTACAAGAACCTCAACTTTGGTACACCTTAAATATCCCAGGAAATATAAAAATGGTTCCAAAAACTGTGGTATTTATGTACGATGGAATATCCCTCAGCCATGAAATCAATGTCATAAGACCAGGAGCAGCAAAGTGAGTGGATTCATGTACGATGATTCTAAGTGAAATAAGTCACACAGAAAAAGAAACTTATCATAAGATATCACTTATGAAGATCCTGTAAACATGGCTACACATGAACTGAGTTAGGAAAGAGAACACAGTCTCATATTTAGAAAACACTCTTATGCCTGATTAAGTGGAAAGGAGAGGTGGGGTGATGCATAAAACCAGAGTTTGATATAAGCACAGGTACCATTTCTAAAACCAACTGTGGAATAGACAAGACCTACACCTTCCTCAGTGAAAGGGACTCAAAACCCCATATTTCCTGCACAGGAATAGATCTGACTAGTAAGAATCTTAAAACCTATGTATTGATATTTCTCTGTAAGGGAATCAAGTGTGTCTAGACTGGCATAAACATGGCAGCGAGAATCAGCTCAAACCCAGTATAAAAAGGAATTTCAAAAACAAAACCAAAAAACAGGGAAATTCTTTACATTTCCTTCAGGGTCTCTGATGAAACCTGGAATGACCCTATGTACAATGACAGCTGGATGTGGCATAATGCTGGACACTTGGGATTGAGAGGATTGGTGAGATTGGGTGAGCAAATGCAGACCCTTTAAAGCAAAAATGCATGGCCCCCATTCCATGGGTCCCCACTCTCCATGTTGAAGGGAATATTACTACAGCTATAACATGTACGGGAAACCTAGGGAATGGACACACTGTGAATACAAAAGGTTTCTAAAACTCAATGAGTAGTCCCTCTCCTGGTGCTCTGCTTTGACTTTCCAACTGCTTTACTATCAATCTCCCAACTTGGAGAGAAATCCCCTTTAACCTCCTGGTTCGCACAGGTTGCCAATTTCGCAGAGAATGGAAGGGAAGAGGGAGAACCAATGAGAGAGTAGCTGTTAGGCATTTGGAGGGGCACATGTCACTCTAATTTCCCGGCAGGAAGAAGAATTAACCAGAGTCTCAGCCAGCCACCGGGAACCAGTATTGGTCCTGAACCAAAATTTTGGACTTGCGTACAGCTCACAAAAAACGAGTTGAAAAATGGAGCTCAGGGGCACAGGAATTCACAAACTGGCAGAGTAATAAAGGACAACTATCGTCCAAAAATCTGTTGAGGGAAGGCAATGAGGCAGACTTGAAAGCGAGCCAGAATAGCAGGAAACAGATTTCAAGAGGTACGTTGGAATCGCCTTTAAACCACAGGAAGAGGTGCACAACTTCGACAATGATGCACTTGGCCAAAAAGGGTGAATGCGTTTTCTCCTGAATATATTCAGGAGAAAACTCATACGCCGTTTTTGGCCAAGCAAGCAAGCGGGCAATGCATATCTGCACTACAAAGATGTAACACTTCCCACCGGTCAAATGGGACATCCACAAAATGTGTAAAAACCAGAAAGGCAAAACAGGCCCTGGAGAACAGGGAGCCTTGTTATGCTGATGGGCGGGATGTAAATTGCCAACTGCCTCACTGGAGGAGTGCATTTCGTTCCCTAAAACAAGTAAACAACAGAGCTACAGAGCCAAGGGCACTTCCAGTCTAGGGAATATACCTTGGGAAAACTGAAAATCAATAAGACAGAGCCACCCCCAAATTTAGGGCCTCACTGCTTACAAGAACCTGAACTTGGGTACACCTTAAATATCCCAGGAAATATAAAAATGGATCAAAAAACTGTGGTTTTTATGTACAGTGGAATATCCCTCAGCCATGAAATCAATGTCATAAGACCAGGAGCAGCAAAGTGAGTGGATTCAGGTACGATGATTCTAAGTGAAATAAGTCACACAGAAAAAGAAACTTATCATAAGATATCACTTATGAAGATCCTGTAAACATGGCTACACATGAACTGAGTTAGGAAAGAGAACAGAGTCTCACATTTAGAAAACACTCTTATGCCTGCTTAAGGGGAAAGGAGAGGTGAGGTGATGCATAAAACCAGAGTTTGATATAAGCACAGGTACCATTTCTATAACCACTTGTGGAATAGACAAGACCTACACCTTCCTCAATGAAAGGGACTCAAAACCCCATATTTCCCACAGAGGAATAAATCTGACTAGTAAGAATCTTAAAACCTATGTATTGATATGTCTCTGTAAGGGAATCAAGTGTGTCTAGACTGGCATAAACATGGCAGTGAGAATCAGCTCAAACCCACTATAAAAAGGAATTTCAAAAACAAAACCAAAAAAACAGGGAAATTCTTTACAATTCCTTCAGGGTCTCTGATGAAACCTTGAATGACCCTATGTACAATGACAGCTGGATGTGGCATAATGCTGGACACTTGGAACTGAGAGGATTGGTGTGATTGGGTGAGCAAATGCAGACCCTTTAAAGCAAAAATGCATGGCCCCCATTCCATGGGTCCCAACTCTCCATGTTGAAGGGAATATTACTACAGCTGTAACATGTACGGGAAACCTAGAGAATGGACACACTGTGAATACAAAAGGTTTCTAAAACTCAACGAGTAGTCCCTCTCCTGGTGCTCCGCTTTGACTTTCCAACTGCTTTACTATCAATCTCCCAACTTGGAGAGACAACCCCTTTAAGCTCCTGGTTCGCACAGGTTGCCAATGTGGCAGAGGATGGAAGGGAAGAGGGAGAACCAATGAGAGAGTAGCTGATGGCATTTGGACGGGCACATGTCACTCTAATTTCCCGGCAGGAAGAAGAATTAACCAGAGTCTCAGCCACCCACCGGGAAACAGTATAGGTCCTGAACCAAAATTTTGGACTTGCGTACAGCTCACAAAAAACGAGTTGAAAAATTGAGCTCAGGGGCACAGCAGTTCACAAACTGGCAGAGTAATAAAGGACAACTATCGTCCAAAAATCTGTTGAGGGAAGGCAACGAGGCGGACTTGAAAGGGAGGCAGAATAGCAGGAAACAGATTTCAAGAGGTACGTTGGAATCGCCTTTAAAGCACAGGAATAGTGGCACAACTTCGACAATGACGCACTTGGCCAAAAAAGGCGTATGCGTTTTCTCCTGAATATATTCAGGAGAAAACGCATACGCCCTTTTTGGCCAAGCAAGCAAGCGGGCAATGCAATTCTGCACTACAAAGAAGTGTCACTTCCCACCGGTCAAAAGGGGCATCCACAAATGTGTAAAAACCAGAAAGGCAAGACAGGCCCTGGAGAACAGGGAGCCTTGTTATGCTGATGGGCGGGATGTAAATTGCCAACTGTCTCACTGGAGGAGTGCATTGTGTTCCCTAAAACAAGTAAACAACAGAGCTACAGAGCCAAGGGCACTTCCAGTCTACGGAATACACCTTGGGAAAACTGAAACTCAATAAGACAGAGCCACCCCCAAATTTAGGGCTGCACTGCTTACAAGAACCTCAACTTGGGTACACCTTAAATATCCCTGGAAATATAAAAATGGTTCAAAAAATTGTGGTACTTATGTACGATGGAATATCCCTCAGCCATGAAATCAATGTCATAAGACCAGGAGCAGCAAAGTGAGTGGATTCAGGTACGATGATTCTAAGTGAAGTCACACAGAAAAAGAAACTTATCATAAGATATCACTTATGAAGATCCTGTAAACATGGCTACACATGAACTGAGTTAGGAAAGAGGACAGAGTCTCACATTAAGAATACAATCTTATGCCTGCTTAAGGGGAAAGGAGAGGTGGGGTGATGCATAAAACCAGGGTTTGATATAAGCACAGGTACTCTTTCTAAAACCAACTGTGGAATAGAAAAGACCTACACCTTCCTCAGTGAAAGGGACTCAAAACCCCATATTTCCCGCAGAGGAATAGATCTGACTAGTAAGGATCTTAAAACCTATGTATTGATATGTCTCCATAAGGGAATCAAGTGTGTCTAGACTGGCATAAACATGGCAGCGAGAATCAGGTCAAACCCACTATAAAAAGGAATTTCAAAAACAAAACCAAAAAACCGGGAAATTCTTTACAATTCCTTCAGGGTCTCTGATGAAACCTGGAATGACCCTATCTACAATGACAGCTGGATGTGGCATAAGGCTGGACACTTGGGTCTGAGAGGATTGGTGAGATTGGGTGAGCAAATGCAGACCCTTTAAAGCAAAAATGCATGGCTCCCATTCCATGGGTCCCAACTCTCCAGATTGAAGGGAATATTACTACAGCTATAACATGTACGGGAAACCTATAGAATGGACACACTGTGAATACAAAAGGTTTCTAAAACTCAACGAATAGTCCCTCTCCTGGTGCTCAAGTTTGACTTTCCAACTGCTTTACTATCAATATCCCAAATTGGAGAGACAGCCCCTTTAACCTACTGGTTTTCACAGGTTGCCAGTTTGGCAGAGGATGGAAGGGAAGAGGGAGAACCAGTGAGAGAGCAGCTGTTTGGCATTTGGAGGGGCACATGTCATTCTAATTTCCCGGCAGGCAGAAGAATTAACCAATGTCTCAGCCACCCACCGGGAACCAGTAAAGTTCCTGAACCAAAATTTTGGACTGGTGTACAGCTCACAAAAAAACGAGTTGAAAAATGGAGCTCAGGGGCACAGCATTTGACAAACTGGCAGAGTAATAAAGGACCACTATCGTCCAAAAATCTGTTGACAGAAGGCAACGAGGCGGACTTGAAAGCGAGGCAGAATAGCAGGAAACAGATTTCAAGAGGTACGTTGGAATCGCCTTTAAAGCACAGGAAGAGGGGCACAACTTCGACAATGACGCACTTGTCCAAAAAGGGCGTATGTGTTTTCCCCTGAATATATTCAGGAGAAAACGCATACGCCCTTTTTGGCCAAGCAAGGTAGCGGGCAATGAATATCTGCTCTACAAAGAAGGATCACTTCCCACCGGTCAAAAGGGACACCCACAAAATGTGTAAAAACCAGAAAGGCAAGACAAGCCCTGGAGAACAGGGAGCCTTGTTATGCTGATGGGCGGGATGTAAATTGCCAACTGCCTCACTGGAGGAGTGTATTGTGTTCCCTAAAACAAGTAAACAACAGAGCTACAGAGACAAGGGCACTTCCAGTCTAGGGAATATACCTTTGGAAAACTGAAAATCAATAAGACAGAGCCACTCCCAAATTTAGGGCTGCACTGCTTACAAGAACCTCAACTTGGGTACACCTTAAATATCCCTGGAAATATAAATATGGTTCAAAAAATTGTGGTACTTATGTAGGATGGAATATCCCTCAGCCATGAAATCAATGCCATAAAACCAGGAGCAGCAAAATGAGTAGATTCAGGTACGATGATTCTAAGTGAAGTCACACAGAAAAAGAAACTTATCATAAGATATCACTTATGAAGATCCTGTAAACATGGCTACACATGAACTGAGTTAGGAAAGAGAACAGAGTCTCACATTTAGAAAACACTGTTATGCCTGTTTAAGGGGGAAGGAGAGTGGGGTGATGCATAAAACCAGAGTTTGATATAAGCACAGTTACCGTTTCTAAAACCAACTGTGGAATAGACAAGACCTACACCTTCCTCAGTGAAAGGGACTCAAAACCCCATATTTCCCGCACAGTAATAGATCTCACTAGTAAGAATCTTAAAACCTATGTATAGATATGTCTCCATAAGTGAATCAAGTGTGTCTAGACTGGCATAAACATGGCAGCGAGAAATAGATCAAACCCACTATAAAAAGGAATTTCAAAAACAAAACCAAAAACAGGGAATTTCTTAAGAATTCCTTCAGCGTCTCTGATGAAACCTGGAATGACCCTATCTACAATGACAGCTGGATGTGGTATAAGGCTGGACACTTGGGACTGATAGGATTGGTGAGATTGGGTGAGCAAATGCAGACCCTTTAAAGCAAAAATGCATGGCCCCCATTCCATGGGTCCCAACTCTCCATGTTGAAGGGAATATTACTACAGCTATAACATGTACGGGAAACCTAGAGAATGGACACAATGTTAATACAAAAGTTTTCTAAACCTCAACGAGTAGTCCCTCTCCTGGTGCTCCGGTTTGACTTTCCAACTGCTTTACTATGAATCTCCCAACGTGGAGAGACAACCCGTTTAACCTCCTGGTTCGCACAGTTTGCCAATTTGGCAGAGGATGGAAGGGAAGAGGGAGAACCAATGAGAGAGTAGCTGTTTGGCATTTGGATGGGCACATGTCACTCTAATTTCCCGGCAGGAAGAAGAATTAACCAAAGCCTCAGCCACCCACCGGGAACCAGTAAATGTCCTGAACCAAAATTTTGGACTTGTGTACAGCTCACAAAAAAACGACTTGAAAAATGGAGCTCAGGGGCACAGCAATTCACAAACTGGCAGAGTAATAAAGGACAACTATTGTCCAAAAATCTGTTGACAGAAGGCAACGAGGCAGACTTGAAAGCGAGGCAGAATAGCAGGAAACAGATTTCAAGAGGTACGTTGGAATCGCCTTTAAAGCACAGGAAGAGGGGCAGAACTTCGACAATGACGCACTTGGCCAAAAAGGGCGTATGCGTTTTCCCCTGAATATATTCAGGGGAAAACGCATACGCCCTTTTTGGCCAAGCAAGCAAGCGGGCAATGCAAAACTGCTCTACAAAGAAGTATCACTTCCCACCGGTCAAAAGGGACATCCACAAAATGTGTAAAAACCAGAAAGGCAAGATAGGACCTGGAGAACAGGGAGCCTTGTTATGCTGATGGGCGGGATGTAAGTTGACAACTGCCTCACTGGAGCAGTGCATTGCGTTCCCCAAAACAATAAACAACAGAGCTACAGAGCCAAGGGCACTTCCAGTCTAGGGAATATACCTTGGGAAAACTGAAAATCAATAAGACAGAGCCACCCCCAAATTTAGGGCTGCACTGCTTACAAGAACCTCAACTTGGGTACACCATAAATATCCCAGGAAATAAAAAAATGGTTCAAAAAACTGTGGTATTTATATAAGATGGAATATCCCTCAGCCATGAAATCAATGTCATAAGACAAGGAGTACCAAAGTGAGTGGATTCAGGTACGATGATTCTAAGTGAAATAAGTCACACAGAAAAAGAAACTTATCATAAGATATCACTTATGAAGATCCTGTAAACATGGCTACACATGAACTGAGTTAGGAAAGAGTACAGAGTCTCACATTTAGAAAACTCTGTTATGCCTGCTTAAGGGGGGAGGACAGGTGGGGTGATGCATAAAACCAGAATTTGATATAAGCACAGGTACAATTTCTAAAACCAACTGTGGAATAGACAAGACCTACACCTTCCTCAGTGAAATGGACTCAAAACCCCATATTTCCCGCAGAGGAATAGATCTGACTAGAAACAATCCTAAAACCTATGTATTGATATGTCTCCATAAGGGAATCAAGTGTGTCTAGACAGGCATAAACATGGCAGCGAGAATCAGGTCAAACCCACTATAAAAAGGAATTTCAAAAACAAAACCAAAAAAACGGGAAATTCTTTACAATTCCTTCAGGGTCTCTGATGAAACCTGGAATGACCCTATCTACAATGACAGCTGGATGTGGCATAAGACTGGACACTTGGGACTGAGAGGATTGGTGAGATTGGGTGAGCAAATGCAGACCCTTTAAAGGAAAAATGCATGGCCCCCATTCCATGGGTCCCAACTCTCCAGATTGAAGGGAATATTACTACAGCTATAACATGTACGGGAAACCTATTGAATGGACACACTGTGAATACAAAATGTTTCTAAAACTCAACAAATAGTCCTTCTCCTGGTGCTCCGGTTTGACTTTCCAACTGCTTTACTATCAATATCCCAAATTGGAGAGACAGCCCCTTTAACCTACTGGTTTTCACAGGTTGCCAATTTGGCAGAGGATGGAAGGGAAGAGGGAGAACCAGTGAGAGAGTAGCTGTTTGGCATTTGGACGGGCACATGTCACTCTAATTTCCCGGCAGGAAGAAGAATTAACCGCAGTCTCAGCCACCCACCGGGAACCAGTAAAGGTCCTGAACCAAAATTTTGGACTGGTGTACAGCTCACAAAAAAACGAGTTGAAAAATGGAGCTCAGGGGCACAGCAATTCACAAACTGGCAGAGTAATAAAGGACAACTATCGTCCAAAAATCTGTTGACAGAAGGCAACGAGGCGGACTTGAAAGCGAGGCAGAATAGCAGGAAACAGATTTCAAGAGGTACGTTGGAATCGCCTTTAAAGCACAGGAAGAGGGGCACAACTTCGACAATGACGCACTTGGCCAAAAAGGGCGTATGCGTTTTCCCCTGAATATATTCAGGGGAAAACGCATACGCCCTTTTTGGCCAAGCAAGGTAGCGGGCAATGAATATCTGCTCTACAAAGAAGGATCACTTCCCACCGGTCAAAAGGGACATCCACAAAATGTGTAAAACAAGAAAGGCAAGACAAGCCCTGGAGAACAGGGAGCCTTGTTATGCTGATGGGCGGGATGTAAATTGCCAACTGCCTCACTGGAGGAGTGTATTGTGTTCCCTAAAACAAGTAAACAACAGAGCTACAGAGCCAAGGGCACTTCCAGTCTAGGGAATATACCTTGGGTAAACTGAAAATCAATAAGACAGAGCCACCCCCAAATTTAGGGCTGCACTGCTTACAAGAACCTCAACTTGGGTACACCTTAAATATCCCAGGAAATATAAAAATGGATCAAAAAACTGTGGTATTTATGTACGATGGAATATCCCTCAGCCATGAAATCAATGTCATAAGACCAGGAGCAGCAAAGTGAGTGGATTCAGGTACGATGATTCTAAGTGAAATAAGTCACACAGAAAAAGAAACTTATCATAAGATATCACTTATGAAGATCCTGTAAACATGGATACACATGAACTGAGTTAGGAAAGAGAACAGAGTCTCACATTTAGAAAACACTCTTATGCCTGCTTAAGGGGAAAGGAGAGGTGGGGTGATGCATAAAACCAGAGTTTGATATAAGCACAGGTACCATTTCTATAACCAACTGTGGAATAGACAAGACCTACACCTTCCTCAGTGAAAGGGACTCAAAACCCCATATTTCCCGCAGAGGAATAGATCTGACTAGTAAGAACCTTAAAACCTATGTATTGATATGTCTCTGTAAGGGAATCAAGTGTGTCTAGACAGGCATAAACATGGCAGCGAGAATCAGCTCATACCCACTATAAAAAGGAATTTCAAAAACAAAACCAAAAAACAGGGAAATTCTTTACATTTCCTTCAGGGTCTCTGATGAAACCTGGAATGACCATATCTACAAAGACAGCTGGATGTGGCATAAGGCTGGACACTTGGGACTGAGAGGATTGGTGAGATTGGGTGAGCAAATGCAGACCCTTTAAAGCAAAAATGCATGGCCCCCATTCCATGGGTCCCACCTCTCCATGTTGAAGGGAATATTACTACAGCTATAACATGTACGGGAAACCTAGAGAATGGACACACTGTGAATACAAATGGTTTCTAAAACTCAACGAGTAGTCCCTCTCCTGGTGCTCCGCTTTGACTTTCCAACTGCTTTACTATCAATGTCCCAACTTGGAGAGACAAACCCTTTAACCTCCTGGTTCGCACAGGTTGCCAATTTGGCAGAGGTTGGAAGGGAAGAGGGAGAACCAATGAGAGAGTAGCTGTTAGGCATTTGGACGGGCACATGTCACTCTAATTTCCCGGCAGGAAGAAGAAGTAACCACAGTCTCAGCCACCCACCGGGAACCAGTATAGGTCCTGAACCAAAATTTTGGACTTGCATACAGCTCACAAAAAACGAGTTGAAAAATGGAGCTCAGGGGCACAGCAATTCACAAACTGGCAGAGTAATAAAGGACAACTATCGTCCAAAAAATCTGTTGAGGGAAGGCAGCGAGGCGGACTTGATAGAGAGACAGAATAGCAGGAAACAGATTTTAAGAGGTACGTTGGAATCGCCTTTAAAGCACAGGAAGAGGGGCACAACTTCGACAATGACGCACTTGGCCAAAAAGGGCGTATGCGTTTTCTCCTGAATATATTCAGGAGAAAACGCATACGCCCTTTTTGGCCAAGCAAGCAAGCGGGCAATGCAAATCTGCACTACAAAGAAGTATCACTTCCCATCGGTCAAAAGGGACATCCACAAATGTGTAAAAACCAGAAAGTCAAGACAGGCCCTGGAGAAGAGGGAGCCTTGTTATGCTGATTGGCGGGATGTAAATTGCCAACTGCCTCACTGGACGTGTGCATTGCGTTCCCTAAAACAAGTAAACAACAGAGCTACAGAGCCAAGGGTACTTCCAGTCTAGGGAATATACATTGGGAAAACTTAAAATCAATAAGACAGTGCCACCCCCAAATTTAGGGCTGCACTGCTTACAAGAACCTCATCTTGGGTACACCTTAAATATCCCAGGAAATATAAAAATGTTTTAAAAAACTGTGGTATTTATGTACGTTGGAATATCCCTCAGCCATGAAATCAATGTCATAAGACCAGGAGCAGCAAAGTGAGTGGATTCAGGTACGATGATTCTAAGTGAAATAAGTCACACAGAAAAAGAAACTTATCATAAGATATCACTTATGAAGATCCTGTAAACATGGCTACACATGAAATGAGTTAGGAAACAGAACAGAGTCTCACATTTAGAAAACACTCTTATGCCTGCTTAATGGGAAAGGAGAGGTGGGGTGATGCATAAAACCAGAGTTTGATATAAGCACATGTACCATTTCTAAAACCAACTGAGGAATAGACAAGACCTACACCTTCCTCAGTGAAAGGGACTCAAAACCCCATATTTCCCACAGAGGAATTGATCTGACTAGTAAGAATCTTAAAACCTATGTACTGATATGTCTCTGTAAGGGAATCAAGTGTGTCTAACTGGCATAAACATGGCAGCGAGAATCAGCTCAAATGCACTATACAAAGGAATTTCAAAAACAAAACCAAAAAACAGGGAAATTCTTTACATTTCCTTCAGGGTCTCTGATGAAACCTGGAATGACCCTATCTACAATGACAGCTGGATGTGGCATAAGGCTGGACACTTGGGACTGAGAGGATTGGTGAGATTGGGTGAGAAAATGCAGACCCTTTAAAGCAAAAATGCATGGCCCCCATTCCATGGGTCCCAACTCTCCATGTTGAAGGGAATATTACTACAGCTATAACATGTACGGGAAACCTAGAGAATGGACACACTGTGAATACAAAAGGTTTCTAAAACTCAATGAGTAGTCCCTCTCCTGGTGCTCCGCTTTGACTTTCCAACTGCTTTACTATCAATCTCTCAACTTGGAGAGTCAACCCCTTTAAACTCCTGGTTCGCACAGGTTGCTAATTTGGCAGAGGATGGAAGGGAAGAGGGAGAACCAATGAGAGAGTAGCTGTTAGGCATATGGACGGGCACATGTCACTCTAATTTCCCGGCAGGAAGAAGAATTAACCGCAGTCTCAGCCACCCACCGTGAACCAGTATAGGTCCTGAACCAAAATTTTGGACTTGCGTACAGCTCACAAAAAAGGAGTTGAAAAATGGAGCTCAGGGGCATAGCAATTCACAAACTGGCAGAGTAATAAAGGACAACTATCGTCCAAAAATCTGTTGAGGGAAGGCAACGAGGCGGACTTGAAAGCGAGGCAGAATAGCAGGAAACAGATTTCAAGAGTTACGTTGGAATCGCCTTTAAAGCACAGGAAGAGGGGCACAACTTCGACAATGACGCACTGGGCCAAAAAGGGCGTATGCGTTTTCTCCTGAATATATTCAGGAGAAAACGCATACGCCCTTTTTGGCCAAGCAAGCAAGCGGGCAATGCAAATCTGCACTACAAAGAAGTATCACTTCCCACCAGTCAAAAGGGACATCCACAAATGTGTAAAAACCAGAAAGGCAAGACAGGCTCTGGAGAAGAGGGAGCCTTGTTATGCTGATGGGCGGGATGAAAATTGCCAACTGCCTACTGGAGGAGTGCATTGCGTTCCCTAAAACAAGTAAACAACAGAGCTACAGAGCCAAGGGCACTTCCAGTCTAGGGAATATACCTTGGGTAAACTGAAAATCAATAAGACAGAGCCACCCCCAAATTTAGGGCTGCACTGCTTACAAGAACCTCAACTTGGGTACACCTTAAATATCCCAGGAAATATAAAAATGGTTCAAAAAACTGTGGTATTTATGTACGATGGAATATCCCTCAGCCATGAAATCAATGTCATAAGACCAGGAGCAGCAAAGTGAGTGGATTCAGGTACGATGATTCTAAGTGAAATAAGTCACACAGAAAAAGAAACTTATCATAAGATATCACTTATGAAGATCCTGTAAACATGGCTACACATGAACTGAGTTAGGAAAGAGAACAGAGTCTCACATTTAGAAAACACTCTTATGCCTGCTTAAGGGGAAAGGAGAGGTGGGGTGATGCATAAAACCAGAGTTTGATATAAACACAGGTACCATTTCTAAAACCAAGTGTGGAAGAGACAAGACCTACACCTTCCTCTGTGAAAGGGACTCAAAACCCCATATTTCCCGCAGAGGAATAGATATGACTAGTAAGAATCTTAAAACCTATGTATTGATATGTCTCTGTAAGGGAATCAAGTGTGTCTAGACTGGCATAAACATGGCAGCGAGAATCAGCTCAAACCCACTATACAAAGGAATTTCAAAAACAAAACCAAAAAACAGGGATATTCTTTACATTTCCTTCAGGGTCTCTGATGAAACCTGGAATGACCCTATCTACAATGACAGCTGGATGCGGCATAAGGCTGGACACCTGGGACTGAGAGGATTGGTGATATGGGGTGAGCAAATGCAGACCCTTTAAAGCAAAAATGCATGGCCCCCATTCCATGGGTCCCATCTCTCCATGTTGAAGGGAATATTACTACAGCTATAACATGTACGGGAAACGTAGAGAATGGACACACTGTGAATACAAAAGGTTTCTATAACTCAACGAGTAGTCCCTCTCCTGGTGCTCCGGTTTGACTTTCCAACTGCTTTACTATCAATCTCCCAAGTTGGAGAGACAACCCCTTTAACCTCCTGGTTCGCAAAGTTTGCCAATTTGGCAGAGGATGGAAGGGAAGAGGGAGAACCAATGAGAGAGTAGCTGTTAGGCATTTGGACGGGCACATGTCACTCTAATTTCCCGGCAGGAAGAAGAATTAACCACAGTCTCAGCCACCCACCGGGAACCAGTATAGGTCCTGAACCAAAATTTTGGACTTGCGTAGAGCTCACAAAAAACGAGTTGAAAAATGGAGCTCAGGGGCACAGCAATTCACAAACTGGCAGAGTAATAAAGGACAACTATCGTCCAAAAAATCTGTTGAGGGAAGGCAGCGAGGCGGACTTGAAAGAGAGACAGAATGGCAGGAAACAGATTTCAAGAGGTACGTTGGAATCGCCTTTAAAGCACAGGAAGAGGGGCACAACTTCGACAATGACACACTTGGCCAAAAAGGGCGTATGCGTTTTCTCCTGAATATATTCAGGAGAAAACGCATACGCCCTTTTTGGCAAAGCAAGCAAGCGGGCAATGCAAATCTGCACTACAAAGAAGTATCACTTCCCACCGGTCAAAACGGACATCCACAAAATGTGTAAAATCCAGAAAGGCAAGACAGGCCCAGGAGAACAGGGAGCCTTGTTATGCTGATGGGCGGGATGTAAATTGCCAACTGCCTAACTGGAGGAGTGCATTGCGTTCCCTAAAAGAAGTAAACAACAGAGCTACAGAGCCAAGGGCACTTCCAGTCTAGGGAATATACCTTGGGAAAACTGAAAATCAATAAGACAGAGCCACCCCCAAATTTAGGGCTGCACTGCTTACAAGAACCTCAACTTGGGTACACCTTAAATATCCCAGGAAATATAAAAATGGTTCAAAAAATTGTGGTATTTATGTACGATGGAATATCCCTCAGCCATGAAGTCAATGTCATAAGACCAGGAGCAGCAAAGTGAGTGGATTCAGGTACGATGATTCTAAGTGAAATAAGTCACACAGAAAAAGAAACTTATCATAAGATATCACTTATGAAGATCCTGTAAACATGGCTACACATGAACTGAGTTAGGAAAGAGAACAGACTCTCACATTTAGAAAACACTCTATGCCTGCTTAAGGGGAAAGGAGAGGTGGGGTGATGCATAAAACCAGAGTTTGATATAAGCACAGGTACGATTTCTAAAACCAACTGTGGAATAGACAAGACCTACACCTTCCTCAGTGAAAGGGACTCAAAACCCCATATTTCCTGCAGAGGAATAGATCTGACTAGTAAGAATCTTAAACCTATGTATTGATATGTCTCTGTAAGGGAATCAAGTGTGTCTAGACTGGCATAAACATGGCAGCGAGAATCAGCTCAAACACACTATAAAAAGGAATTTCAAAAACAAAACCAAAAAACAGGGAAAATCTTTACATTTCCTTCAGGGTCTCTGATGAAACCTGGAATGACCCTATCAACAATGTCTGCTGGATGAGGCATAAGGCTGGACACCTGGGAGTGAGAGGATTGGTGAGATTGGGTGAGCAAATGCAGACCCTTTAAAGCAAAAATGCATGGCCCCCATTCCATGGGTCCCAACTCTCCATGTTGAAGGGAATATTACTACAGCTATAACATGTACGAGAAACGTAGAGAATGGACACACTGAGAATATGAAAGATTTCTGAAACTCAACGAATAGTCCCTCTCCTGGTGCTCCGGTTTGACTTTCCAACTGCTTTACTATCAGTCTCCCAACTTGGAGAGACAACCCCTTTAACCTCCTGGTTCGCACAGGTTGCCAATTTGGCAGATGATGGAAGGGAAGAGGGAGAACCAATGAGAGAGTAGCTGTTAGGCATTTGGACGGGCATATGTCACTCTAATTTCCCGGCAGGAAGAAGAATTAACCAGAGTCTCAGCCACCCACCGTGAACCAGTATAGGTCCTGAACCAAAATTTTGTACTTGCGTACAGCTCACAAAAACGAGTAGAAAAATGGAGCTCAGGGGCACAGCAATTCACAAACTGGCAGAGTAATAAAGGACAACTATCGTCCAAAAAATCTGTTGAGGGAAGGCAGCGTGGCGGACTTGAAAGAGAGACAGAATAGCAGGAAACAGATTTCAAGAGGTACGTTGGATTCGCCTTTAAAGCACAGGAAGAGGGGCACAACTTCGACAATGACGCACTTGGCCAAAAAGGGCGTATGCGTTTTCTCCTGAATATATTCAGGAGAAAACGCATACGCCCTTTTTGGCCAAGCAAGCAAGCGGGCAATGCAAATCTGCACTACAAAGAAGTATCACTTCCCACTGTTCAAAAGGGACATCCACAAAATGTGTAAAAACCAGAAAGGCAAGACAGGCCCTGGAGAACAGGGAGCCTTGTTATGCTGATGGGCGGGATGTAAATTGCCAACTGCCTAAATGGAGGAGTGCATTGCGTTCCCTAAAACAAGTAAACAACAGAGCTACAGAGCCAAGGGCACTTCCAGTCTAGGGAATATACCTTGGGAAAACTGAAAATCAATAAGACAGTGCCACCCCCAAATTTAGGGCAGCACTGCTTACAAGAACCTCAACTTGGGTACAACTTAAATATCCCAGGAAATTTAAAAATGGTTCAAAAAACTGTGGTATTTATGTACGATGGAATATCCCTCAGCCATGAAATCAATGTCATAAGACCAGGAGCAGCAAAGTGAGTGGATTCAGGTATGATGATTCTAAGTGAAATAAGTCACACAGAGAAAGAAACTTATCATAATATATCACTTATGAAGATCCTGTAAACATGGCTACACATGAACTGAGTTAGGAAAGAGAACAGACTCTCACATTTAGAAAACACTCTTATGCCTGCTTAAGGGGAAAGGAGAGGTGGGGTGATGCATAAAACCAGAGTTTGATATAAGCACAGGTACCATTTCTAAAACCAACTGTGGAATAGACAAGACCTACACCTTCCTCAGCGAAAGGGACTCAAAACCCCATATTTCCCGCAGAGGAATAGATCTGACTAGTAAGAATCTTAAACCTATGTATTGATATGTCTCTGTAAGGGAATCAAGTGTGTCTAGACTGGCATAAACATGGAAGCGAGAATCAGCTCAAACACACTATAAAAAGGAATTTCAAAAACAAAACCAAAAAAAAGGGAAATTCTTTACATTTCCTTCAGGGTCTCTGATGAAACCTGGAATGACACTATCTACAAATACAGCTGGATGTGGCATAAGGCTGGACACTTGGGACTGAGAGGAATGGTGAGATTGGGTGAGCAAATGCAGACCCTTTAAAGCAAAAACGCATGGCCCCCATTCCATGGGTCCCAACTCTCCATATTGAAGGGAATATTACTACAGCTATAACATGTACGGGAAACCTAGAGAATGGACACACTGTGAGTACAAAAGGTTTCTAAAACTCAATGAGTAGTCCCTCTCCTGGTGCTCCGCTTTGACTTTCCAACTGCTTTACTATCAATGTCCCAACTTGGAGAGACAACCCCTTTAACCTCCTGGCTCGCACATGTTGCCAATTTGGCAGAGGATGGAAGGGAAGAGGGAGAACCAATGAGAGAGTAGCTGTTAGGCATCTGGACGGGCACATGTCACTCTAATTTCCCGGCAGGAAGAAGAATTAACCGCAGTCTCAGCCACCCACCGGGAACCAGTATAGGTCCTGAACCAAAATTTTGGACTTCCGTACAGCTCACAAAAAAGGAGTTGAAAAATGGAGCACAGGGGCACAGCAATTCACAAACTGGCAGAGTAATAAAGGAAAACTATCGTCCAAAAATCTGTTGAGGGAAGGCAATGAGGCGGACTTGAAAGCGAGGCAGAATAGCAGGAAACAGATTTCAAGAGGTACGTTGGAATCGCCTTTAAAGCACAGGAAGAGGGGCACAACTTCGACAATGATGCACTGGGCCAAAAAGGGCGTATGCGTTTTCTCCTGAATATATTCAGGAGAGAACGCATACGCCCTTTTTGGCCAAGCAAGCAAGCGGGCAATGCAAATCTGCACTACAAAGAAGTATCACTTCCCACCAGTCAAAAGGGACATCCACAAATGTGTAAAAACCAGAAAGGCAAGACAGGCCCTGGAGAAGAGGGAGCCTTGTTATGCTGATGGGCGGGATGATAATTGCCAACTGCCTACTGGAGGAGTGCATTGCGTTCCCTAAAACAAGGAAACAACAGAGCTACAGAGCCAGGGGAACTTCCAGTCTATGGAATATACCTTGGGTAAACTGAAAATCAATAAGACAGAGGCACCCCCAAATTTAGGGCTGCACTGCTTACAAGAGCCTCAACTTGGGTACACCTTAAATATCCCAGGAAATATAAAAATGGTTCAAAAAACTGTGGTATTTATGTACGTTGGAATATCCCTCAGCCATGAAATCAATGTCATAAGACCAGGAGCAGCAAAGTGAGTGGATTCAGGTACGATGATTCTAAGTGAAATAAGTCACACAGAAAAAGAAACTTATCATAAGATATCACTTATGAAGATCCTGTAAACACGGCTACACATGAACTGAGTTAGGAAATAGAACAGAGTTTCACATTTAGAAAACAGTCATATGCCTCCTTAAGGGGAAAGGAGAGGTGGGGTGATGCATAAAACCAGAGTTTGATATAAGCACAGGTACCATTTCTAAAACCAACTGTGGAATAGACAAGACCTACACCTTCCTCATTGAAAGGGACTCAAAACACCATATTTCCCACAGAGGAATAGATATGACTAGTAAGAATCTTAAACCTATGTATTGATATGTCTCTGTAAGGGAATCAAGTGTGTCTAGACTGGCATAAACATGGCAGCGAGAATCAGCTCAAACACACTATAAAAACGAATTTCAAAAACAAAACCAAAAAACAGGGAAATTCTTTACATTTCCTTCAGGGTCTCTGATGAAACATGGAATGACCCTATCTACAATGACAGCTGGATGTGGCATAAGGCTGGACAACTTGGACTGAGAGGATTGGTGAGATTGGGTGAGCAAATGCAGACCCTTTAAAGCAAAAATGCATGGCCGCCATTCCATGGGTCCCAACTCTCAATGTTGAAGGGAATATTACTGCAGCTATAAAATGTACGGGAAACCTAGAGAATGGACACACTGTGAATACAAAAGGTTTCTAAAACTCAACGAGTAGTCCCTCTCCTGGTGCTCCGGTTTGACTTTCCAACTGCTTTACTATCAATCTCCCAACTTGGAGAGACAACCCCTTTAACCTCTTGGTTCGCACAGGTTGCCAATTTGGCAGAGAATGGAAGGGAAGAGGGAGAACCAATGAGAGAGTAGCTGTTAGGCATTTGGATGGGCACATGTCACTCTAATTTCCCGGCAGGAAGAAGAATTAACCAGAGTCTCAGCCACCCACCGGGAACCAGTGTAGGTCCTGACCCAAATTTTTGGAATTGCGTACAGCTCACAAAAAACGAGTTGAAAAATGGAGCTCAGGGGCACAGCAATTCACAAACTGGCAGAGTAATAAAGGACAACTATCGTCCAAAAAATCTCTTGAGGGAAGGCAGCGAGGCGGACTTGAAAGAGAGACAGAATAGCAGGAAACAGATTTCAAGAGGTACGTTGGAATCGCCTTTAAAGCACAGGAAGTGGGGCACAACTTCGACAATGACGCACTTGGCCAAAAAGGGCGTATGCGTTTTCTCCTGAATATATTCAGGAGAAAACGCATACGCCCTTTTTGGCCAAGCAAGCAAGCGGGCAATGCAAATCTGCACTACAAAGAAGTATCACTTCCCACCGGTCAAAAGGGACATCCACAAAATGTGTAAAAACTAGAAAGGCAAGAGAGGCACTGGAGAACAGGGAGCCTTGTTATGCTGATGGGCGGGATGTAAATTGCCAACTGCCTAACTGGAAGAGTACATTTCGTTCCCTAAAACAAGTAAACAACAGAGCTACAGAGCCAAGGGCACTTCTAGTCTAGGGAATATACCTAGGGAAAACTGAAAGTCAATAAGACAGAGCCACCCCCAAATTTAGGGCTGCACTGCTTACAAGAACCTCAACTTGGGTACACCTTAAATATCCCAGGAAATATAAAAATGGTTAAAATAAATGTGGTATTTATGTTCGATGGAATATCCCTCAGCCATGAAATCAATGTCATAAGACCAGGAGCAGCAAAGTGAGTGGATTCAGGTACGATGATTCTAAGTGAAATAAGTCACACAGAAAAAGAAACTTATCATAAGATATCACTTATGAAGATCCTGTAAACATGGCTACACATGAACTGAGTTAGGAAAGAGAACAGAGTCTCACATTTAGAAAACACGCTTATGCCTGCTTAAGGTGAAAGGAGAGGTGGGGTGATGCATAAAACCAGAGTTTGATATAAGCACAGGTACTATTTCTATAACCAACTGTGGAATAGACAAGACCTACACCTTCCTAAGTGAAAGGGACTCAAAACCCCATATTTCCCGCAGAGGAATAGATCTGACTAGTAAGAATCTTAAAACATATGTATTGATATGTCTCTGTAAGGGAATCAAGTGTGTCTAGACTGGCATAAACATGGCAGCGAGAATCAGCTCAAACCCACTATAAAAAGGAATTTCAAAAACAAAACCAAAAAACAGGGAAATTCTTTACATTTCCTTCTGGGTCTCTGATGAAACCTGGAATGACCCTATCTACAAAGACAGCTGGATGTGGCATAAGGCTGGACACTTGGGACTGAGAGGATTGGTGAGATTGGGTGAGCAAATGCAGACCCTTTAAAGCAAAAATGCATGGCCCCCATTCCATGGGTCCCAAATCTCCATGTTGAAGGGAATATTACTACACCTATAACATGTACCTGAAACCTAGAGAATGGACACACTGTGAATACAAAAGGTTTCTAAAACTCAACGAGTAGTCCCTCTCCTAGTGCTCCGCTTTGACTTTCCAACTGCTTTACTATCAATGTCCCCACTTGGAGAGACAACCCCTTTAACCTCCTGGTTCGCACAGGTTGCCAATTTGGCAGAGGATGGAAGGGAAGAGGGAGAACCAATGAGAGAGTAGCTGTTAGGCATTTGGACGGGCACATGTCACTCTAATTTCCCGGCAGGAAGAAGAATTAACCACAGTCTCAGCCACCCACCGGGAACCAGTATAGGTCCTGAACCAAAATTTTGGACTTGCGTACAGCTCACAAAAAAGGAGTTGAAAAATGGAGCTCAGGGGCACAGCAATACACAAACTGGCAGAGTAATAAAGGACAACTATCGTCCAAAAATCTGTTGAGGGAAGGCAACGAAGCGGACTTGAAAGTGAGGCAGAATAGCAGGAAACAGATTTCAAGAGGTACGTTGGAATCGCCTTTAAAGCACAGGAAGAGGGGCACAAGTTCGACAATGACGCACTTGGCCAAAATGGGGGTATGCGTTTTCTCCTGAATATATTCAGGAGAAAACGCATACACCCTTTTTGGCCAAGCAAGCAAGCGGGCAATGCAAATCTGCACTACAAAGAAGTATCACTTCCCACCGGTCAAAAGGGCCATCCACAAATGTGTAAAAACCAGAAAGGCAAGACAGGCCCTGGAGAAGAGGGAGCCTTGTTATGCTGATGGTCGGGATGTAAATTGCCAACTGCCTCACTGGAGGAGTGCATTGCGTTCCCTAAAACAAGTAAACAACAGAGCTACAGAGCCAAGGGAACTTCCAGTCTATGGAATATACCTTGGGTAAGCTGAAAATCAATAAGACAGAGGCACCCCCAAATTTAGGGCTGCACTGCTTACAAGAACCTCAACTTGGGTACACCTTAAATATCCCAGGAAATATAAAAATGGTTCAAAAAACTGTGGTAATTATGTACGTTGGAATATCCCTCAGCCATGAAATCAATGTCATAAGACCAGGAGCAGCAAAGTGATTGGATTCAGGTACGATGATTCTAAGTGAAATAAGTCACACAGAAAAAGAAACTTATCATAAGATATCACTTATGAAGATCCTGTAAACATGGCTACACATGAACTGAGTTAGGAAAGAGAACAGAGTCTCACATTTAGAAAACACTCTTATGCCTGCTTAAGGGGGAAGGAGAGGTGGGATGATGCATAAAACCAGAGTTTGATATAAGCACAGGTACCCTTTCTAAAACCAACTGTGGAATAGACAAGACCTACACCTTCCTCAGTGAAAGGGACTCAAAACCCCATATTTCCCGCAGAGGAATAGATCTGACTAGTAAGAATCTTAAAACCTATGTATTGATATGTCTCTGTAAGGGAATCAAGTGTGTCTAGACAGGCATAAACATGGCAGCGAGAATCATCTCAAACCCACTATAAAAAGGAATTTCAAAAACAAAACCAAAAAACAGGGAAATTCTTTACATTTCCTTCAGGGTCTCTGATGAAACCTAGAATGACCCTATCTACAAAGACAGCTGGATGTGGCATAAGGCTGGACACTGGGGACTGAGAGGATTGGTGAGATTGGGTGAGCAAATGCAGACCCTTTAAAGCAAAAATGCATGGCCCCCATTCCATGGGTCCCAACTCTCCATGTTGAAGGGAATATTACTACAGCTATAACATGTACGGGAAACCTAGAGAATGGACACACTGTGAATACAAAAGGTTTCTAAAACTCAACGAGTAGTCCCTCTCCTGGTGCTCCGGTTTGACTTTCCAACTGCTTTACTATCAATCTCCCAACTTGGAGAGACAACCCCTTTAACCACCTGGTTCGCACAGGTTGCCAATTTCGCAGAGGATTGAAGGGAAGAGGGAGAACCAATGAGAGAGTAGCTGTTAGGCATTTGGACGGGCACATGTCACTCTAATTTCCCGGCAGGAAGAAGAATTAACCAGAGTCTCAGCCAACCACCTGGATCCAGTATAGGTCCTGAACCAAAATTTTGGACTTGCGTACAGCTCACAAAAAACGAGTTGAAAAATGGAGCTCATGGGCACAGCAATTCACAAACTGGCAGAGTAATAGAGGACAACTATCGTCCAAAAAATCTGTTGAGGGAAGGCAGTGAGGCGGACTTGAAAACGAGGCAGAACAGCAGGAAACAGATTTCAAGAGGTACGTTGGAATCGCCTTTAAAGCACAGGAAGAGGGGCACAACTTCAACTATGACGCACTTGGCCAAAAAGCGCATATGCGTTTTCTCCTGAATATATTCAGGAGAAAACACATACGCCCTTTTTGGCCAAGCAAGCAAGCGGGCAATGCAAATCTGCACTACAAAGAAGTATCACTTCCCACCGGTCAAAAGGGCCATCCACAAATGTGTAAAAACCAGAAAGGCAAGACAGGCCCTGGAGAAGAGGGAGCCTTGTTATGCTGATGGGCGGGATGTAAATTGCCAACTGCCACACTGGAGGAGTGCATTGCGTTCCCTAAAACAAGTAAACAACAGAGCTACAGAGCCAAGGGCACTTCCAGTCTAGGGAATATACCTTGGGAGAAATGAAAATCAATAAGACAGAGCCACCACCAAATTTAGGGCTGCACTGCTTACAAGAACCTCAACTTGGGTACACCTTAAATATCCCAGGAAATATAAAAATGGTTCAAAAAATTGTGGTATTTATGTACGATGGAATATCCCTCAACCATGAAATCAATGTCATAAGACCAGGAGCAGCAAAGTGAGTGGATTCAGGTACGATGATTTTAAGTGAAATAAGTCACACAGAAAAAGAAACTTATCATAAGATATCACTTATGAAGATACTGTAAACATGGCTACACATGAACTGAGTTAGGAAACAGAACAGAGTCTCACATTTAGAAAACACTCTTATGCCTGCTTAAGGGGAAAGGAGAGGTGGGGAGATGCATAAAACCAGAGTTTGATAGAAGCACAGGTACCATTTCTAAAACCAACTGTGCAATAGACAAGACCTACACCTTCCTTAGTGAAAGGGACTCAAAACCCCATATTTCCCACAGAGGAATAGATCTGACTAGTAAGAATCTTAAAACCTATGTATTGATATGTCTCTGTAAGGGAAACAAGTGTGTCTAGATTGGCATAAACAAGGCAGTGAGAATCAGCTCAAACGCAGTATAAAAAGGAATTTCAAAAACAAAACCAAAAAACAGGGAAATTCTTTACATTTCCTTCAGGGTCTCTGATGAAACCTGGAATGACCCTATCTACAATGACAGCTGGATGTGGCATAAGGCTGGACACCTGGGACTGAGAGGATTGGTGAGATTGCGTGAGCAAATGCAGACCCTTTAAAGCAAAAATGCATGGCCCCCATTCCATGGGTCCCAACTCTCCATGTTGAAGGGAATATTACTACAGCTATAACATGTACGGGAAACCTAGAGAATGGACACACTGTGAATACAAAAGGTTTCTAAAACTCAACGAGTAGTCCCTCTCCTGGTGCTCCGGTTTGCCTTTCCAACTGCTTTACTATCAATCTCGCAACATGGAGAGACAAGCCCTTTAACCTCCTGGTTCGCACAGGTTGCCAATTTGGCAGAGGATGCAAGGGAAGAGGGAGAACCAATGAGAGAGTAGCTGTTAGGCATTTGGACGGGCACATGTCACTCTAATTTCCGGGCAGGAAGAAGAATTAACCACAGTCTCAGCCACCCACCGGGAACCAGTATAGGTCCTGAACCAAAATTTTGGACTTGCGTACAGCTCACAAAAAAGGAGTTGAAAAATGGAGCGCAGGGGCACAGCAATGAACAAACTGGCAGAGTAATAAAGGACAACTATCGTCCAAAAAATCTGTTGAGGGAAGGCAGCGAGGCGGACTTGAAAGCGAGGCAGAATAGCAGGAAACAGATTTCAAGAGGTACGTTGGAATCGCCTTTAAAGCACAGGAAGAGGGGCACAACTTCAACAATGACAGACTTGGCCAAAAAGCGCGTATGCGTTTTCTCCTGAATATATTCAGGAGAAAACGCATACGCCCTTTTTGGCCAAGCAAGCAAGCGGGCAATGCAAATCTGCACTACAAAGAAGTATCACTTCCCACCGGTCAAAAGGGACATCCACAAAATACGTAAAAAACAGAAAGGCAAGACAGGCCCTGGAGAAGTGGGAGCCTTGTTATGCTGATGGGCGGGATGTAAATTGCCAACTGCCTCACTGGAGGAGTGCATTGCGTTCCCTAAAACAAGTAAACAACAGAGCTACAGAGCCAAGGGCACTTCCAGTCTAGGGAATATACCTTGGGAAAAATGAAAATCAATAAGACAGAGCCACCACCAAATTTAGGGCTGCACTGCTTACAAGAACCTCAACTTGGGTACACCTTAAATATCCCAGGAAATATAAAAATGGTTCAAAAAAATGTGGTATTTATGTTCGATGGAATATCCCTCAACCATGAAATCAATGTCATAATACCAGGAGCAGCAAAGTGAGTGGATTCAGGTACGATGATTCTAAGTGAAATAAGTCACACAGAAAAAGAAACTTATCATAAGATATCACTTATGAAGATCCTGTAAACATGGCTACACATGAACTGAGTTAGGAAAGAGAACAGAGTCTCACATTTAGAAAACACTCTTATGCCTGCTTAAGGGGAAAGGAGAGGTGGGGTGATGCATAAAACCAGAGTTTGATATAAGCACAGGTACCATTTCTGAAACCAACTGTGGAATAGACAAGGCCTACACCTTCCTCAGTGAAAGGGACTCAAAACCCCATATTTCCCACAGAGGAATAGATCTGACTAGTAAGAATCTTAAAACCTATGTATTGATATGTCTCTGTAACGGAAACAAGTGTGTCTAGACTGGCATAAACAAGGCAGTGAGAATCAGCTCAAATGCACTATAAAAAGGAATTTCAAAAACAAAACCAAAAAACAGGGAAATTCTTTACATTTCCTTCAGGGTCTCTGATGAAACCTGGAATGACCCTATCTACAATGACAGCTGGATGTGGCATAAGGCTGGACACCTGGGACTGAGAGGATTGGTGAGATTGCGTGAGCAAATGCAGACCCTTTAAAGCAAAAATGCATGGCCCCCATTCCATGGGTCCCAACTCTCCATGTTGAAGGGAATATTACTACAGCTATAACATGTACGGGAAACCTAGAGAATGGACACACTGTGAATACAAAAGGTTTCTAAAACTCAACGAGTAGTCCCTCTCCTGGTGCTCCGCTTTGACTTTCCAACTGCTTTACTATCAATCTCGCAACTTGGAGAGACTACCCCTTTAACATCCTGGTTCGCACATGTTGCCAATTTGGCAGAGGATGGAAGGGAAGAGGGAGAACCAATGAGAGAGTAGCTGTTAGGCATTTGGACGTGCACATGTCACTCTAATTTCCCGGCAGGAAGAAGAATTAACCACAGTCTCAGCCACCCACCCGGAACCAGTATAGGTCCTGAACCAAAATTTTGGACTTGCGTACAGCTCACAAAAAACGAGTTGATAAATGGAGTTCAGGGGCACAGCAATTCACAAACTGGCAGAGTAATAAAGGACAACTATCGTCCAAAAAATCTGTTGAGGGAAGGCAGCGAGGCGGACTTGAAAGCGAGACAGAATAGCAGGAAACAGATTTCAAGAGTTACGTTGGAATCGCCTTTAAAGCACAGGAAGAGGGGCACAACTTCGACAACGACGCACTTGGCCAAAAAGGGCGTATGCGTTTTCTCCTGAATATATTTAGGAGAAAACGCATACGCCGTTTTTGGCCAGGCAAGCAAGCGGTCAATGCAAATCTGCACTTCAAAGAAGTATCACTTCCCACCAGTCAAAAGGGATATCCACAAATTTGTAAAAACCAGAAAGGCAAGACAGGCCCCAGAGAAAAGGGAGCCTTGTTATGCTGATGGGCGGGATGTAAATTGCCAACTGCCTCACTGGAGGAGTGCGTTGCGTTCCCTAAAACAAGTAAACAACAGAGCTACAGAGCCAAGGGCACTTCCATTCTAAAGAATATACCTTGGGAAAACTGAAAATAAATAAGACAGAGCCACCCCCAAATTTAGGGCTGCACTGCTTACAAGAACCTCAACTTGGGTACACCTTAAATATCCCAGGAAATATAAAAATGGTTCAAAAAACTGTGGGATTTATGTACGATGGAATATCCCTCAGCCATGAAATGAATGTCATAAGACCAGGAGCAGCAAAGTGAGTGGATTCATGTACGATGATTCTAAGTGAAATAAGTCACACAGAAAAAGAAACTTATCATAAGATATCACTTATGAAGATCCTGTAAACATGGCTACACATGACCTGAGTTAGGAAACAGAACATAGTCTCACATTTGGAAAACACTCTTATGCCTGCTAAAGGGGAAAGGAGAGGTGGGGAGATGCATAAAACCAGAGTTTGATATAAGTACAGTTACCATTTCTAAAACCAACTGTGGAATAGACAAGACCTACACCTTCCTCAGTGAAAGGGACTCTAAACCCCATATTTCACACAGAGTAATAGATCTGACTACTAAGAATCTTAAAACCTATGTATTGATATGTCTCTGTAAGGGAATCAAGTGTGTCTAGACGGGCATAAACATGGCAGCGAGAATCAGCTCAAACCCTCTATAAAAAGGAATTTCAAAAACAAAACCAAAAAACAGCGAAATTCTTTACAATTCCTTCAGGGTCACTGATGAAACCTGGAATGACCCTATCTACAATGACAGCTGGATGTGGTATAAGGCTTGACACTTGGGACTGAGAGGATTGGTGAGATTGGGTGAGCAAATGCAGACCCTTTAAAGCAAAAATGCATGGCCCCCATTCCATGGGTCCCAACTCTCCATGTTGAAGGGAATATTACTACAGCTATAACATGTACGGGAAACCTAGAGAATGGACACACATTGAATACAAAAGGTTTCTAAAACTCAACGAGTAGTCCCTCTCCTGGTGCTCTGCTTTGACTTTCCAACTGCTTTACTATCAATCTCCCAACTTGGAGAGACAACCCCTTTAACCTCCTGGTTCGCACAGGTTGCCAATTTCGCAGAGGATGGAAGGGAAGAGGGAGAACAAATGAGACAGTAGCTGTTAGGCATTTGGACGGGCACATGTCACTCTAATTTCCCGGGAGGAAGAAGAATTGACCAGAGTCTCAGCCACCCACCGTGAACCAGTATAGATCCTGAAACAAAATTTTGGACTTGCGTACAGCTCACAAAAAACGAGTTTAAAAATGGAGCTCAAGGGCATAGCAATTCACAAACTGGCAGAGTAATAATGGACAACTATCGTCCAAAAATCTGTTGTGGGAAGGCAGCGAGGCGGACTTGAAAGCGAGACAGAATAGCAGGAAATAGATTTCAAGAGGTAAGTTGGAATCGCCTTTAAAACACAGGAAGAGGGGCACAACTTCGACAATGACGCACTTGGCCAAAAAGGGCGTATGCATTTTCTCCTGAATATATTCAGGAGAAAACGCATACGCCCTTTTTGGCCAAGCAAGCAAGCGGGCAATGCAAATCTGCACTACAAAGAAGTATCACTTCCCACGGGTCAAAAGGGACATGCACAAAATATGTAAAAACCTGAAAGGCAAGACAGGCCCTGGAGAACACGGAGCCTTGTTATGCTGATTGGCGGGATGTAAATTTCCAACTGCCTCACTGGAGGAGTGCATTGCGTTCCCTAAAACAAGTAAATAACAGAGCTACAGAGCCAAGGGCACATCCAGTCTAGAGAATATACCTTGGGAAAACTGAAAATCAATAAGACAGAGGCACCCCCAAATTTAGGGCTGCACTGCTTACAAGAACCTCAACTTGGGTACACCTTAAATACCCCAGGAAATATAAAAATGGTTCCAAAAATTGTGGTACTTATGTACGATGGAATATCCCGCAGCCAGGAAATCAATGTCATAAGACCAGGAGCAGCAAAGTGAGTGGATTCAGGTACGATGATTCTAAGTGAAATAAGTCACACAGAAAAAGAAACTTATCATAAGATATCAGTTATGAAGATCCTGTAAACATGGGTACACATGAAGTGAGTTAGGAAAGAGAACAGAGTCTCACATTTAGAAAACACTCTTATGCCTGCTTAAGGGGGAAGGAGAGGTGGGGTTATGTATAAAACCAGAGTTTGATATAAGCACAGGTACCATTTTTAAACCAACTTTGGAATAGACAAGACCTACAACTTCCTCAGTGAAAGAGACTCAAAACCCCATATTTCCCGCAGAGGAATAGATCTGACTAGTAAGAAACTTAAAACCTATGTATTGATATGTCTCCGTAAGGGAATCAAGTGTGTCTAGACTGGCATAAACATGGCAGGAAGAATCAGCTCAAACCCACTATAAAAAAGAATTTGAAAAACAAACCCAAAAAACAGGGAAATTCTTTACAATTCCTTCAGGGTCTCTGATGAAACCTGGAATGACGCTATCTACAATGACAGCTGGATGTGGTATAAGGCTGGACCCTTGGGACTGAGAGGATTGGTGAGATTGGGTGAGCAAATGCAGACCCTTTTAAGCAAAAATGCATTGCCCCCATTCCATGGGTCCCAACTCTCCAGGATGAAGGGAATATTACTACAGCTATAACATGTATGGGAAACCTAGGGAATGGACACAGTGTGAATACAAAAGGATTCTAAAACTCAACGAATAGTCCCTCTCCTGGTGCTCCCATTTGACTATCCAACTGCTTTACTATCAGTCTCCCAAATTGGAGAGACAGCCCCTTTAAGCTCCTGGTTCGCACATGTTGCCAATTTTGCAGAGGATGGAAGGGAAGAGGGAGAACCAATGAGAGAGTAGCTGTTAGGCATTTGGACGGGCACATATCACTCTAATTTCCCGGCAGGAATAAGAATTAACCAAATGCTCAGCCACCCACGGGAACCAGTATAGGTCCTGAACCAAAATTTTCGACTTACGTACGGCTCACAAAAAACGAGTTGAAAAATTGACCTCAGGGGCACAGCAATTCACAAACTGGCAGAGTAATAAAGGACAACTATCGTCCAAAAATCTGTTGAGGGAAGGCAACGAGACAGATTTGAAAGCGAGGCAGAATAGCAGGAAACAGATATCAAGAGTTACGTTGGAATCGCCTTTAAAGCACAGGAAGAGGGGCACAACTTCGACAATGACGCACTTGGCCAAAAAGTGCATATGCGTTTTCTCCTGAATATATTCAGGAGAAAACGCATACGCCCTTTTCGGCTCAGCAAGCAAGCGGGCAATGCAAATCTGCACTGCAAAGAAGTATCACTTCCCACCGGGCAAAAGGGACATCCACAAATGTGTAAAAACCAGAAAGGCAAGACAGGCCATGGAGAACAGGGAGACATATTATGCTGATGGGCGGGATGTAAATTGCCAACTGCCTCCCTGGAGGAGTGCATTGCGTTCCCTAAAACAAGTAAACAACAGAGCTACAGAGCCAAGGGCACTTCCAGTCTAGGGAATATACCTTGGGATAACTGAAAATCAATAAGACAGAGCCACCCCCAAATTTAGGGCTGCACTGCTTACAAGAACCTCAACTTGGGTACACCTTAAATATCCCAGGAAATATAAAAATGGTTCAAAAAACTGTAGTACTTATGTACGATGGAAGAGACCTCAGCCATGAAATCAATGTCATAAGACCAGAAGCAGCAAAGTGAGTGGATTCTGGTATGATGATTCTAAGTGAAATAAGTCACACAGAAAAAGAAACTTATCATAAGATATCACTTATGAAGATCCTGTAAACATGGCTACACATGAACTGAATTGGGAAAGAGAACAGAGTCTCACATTTAGAAAACACTCTTATGCCTGCTTAAGGGGAAAGGAGAGGTGGGGTGATGCATAAAACCAGAGTTTGATATAAGCACAGGTACCATTTCAAAAACCATCTGTGGAATAGACAAGACCTACACCTTCTTCAGTGAAAGTGACTCAAAACCCCATATTTCCCGCAGAGGAATAGATCTGACTAGTAAGGATCTTAAAACCTATGTATTGATATGTCTCTGTAAGGGAATCAAGTGTGTCTAGACTGGCATAAACATGGCAGCGAGAATCAGCTCAAACCCACTATAAAAAGGAATTTCACAAACAAAACCAAAAAACAGGGAAATTCTTTACATTGCCATCAGGGTCTCTGATGAAACCTGGAATGACCCTATCTACAATGACAGCTGGATGTTTTATAAGGCTGGACTCTTGGGACTGAGAGGATTGGTGGGATTGGGTGAGCAAATGCAGACCCTTTAAAGCAAAAATACATGGCCCCCATTCCATGGGTCCCAACTCTCCAGGTTGAAGGGAATATTACTACAGATATAACATGTATGGGAAACCTAGAGAATGGACACACTGTGAATACAAAAGGTTTCTAAAACTCAACGAATAGTCCCTCTCCTGGTGCTCGGGTTTGACTTTCCAACTGCTTTACTATCAATCTCCCAAATTGGAGAGACAGCCCCTTTAAGCACCTGGATCGCACAGGTTGCCAATTGGGCAGAGGATGGAAGGGAAGAGGGAGAACCAATGAGAGAGTAGCTGTTAGGCATTTGGACGGGCACATATCACTCTAATTTCCCGGCAGGAAGAAGTATTAACCAGAGTCTCAGCCACCCACAAGGAACCAGTAAAGGTCCTGAACCAAAATTTTGGACTTGCGTACAGCTCACAAAATACGAGTTGAATAATGGAGCTCAGGGACACAGCAATTCACAAACTGGCAGAGTAATAAAGGACAACTATCGTCCAAAAATCTGTTGAGGGAAGGAAACAAGTGGACTTGAAAGCGAGGCAGAATAGCAGGAAACAGATTTCAAGAGGTACATTGGAATCGCCTTTAAAGCACAGAAAGAGGGGCACAACTTCGACAATGACGCACCTGGCCAAAAAGTGCGTATGCGTTTTCTCCTGAATATGTTCAGGAGAAAACGCATACGCCCTTTTCGGCTCAGCAAGCAAGCGGGCAATGCAAATCTGCACTGCAAAGAAGTATCACTTCCCACCGGGCAAAAGGGACATCCACAAATGTGTAAAAACCAGAAAGGCAAGACAGGCCCTGGAGAACAGGGAGCCTTGTTATGCTGATGGGCGGGATGTAAATTGCCAACTGCCTAACTGGAGGAGTGCATTGCGTTCCCAAAAACAAGAAAACAACAGAGCTACAGAGCCAAGGGCACTTCCAGTCTAGGGTATATACCTTGGGAAAACTGAAAATCAATAAGACAGAGCCACCCCCAAATTTAGGGCTGCACTGCTTACAAGAACCTCAACTTGGGTACACCTTAAATATCCCAGGAAATATAAAAATGGTTCAAAAAATTGTAGTACTTATGTACGATGGAAGAGACCTCAGCCATGAAATCAATGTCATAAGACCAGAAGCAGCAAAGTGAGTGGATTCTGGTATGATGATTCTAAGTGAAATAAGTCACACAGAAAAAGAAACTTATCATAAGATATCACTTATGAAGATCCTGTAAACATGGCTACACATGAACTGAATTAGGAAAGAGAACAGAGTCTCACATTTAGAAAACACTCTTATGCCTGCTTAAGGGGAAAGGAGAGGTGGGGTGATGCATAAAACCAGAGTTTGATATAAGCACAGGTACCATTTCTCAAACCATCTGTGGAATAGACAAGACCTACACCTTCTTCAGTGAAAGTGACTCAAAACCCCATATTTCCCGCAGAGGAATAGATCTGACTAGTAAGGATCTTAAAACCTATGTATTGATATGTCTCTGTAAGGGAATCAACTGTGTCTAGACTGGCATAAACATGGCAGCGAGAATCAGCTCAAACCCACTATAAAAAGGAATTTCACAAACAAAACCAAAAAACAGGGAAATTCTTTACATTGCCATCAGGGTCTCTGATGAAACCTGGAATGACCCTATCTACAATGACAGCTGGATGTGGTATAAGGCTGGACACTTGGGACTGAGAGGATTGGTGGGATTGGGTGAGCAAATGCAGACCCTTTAAAGCAAAAATACATGGCCCCCATTCCATGGGTCCCAACTCTCCAGGTTGAAGGGAATATTACTACAGATATAACATGTATGGGAAACCTAGAGAATGGACACACTGTGAATACAAAAGGTTTCTAAAACTCAACGAATAGTCCCTCTCCTGGTGCTCGGGTTTGACTTTCCAACTGCTTTACTATCAATCTCCCAAATTGGAGAGACAGCCCCTTTAAGCTCCTGGTTCGCACAGGTTGCCAATTGGGCAGAGGATGGAAGGGAAGAGGGAGAACCAATGAGAGAGTAGCTGTTAGGCATTTGGACGGGCACATATCACTCTAATTTCCCGGCAGGAAGAAGTATTAACCAGAGTCTCAGCCACCCACAAGGAACCAGTAAAGGTCCTGAACCAAAATTTTGGACTTGCGTACAGCTCACAAAATACGAGTTGAATAATGGAGCTCAGGGACACAGCAATTCACAAACTGGCAGAGTAATAAAGGACAACTATCGTCCAAAAATCTGTTGAGGGAAGGAAACAAGTGGACTTGAAAGCGAGGCAGAATAGCAGGAAACAGATTTCAAGAGGTACATTGGAATCGCCTTTAAAGCACAGAAAGAGGGTCACAACTTCGACAATGACGCACTTGGCCAAAAAGGGCGTATGCGTTTTCTCCTGAATATATTCAGGAGAAAACGCATACGCCCTTTTCGGCTCAGCAAGCAAGCGGGCAATGCAAATCTGCACTGCAAAGAAGTATCACTTCCCACCGGGCAAAAGGGACATCCACAAATGTGTAAAAACCAGAAAGGCAAGACAGGCCCTGGAGAACAGGGAGCCTTGTTATGCTGATGGGCGGGATGTAAATTGCCAACTGCCTAACTGGAGGAGTGCATTGCGTTCCCAAAAGCAAGAAAACAACAGAGCTACAGAGCCAAGGGCACTTCCAGTCTAGGGAATATACCTTGGGAAAACTGAAAATCAATAAGACAGAGCCACCCCCAAATTTAGGGCTGCACTGCTTACAAGAACCTCAACTTGGGTACACCTTAAATATCCCAGGAAATATAAAAATGGTTCAAAAAATTGTAGTACTTATGTACGATGGAAGAGACCTCAGCCATGAAATCAATGTCATAAGAACAGAAGCAGCAAAGTGAGTGGATTCTGGTATGATGATTCTAAGTGAAATAAGTCACACAGAAAAAGAAACTTATCATAAGATATCACTTATGAAGATCCTGTAAACATGGCTACACATGAACTGAATTAGGAAAGAGAACAGAGTGTCACATTTAGAAAACACTCTTATGCCTGCTTAAGGGGAAAGGAGAGGTGGGGTGATGCATAAAACCAGAGTTTGATATAAGCACAGGTACCATTTCTCAAACCATCTGTGGAATAGACAAGACCTACACCTTCCTCAGTGAAAGGGACTCAAAACCCCATATTTCCCGCAGAGGAATAGATCTGACTAGTAAGGATCTTAAAACCTATGTATTGATATGTCTCCGTAAGGGAATCAAGTGTGTCTAGACTGGCATCAACATGGCAGCGAGAATCAGCTCAAACCCACTATAAAAAGGAATTTCAAAAACAAAACCAAAAAACAGGGAAATTCTTTACAATTCCTTCAGGGTCTCTGATGAAACCTGGAATGACCCTATCTACAATGACAGCTGGTTGTGGTATAAGGCTGGACACTTGGGACTGAGAGGATTGGTGAGATTGGGTGAGCAAATGCAGACCCTTTAAAGCAAAAATGCATGGCCCCCATTCCATGGGTACCAACTCTCCAGGTTGAAGGGAATATTACTATAGCTATAACATGTATGGGAAACCTAGAGAATGGACACACTGTTAATACAAAAGGTTTCTAAAACTCAACGAATAGTCCCTCTCCCGGTGCTCCAGGTTGACTTTCCAACTGCTTTACTATGAATCTCCCAACGTGGAGAGACAGACCCTTTAAGCTCCTGTTTCGCACAGGTTGCCAATTTTGCAGAGGATGGAAGGGAAGAGGGAGAACCAATGAGAGAGTAGCTGTTAGGCATTTGAACGGGCACATGTCATTCTAATTTCCCGGCAGGAAGAAGAATTAACCAAAGTCTCAGCCACCCACCAGGAACCAGTATAGTTCCTGAACCAAAATTTTGGACTTGTGTACAGCTCAGAAAAAACAAGTTGAATAATGGAGCTCAGGGGCAGAGCAATTCACAAACTGGCAGAGTAATAAAGGACAACTATCGTCCAAAAATCTGTTGAGGGAAGGCAACGAGGCAGACTTGAAAGCGAGGCAGAATAGCAGGAAACAGATTTCAAGAGGTACGTTGGAATCGCCTGTAAAGCACAGGAAGAGGGGCACAACTTCGATAATGATGCACTTGGCCAAAAAGGGCGTATGCGTTGTTTCCTGAATATATTCAGGAGAAAACACATACGCCCTTTTTGGCCAAGCAAGCAAGTGGGCAATGCAAATCTGCACTACAAAGAAGTATCACTTCCCACCGGTCAAAACGGACATCCACAATATGTGTAAAAACCAGAAAGGCAAGACAGGCCCTGCAGAACAGGGAGCCTTGTTATGCTGATGGGCGGGATGTAAATTGCCAACTGCCTCACTGGAGGAGTGCATTGTGTTCCCTAAAACAAGTAAACAACAGAGCTACAGAGCCAAGGGCACTTCCAGTCTCGGGAATATACCTTGGGAAAACTGAAAATCAATAAGACAGAGCCACCCCCAAATTTAGGGCTGCACTGCTTACAAGAACCTCAACTTGGGTACCCCTTAAATATCCCAGGAAATATAAAAATGGTTCAAAAAATTGTGGTACTTATGTACGATGGAATATCGCTCAGCCATGAAATCAATGCCATAAAACCAGGAGCAGCAAAGTGAGTGGATTCAGGTACGATGATTCTAAGTGAAATAAGTCACACAGAAAAAGAAACTTATCATAAGACATCACTTATGAAGATTCTGTAAACATGGCTACACATGAACAGAGTTAAGAAAGAGAACAGAGTCTCACATTTAGAAAACACTCTTATTCCTGCGTAAGGGGGAAGGAGAGGTGGGGTGATGCATAAAACCAGAGTTTGATATAAGCACAGGTACCGTTTGTAATACCAAATTTGGAATAGACAAGACCTACACCTTCCTCAGTGAAAGGGACTCAAAACCCCATATTTCCCGCAGAGGAATAGATCTGACTAGTAAGAAACTTAAAAGCTATGTATTGATATGTCTCCGTAAGGGAATCAAGTATGTCTAGACTGGCATAAACATGGCAGCGAGAATCAGCTCAAACCCACTATAAAAAGGAATTTCAAAAACACAACCAAAAAACAGGGAAATTCTTTACAATTCCTTCAGGGTTTCTGATGAAACCTGGAATGACCCTATCTACAATGACAGCTGGATGTGGCATAAGGCTGGACACGTGGGACTCAGAGGATTGGTGAGATTGGGTGAGCAAATGCAGACCATTTAAAGCAATAATGCATGGCCCCCATTCCATGAGTCCCAACTCTCCAGGTTGAAGGGAATATTACTACAGCTATAACATTTACGGGAAACCTAGAGAATGGACACACTGTGAATACAAAATGTTTCTAAAACTCAACGAATAGTCCCTCTCCTGGTGCTCCAGGTTTAATTTCCAACTGCTTTACTATCAATCTCTCAACTTGGAGAGACAGTCCCTTTAACCTCCTGGTTCGCACAGGTTGCCAAATTGGCAGAGGATGGAAGGGAAGAGGGAGAACCAATGTGAGAGTAGCTGTTAGGCATTTGTACGGACACATGTCACTCTAATTTCCCGGCAGGAAGAAGAATTAACCAAAGTCTCAGCCACCCACCAGGAACCAGTATAGGTCCTGAACCAAAATTTTGGACTTGCGTACAGCTCACAAAAAACGAGTTGAAAAATGGAGCTCAGGGGCACATCAATTCAGAAACCGGCAGAGTAATAATGGAAAACTATCGTCCAAAAATCTGTTGAGGGAAGACAACGAGGCAGACTTGAAAGCAAGGCAGAATACCAAGAAACAGTTTTCAAGAGGTATGTTGGAATCGCATTTAAAGCACAGGAAGAGGGGCACAACTTCGACAATGACGCACTTGGCCAAAAAGGGTGTATGTGTTTTCTACTGAATATATTCAGGAGAAAACGCATACGCCCTTTTCGGCTCAGCAAGCAAGCGGGCAATGCAAGTCTGCACTACAATTAGGTATCACTTCCCACCGGTCAAAAGGGACATCGACAAATGTGTAAAAATCAGAAAGGCAAGACAGGCCCTGGAGAACAGGGAGCCTTGTTATGCTGATGGGCGGGATGTAAATTGCCAACTGCCCTACTGGATGAGTGCATTGCGTTCCCTAAAACAAGTAAACAACAGAGCTACAGAGCCAAGGGCACTTCCAGTCTATGGAATATACCTTCGGAAAACCGAAAATCAATAAGACAGAGCCACCCCCAAATTTAGGGCTGCACTGCTTACAAGAACCTCAACTTGGGTACACCTTAAACATCCTAGGAAATATAAGAATGGTTCAAAAAATTGTGGTATTTATGTACGATGGAATATCCCTCAGCCATGTAATCAATGTTATAAGTCCAGGAGCAGCAAAGTGACGGGATTCAGGTACGATGATTCGAAGAGAAATAAGTCACACAGAAAAAGAAACTTAGCATAAGATGTCACTTATGAAGATCCTGTAAACATGGCTACACATGAACTGAGTTAGGAAAGAGAACAGAGTCTCACATTTCGAAAACACTCTTATGCCTGCTTAAGGGGGAAGGAGAGGTGGGGTGAGGCATAACATCAAAGTTTGATATAAGCACAGATACCGTTCCAAAAACCAAGTTTGTAATAGACAAGTCATACACCTTCCTCAGTGAAAGGGACTCAAAACCCCTTATTTCCCGCAGAGGAATAGATCTGACTAGTAAGAATCTTAAAACCTATGTATTGATGTGTCTCTGTAAGGGAAACAAGTGTGTCCTCACTGGCATAAACTTGGCAGAGAGAATCAGCTCAAATCCACTATAAAAAGGAATTTCAAAAACAAAACAAAAAAAAATAGGGAAATTTTTTACAATTCATTCAGGGTCTCTGACAAAAGCTGGAATGACCCTATCTACGATTACAGCTGGATGTGGCATAAGGCTGGACACTTGGGACTGAGAGGATAGGTGAGATTGTGTGAGCAAATGCAGACCCTTTAAATCAATAATGAATTGCAGCCATTACAGGGGTCCCAACTCTCCAGGTTGAAGGGAATATTAATACAGCTATAACATGTACGGGGAACCTTGGGAATGGACACACTGTGAATACGAAGGGTCTCTAAAACTCAACGAATAGTCCCTCTCCTGGTTCTGCGGTTTGACTTTCCAACTGCTTTACTATCAATCTCCCAACTTGGAGAGACAGCTCTTTTAACCTCCTGGTTCGCTAAGGTGGCCAAATTGGCAAAGGATGGAAGGGAAAAGGGAGAACCAATGAGAGAGAAGCTGTTAGGCATTTGGACGGGCTCATGTCACTCTATTTTCACGGCAGGAAGAAAAATTAACCAAAGTCTCAGCAACACACCAGGAACCAGTATAGGTCCTGAACCAAAATTTTCGACTTGCGTTCAGCTCACAAAAAACGAGTTGAATAATGGAGCTCAGGGGCACAGCAATTCACAAACTGGCAGAGTAATAAAGACAGGTATCGTCCAAAAATCCCTTGAGGGAATGCAACCACACCGACTTGAAAGCAAGGAAGAGTAGCAGGAAACAGATTTCAAGAGGTACGTTGGAAGAGCCTTTAAAGCACAGGAAGAGGGGCACAACTTCGACAATGACGCACTGGGCCAATAAGGGCGTATGCGTTTTCTCCTGAATATATTCCTGAATATATTCAGGAGGAAACGCATACGCCCATTTTAGCCAAGCAAGCAAGCGGGCAATGCAAATCTGCACTACAAAGAAATATCACTTCCCACCGGTCAAAAGGGACATCCACAAAATATGTAAAAACCAGAAAGGCAAGACAGGACCTGGAGAAAAGGGAGCCTTCTTATGCTGATGGGCGGGATGTAAATTGCCAACTGCCTCACTGGAGGAGTGTATTGTGTTCCCTAAAACAAGTAAACAACAGAGCTACAGAGCCAAGGGCACTTCCAGTCTAGGGAATATACCTTGGAAAATCTGAAAATCAAAAAGACAGAGCCACCCCCACATTTAGGGCTGCACTGCTTACAAGAACCTCAACTTGGGTACACCTTAAATATCCCAGGAAATATAAATATGGTTCAAAAAATTGTGGTACTTATGTACGATGGAATATCCCTCAGCCATGAAATCAATGTCATAAGGACAGGAGCAGCAAAGTGAGTGGATTCATGTACGATGATTCTAAGTGAAGTCACACAGCAAAAGAAAGTTATCATAAGATATCACTTATGAAGATCCTGTAAACATGGCTACACATGAACTGAGTTAAGAAAGAGAACAGAGTCTCACATTTAGAAAACACTGTTATGCCTGCTTATCGGGGGAGGAGAGGTGGGGTGATGCATAAAACCAGAGTTTGATATAAGCACAGGTACAATTTCTATAACCAACTGTGGAATAGACAAGACCTACACCTTCCTCAGAGAAAGGGACTCAATACCACATATTTCCCACAGAGGAATATATCTGACTAGAAACAATCCTAAAATCTATGTATTACTATGTCTCCGTAAGGGAATTAAGTGTGTAGAATGGCATAAACATGGCAGCGAGAATCAACTCAAACCCACTATAAAAAGGAATTTCAAAAACAAAACCAAAAATCAGGGAAACTCTTTACAATTCCTTCAGTGTCTCTGATGAAACCTGGAATGACCCTATCTACAATGACTACTGGATGTGGCATAAGGCTGGACACCTGGGACTGAGAGGAATGGTGAGATTGGGTGAGCAAATGCAGACCCTTTAAAGCAGAAATGCATGGCCCCCATTCCTTGAATCCCAACTCTCCATGTTGAAGGGAATATTACTACAGCTATAACATGTACGGGAAACCTAGAGAATGGACACACAGTGAATACAAAAGGTTTCTAAATCTCAACGAGTAGTCCCTCTCCTGGTGCTCCGGTTTGACTTTCCAACTGCTTTACTATCAATCTCCCAACTTTGAGAGACAACACCTTTAACCTCCTGGTTCGCACAGGTTGCCAATTTGGCAGAGGATGGAAGGGAAGAGGGAGAACCAATGAGAGAGTAGCTGTTAGGCATTTGGACGGGCACATGTCACTCTAATTTCCCGGCAGGAAGAAAAATTAACCAAAGTCTCAGAAACCCACCGGGAACAAGTATAGATCCAAAACCAAAATTTTGAACTTGCGTACAGCTCACAAAAGACGAGTTGAAAAATGGAGCTCACCGGCATAGCAATTCACAATTTGGCAGAGTAATAAAGGACAACTATCGTCCAAAAATCTGTTGAGGGAAGGCAACGAGGCGGACTTGAAAGCGAGGCAGAATAGCAGGAAACAGATTTCAAGAGGTACGTTGGAAGAGCCTTTAAAGCACAGGAAGAGTGGCACAACTTCGACAATGACGCACTGGGCCAATAAGGGCGTATGCGTTTTCTCCTGAATATATTCCTGAATATATTCAGGAGGAAACGCATACGCCCTTTTTGGCCAAGCAAGCAAGCGGGCAATGCAAATCTGCACTACAAAGAAATATCACTTCCCACCGGTCAAAAGGGACATCCAAAAATATGTAAAAACCAGAAAGGCAAGACAGGCCCTGGAGAAAAGGAAGCCTTCTTATGCTGATGGGCGGGATGTAAATTGCCAACTGCCTCACTGGAGGAGTGTATTGTGTTCCCTAATACAAGTAAACAACAGAGCTGCAGAGCCAAGGGCACTTCCAGTCTAGGGAATATACCTTGGAAAAACTGAAAATCAAAAAGACAGAGCCACCCCCAAATTTAGGGCTGCACTGCTTACAAGAACCTCAACTTGGGTACACCTTAAATATCCCAGGAAATATAAATATGCTTCAAAAAATTGTGGTACTTATGTACGATGGAATATCCCTCAGCCATGAAATCAATGTCATAAGAACAGGAGCAGCAAAGTGAGTAGATTCATGTACGATGATTCTAAGTGAAGTCACACAGGAAAAGAAACTTATCATAAGATATCATTTATGAAGATCCTGTAAACATGGCTACACATGAAATGAGTTAAGAAAGAGAACAGAGTCTCACATTTAGAAAACACTGTTATGCCTGCTTAAGGGGGGAGGAGAGGTGGGGTGATGCATAAAACCAGAGTTTGATATTAGTACAGGTACCATTTGTAAAACCAACTGTGGAATAGACAAGACCTACACCTTCCTCAGTGAAAGGGACTCAAAACCCCTTATTTCCCGCAGAGGAATAGATCTGACTAGTAACAATCCTAAAACATGTATTGATATGTCTCCGTAAGGGGATCAAGTGTGTAGCCTGGCATAAACATGGCAGCGAGAATCAGCTCAAACCCACTATAAAAAGGAATTTCAAAAACAAAACCAAAAAACAGGGAAATTCTTTACAATTCCTTCAGGGTCTCTGATGAAACCTGGAATGACGCTATCTACAATGACAGCTGGATGTGGCATAAGTCTGGACACTTGGGACTGACAGGATTGGTGAGATTGGGAGAGCAAATGCAGACCCTATAAAGCAAAAATGCATGGCCCCCATTCCATGGGTCCCAACTCTCCATGTTGAAGGGAATATTACTACAGCTATAACATGTACGGGAAACCTAGAGAATGGACACAATGTTAATTCAAAAGGTTTCTAAAACTCAACGAGTAGTCCCGCTCCTGGAGCTCTGGTTTGACTTTCCAACTGCTTTACTATCAATCTCCCAACTTGGAGAGACAACCCCTTTAACCTCCTGGTTCGCACAGGTTGCCAATTTGCAAGAGGATAAAGGGAAGAGGGAGAACCAATCAGAGAGTAGCTGTGAGGCATTTGGACGGGCACATGTCACTCTAATTTCCCAGCAGGAAGAAGAATTAACCAGAGTCTCAGCCACCCACCGGGAACCAGTATAGGTCCTGAACCAATATTTTGGACTTGCGTACAGCTCACAAAAAACGAATGGAAAAATGGAGCTCAGGGGCATAGCAATTCACAAACTGGCAGAGTAATATAGGACAACTATCGTCCAAAAATATGTTGAGGGAAGGCAACGAGGCGGACTTGAAAGCGAGGCAGAATAGCAGGAAACAGATTTCAAGAGGTACGTTGGATTTGCCTTTAAAGCACAGGAAGAGGGGCACAACTTCGACAATGACACACTTGGCCAAAAAGGGTGTATGCGTTTTCTCCTGACTATATTCAGAAGAAAACGCATACGCCCTTTTTGGCCAAGAAAGCAAGCGGGCAATGCAAATCTGCAGTACAAAGAAGTATCACTTCCCACCGGTCAAAAGGGACATACACAAAATGTGTAAAAACCAGAAAGGCAAGACAGGCCCTGAAGAACAGGGAGCCTTGTTATGCTGATGGGCGGGATGTAAATTGCCAACTGTCTCACTGGAGGAGTGTATTGTGTTCCCTAAAACAAGTAAACAACAGAGCTACAGAGCCAAGGGCACTTCCAGTCTAGGGAATATACCTTGGGAAAACTGAAAATCAATAAGACAGGGCCAACCCCAAATTTAGGGCTGCACTGCTTACAAGAACCTCAACTTGGTTACACCTTAAATATCCCAGGAAATATAAAAATGGTTCAAACAATTGTGGTACTTATGTACGATGGAATATCCCTCAGCCATGAAATCAATGTCATAAGACCAGGAGAAGCAAAGTGAGTGGCTTCAGGTACGATGATTCTAAGTGAAGTCACACAGAAAAAGAAACTTATCATAAGATATCACTTATGAAGATCCCGTAAACATGGCTACACATGAACTGAGTTATAAAGAGAACAGAGACTCACATTTAGAAAACACTGTTATGCCTGCTTAAGGGGGGAGGAGACGTGGGGTGATGCATAAAACCAGAGTTTGATATAAGCACAGGTACAATTTCTATAACCAACTGTGGAATAGACAAGACCTACACATTCCAAAGAGAAAGGGACACAATACCACATATTTCCCACAGAGGAATAGATCTGACTAGAAACAATCCTAAAACCTATGTATTACTATGTCTCCGCAAGGGAATTAAGTGTGTAGACTGGCATAAACATGGCAGCGAGAATCAGCTCAAACCCACTATAAAAAGGAATTTCAAAAACAAAACGAAAAAACAGGGAAATTCTTTACAATTCCTTCAGGGTCTCTGATGAAACCTGGAATGACGCTATCTACAATGACAGCTGGATGTGGCATAAGGCTGGACACTTGGGACTGACAGGATTGGTGAGATTGGGTGAGCAAATGCAGACCCTTTAAAGCAAAAATGCATGGCCCCCATTCCATGGGTCCCAACTCTCCATGTTGAAGGGAATATTACTACAGCTATAACATGTACGGGAAACCTAGAGAATGGACACAATGTTAATTCAAAAGGTTTCTAAAACTCAACGAGTAGTCCCCCTCCTGGTGCTCTGGTTTGACTTTCCAACTGCTTTACTATCAATCTCCCAACTTGGAGAGACAACCCCTTTAACCTCCTGGTTCGCACAGGTTGCCAATTTGCAAGAGGATAAAGGGAAGTGGGAGAACCAATGAGAGAGTAGCTGGGAGGCATTTGGACGGGCACATGTCACTCTAATTTCCCCGCAGGAAGAAGAATTAATCAGAGTCTCAGCCACCCACCGGGAACCAGTATAGGTCCTGAACCAATATTTTGGACTTGCGTACAGCTCACAAAAAACGAGTGGAGAAATGGATCTCAGGGGCATAGCAATTCACAAACTGGCAGAGTAATATAGGACAACTATCGTCCAAAAATCTGTTGAGGGAAGGCAACGAGGCGGACTTGAAAGCGAGGCAGAATAGCAGGAAACAGATTTCAAGAGGTACGTTGGATTTGCCTTTAAAGCACAGGAAGAGGGGCACAACTTCGACAATGACACACTTGGCCAAAAAGGGTGTATGCGTTTTCTCCTGAATATATTCAGAAGAAAACGCATACGCCCTTTTTGGCCAAGCAAGCAAGCGGGCAATGCAAATCTGCACTACAAAGAAGTATCACTTCCCACCGGTCAAAAGGGACATCCACAAAATGTGTAAAAACCAGAAAGGCAAGACAGGCCCTGGAGAACAGGGAGACTTGTTATGCTGATGGGCGGGATGTAAATTGCCAACTGCCTCACTGGAGGAGTGTATTGTGTTCCCTAAAACAAGTAAACAACAGAGCTACAGAGCCAAGGGCACCTCCAGTCTAGGGAATATACCTTGGGAAAACTGAAAATCAATAAGAGAGAGCCAACCCCAAATTTAGGGCTGCACTGCTTACAAGAACCTCAACTTGGTTTCACCTTAAATATCCCAGGAAATATAAAAATGGTTCAAACAATTGTGGTACTTATGTACGATGGAATATCGCTCAGCCATAAAATCAATGTCATAAGACCAGGAGAAGCAAAGTGAGTGGCTTCAGGTACGATGATTCTAAGTGAAGTCACACAGAAAAAGAAACTTATCATAAGATATCACTTATGAAGATCCCGTAAACATGGCTACACATGAACTGAGTTAAGAAAGAGAACAGAGTCTCACATTTAGAAAACACTGTTATGCCTGCTTAAGGGGGGAGGAGAGGTGGGGTGATGCATAAAACCAGAGTTTGATATAAGCACAGGTACAATTTCTATAACCAACTGTGGAATAGACAAGACCTACACCTTCCTTAGAGAAAGGGACTCAATACCACATATTTCCCGCAGAGGAATATATCTGACTAGAAACAATCCTAAAATCTATGTATTACTATGTCTCCGTAAGGGAATTAAGTGTGTAGAATGGCATAAACATGGCAGCGAGAATCATCTCAAACCCACTATAAAAAGGAATTTCAAAAACAAAACCAAAAATCAGGGAAACTCTTTACAATTCCTTCAGTGTCTCTGATGAAACCTGGAATGACCCTATCTACAATGACTACTGGATGTGGCATAAGGCTGGACACCTGGGACTGAGAGGAATGGTGAGATTGGGTGAGCAAATGCAGACCCTTTAAAGCAGAAATGCATGGCCCCCATTCCTTGAGTCCCAACTCTCCATGTTGAAGGGAATATTACTACAGCTATAACATGTACGGGAAACCTAGAGAATGGACACACAGTGAATACAAAAGGTTTCTAAATCTCAACGAGTAGTCCCTCTCCTGGTGCTCCGGTTTGACTTTCCAACTGCTTTACTATCAATCTCCCAACTTTGAGAGACAACACCTTTAACCTCCTGGTTCGCACAGGTTGCCAATTTGGCAGAGGATGGAAGGGAAGAGGGAGAACCAATGAGAGAGTAGCTGTTAGGCATTTGGACGGGCACATGTCACTCTAATTTCCCGGCAGGAAGAAGAATTAACCAAAGTCTCAGAAACCCACCGGGAACAAGTATAGATCCAAAACCAAAATTTTGAACTTGCGTACAGCTCACAAAAGACGAGTTGAAAAATGGAGCTCACCGGCATAGCAATTCACAATTTGGCAGAGTAATAAAGGACAACTATCGTCCAAAAATCTGTTGAGGGAAGGCAACGAGGCGGACTTGAAAGCGAGGCAGAATAGCAGGAAACAGATTTCAAGAGGTACGTTGGAAGAGCCTTTAAAGCACAGGAAGAGTGGCACAACTTCGACAATGACGCACTGGGCCAATAAGGGCGTATGCGTTTTCTCCTGAATATATTCCTGAATATATTCAGGAGGAAACGCATATGCCCTTTTTGGCCAAGCAAGCAAGCGGGCAATGCAAATCTGCACTACAAAGAAATATCACTTCCCACCGGTCAAAAGGGACATCCAAAAATATGTAAAAACCAGAAAGGCAAGAGAGGCCCTGGAGAAAAGGAAGCCTTCTTATGCTGATGGGCGGGATGTAAATTGCCAACTGCCTCACTGGAGGAGTGTATTGTGTTCCCTAATACAAGTAAACAACAGAGCTGCAGAGCCAAGGGCACTTCCAGTCTAGGGAATATACCTTGGAAAAACTGAAAATCAAAAAGACAGAGCCACCCCCAAATTTAGGGCTGCACTGCTTACAAGAACCTCAACTTGGGTACACCTTAAATATCCCAGGAAATATAAATATGCTTCAAAAAATTGTGGTACTTATGTACGATGGAATATCCCTCAGCCATGAAATCAATGTCATAAGAACAGGAGCAGCAAAGTGAGTAGATTCATGTACGATGATTCTAAGTGAAGTCACACAGGAAAAGAAACTTATCATAAGATATCATTTATGAAGATCCTGTAAACATGGCTACACATGAAATGAGTTAAGAAAGAGAACAGAGTCTCACATTTAGAAAACACTGTTATGCCTGCTTAAGGGGGGAGGAGAGGTGGGGTGATGCATAAAACCAGAGTTTGATATTAGTACAGGTACCATTTGTAAAACCAACTGTGGAATAGACAAGACCTACACCTTCCTCAGTGAAAGGGACTCAAAACCCCATATTTCCCGCAGAGGAATAGATCTGACTAGTAACAATCCTAAAACATGTATTGATATGTCTCCGTAAGGGGATCAAGTGTGTAGCCTGGCATAAACATGGCAGCGAGAATCAGCTCAAACCCACTATAAAAAGGAATTTCAAAAACAAAACCAAAAAACAGGGAAATTCTTTACAATTCCTTCAGGGTCTCTGATGAAACCTGGAATGACGCTATCTACAATGACAGCTGGATGTGGCATAAGTCTGGACACTTGGGACTGACAGGATTGGTGAGATTGGGAGAGCAAATGCAGACCCTATAAAGCAAAAATGCATGGCCCCCATTCCATGGGTCCCAACTCTCCATGTTGAAGGGAATATTACTACAGCTATAACATGTACGGGAAACCTAGAGAATGGACACAATGTTAATTCAAAAGGTTTCTAAAACTCAACGAGTAGTCCCGCTCCTGGAGCTCTGGTTTGACTTTCCAACTGCTTTACTATCAATCTCCCAACTTGGAGAGACAACCCCTTTAACCTCCTGGTTCGCACAGGTTGCCAATTTGCAAGAGGATAAAGGGAAGAGGGAGAACCAATCAGAGAGTAGCTGTGAGGCATTTGGACGGGCACATGTCACTCTAATTTCCCAGCAGGAAGAAGAATTAACCAGAGTCTCAGCCACCCACCGGGAACCAGTATAGGTCCTGAACCAATATTTTGGACTTGCGTACAGCTCACAAAAAACGAATGGAAAAATGGAGCTCAGGGGCATAGCAATTCACAAACTGGCAGAGTAATATAGGACAACTATCGTCCAAAAATATGTTGAGGGAAGGCAACGAGGCGGACTTGAAAGCGAGGCAGAATAGCAGGTAACAGATTTCAAGAGGTACGTTGGATTTGCCTTTAAAGCACAGGAAGAGGGGCACAACTTCGACAATGACACACTTGGCCAAAAAGGGTGTATGCGTTTTCTCCTGACTATATTCAGGAGAAAACGCATACGCCCTTTTTGGCCAAGAAAGCAAGCGGGCAATGCAAATCTGCAGTACAAAGAAGTATCACTTCCCACCGGTCAAAAGGGACATACACAAAATGTGTAAAAACCAGAAAGGCAAGACAGGCCCTGAAGAACAGGGAGCCTTGTTATGCTGATGGGCGGGATGTAAATTGCCAACTGTCTCACTGGAGGAGTGTATTGTGTTCCCTAAAACAAGTAAACAACAGAGCTACAGAGCCAAGGGCACTTCCAGTCTAGGGAATATACCTTGGGAAAACTGAAAATCAATAAGACAGGGCCAACCCCAAATTTAGGGCTGCACTGCTTACAAGAACCTCAACTTGGTTACACCTTAAATATCCCAGGAAATATAAAAATGGTTCAAACAATTGTGGTACTTATGTACGATGGAATATCCCTCAGCCATGAAATCAATGTCATAAGACCAGGAGAAGCAAAGTGAGTAGCTTCAGGTACGATGATTCTAAGTGAAGTCACACAGAAAAAGAAACTTATCATAAGATATCACTTATGAAGATCCCGTAAACATGGCTACACATGAACTGAGTTATAAAGAGAACAGAGACTCACATTTAGAAAACACTGTTATGCCTGCTTAAGGGGGGAGGAGACGTGGGGTGATGCATAAAACCAGAGTTTGATATAAGCACAGGTACAATTTCTATAACCAAATGTGGAATAGACAAGACCTACACATTCCTAAGAGAAAGGGACACAATACCACATATTTCCCGCAGAGGAATAGATCTGACTAGAAACAATCCTAAAACCTATGTATTACTATGTCTCCGCAAGGGAATTAAGTGTGTAGACTGGCATAAACATGGCAGTGAGAATCAGCTCAAACCCACTATAAAAAGGAATTTCAAAAACAAAACGAAAAAACAGGGAAATTCTTTACAATTCCTTCAGGGTCTCTGATGAAACCTGGAATGACGCTATCTACAATGACAGCTGGATGTGGCATAAGGCTGGACACTTGGGACTGACAGGATTGGTGAGATTGGGTGAGCAAATGCAGACCCTTTAAAGCAAAAATGCATGGCCCCCATTCCATGGGTCCCAACTCTCCATGTTGAAGGGAATATTACTACAGCTATAACATGTACGGGAAACCTAGAGAATGGACACAATGTTAATTCAAAAGGTTTCTAAAACTCAACGAGTAGTCCCCCTCCTGGTGCTCTGGTTTGACTTTCCAACTGCTTTACTATCAATCTCCCAACTTGGAGAGACAACCCCTTTAACCTCCTGGTTCGCACAGGTTGCCAATTTGCAAGAGGATAAAGGGAAGAGGGAGAACCAATGAGAGAGTAGCTGTGAGGCATTTGGACGGGCACATGTCACTCTAATTTCCCCGCAGGAAGAAGAATTAATCAGAGTCTCAGCCACCCACCGGGAACCAGTATAGGTCCTGAACCAATATTTTGGACTTGCGTACAGCTCACAAAAAACGAGTGGAGAAATGGATCTCAGGGGCATAGCAATTCACGAACTGGCAGAGTAATATAGGACAACTATCGTCCAAAAATCTGTTGAGGGAAGGCAACGAGGCGGACTTGAAAGCGAGGCAGAATAGCAGGAAACAGATTTCAAGAGGTACGTTGGATTTGCCTTTAAAGCACAGGAAGAGGGGCACAACTTCGACAATGACACACTTGGCCAAAAAGGGTGTATGCGTTTTCTCCTGAATATATTCAGAAGAAAACGCATACGCCCTTTTTGGCCAAGCAAGCAAGCGGGCAATGCAAATCTGCACTACAAAGAAGTATCACTTCCCACCGGTCAAAATGGACATCCACAAAATGTGTAAAAACCAGAAAGGCAAGACAGGCCCTGGAGAACAGGGAGACTTGTTATGCTGATGGGCGGGATGTAAATTGCCAACTGCCTCACTGGAGGAGTGTATTGTGTTCCCTAAAACAAGTAAACAACAGAGCTACAGAGCCAAGGGCACTTCCAGTCTAGGGAATATACCTTGGGAAAACTGAAAATCAATAAGAGAGAGCCAACCCCAAAATTAGGGCTGCACTGCTTACAAGAACCTCAACTTGGTTTCATCTTAAATATCCCAGGAAATATAAAAATGGTTCAAACAATTGTGGTACTTATGTACGATGGAATATTCCTCAGCCATAAAATCAATGTCATAAGACCAGGAGAAGCAAAGTGAGTGGCTTCAGGTACGCTGATTCTAAGTGAAGTCACACAGAAAAAGAAACTTATCATAAGATATCACTTATGAAGATCCCGTAAACATGGCTACACAGGAACTGAGTTAAGAAAGAGAACAGAGTCTCACATTTAGAAAACACTGTTATGCCTGCTTAAGGGGGGAGGAGAGGTGGGGTGATGCATAAAACCAGAGTTTGATATAAGCACAGGTACAATTTCTATAACCAACTGTGGAATAGACAAGACCTTCACATTCCTAAGAGAAAGGGACTCAATACCACATATTTCCCGCAGAGGAATAGATCTGACTAGAAACAATCCTAAAACCTATGTATTACTATGTCTCCGTAAGGGAATTAAGTGTGTAGACTGACATAAACATGGCAGCGAGAATCAGCTCAAACCCACTATAAAAAGGAATTTCAAAAACAAAACCAAAAAACAGGGAAATTCTTTACAATTCCTTCAGGGTCTCTGATGAAACCTGGAATGACCCTATCTACAATGACAGCTGGATGTGGCATAAGGCTGGACACTTGGGACTGAGAGGAATGGTGAGATTGGGTGAGCAAATGCAGGCTCTTTAAAGCAAAAATGCATGGCCCCCATTCCATGAGTCCCAACTCTCCATGTTGAAGGGAATATTACTACAGCTATAACATGTACGGGAAACCTAGAGAATGGACACACAGTGAATACAAACGGTTTCTAAAACTCAACGAGTAGTCCCTCTCCTGGTGCTCCGGTTTGACTTTCCAACTACTTTACTATCAATCTCCCAACTTTGAGAGACAACACCTTTAACCTCCTGGTTCACACAGGTTGCCAATTTGGCAGAGGATGGAAGGGAAGAGGGAGAACCAATGAGAGAGTAGCTGTAAGGCATTTGGATGGGGACATGTCACTCTAATTTCCCGGCAGGAAGAAGAATTAACCAAAGTCTCAGAAACCCACCGGGAACCAGTATAGATCCTGAACCAAAATTTTGGACTTGCGTAGAGCTCACAAAAGACGAGTTGAAAAATGGAGCTCACCGGCACAGCAATTCACAAACTGGCAGAATAATAAAGGACAACTATCGTCCAAAAATCTGTTGAGGGAAGGCAACGAGGCGGACTTGAAAGCGAGGCAGAATAGCAGGAAACAGATTTCAAGATGTACGTTGGCATCGCCTTTAAAGCATAGGAAGAGGGGCACAACTTCGACAATAACGCACTTGGCCAAAATGGGCATTAGTGTTTTCTCCTGAATATATTCAGGACAAAACGCATACGCCCTTTTTGGACAAGCAAGCAAGCGGGAAATGTAAATCTGCACTACAAAGATGTATCACTTCCCACCGGTCAAAAGGGACATCCACAAAATGTGTAAAAACCAGAAAGTCAAGACAGGCCCTGGAGAACAGGGAGCCTTGTTATGCTGATGGGCGGGATGTAAATTGCCAACTCCCTCACTGGAGGAGTGTATTGTGTTCCCTAAAACAAGTAAACAACAGAGCTACAGAGCCAAGGGCACATCCAGTCTAGGAAATATACCATGGGAAAACTGAAAATCAATAAGACAGAGCCACCCCCAAATTTAGTGCTGCACTGCTTACAAGAACCTCAACTTGGGTACACCTTATATATCCCAGGAAATATAAAAATGGTTCAAAAAATTGTGGTAATTATGTACGATGGAATATCCCTCAGCCATGAAATCAATGTCATAAGACCAGGAGCAGCAAAGTGAGTGGATTCAGGTACGATGATTCTAAGTGAAGTCACACAGGAAAAGAAACTTATCATAAGATATCACTTATGAAGATACTGTAAACATGGCTACAGATGAAATGAGTTAAGAAATAGAACAGTGTCTCACATTTAGAAAACACTGTTATGCCTGCTTAAGGGGGGAGGAGAGGTGGGTTGATGCATAAAACCAGAGTTTGATATAAGCACAGGTACCGTTTGTAAAACCAACTGTGGAAGAGTCAAGACCTACACCTTCCTCAATGAAAGGGACTCAAAACGCCATATTTCCCGCAGAGGAATAGATCTGACTAGTAACAATCCTAAATCTTCTGTACTGATTTGGCTCCGTAAGGGAATCAAGTGTGTAGACTGGCATAAACTTGGGAGCGAGAATCAGCTCAAATCCACTATAAAAAGGAATTTCAAAAACAAAACCAAAAAACAGGGAAATTCTTTACAATTCCTTCAGGGTCTCTGTTGAAACCTGGAATGACCCTATCTACAATGACAGCTGGATGTGGCATAAGGCTGGACACTTGGGACTGAGAGGAATAGTGAGATTGGGTGAGCAAATGCAGACCCTTTAAAGCAAAAACGCATGGCCCCCATTCCATGGGTCCCAACTCTCCATGTTGAAGGGAATATTACTACAGCTATAACATATACGGGAAACCTAGAGAATGGACACAATGTTAATACAAAAGGTTTCAAAACTCAACGAGTAGTCCCCCTCCTGGTGCTCTGCTTTGACTTTCCAACTGCTTTACTATCAATCTCCCAACTTGGAGAGACAACCCCTTAAACCTCCTGGTTCGCACAGGTTGCCAATTTTCAAGAGGATGGAAGGAAAGAGGGAGAACCAATGAGAGAGTAGCTGTGTGGCATTTGGACGGGCACATGTCACTCTAACTTCCCGGCAGGAAGAAGAATTAACCAGAGTCTCAGCCACCCACCGGGAACCAGTATAGGTCCTGAACCAAAATTTTGGACTTGCGTACAGCTCACAAAAAACGATTTGAAAAATGGAGCTCAGGGGCAGAGCAATTCACAAACGGGCAGTGTAATAAAGGACAACTATCGTCCAAAAATCTGTTGAGGGTAGGCAACGAGGCGGACTTGAAAGCGAGGCAGAATAGCAGGAAACAGATTTCAAGAGGTACGTTGGAATCACCTTTAAAGCACAGGAAGAGGGGAACTACTTCGACAATGACGCGCTTGGCCAAAAAGGGCGTATGTGTTTTCTCCTGAATATATTCAGGAGAAAAGGCATACGCTGTTTTTGGCCAAGCAAGCAAGCGGGCAATGCAAATCTGCCCTACAAAGAAGTATCACTTCCCACTGGTCAAAAGGGACATCCAAAAAATGTGTAAAAACCAGAAAGGTAAGACAGGCCGTGGAGAACAGGGAGCCTTGTTATGCTGATGGGCGGGATGTAAATTGCCAACTGCCTCCCTTGAGGAGTGCATTGTGTTACCTAAAACAAGTAAACAACAGAGCTATAGAGCCAAGGGCACTTCCAGTCTAGCGAATATACCTTGGGAAAACTGAAAATCAAAAAGACAGAGCCACTCCCAAATTTAAGGCTGCACTGCCTACAAGAACCTCAAATTGGGTACACCTTAAATATTCCAGGAAACATAAAGATGGTTCAAAAAACTGTGGTACTTACGTACGATGGAATATCCCTCAGCCATGAAATCAATGTCATAAGACCAGGAGCAGCAAAGTGAGTGGATTTAGGTTCGATGATTGTATGTGAAATAAGTCAAACAGAAAAAAAAAATCATAAGATACCACTTTGAAGATCCTGTAAACATGGCTACACATGAACTGAGTTAGGAAAGAGAACAGGGTCTCACATTTAGAAAATACTATTATGCTTGCTTAAGGGGAACGGAGAGGTGGGGTGATGCATAAAACCAGAGTTTGACATAAGCACAGGTACCATTTCTAAAACCAACTTTGGAATAGACAAGACCTACACCTTCCTCAGTGAAAGGGACTAAAAACCCCATATTTCCCGCAGAGGAATAGATCTGGCTAGTAAGAATCTTAAAACCTATGTATTGATATGTCTCTGTAAGGGAATCAAGTGTGTCTACACTGGCTTAAACATGGCAGCGAGAATCAGCTCAAACCCACTATAAAAAGGAATTTCAAAAACAAAACCAAAAAACAGGGAAATTCTTCACAATTCCTTCAGTGTCTCTGATGAAACATGCAATGACCCTATCTACAATGACAACTGGATGTGGTATAAGGCTGGACACTTGGGACTGAGAGGATTGGTGAGATTGGGTGAGCAAATGCAGACCCTTTAAAGCAAAAATGCATGGCCCCCATTCCATGGGTCCCAACTCTCCAGGTTGAAGGGAATACTTCTACAGCTATAACATGTATGGGGAACCTAGAGAATGGACACACTGTGAATACAAAAGGTTTCTAAAACTCAACGAATAGTCCCTCTCCTGGTGCTCCGGTTTGACTTTCCAACTGCTTTACTATCAATCTCCCAAATTGGAGAGACAGACCCTTTAAGCTCCTGGTTCGCACAGGTTGCCAATTTTGCAGAGGATGGAAGGGAAGAGGGAGAACCAATGAAAGAGTAGCTGTTAGGCATTTGGACGGGAACATGCCACTCTAATTTCCCAGCAGGAAGAAGTATTAACCAAAGTCTAAGCCACCCACCGGAAACCAGTATAGGTCCTTAACCAAAATTTTGGACCTGCGTACACCTCAGAAAAAACGAGTTGAAAAACGGAGCTCAGGGGCACAGCAATTCTCAAACTGGCAGACTAATAAAGGACAACTATCGTCCGAAAATCTGTTGAGGGAAGGCAACGAGGCGGATTTGAAAACGAGGCAGAATAGCAGGAAACAGATTTCAAGAGGTACGTTGGAATCGCCTTTAAAGCACAGGAAGAGGGGCACAACTTCGACAATGACGCACTTGGCCAAAATGGGCATATGCGTTTTCTCCTGAATATATTCAGGAGAAAACGCATACGCCCTTTTTGGCCAAGCAAGCAAGCGGGCAATGCAAATCTGCACTACAAAGAAGTATCACTTCCCACCGGTCAAAAGGGACATTCACAAATGTGTAAAAACCAGAAAGGCAAGACAGGCCCTGGAGAACATGAAGCCTTGTTATGCTGATGGGCGGGATGTAAATTGCCAACAGCCTCACTGGAGGAGTGCACTGCGTTCCCTAAAACAAGTAAACAACAGTGCTACAGAGCCAAGGGTACTTCTAGTCTAGGGAATATACCTTGGGAAAACTGAAAATCAAAAAGAGAGAGCCACCCCCAAATTTAGGGCTGCACTGCTTACAAGAACCTCAACTTGGGTACACCTTAAATATCCCAGGAAATATAAAAATGGTTCAAAAAACTGTGGTATTTATGTACGATGGAATATCCCTCAGCCATGAAATCAATGTCATAAGACCAGGAGCAGCAAAGTGAGTGGATTCAGTTCCGATGATTCTAAGTGAAATAAGTCACACAGAAAAAGAAACTTATCATAAGATATCACTTATGAAGATCCTGTAAACACGGCTACACATGAACTGAGTTAGGAAAGAGAACAGAGTCTCACATTTAGAAAACTCTCTTATGCCTGCTTAAGGGGGAAGGAGAGGTGGGGTGATGCATAAAACCAGAGTTTGACATAAGCTCAGTTACCATTTCTAAAACCAACTGTGGAATAGACAAGACCTTCACCTTCCTCAGTGAAAGGGACTCAAAACCCCATATTTCCCGCAGAGGAATAGATCTGACTAGTAAGAAACTTAAAACCTCTGTATTGATATGTCTCTGTAAGGGAATCAAGTGTGTCTAGACTGGCATAAACATAGCAGCGAGAATCAGCTCAAACCCACTATAAAAAGGAATTTCAAAAACAAAACCAAAAAACAGGGAAATTCTTTACAATCCCTTCAGGGTCTCTGATGAAACCTGGAATGACCATATCTACAATGACAGCTGGATGTGGCATAAGGCTGGACACCTGGGACTGAGAGGATTGGTGAGATTGGGTGAGCAAATGAAGACCCTTTAAAGCAAAAATGCATGGCCCCCATTCCATGGGTCCCAACTCTCCATGTTAAAGGGAATATTACAACAGCTATAACATGTATGGGAAAGCTAGAGAATGGACACACTGTGAATACAAAAGGTTTCTAAAATTCAACGAGTAGTCCCTCTCCTGGTGCTCCGCTTTGACTTTCCAACTGCCTCTCTGGAGGAGTGCACTGCATTCCCTAAAACATGTAAACAACAGAGCTACAGAGCCAAGGGCACTTCCAGTCTAGGGAATATACCTTGGGAAAACTGAAATTCAATAAGACAGAGCCACCCCCAAATTTAGGGCTGCACTGCTTACAAGAACCTCAACTTGTGTACACCTTAAATATCCCAGGAAATATAAAAATGGTTCAAAAAACTGTGGTACTTATGTACGATGGATTATCCCTCAGCCATGAATTCAATGTCATAAGACCAGGAGCACCAAAGTGAGTGGTTTCAGGTACGAAGATTCTAAGTGAAATAAGTCACTCAGAAAAACAAACTTATCATAAGATATCGCTTATGAAGATCCTGTAAACATGGCTACACATGAACTGAGTTAGGAAAGAGTACAGAGACTCACATTTAGAAAACACTGTTATGCCTCCTTAAGGGGGAAGGAGAGGCCGGGTGATGCATAAAACCAAAGTTTGACATAAGCACAGGTACCATGTCTAAAACCAACTTTGGAATAGACACGAGCTGCACCTTCCTCAGTGAAAGGGACTCAGAACCCCATATTTCCCACAGAGGAATATATCTGACTAGTAAGAAACTTAAAACCTATGTATTGATATGTCTCTGTAAGGGAATCAAGTGTGTCTAGACTGGCATAAACATGGCAGCGAGAATCAGCTCAAACCCACTATAAAAAGGAATTTCAAAAACAAAACCAAAAAACAGGGAAATTCTTCACAATTCCTTCAGGGTCTCTGATGAAACATGGAATGACCCTATCTACAAAGACAGCTGGATGTGGCATAAGGCTGGAAACTTGGGACTGAGAGGATTGGTGAGATTGGGTGAGCAAATGCAGAGCCTTTAAAGCAAAAATGCATGTCCCCCATTCCATGTGTCCCAACTCTCCAGGTTGAAGGGAATATTACTACAGCTATAACATGGATGGGAAACCTAGAGAATGGACACACTGTGAATACAAAAGGTTTCTAAAACTCAACGTATAGTCCCACTCCTGGTTCTCCAGTTTGACTTTCCAACTGCTTTACTATCAATCTCCCAACTTGGAGAGACAGTCCCTTTAACCTCCTGGTTCGCACAGGTTGCCAATTTGGCAGAGGATGGAAGGGAAGAGGGAGAACCAATGAGAGAGTAGCTGTTAGGCATTTGGACGGGCACATGTCACTCTAATTTTCCGTGAGGAAGAAGAATTAACCAAAGTCTCAGCCACCCACCGGGAACCAGTATAGGTCCTGAACCAAAATTTTGGACTTGCGTTCAGCTCACAAAAAACGAGTTGAAAAACGGAGCTCAGGGGTACAGCAATTCACAAACTGGCAGAGTAATAAAGGACAACTATCGTCCGAAAATCTGATAAGGGAAGGCAACGAGGCGGACTTTAAAGCGAGGCAGAATAGCAGGAAACAGATTTCAAGAGGTACATTGGAATCGCCTTTAAAGCACCGGAAAGGGGGGCACAATTTCGACAATGACACACTTGGCCAAAAAGGGCGTATGTGTTTTCTCCTGATTATATTCAGGAGAAAACGCATACGCCCTTTTTGGCCAAGAAAGCAAGCGGGCAATGCAAATCTGCACTACAAAGAAGTATCACTTCCCACCGCTCTAAAGGGACATTCACAAATGTGTAAAAACCAGAAAGGCAAGACAGTCCCTGGAGAACATGGAGCCTTGTTATGCTGATGGGCGGGATGTAAATTGCCAACTGCCTCACTGGAGGAGTGCATTGCTTTCCCTAAAACAGGTAAACAACAGAGCTACAGAGCCAAGGGCACTTCCAGTCTAGGGAATATACCTAGGGAAAACTGAAAATCAATAAGACAGAGCCACCCCCAAATTTAGGGCTGCACTGCTTACAAGAACCTCAACTTGGGTACACCTTAAATATCCCAGGAAATAAAAAAATGGTTCAAAAAACTGTGGTATTTATGTACGATGGAATATCCCTCAGCCATGAAATCAATGTCATAAGAACAGGAAGAGCAGAGTGAGTGGATTCAGGTCCGATGATTCTAAGTGAAATAAGTCACACAGAAAAAGAAACTTATCATAAGATATCACTTATGAAGGTCCTGTAAACATGGCTACACATGAACTGAGTTAGGAAAGAGAACAGAGTCTCACATTTAGAAAACACTCTTATGCCTGCTTAAGGGGGAAGGAGAGGTGGGGTGATGCATAAAACCAGAGTTTGACATAAGCTCAGTTACCATTTCTAAAACCAACTGTGGAATAGACAATACCTACACCTTCCTCAGTGAAAGGGACTCAAAACACCATATTTCCCGCAGAGGAATAGATCTGACTAGTAAGAAACTTGAAACCTATGTATTGATATGTCTCTGTAAGGGAATCAAGTGTGTCTAGACTGGCATAAACATGGCAGCGAGAATCAGCTCAAACCCACTATAAAAAGGAATTTCAAAAACAAAACCAAAAAACAGGGAAATTCTTTACAATTCCTTCAGGGTCTCTGATGAAACCTGGAATGACCCTATCTACAATGACAGCTGGATGCGGTATAAGGCCGGACACTTGGGACTTAGAGGATTGGTGAGATTGGGTGAGCAAATGCAGACCCTTTAAAGCAAAAATGCATGACCCCCATTCCATGGGTCCCAACTCTCCATGTTGAAGTGAATATTTCTACAGCTATAACATATACGGGAAACCTAGAGAATGGACACACTGTGAATACAAACGGTTTCTAAAACTCAACGAGTAGTCCCTCTCCTGGTGCTCCGGTTTGACTTTCCAACTGCTTTACTATCAATCTCCCAACTTTGAGAGACAACACCTTTAACCTCCTGGTTCACACAGGTTGGCAATTTGGCAGAGGATGGAAGGGAAGAGAGAGAACCAATGAGAGAGTAGCTGTTAGGCATTTGGACGGGCACAGGTCACTCTAATTTCCCAGCAGGAAAAAGAATTAACCAAAGTCTCAGCCACCCACCGGTAACCAGTATAGGTCCTGAACCAAAATTTTGGACTTGCGTACAGCTCACAAAAAACGGGTTGAAAAATGGAGCTCAGGGGCACAGCAATTCACAATCTGGCAGAGTAATAAAGGACAACTATCGTCCAGAAATCTGTTGAGGGTAGGCAACGAGGCGGACTTGAAAGCGAGGCAGAATAGCAGGAAACAGATTTCAAGAGGTACGTTGGAATCGCCTTTAAAGCACAGGAAGAGGGGCACTACTTCGACAATGACGCGCTTGGCCAAAAAGGGCGTATGCCTTTTCTCCTGAATATATTCAGGAGAAAACGCATACGCCCTTTTTGGCCAAGCAAGCAAGCGGGCAATGCAAATCTGTCCTACAAAGAAGTATCACTTCTCACTGGTCAAAAGGGACATCCAAAAAATGTGTAAAAACCAGAAAGGTAAGACAGGCCGTGGAGAACAGGGAGCCTTGTTATGCTGATGGGCAGGATGTAAATTGCCACCTGCCTCACTTGAGGAGTGCATTGTGTTACCTAAAACAAGTAAACAACAGAGCTACAGAGCCAAGGGCACTTCCAGTCTAGCGAATATACCTTGGGAAAACTGAAAATCAAAAAGACAGAGCCACCCCCAAATTTAGGGCTGCACTGCCTACAAGAACCTCAACTTGGGTACACCTTAAATATCCCAGGAAATATAAAATTGGTTCAAAGAACTGTGGTACTTACGTACGATGGCATATCCCCCAGCCATGAAATCAATGTCATAAGACCAGGAGCAGCAAAGTGAGTGGATTCAGGTTCGATGATTGTATGTGAAATAAGTCACACAGAAAAAAGAAACTTATCATAAGATACCACTTTGAAGATCCTGTAAACATGGCTACACATGAACTGAGTTAGGAAAGAGAACAGAGTCTCACATTTAGAAAACACGATTATGCTTGCTTAAGGGGAACGGAGAGGTGGGGAGATGCATAAAACCAGAGTTCGAAATAAGCACAGGTACCATTTCTAAAACCAACTTTGGAATAGACAAGACCTACACCTTCCTCAGTGAAAGGGACTCAAAACCCCATATTTCCCGCAGAGGAATAGATCTGACTAGTAAGAATATTAAAACCTATGTATTGATATGTCTCTGTAAGGGAATCAAGTTTGTCTACACTGGCATAAACAAGGCAGCGAGAATCAGCTCAAACCAACTATAAAAAGGAATTTCAAAATCAAAACCAAAAAACAGGGAAATTCTTTACAATTCCTTCAGGGTCTCTGATGAAACATGGAATGACCCTATCTACAATGACAGCTGGATGTGGTATAAGGCTGGACACTTGGGACTGAGAGGATTGGTGAGATTGGGTGAGCAAATGCAGACCCTTTAAAGCAAAAATGCCTGGCCCCCATTCCATGGGTCCCAACTCTCCATGTTGAAGGGAATATTATTACAGCTATAACATGTACGGGAAACCTAGGGAATGGATACAGTGTGAATACAAAAGGATTCTAAAACTCAACGAATAGTCCCTCTCCTGGTGCTCCCATTTGACTTTCCAACTGCTTTACTATCAGTCTCCCAAATTGGAGAGACAGCCCCTTTAAGCTCCTGGTTCGCACAGGTTGCCAATTTTGCAGAGGATGGAAGGGAAGAGGGAGAACCAATGAGAGAGTAGCTGTTAGGCATTTGGACGGGCACATGTCACTCTGATTTCCCGGCAGGAAGAAGAATTAACCAGAGTCTCAGCCACCCACTGGGAACCAGTAAAGGTACTGAACCAAAATTTTGGACTTGCGTACAGCTCACAAAAAATGAGTTAAATAATGGAGCTCAGGGGCACAGCAATTCACAAACTGGCAGAGTAATAAAGGACAACTATCGTCCAAAAATCTGTTGAGAGAAGGCAACGAGGCGGAGTTGAAAGCGAGGCAGAATAGCAGGAAACAGATGTCAAGAGGTACGTTGGAATCGCCTTTAAAGCACAGGAAGAGGGGCACAACTTCGACAATGGCGCACTTGGCCAAAAAGGGCGTATGCGTTTTCTCCTGAATATATTCAGGAGAAAACGCATACGCCCTTTTTGGCCAAGCAAGCAAGCGGGCAATGCAAATCTGCACTACAAAGAAGTATCACTTCCCACCGGTCAAAAGGGACATCCACAAATGTGTAAAAACCAGAAAGGCAAGACAGGCCCTGGAGAACAGGGAGCCTTGTTATGCTGATGGGCGGGATGTAAATTGCCAACTGCCTCACTGGCGGAGTGCATTGCGTTCCCTAAAACAAGGAAACAACAGAGCTACAGAGCCAAGGGCACTTCCAGTCTAGGAAATATACCTTGGGAAAACTGAAAATCAATAAGACAGAGCCACCCCCAAATTTAGGCCTGCACTGCTTACAAGAACCTCAAATTGGGTACACCTTAAATATCCCAGGAAATATAAAAATGGTTCAAAAAACTGTGGTATTTATGTACGATGGAATATCCCTCAGCCATGAAATCAATGTCATAAGACCAGGAGCAGCAAAGTGTGTGGATTCAGGTACGATGATTCTAAGTGAAGTAAGTCACACAGAAAAAGAAAGTTATCATAAGAAATCCTTTATGAAGATCCTGTAAACATGGCTACACATGAACTGAGTTAGGAAAGAGAAGAGTGTCTCACATTTAGAAAACACTCTTATGCCTGCTTAAGGGGAAAGGAGAGGTGGGGTGATGCATAAAACCAGAGTTTGATATAAGTACAGGTACCATTTCTAAAACCAACTGGGGAATAGACAAGACCTACACCTTCCTCAGTGAAAGGGACTCAAAACCCCATATTTCCCGCAGAGGAATAGATCTGACTAGTAAGAATCTTAAAACCTCTGTATTGATATGTCTCCGTCAGTGAATCAAGTGTGTCTAGCCTGGCATAAACATGACAGCGAGAATGAGCTCAAACCCACTGTAAAAGGGAATTTCAAAACCAAACCAAAAAACAGGGAAATTCTTTACATTTCCTTCAGGGTCTCTGATGAATCCTGGAATGACCCTATCTACAATGACAGCTGGATGTGGTATAAGGCTGGACACTTGGGACCTAGAGGATTGGTGAGATTGGGTGAGCAAATGCAGACCGTTTAAAGCAAAAATGCATGGCCCCCATTCCATGGGTCCCAACTCTTCATGTAGAAGGGAATATTTCTACAGCTATAACATGTATGGGAAACGTAGAGAATGGACACACTGTGAATACAAAAGGTTTCTAAAACTCAACGAATAGTCCCTCCCCTGGTGCTCACATTTGACTTTCGAACTGCTTTACTATCAATCTCCCAAAATGGAGAGACAGCCACTTTAAGCTCCTGGTTCACACACGTTGCCAATTTGGCAGATGATTGAATGAAGTGGGAGAACCAGTGAGAGAGTAGCTGTTAGACATTTGGACGGGCACATGTCACTCTAATTTCCCGGCCGGAAGAAGTATTAACCAACGTCTCAGCCACCCACCGGGAACCAGTATAGGTCCTGAACCAAAATTTCGGACTTGCGTACAGCTCACAAAAAACGATTTGAAAAATGGAGCTCAGGGGCAGAGCAATTCACAAACGGGCAGAGTAATAAAGGACAACTATCGTCCAAAAATCTGTTGAGGGTAGGCAACGAGGCGGACTTGAAAGCGAGGCAGAATAGCAGGAAACAGATTTCAAGAGGTACGTTGGAATCACCTTTAAAGCACAGGAAGAGTGGCACTACTTCGACAATGACGCGCTTGGCCAAAAAGGGCGTATGTGTTTTCTCCTGAATATATTCAGGAGAAAAGGCATACGCCGTTTTTGGCCAAGCAAGCAAGCGGGCAATGCAAATCTGCCCTACAAAGAAGTATCACTTCCCACTGGTCAAAAGGGACATCCAAAAAATGTGTAAAAACCAGAAAGGTAAGACAGGCCGTGGAGAACAGGGAGCCTTGTTATGCTGATGGGCGGGATGTAAATTGCCAACTGCCTCACTTGAGGAGTGCATTGTGTTACCTAAAACAAGTAAACAACAGAGCTATAGAGCCAAGGGCACTTCCAGTCTAGCGAATATACCTTTGGAAAACTGAAAATCAAAAAGACAGAGCCACTCCCAAATTTAAGGCTGCACTGCCTACAAGAACTTCAAATTGGGTACACCTTAAATATCCCAGGAAACATAAAAATGGTTCTAAAAACTGTGGTATTTATGTACGATGGAATATCCCTCAGCCATGAAATCAATGTCATAAGACCAGGAGCAGCAAAGTGAGTGGATTCAGTTCCGATGATTCTAAGTGAAATAAGTCACACAGAAAAAGAAACTTATCATAAGATATCACTTATGAAGATCCTGTAAACACGGCTACACATGAACTGAGTTAGGAAAGAGAACAGAGTCTCACATTTAGAAAACACTCTTATGCCTGCTTAAGGGGGAAGGAGAGGTGGGGTGATGCATAAAACCAGAGTTTGACATAAGCTCAATTACCATTTCTAAAACCAACTGTGGAATAGACAAGACCTTCACCTACCTCAGTGAAAGGGACTCAAAACCCCATATTTCCCGCAGAGGAATAGATCTGACTAGTAAGAAACTTAAAACCTCTGTATTGATATGTCTCTGTAAGGGAATCAAGTGTGTCTAGACTGGCATAAACATGGCAGCGAGAATCAGCTCAAACCCACTATAAAAAGGAATTTCAAAAACAAAACCAAAAAACAGGGAAATTCTTTACAATCCCTTCAGGGTCTCTGATGAAACCTGGAATGACCCTATCTACAATGACAGCTGGATGTGGCATAAGGCTGGACACCTGGGACTGAGAGGATTGGTGAGATTGGGTGAGCAAATGAAGACCCTTTAAAGCAAAAATGCATGGCCCCCATTCCATGGGTCCCAACTCTCCATGTTGAAGGGAATATTTTTACAGATATAACTTGTACGGGAAACCTAGAGAATGGACACACTGTGAATACAAACGGTTTCTAAAACTCAACGAGTAGTCCCTCTCCTGGTGCTCCGGTTTGACTTTCCAACTTCATTACTATCAATCTCCCAACTTTGAGAGACAACACCTTTAACCTCCTGGTTCGCACAGGTTGGCAATTTGGCAGAGGATGGAAGGGAAGAGGGAGAACCAATGAGAGAGTAGCTGTTAGGCATTTGGACGGGCACATGTCACTCTAATTTCCTGGTGGGAAGAAGAATTAACCAAAGTCTCAAACACCCCCCGGGAACCAGTGTAGTTCCTGAACTAAAATTTTGGACTTGCGTACAGCTCACAAAATACGAGTTGAAAAATGGAGCTCAGGGGCACAGCAATTCACAAACTGGCAGAGTAATAAAGGACAACTATCATCCAAAAATCTGTTGAGGGAAGGCAACGAGGCGGACTTGAAAGCGAGGCAGAATAGCAGGAAACAGTTTTCAAGAGGTACGTTGGAATCGCCTTTAAAGCACAGGAAGAGGGGCACAACATCGAAAATGACGCACTTGGCCAAAAAGGGCGTATGCGGTTTCTCCTGAATATAATCAGGAGAAAACTCATACGCCCTTTTTGGCCAAGCAAGCAAGCGGGCATTGCAAATCTGCACTACAAAGAAGTATCACTTCCCAACGGTCAAAAGAGACATCCACAAAATGTGTAAAAACCAGAAAGGCAAGACAGGCCCTGGAGAACAGGGAACCTTTTTATGCTGATGGGCGGGATGTAAATTGCCAACTGCCTCTCTGGAGGAGTGCACTGCATTCCCTAAAACATGTAAACAACAGAGCTACAGAGCCAAGGGCACTTCCAGTCTAGGGAATATACCTTGGGAAAACTGAAATTCAATAAGACAGAGCCACCCCCAAATTTAGGGCTGCACTGCTTACAAGAACCTCAACTTGTGTACACCTTAAATATCCCAGGAAATATAAAAATGGTTCAAAAAACTGTGGTACTTATGTACGATGGAATATCCCTCAGCCATGAAATCAATGTCATAAGACCAGGAGCACCAAAGTGATTGGATTCAGGTACGAAGATTCTAAGTGAAATAAGTCACTCAGAAAAACAAACTTATCATAAGATATCACTTTTGAAGATCCTGTAAACATGGCTACACATGAACTGAGTTAGGAAAGAGTACAGAGACTCACATTTAGAAAACACTGTTATGCCTCCTTAAGGGGGAAGGAGAGGCCGGGTGATGCATAAAACCAAAGTTTGACATAAGCACAGGTACCATGTCTAAAACCAACTTTGGAATAGACAAGAGCTGCACCTTCCTCAGTGAAAGGGACTCAGAACCCCATATTTCCCACAGAGGAATATATCTGACTAGTAAGAAACTTAAAACCTATGTATTGATATGTCTCTGTAAGGGAATCAAGTGTGTCTAGACTGGCATAAACATGGCAGCGAGAATCAGCTCAAACCCACTATAAAAAGGAATTTCAAAAACAAAACCAAAAAAACAGGGAAATTCTTTACAATTCCTTCAGGGTCTCTGATGAAACCTGGAATGACCCTATCTACAATGACAGCTGGATGTGGTATAAGGCTGGACACTTGGGAATGAGAGGATTGGTGAGATTGGGTGAGCAAATGCAGAGCCTTTAAAGCAAAAATGCATGGCCCCCATTCCATGTGTCCCAACTCTCCAGGTTGAAGGGAATATTACTACAGCTATAACAAGTATGGGAAACCTAGAGAATGGACACATTGTGAATACAAAAGGTTTCTAAAACTCAATGAATAGTCCCTCTCCTGGTGCTCCGGTTTGACTTTCCAACTGCTTTACTATCAATCTCCCAAATTGGAGAGACAGCCCCTTTAAGCTCCTGGTTCGCACAGGTTGCCAATTTTGCAGAGGATGGAAGGGAAGACGGAGAACCAATGAGAGAGTAGCTGTTAGGCATTTGGACGGGCACATGTCACTCTAATTTCCCGGGAGGAAGAAGAATTAACCAAAGTCTCAGCCACCCACCGGGAACCAGTATAGGTCCTTAACCAAAATTTTGGACTTGCGTACACCTCACAAAAAACGAGTTGAAAAACGGAGCTCAGGGGCACAGCAATTCACAAACTGGCAGAGTAATAAAGGACAACTATCGTCCGAAAATCTGTTGAGGGAATGCAACGAGGCGGGCTTGAAAGCGAGGCAGAATAGCAGGAAACAGATTTCAAGAGGTACGTTGGAATCGCCTTTAAAGCACAGAAAGAGGGGCACAACTTCGACAATGACGCACTTGGCCAAAATGGGCATATGCGTTTTCACCTGAATATATTCAGGAGAAAACGCATATGCCCTTTTTGGCAAAGCAAGCAAGCGGGCAATGCAAATCTGCACTACAAAGAAGTATCACTTCCGACCGGACAAAAGGGACATACACAAATGTGTAAAAACCAGAAAGGCAAGACAGGCCCTGGAGAAAATGGAGCCTTGTTATGCTGATGGGCGGGATGTAAATTGCCAACAGCCTCACTGGAGGAGTGCACTGCGTTCCCTAAAACAAGTAAACAACAGAACTACAGAGCCAAGGGCACTTCCAGTCTAGGGAATATACCTTGGGAAAACTGAAAATCAATAAGACAGAGCCACCCCCAAATTTAGGGCTGCACTGCTTAGAAGAACCTCAACTTGGGTACACCTTAAATATCCCAGGAAATAAAAAAATGGTTCAAAAAACTGTGGTATTTATGTATGATGGAATATCCCTCAGCCATGAAATCAATGTCATAAGACCAGGAGCAGCAAAGTGAGTGGATTCAGGTCCGATGATTCTAAGTGAAATAAGTCACAAAGAAAAAGAAACTTATCATAAGATATCACTTATGAAGATCCTGTAAACATGGCTACACATGGATTGAGTTAGGAAAGCGAACAGAGTCTCACATTTAGAAAACACTATTATGCCTGCTTAAGGGGGAAGGAGAGGTGGGGTGATGCATAAAACCAGAGTTTGACATAAGCTCAGTTACCATTTCTAAAACCAACTGTGGAATAGACAAGACCTACACCTTCCTCAGTGAAAGGGTCTCAAAACCCGTATTTCCCGCAGAGGAATAGATCTGACTAGTAAGAAACTTAAAACCTCTGTATTGATATGTCTCTGTAAGGGAATCAAGTGTGTCTAGACTGGGATAAACACGGCAGCGAGAATCAGCTCAAACCCACTATAAAAAGGAATTTCAAAAACAAAATCAAAAAACAGGGAAATTCTTTACAATTCCTTCAGGGTCTCTGATGAAACCAGGAATGAACCTATCTACAATGACAGCTGGATGCAGTATAAGGCTGGACACTTGGGACTTAGAGGATTGGTGAGATTCGGTGAGCAAATGCAGACCCTTTAAAGCAAAAATGCATGGCCCCCATTCCATAGGTCCCAACTCTCCATGTTGAAGGGAATATTTCTACAGCTATAACATGTACGGGAAACCTAGAGAATGGACACACTGTGAATACAAACGGTTTCTAAAACTCAACGAGTAGTCCCTCTCCTGGTGATCCGGTTTGACTTTCCAACTGCTTTACTATCAATCTCCAAACTTTGAGAGACAACACCTTTAACCTCCTGGTTCGCACAGGTTGGCAATATGGCAGAAGATGGAAGGGAAGAGGGAGAACCAATGAGAGAGTAGCTGTTAGGCATTTCGACGGGCACATGTCACTCTAATTTCCTGGCGGAAAGAAGAATTAACCAAAGTCTCAGCCACCCACCGGGAACCAGTGTAGTTCCTGAACTAAAATTTTTGACTTGCGTACCGCTCACAAAATACGAGTTGAAAAATGGAGCTCAGGGGCACAGCAATTCACAAACGGGCAGAGTAATAAAGGACAACTATCGTCCAAAAATATGTTGAGGGAAGGCAACGAGGCGGACTTGAAAGCGAGGCAGAATAGCCGGAAACAGATTTCAGGAGGTACGCTGGAATCGCCTTTAAAGCACAGGAAGAGGGGCACAACTTCGAAAATGAAGCACTTGGCCAAAAAGGGCGTATGCGGTTTCTCCTGAATATATTCAGGAGAAAACGCATACGCCCTTTTTGGCCAAGCAAGCAAGTGGGCAATGCAAATCTTCACTACAAAGAAGTATCACTTCCCACCGGTCAAAAGGGACATCCACAAAATGTGTAAAAACCAGAAAGGAAAGAGAGGCCCTGGAGAACAGGGAACCTTGTTATGCTGATGGGCGGGATGTAAATTGCCAACTGCCTCACTGGAGGAGTGCATTGCATTCCCTAAAACAAGTAAACAACAGAGCTACAGAGCCAAGGGCACTTCCAGTCTAGGGAATATACCTTGGGAAAACTGAAAATCAATAAGACAGAGCCACCCCCAAATTTAGGGCTGCACTGCTTACAAGAACCTCAACTTGGGTACACCTTAAATATCCCAGGAAATATAAAAATGGTTCAAAAAAATGTGGTACTTATGTACGATGGAATATCCCTCAGCCATGAAATCAATGTCATAAGACCAGGAGCACCAAAGTGAGGGGATTCAGGTACGAAGATTCTAAGTGAAATAAGTCACACAGAAAAACAAACTTATCATAAGATATCGCTTATGAAGATCCTGTAAACATGGCTACACATGAATTGAGTTAGGAAAGAGAACAGAGTTTCACATTTAGAAAACACTCTTATGCCTCCTCAAGGGGGAAGGACAGGTGGGGTGATGCATAAAACCAAAGTTTGACATAAGCACAGTTATCATTTCTAAAACCAACTTTGGAATAGACAAGACCTACACCTTCCTCAGTGAAAGGGACTCAAAACCCCATATTTCCCGCAGAGGAATAGATCTGACTAGTAAGAAACTTAAAACCTATGTATTGATATGTCTCTGTAAGGGAATCAAGTGTGTCTAGACTGGCATAAACATGACAGCGAGAATCAGCTCAAACCCACTATAAAAAGGAATTTCAAAAACAAAACCAAAAAACAGGGAAATTCTTTACATTTCCTTCAGGGTCTCTGATGAAACCTGGAATGAACCTATCTACAATGAAAACTGGATGTGGTATAAGGCTGGACACTTGGGAATGAGAGGATTGGTGAGATTGGGTGAGCAAATGCAGACCCTTTAATGCAAAAATGCATGGCCCCCATTCCATGGGTCCCAACTCTCCAGGTTGAAGGGAATATTTCTACAGCTATAACATGTATGGGAAACCTAGAGAATGGACACACTGTGAATACAATAGGTTTCTAAAACTCAAGGAATAGTCCCTCTCCTGGTGCTCCGGTTTGACTTTCCAACTGCTTTACTATCAATCTCCCAAATTTGAGAGACAGACACTTTAAGCTCCTGGTTCGCACAGGTTGCCAATTTTGCAGAGGATGGAAGGGAAGAGGGAGAACCAATGAGAGAGTAGCTGTTAGGCATTTGGACGGGCACATGTCACTCTAATTTCCCGGCAGGAAGAAGAATTAAACAAAGTATCAGCCACCCACCGGGAACCAGTATAGGTCCTGAACCGAAATTTTGGACTTGCGTACAGCTCACAAAAAACGAGTTTTAAAATTGAGCTCAGGGACACAGCAATTCACAAACTGGCAGAGTAATAAAGGACAACTATCGTCCAAAAATCTGTTGAGGGAAGGCAACGAGGCGGACTTGAAAGTGAGGCAGAATAGCAGGAAACAGATTTCAATAGGTACGTTGGAATCGCCTTTAAAGCACAGGAAGAAGGGTACAACTTCGACAATGACGCACTTGGCCAAAAGGGCATATGTGTTTTCTCCTGAATATATTCAGGAGAAAATGCATACCCTCATTTTGGCCAAGCAAGCAAGCGGGCAATGCAAATCTGCACTAAAAAGGAGTATCACTTCCCACCGGTCAAAAGGGACATCCACAAATATGTAAAAATCAGAAAGGCAAGACAGGCCCTGGAGAACAGGGAGCCTTGTTATGCTGATGGGCGGGATGTAATTTGCCAACTGAGTCACTGGAGGAGTGCATTGCGTTCCCTAAAGCAAGTAAACAATAGAGCTACAGAGCCAAGGGCACTTCCAGTCTACGGAATATACCTTGGGAAAACTGGAAATCAATAAGAGAGAGCCACCCTCAAATTTAGGGGTGCACTGCTTACAAGAACCTCAATTTGTGTACGCCTTAAATATCCCAGGAAATATAAAAATGGTTCAAAAAATTGTAGTACTTATGTACGATGGAATATCCCTCAGCCATGAAATCAATGTCATAAGACCAGGAGCAGCAAAGTGAGTGGATTCAGGTACGATGATTCTAAGTGAAATAAGTCACACAGAAAAAGTAACTTATCATAAGATATCACTTATGAAGATCCTGTAAACATGGCTGCACATGAACTGAGTTAGGAAAGAGGACAGAGTCTCACATTGAGAAAACACTCTTATGCCTGCTTAAGGGGGAAGGAGAGGTGGTGTGATGCATAAAACCAGAGTTTGACATAAGCACAGGTACCATTTCTAAAACCAACTTTGGAATAGACAAGACCTACACCTTCCTCAGTGAAAGGGACTCAAAACCCCATATTTCCCGCAGAGGAATAGATCCGACTAGTAAGAATCTTAAAACCTATGTACTGATATGTCTCTGTAAGGGAAACAAGTGTGTCTAGACTGGCATAAACATGGCAGCGAGAATCAGCTCAAACCCACTATAAAAAGGAATTTCAAAAACAAAACCAAAAAACAGAGAAATTCTTTACAATTCCTTCAGTGTCTCTGATGAAACCTGGAATGACCCTATCTACTATGATCGCTTGATGTGGTATAATGCTGGACACTTGGGACAGAAAGGATTGGTGAGATTGGGTGAGCAAATGCAGACCCTTTAAAGCAAAAATGCATGGCCCCCATTCCATGGGTCTCAACTCTCCAGGTTGAAGGGAATATTACTACAGCTATAACATGTACGGGAAACCTAGGGAATGGACACAGTGTGAATACAAAAGTATTCTAAAACTCAAAGAATAGTCCCTCTCCTGGTGCTCCGGTTTGACTTTCCAACTGCTTTACTATCAATCTCCCAAAATGGAGAGACAGGCCCTTTAAGCTCCTGGTTCGCACTGGTTGCCAATTTGCAGAGGATGGAAGGGATTATTGAGAACCATTGAGAGAGTAGCTGTTAGGCATTTGGACGGGCACATGTCACTCTAATTTCCCGGCAGGAAGAAGAATTAACCAAATTCTCAGCCCCCCACCAGGAACCAGTATAGGTCCTGAACCAAAATTTTGGACTTGCGTACAGCTCACGAAAAACGAGTTGAAAAATGGAGCTCAGGGGCACAGCAATTCACAAACGGGTAGAGTAGTAAAGGACAACTATCTTCCAAAAATCTATTGAGGGAAGGCAACGAGGCGGACTTGAAAGTGAGGCAGAATAGCAGGAAACAGATTTCAAGAGGTACGTTGGAATTGCCTTTAAAGCACAGGATGTTGGGTACAACTTCGACAATGACGCACTTGGCCAAAAGGGCGTATGTGTTTTCCCCTGAATATATTAAGGAGAAAACGCATACCCCCTTTTTGGCCAAGCAAGCAAGCGGGCAATGCAAATCTGCACTACAAAGAAGTATCACTTCCCACCTGTCATAAGGGACATCGACAAATGTGTAAAAACCAGAAAGGCAAGACAGGCCCTGGAGAACAGGGAGCCTTTTTATGCTGATGGGCGGGATGTAAATTGCCACCTGCCTCACTGGAGGAGTGCATTGCGTTCCCTAAAACAAGTAAACAACAGAGCTACAGAGCCAAGGGCACTTCCAGTCTAGGTAATATACCTTGGGAAAACTGAAAATCAATAAGACAGAGCCACCCCCAAATTTAGTGCTACACTGCTTACAAGAACCTCAACTTGGGTACACCTTAAATATCCCAGGAAATATAAAAATGGTTCAAAACACTGTGGTAATTTTGTACGATGGAATATCGCTCAGCCATGAAATCAATGTCATAAGACCAGGAGCAGCAAAGTGAGTGGATACAGGTTCGATGATTCTAAGTGAAATAAGTCACACAGAAAAAGAAACTTATCATAAGATATCACTTATGAAGATCCTGTAAACATGGCTACACATGAACTGAGTTAGGAAAGAGAACAGAGTCTCACATTTAGAAAACACTCTTATGCCTGCTTAAGGGGAAAGGAGAGGTGGGGTGATGCATAAAACAAGAGTTGGATATAAGTACAGGTACCATTTCTAAAACCAACTGTGGAATAGACAAGACCTACACCTTCCTCAATGAAAGGGACTCAAAACCCCATATTTCCAGCAGAGGAATAGATCTGACTAGTAAGAATCTTAAAACCTATGTATTGATATGTCTCTGTAAGGGAATCAAGTGTGTCTAGACTGGCATAAACATGACAGCCAGAATCAGCTCAAACCCACTATAAGAAGGAATTTCAAAAACAAAACCAAAAAACAGGGAAATTCTTTACAATTCCTTCAGGGTCTCTGATGAAACCTGGAATGACCCTATCTACAATGACAGCTGGATGTGGTATAAGGCTGGACACTTGGGAATGAGAGGATTGGTGAGATTGGGTGAGCAAATGCAGAGCCTTTAAAGCAAAAATGCATGGCCCCCATTCCATGTGTCCCAACTCTCCAGGTTGAAGGGAATATTACTACAGCTATAACAAGTATGGGAAACCTAGAGAATGGACACATTGTGAATACAAAAGGTTTCTAAAACTCAGTGAATAGTCCCTCTCCTTGTGCTCCAGTTTGACTTTCCAACGGCTTTACTATCAATCTCCCAAATTGGAGAGACAGCCCCTTTAAGCTCCTGGTTCGCACAGGTTGCCAATTTTGCAGAGGATGGAAGGGAAGACGGAGAACCAATGAGAGAGTAGCTGTTAGGCATTTGGACGTGCACATGTCACTCTAATTTCCCGGGAGGAAGAAGAATTAACCAAAGTCTCAGCCACCCACCGGGAACCAGTATAGGTCCTTAACCAAAATTTTGGACTTGCGTACACCTCACAAAAAACGAGTTGAAAAACGGAGCTCAGGGGCACAGCAATTCACAAACTGGCAGAGTAATAAAGGACAACTATCGTCCGAAAATCTGTTGAGGGAAGGCAACGAGGCGGACTTGAAAGCGAGGTAGAATAGAAGGAAACAGATTTCAAGAGGTACGTTGGAATCGCATTTAAAGCACAGGAAGAGGGGCACAACTTCGACAATGACGCACTTGGCCAAAATGGGCATATGCGTTTTCTCCTGAATATATTCAGGAGAAAACGCATATGCCCTTTTTGGCCAAGCTAGCAAGCGGGCAATGCAAATCTGCACTACAAAGAAGTATCACTTCCCACCGGACAAAAGGGACATTCACAAATGTGTAAAAACCAGAAAGGCAACACAGGCCCTGGAGAACATGGAGCCTTGTTATGCTGATGGGCGGGATGTAAATGGCCAACAGCCTCACTGGAGGAGTGCACTGCGTTCCCTAAAACAAGTAAACAACAGAGCTACAGAGCCAAGGGCACTTCCAGTCTAGGGAATATACCTTTGGAAAACTGAAAATCAATAAGACAGAGCCACCCCCAAATTTACGGTTACACTGCTTAAAAGAACCTCAACTTGGGTACACCTTAAATATCCCAGGAAATATAAAAATGGCTCAAAAAACTGTGGTATTTATGTACGATGGAATATCCCTCAGCCATGAAATCAATGTCATAAGACCAGGAGCAGCAAAGTGAGTGGATTCTGGTCCGATGATTCTAAGTGAAATAAGTCACACAGAAAAAGAAACTTATCATAAGATATCACTTATGAAGATTCTGTTAACATGGCTACACATGGACTGAGTTAGGAAAGCGAACAGAGTCTCACATTTAGAAAACACTCTTATGCCTGCTTAAGGGGGAAGGAGAGGTGGGGTGATGCATAAAACCACAGTGTGACATAAGCACAGGTACCATTTCTAAAACCAACTGTGGAATAGACAAGACCTTCACCTTCCTCAGTGAAAGGGACTCAAAACCCCATATTTCCCGCAGAGGAGTAGATCTGACCATTAAGAAACTTAAAACCTCTGTATTGATATGTCTCTGTAAGGGAATCAAGTGTGTCTAGACTGGCATAAACATGGCAGCATGAATCAGCTCAAACCCACTATAAAAAGGAATTTCAAAAACAAAACCACAAAACAGGGAAATTCTTTACAATTCCTTCAGGGTCTCTGATGAAACCTGGAATGACCCTATCTACAATGACAGCTGGATGTGGTATAAGGCTGGACACTTGGGAATGAGAGGATTGGTGAGATTGGGTGAGCAAATGCAGAGCCTTTAAAGCAAAAATGCATGGCACCCATTCCATGTGTCCCAACTCTCCAGGTTGAAGGGAATATTACTACAGCTATAACAAGTATGGGAAACCTAGAGAATGGACACATTGTAAATACAAAAGATTTCTAAAAGTCAAAGAGTAGTCCCTCTCCTGGTGCTCCGGTTTGACTTTCCAACTGCTTTACTATCAATCTCCCAACTTTGAGAGACAACACCTTTAACCTCCTGGTTCGCACAGGTTGCCAATTTTGCAGAGGATGGAAGGGAAGAGGGAGAACCAATGAGAGAGTAGCTGTTAGGCATTTGGACGGGCACATGTCACTCTAATTTCCCGGCAGGAAGTAGAATTAACCAGAGTCTCAGCCACCCACCGGGAACCAGTAAAGGTCCTGAACCAAAATTTTGGACTTGCGTACAGCTCACAAAAAACGAGTTGAAAAATGGAGCTCAGGGGCACAGCAATTCACAAACTGGCAGAGTAATAAAGGACAACTATCGTCCAAAAATCTGTTGAGGGAAGGCAATGAGGCGGACTTGAAAGCGAGGCAGAATAGCAGGAAACAGATTTCAAGAGGTACGTTGGAATCGCCTTTAAAGCACAGGAAGAGGGGCACAACTTCGACAATGACGCACTTGGCCAAAACGGGCGTATGTGTTTTCTCCTGAATATATTCAGGAGAAAAAGCATACGCCCTTTTTGGCCAAGCAAGCAAGCGGGCAATGCAAATCTGCACTACAAAGAAGTATCACTTCCCACCGGTCAAAAGGGACATCCACAAATGTGTAAAAAGCAGAAAGGCAAGACAGGCCCTGTAGAACAGGGAGCCTTGTTATGCTGATGGGCGGGATGTAAATTGCCAACTGCCTCACTGGAGGAGTGCATTGTGTTCTCTAAAACAAGTAAACAACAGAGCTACAGAGCAAAGTGCACTTCAAGTCTAGGGAATATACCTTGGGAAAACTGAAAATCAATAAGACAGAGCCACCCCCAAATTTAGGGCTGCACTGCTTACAAGAACCTCAACTTGGGTACACCTTAAATATCCCAGGAAATATAAAAATGGTTCAAAAAATTGTAGTACTTATGTACGATGGAATATCCCTCAGCCATGAAATCAATGTCATAAGACCAGGAGCAGCAAAGTGAGGGGATTCAGGTACGATGATACTAAGTGAAATAAGTCACACAGAAAAAGAAACTTATCATAAGATATCACTTATGAAGATCCTGTAAACATGGCTGCGCATGAACTGAGTTAGGAAAGAGAAGAGAGTCTCACATTTAGAAAACACTCTTATGCCTGCTTAAGGGGGAAGGAGAGGTGGGGTGATGCATAAAACCACAATTTGACATAAGCACATGTACCATTTCTAAAACCAACATTTGAATAGACAAGACCTACACCTTCCTCAGTGAAAGGGACTCAAAACCCAATATTTCCCGCAGAGGAATAGATCTAACTCGTAAGAAACTTAAAACCTCTGTATTGATATGTCCCTGTAAGGGAATCAAGTGTGTCTAGACTGGCATAAACATGGCAGCGAGAATCAGCTCAAACCCACTATAACAAGGAATTTCAAAAACAAAACCAAAAAACAGGGAAATTCTTTACAATTCCTTCAGGGTCTCTGATGAAACCTGGAATGACCCTATCTACAATGACAGCTGGATGTGGTATAAGGCTGGACACTTGGGACTGAGTGGATTGGTGAGATTGGGTGAGCAAATGCAGACCCTTTAAAGCAAAAATGGATGGCCCCTATTCCATAGGTCCCAACTCTCCAGGTTGAAGGGAATATTACTACAGCTATAACATGTGTGGTAAACCTAGAGAATGGACACACTGTGAATACAAAAGGTTTCTAAAACTCAACGAATAGTCCCTCTCCTGGTGCTCCGGTTTGACTTTCCAACTGCTTTACTCTCAATCTACCAAATTGGAGAGACAGCCCCTTTAACCTCCTGGTTCGCACAGGTTGCCAATTTGGCAGAGGATGGAAGGGAAGAGGGAGAACCAATGAGAGAGTAGCTGTTAGGCCTTTGTACGGGCACATGTCACTCTAATTTCCCGGCAGGAGGAAGAATTAACCAGAGTCTCAGCCACCCACCGGGAACCAGTAAAGTTCCTGAACCAAAATTTTGGACTTGCGTACAGCTCACAAAAAACGAGTTGAAAAATGGAGCTCAGGGGCACAGAAATTCACAAACTGGCAGAGTAATAAAGGACAACTATCGTCCAAAAATTGGTTGAGGGAAGGCAACGAGGCGGACTTGTATGCGATGCAGAATAGCAGGAAACAGATTTCAAGAGGTACGTAGGAATCGACTTTAAAGCACAGGAAGAGGGGCACAACTTCGACAATGACGCACTTGGCCAAAAAGGGCGTATGCATTTTCTCCTGAATATATTCAGGAGAAAACGCATATGCCCTTTTTGGCCAAGCAAGCAAGCGGGCAATGCAAATCTGCACTACAAAGAAGTATCACTTCCCACCGGTCAAAAGGGACATCCAAAAATGTGTAAAACCAGAAAGGCAAGACAGGCCCTGGAGAACAGGGAGCCTTGTTATGCTGAAGTGCGGGATGTAAATTGCCAACTGCCTCACTGGAGGAGTGCATTGTGTTCCCTAAAACAAGTAAACAACAGAGCTACAGAGCCAAGGGCACTTCCAGTCCAGGGAATATATGTTGGGAAAACTGAAAATCAATAAGACACAGCCACCCCCAAATTTAGGGCTACACTGCTTACAAGAACATCAACTTGGGTACACCTTAAATATCGCAGGAAATATAAAACTGGTTCAAAAAACTGTGGTATTTATGTACGATGGAATATCCCTCAGCCATGAAATCAATGTCATAAGCCCAGGAGCGGCAAAGTGAGTGGATTCAGTTACGGTGATTCTAAGTGAAATAAGTCACACAGAAAAAGAAACTTATCATAAGATATCACTTATGAAGATCCTGTAAACATGGCTACACATGAACTGAGTTAGGAAAGAGAACAGAGTCTCACATTTAGAAAACACTCTTATGCCTGCTTAAGGGGGAAGGAGAGGTGGGGTGATGCATAAAACCAGAGTTTGACATAAGCACAGGTACCATTTCTAAAACCAACTTTGGAATAGACAAGACCTACACCTACCTCAGTGAAAGGGACTCAAAACCCCATATTTCCCCCAGAGGAATAGATCTGACTAGTAAGAATCTTAAAAGCTATGTATTGATATGTCTCTGTAAGGGAATCAAGTGTGTCTAGACTGGCATAAACATGGCAGCGAGAATCAGATCAAACCCACTATAAAAAGGAATTTCAAATACAAAACCAAAAAACAGGGAAATTCTTTACATTTCCTTCAGGCTCTCTAATGAAACCTGGAATGACCCTATCTACAATGACAGCTGGATGTGGCATAAGGCTGGACACTTGGGACTGAGAGGATTGGTGAGATTGGGTGAGCAAATGCAGACCCTTTAAAGCAAAAATGCATGGACCCCATTCCATGGGTCCCAACTCTCCATGTTGAAGGGAATATTACGACAGCTATAACATGTACGGGAAACCTAGAGAATGGACACACTGTGAATACAAAAGGTTTCTAAAACTCAACGAGTAGTCCCTCTCCTGGTGATCCGGTTTGACTTTCCAACTGCTTTACTATCAATCTCCCAACTTGGAGAGACAACCCCTTTAAGCTCCTGGTTCGCACAGGTTGCCAATTTGGAAGAGGATGGAAGGGAAGAGGGAGAAGCAATGAGAGCGTAGCTGTTAGGCATTTGGACGGGCACATGTCACTCTAATTTCCCGGCAGGAAGAAGAATTAACCAGAGTCTCAGCCACCCACCAGGAACCAGTATAGGTCCTGAACCAAAATTTTGGAATTGCGTAAGGCTCACAAAAAATGAGTTGAAAAATGGATCTCAGGGGCACAGCAATTCACAAACTGGCAGAGTAATAAAGGACAACTATCGTCCAAAAATCTGTTGAGGGAAGGCAACGAGGAGGACTTGAAAGCGAGGCAGAATAGCAGGAAACAGATTCCAAGAGGTACGTTGTAATCGCCTTTAAAGCACAGGAAGAGGGGTACAACATCGACAATGACGCACTTGGCCTAAAAGGGCATATGCGTTTTCTCCTGAAGATATTCAGGAGAAAACGCATACGCCCTTTTTGGCCAAGCAAGCAAGCGGGCAATGCAAAGCTGCACTACAAAAAAGTATCCCTTCCCACCGGTCAAAAGGGACATCCACAAATGTGTAAAAACCAGAAAGGCAAAACAGTCCCTGGAGAACAGGGAGCCTTGTTATGCTGATGGGCGGGATGTAAATTGACAACTGCCTCACTGGAGGAGTGCACTGTGTTCCCTAAAACAAGTAAACAACAGAGCTACAGAGCCAAGGGCACTTCCAGTCTATGGAATATACCTTGGGAAAACTGAAAATCAATAAGACAGAGCCACCCTCAAATTTAGGGCTGCACTGCTTAGAAGAACCTCAACTTGGGTACACATTAAATATCCCAGGAAATATAAAAATGGTTCAAAATACTGTGGTATTTATGTACGATGGAATATCCCACAGCCATGAAATCAATGTCATAAGACCAGGAGCAGCAAAGAGAGTGGATTCAGGTACGATGATTCTAAGTGAAATACGTCATACAGAAAAAGAAACTTATCATAAGATATCACTTATGAATTTCCTGTAAACATGGCTACACATAAACTGAGTTAGGAAAGAGAACAGAGTGTCACATTCAGAAAACACTCTTATGCCTGCTTAACGGGAAAGGAGAGGTGGAGTGATGCATAAAACCACAATTTGACATAAGCACATGTACCATTTCTAAAACCAACATTTGAATAGACAAGACCTACACCTTCCTCAGTGAAAGGGACTCAAAACCCAATATTTCCCGCAGAGGAATAGATCTGACTAGTAAGAATCTTAAAACCTATGTATTGATATGTATCTGTAAGGGAATCAAGTGTGGCTAGACTGGCATAAACATGGCAGCGAGAATCAGCTCAAACCCACTATAAAAAGGAATTTCAAAAACAAAACCAAAAAACAGGGAGATTCTTTACATTTCCTTCAGGGTCTCTGATGAAACCTGGAATGACCTTATCTACAATGACAGCTGGATGTGGCATAAGGCTGGACACTTCGGACTCAGAGGATTGGTGAGATTGGGTGAGCAAATGCAGACCCTTTAAAGCAAAAATGCATGGCCCCCATTCCATGGGTCCCAACTCTCCATGTTAAAGGGAATATAACTACAGCTATAACATGTACGGGAAACCTAGAGAATGGACACACTGTGAATACAAAAGTTTCTAAAACTCAACGAGTAGTCCCTCTCCTGGTGCACCGCTTTGACTTTCCAACTGCTTTACTATCAATCTCCCAACTTGGAGAGACAACCCCTTTAACCTCCTGGTTCGCACAGGTTGCCAATTTGGCAGAGGATGGAAGGGAAGAGGGAGAACCAATGAGAGAGTAGCTGTTAGGTATTTGGATGGGCACATGTCACTCTAATTTCCGGGCAGGAAGAAGAATTAACCACAGTCTCAGCCACCCACCGGGAACCAGTATAGGTCCTGAACCAAAATTTTGGACTTGCGTACAGCTCACAAAAAACGTGTTGAAAAATGGAGCTCAGGGGCACAGCAATTCACAAAATGGCAGAGTAATAAAGGACAACTATCGTCCAAAAATCTGTTGAGGGTAGGCAACGAGGCGGACTTGAAAGCGAGGCAGAATAGCAGGAAACAGATTTCAAGAGGTACGTTGGAATCGCCTTTAAAGCACAGGAAGAGGGGCACAACTTCGACAATGACGCACTTGGCCAAAAAGGGCGTATGCATTTTCTCCTGAATATATTCAGGAGAAAACGCATACGCCCTTTTTGGCCAAGCAAGCAAGCGGGCAATGCAAATCTGAACTACAAAGAAGTATCACTTCCCACCGGTCAAAAGGGACATCCACAAATGTGTAAAAACCAGAAAGGCAAGACAGGCCCTGGAGTAGAGGGAGCCTTGTTATGCTGATGGTCGGAATGTAAATTGCCAACTGCCTCACTGGAGGAGTGTATTGCGTTCCCTAAAACAAGTAAACAACAGAGCTACAGGGCCAAGGGCACTTCCAGTCTAGGGAATATACCTTGGGAAAACTGAAAATCAGTAAGACAGAGCCACCCTCAAATTTAGGGCTGCACTGCTTACAAGAACCTCAACTTGGGTACACCTTAAATATCCCAGGAAATATAAAAATGGTTCAAAAAACTGTGGTGTTTATGTACGATGGAATATCCCTCAGCCATGAAATCAATGTCATAAGACAAGGAGCAGCAAAGTGAGTGGATTCAGGTACGATGATTCTAAGTGAAATAAGTCACACAGAAAAAGAGACTTATCATAAGATATCACTTATGAAGATCCTGTAAACATGGCTACACATGAACTGAGTTAGGAAAGAGAACAGAGTCTCACATTTAGAAAACACTCTTATGCCTGCTTAAGGGGAAAGGAGAGGTGGGGTGATGCATAAAACCAGAGTTTGATATAAGCACAGGTACCATTTCTATAACCAACTGTGGAATAGACAAGAACTACACCTTGCTCAGTGAAAGGGACTCAAAACCCCATATTTCCCGCAGAGGAATAGATCTGACTAGTAAGAATCTTAAAACCTATGTATTGATATGTCTCTGTAAGGGAATCAAGTGTGTCTAGACTGGCATAAACATGGCAGCGAGAATCAGCTCAAACCCACTATAAAAAGGAATTTCAAAAACAAAACCAAAAAACAGGGAAATTCTTTACATTTCCTTCAGGGTCTCTGATAAACCCTGGAATGACCCTATCTACAATGACAGCTGTAAGTGGCATAAAGCTGGACACCTGGGACTGAGAGAATTGGTGACATTGGGTGAGCAAATTCAGACCCTTTAAAGCAAAAATGCATGGCCCCCTTTCAATGGGTCCCAACTCTCCATGTTGAAGGGAATATTACTACAGCTATAACATGTACGCGAAACCTAGAGAATGGACACACTGTGAATACAAAAGGTTTCTAAAACTCAACGAGTAGTCCCTCTCCTGGTGCTCCGCTTTGACTTTCCAACTGCTTTACTATCAATCTCCCAACTTGGAGAGACAACCCCTTTAACCTCCTGGTTCGCACAGGTTGCCAATTTCGCAGAGGATGGAAGGGAAGAGGGAGAACCAATGAGAGAGTAGCTGTTAGGCATTTGGACGGGCACAGGTCACTCTAATTTCCGGGCAGGAAGAAGAATTAACCACAGTCTCAGCCACACACCGGGAACCAGTATAGGTCCTGAACCAAAATTTTGGACTTGCGTACAGCTCACAAAAATCGAGTTGAAAAATGAAGCTCAGGGGCACAGCAATTCACAAACTGGCAGAGTAATAAAGGACAACTATCATCCAAAAATCTGTTCAGGGAAGGCAACGAGGTGGACTTGAAAGCGAGGCAGAATAGCAGGAAACAGATTTCAAGAGGTACGTTGGCATCACCTTTAAAGCACAGGAAGAGGGGCACAACATCGACAATGACACACTGGGCCAAAAAGGGTGTATGAGTTTTCTCCTGAATATATACAGGAGAAAACGCATATGCCCTTTTTGGCCAAGCAAGCAAGCGGGCAATGCAAATCTGCACTACAAAGAAGTATCACTTCCCACCGGTCAAAAGGGATATGCACAAAATGTGTTAAAACCAGAAAGGCAAGACAGGCCATGGAGAACAGGGAGCCTTGTTATGCTGTTGGGCGGGATGTAAATTGCCAACTGCCTCACTGGAGGAGTGCATTGCGTTCCCTAAAACAAATAAACAACAGAGCTACAGAGCCAAGGGCACTTGCAGTCTAGGGAAAATACATTGGGAAAACTGAAAATCAATAAGACAGAGCCACCCCCAAATTTAGGGCTGCACTGCTTACAAGAACCTCAACTTGGGTACACCTTAAATATCCCAGGAAACATAAAAATGGTTCCAAAAATTGTGGTACTTATGTACGATGGAATATCCCACAGCCATGAAATCAATGTCATAAGACCAGGAGCAGCAAAGTGAGTGGATTCAGGTACGATGATTCTAAGTGAAATAAGTCACCCAGAAAAAGAAACTTATCATAAGATATCACTTATGAAGATCCTGTAAACATGGCTACACATGAACTGAGTTAGGAAAGAGAACAGAGTCTCACATTTAGAAAACACTCTTATGCCTGCTTAAGGGGAAAGGAAAGGTGGGGTGATGCATAAAACCAGAGTTTGACATAAGCACATGTACCATTTCTAAAACCAACTTTGGAATATACAAGACCTATACCTTCCTCAGTGAAAGGGACTCAAAACCCCATATTTCCCACAGAGGAAGAGATCTGACTAGTAAGAATCTTAAAACCTATGTATTGATATGTCTATGTACGGGAATCAAGTGTGTCTAGACTGGCATAAACATGGCAGCGAGAATCAGCTCAAACCCACTATAAAAAGGAATTTCAAAAACAAAACCAAAAAACAGGGAAATTCTTTACATTTCCTTCAGGGTCTCTGATGAAACCTGGAATGACCCTATCTACAATGACAGCTGGTTGTGGCATAAGGCTGGACACTTGGGACTGATAGGATTGGGGAGATTGGGTGAGCAAATGCAGACCCTTTAATGTAAAAAATGCATGGCCCCCATTCCATGGGTCCCAACTCTCCATGTGGAAGGGAATATTACTACAGCTATAACATGTACGGGAAACCTAGAGAATGGACACAATGTTAATACAAAAGGTTTCTAAAACTCAACGAGTAGTCCCCCTCCTGGTGCTCTGGTTTGACTTTCCAACTGCTTTACTATCAATCTCCCAACTTGGAGAGACTACCCCTTTAACCTCCTGGTTCGCACAGGTTGCCAATTTCGCAGAGGATGGAAGGGAAGAGGGAGAACCAATGAGAGAGTAGCTGTTAGGCATTTGGACGGGCACATGTCACTCTAATTTCCCGGCAGGAAGAAGAATTAACCAGAGTCTCAGCCACCCACCGGGAACCAGTATAGGTCCTGAACCAAAATTTTGGACTTGCGTACAGCTCACAAAAAACGAGTTGAAAAATGGAGCTCATGGGCATAGCAATTCACAAACTGGCAGAGTAATAAAGGACAACTATCGTCCAAAAATCTGTTGAGGGAAGGCAACGAGGCGGACTTGAAAGCAAGGCAGAATAGCAGGAAACAGATTTCAAGAGGTACGTTGGAATCGCCTTTAAAGCATAGGAAGAGGGGCACAAATTCGACAATGACACACATGGCCAAAAAGTGCGTATGCGTTTTCTCCTGAATATATTCAGGAGAAAACGCATACGCCCTTTTTGGCCAAGGAAGCAAGCGGGCAATGAAAATCTGCACGACAAAGAAGTATCACTTCCCACCGGTCAAAAGGGATATCCACAAAATGTGTAAAAACCAGAAAGGCAAGACAGGGCCTGGAGAACAGGGAGCCTTGTTATGCTGATGGGTGGGATGTAAATTGCCAACTGCCTCACTGGAGGAGTGCACTGCGTTCCCTAAAACAATAAACAACAGAGCTACAGAGACAAGGGCACTTCCAGTCTAGGGAATATACCTTGGGAAAACTGAAAATCAATAAGACAGAGCCACCCCCAAATTTAGGGCTGTACTGCTTACAAGAACCTCAACTTGGGTACAACTTAAATATCCCAGGAAATATAAAAATGGTTCAAAAAACTGTGGTATTTATGTAAGATGGAATATCCCTCAGCCATGAAATCAATGTCATAAGACGAGGAGTAGCAAAGTGATTGGATTCAGGTACGATGATTCTAAGTGAAATAAGTCACACAGAAAAAGAAACTTATCATAAGATATCACTTATGAAGATCCTGTAAACATGGCTACACATGAACTGAGTTAAGGAATAGAACAGAGTCTCACATTTAGAAAACACTGTTATGCCTGCTTAAGGGGGGAGGAGAGGTGCGGTGATGCATAAAACCAGAGTTTGATATAAGCAGAGGTACAATTTCTATAACCAACTGTGGAATAGACAAGACCTACACCTTCCTCAGTGAAAGGGACACAAAACCACATATTTCCCGCAGAGGAATAGATCTGACTAGAAACAATCCTAAAACCTATGTATTGCTATGTCTCCGTAAGGGAATTAAGTGTGTAGACTGGCATAAACATGGCAGCGAGAATCAGCTCAAACCCACTATAAAAAGGAATTTCAAAAACAAAACCAAAAAACAGGGAAATTCTTTACAATTCCTTCAGGGTCTCTGATGAAACCTGGAATGACCCTATCTACAATGACAGCTGGATGTGGCATAAGGCTGGACACTTGGGACTGAGAGGATTGGTGAGATTGGGTGAGCAAATGCAGACCCTTTAAAGCAAAAATGCATGGCCCCCAATCCATGGGTCCCAACTCTCCATGTTGAAGGGAATATTACTATAGCTATAACATGTATGGGAAACCTAGATAATGGACAATCTGTGAATACAGAAGGTTTCTAAAACTCAACGAGTAGTTCCTCTACTGGTGTTCCGGTTTGACTTTCAAACTGCTTTACTATCAATCTTCCAACTAGGAGACACAGCCCCTTTAAGCTCCTGGTTCGCACAGGTTGCCAATTTGGCAGAGGATGGATGGGAAGAGGGAGATCCAATGAGAGAGTAGCTGTTAGGCATTTGGACAGGCACATGTCACTCTAATTTCCCGGCAGGAAGAATAATCAACCAAAGTCTCAGCCACACACCGGGAACCAGTATAGTTCTTGAACCAAAATTTTGGACTTGCGTTCAGCTCACATAAAACGAGTTGAAAAATGGAGCTCAGGGGCACAGCAATTCACAAACTGGCAGAGTAATAAAGGACAACTATCGTCCAAAAATCTGCTGAGGGAAGGCAACGAGGCGGACTTGAAAGCGAGGCAGAATAGCAGGAAGCAGATTTCAAGAGGTACGTTGGAATCGCCTTTAAATCACAGGAAGAGGGGCACAACTTCGACAATGATACACTTGGCCAAAAAGGGCGTATGCGTTTTCTCCTGAATATATTCAGGAGAAAACGCAAACACCCTTTTTGGCCAAGCAAGCAAGCGGGCAATGCAAATCTGCACTACAAAGAAGTGTCACTTCCCACCGGTCAAAAGGGACATCCACAAATGTGTAAAAACCAGAAAGGCAAGACAGGCCCAGGAGAACTGGGAGCCTTGTTATGCTGATGGGCGGGATGTAAATTGACATCTTCCTCACTGCAGGAGTGAATTGTGTTCCCTAAAACAAGTAAACAACAGAGCTACAGAGCCAAGGGCACTTCCAGTCTAGGGAATATACCTTGGGAAAACTGAAAATCCATAAGACAGAGCCACCCCCAAATTTAGGGCTGCACTGCTTACAAGAACCTCAACTTGGGTACAGCTTAAATATCCCAGGAAATATAAAAATGGTTCAAAAAATTGTGGTACTTATGTACGATGGAATATCCCTCAGCCATGAAATCAATGTCATAAGACCAGGAGCAGCAATGTGAGTGGATTCAGGTACAATTATTCTAAGTGAAATATGTCACACAGAAAAAGAAACTTATCATAAGATATCACTTATGAAGATCCTGTAAACATGGCTACACATGAACTGAGTTAGGAAAGAGAACAGAGTCTCAAATTTAGAAAACACTCTTATGCCTGCTTAAGGGTGAAGGAGAGGTGGGGTGATGCATAAAAACAGAATTTGATATAAGAACTGGTACCGTTTCTAAAACCAACTGTGGAACAGACAAGACCTACAACTTTTTCAGTGAAAGGGACTCAAAACCCCAGATTTCCCGCAGAGGAATAGATCTGACTAGTAAGAATCTTAAAACCTATGTATTGATATGTCTCCGTAAGGGAATCGAGTGTGTCTAGACTGGCATAAACATGGCAGCGAGAATCAGCTCAAACCAACTATAAAAATGAATTTCAAAAACAAAAGCATAAAACCGGGAAATTCTTTACAATTCCTTCAGGGTCTCTGATGAAACCTGGAATGACCCTATCTACAATGACAGCTGGATGTGGCATAAGGCTGGACACTTGGGACTGAGAGGATTGGTGAGATTGGGTGAGCAAATGCAGACCCATTAAAGCAAAAAAGCATGGCCCCCATTCCATGGGTTCCAACTCTCCAGGTTGAAGGGAATATTACTACAGCTATAACATGTACGGGAAACCTAGGGAATGGACACAGTGTGAATACAAAAGGTTTCTAAAACTCAACGAATAGTCCCTCTCCTGGTGCTCCGGTTTGACTTTCCAACTGCTTTACTATCAGTCTCCCAACTTGGAGAGACAGCACTTTAAGCTCCTGGTTCGCACAGGTTGCCAATTTGGCAGAGGATGGAAGAGAAGAGGGAGAATCAATGAGAGAGTAGCTGTTAGGCATTTGGACGGGCACATGTCACTCTAATTTCCCGGCAGGAAGAAGAATTAACCAAAGTTTCAGCCACCCAACGGGAACCAGTATAGGTCCTGAACCAAAATTTTGGACTTGCGTACAGCTCACAAAATAACGAGTTTTAAAACTGAGCTCAGGCACACAGCAATTCACAAACTGGCAGAGTAATAAAGGACAACTATCGTCCAAAAATCTTTTGAGGGAAGGCAACGAGGCGGACTTGAAAGCGAGGCACAATAGCAGGAAACAGATTTCAAGAGGTACGTTGGAATCGCATTTAAAGCACAGGAAGAGGGGTACAACTTCGACAATGACGCACTTGGCCAAAAGGGCATATGTGTTTTCTCCTGAATATATTCAGCAGAAAATGCATATGCCCTTTGTGGCCAAGCAAGCAAGTGGCAATGCAAATCTGCACTACAAAGAAGTATCACTTCCCACAGGTCAAAAGGGACATCCACAAATGTGTAAAAACCAGAAAGGCAAGACAGGCCCTGGAGAACAGGGAGCCTTGTTATGCTGATGGGCGGGATGTAAACTGCCAACTGCGTCACTGGAGGAGTGCATTGCATTCCCTAAAACAAGTAAACAATAGAGCTACAGAGCCAAGGGCACTTCCAGTCTATGGAATATACCTTGGGAAAACTGAAAATCAATAAGGCAGGGCCACCCCCAAATTTAGGGGTGCACTGCTTATTATAACCTCAAATTGTGTACACCTTAAATATCCCAGGAAATATAAAAATGGTTCAAAAAATTGTAGTAATTATGTACGATGGGATAGACCTCAGCCATGAAATCAATGTCATAAGACCGGGAGCAGCAAAGTGAGTGAATTCAGGTACGATGATTGTAAGTGAAATAAGTCACAGAGAAAAAGAAACATCATAATATTTCACTTATGAAGATCCTGTAAACATGGCTACACATGAACTGAGTTAGGAAAAAGAACAGAATCTCACATTTAGAAAACACTCTTATGCCTGTTTAAGGGGAAAGGAGAGGTGGGGTGATGCATAAAACCAGAGTTTGGTATAAGCACAGGTAGCGTTCCAGAAACCAACTATGAAATAGACTAGACCTACAGCTTCCTCAGTTAAAGGGACTCAAAACTCTATATTTCCCACAGAGGAATAGTTCTGACTAGTAAGAATCTTAAAACCTATGTATTGATATGTCTCTGTAAGGGAATCAAGTGTGTCTAGACTGGCTTAATCATGGCAGCGAGAATCAGCTCAAACCCACTATAAAAAGGAATTTCAAAAACTATACAAAAAAACAGGGAAATTCTTTACAATTCATTCAGAGTCTCTGATGAAACCTGGAATGACCCTATCTACAATGACAGCTGGATGTGGCATATGGCTGGACACTTGGGACTGAGAGGATTGGTGAGATTGGGTGAGCAAATGCAGACCCCTTAAATCAGAAATGCATGGCCCTCATTCCATGGGTCCCAACTCTCCATGTTGTAGGGAATATCACTACAGCTATAACATGTACGGGAAACCTAGAGTATGGACACACTGTGAATACGAAAGTTTTCTAAAACTCAACGAATAGTCCCTCTCCTCGTGCTCCGGTTTGACTTTCCAACGGATTTACTATCAATCTCCTATCTTGGAGAGACAGCCCCTTTAACCTCCTGGTTCGCACAGGTTGCCAGTTTGGCAGAGAATGGAAGGGAAGAGGGAGAACCAATGAGAGACTAGCTGTTAGGCATTTGGACGGGCAAATGTCACTCTAATTTCCCGGCAGGAAGAAGAATTAACCAAAGTCTCAGCCACCCACCGGGAACCAGTATACGTCCTGAACCAAAATTTTGGACTTGCGTACAGCTCACAAAATACGAGTTGAAAAATTGAGCTCAGGGGCACAGCAATTCACAAACTGGCAGAGTAATAAAGGACAACTATCGTCCAAAAATCTGTTGAGGGAAGGCAACGAGGCGGACATGAAAGCGAGGCAGAATTCCAGGAAACAGATTTCAATACGTACGTTGGAATCGCCTGTAAAGCACAGGAAGTGGGGCACAACTTCTTGAATATTGCACTTGGGCAAAAAGGGCGTATGTGTTTTCTCCTGAATATATTCAGGAGAAAATGCATATGCCCTTTTTGGCCAAGCAAGCAAGCGGGCAATGCAAATCTGCACTACAAAGAAGTATCACTTCCCACTGGTCAAAAGGGACATCCACAAAATGTGTAAAAACCAGAAAGGCAAGACAGGCCCTGGAGAACAGGAAGTCTTGTTAGGCTAATGGGCAGAATGTAAATTTCTAAATGCCTCTCTGGGGGAGTGCATTGTGTTCCCTAAAACAAAAAAAAAAACTGAGCTTCAGAGCCAATGGCAGTTCCAGTCTAAGGAATATACATTTGGAAAAATGAAAATCAGTAAGACAGAGCCACCGCAAAATTTAGGGCTGCACTGCTTACACGAACCTCAACTTGGGTACACCTTAAATGTCCCAGGAAAGAAAAAAATGGTTCCAGAAATTGTGGTACTGACGTACGACTGAATATCCCTTAGCCATGAAATCAATGTCATAAGGCCAGTAGCAGCAAAATGAGTGGATTCAGGTACAATGATTCTAAGTGAAATAAGTCACATTTAAAAAGAAACTTATCATAAGATATCACTTACAAAGGTCCTATAACCATGGCTACACATGAACTGAGTTAGGAAAGATAACAGAGTAACAAATCTTATCATATGTTATCACTCATAGGGTGAATGTACACATGGCTACACATGAACTGGATTAAAAACCAACAGAGTCACACATTTAGAAAACAATCTTCTGCCTGCTTAAGAGGAAAGCCGAGGTGGGGTGATGCATAAAACCACAGTTTTAAATTAACACAGATACTGTTACCTAAACCAAGTATGTAATAGACAACACCTACTCCCCGCACAATGAACTGGACTCAACACCCCCTATTCATTGCAGAGGAATATATGTGACTCTAAGCATTTTAAAACATATATATTCTCATGTCTCCATAAAGAAAGCATATGTGTGTATAATGGCATGAACACAGCACTGAAATTCAGCTAAAGCCCCTTATAAAAATAAGTTTCAAAAGCAAAATGCAAAAACAGTGAACCAGAGAGAAATCTTAAAAATTACGTTCAGGGCCTGTGATCCAACCTGGATTGACCACCTTTACACCCACAGCTGGATGAGACATAAGACTGGACACTTGGGGCTGATAAGATTGCTGAGGTTGTGTGAGCAAAAGAACACCACTTAGAGCAATACTGTGTGCTACGCATTCTAATGGTCTCAACTCTCCAGGTTTAAGGGAATATTCCTACAGTTAAAACATGCAAGGGAAACCCAGTGGATGGTACACTGTGTAATTGGGAAAGTTTCATAAAAGGTACCTCATTTTTCCTTTTGTCGTGCTCGGCTTCACCATTCCATCTGCATTACTAAAAATCTCCCCACTTGGAGTGTCAGCGCCTTTACCCTCCTTTTATGCACAGTTTGCAAATTGTGCAGAGGATGAACAGGAAGAGGGGAAATAAATGAGAGATGAGCTGTAGGTGTTTGGATGGGCACATATCACTCTACTTTCCCATCAGGAAGAAGCATTAACCAAAGGCTCAGCCTGAAGCCCTGGAACCAGACTAGGGCCTAAAGCCATCCTGCGGTATTGCAGCCAGCTCACAAATAGGCAGTTTGAAAAATGGATATCAGGGGCACAGCAATTCACAAACTTGCAGAGTTATAAAGGACAACTGTCATCCAGAAATATATTGAGGTAAGGCCGTGAAGAGGATTTGAATGCAAGGCAGAATTGAAGGAAACAGATTTCAAGAGGTACATTGGAGTCATCTTTAAAGCACATGAAAAGCGACAGAACTCCAACAACGTTGCCCTTGGCAGAAAAGGGAGTATGTGTATTTTCTTGAATATATTCGGGAAAAAATGCATACGCCCTTTTTGGCCAAGCAAGCCATCAGGCATTGAAAATCCACACTACATAGAAGTGTCCCTTACCTCCAGTCAAAAGGGCCATCCACAAATAGTGTGAAAACTACAAATGCAGGACAGGCCATGGAGAAAAGGGAGCCTGGTTACACCGATGGACAGGATGTAAATTGCCAACAGCCTCTCTGCAGAACTGTATGTTGTTTTCTAAAACAGAGCTACAGAGCATAGCACACTTCCACTCATGGGCGTGGATTTTGGGAAAACTAAAAATCCGCAACACACAGCCAGCGCAAAGTTTAGAGCTGCTCTGTTTACAAGAACCTCGACTTCGGTACACTTTAAATATCCCAGGAAAGGAAAAAAATGGATATAGATGTTGTGGTACTTATATACAATGGAATGTCACTCAGACATAAAATCAATGTCATAAGGCCAATAGCAGCATAATGAGTGGCTTTAGGTACGATGATGCTAAGTGAAATGAGCCACAAAGAAACAGAAACTTATTGTAATATATCACTTATAGAGGGAATGTAAACATGGCTACACATGAACTGAATTTCAAAAGAGCACAGAGTTACACATTTAGAAAACACACTTATGCCTCCTTAAGGGGAAAGGTGACGTGGGGTGATGTGTAAAAGCAGAGTTTGAAATTAGCACAGATACCATTCCATATACCAAATATGTAATAGACAAGACCTACTCCTTTCTCAATGAACTGGACACAAAACACCCTATTCACTGAAGAGGAATTTATGTGACTGGTAACAATCTTGAAACCTATGTATTTATATGTCTCCATAATGGAACCAAGTGTATGTAGATTGGCATAAACACAGATCAATGGAACAGGACAGAAAGCCCAGAGTTAAACCTACATACCTATGGCTATTTCATCTATGACAAAGGAGCTAAGGATATACAATGGAGAAAAGACAGTCTCTTCAGTAATTGGTGCTGGGAAAACTGGACCCCCACACATAAAAGAATGAAATTAGAACACTCCATAACACCATACACAAAAACAAACTCTAAATGGATTAGAGGTCTAAATATAAGACCAGACACTATAAAACACTTAGAGGAAACCATAGGCAGAACACTCTATGACATAAATCACAGCAAGATCCTTTTTGACTCACCTTCTAGAGAAATGGATATAAAAACAGAAATCAACAAATGGGACCTAATAAAACTTAAAAGCTTTTACACAGTACAGGAAAACATAAACAACATGCAAAAACAACCCTCAGAATGGGAGAAAATATTTTCAAATGAAGCAATTGACAAAGGATTAACCTCCAAACTTTACAAGCACCTCATGTAGCTCGATATCACAAAAACAAACAACCCAATTCAAAAAAGGCCAGAAGACCTAAATAGACATTTCTCCAAAGAAGATATACAGATTACCAAGAAACACATGAAAGGATGCTGAACATCACTAATCATTAGAGAAATGCAAATCATAACTATCGTGACGTATCACCACACAGCAGTCAGAGTGGCAATCATCAAAAAATTCTACAAAACAATAAATGCTGGAGAGGCCTTTATTGGAGAAAAGGGAACACACGTGCACTGTGGGTGGGAACGTAAATTGATATGGGCACTAGGGAGAACAGTACGGAGGTTCCTCTAAATAACTAACAATAGAGGTACCATACGACACAACAATCCAACTACTGGTCATTTGCCTTGCGAAACCATAATTCAAAAAGAGTTATGTAGAAAAATGTTCATTGCAGCTCTATTTACAATAGCTTGGACATGGAAGCAACCTAAGTGTCCATCGACAGATGAATGGATAAAGAAGATCTGGCACATATATACAATGGAATATTACTCAGCCATAAAAAGAAGCAAAACTGAGTTATTTGTACTGAGGTGGATGGACTTAGAATCTGTCCTACACAGTGAAGTAAGTCAGAAAGTGAAAAACAAATACTGTATGTTAACAGAGATATACGGAATCTAAAGAAGAAAAAAAAGATTTTGAAGAACCTAGTGGCAGGACAGGATTAAGGACACAGACATAGAGAAAGGTCTTGAGGACACCGGAAGGGCGATGGGTAAGCTGAGACGAAGTGACAGAGTGGCATGGACATAAATACATTACGAAATGTAACACCGATAGCTACTGAGAATCAGCCACATAGACCAGGGAGATCAGCTCGGTGCTTTGTGACCACATAAAGGGGTGTGATATGGAATGTGGGAGGGAGATGCAAGAGGGAGGGGATCTGGTGATATTTGTATATGTATAGCTGATTCACTTTGTTATACAGCAGAAACTAACACTCCATTGTAAAACAATTATACTCCAATAAACGTGTAAAAGGAAAAAAAAAGAAAAAGAAAGCCAGGGATAAACCTACACACCTATGGTCAACTAATCTATGACAAAGGAGGCAAGACTATACAATGGAGATAAGACAGTCTCTTCAATCATTGGTGCTGGGAAATATGGACAGCTACATGTAAAAGAATGAAATTAGAACACTCCCCAACACCATACATAAAAATATATTCAAAATGGATTAGAGACCTTAATGTAAGACCAGACAGTATAAAACTCTGAGAGGAAAACTTACGAAGGATACTCTGACGTAAATCACAGCAAGATCTTTTTTGATCCACCTCCTATAGTAATGAAATAAAAAAGTAAACTAAACAGATGGGACCTAATGAAATGTAAAAGCTTTTGCAAAGCAAAGGAAACTACAAACAAGACGAAAAGACAACCCTCAGAATGGCAGAACATATTTGCCAATGAATCAATGGACAAATAATTAATCGCCAATATATATAAACAGCTCATGCAGCTCAATATTAATAAAACAAACAACCCAATACAAAAATGGAAGAAGATCTAAATAGACATTTCTTCCAAGAAGACATAGAGATGGCCAGTACGCACATGAAAATCTGCTCAACATCACTAATTATTAGAGAAATGGAAATCGAAAGTACAATGAGGTATCACGTCACACCTGTTAGAATGGGCATCATCAGAAAATCTACAAACAACAAATGCTGGAGAGGGTGTGGAGAAAAGGAACCTTCTTCCACTATTGCTGGGAATGTAAATCGATATAGTCTCTATGGAGAACAGTATGGAGGTTCCTTAAAAAACTAAAAATAGAATTACCATATAATCCAGCAATCCCACTACTGGGCATATACCCAGAGAAAACCATAAATCAAAAAGACACATTCACCACAATGTTCATTGCAGTACTATTTACAATAGCCAGGTAATGAAAGCAACCTAAGTGCCCACAGACAGATGAATGGATAAAGATGTGGTACATATATACAATGGAATATTACTCAGCCATACATAGGAATGAAATTGGGTCATTTGTAGAGACCTTGATGGATCTAGAGACTGTCATACAGAGTGAAGTAAGTCAGAAAGAGAAAAACAAATATTGTATGTTAATGCATATATGTGGAACCTAGAAAAATGGTAAAGAGGAACCGGTTTCCAGGGCAGAGATAGACACACAGATGTAGAGAACAAACATATGGACACCAAGGTGGGAACGACATGTGAGGGTGGTGGTGGGATGAATTGGGAGACTGGGATTCACATGTGCACACATATGTATAAAATAGATATCCAGTAAGAACCTGCTGTATAAAAGAAATAAATAAATTTTAAAAAAATTAAAAATAAATACATAACATTTAATAAAATAAACCAAAAAAAACGTTTTTCCCTTCACATAGACATCTTTATATTAATGCATTATTTCCATGTTTATATCTCCAAATTAAAAAAAAAGAGGAATAAATAAAATCTACCTTGAACCAAAAAGAAAAAAAAGAAAAAAAATAAATAAACAGAACCCCTCAGTTATACAGAGGATAATCGTATCAGGGCACTTGCTCCAGTTGTAAAAAATTCTTAAGTTGGTCAGAGGTGGGAAATCGTCTCCCATGCAGTGAGCAGCGCTCCCCCCCCACAAGGAAAATCCTCATTGCAAAGCTGGGGGACTGTGCCGAGGCATCTGTGAGTAAATGTGAGCTGAGCCCCAGTCCTGCTGCAGCTGAACTCTCCCCACCCTTTCCAGGTAAAACAGCTGAATATGTACAAGAACTTGCAAGCCTAGAGGAAGGGCTGTGGAGCCACACCAACGACAGCACGCATGCCGACTTGGTGCCTGCTGGCCAGACAGGATGGTCCTGGCCCCAGATGCTCTTCTGGAAGCTTTCCATTTCCCTACCTGAGATACCCCTCCTGCCACGGCCCCCACTGCTTTTTTACTTCCTCACCTCTGCCTGGGGAGAAATTCCAGCGGCAGGTATGGGGGACACATCCTCTTCTTTAGCAGGTGGCAGCCTGGCAACTCCTGCAGAAAGTCCAGCAGAGCCCCACTCACACTGGGCCACCCACAAAGCCATGGCCCCTCACTCCCTCCCACCACCCCAGCCCCGACACTGCTGACGGGGCAGAGAATATGGCGTCAGGCACAGCTACAGGGGCTCTTGCTGACTGGAGAGGTGTTTATATTGACCTCAACCAAGGCACACCTGGGGAGGGCTGGCAGGCAGTGTCAGGCTGCCCAAATCAGCCAATCCTCACCCCTCAGGGGATCACAGTTGCAGAAAATGAACCTTGCTAAACGGGCCACGGCCAAGGAACAGGTGTGGGCTCTTGAGAGTCAGGATAGACACGGGGCTTCAGCTGCGGCTTTTTTTCTTATCATTTTATCTGGTCCATGAGTGGAAAACAACTTCAAGAAGACCCTATACTAATGAGAGGAACCCAGGAGTCAGGGAGAGGAGTGATGGTGGGTGGAGACAGAGGCCTGGTGCCCTGGCTGCAGTGGAAGTGTCTGGAAGACCAGGCTGAGGAGGCTGCACAGAGTGATAGCCAGGGTCACAGACCTGTCAGGGCTGCTGTTTGTTAGTTCAACTCCTGCTCTGAGGCGTTCTGTGTCAGCTGTGAGCGACAGGTGAGATGGGGGTTCTCTGCAAGGTGGGCTATGTGCACAGATCCTGTGTGTCCAGCCCTGCTTGGGTACCTGCCCAGGGGAGCTCCGTATCCTGGGAAGGGCCTGGATATGAGAGCCCAATGGGCTGCTGGGTACATGCACAGGTGAGCTCCATACCCTGGGAGGGACTTGACCACGAGGGACCCGTGGGCTGTGGGGTGGGGGGTGCAGCCCAGGTGAGCTCCATATCCTGGGATTGGCCTGACCACGAGAGTCCCATTGGCTGCTGGGGACCTGGTAAAGGATATCAGGACAGTCAGTGAAGCCACCGAGGATATACATCCAGTAGCTCCTATTTCCTACACCCTGCTGGTCATTCTACCATCCACCAGGCCATGGCATTCTGTATTAGACTTCAATGATGCCTTCTTCTCTATTCCATTCATCTCAGAGTCACAAGGATTTTTGGTTTGTTAGTGGCAGGACACAACATGCAACCAAAGCAATAATGCTGGGCCGTCCTTCCCCAATGGTTCAAAAATACCCACACCATCATTGGGGAAATGTCCTCTAGAGACCTAAAAGTTCTACGTCTGTAAAAGGGAACCCTCCTTCAATATGCAGAGGACATTCTGATCGCCAGGCCTACTAAAGACGCCTCTGAACTACCTAGTCAAGAAAGGATAGAAGGTGTCCAAGAAAAAGGCTCAAATATCCCAGGCTAAGGTGACATGCCTGGGCTTCATTGTCACAGATATTCGGAGAAACACATCCCAGGATAGGGAAGAAGCCATTTGCAGCCTTACCTCTTCTAAAACTAGAAGACAGCTTAGGGGTTCCTGGGGAGGCAAAGGTTTTCTGCATCTGGATCCCTAACTACAGTCTAATAGCTGGGCCTCTACATGAAACACTGACACGAAAAGATGATGATCCTTTTGAATAGAATCCAGAAGCAGCCTTTCAAGAATGGAAAGAGCAGTCAATTCAGACCCTTGCCCAGGAACTCCCTAATTTAGCTAAACCCTTTGACCTTTACATACCCGGTCATAGGTTAATCGCCCTTGGAGCCTTAGTGCAAAAACTGGGACCACTTGAAATGGAGCAACACAAGAATGCCCTTCAGGTATGATAAACTATGGTCACCAAGGGCTTTGCCCACCGACTCATCAGGCCAGGATACTGGGGTATCTAAAAAGCTGAATCAGAAGACCGCAAGGCCAGCTCCCTCCTAAGGGAAGAGGAACCCACGTGGTGATCCTAACCACCCATCATGCCCTGAAGTTGAAGGGGTCGCTCTGTGGACACCCTGACCTCGAGTGAGGAGGCCCTCCAACTCCAACCTCCAGAGAGACAAACGGGGGCAACAGGCCCCCAAAATGACTCGTGTGACCATCACTTGACCTGGAGTTTCTCTCAGAAAACAACAAGACTGTGCCCCGAAAGAGCAGACTACTGCTTGAAGGACTTACTGCACCCAGAGGGGAGCTAATAAGCTTGGCAGGGGAAATATATATCATGCTTTCACCATAGAAAGCCCTACAGACACCGCGGTGATGGTGGTCAATATGACCGGCTGGACTGCTGGCTACTTCTAAAGGCCGTTGACTCAGTTGACGTCATGGTCCTGGATCACCACTGACCCTTGACTGTCTGGGAGTTGTGTGGGCAGGGCTCTGACACATGGTGCTGTGTGTACATTAATTCAGGGACCTAATTAAAGAAAGCACAGACTAGTGGTCAGAGCATCTAGGCTGGCAAAAAACGTCAGCCTAAGGTCGCCGAACAAATGTGGGGTGGGGTGAAACCTGTCACTGCAGCATCTCTGCGCATCTCTTTCCTGGACCCTTAAAGGTCATTAGAATCTATAACACTTCCAATGCTGGTGCTCAGGCGGATGAGAAGTGAGGCAGGAGTCCTTGGGACAATGAACCTCACCTGGAGGCTGGTGGGGAGACGTTTTGCCCCTCCCCCCATGTATCAGGGCTCCCACCACAGCATGAAGCAGTTACAAAAGAGGGGTCTGCACCCTCAACACCCCAAGAATGAGGAACAGAACCAAAAGCCGAGGAGGTGTTCATCTCCCGCAACGTTCATTAAAAGCTCCTGGGAGATAAAAAGAGAATCTGGGCAATAAAATAAAGTCTAACCTGTTTTTCCTTTGTGCTTTGTCTAATTTCACGTGCTCCTAGGGTTCCGCATGCAGAGGTCCCACACCCGGCACTTCAGACCCGATTTCCTAGTGCAGAATGGCTGGGTCGACACCTCAGCTAGCGGGGTCCCATGCAGACTCCGTGGCATAGAGCCTGAGCTGCAGCCAACCCAGCCCTCGAAAGCTCCATCACCTCCCTCCCACTGACGCTGCCGGGATCCCTACACAGCAGCCCAACCCACAGCCCGTTGGGGAGTGCACGCTCTCACCTCTCCTTTCTGTTTTCAAAATAATGTTTCCTTTGCTTCTGAACCAAACTCAGTCTTGATCTGTTGGCTCCAATGACACTGGGCACGGGGACTCCTGTTGGGGTCCACTCTGGAGGATCAGTAACAGAAATTGAGAACATTGTAACTTCAAAGAACAGATGTGTGAGCCAAACTGTAGTTAACATAGAGCAGTGTATATCGCTCGGGTAAAATAAGATGTTTCTAAGACTTACATTTGATATTTCCATCACCTTCCTATAAGCAAGTTCAGTGAAGACGTTGGTCTTATTTGTCAGGTCAACATTCGAGAAATGAAGTGATTTATTTCCATGGATGTACATCGAATACTCTTGGCTGAAGCTTCAATCGTGTTTTCAATGCTTTTCCATTGAAAATGATACCTCTCTTTCAGCTCCCCCATTTCTGAGAAGTATAAAATCTTATAATTTATTATTACCAAAGGGGAAAGGTAGGAGAAGGGATAAATTAACAGTTTGGGATTAACACATACACACTGCTATGTATAAAATAGATCATCAACAAGGAACTACTGTATAGCACAGGGAACTACACTGAATATTTTGCATTAACCTATAAGGGGAAATAATCTGAAAAAGAATAGATATTTTTATTGACATCATCTATCAATGACAGACAAAATGTAACCTAAGCAAGGCCAATGGTGAGCGCTTCTGACCCTGAAGATTTCAATCATCTAAAGTTTGGGCTCGGCCTATTTCCCAAGGCCCTTAATGGACATGCGTGTAGCCGTAGCCTAAAAATTCCCCAGTTTGGGGTTCGGGGAGGCACTGATTTGGAAAAATCCCTGGTGTTCTCCTTACATGCACGGGACCCTTCCTACAGCTAAAACATGCCTGTCACACCTAGAGGATAGTACACATTTGATCGGAAACAGTTTGGAAAAGGCACCTCATCTCCTCATCGCCTGGTGCTTGGGTTCAACCCTCCAGCATCTTTCCTAACAACCTCCTCACTTGGGCATATCAGCACCGTCAACATCCTGTTGCACACAGTTTGGAATTTGTCCACAGGATGAAGCGGAAGGATGAGAAAAATTTAGAGACAAGTCTTAGGTGTTCGGACAGGCACATGCCACTCTAATTTTCAATCCGGAAGACAAATTCATCAAAGGCTAGAATTGCCCACGGAAACAGAATAGGGCTAGAGGAAATCCAGCTGTTTTGTGTCCAGTTTCCATAAACACAAGTTGAATAACGGAACTCAGGGTCACTAAAATTCATGAAACTGCAGAGTTGAAAATATCTATCGTCGAAAAATGTCTTGAGGTAAGTCACAGAAAAGGACTTGTAAGCAAGGGAGAGTGGCAGGAAACATATTTGAACAGGTAGAAAGGACTCCCCGTTTAAGTACAAGAAAAGGGTCTGAACTTCGCCAATGATGCTGTTGGCCAAAAAGGGCGTATGCATTTTTTCTGAATATATTCAAGTAAAGGCCATACACACTTTTTATCCAACCAAACAGGTGGACACTGGAAATCAATACTACAAAATGTATCACTTCACATCAGTCAGAAGGGCCATCCACGTAAAGTGTAAACACCAGAAATGCAGGACAGGGTAAGGAGAAAAGGGAGCCCTGTGAGGCTGATAGTGGAAATGCAATTTGCCAACAGCCACTCTGGCGAAGTGTATTGTGTTTGCTAAAACATCTAAAAAATGAGCTACAGAGCATAGGGCACTTGCACTCATTTGCGTATACCTTGGGGAAAACAAAAATCGACAGAAAACAGGCACCCCAACGTTTACCACCTCTCTGTTAAAAAGGGCCTCAACTTGGATATAACCTAAATGTCCCTAGAAGGATAAAATGGATAAAAGAGATGGGGTACTTATGTAGAGTCGAATATGACTCATCCAGAAATCAATGAAATAAGGCCAGTTGGAACAACTCTGGAGGAGTTACATACGATCATTCTAAGTGACATATGTCAGAAAGAAAAAGACACATATCATAAGATGTCACTTAAAGGTGGAATCAAAAATGGCTACACATGAAATAAATTACAATACAGAAACATAGTCAAATATGTAGAAAATAGACATAAGGCTGCTAAATGGGAAAGGTGGGGAATGGTGAGGTATTATCCAGGAGGTTGAAATTAGCAAAGATACCATTCCAAGTACCAAATTGAATAACTGACAAGGCCTACACGGTACCTCAAAGAACTGCACTCAGTCCACTCAAGTCACTGGAAAATAATACATATGACTGGTAAGCATCTGAAAAGGAATTTATTGTTGTCTCACAGTACATGAATCAAGTGGATGTACAAGAGCAAAAAACAGAGCTTTGAAAATCAGCTGTAACCAATATAAAAATAAATTTAAAAATATTTATTAAAACAGTGAGACAGACAAAAATTCTTACAACTTTTGTTGAAGGTCTACGATGTAACATGAATTGGACACATGTAGACCCACAGCAGGATGATATATAAGGCTGGAATCTATGCACGCTAAGAGATGTTAGAGAGGCTTGGTGAGAAAATGCAGATCTTTTAAAGTAATACTGCCTCGTACCCATTCCATGGGTCCCAAATCTGCAGGTTCAAGGGAATATTCTGACAGTGAAAACATGCCTGGGAAACTTAGATGAATGTACACCATGTGCTCAGGAAAAGGTGTCTAAAATGCACCTCATTTTTGATCTCCTGGTGCTGAGGTTCGCCATTCCAGCCACATTACTAACAATCTCCCCACTTGGAGAATCAGCACCTTTAACCTCCTGTTTTACACAGTTTTCAATTTGTGCAGAGGATAAATGGGAAGAGGTGGAACCAATGAGAGGTTAGCTGTAGGAGTTTTGACAGGCACATGCCACTCCATTTTCCCATTAGGAAGAAGAATTATCCAAAGGCTCAGCCTGCCTCCCCAGAACCGGAATAGGGCCAGAAGCAATCTAATGGTTTGGCATACAACACACAAAAAAAGCGAGTTGCAAAATGCAGCTCAGGAGCAGACAATTCAAAGACCTGCAAAGATATAAATGATAACCAACGTCCAAAAATATATTCAGGTAAGGCAACGAAGAGGATCTGAATGAGAGGCAGAATTGCAGGAAACAGATTTCAAAAGGTAGATTCTACTCACATTTAAATCATATGAAAAGCAGCAGAATTTCTAAAATGATGCAGTTGGGCAAAAGGGTGTATCTGTTTTTTTCGTGAATATCTTCAGGAAAAAAACACAGACACAGTTTTTGGCCAACCAAGCAAGAGGGAAATGCATATCTGCACAACAAAGAAGTCTCAATTTCCACTGCTCAGAAAGGCCATCCAAAAAATGTGTACAAACCAGAAATGCAAGAGAGGCCATGGGAAACAGGGAGCCAAGTCACGCTGATGGGTGGGGTATAAATATCCAAGAGCCACTCTGAAGAAGTGTATGCTGTTTCCTAAAACATCTAAAATACAAAGCCCCCGAGCAAAGGGGACTTCAACTCATGGGCATATAACTTCGGAAGACTAAATATCAATAAGACACAGGCACCCCAAAGTTTAGGGCTGCTCTGCATACAAGAACCTCAACTTCGGTACACCTAAAATATCCCCGGAAAAACAGAAATGCATAAAGAACTTGTGGTAATTTTGTACAACGGAATATCACTCAGACGTGAAATCAATGTATATAAGGCCAGTAGCAGCATAATGAGTGGATTTAAGTATGATGATTCTAAGGGAAATTAGTCACACAGAAAAAAGAATCTTATCATAAGATATCACTTATAGAGGAAATATCAATATCACAACACATGAACTGAATTAGGAAAGAGAACAAAGTCTCACAAAAAAAAAAAAAAATCGTATGCCTGCTTCAGGAGAAAGGAGAGGTGGGGTGATGCATAAAACCAGAGCTTGATATTAACACAGGTACCATTCCATAAACCAAATACAGAATAGACAAGACCTACAACTTCCTCAGTGAACGGGACTCAACACCCCTATTTCCTGCATAGGTATATATCTGACTAGTAAGAATCTTAAAACCTATGTATTAATATGTCTTCGTAAGGGAACCAATTGTGTGTAGACTGGCATAAACAAGTCAGTGATAATCAGCTCAACCCCATTATAAACATGAATTTCAAAAACAAAACCAAAAAACAGCGAAATTCTTACACAATTCCTTCAAAGGTTCTGATGAAACCTGGAATGACCCTATCGGCAAAGACAGCTGGATGAGATATAAGGCTGGAGACTTGGGACTGAGAGGACTGGTGAGATTGGGAGAGAAAATGCAGACCCTTAAAGTAGTAATGCATGCAACCATTCCATGGGTCCCAAATCTCCAGGTAGAAGGGAATATCACTACAGTTATAACATGTATGGGAAACCTAGCGAATGGACAACCTGTCATGGCAAAAGTTTCTAAAACTCTCCTAATTTTTCTTCTCCTTCTGCTCCAGTTTGGTATTCCAACTGCTTTACTATCAATCTCCCAACTTAGGAGAGTCAGCCCCTATAACCTCCTGGTGCACACAGTTTGCTAATTGTGCAGAGGATGAAAGGGAAGAGGGAGAACCTATCAGAGAGTTGATGTAGGCATTTGGACGGGCACATGTCACTCTAATTTCCCGTCAGCAAGAAGAATTAACCAAAGCCTCAGCCACCCACAGGGAACCAATATAGCCACCCCTGGAACCAGTATAGGTCCTGAAGCAAAATTGTGGATTTGCGGCCAGCTCACAAAAATGGGATTTGAAAATTGGGGCTCAGGGGCACAGCAATTCACAAACCTTCAGAGTTATAAAGGACTACTCTCTTCCAAAATCTCTTGAGGGAAGGTAAAGAAGGGGACTTGAAAATGAGGCAGAATTGCACAAAACATATTTCAAGAGGTAAATTGGAATCGCCTTTAAAGTACAGGAAAAGCATCACAACTTGGACAGTGATGCCGTTGGCCAAAAAGGGCGTATGCCTTTTCTCCTGAATATATTCAGGAGAAAACGCATACGCCCTTTTTGGCCAATTAAGCAAGCACACAATGCAAATGCACACTACAAAGAATTGTCACTTCCCACCGGTCAAAAGGGACATCCAAATATCTGTAAAAACCAGAAAGGCAAGAGAGAGTTGACAAGGGCATGAAGCAATGTGATCCCAATGGTTATGGAGGAATGTAATGATAAGCACTTGGAGCATTGTGATGACAAGATTATGTAGCATTTTGCTGACAAAGGCAAGGAGCATTGTGATGACAAGCTTCATGGAGCACTGTGATGACAAGTGTCACGGAGCATTGTGATTACAGGGATCATGGAGCATTGGGATGACAAGGGCATGGATCACTGTGATGACAAGTGTCATGGAGCATTTTGATGACAAGTGTCCCAGATCGTTGTGTTGTCAGGGTTCATGGAGCGTTGTGATGACAGTGGTCATGGAGCATTGTGATGACAGGGGTCATGGAGCATTGTGATGAGAAGATGAAGGAGCATTGGGCTGAAAATGCTCATGGAGTATTGTGATGAAAGGGGTCATGGAGCATTGTGATGACAAGGTACTGGAGCATTGTGATGAGAAGACCATGGAGCCTTGTGATGACAAGTCTCATGGAGCATTCTGATGAAAAGGGGCATTGGGCATTGTGATTACAGGAGTCTTGGAGCATTGTGATGACAAGGGCATGAAGCATTAGGATGAGAAGGCCATGGAGCGTTCTGATGTCATGCATCATGGAGCTTTGTGATGACAAGGGCATGGAGCATTGTGATTACAGGGTTCTTGGAGCACTGTGATGAAAAGGGTATGGATCATTGTCATGAAAAAGGCATGGAGCCTTGTCATGACAGGGTTCAAGGAGCATACTGAAGACAAGTGTCAGGGAGCATTGTGATGACAAGGGTATTGAGAATTGTGATGACAAAGGTTATGGAGCATTGTGATGAGAAGAAATGGATAATTGTTATGACAAGTGTCATGGGGCGTTGTGATGATAAGTGTTATGGAACATTGTGATCACAAGGATTTGGAGCATTGTGATGACAGAGGTCATGGAGCATTTTGATTTCATTGTGATGACAATAGCCTGAACCATTATGATGTTGCACATGGTGCATTGTGATGACAGGGTTCATGGAGCATTGAGATGAAAGGGGCATGGATTATTGTTATTACAGGAGTCTTGGAGCATTGTGATGACATGGGCATGGAGCATCATGAATGAGAAGGCCATGGAGCATTCTGATGACATGCGTCATGGAGCTTTGTGATGACAAGGGCATGGAGCATTGTGATTACAGGGTTCTTGGAGCATTGTGATGACAAGGGTCATTGAGCCTTGTGATGACAAGGCTGTGGAACATTGTGATGGCAGTGGTCATGAAGCATTGTTATGACAGGGGTAATGGAGCATTGTGATGAGAAGGGCATGGAGCATTGGTCTGAAATGTTTCATGGATTATTGTGATGAGAGTGGGCATGGAGCATTGTGATGACAAGGACACTGAACACTGTGATACATGGGTCATGGTGGATTGTAATGACAAGGGCATGGAGCATTGTGATGAGAACGGCATCGGGCATTGTGATGACAAGCATCATGGGGCTTTGTGATGACAAGGACATGGACTAATGTGATGAGAGGGTTCATGGAGCATTGTGATGAAAATGACTTGGAGCATTTTGATGACAGGGGCATGGAGCATTGGTCTGATAAGTTTCATGGATAATTGTGTTGAGAGTGGGCATGGCACATTGGGATGATAAGGGCATGGAGCATTGGGAAGACAAGGTCATGGATTATTGTGAAGACAGGTGTCTGGGAGCATTGTGATGACATATTTCATGGCCCATTGTGATGACACTGGCATGGAGCATTGTGATGCCAAGTGTTATGGAGGATTGTGATGACAAAGGTAATGGAGCATTGTGATGACAAGGGCTTGGAGCATTGTGATGACAAGAGCATGTAACATTGTTATGAGAACTGTCATGGAGCATTGTGATGACAAGGACGTGGAGAATTTTGATAACAAGGTACATGGAGTATTGTGATGATCAGGGCATGGATCATTGTGATTGCAAGACCGTGGAGCACTGTGATGAGAAGACCATGGATAATTGTGATGACGAGCATCATGGAGCACTCCAATGACAAGGGGCATGGAGCATTGTGATGACACGGGTCATGGATCATTGTGATGACAAGTGTCACGGACCATTCTGATGACAAGCTTGTGGAGTATTGTGATGACAATGGCATGGAGCATTGTGATGAAAAGGGCATGGATCACTGTGATGAAAAATGCATGGAGACATGTCATGACAGGGTTCAAGGAGCATACTGACGACAAGTGTCAGGGAGCATTGTGATGACAAGTGTATTGAGAATTGTGATGACAAAGGTCATGGAGCATTGTGATGAGAAGTCCATGGATAATTGTGATGACCAGCGGCATGGGGCGTTGTGATGGCATGTGTTATGGAACATTGTGATCACAAGGGGTTGGAGCATTGTGATGACAGAGGTCATGGAGAATTTTGATTTCATTGTGATGACAATAGCATGAAGCATTATGATAGTGGGCATGGTGCATTGTGATGACAGGGTTCATGGAGCAATGAGATGAAAAGGGGCATGGAGCATGGTGATTACAGGGGTCTTGGAGCATTGTGGTGACAAGGGTCATGGAGCCTTGTGATGACAAGGCCGTGGAACATGGTGATGGAAGGGGTCATGGAGCATTGTTATGACAGGGGTAATGGAGCATTGTGATGACAAGGGCATGGAGCATTGGGCTGAAAATATTCATGGAGTATTGTGATGACAGGGGTCATGGAACATTGTGATGACAATGGAATGGAGCAGTGTGATGACAAGTTCCTGGAGCATTGTGATGAGAAAACCATGGAGCCTTATAATGAAAAGTCTCATGGAGCATTCTGATGAAAAGGGGCATGGAGCATTGTGATTGCAGTGGTCTTGGAGCATTGTGATGACAAGGGCATGGAGCATTGTGATGAGAAGGCAATGGAGCATTCTGACAGGCGTCATGGAGCTTTGTGATGACAAGGGCATGGAGCATTGTGATTACAGGGGTCTTGGAGCATTGTGATGAAAAGAGCATGGATCATTCTTATGAAAAAGACATGGAGCCTTGTCATGACAGGTTTCAAGGAGCATACAGACAACAAGAGTCACGGAGCATTTTGATGACCAGTGTATTGAGCACTGTGATGACAAAGTTCATGGAGCATTGTGACGACAAGGACATGGAGTATTGTGATGACAAGCACATGGAGCTTGCTATGACAGGGGTCATGGAGCATTGCGATGACAAGTGCATTGAGAATTGTGATGAAAAAGCATGTAACACTTTGATGAGAAGTGTCATGGAGCATAGTGATGCCAGGAACGTGGAGAATTGTGATGACAGGGACATGGAGCAGTGTGATGACAAGGGCATGGACCATGGTGATGGCAAGACCGTGGAGCATTGTGATGAGAAGACCATGGATAATTGTGATGACAAGCCTCATGGAGCCCTGTAATGACATGGGGTGTGGAGCATTGTGATGACAGGGGTCATGGAACATTGTTATGACAGGGGTAATTGAGCATTGTGATGAGAAGTGCATGGAGCATTGGTCTGAAATATTTCATGGATTATTGTGATGAGAGTGGGCATGGAGCATTGTGATGACAAGGGCCCGGAACACAGTGATACATGGGTCATGGAGGATTGTAATGACAACGGCATGGAGCATTGTGATGAGAAGGCCATGTAGCATTCTGATGACATGCGTCATGGAGCTTTGTGATGACAAGGGCATGGAGCATTGTGATTACAGGGTTCTTGGAGCTTTGTGATGACAAGGGTCATGGAGCCTTGTGATGACAAGGCCGTGGAACGCTGTGATGGCATGGGTCATGGAGCATTGTGATGACAAGGGCAGCAGCATTGTTCTGAAATTTTTCATGGATTATTGTGATGAGAGTTGGCATTGAGCATTGTAATGACAAGGGCACGGAACACAGTGATACATGGGTCATGGAGGATTGTAATGACAAGGGCATGGAGCATTGTGATGAAAAGGGCATCGAGTAGTGTGATAAATGTCATGGAGCTTTTTGATGACAATTGCATGGATCAATGTGATGAGAGGGTCCATGGAGCATTGTGATGACAATGGCATGGAGCATTGTGATGCCAAGGGTCATGGAGCTTTGTGATGACAAAGGTCATGGAGCATTTTGATGACAAGGGCGTGGTGCCTTGTGATGAGAAGGGCAGGGAGCATTGTGATGACAGGGTCATGGAGCATTTTGATGCAAAGGGTCATGGAGCATTTTGATGACAGGGGTTATGGAGCACTGTGATGTCAGGGGTCATCGAACATTGTGATGATAAGTGCATGTAGCATTGTGATGACAGGAGTCATGGAACATTGTGATGACAGCGGTGAGGGAGTACTGTGATGAATAGTGATGTAACATTGTGATATCAGTGGTGAGAGAGCATTTTGATGAGAAGTGCATGGAGCATTGTGATGACAAGGTATAAGGGGCATAGTGATGACAAGATTGTGGAGCACTGTGATGACAAGCGCATGGCACATTGTGATGACAAGGGTCATGGAGCATTGTGCTGACAAGCCCATGGAGCATTGTGATGACAAGGATCATGGAGCATTGTGTTGAGAAAGGCATAGAGCATTGTGATGACATGGGTCAAAGAGCATTGTGATGAAAACTTCATGGAGCACTGCGGTTAAAAAGTCATAGAGACTGTTGATGATGAAGGCATGGACCATTGTGATGACAAAGGTCATTAGCATTGTGATGACTGGAGTCATGGAGCATTGTGATGACAGGGTTCATGGATCATTGTGATGACAAGGGCATGGAGCGTTGGTCTAATAAGTTTCATGGATTATTGTGATGACAGTTGGAATGGCACACTGTGATGGCAAGGGAATGGAGTATTGTGATGACAAGGTCATGCAGTATTATGAAGACAGGTGTCAGCTAGCATTGTGATGACATATGTAATGGCCCATTGTGATGACAGTGGCATGGAACATTGTGATGCCAAATATCATGGAGGATTCTGATGACAAAGATAATGGAGCATTGTGATGACAATGGCTTGGAGTATTGTGATGACAAGGGTCAGGGAGCATTGTGCCAACAAGTACATGGAGAATTGTGATGACAAGGGTCATGGAGCATTCTGATGACAATCTTGTGGAGTATTTTGATGACAATGGCATGGAGCATTGTGATGAAAATGGCATGGGACATTGTGATGAAAAAGGCATGGAGCCTTTTTGTGACAGGGTGCAAGGAGCATTCTGACGACAAGTATCAGGGAGCATTGTGATGACAAGTGTATTGAGCATTGTGATGACAAAGGTCATGGAGCATTGTGACAATAAGGGCATGGAGTATTGAGATGACAGGCGTCATGGAGAGTTGTGATGACAAGTGTTATGGAACATTGTGATCACAAGTGTTTGGAGCATTGTGATGACAGAGGTCATGGATCATTTTGATTTCAAGGAGCATGGAGCATTGTGATGACAAGGGCATGAAGCAATATGATCCCAAGTTTCATGGAGGATCGTGATGACAATGGTAATGGAGTATTGTGATGACAAGCGCATAGAGCATTCTAATGACAAGGTCATGTAGCATTTTGCTGACAAAGGCATGGAGCATTGTGATGACAGGTGTCATGGAGCACTGTGATGACAAACATCACGGAGCATTGTGAATACAGGGACCATGGAGCATTGGGATGACAAGGGAATGGATCAATGTAATGACAAGGGTCATGGAGCATTGGGCTGAAAATGTTCATGGGTTATTGTGATGACAGGGGTCATGGAGCATTGTGATGACTAGGGAATGGAGCATTGTGATGACAAAAGTCCCTTATCATTGTGTTGTCAGGTGTCATGGAGCGTTGTGATGACAGTGGTCATGGAGCATTGTGATGATATGGGTCATGGAGCATTGTGATGAGAAGGTCATGGAGTATTGGGCTGAAAATGTTCATGGAGTATTGTGATGACAGGGGTCATGGAGCATTGTGATGATAAGGGAATGGAGCATTTTGATGACAACGTCCTTGAGCATTTTGATGAGAAGACCATGGATTCATGGGATGACAAGTCTCATGGAGCATTCTGATGAAAAGGGGAATGGAGCATTGTGATTACAGGTCTCTTGGAGCATTGTGATGACAATGGCATGGAACATTGTGATGAGAATGCCATGGAGCATTCTCATGACATTTGTCATGGAGCTTTGTGATGACAAGGGCAAGGAGCATTGTGATTGCAGGGGTCTTGGAGCATTGTGATGAAAAGGGCATGGAACATTGTGATGAAAAAGGCATGGAGCCTTGTCATGAAAGGGTTCAAGGAGCATACTGATGGCAAGAGTCAGGGAGCATTGTGATGACAAGTTTATTTAGAATTGTGATGACAAATGTCATGGGGCATTGAGATGGGAAGACCATGGATAATTGTGATGAGTAGCGTCCTGGGGCATTGTGATGACAAGTGTTATGGAACATTGTGATCACAAGGGTTTGGGGCATTGTGATGACAGAGGTCATGGAGGATTTTGATTTCATTTTGATGACAATAGCATGAAGCATTATGATGATGGGCATGGTGCATTGTGATGACAGGGTTCATGGAGCATTGTGATGAAAAGGGGCATGGATCATTGGTCTGCGAAGTTTCATGGATTATTGTGATGACATTGGGCATGGCACATTGTGATGACAAGGGCATGGAGCATTGTGATGACAAGTTCATGGAGTATTGTGAAGACAGGTGTCAGGGAGCATTGTGATGACATATTTCATGTTCCATAGTGATGACAATAGCACGGAGCATTGTGATGCCAAGTGTCATGGAGGATTGTTGTGACAGTGGTAAAGGAGCATTGTGATGACAAGGGCATGGAGCATTGTGATGACAAGGGCCACTGATAATTTTAATTTCCAGTTCATGAAACATTGTGATGACAAGCGCATGGAGCTTCCTATGACAGTGGTCATGGAGCATTGTGATGACAAGTGCATGGAGTATTGTGATGACAAGAGCATATAACATTGTGATGAGAAGTGCCATGGAGCACTGTGATGACAAGGACGTGGAGCATTGTGAGGACAAGGGACATTGAGCTGTGAGATGACCAGGGCATGGAGCATTCTGATGGCAAAACCGTGGAGCATTGTGATGTGAAGACCTTGAGTAATTGTGATGACGAGCATCATGGAGCACTGTAATGAAAAGGGGCATGAAGCACTGTGATGATTGGTGTCAGGGAGCATTGGGATGACAGGGGTCATGGAGCATTGTGATAACAAGAGCATGTAATGTTGTGATGAGACGTGTCATGTAGCATCGTGATGACAAGGATGAGGAGAATTGTGATGACAAGGGACATGGAGCATTGTGATAACTAGGACATGGTGCAATGTGATGACAGGTGTCATGGAGCATTATTATGACAAGGGCCATGGTGCATTCTGACATAAGATATCACTTATGAAGGGAATGTAAACATGGCTACATATGAACTGAATTAGGAAACAGAACAGAGTCTCAGATTTAGAAAACACTCTTATGCTTGCTGAAGGGGAAAGGAGAGGTGGGGAGATGCACAAAACCAAGGTCTGATATTAGCACAGGTACCGTTCCATAATCCAAATACAGAATAGACAAGAACTACTCCTTCCGTAGTGAACGGGACACAAAACCCCTATTTCCAGCAGAGGAATATATCTGACTACTAAGAATCTTAAAATCAGTGTATTTATATGTCTCTGTAAGGGAATCAATTTTGTCTAGACCGGCAAAAACAAGTCAGGGAAAATCAGCTCAACCCCATTATAAAACAGAATTTGAAAAACAAAACAAAATTAAAAAAAACAGCGATATTCTTACACAATTACTTCAAGGGCTCTGATGCAACCTGGAATGACACTATCTACAACAACAGCAGGAAGAGACATAAGGCTGGACACATGGGACTGAGGGGATTGGTGAGATTGCTGGCGAAAATGCAGTCCCTTTGAAGCCATAATGCGTGCCACCCATTCGATGGGTGCCAACTCTCCAGGTTGAAGATAATATTACTACAGCTATAAAATGTACGGAAAACCTAGAGAGTGGACACACTGTGAATACGAAAGGTTTCTAAAACTCAAAGAACAGTCCCTCTCCTGGTGCTCGGGTTTGACTTTCCAACTGCTTTACTATCAATCTCCCAACTTGGCTAGACAGCCCCTTTAAACTCCTGGTTCCCACTGGTTGCCAATTTGGCTGAGGATGAAAGGGAAGAGGGAGGACAAATGAGAGAGTAGCTGTTAGGTATTTCGACGGACACATGTCACTCTAATTTCCCGGTAGGAAGAAGAATTAACCAAAGTCTCAGCCACCCACCGGGAACCAGTATAGTTCCTGAACCAAAATTTTGGACGTGCGTTCGGCTCACAAAAAAACGAGTTGAAAAATGGAGCTCAGGGGCACAGCAATTCACAAACTGGCAGATTAATAAAGGACAACTATCACCCAAAAATCTGTTGAGGGAAGGCAACGAGGCCAACTTGAAAGCGAGGCAGAATAGCAGGAAACAGATTTCAAGAGGTACGTAGGAATTGCCTGTAAAGCACAGGAAGAGGGGCACAACTTCGACAATTATGCACTTGCCCAAGAAGGCCGTATGTGTTTTCTCCTGAATATATTCAGGAGAAAACACATACGCCCTTTTTAGCCAAGCAAGCAAGCGGGCAATGCAAATCTGCACTACAAAGAAGTATCTCTTCCCACACGTCAAAAGGGACATCCACAAAATGTGTAAAAACCAGAAAGGCAAGACAGGCCCTGGAGAACAGGAGCCATGATATGAAGATGGGCGGGAGGTAAATTTCCAACTGCCTCACTGGAGGAGTGCGTTGTGTTCCCTAAAACAAGTAAACAACAGAGCTACAGAGCCAAGGACATTTCCAGTCTAGGGAAAATACCTTGGGAAAACTGAAAATCAATATGGCAGAGCCAGCCCCGAATTCAGGGCTGCACTGCTTACTAGAACCTCAAATTGGGTACACCTTAAATATCCCAGGAAATATAAAAATGGTTCAAAAAATTGTGCTACTTACGTACGATGGAATATCCCTCAGCCATGAAATCAATGTCATAAGACCAGGAGCAGCAAAGTGAGTGGATTCACGTACGATGATTCTAAGTGAAATAAGTCACACAAAAAAAGAAACTTATCATAAGATATCACTTATGAAGAACCTGTAAAAATGGCTACACATGAACTGAGTTAGGAAAGAGAACAGAGTCTCACATTTAGAAAACACTCTTAAGCCTGCTTAACGGGGAAAGAGACGTGGGGTGATGCATAAAACCAGAGTTTGATATAAGCACAGGTACCGTTCAAAAAACCAACTCTGGAATTGATAAGACGTACACATTCCTCAGTGAAAGGGACTCAAAACCCCATATTTCCCGCAGAGGAATAGATCTGCCTAGTATGAATTTTAAAACCTTTGTATTGATATGTCTCCGTAAGGGAATCTGGTGTGTCTTGACTGGCATAAACATGGCAGTGAGAATCAGCTCAAACCCACTATAAAAAGGAATTTCAAAAACAAAATAAATAAACAGGGAAATTCTTTTCAATTACTTCAGGGTCTCTGACAAAACCTGGAATCACCCTATCTACAATGACAGCTGGATGTGGCATAAGGCTGGACACTTGGGACTGCGAGGATGGGTGAGTCTGTGTGAGCAAATGCACACCATTTAAAGCAATAATGCATGGCCCCCATTCAATGGGTCCCAAATCTGCAGGTTGAAAGGAATATTACTACAGATATAACATGTACAGGAAACCTAGAGAATGGACACACTGTTAATACGAAAGGTTTCTAAAACTCAATGAATAGTACCTCTCCTGGTGCTCCTGTTTGACTTTCCACCTGCCTTACTATCAATCAACCAAATTGGAGAGACAGCCCCTTTAACATCCTGATTCACACAGGTTGCCAATTTGGCAGAGTTTGGAAGGGAAGGGGGAGAACCAATGAGAGAGTAGCTGTTAGGCATTTGGACGGGCATATGTCATTCTAATTTCCCGGCAGGAAGAAGAATTAACCAAAGTCTCACCCACCCACCGGGAACCAGTATAGGTCCTGAACCAAAATTTTGGACTTGCGTTCAGCTCACAAATAACAAATTGATAAATGGAGCTCAGGGGCACAGCAATTCACAAACTGGCAGAGTAATAAAGGACAACTATCTTCCAAAAATCTGTTGAGGGAAGGCAACAAGGCGGACTCGAAAACGAGGCAGAATAGCAGGAAAGAGATTTCAAGAGATACATTGGAATCGCCTCTAAAGCACAGGAAGAGGTGAACAACTTCGACAGTGATGCACTTGGCCAAAAAGGGTGTATGTGTTTTCTCCTGAATATATTCAGGAGAAAACGCATACGTCCTTTTTGGGCAAGGAAGCAAGCGGGCAATACAAATCAGCACTACAAGGAAGTATCTCTTCCCACCGGTCAAAAGGGACATCCACAAAATTTGCAAAAAACCAGGAAGGCAACACAGGCCCTCAAGAACAGGGAGCCTTGTTATGCTGATGGGCGGGATGTAAATTGCCAACTGCCTCACTGGAGGAGTGCATTGTGTTCCCTAAAACAAGTAAACAACAGAGCTTCAGAGCCAGGGGCACTTCCAGTCTAGGGAATATGCCTTGGGAAAGCTGAAAATCAGTAAGACACAGCCACCCCCATATTTAGGGCTGCACTGCTCACAAGAAACTCAACTTGGGTACACCTTAAATATCCCAGGAAATATAAAAATGGTTCAAAAAATTGTGGTACTTATGTACAATGGAATATCCCTCAGCCATGCAATCAATGTCATAAGACCAGTAGCAGCAAAGTGAGTGAATATAGGTACGATGATTCTAAGTGAAATAAGTCACTCAGAAAAAGAAACTTATCATAAGATATCACTTATGAAGATCCTGTAAACATGGCTACACATGAACTGAGTTAGGAAAGAGAACAGAGTCACACATTTAGAAAACACTCTTATGCCTTCTTAAGGGGGAAGGAGAGGTGCGGTGATGCATAAAACAACAGTTTGATATAAGCACAGGTACCGTTCCAAAAACAAACTTTGGAATAGACAAGACATACACCTTCCTCAGTGAAAGGGCCTCAAAATCCCATATTTACCGCAGAGGAATAGATCTGACTAGTAAGAATCTTAAAACCTATGTATTGATATGTCTCCGTAAGGGAATCAAGTGTGTCTAGACTGGCATAAACATGGCAGCGAGAATCAGCTCAAACAAAGTATAAAGAGGTATTTCAAAGGCAAAAGCAAAAAACAAGGAAATTCTTTACAATTCCTTCAGGGTCTCTGATGAAACCTGGAATGACCCTATCTACACTGACAGCTGGTGGTGGCATAAGGCTGGACACTTGGGACTGAGAGGATTGGTGAGATACTGTGAGCAAATGCAGACCCTTTAAAGCAATAATGCATGGCCCCCATTCCATGGGTCCCAACTCTCCAGGTTGAAGGGAATATTACTACAACTATAACATGTACAGGAAACCTATATAATGGACACACGGTGAATACAAAAGGTTTCTAAATCTCAACAAATAGTCCCTCTTGGTGCTCCAGTTTGACTTTCCAACTGCTTTACTAAAATCGCCCAACTTGGAGAGACAGACCCTTTAATCTCCTGGATTGCACAGGTTGCCAATTTGGCATAGTTTTGAAGGGAAGAGGGAGAAGCAATGAGAGAGTAGCTGATAGGCATTTGGACGGGCACATGTCACTCTAATTTCCCGGCAGGAAGAATAATTAACCAAAGTCTCAGCCATCCACCAGGAACCACTATATTTCCTGAACCAAAATTTTGGACTTGCGTTCAGCTCACATAAAACAAGTTGAAAAATGGAGCTCAGGGGCACAGCAATTCACAAACTGGCAGAGTAATAAAGGACAACTATCTTCCAAAAATCTGTTGAGGGAAGGCAACAAGGCGGACTCGAAAGCGAGGCAGAATAGCAGGAAAGAGATTTCAAGAGATACATTGGAATCGCCTCTAAAGCACAGGAAGAGGGGCACAACTTCGACAATGATGCACTTGGCCAAGAAGGACGTATGCGTTTTCTCCTGAATATATTCAGGAGAAAACGCATACGATATTTTTGGGCAAGGAAGCAAGCGGGGAATACAAATCAGCACTACAAGGAAGTATCTCTTCCCACCGGTCAAAAGGGACATCCACAATATTTGCAAAAAACCCGGAAGGCAACACAGGCCCTCAAGAACAGGGAGCCTTGTTATGCTGATGGGCGGGATGTAAACTGCCAACTGCCTCACTGGAGGAGTGCATTGTGTTCCCTAAAACAAGTAAACAACAGAGCTACAGAGCCAAGGGCACTTCCAGTCTAGGGAATATACCTTGGGAAAGCTGAAAATCAGTAAGACACAGCCACCCCCAAATTTAGGGCTGCACTGCTCACAAGAACCTCAACTTGGGTACACCTTAAATATCCCAGGAAATATAAAAATGGTTCAAAAAATTGTGGTACTTATGTACAATGGAATATCCCTCAGCCATGCAATCAAAGTCATAAGACCAGTAGCAGCAAAGTGAGTGAATATAGGTACGATGATTCTAGGTGAAATAAGTCACACAGAAAAAGAAACTTATCATAAGATATCACTTATGAAGATCCTGTAAACATGGCTACACATGAACTGAGTTAGGAAAGAGAACAGAGTCACACATTTAGAAAACACTCTTATGCCTTCTTAAGGGGGAAGGAGAGGTGCGGTGATGCATAAAACCACATTTAGATATAAGCACAGGTACCGTTCCAAAAACAAACTTTGGAATAGACAAGACATACACCTTCCTCAGTGAAAGGGCCTCAAAATCCCATATTTACCGCAGAGGAATAGATATGACTAGTAAGAATCTTAAAACGTATGTATTGATATGTCTCCGTAAGGGAATCAAGTGTGTCTAGACTGGCATAAACATGGCAGCGAGAATCAGCTCAAACCCAGTATAAAAAGGTATTTCAAAGGCAAAAGAAAAAAACAGGGAAATTCTTTACAATTCCCTCTGGGTCTCTGATGAAACCTGGTATGACCCTATCTACAATGACAGCTGGTGGTGGCATAAGGCTGGACACTTGGGACTGAGAGGATTGGTGAGATTCGGTGAGCAAATGCAGACCCTTTAAAGCAATAATGCATGGCCCCCATTCCATGGGTCCCAACTCTCCAGGTTGAAGGGAATATTACTACAACTATAACATGTACAGGAAACCTATATAACGGACACACGGTGAATACAAAATGTTTCTAAATCTCAACAAATAGTCCCTCTCCTGGTGCTCCAGTTTGACTTTCCAACTGCTTTACTAAAATCGCCCAACTTGGAGAGACAGCCCCTTTAATCTCCTGGTTTGCACACGTTGCCAATTTGGCATAGTTTTGAAGGGAAGAGGGAGAAGCAATGAGAGAGTAGATGATAGGCATTTGGACGGGCACATGTCACTCTAATTTCCCGGCAGGAAGAAGAATTAACCAAAGTCTCAGCCACCCACCGGGAACCAGTATAGGTCCTGAACCAAAATTTTGGACTTGCGTTCAGCTCACAAAAAACAAGTTGAAAAATGGAGCTCAGGGGCACAGCAATTCACAAACTGGCAGAGTAATAATGGACAACTATCATCAAAATCCATTGAAGGAAGTAAACGAGGCAGACTTAAAAGCGAGGCAGAATAGCAGGAAACAGATTCCAAGAGGTACGTTGGAATCACCTGTAAAGCACAGGAAGATAGGCACAACTTCGACCATGATGCACTTGGCCAAAATGTGCGCATGTGTTTTCTCCTGAATATATTCAGCAGAAAATGCATACGCCCTTTGTGGCCAAGCAAGCAAGTGGCAATGCAAATCTGCACTACAAAGAAGTATCACTTCCCACCGATCAAAAGGGACATCCACAAAATGTGTAAAAACCTGAAAGCCAAGACAAGCTCTGGAGAACAGGGAGCCTTGTTATGCTGATGGTCGGGATGTAAATTGCCAACTGCCTCACGGGAGGAGTGCATTGTGTTCCCTAAAACAAGTAAACAACAGAGCTACAGAGCCAAGGGCACTTCCAGTCTAGGGAATATTCCTTGGGAAAACTGAAATTCAATAAGACAGGGCCACCGCAAATTTAGGGCTGCACTGCTTACAAGAACCTCAACTTGGAAACACCTTAAATAACCAAGGAAATATAAAAATGGTTCAAAAAATTGTGGTACTTATGTACGATGGAATATCCCTCAGCCATGAAATGCATGTCATAAGACCAGTAGAAGCAAAGTGAGTGGATTCAGGTACGATGATTCTAAGTGAAATAAGTCAAACAGAAAAAGAAACTTATCATAAGATATCACTTATGAAAACCCTGTAAATATGGCTACACATGAACAGATTTGGGAAAGAGAACCGTGTCTCACATTTAGAAAACACTCTTATGCCTGCTTAAGGTGGAAGGAGAGGTGGGGGTATGCTTAATTCACAGTTTGATATAAGCACAGGTACTGTTCCAAAAACCAACTATGCTATAGACAAGACCTACATCTTCCTCAGTGAAAGGGACTCAAAACACCATATTTCACACAGAGGAATATATCTGACTAGTAAGAATCTTAAAACCTATATACTGATATGTCTCCGTAAGGGAATCAAGTATGTCTAGACTGGCGTAAACATGGAAGCGAGAATCAGCTCAAACCCACTATAAAAAGGAATTTCAAAAACAAAACAAAAAAACAGGGAAATTCTTTACAATTCCTTCAGGTTCTCTGATGAAATCTGGAATGACCCTATCTGCAAAGACAGCTGGATGTGGCATAAGGCTGGACACTTGGAACTGAGAGGATTGGTGAGATTGGGTGAGGAAATGCAGACCGCTTAAAGCAATAATGCATGGTCCCAATTCCATGGGTCACATCTCTACAGGTTGACGGGAGTATTACTACAACTATATGATGTACGGAAACCAAGAGAATGAACACACTGTGAATACGAAACGTTTCTAAAACTCAACGAATAGTCCCTCTCCTGGTGCTCTGTATTGACTTTCCAACTGCTTTACAATCAATCTCCCAACTTGCAGAGACAGCCCCTTTAACCTCCTGGTTCGCACAGGTGGCCAAATTGGCAGAGGATGGAAGGGAAGAGGGAGAACCAATGAGAGAGTAGCTGTTAGGCATTTGGACGGGCATATGTCACTCTAATTTCCCAGCAGGAAGATGAATTAACCAAAGTCTCAGCCAGCCACCCGGAACCAGTATAGGACATGAACCAAAATTTTGGACTTGTGTTCAGCTCAAAAATAACGAGTTTATAAATGGAGCTCAGGGGCACAGCAATTCACAAACTGGCAGAGTAATAAAGCGCAACTATCGTCCAAAAATCTGTTGAAGGAAGGCAAGGAGGCGGACTTGAAAGCGAGGCAGAATAGCAGGAAACTGATTTCAAGAGTTACGTTGGAGTCTCCTGTAAAGCACAGGAAGAGGGGAAAAACTTCGAAAATGATGCACTTGGCCAAAAAGGGCATATGCGTTATCTCCTGAATATATTCAGGAGGAAATTCATACGCCCTTTTTGGCCAAGCAAGCAAGAGGACAATTCAAATCTGCACTACAAAGAAGTATCACTCCCCACCGGTCCATAGGGACATCCAAAAAATGTGTAAAAACCAGAAAGGCAAGACAGGCCCTCAAGAAGGAGGCGCCTTGTTATGCTGATGGGCGGGATGTAAATTGCCAACTGCCTCACTGGAGGAGTGCATTGTGTTCCCTAAAAGAAGTAAACAACAGAGCTACAGAGCCAAGGGCACTTCTAGTCTAGGGAATATACCTTGGGAAACCTGAAAATCAATAAGACAGAGACACCCCCAAATTTACGGCTGCACTGCTTACAAGAACCTCAAATTGGGTACACCTTAAATATCCCAGGGAATATAAAAATGGTTCAAAAATTGTGGTACTTACGTACGATGGAATATCCCTCAGCCATGAAATCAATGTCATAAGACCAGTAGCAGCAAAATGAGTGGATTCTTGTACGATGATTCTAAGTGAAATAAGTCACACAGAAAAAGAAACTTATCATAAGATATCACTTATGAAGATCCTGTAAACATGGCTACACATGAACTGAGTTAGGAAAGATAACAGAGTAACGAATCTTATCATAACATATCACTCATAGGGTCAATGATCACATGGCTACACATGAACTGAATTACAAACACAACAGAGTCACACATTTAGAAAGCAATCTTCTGCCTGCTTAAGGGGAAAGGCGAGGTGGGTTGATGCATAAAACTACAGTTTTAAATTAACACAGATACCGTTACATAAACTAAGTATGTAATAGACAACACCTACCTCCAGCACAATGAACTGGACTCAACACACCCTATTCATTGCAGAGGAATATATCTGACTCTGAGAATTGTAAATCATATGTATTCTCATGTCTGCATAAAGGAATCATATGTGTGTATAATTGCATGAACACAGCACTGAAATTCAGCTAAATCCCCTTAAAAAAATAAGTTTCAAAAGCAAAATGCAAAAACAGCGAAACAGAAAGAAATCTTAAAAATTCCGACCAGGGCCTGTGATCCAACCAGGATTGACCACCTTTACACCCACAGCTGGATGAGACATAAGACTGGACACTTGGGGCTGACAAGATTGCTGAGGTTGTGTGAGCAAATGAACACCACTTAGAGCAATACTGTGTGCTACGCATTCTAGTGGTCCCAACTCTCCAGGGTTAAGGGAATCTTCCTACAGTTAAAACATGCATGGAAAACCCAGTGGATGGTACACTGTGTAATTGGGAAAGTTTTCTAAAAGGTACCTCATTTTTCCTTTCGTCGTGCTCGTTTTCACCATTCCATCTGCATTACTAAAAATCTCCCCACTTGGAGTGTCAGCGCCTTTACCCTCCTGTTATGCACAGTTTGCAAATTGTGCAGAGGATGAACAAGAAGAGAGAAAACAAATGAGAGATTAGCTGTAGGTGTTTGGATGGGCACATATCACTCTACTTTCCCATCAGGAAGAAGCATTAACCAAAGGCTCAGCCTGAAGCCCCGGAACCGGAGTAGGGCCTAAAGCCATCCTGCGGTATTGCAGCCAGGTCACAAATAGGCGATTTGAAAAATGGAATTCAGGGGCACAGCAATTCACAAACTTGCAGAGTTATAAAGGACAACTATCATCCAGAAATATATTGAGGTAAGGCCATGAAGAAGATTTGAATGCAAGGCAGATTTGAAGGAAACAGATTTCTAGAGGTACATTGGAGTCATCTTTAAAGCACATGAAAAGCGACAGAACTTCGACAATGTTGCCCTTAGCTGAAAAGGGTGTATGTGTTTTTTCTTGAATATATTTGGGAAAAAATGCATATGCCATTTTTGGCCAAGCAAGCCATCAGGCATTGAAAATCCACACTACATAGAAGTGTCCCTTACCTCCAGTCAAAAGGACCATCCACAAATAGTGTGAAAACCACAAATGCAGGATAGGCCATGGAGAAAATGGAGCCTGGTTACACCGATGGACAGGATGTAAATTGCCAACAGCCTCTCTGCAGAACTGTATGTTGTTTTCTAAAACAGAGCTACAGAGCATAGCACACTTCCACTCATGGGCGTGTATTTTGGGAAAACTAAAAATCCGCAACACACAGCCAGCGCAAAGTTTAGGGCTGCTCTGTTTACAAGAACCTCGACTTCGGTACACTTTAAATATCCCAGTAAAGGAAAAAATGGATATAGATGTTGTGGTACTTATATACAATGGAATATCACTCAGACATAAAATCAATGTCATAAGGCCAATAGCAGCATAATGAGTGGCTTTAGGTACGATGATGCTAAGTGAAATGAGCCACAAAGAAACAGAAACTTATTGTAATATATCACTTATAGAGAGAATGTAAACATGGCTACACATGAACTGAATTTCAAAAGAGAACAGAGTTACACATTTAGAAAACACACTTATGCCTCCTTAAGGGGAATGGTGACGTGGGGTGATGTGTAAAAGCAGAGTTTGAAATTAGCACAGATACCATTCCATATACCAAATATGTAATAGACAAGACCTACTCCTTTCTCAATGAACTGGACACAAAACACCCTATTCACTGAAGAGGAATTTATCTGACTGGTAACAATCTTGAAACCTATGTATTTATATGTCTCCATAATGGAATCAAGTGTATGTAGATTGGCATAAACACAGATCAATGGAACAGGACAGAAAGCCCAGAGATAAACCTACATACCTATGGCTATCTCATCTATGACAAAGGAGCTAAGGATATACAATGGAGAAAAGACAGTTTCTTCAGTAATTGGTGCTGAGAAAACTGGAACCCTACACATAAAAGAATGAAATTAGAACACTCCATAACACCATACACAAAAATAAACTCTAAATGGATTAGAGATCTAAATATAAGACCAGACACTATAAAACACTTAGAGGAAACCATAGGCAGAACACTCTGTGACATAAATCACAGCAAGATCCTTTTTGACTCACCTCCTAGAGAAATGGAAATAAAAACAGAAATCAACAAATGGGACCTAATGAAACATAAAAGCTTTTACACAGTACAGGAAAACATAAACAAGATGCAAAAACAACCCTCAGAATGGGAGAAAATATTTTCAAATGGAGCAACTGACAAAGGATTAATCTCCAAACTTTACAAGCACCTCATGTAGCTCAATATCACAAAAACAAACAAACCAATCCAAAAACGGCCAGAAGATCTAAATAGACATTTCTCCAAAGAAGATATACAGATTACCAAGAAACACATGAAAGGATGCTGAACATCACTAATCATTAGAGAAATGCAAATCAAACTAACTTGAGATATTACCACACAGCAGTCAGAGTGGCAATCATCAAAAAAATCTACAAAACAATAAATGCTGGAGAGGCCTTTATTGGAGAAAAGGGAACACACGTGCACTGTGGGTGGGAATGTAAATTGATATGGGCACTAGGGAGAACAGTACGGAGGTTCCTCTAAATAACTAACAATAGAGGTACCATACGACACAACAATCCAACTACTGGACATTTGCCTTGCGAAAACCATAATTCAAAAAGAGTTATGTACAAAAAAGTTCATTGCAGCTCTATTTACAATAGCCAGTACATGGAAGCAACCTAAGTGTCCATCGACAGATGAATGGATAAAGAAGATCTGACACATATATACAAGGGAATATTACTCAGCCATAAAAAGAAGCAAAACTGAGTTATTTGTACTGAGGTGGATGGACTTTGAATCTGTCCTACACAGTGAAGTAAGTCAGAAAGTGAAAAACAAATACTGTATGTTAACAGAGATATACGGAATCTAAGGAAGAAAAAAAAAAGATTTTGAAGAACCTAGTGGCAGGACAGGATTAAGGACACAGACGTAGAGAAAGGACTTGAGGACACCGGAAAGGGGATGGGTAAGCTGAGACGAAGTGACAGAGTGGCATGGACATAAATACATTACCAAATGTAACACCGATAGCTACTGAGAATCAGCCACATAGAACAGGGAGATCAGCTCGGTGCTTTGTGACCACATAAAGGGGTGGGATATGGAATGTGGGAGGCAGATGCAAGAGGGAGGGGATCTGGTGATATTTGTATACGTATAGCTGACTCACTTTGTTATACAGCAGAAACTAACACTCCATTGTAAAACAATTATACTCCAATAAACGTGTAAAAGGAAAAAAAAAGAAAAAGAAAGCCAGGGATAAACCTACACACCTATGGTCAACTAAACTATGACAAAGGCGGCAAGGCTATACAATGGAGATAAGACAGTCTCTTCAATCATTGGTGCTGGGAAATATGGACAGCTACATGTAAAAGAATGAAATTAGAACACTCCCCAACACCATACATAAAAATATATTCAAAATGGATTAGAGACCTTAATGTAAGACCGGACAGTATAAAACTCTGAGGGGAAAACTTACGAAGGATACTCTGACGTAAATCACAGCAAGATCTTTTTTGATCCACCTCCTATAGTAATGAAATAAAAAAGTAAACTAAACAGATGGGACCTAATGAAATGTAAAAGCTTTTGCAAAGCAAAGGAAACTACAAACAAGACGAAAAGACAACCCTCAGAATGGCAGAACATATTTGCCAATGAATCAATGGACAAATGATTAATCTCCAATATATATAAACAGCTCATGCAGCTCAATATTAATAAAACAAACAACCCAATACAAAAATGGAAGAAGATCTAAATAGACATTTCTTCCAAGAAGACATAGAGATGGCCAGTACGCACATGAAAATCTGCTCAACATCACTAATTATTAGAGAAATGGAAATCGAAAGTACAATGAGGTATCACGTCACACCTGTTAGAATGGGCATCATCAGAAAATCTACAAACAACAAATGCTGGAGAGGGTGTGGAGAAAAGGAACCTTCTTCCACTATTGCTGGGAATGTAAATCGATATAGTCTCTATGGAGAACAGTATGGAGGTTCCTTAAAAAACTAAAAATAGAATTACCATATAATCCAGCAATCCCACTACTGGGCATATACCCAGAGAAAACCATAAATCAAAAAGACACATTCACCACAATGTTCATTGCAGTACTATTTACAATAGCCAGGTAATGAAAGCAACCTAAGTGCCCACAGACAGATGAATGGATAAAGATGTGGTACATATATACAATGGAATATTACTCAGCCATACATAGGAATGAAATTGGGTCATTTGTAGAGACCTTGATGGATCTAGAGACTGTCATACAGAGTGAAGTAAGTCAGAAAGAGAAAAACAAATATTGTATGTTAATGCATATATGTGGAACCTAGAAAAATGGTAAAGAGGAACCGGTTTCCAGGGCAGAGATAGAGACACAGATGTAGAGAACAAACATATGGACACCAAGGTGGGAACGACATGTGAGGGTGGTGGTGGGATGAATTGGGAGACTGGGATTCACATGTGCACACATATGTATAAAATAGATATCCAGTAAGAACCTGCTGTATAAAAGAAATAAATAAATTAAAAGAAATAAAAATAAATAAATTACATTTAATAAAATAAACGAAAAAAACGTTTTTCCCTTCACATAGACGTCTTTATATTAATGCATTATTTCCATGTTTATATCTCCAAATTAAAAAAAAAGAGGAATAAATAAAATCTACCTTGAACCAAAAAGAAAAAAAGAAAAAAAAAAAAAAAAAAAAAAACAGAACCCACCTGTTATAGAGAGGAAAATCGTATCAGGGCACTTGCTCCAGTTGTAAAAAATTCTTAAGTTGGTCAGAGATGGGAAATCGTCTCCCATGCAGTGAGCAGCGCTCCCCCCCCCACAAGGAACATCCTCATTGCAAAGCTGGGGGACTGTGTCGAGGCGTCTGTGAGTAAATGTGAGCTGAGCCCCAGTCCTGCTTCAGCTGAACTCTTCCCACCCTTTCCAGGTAAAACAGCTGAATATGTACAAGAACTTGCAAGCCTAGAGGAAGGGCTGTGGTGCCACACCAGCGACAGCACGCAGGCCGACTTGATGCCTGCTGGCCAGACAGGATGGTCCTGTCCCCAGATGCTCTTCTGGAAGCTTTCCATTTCCCTACCCGAGATACCCCTCCTGCCACGGCCCCCACTGCTTTTTACTTCCTCACCTCTGCCTGGGGAGAAATTCCAGCGGCAGGTATGGGTGACACATCCTCTTCTTTAGCAGGTGGCAGCCTGGCAACTCCTGCAGAAAGTCCAGCAGAGCCCCACTCACACTGGGCCACCCACAAAGCCATGGCCCCTCACTCCCTCCCACCACGCCAGCCCCGACACTGCTGACGGGGCAGAGAATATGGCGTCAGGCACAGCTACAGGGGCTCTTGCTGACTGGAGAGGTGTTTATATTGACCTCAACCAAGGCACACCTGGGGAGGGCTGGCAGGCAGTGTCAGGCTGCCCATATCAGCCAATCCTCACCCCTCAGGGGATCACAGTTGCAGAAAATGAACCTTGCTAAACGGGCCGCGGCCAAGGAACAGGTGTGGGCTCTTGAGAGTCAGGATAGACAAGGGGCTGCAGCTGCGGCTTTTTTCTCATCATTTTATCTGGTCCATGAGTGGAAAACAACTTCAAGAACACCCTATACTAATGAGAGGAACCCAGGAGTCAGGGAGAGGAGTGATGGTGGTTGGAGACAGAGGCCTGGTGCCCTGGCTGCAGTGGAAGTGTCTGGAACACCAGGCCGAGAGAGGCTGCACAGAGTGATAGCCAGGGTCACAGACCTGTCAGGGCTGCTCTTTGTTAGTTCAAGGCCTGCTCTAAGGCGTTTTGTGTCAGCTGTGAGCGACAGGTGAGCTGGGGGTTCTCTGCAATGTGGGCTATGTGCACAGTTCCTGTGTGTCCAGCCGTGCTCGTGTACCTGCCCAGGGGAGCTCAGTATCCTGGGAAGGGCCTGACTATGAGAGCCCCATGGGTTGCTGGGTAACTGCACATGTGAGCTCCATACCCTGGGAGGGACTTGACCACAAGAGCCCCGTGGGCGGTTCGGTGGGGCATGCTGCCCAGGTGAGCTCCATATCCTGGGATTGGCCTGACCACGAGAGTCCCATTGGCTGCTGGGGACCTGGTAAAGGATATCAGGACAGTCAGTGAAGCCACCGAGGATATACATCCAGTAGCTCCTATTTCCTACACCCTGCAGGTCATTCTACCATCCACCAGGCCATGGCATTCTGTATTAGACTTCAATGATGCCTTCTTCTGTGTTCCATTCATCTCAGAGTCACAAGAATTGTTGGCTTGTGAGTGGCAGGACACAACATGCAAGCAAAGCAATAATGCTGGGCCATCCTTCCCCAGTGGTTCAAAAATCCCCACACCATCATTGGGGAAATGTCCTTTAAAGGCCTAAAAGTTCTACCTCTGTAAAAGGGAACCCTCCTTCAATATGCAGAGGACATTCTGATCGCCAGGCCTACTAAAGACGCCTCTGAACTACCTAGCCAAGAAAGGATAGAAGGTGTCCAAGAAAAAGGCTCAAATATCCCAGGCTAAGGTGACATGCCTGGGCTTCATTCTCACAGATATTCGGAGAAACACATCCCAGGATAGGGAAGAAGCCATTTGCAGCCTTACCTCTTCTAAAACTAGAAGACAGCTTAGGGGTTCCTGGGGAGGCCAAGGTTTTCTGCATCTGGATCCCTAAGTACAGTCTAATAGCTGGGCCTCTACATGAAACACTGACACGAAAAGATGATGATCCTTTTGAATAGAATCCAGAAGCAGCCTTTCAAGAATGGAAAGAGCAGTCAATTCAGACCCTTGCCCAGGAACTCCCTAATTTAGCTAAACCCTTTGACCTTTACATACCCGGTCATAGGTTAATCGCCCTTGGAGCCTTAGTGCAAAAACTGGGACCACTTGAAATGGAGCAACACAAGAATGCCCTTCAGGTATGATAAACTATGGTCACCAAGGGCTTTGCCCACCGACTCATCAGGCCAGGATACTGGGGTATCTAAAAAGCTGGAAATCAGCAGCCCCCAAGGCCAGGTCCCTCCTAAGGGAAAAGGACCCCACGTGGTGATCCTTACCACCCATCATGCCCTGAAGTTGAAGGGGTCGCTCTGTTGACACACTGACCTTGAGTGAGGAGGCCCTCCATCTCCAACCTCCAGAGAGACAAACGGGGGCAACAGGCGCCCAAAATGACTCGTGTGACCATCACTTGACCTGGAGTTTCTCTCAGAAAACAACAAGACTGTGTCCCGAAAGAGCAGACTACTGCTTGCAGGACTTACTGCACCCAGAGGGGAGCTAATAACCTTGGCGGGGGAAACGTATATCATGCTTTCACCATAGAAAGCCCTACAGACACCGTTGTGATGATGGTCAATATGACAGGCTGGACTGCTGGCTACTTCTAAAGGCTGTTGACTCAGTGGACGTCATGGTCCTGGATCACCACTGACACTTGACTGTCTGGGAGTTGTGCGGGCAGGGCTCTGACACATGGTGCTGTATGTACATTAATTCAGGGACCTAATTAAAGAAAGCACAGACTACTGGTCAGAGCATCTAGGCTTTCAAAAGCCGTCAGCCTAAGGTCGCCGAACAAATGTTGGGTGGGGTGAAACCTGCCACCGCAGCATCTCTGCACATCTGTTTCCTGGACCCTTAAAGGTCATTAGAATCTATAACACTTCCAATGCTGGTGCTCAGGCAGATGAGAAGTGAGGCAGGAGGCCTTGGGACAATCGACCTCACCTGGGGGCTGGTGGGGAGAAGTTTTCCCCTCCCCCCATGTATCAGGGCTCCCACCACAGCATGAAGCAGTTACAAAAGAGGGGTCTGCACCCTCAACACCCCAAGAATGAGGAACAGAACAAAAAGCAGAGGAGGTGTTCATCTCCGGCAACGTTCATTAAAAGCTCCTGGGAGATAAAAAGAGAATCTGAGAATAAAATAAAGTCTAACCTGTTTTTCCTTTGTGCTTTGTCTAATTTCACGTGCTCCTAGGGTTCCGCATGCAGAGGTCCCACACCCGGCACTTCAGACCCGATTTCCTAGTGCAGAATGCCTGGGTCGACACCTCAGCTAGCGGCGTCCCATGCAGACTCTGCGGCATATAGCCTGAGCTGCAGCCAACCCAGCCCTCGAGATCTCCATCCCCTCCCTCCCACTGACGCTGCTGGGATCCCTACACAGCAGCCCAGCCCACAGCCCGTGGGGGAGTGCACGCTCTCACCTCTCCTTTCTGTTTTCAAAATAATGTTTCCTTTGCTTCTGAACCAAACTCAGTCTTGATCTGTTGGCTCCAATGACACTGGGCACGGGGACTCCTGTTGGGGTCCACTCTGGAGGATCAGTAACAGAAATTGAGAACATTGTAACTTCAATGAACAGATGTGTGAGCCAAACTGTAGTTAACATAGAGCAGTGTATAACGCTCCGGTAATATAAGATGATTCTAAGACTTACATTTGATATTTCCATCACTTTCCTATAAGCAAGTTCAGTGAAGACTTTTGTCTTATTTGTCAGGTCAACATTCGAGAAATGAAGTGATTTATTTCCATGGATGTACATCGAATACTCTTGGCTGAAGCTTCAATCGTGTTTTCAAAGCTTTTCCATTGAAAATGATACCTCTCTTTCAGCTCCCCCATTTCTGAGAAGTATAAAATCTTATAATTTATTATTACCAAAGGGGAAAGGTAGGAGAAGGGAAAAATTAACAGTTTGGGTTTAACACATACACACTGCTGTATATAAAATAGATCATCAACAGGAACTACTGTATAGCACAGGGAACTACACTGAATATTTTGCAATAACCTATAAGGGGAAATAATCTGAAAAATAATAGATATTTTTATTGACATCATCTATCAATGACAGATAAAATGTAACCTAAGCAAAGCCGATGGTGAGCACTTCTGACCCTGAAGATTTCAATCATCTAAAGTTTGGGCTCTGCCTATTTCCCAATGCCCTTAATAGACATGCGTGTAGCCGTAGCTTAAAAATTCCCCAGTTTGGGGTTCGGGGAGGCACTGATGTGTAAAAATCCCTGGTGTCCTCCTTACATGCACGGGACCCTTCCTACAGCTAAAACATGCCTGTCACACCTAGAGGATGGTACAACATTTGATAGGAAAGAGTTTGGAAAAGGCACCTCATCTCCTCATTGTCTGGTGCTTGGGTTCACCCCTCCAACATCTTTCCTAACAACCTCCTCACTTGGGGATATCAACACCGTCAACATCCTGTTGCACACAGTTTGGAATTTGTCCACATGATGAAGCAGAAGGATGAGAAAAATTTAGAGACAAGTCTTAGGTGTTCGGACAGGCACATGCCACTCTAATTTCCAATCCGGAAGACAAATTCATCAAAGGCTAGAAATGCCCACGCAAACAGAATAGGGCTAGAGGAAATCCCGCTGTTTTGTGTCCAGTTTCCAAAAACACAAGTTGAATAATGGAACTCAGGGTCACTAAAATTCATGAAACTGCAGAGTTGAAAATATCTATCGTCGAAAAATGTCTTGAGGTAAGTCACAGAAAAGGACTTGTAAGCAAGGGAGAGTGGCAGAAAACATATTTGAACAGGTAGAAAGGACTCCCCGTTAAAGCACAAGAAAAGGGTCTGAACATCGTCAATGACACAGTTGGCCAAACAGGGCGTATGCATTTTTTCTGAATATATTCAAGTAAAGGCCATACACACTTTTTATCCAACCAAACAGGTGGACACTGGAAATCAATACTACAAAATGTATCACTTCACATCAGTCAGAAGGGCCATCCACATAAAGTGTAAACACCAGAAATGGAAGACTTGTCGAGGAGAAAAGGGAGCCCTGTGAGGCTGATTGTGGAAATGTAATTTGCCAACGGCCACTCTGGAGAAGTGTATTGTGTTTGCTAAAACATCTAAAAAATGAGCTACAGAGCATAGGGCACTTGCACTCATGGGCGTATACCTTGGGAAAAACAAAAATCGACAGAAAACAGGCACCCCAACGTTTACCACCTCTCTGTTAAAAAGGGCCTCAACTTGGATATAACCTAAATGTCCCTGCAAGGATAAAATGGATAAAAGAGATGGGGTACTTATGTAGAGTGGAATATGACTCATCCAGAAATCAGTGAAATAATGCCAGTTGGAACAACTCTGGAGGAGTTACATACGATCATTCTAAGTGACATATGTCAGAAAGAAAAAGACACATATCATAAGATGTCACTTAAAGGTGGAATCAAAAATGGCTACACATGAAATAAATTACAATACAGAAACATAGTGAAATATGTAGAAAATAGACATAAGGCTGCTAAATGGGAAAGGTGGGGAATGGTGAGGTATTATCCAGGAGGTTGAAATTAGCAAAGATACCATTCCAAGTACCAAATTGAATAACTGACAAGGCCTACACGGTACCTCAAAGAACTGCACTCAGCCCACTCAAGTCACTGGAAAATAATACATATGACTGGTAAGCATCTGAAAAAGAATTTATTATTGTCTCACAGTACGTGAATCAAGTGGATGTACAGCAGCAAAAAACAGAGCTTTGAAAATCAGCTGTAACCAATATAAAAATAAATTTAAAAATATTTATAAAAACAGTGAGACAGACAAAAATTCTTACAACTTTTGTTGAAAGGCTACGATGTAACATGGATTGAACACATGTAGACCCACAGCAGGATTATATATAAGGCTGGAATCTATGCACGCTAAGAGATGTTAGAGAGGCTTGGTGAGAAAATGCAGACCTCTTAAAGTAATACTGCCTGGTACCCATTCCATGGGTCCCAAATCTGCAGGTTCAAGGGAATCTTCTGACAGAGAAAACATGCCTGGGAAACCGAGATGAATGTACACCGTGTGCTCAGGAAAGGTGTCTAAAATGCACCTCATTTTTGATCTCCTGGTGCTGGGTTTCGCCATTCCAGCCACATTACTAACAATCTCCCCACTTGGAGAATCAGCACCTTTAACCTCCTGTTTTACACAGTTTTCAATTTGTGCAGAGGATAAATGGGAAGAGGGGGAACCAATGAGAGATTAGCTGTAGGAGTTTTGACAGGAACATGTCACTCTAATTTCCTATTAGAAGAAGAATTAACCAAAGGCTCAGCCTGCCTCCCCAGAAACAGAATTGGGCCGGAAGCAATCCAATGGTTTGGCATACAGCACACAAAAAAAAGCGAGTTGCAAAATGCATCTCAGGAGCAGACAATTCAAAGACCTGCAAAGATATAAACGATAACCAACGTCCAAAAATATATTCAGGTAAGGCAATGAAGAGGATCTGAATGAGAGGCAGAATTGCAGGAAACAGATTTCAAAAGGTAGATTCTACTCACAGTTAAAGCATATGAAAAGCAGCAGAATTTATAAAGTGATGCAGTTGGGCAAAAGGGTGTATGCGTTTTTTTCGTGAATATCTTCAGAAAAAAAAACACAGACAGAGTTTTTGGCCAACCAAGCAAGAGGGAAATGCATATCTGCACAACAAAGAAGTCTCAATTTCCACTGCTCAGTAAGGCCATCCAAAAAATGTGTACAAACCAGAAATGCAGGAGAGGCCATGGAAAACAGGGAGCCAAGTCACGCTGATGGGTGGGGTATAAATATCCAAGAGCCACTCTGAAGAAGTGTATGCTGTTAACTAAAACATCTAAAATACAAAGCCCCCGAGCAAAGGGGACTTCAATTCATGGGCATATAACTTGGGAAGACTAAATATCAATAAGACACAGGCACCCCAAAGTTTAGGGCTGCTCTGCATACAAGAACCTCAACTTTGGTACACCTAAAATATCCCAGGAAAAACAGAAATGCATAAAGAACTTGTGGTAATTTTGTACAACGAAATATCACTCAGACGTGAAATCAATGTATATAAGGCCAGTAGCAGCATAATGAGTGGATTTAAGTATGATGATTCTAAGGGACATTAGTCACACAGAAAAAGAATCTTATCATAAGATATCACTTATAGAGGGAATGTCTATATCACAACACATGAACTGAATTAGAAAAGAGAACAGAGTCTCACATATAAAAAAAAAATCTTAGGCCTGCTTCAGGAGAAAGGAGAGGTTGGGTGATGCATAAATCCAGAGTTTGATATTAACACAGGTACCATTCCATAAACCAAATACAGAATAGACAAGACCTACACCTTCCTCAGTGAACGGGACTCAACACCCTGATTTCCCACATAGGTATATATCTGACTAGTAAGAATCTTAAAACCTATGTATTAATATGTCTTCGTAAGGGAATCAATTGTGTCTAGACCAGCATAAACAAGTCAGTGATAATCAGCTCAACCACATTATAAACATGAATTTCAAAAACAAAACCAAAAAACAGCGAAATTCTTACACAATTCCTTCAATGGTTCTGATGAAACCTGGAATGACCCTATCGGCAAAGACAGCTGGATGAGACATAAAGCTCGACACATAGGGCTGAAAGGACTGGTGAGATTGGGATAGAAAATGCAGACCCTTAAGGTAGTAATGCATGCAACCATCCCATGGGTCCCAAATCTCCAGGTAGAATGGAATATCACTACATTTATAACATGTATGGGAAACCTAGAGAATGGACAACATGTGATGGCGAAAAGTTTCTAAAACTCTCCTAATTTTTCTTCTCCTTCTGCTCCAGTTTGGTATTCCAACTGCTTTACTATCAATCTAACAACTTAGGAGAGTCAGCCCCTATAACCTCCTGGTACACACAGTTTGCTAATTGTGCAGAGGATGAAAGGGAAGAGGGAGAACCTATCAGAGATTAGATGTAGACATTTGGACGTGCACATGTCACTCTAATTTCCCGGCAGGAAGAAGAATTAACCAAAGCCTCAGCCACCCACAGGGAACCAATATAGCCACCCCTGGAACCAGTATAGGTCCTGAAGCAAAATTGTGGATTTGTGGCCAGCTCACAAAAATGGGATTTGAAAATTGGGGCTCAGCGGCACAACAATTCAAAAACCTGCAGAGTTATAAAGGACTACTCTCTTCCAAAAATCTGTTGAGGGAAGGCAAAGAAGGGGACTGGAAAATGAGGCAGAATTGCACAAAACATATTTCAAGAGGTAAATTGGAATCACCTTTAAAGCACAGGAGAAGCATCACAACTTGGACAGTGATGCCCTTGGCCAAAAAGGGCGTATGCCTTTTCTCCTGAATATATTCAGGAGAAAACGCATACGCCCTTTCTGGCCAATCAAGCAAGCACACAATGCACATCCACACTACAAAGAATTGTCACTTCCCACCGGTCAAAAGGGACATCCGAATATCTGTAAAAACCAGAGAGGCAAGAGAGAGATGACAAGGGCATGAAGCAATATGATGCCAAAGACATGGAGGAATGTGATGACAAGCCCATGGAGCATTGTGATGACAAGATTATGTAGCATTTTGCTGACAAAGGCAAGGAGCATTGTGATGACAAGGTTCATGGAACACGGTGATGACAAGCGTCACGGAGCACTGTGATTACAGGGATCATGGAGCATTGGGATGACAAGGGCATGGATCACTGTGATGACAAGGGTCATGGAGCATTTTGATGACAAGTGTCCCAGATCGTTGTGTTGTCAGGGTTCATGGAGCGTTGTGATGACAGTGGTCATGGAGCATTGTGATGACAGGGTTCATGGAGCACTGTGATGACAAGATACTGGAGCACTGTGATAAGAAGACCATGGAGCCTTGTGATTACAAGTCTCATGGAACATTCTGATGAAAAGGGGCAGTGAGCATTGTGATTACAGCGGTCTTGGAGCATTGTGATGACAAGGGCATGAGCATTGGTATGAGAAGGCCATGGAGCGTTCTGATGACATGCATCATGGAGCTTTGTGATGACAAGGGCATGGAGCATTGTGATTACAGGGGTCTTGGAACACTGTGATGAAAAGGGCATGGATCATTGTCATGAAAAAGGCATGGAGCCTTGTCATGACAGTGTTCAAGGAGCATAATGAAAACAAGTGTCAGGGAGCATTGTGATGACAAGGGTATTGAGAATTGTGATGACAAAGATCATGGAGCATTGTGATGAGAAGACCATGGATAATTGTTATGACAAGTGTCATGGGGAGTTGTGAGGATAAGTGTTATGGAACATTGTGATCACAAGGATTTGGAGCATTGTGATGACAGAGGTCATGGAGCATTTTTATTTCATTGTGATGACAATAGCCTGAACCATTATGATGATGGGCATGGTGCATTGTGATAACAGGGTTCATGGAGCATTGAGATGAAAAGGGGCATGGTGCATTGTGATGACAGTGTTCATGGTGCATTGAGATGAAAAGGGGCATGAAGCATTGTGATTACAGGAGTCTTGGAGCATTGTGATGACATGGGCATAGAGCATCATGAATGAGAAGGCCATGGAACATTCTGATGACATGCGTCTTGGAGCTTTGTGATGACAAGGGCATGGAGCATTGTGATTACAGGGTTCTTGGAGCATTGTGATGACAAGGGTCATTGAAAATTTTGATGACAAGGCTGTGGAACATTGTGATGGCAGGTGTCATGGAGCATTGTTATGACAGGGGTAATGGAGCACTGTGATGAGAAGGGCATGGAGCATTGGTCTGAAAAGTTTCGTGGATTATTGTGATGAGAGTGGGCATGGAGCATTGTGATGACAAGGGGACTGAACACTCTGATACATGGGCCATGATGGATTGTAATGACAAGGGCATGGATCATTGTGGTGAGAAGAGCATCGGGTACTGTGATGACAAGCATCATGGGGCTTTGTGATGACAAGGGCATGGAACAATGTGATGAGAGGGTTCATGGAGCATTGTGATGAAAATGACATGGAGCATTTTGATGACAGGTGCATGGAGCATTGGTCTGATAAGTTTAATGGATAAATGTGTTGAGAGTGGGCATGGCACATTGGGATGACAAGGGCATGGATTATTGTGAAGAAAGGTGTCTGGGAGCATTGTGATGACATATTTCATGGCCCATTGTGATGACAATGGCATGGAGCATTGTGATGCACAAGTGTTATGGCGGATTGTGATGACAAAGGTAATGGAGCATTGTGATGACAAGGGCTTGGAGCATTGTGATGACAAGGGCATGGAGCATTGTGATGACAACGGGCATTGAGAATTTTGATGAAAAGTTCGTGAAGCATTGTGATGACAAAGGCATGGAACTTGCTATGACAGGGGTCATGGGGCATTGCGATGACAAGTGCATGGAGAATTGTGATGACAATAGCATGTATCATTGTGATGAGAACTGTCATGGAGCATTGTGATGACAAGGACATGGAGAATTGTGATAACAAGGTACATGGAGTATTGTGATGATCAGGGCATGGAGCATTTGATGGCAAGACCGTGGAGCACTGTGATGAGAAGACCATGGATAATTGTGATGACGAGCATCATGGAGAACTGTAATGACAAGGGGCATGGAGCATTGTGTTGACAGGTGTCATGGAGCATTGTGATGACAAGGGTCACGGAGCATTCTGATGACAAGCTTGTGGAGTATTGTGATGACAATGGCATGGAGCATTGTGATGACAATGGCATGGATCATTGTGATGAAAAAGGCATGGAGACTTGTCATGACAGGGTACAAGGAGCATACTGACAACAAGTGTCAGGGAGCATTGTGATGACAAGTGTACTGAGAATTGTGATGACAAAGGTCATGGAGCATTTTGATGAGAAGTCCATGGATAATTGTGATGACCAGCGTCATGGGGCGTTGTGATGGCAAGTGTTATGGAACATTGTGATCACAAGGGTTTGGAGCACTGTGATGACAGAGGTCATGGAGAATTTTGATTTCATTGTGATGACAATAGCATGAAGCATTATCATAATGGGCATGGTGCATTGTGATGACAGGGTTCATGGAGCAATGAGATGAAAAGGGGCATGGAGCATGGTGATTACAAGGGTATTGGATCATTGTGATGACAAGAGTCATGGAGCCTTGTGATGACAAGGCCGTGGAACATGGTGATGGATGGGGTCATGGAGCATTGTTATGACAGGGGTAATGGAGCATTGTGATGACAAGGCCATGGAGCATGGGCTGAAAATATTCATCGAGTATTGTGATGACAGGGGTCATGGAACATTGTGATGACAACGAAATTGAGCACTGTGATGACAAGTTCCTGGAGCATTGTGATGAGAAGACCATGGAGCCTTGTAATGAAAAGTCTCATGGAGCATTCTGATGAAAAGGGGCATGGAACATTGTGATTACAGTGGTCTTGGAGCATTGTGATGACAAGGGCATGGAGCATTGTGATGAGAAGGCAATGGAGCATTCTGAAATGCATCATGGAGCTTTGTGATGACAAGGGCATGGAACATTGTGATTACAGGGGTCTGGAAGCATTGTGATGAAAAGGGCATGGATCATTGTTATGAAAAAGACATGGAGCCTTTTCATGACAGGGTTCAAGGAGCATACTGATGACAAGTGTCAGGGAGCATTGTGATAACAAGTGTATTGAGCATTGTGATGACAAAGGTCATGGAGCACTGTGATGAGAAGACCATGGATAATTGTGATGATGAGCGTCATGGGGTGTTGTGATGATAAGTGTTATTGAACATTGTGATCAAAAGGGTTTGGAGCATTGTGATGACGAAGTCATGGAGAATTTTGATTTCATTGTGATGGCAATAACATGAAGCATTATGATTATCGGCATGGTGCATTGTGATGACAGGGTTCATGGAGCATTGAGATAAAGAGGGGCATGGAGCTTTGTGATTACAGGTGTCTTGGAACACTGTGATGACAAGGGTCATGGAGCCTTGTGATGACAAGGCCGTGGAACATGGTGATGGCACGGGTCATGGATCATTTTTATGAGAGGAGTAATGGAGCATTGTGATGACAAGGGCATGGAACATTGGTCTGAAAAGTTTCATGGATTATTGTGATGAGAGTGGGCATCGAGCATTGTGATGACAAGGGCACGGAACACAGTGATACATGTGTCATGGAGGATTGCAATGACAAGGGCATGGAGCATTGTGATGACAAGCGTCATGGAGCTTTGTGAATGACAATGGCATGGATCAATGTGATGAGAAGATTCATTGAGCTTTGTGAAGACAATGGCATGCAGCATTGTGATGCCAAGGGTCATGGAGCTTTGTGATGACATAGGCCATGGAGCATTTTGATGACAAGGGCGTGGTGCATTGTGATGAGAAGGGCAGGGATCATTGTGATGACAGGGTCATGGAGCAATTGGATGAAAAGTGTCATGGAACATTTTGATGACAGGGGTTATGGAACATTGTGTTATCAGGGGTCATGCAGCATTGTGATGAAAAGGGTCATATAGCATTGTGATGACAGGGGTTATGGAACATTGTGATGTCAGGGGCATGGAGCATTGTGATGATAAGTGCATGTAGCACTGTAGTGACAAGGGTTATGGAACACTGTGATGACACGCGTGAGGGAATATTGAGATGATTAGTGATGGAACATTGTGATATCATTGGTGAGAGAGCATTTTGATGAGAAGTGCATGGAGCATTGTGATAACAAGGTTGTGGAGCACTGTGATTACAAACGCATGGCACATTGTGATGATATGGGTCATGGAGCATTGTGCTGACAAACGCATGGAGCATTGTGATGACTAGGGTCACGGAGCATTGTGATGAAATGTTCATGGAGCATTGTGGTGACAATGGTCATGAAGCATTGTGATGACTGGAGTCAAGGAGCATTGTGATGACAGGGGTCATAGAGCATTGTGATGAAAGTGCATGGAGCATTGTGATGACAGGGGCATGTTGCATTGGTCTGACAAATTTCATGGACTATTGTGATGAGAGTGGGCATGGCGCATTGTGATGACAAGGGCATGGAGCATTGTGATGAGAAGGTCATGGAGTATTGTGAAGACAGGTGTCAGGGAGCATTGTGATGAGATATGTCATGGTCATTGTGATGACAATGGAATGGAGCATTGTGATGCCAAGTGTCATGGAGGATGGTGATGACAAAGGTAATGGAGCATTTTGATGACAAGGGCATGGAAAATTGTGATGACAAGGGCCATTGAGAATTTTGATGACCAGTTCATGAAGCATTGTGATGACAAGCACATGGAGCTTGCTATAACAGGGATCATGGAGCATTGCGATGACAAGTGCAAAGAGAATTGTGATGACAAAGCATGTAACGCTGTGATGAGAAGTGTCATGGAGCATAGTGATGCGAAGAACGTGGAGAATTGTGATGACACGTGGCATGGAGCATTGTGATGACCAGGGCATGGAGCATTGTGATGGCAAGACCGTGGAGCATTGTGATGAGAAGGCCACGGGTAACTGTGATGACGAGCATCATGGAGCACTGTCATGACAAGGGCCATGGAGCATTGTGATGACAGGTGTCATGGAACATTTTGATGACAGGGTTCATGGATCAATGTGATGAAAAGTTTCACGAAGCATTCTGATGACAAGCTAGTGGAGTATTGTGATGACAATGGCATGGAGCATTGTGATGAAAAGGGCATGCATCATTGTGATGGAAAGGGCATGGAGACTTGTCATGAGAGTTTTCAATGAGCATACTGATGAAAAGTTCCAGGGAGCATTGTGATGACAAGTGTATTGAGAATTGTGATGACAAAGTTCATGGAGCATTGTGATGAGAAGTCCATGGATTATTGTGGTAACCAGCATCATGGGGCGTTGTGATGACAAGTTTTATGGAACATTGTGATCACAGGGGTTTGGAGCATTGTGATGACAGAGGTCATGGAGAATTTTGATTTCATTGTGATGGCAATAGCATGAAGCATTATGATGATGGGCATGGTGCATTGTGATGACAGGGTTCATGGAGCATTGAGATGAAAAGTGGCATGGAGTATTGTTATTACAGGGGTCTGGGAGCATTGTGATGAAAAGGGCATGGAGCATTGGTCTGAAAAGTTTCATTGATTATTGTGATGAGAGTGGGCATGGAGCATTGTGATGACAAGGGCACGGAACACAGTGATACATGTTTCTTGGAGGATTGCAATGACAAAGGCATGGTGCATTCTGATGAGAAGGGCATGGAGCATTCTGATGACATGCCTCAGGGAGCTTTGTGATGACATGGGTATGGAGCATTGTGATTACAGGGGTCATGGAGCATTGTGATGACAATGGTCAGGGAGCATTCTGATGACAAGGTTGTGGAGTATTTTGATGACAAAGGCATGGAGCATTGTGAAGAAAACGGCATGGGGCATTGTGATGAAAAAGGCATGGAGCCTTTTCATGATAGGTTTCAAAGAGCATTCTGACAACAAGTGACAGGGTGCATTGTGATGACAAAGGTCATGGAGCATTGTGACGACAAGCACATGGACTATTGTGATGAAAAGCACATGGAGCTTGCTATGACAGGGGTCATGGAGCATTGCGATGACAAGGGCATAGAGAATTGTGATGACAAAGCATTTAACACTTTGATGAGAAGTGTCATGGAGCATAGGGATGCCAAGAACGTGGAGAATTGTGATGACAGGGACATGGAGCAGTGTGATGACCTTGTCATGGCGCATTGTCATGGCAAGACCGTGGAGCATTGTGATGAGAAGACCATGGATAATTGTGATGACAAGCGTCATGGAGCACTGTAATGACAAGGGGTGTGGAGCATTGTGATGACAGTGGGCATGGAGAATTGTGATTACAAGTGTCATGGAGCGTGTTGATAACAAGGTCGTGGAGCATTGGGATGAGAAGACCATGGCTAATTGTGATTACGAGCGTCATGGATCACTGTAATGAAAAGGGGTATGGAGTATTGTGATGACAGGGGTCATGGAGCATTGTGATGACTGGGGACATGGAGCATTGTGAAAACCATGTCATGGAGCATTGTGATGGCAAGACAGTGGAGCACTGTGATGACAAGACCATGGATAATTGTGATGACGAGCATCATGGAGCATTGTAATGACAAGGGGCATGGAGCATTGTGATGACAGGTGTCATGGAACATTTTGATGACAGGGTTCATGGATCAATGTGATGACAAGTGTCACGGAGCATTCTGATGACAAGCTTGTGGAGTATTGTGATGACAATGGCATGGAGCATTGTGATGAAAAGTGCATGGAGACTTGTCATGACAGTTTTCAATGAGCATACTGATGACAAGTTCCAGGGAGCATTGTGATGACAAGTGTATTGAGAATTGTGATGACAAAGGTCATGGAGCATTGTGATGAGAAGTGCATGGATAATTGTGGTAACCAGCATCATGGGGCGTTGTGATGACAAGTTTTATGGAACATTGTGATCACAGGGTTTTGGAGCATTCTGATGACAGAGGTCATGGAGAATATTGATTTCATTGTGATGACAATAGCATGAAGCATTATGATGATGGGCATGGTGCATTGTGATGACAGGGTTCATGGAGCACTGAGATGAAAAGTGGCATGGAGTATTGTTATTACAGGGGTCTTGGAGCATTGTTATGAAGAGGACATGGAGCATTGTGATGAGAAGGCCATGGAGCATTCTGATGACATGTGTCAGGGAGCTTTGTGATGACATGGGCATGGAGCATTGTGATTACAGGGGTCTTGGAGCATTGTGATGACAAGGGTCATGGAGTCTTGCGATGACAAAGCCGTAGAACATTGTGATGGCAGGGGTCATGGAGCATTGTTATGACAGGGTTAATGGAGCATTGTGATGACAAGGGCATGGAGCATTGGTCTGAAAAGTTTCATGGATTATTGTGATGAGAGTGGGCATGGAGCATTGTGATGACAAGGGCACGGAACACAGTGATACATGTGTCTTGGAGGATTGCAATGACAAAGGCATGGTGCATTCTGATGAGAAGGGCATGGAGCATTGTGATGAGAAGGCCATGGAGCATTCTGATGACATGCGTCAGGGAGCTTTGTGATGACATGGGCATGGAGCATTGTGATTACAGGGGTCTTGGAGCATTGTGATGACAAGGGTCATGGAGTCTTGCGATGACAAAGCCGTGGAACATTGTGATGGCAGGGGTCATGGAGCATTGTTATGACTGTTATAATGGAGCATTGTGATGACAAGGGCATGGAGCATTGGTCTGAAAAGTTTCATGGATTATTGTGATGAGAGTGGGCATGGAGCATTTTGATGACAAGTGCACGGAACACAGTGATACATGTGTCTTGGAGGATTGCAATGACAAAGGCATGGTGCATTGTGATGAGAAGGGCATCGAGCATTGTGATGACAAGCGTCATGGAGCTTTGTGATGACAACATCATGGAGCAATGTGATGAGAGGTTTCATGGAGCTTTGTGATGACAATGGCATGCAGCATTGTGATGCCAAGGTTCATGGAGCTTTGTTATGACATAGGCCATGGAGCATTTTGATGACAAGGGTGTGGTGCATTGTGATGAGAAGGGCAGGGAGCATTGTGATGACAGGGCCATGGAGCAATTGGATGAAATGGTGATGGAACATTTTGATGAGAGTGTTTATGGAACATTGTGATGTCAGGGGTCATGGAGCATTGTGATGAAAAGGGTCATGGAGCATTGTGATGACAGGGGTTATGGAACATTGTGATGTCAGGGGCATGGAGCATTGTGATGATAAGTGCATGTAGCATTGTTGTGACAAGGGTTATGGAACATTGTGATGACAGGTGTGAGGGAGTATTGAGATGATTAGTTAAGGGACATTGTGATATCATTGGTGAGAGAGCATTTTGATGAGAAGTGCATGGAGCATTGTGATAACAAGGTTGTGGAGCAGTGTGATGAAAAACGCATGGCACATTGTGATGATATGGGTCATGCAGCATTGTGCTGACAAACGCATGGAGCATTGTGATGACAACGATGTGGAGCATTGTGATGACAAGCGCATGGCGCATTGTGATGCCAAGGGTCATGGAGTATTGTGCTGACAAAGGCATGGAGCATTGTGATGACTAGGGTCACGGAGCATTGTGATGAAATGTTCATGGAGCATTGTGGTGACAATGGTCATGAAGCATTGTGATGACTGGAGTCACGGAGCATTGTGATGACAGGGGTCATAGAGCATTGTGATGAAAGTGCATGGAGCATTGTGATGACAGGAGCATGTTGCATTGGTCTGACAAATTTCATGGACTATTGTGATGAGAGTGGGCATGGCACATTGTGATGACAAGGGCATGGAGCATTGTGATGAGAAGGTCATGGAGTATTGTGAAGACAGGTGTCAGGGAGCATTGTGATGAGATATGTCATCGTCATTGCGATGACAATTGAATGGAGCATTGTGATGCCAAGTGTCATGGAGGATTGTGATGACAAAGGTAATGGAGCATTTTGATGACAAGGGCTTGGAGCATTGTGATGACAAGGGTCATGGAGCTTTGTGATGACAAGGGCATGGAGCATTGTGATGACAAGGGCCATTGAGAATTTTGATGACCAGTTCATGAAGCATTGTGATGACAAGCACATGGAGCTTGCTATGACAGGGATCATGGAGCATTGCGATGACAAGTGCAAAGAGAATTGTGATGACAAAGCATGTAACACTGTGATGAGAAGTGTCATGGAGCATAGTGATGCCAAGAACGTGGAGAATTGTGCTGACACGGAACATGGAGCATTGTGATGACCAGGGCTTGGAGCATTGTGATGGCAAGACCGTGGAACATTGTGATGAGAAGGCCACGGGTAACTGTGATGACGAGCGTCATGGAGCACTGTAATGACAAGGGGTATGGAGCATTGTGATAACAGGGGTCATGGAGCATTGTGATGACAATGGTCAGGGAGCATTCTGATGACAAGCTTGTGGAGTATTTTGATGACAAAGGCATGGAGCATTGTGAAGAAAACGGCATGGGGCATTGTGATGAAAAAGGCATGGAGCCTTTTCATAATAGGTTTCAAGGAGCATTCTGAGAACAAATGACAGGGTGCATTGTGATGACAAAGGTCATGGAGCATTGTGACGACAAGCACATGGAGTATTGTGATGCAAAGCACATGGAGCTTGCTATGACAGGGGTCATGGAGCATTGCGATGACAAGGGCATAGAGAATTGTGATGACACAGCATTTAACACTTTGATGAGAAGTGTCATGGAGCATAGTGATGCCAAGAACGTGGAGAATTGTGATGACAGGGACATGGAGCAGTGTGATGACCTTGGCATGGAGCATTGTGATGGCAAGACCGTGGAGCATTGTGATGAGAAGACCATGGATAATTGTGATGACAAGCGTCATGGAGCACTGTAATGACAAGGGGTGTGGAGCATTGTGATGACAGGGGTCATGGAGCATTGTGATGACAGTGGGCATGGAGCATTGTGATGACAAGTGTCATGGAGCATTTTGATGACAAGGGCGTGGAGCATTGTGATGAGAAGGGCATGGATAATTGTGATTACGAGCGTCATGGAGCACTGTAATGAAAAGGGGTATGGAGTATTGTGATGACAGGGTTCATGGATCATTGTAATGACTGGGGACATGGAGCATTGTGATAACCAGGTCATGGAGCATTGTGATGGCAAGACAGTGGAGCACTGTGATGAGAAGTCCATGGATAATTGTGATGACGAGCATCATGGGGCACTGTAATGACAAGGAGCATGGAGCATTGTGATGACAGGTGTCATGGAACATTTTGATGACAGGGTCCATGGATCATTGTGATGACAAGTGTCACGGAGCATTCTGATGACAAGCTTGTGGAGTATTGTGATGACAATGGCATGGAGCATTGTGATGAAAAGGGCATGGATCATTGTGATGAAAAGGGCATGGAGACTTGTCATGACAGTTTTCAATGAGCATACTGATGACAAGTTCCAGGGAGCATTGTGATGACAAGTGTATTGAGAATTGTGATGACAAAGATCATGGAGCATTGTGATGAGAAGTCCATGGATAATTGTGGTAACCAGCATCATGGGGCGTTGTGATGACAAGTTTTATGGAACATTGTGATCACTGGGATTTGGAGCATTGTGATGACAGAGGTCATGGAGAATTTTGATTTCATTGTGATGACAATAGCATGAAGCATTATTAAGATGGGCATGGTGCATTGTGATGACAGGGTTCATGGAGCACTGAGATGAAAAGTGGCATGGAGTATTGTTATTACAGTGTTCTTGGAGCATTGTTATGAAGAGGACATGGAGCATTGTGATGAGAAGGCCATGGAGCATTCTGATTACATGTGTCAGGCAGCTTTGTGATGACATGGACATGGAGCATTGTGATTACAGGGGTCTTGGAGCATTGTGATGACAAGGGTCATGGAGTCTTGCGATGACAAAGCCGTAGAACATTGTGATGGCAGGGGTCATGGAGCATTGTTATGACAGGGTTAATGGAGCATTGTGATGACAAGGGCATGGAGCATTGGTCTGAAAAGTTTCATGGATTATTGTGATGAGAGTGGGCATGGAGCATTGTGATGACAAGGGCACGGAACACAGTGATACATGTGTCTTGGAGGATTGCAATGACAAAGGCATGGTGCATTCTGATGAGAAGGGCATGGAGCATTGTGATGAGAAGGCCATGGAGCATTCTGATGACATGCGTCAGGGAGCTTTGTGATGACATGGGCATGGAGCATTGTGATTACAGGGGTCTTGGAGCATTGTGATGACAAGGGTCATGGAGTCTTGCGATGACAAAGCCGTGGAACATTGTGATGGCAGGGGTCATGGAGCATTGTTATGACAGTTATAATGGAGCATTGTGATGACAAGGGCATGGAGCATTGGTCTGAAAAGTTTCATGGATTATTGTGATGAGAGTGGGCATGGAGCATTTTGATGACAAGTGCACGGAACACAGTGATACATGTGTCTTGGAGGATTGCAATGACAAAGGCATGGTGCATTGTGATGAGAAGGGCATCGAGCATTGTGATGACAAGCGTCATGGAGCTTTGTGATGACAACATCATGGAGCAATGTGATGAGAGGTTTCATGGAGCTTTGTGATGACAATGGCATGCAGCATTGTGATGCCAAGGTTCATGGAGCTTTGTGATGACATAGGCCATGGAGCATTTTGATGACAAGGGTGTGGTGCATTGTGATGAGAAGGGCAGGGAGCATTGTGATGACAGGGCCATGGAGCAATTGCATGAAATGGTGATGGAACATTTTGATGAGAGTGTTTATGGAACATTGTGATGTCAGGGGTCATGGAGCATTGTGATGAAAAGGGTCATGGAGCATTGTGATGACAGGGGTTATGGAACATTGTGATGTCAGGGGCATGGAGCATTGTGATGATAAGTGCATGTAGCATTGTTGTGACAAGGGTTATGGAACATTGTGATGACAGGTGTGAGGGAGTATTGAGATGATTAGTTAAGGGACATTGTGATATCATTGGTGAGAGAGCATTTTGATGAGAAGTGCATGGAGCATTGTGATAACAAGGTTGTGGAGCAGTGTGATGAAAAACGCATGGCACATTGTGATGATATGGGTCATGGAGCATTGTGCTGACAAACGCATGGAGCATTGTGATGACAAGGTTTATGGAGCATTGTGATGACAACGATGTGGAGCATTGTGATGACAAGCGCATGGCACATTGTGATGCCAAGGGTCATGGAGTATTGTGCTGACAAAGGCATGGAGCATTGTGATGACTAGGGTCACGGAGCATTGTGATGAAATGTTCATGGAGCATTGTGGTGACAATGGTCATGAAGCATTGTGATGACTGGAGTCACGGAGCATTGTGATGACAGGGGTCATAGAGCATTGTGATGAAAGTGCATGGAGCATTGTGATGACAGGAGCATGTTGCATTGGTCTGACAAATTTCATGGACTATTGTGATGAGAGTGGGCATGGCACATTGTGATGACAAGGGCATGGAGCATTGTGATGAGAAGGTCATGGAGTATTGTGAAGACAGGTGTCAGGGAGCATTGTGATGAGATATGTCATCGTCATTGCGATGACAATTGAATGGAGCATTGTGATGCCAAGTGTCATGGAGGATTGTGATGACAAAGGTAATGGAGCATTTTGATGACAAGGGCTTGGAGCATTGTGATGACAAGGGTCATGGAGCTTTGTGATGACAAGGGCATGGAGCATTGTGATGACAAGGGCCATTGAGAATTTTGATGACCAGTTCATGAAGCATTGTGATGACAAGCACATGGAGCTTGCTATGACAGGGATCATGGAGCATTGCAATGACAAGTGCAAAGAGAATTGTGATGACAAAGCATGTAACACTGTGATGAGAAGTGTCATGGAGCATAGTGATGCCAAGAACGTGGAGAATTGTGCTGACACGGAACATGGAGCATTGTGATGACCAGGGCTTGGAGCATTGTGATGGCAAGACCGTGGAACATTGTGATGAGAAGGCCACGGGTAACTGTGATGACGAGCGTCATGGAGCACTGTAATGACAAGGGGTATGGAGCATTGTGATAACAGGGGTCATGGAGCATTGTGATGACAATGGTCAGGGAGCATTCTGATGACAAGCTTGTGGAGTATTTTGATGACAAAGGCATGGAGCATTGTGAAGAAAACGGCATGGGGCATTGTGATGAAAAAGGCATGGAGCCTTTTCATAATAGGTTTCAAGGAGCATTCTGAGAAGAAATGACAGGGTGCATTGTGATGACAAAGGTCATGGAGCATTGTGACGACAAGCACATGGAGTATTGTGATGCAAAGCACATGGAGCTTGCTATGACAGGGGTCATGGAGCATTGCGATGACAAGGGCATAGAGAATTGTGATGACACAGCATTTAACACTTTGATGAGAAGTGTCATGGAGCATAGTGATGCCAAGAACGTGGAGAATTGTGATGACAGGGACATGGAGCAGTGTGATGACCTTGGCATGGAGCATTGTGATGGCAAGACCGTGGAGCATTGTGATGAGAAGACCATGGATAATTGTGATGACAAGCGTCATGGAGCACTGTAATGAAAAGGGTTATGGAGTATTGTGATGACAGGGGTCATGGATCATTGTAATGACTGGGGACATGGAGCATTGTGATAACCAGGTCATGGAGCATTGTGATGGCAAGACAGTGGAGCACTGTGATGAGAAGACCATGGATAATTGTGATGACGAGCATCATGGAGCACTGTAAGGACAAGGGACATGGAGCATTGTGATGACAGGTGTCATGGAACATTTTGATGACAGGGTTCATGGATCATTGTGATGACAAGTGTCACGGAGCATTCTGATGACAAGCTTGTGGAGTATTGTGATGACAATGGCATGGAGCATTGTGATGAAAAGGGCATGGATCATTGTGATGAAAAGGGCATGGAGACTTGTCATGACAGTTTTCAATGAGCATACTGATGACAAGTTCCAGGGAGCATTGTGATGACAAGTGTATTGAGAATTGTGATGACAAATGTCATGGAGCATTGTGATGAGAAGTCCATGGATAATTGTGGTAACCAGCATCATGGGGCGCTGTGATGACAAGTTTTATGGAACATTGTGATCACTGGGATTTGGAGCATTGTGATGACAGAGGTCATGGAGAATTTTGATTTCATTGTGATGACAATAGCATGAAGCATTATGATGATGGGCATGGTGCATTGTGATGACAGGGTTCATGGAGCACTGAGATGAAAAGTGGCATAGAGTATTGTTATTACAGGGGTCTTGGAGCATTGTTATGAAAAGGGCATGGAGCATTGTGATGAGAAGGCCATGGAGCATTCTGATGACATGCGTCAGGGAGCTTTGTGATGACATGGGCATGGAGCATTGTGATTACAGGGGTCTTGGAGCATTGTGATGACAAGGGTCATGGAGTCTTGTGATGACAAAGGCAGGGGTCCTGGAGCATTGTTATGACAGGTGTAATGGAGCATTGTGATGACAAGGGCATGGAGCATTGGTCTGAAAAGTTTCATGGATTATTGTGATGAGAGTGGGCATGGAGCATTGTGATGACAAGTGCACGGAACTCAGTGATACATGTGTCTTGGAGGATTGCAATGAAAAAGGCATGGTGCATTGTGATGAGAAGGGCATCAAGCATTGTGATGACAAGCGTCATGGAGCTTTGTGATGACAACACCATGGAGCAATGTGATGAGAGGTTTCATGGATCTTTGTGATGACAATGGCATGGAGCACTGTGATGCCAAAGGTCATGGAGCTTTGTGATTACATTGGCCATGGAGCATTTTGATGACAAGTGTGTGGTGCATTGGGATGAGAAGGGCAGGGAGCATTGTGATGACAGGTTCATGGAGCAATTGGATGAAATTGTCATGAAACATTTTGATGACAGTGTTTATGGAACGTTGTGATGTTAGGGGTCATGGAGCATTGTGATGAAAAGGGTCAAGGAGCATTGTGATGACAGGGGTGATGGAACATTGTGATGTCAAGTGTCATGGAGCATTGTGATGATAAGGGCATGTAGCACTGTTGTGACAAGGGTCATGGAACATTGTAATGACAGGGGTGTGGGAGTATTGTGATGATTAGCGATGGAACATTGTGATATCAGTGGTGAAAGAGCATTTTGATGAGATGAGCATGGAGCATTGTGATGATAAACTTGTAGAGCATTGTGATGACAAACGCATGGCACTTTGTGATGACATGGGTCAGGAGCATTGTGCTGACAAATGCATGTAACACTGTGATGACAAGGTTTATGGAGCATTGTGATGACAACGATGTGGAGCATTGTGATGACAAGGGCATGGCACATTGTGATGCCATGAGTCATGGAGTATTGTGCTGACAAAGGCATGGAGCATTGTGATGACAAGGGTCACCGAGAATTGTGATTAAATGTTCATGGAGCATTGTGGTGACAATTGTCACAGAGCCTTGTGATGACGAGGGCATGGATCATTGTGATGACAAAGGTCATGAAGCACTGTGATGACTGGAGTCACGGAGCATTGTGATGACCTGAGTCATAGAGCATTGTGATAAAAGAGCATGGAGCATTGTGATGAAAGGGGCATGGAGCATTTTTCTGACAATTTTCATGGATTATTGAGATGACAGTGGGCATGGTGAATTGTGATGACAAGGGCATCGAGCATTGTGATGAGAAGGTCATGGAGTACTGTGAAGACAGGTGTTGGAGCATTGTGATGACATATGTCATGGTCCATTGTGATGACAATGGATAGGAGCATTGTGATGCCAAGTGTCACGGAGGATTGTGATGACAAAGGTAACGGAGCATTTTGATGAAAAGGGCTTGGAGCATTGTGATGACAAGAGTCATGGAGCATTGTGATGACAATGGCCATTGAGAATTTTGATGACAAGTTCATGAAGCATTATGAGGACAATCACATGGAGCTTGCTATGACAGGGGTCATGGAGAATTGCGATGACAAGTGCATTGAGAATTGTGATGACAAAGCATGTAACACTGTGAAGAGAAGTATCATGGAGCATAGTGATGCCGAGAACGTGGAGAATTGTGATGGCAGGGGACATGGAGCATTGTGATGACCATGGCATGGAGCATTGTGATGGCAAGAACGTGGAGCATTTTTATGAGAAGACAATGGATAATTGTGATGACGAGCATCACGGAGCACTGTAATGACAAGGGGTATGGAGCATTGTGATGACAGGTGTCATGGAGCATTGTGATGACAGTGGTCATGGAGCATAGTGATGACAAGGGTCATGGAGCATTTTGATGACAAAGACGTGGAGCATTGTGATGAGAAGACCATGGGAAATTGTGATGACGAGTGTCATGGAGCCATTTAATGACAAGGGGTATGGAGCATTGTGATGACAGTGGTCATGGAGCATTGTGATGACTGGGGACATGGAGCATTGTGATGACCAAGGCATGGAGCATTGTGATGGCAAGACCGTGAGCACTGTGATGAGAAGACCATGGATAATTGTAATGACGAGCATCATGGAGCACTGTAATGACAAGGGGCATGGATCATTGTGATGACAGGTGTCATGGAACATTTTGATGACAGGGTTCATGGATCATTGTGATGACAAATGTCACGGAGCATTCTGATGACAAGCTTGTGGAGTATTGTGATGACAATGGCATGGAGCATTGTGATGAAAAGGGCATGGATCATTGTGATGAAAAGGGCATGGAGACTTGTCATGACAGGGTTCAATGAGCATACTGACGACAAGTGTCCGGGAGCATTGTGAGGACAAGTGTATTGAGAATTGTGATGACAAAGGTCATGGAACATTGTGATGAGAAGTCCATGGATAATTGTGATGACCAGTGTCATGTGGCCTTGTGATGACAAGTGTTATGGAACATTGTGATCACAGTGGTTTGGAGCATTGGGATGACAGAGTTCATGGAGAAGTTTGATTTCATTGTGATGGCTATAGCATGAAGCATTATGATGATCGGCATGGTGCATTGTGATGACAGGGTTCATGGAGCATTGAGATGAAAAGGGGCATGGAGCATTGTGATTACAGGGGTCTTGGAGCATTGTGATGACAAGGGTCATGGAGCCTTGTGATGACAAGGCCGTGGAACATGGTGATGGCACGGGTTATGGATCATTTTTATGACAGGGGTAATGGAGCATTGTGATGACCGGGTCATGGCGCAATTGGATGAAAAGGGTCATGGAACATTTTGATGACAGGGGTTAGGGAACATTGTGATGTCAGTGGTCATGGAGCATTTTGATGAAAAGTGCGTGGAGGATTGTGATGAGAAGACCATGGGAAATTGGAATGATGAGTGTCATGGAGCAATTTAATGACAAGGGGTATGGAGCATTGTGATGACAGGGGTCATGGAGCATTGTGATGACTGGGGACATGGAGCTTTGGGATGACCAAGGCATGGAGCATTGTGATGGCAAGACCGTGGAGCATTTTGATGGGAAGACCATGGATAATTGTGATGACGAGCATCATGGAGCACTGCAATGTCTAAGGGTATGGAGCTTTGTGATGACAGGGGCCATGGAGCATTCTGATGACAAGCTTGTGGAGTATTGTGATGACAATGACATGGAGCGTTGTGATGAGAAGGGCATGGAGCATTCTGATGAAAAAGGCATGGAGCCTTTTCATGACAGTGTTCAAGGAGCATTCTGACGACAAGTGTCAGGGAGCATTGTGAAGACAAGTGTATTGAGCATTGTGATGACAAAGGTCATGGAGCATTGTGACAATAAGGACTTGGAGTATTGTCATGACAGGCATCATGGAGCATTGTGATGACAAGTTTTATAGAACATTGTGATCACAAGGGTTTGGAACATTGTGATGACAAGGGCATGAAGCAATATGATCCCAAGTTTCAGGGAGGATTGTGATGACAATGGTAATGGAGTATTGTGATGACAAGTTCATGGAGCATTGTGATGACAAGGTGATGTAGCATTTTGCTGACACAGGCATGGAGAATTGTGATGACTAGGGAATGGAGCATTGTGAGGACAAGAGTCCCGGATCATTGTGTTGTCAGGTGTCAAGGACGTTGTGATGTCAGTGGTCATGGAGCATTGTGATGATATGTGGCATGGAGCATTATGGTGAGAAGGTCATGGAGTATTGGGCAGAAAATGTACATGGAGTATTGTGATGACAGGGGTCATGGAGCATTGTGATGATAAGGGAATGGAGCATTTTGATGACAATGTCCTGGAGTATTTTGATGAGAAGACCATGGATCCTTGTGATGACAAGTCTCATGGAGCATTCTGATGAAAAGAGGAATGGAGCATTGTGATTACAGGTGTCTTGGAGCATTGTGATGAGAAGGCCATGGAGCATTGTCATGACATTTGTCATGGAGCTTTGTGATGACAAGGGCAAGGAGCATTGTTACTGCAGGGGCCTTGGAGCCTCGTGATGAAAAGGGCATGGATCATTGTAATGAAAAAGGCATGGAGCCTTGTCATGAAAGGGTTCAAGGAGCATTCTGACGACAAGTGTCAGGGAGCATTGTGATGACAAATGTCATTGAGCATTGTGATGAGAAGGCCATGGATAATTGTGATGACGAGCGTCATGGGGCATTGTGATCACAAGTGTTATGGAACATTGTGATCACAAGGGTTTGGAGCATTGTGATGACAGAGGTCATGGAGCATTTTGATTTCATTGTGATGGCAATAGCATGAAGCATTATGATGATCGGCATGGTGCATTGTGATGACAGGGTTCATGGAGCATTGAGATGAAAAGGGGCATGGAGCATTGTGATTACAGGGGTCCTGGAGCATTGTGATGACAAGGGTCATGGAGTCTTGCGATGACAAAGCCGTGGAACATTGTGATGGCAGGGGTCATGGAGCATTGTTATGACAGTTATAATGGAGCATTGTGATGACAAGGGCATGGAGAATTGGTCTGAAAAGTTTCATGGATTATTTTGATGAGAGTGGGCATGGAGCATTGTGATGATAAGTGCACGGAACACAGTGATACATGTGTCTTGGAGGATTGCAATGACAAAGGCATGGTGCATTGTGATGAGAAGGGAATCGAGCATTGTGATGACAAGCGTCATGGAGCTTTGTGATGACAACATCATGGAGCAATGTGATGAGAGGTTTCATGGAGCTTTGTGATGACAATGGCATGCAGCATTGTGATGCCAAGGGTCATGGAGCTTTGTGATGACATAGGCCATGGAGCATTTTGATGACAAGGGTGTGGTGCATTGTGATGAGAAGGGCAGGGAGCATTGAGATGACAGGGTCATGGAGCAATTGGATGAAATGGTCATGGAACATTTTGATGACAGTGTTTATGGAACATTGTGATGTCAGGGGTCATGGAGCATTGTGATGAAAAGGGTCATGGAGCATTGTGATGACAGGGGTTATGGAACATTGTGATGTCAGGGGCATGGAGCATTGTGATGGTAAGTGCATGTAGCATTGTTGTGACAAGGGTTATGGAATATTGTGATGACAGGTGTGAGGGAGTATTGAGATGATTAGTTAAGGAACATTGTGATATCATTGGTGAGAGAGCATTTTGATGAGAAGTGCATGGAGCATTGTGATAACAAGGTTGTGGAGCACTGTGATGACAAACGCATGGCACATTGTTATGATATGGGTCATGGAGCATTGTGCTGACAAACGCATGGATCATTGTGATGACAAGGTTTATGGAGCATTGTGATGACAACGATGTGGAGCATTGTGATGACAAGCGCATGGTGCATTGTGATGCCATGGGTCATGGAGTATTGTGCTGGCAAAGGCATGGAGCATTGTGATGACTAGGGTCACGGAGCATTGTGATGATATGTTCATGGAGCATTGTGGTGACAATGGTCATGAAGCATTGTGATGACTGGAGTCACGGAGCATTGTGATGACAGGGGTCATAGAGCATTGTGATGAAAGTGCATGGAGCATTGTGATGACAGGATCATGGAGCTTTGTGATGACATAGGCCATGGAGCATTTTGATGACAAGGGTGTGGTGCATTGTGATGAGAAGGGCATGGAGCATTGTGATGACAGGGTCATGGAGCAATTGGATGAAATGGTCATGAAATATTTTGATGACAGTGTTTATGGAACATTGTGATGTCAGGGGTCATGGAGCATTGTGATGAGAAGTCCATGGATAACTGTTATAACCAGCATCATGGGGCATTGTGATGAACAGTTTTATGGAACATTGTGATCAGAGGGGTTTGGAGCATTGTGATGACAGAGGTCGTGGAGCATTTTGATTTCATTGTGATGACAATAGCATGTAGCATTATGATGATGGGCATGGTGCATTTTGATGACAGGGTTCATGGAGCATTGAGATGAAAAGTGGGATGGAGTATTGTTATTACAGGGGTCTTGGAGCATTGTGATGAGAAGGCCATGGAGCATTCTGATGACATGCGTCAGGGAGCTTTGTGATGACATGGGCATGGAGCATTGTGATTACAGGGGACTTGGAGCATTGTGATGACAAGGGTCATGGAGTCTTGTGATGACAAAGGCAGGGGTCCTGGAGCATTGTTATGACAGGTGTAATGGAGCATTGTGATGACAAGGGCATGGAGCATTAGTCTGAAAGTTTCATGGATTATTGTGATGAGCGAGGGCATCGAGCATTGTGATGACATGTGCACGGAACTCAGTGATACATGTGTCTTGGACGATTGCAATGACAAACGCATGGTGCATTGTGATGAGAAGGGCATCAAGCATTGTGATGACAAGCGTCATGGAGCTTTGTGATGACAACACCATGGAGCAATGTGGTGAGAGGTTTCATGGAACTTTGTGATGACAATGGCATGGAGCATTGTGATGCCAATGGTCATGGAGCTTTGTGATTACATTGGCCATGGAGCATTTTGATGACAAGTGTGTGGTACATTGTGATGAGAAGGGCAGGGAGCATTGTGATGACAGGGTCATGGAGCAATTGGATGAAATCATCATGAAACATTTTGATGACAGTGTTTATGGAACATTGTGATGTTAGGGGTCGTGGAGCATTGTGATGAAAAGGGTCAAGGAGCATTGTGATGACAGGGGTTATGGAACATTGTGATGTCAAGTGTCATGGAGCATTTTGATGATAAGGGCATGTAGCACTGTTGTGACAAGGGTCATGGAACATTGTAATGACAGGGGTGTGGGAGTATCGTGATGATTAGTGATGGAACATTGTGATATCAGTGGTGAGAGAGCATTTTGATGAGATGAGCATGGAACATTGTGATGACAAACTTGTGGAGCAGTTTGCTGACAAATGCATGGAGCACTGTGATGACAAGGTTTATGGAGCATTGTGATGACAACGATGTGGAGCATTGTGCTGACAAAGGCATGGAGCATTGTGATGAAAAGGGTCACCGAGAATTGTGATTAAATGTTCATGGAACATTGTGGTGACAATTGTCACAGAGCCTTGTGATGACGAGGGCATGGATCATTGTGATGACAAAGGTCATGAAGCACTGTGATGACTGGAGTCACGGAGCATTGTGATGACCTGAGTCATAGAGCATTGTGATAAAAGAGCATGGAGCATTGTGATGAAAGGGGCATGGAGCATTTGTCTGACAATTTTCATGGATTATTGAGATGACAGTGGGCATGGTGAATTGTGATGACAAGGGCATCGAGCATTGTGATGAGAAGGTCATGGAGTACTGTGAAGACAGGTGTTGGAGCATTGTGATGACATATGTCATGGTCCATTGTGATGACAATGGATAAGAGCATTGTGAGGCCAAGTGTCATGGAGGATTGTGATGACAGAGGTAACGGAGCATTTTGATGAAAAGGGCTTGGAGCATTGTGATGACAAGAGTCATGGAGCATTGTGATGACAATGGCCATTGAGAATTTTGATGACAAGTTCATGAAGCATTATGAGGACAATCACATGGAGCTTGCTATGACAGGGGTCATGGAGAATTGCGATGACAAGTGCATTGAGAATTGTGATGACAAAGCATGTAACACTGTGAAGAGAAGTATCATGGAGCATAGTGATGCCGAGAACGTGGAGAATTGTGATGGCAGGGGACATGGAGCATTGTGATGACCATGGCATGGAGCATTGTGATGGCAAGAACGTGGAGCATTTTTATGAGAAGACAATGGATAATTGTGATGACGAGCATCACGGAGCACTGTAATGACAAGGGGTATGGAGCATTGTGATGACAGGTGTCATGGAGCATTGTGATGACAGTGGTCATGGAGCATAGTGATGACAAGGGTCATGGAGCATTTTGATGACAAAGACGTGGAGCATTGTGATGAGAAGACCATGGGAAATTGTGATGACGAGTGTCATGGAGCCATGTAATAACAAGGGGTATGGAGCATTGTGATGACAGTGGTCATGGAGCATTGTGATGATTGGGGACATGGAGCATTGTGATGACCAAGGCATGGAGCATTGTGATGGCAAGACCGTGGAGCACTGTGATGAGAAGACCATGGATAATTGTGATGACAAGCATCATGGAGCACTGTAATGACAAGGGGCATGGAGCATTGTGATGACAGGTGTCATGGAACATTTTGATGACAGGGTTCATGGATCATTGTGATGACAAGTGTCACGCAGATTTCTGATGACAATCTTGTGGAGTATTGTGATGACAATGGCTTGGAGCATTGTGATGAAAAGGGCATGGATCATTGTTATGAAAAAGGCATGGAGACTTGTCATGACAGGGTTCAATGAGCATACTGACGACAAGTGTCCGGGAGCATTGTGAGGACAAGTGTATTGAGAATTGTGATGACAAAGGTCATGGAACATTGTGATGAGAAGTCCATGGATAATTGTGATGATCAGTGTCATGGGGCCTTGTGATGACAAGTGTTATGGAACATTGTGATCATAATGGTTTGGAGCATTGTGATGACAGAGTTCATGGAGCATTTTGATTTCATTGTGATGACAATAGCATGAAGCATTATGATGATGGGCATGGTGCATTGTGATGACAGGGTTCATGGAGCATTGTGATGAAAAGGGGCATGGAGCATTGGTCTGAGATGTTTCATGGATTATTGTGATGACATTGGGCATGGCACATTGTGATGACAAGGGCATGGAGCATTGTGATGACAAGTTCATGGAGTATTGTGAAGACAGGTGTCAGGGAGGATTGTGATGACATATTTCATGTTCCATTGTGATGACATTAGCACGGAGCATTGTGATGCCAAGTGTCATGGAGGATTGTTGTGACAAAGGTAAAGGAGCATTGTCATGACAAGGGCATGGAGCATAGTGATGACAAGGGCCACTGATAATTTTTATTTCCAGGTCGTGAAACATTGTGATGACAAGCACATGGAGCTTCCTATGACAGGGGTCATGGTGCATTGCGATGACAAGTGCATGGAGTATTGTGATGCCAAGGGCATATAACATTGTGATGAGAAGTGCCATGGAGCACTGTGATGACAAGGACGAGGAGAATTGTGAGGACAAGGGACATTGAGCTGTGAGAAGACCAGGGCATGGAGCATTGTGATGGCAAAACCGTGGAGCACTGTGATGAGAAGACCTTGGGTAATTGTGATGACGAGCATCATGGAACACTGTAATGACAAGGGGCATGAAGCATTGTGATGACAGGTGTCAGGGAGCATTGTGATGACAGGGGTCATGGAGCATTGTAATGACAAGAGCATGTAATGTTGTGATGAGAAGTGTCATGTAGCATCGTGATGACAAGGACGAGGAGAATTGTGATGACAAGGGAAATGGAGCATTGTGATAACTAGGCATTGTGCAATGTAATGACAGGGGTCATGGAGCATTATTATGACAAGGGCCATGGTGCATTCTGACATAAGATATCACTTATGATGGGAATGTAAACATGGCTACATATGAACAGTATTAGGAAATAGAACAGTGTCTCAGATTTAGAAAACACTCTTATGCATGCTTAAGGGGAAAGGAGAGGTGGGGAGATGCACAAAACCAGAGTTTGATATTAGCACAGGTACCGTTCCATAATCCAAATATAGAATAGACAAGAACTACTTCTTCCGTAGTGAACGGGACTCAAAATCCCTATTTCCAAGAGAGGAATATATCTGACTAGTAAGAATCTAAAAACCAATGTATTTATATGTCTCTGTAAGGGAATCAAGTTTGTCTAGACCGGCAAAAACAAGTAAGGGAAAATCAGCTCAACCCCATTATAAAACTGAATTTCAAAAAAAAAAATTAAAAAAACAGCGATATTCTTACACAATTCCTTCAAGGGCTCTGATGCAACCAGGAATGACACAATCTACAACGACAGCTGGAAGAGACATAAGGCTGGACACATGGGACTGAGGGGATTGGTGAGATTGGCAGAGAAAATGCAGGCCCTTTAAAGCCATAATGCATGCCAGCAATTCGATGGGTCCCAACTCTACTGGTTGAAGGTAATATTACTACAGCTATAACATGGACGGGAAACCAAGAGAGTGGACACCCTGTGAATACAAAAGGTTTCTACAACTCAACGAACAGTCCCTCTCCTGGTGCTCCGTTTTGACTTTCCAACTGCTTTACTATAAATCTCCCAACGTGAAGAGACAGCCCCTTTAACATCCTGGTTCCCACTGGTGGCCAATTTGGCTAAGGATGAAAGGGAAAAGGGAGAACCAAAGAGAGAGTAGCTGTTAGGCATTTGGACGGGCATATGACACTCTAATTTGCCAGCAGGAAGAAGAATTAACCAAACTCTCAGCCACCCACCAGGAACCAGTATAGGTCGTGAAGCAAAATTTTGGACTTGCGTTCAGCTCACAAAAACGAGTTGAAAAATGGAGAACAGGGGCAAAGCAACTCACAAACTGGCAGAGTAATAAAGGACAACAATCGTCCAAAAATCTGTTGAGTGAAGGAAACGAGGCGGACTTGAATGCGAGGAAGAATAGCAGGAAACACATTTCAAGAGGTACGTTGGAATCGCCTGCAAAGCACAGGAAGAGGGACACAACTTCGACAATGATGCACTTGGCCAAAATGGGCGTATGCGATTTCTCCTGAAAATATTCTGGAGAAAATGCATACGCCCTTTTTGGCCAAGCAAGCAAGCGTGCAACACAAATCTGCACTACAAAGAAGTGTCACTTCCCGCCTGTCAAAACGGACATCCACAGAATGTGTAAAAACCAGAAAGGCAAGACAGGCACTGGAGAAGAGGGAGCCTTGTTATGCTGATGTGCGGGATGTAAATTGCCAACTGCCTCACTGGAGGAGTGCATTGAGTTGCCTAAAACAAGTAAACAACAGAGCTACAGAGCCAAGGGCACTTCCAGTCTAGGGAATATACCTTGGGAAAACTGAAAATCAATACGACAGAGCCACCCCCTAATTTAGGGCTGCACTACTTACAAGAACCTCAATTTGGGTACACCTTAAATATCCCAGGAAATATAAAAATGGTTTAAAAGATTGTGGTACTTACGTACGATAGAATATACCTCAGCCATGAAATCAATGTCATAAGACCAGTAGCGGCAAAGTGAGTGGAATCAGGCACGATGATTATAAGTGAAATAAGTCACAAGAAAAAGAAACTTATCATAAGATATCACTTATGCAGATCCTGTAAACATGGCTACACATGAACTGAGTTAGGAAAGAGAACAGAGTCTCACATTTAGAAAACACTGTAATGCCCGCTGAAGGGGCAAGGAGCGGTGGGGTGATGCATAAAACCAGAGTTTGATATAAGCACAGGTACCATACCAAAAACCAACATGGAATAGAAAAGACCTACACCTTCCTCACTGAAAGGGAATCAAAATTCCATATTTTGCACAGAGGAATATAACTGACCAGTAAGAATCTTAAAACCTATGTATTGATATGTCTCTGTAAGGGAATCAAGTGTGTCTAGACTGGCATAAACATGGCAGTGAAAATCCGCTCAAACCCACTATAAAAAGGAATTTCAAAAACAAAACAAAAAAACAGGGAAATTCTTTACAATTCCTTCAGGGTCTCCGATGAAACCAGGAATGACCCTGTCTACAATGACAGCTGGATGTGGCATAAGGCTGGACACTTGGGACTGAGAGGATTGGTGAGATTGGGTGAGCAAATGCAGACGCTTTAAGCAAAAATGCATGGCCCCCATTCCATGGGTCGCAAATCTGCAGGTTGGAGGGAATATTACTACAGCTATAACATGTAAGGGAAACCTAGAGAATGGACACAATGTGAATACGAAAGGTTTCTAAAACTCAACGAATAGTCCCTCTACTGATGCTCCGGTATGACTTTCCAACTGCTTTACTATCAATCTCCCAACTTGGAGAGAAAGCCCCTTTAACCTACTGGTTCGCACAGTTTGCCAATTTGGCAGAGGATGGAAGGGAAGAGGGAGAACCAAAGAGAGAGTAGATGTTAGGCATTTGGAAGGGCACATATCATTATAAATTCCCAGGAGGAAGAAGAATTAACCAAAGTCTCAGCGACCCACCGGGAACCAGTATAGGTCCTGCACCAAAATTTTGGACTTGCCTTCAGCTAACAAAAAACGAGTTAAAAATGGAGCTCAGGGGCACAGCAATTCACAAACTGGCAGAGTAATAAAGGACATCTATCGTCCAAAAATCTGTTGAGTGAAGGCAACGAGGCGGACTTGAAAGAGAGGCAGAATAGCAGGAAACAGATTTCAAGAGGTATGTTGGAATCACCTTTAAAGCACAGGAAGAGGGGCACAAATTCGACAGTGACGCACTTGGCCAAAAAGGGCGTATGCGTTTTCTCCTGAATATATTCAGGAGAAAACGCATACGCCCTTTTTGGCCAAGCAAGCATGCGGGCAATGCAAATCTGCTGTACAAAGCAGTATTACTTCCCACCGGACAAAAGGGACATCCACATAATGTATAAGAACCAGAAAGGCAAGACAGGCCCTGGAGAAGAGGGAGCCTTGTTATGCTGATGGGCGGGATGTAAATTGCCAACTGCCTCACAGGAGGAGTGCATTGTGTTCCCTAAAACAAGTAAACAACAGAGCTACACAGCCAAGGGCACTTCCAGTCTAGGGTATATACCTTGGGAAAACTGAAAATCAATAAGACAGAGCCACCCCAAACTTTGGGCTGCACTGCTTACAAGAACCTCAACTTGGGTACACCTTAAATATCCCAGGAAATATAAAAATGGTTCAAAAAATTGTGGTACTTATGTACGATGAAATATCCCTCAGCCATGAAATCAATGTCATAAGACCAGGAGCAGCAAAGTGAATGGAGTCAGGTACGATGATTCTAAGTGAAATAAGTCACACAGAAAAAATAAACTTATCATAAGATATCACTTATGAAGATCCTGTAAACATGGCTACACATGAAATGATTTAAGAAAGAGAACAGAGTCCCAAATTCAGAAAACACTGTTATGCCTGCTTAAGGGGGAAGGAGAGGTGGGGTGATGCATAAAACCAGAGTTTGATATAAGCACGGGGACCGTTTCTAAAACCAACTTTGGAATAGACAAGACCTACACCTTCCGCAGTGAAAGGGACTCAAAACCCCATATTTCCCGCAGAGGAATAGATATGACTAGTAAAAATCTTAAAACCTATGTATTGATATGTCTCCGTAAGGGAATCAAGTGTGTCTAGACTGGCATAAACATGGCAGCGAGAATCATCTCAAACCCACTATAAAAAGGAATTTCAAAAACAAAACAAAAAACAGGGAAATTCCATACAATTCCTTCAGGGTCTCTGATGAAACCTGGAATGACCCTATCTACAATGACAGCTGGATGTGGCATAAGGCTGGACACTTGGGACTGAGAGGATTGGTGAGATTGGGTGAGCAAATGCAGACCCTTTAAAGCAAAAATGCATGGCCCCCATTCCATGGGTCCCAACTCTCCATGTTGAAGGGAATATTACTACAGCTATAACATGTACGGGAAACCTAGAGAATGGACACACTGCAAATACAAAAGGTTTCTAAAACTCAACGAATAGTCCCTCCCCTGGTGCTCCGGTTCGACTTTCCAACTGCTTTACTATCAATCTTCCAACTAGGAGAGACAGCCCCTTAAAGCTCCTGGTTCGCACAGGTTGCCAATTTGGCAGAGGATGGAAGGGAAGAGGGAGAACCAATGAGAGAGTAGCTGATAGGCATTTGGACAGGCACATGTCACTCTAATTTCCCGGCAGGAAGAATAATCAACCAAAGTCTCAGCCACCCACCGGGAACCAGTATAGGTCTTGAACCAAAATTTTGGATTTGCGTTCAGCTCACATAAAGCGAGTTGAAAAATTGAGCTCAGGGGCACAGCAATTCACAAACTGGCAGAGTAATAAAGGACAACTATCGTACAAAAATCTGTTGAGGGAAGGCAACGTGGCGGACTTGAAAACGAGGCAAAATAGCAGGAAACAGATTTCAAGAGGTACGTTGGAATCACCTTTAAAGCACAGGAAGAGGGGAACAACTTCGACAATGATGCACTTGTCCAAAAAGAGCGTATGCGTTCTCTCCTGAATATATTCAGGAGAAAACGCATACGCCCTTTTTGGCCAAGCAAGCAAGCGGGCAATGCAAATCTGCACTACAAAGAAGTATCACTTCCCACTGGTCAAAAGGGACATCCACAGAATGTGTAAAAACCAGAAAGGCAAGACAGGCCCTGGAGAACAGGGAGCCTTGTTATGCTGATGGGTGGGATGTAAATTGCCCACTGCCTCACTGGAGGAGTGCATTGTGTTCCCTAAAACAAGTAAACAACAGAGCTACAGAGCCAAGGGCACTTCCCGTCTAGGGAATATACCTTGGGAAAACTGAAAATCAATAAGACAGAGCCACCCCCAAATTTAGGGCTGCATTGCTTACAAGAACCTCAACTTGGGTACACCTTAAATATCCCAGGAAATATAAAAATGGTTCAAAAAATTGTGGTACTTATGTACGATGAAATATCCCTCAGCCATGAAATCAATGGCATAATACCAGGAGCAGCAAAGTGAGTGGATACAGGTACGATGATTCTAAGTGAAATAAGTCACACAGAAAAAGAATCTGATCATAAGATATCACTTAGGAAGATCCTGTACACATGGCTACACATGAACTGAGTTAGGAAAGAGAACAGAGTCTCACATTTAGAAAACACTCTTATGCCTGCTTAATTGGGAAGGAGAGGTGGGGTGTTGCATAAAACCAGAGGTTGATATAAGCACAGGTACCGTTTCTAAAACCACCTGTGGAATAGAAAAGACCTACACCTTCCTCAGTGAAAGGGACTCAAAACCCCATATTTCCCGCAGAGGAATAGATCTGACTAGTAAGAATCTTAAAACCTATATATTGATATGTCTCTGTAAGGGAATCAAGTGTGTCTAGACTGGCATAAACATGGCAGCGAGAATCAGCTCAAACCAACTATAAAAAGGAATTTCAAAAACAAAACCAAAAAACCGGGAATTTCTTTACAATTCCTTCAGGGTCTCTGATGAAACCTGGAATGACCCTATCTAAAATGACAGCTGGATATGGCATAAGGCTGGACACTGGGGACTGAGAGGATTGGTGAGATAGGGTGAGCAAATGCAGACCCTTTAAGGCAATAATGCATGGCACCCATTCCATGTGTCCCAACTCTCCATGTTCAAGGGAATATTACTACAGCTATAACATGTACAGGAAACCTTGAGAATGGACACACAGTGAATACAAAAGCTTTCTAAAACTCAACGAATAGTCCCTCCCCTGGTGCTCTGGTTTGACATTCCAACTGCTTTACTATCAATCTCCCAACTTGGAGAGACAGCCCCTTTAAGCTCCTGGTTCGCACAGGTTGACAAATTGGAAGAGGATGGAAGGGAAGAGGGAGAACCAATGAGAGAGTAGCTGTTAGGCATTTGGACGGGCACATGTCACTCTAATTTCCCGGCAGGAAGAAGAATTAACCAGAGTCACAGCCACCCACCAGGAACCAGTATAGGTCCTGAAGCTAAATTATGGACTTGCGTTCTGCTCACAAAAAACGAGTTGAAAAATGGAGCTCAGGGGCACAGCAATTCACAAACTGGCAGAGTAATAATGGACAACTATCGTCCAACAATCTGTTGAGGGAAGGCAACGAGGTGGACTTGAAAGCGAGGCAGAATAGCAGGAAACAGATTTCAATAGGTAAGTTGGAATCGCCTTTAAAGCACAGGAAGAGGGGCACTAATTCGACAATGACGCACTTGGCCAAAAAGGGCGTATGCGTTTTCTCCTGAATATATTCAGGAGAAAACGCATACGCCCTTTTTGGCCAAGCAAGCAAGCGGGCAATGCAAATCGGCACTAGAAAGAAGTATCACTTCCCACCGGTCAAAAGGGACATCCACAAAATGTGTAAAAACCAGAAAGGCAAGACAGGCCTTGGAGAACAGGGAGCCTTGTTATGCTGATGGGCGGGATGTAAATTGCCAACTGCCTCACAGGAGGAGTGCATTGTGTTCCCTAAAACATGTAAACAACAGAGCTACAGAGCCAAGGGCACTTCCAGTCTAGGGAATATACCTTGTGAAAATTGGAAATCAATAAGACAGAGCCACCCCCAAATTTAGGGCTGCACTTCTTACAAGAACCTCAACATGGGTTCACCTTAAATATCCCAGGAAATATAAAAATGGTTCAAAAATGTGGTACTTATGTACGATGGAATATCCCTCATCCATGAAATCAATGTCATAAGACCAGGAGCACCAAAGTGAGTGGATTCAGGTACGATGATTCTAAGTGAAATAAGTCACACAGAAAAAGAAACTTATCATATGATATCCCTTAGGAAGATCCTGTACACATGGCTACACATGAACTGAGTTAGGAAAGAGAACAGAGGCTCACATTTAGAAAACATTCTTATGCCTCCTTACGGGGGAAGGAGAGGTGGGGTGATGCATAAAACCAGAGTTTGATATAAGGACGGGTACCTTTTCTAAAACCAACTTGGAATAGACAAGAGCTACACCTTCCTCAGTGAAAGAGACTCAAAACCCCATATTTCCCGCAGAGGAATAGATCTGACTAGTAAGAATCATAAAACCTATGTATTGATATGTCTCTGTAAGGGAATCAAGTGTGTCTAGACTGGCATAAACATGGCAGTGAGAATCAGCTCAAACCCACTATAAAAAGGAATTTCAAAAACAAAACCAAAAAACCGGGAAATTCTTTACAATTCCTTCAGGGTCTCTGATGACACCTGGAATGACCCTATCTACAATGACAGCTGGATGTGGCATAAGGCTGGACACTTGGGACTGAGAGGATTGGTGAGATTGGGTGAGCAAATGCAGACCCTTTAAAGCAAAAATGGATGGCCCCCATTCCATGGGTCCCAACTCTCCAGGTTGAAGGGAATATTACTATAGCTATAACAGGTACGGGAAACCTAGAGAATGGGCACACTGTGAATACAAAAGGTTTCTAAAACTCAACGAATAGTCCCTCTCCTCGTGGTCCGGTTTGACTTTCCAACTGCTTTACTATCAATCTCCCAACTTGGAGAGACAGCCCCTTTAAGCTCCTGGTTCGCACAGGTTGCCAATTTGGCAGAGGATGGAAGGGAAGACGGAGAACCAATGAGATCTAGCTGTTAGGCATTTGGACGGGCACATGTCACTCTAATTTCCCGGCAGGAAGAAGAATTAATCAAAGTCTCAGCCACCCACCGCGAACCAGTATAGGTCCTGAACCAAAATTTTGGACTTGCGTACAGCTCACAAAAAAACGAGTTGAAAAATGGAGCTCAGGGGCACAGCAATTCACAAACTGGCAGAGTAATAAAGGACAACTATCGTCCAACAATCTGTTGAGGGAAGGCAACGAGGTGAATTTGAAAGCGAGGCAGAATAGCAGGAACCAGATTTCAAGAGGTACGTTGGAATCGCCTTTAAAGCACAGGAAGAGGGGCACAAATTCGACAATGACTCACTTGGCCAAAAAGGGCGTATGCGTTTTCTCCTGAATATATTCAGGAGAAAACGCATACGCCCTTTTTGGCCAAGCAAGCAAGCGGGCAATGCAAATCAGCACTAGAAAGAAGTATCACTTCCCACCGGTCAAAAGGGACATCCACAAAATGTGTAAAAACCAGAAAGGCAAGACAGGCCCTGGAGAACAGGGAGCCTTGTTATGCTGATGGGCGGGATGTAAATTGCCAACTGCCTCACAGGAGAAGTGCCTTGTTGTCCCTAAAACAAGTAAACAACAGAGCTACAGAGCCAAGGGCACTTCCAGTCTAGGGAATATACCTTGGGAAAACTGGAAATCAATAAGACAGAGCCACCCCCAAATTTACGGCTTCACTGCTTACAAGAACCTCAACTTGGGTACACCTTAAATATCCCAGGAAATATAAAAATGGTTCAAAAAATTGTGGTACTTATGTACGATGGAATATCCCTCAGCCATGAAATCAATGTCTTAAGACCAGGAGCAGCAAAGTGAGTGGATTCAGGTATGATGATTCTAAGTGAAATAAGTCACACAGAAAAAAGAAACTTATCATAAGATATCACTTATGAAGATCCTGTAAACATGGCTACACATGAACTGAGTTAAGAAAGAGAACAGAGTCTCACATTTAGAAAACACTGTTATGCCTGCTTAAGGGGGAAGGAGAGGTGGGGTGATGCATAAAACCAGAGTTTGATATAAGCACGGGTACCGTTTCTAAAACCAACTTGGAATAGACAAGAGCTACACCTTCCTCAGTGAAAGAGACTCAAAACCCCATATTTCCCGCAGAGGAATAGATCTGACTAGTAAGAATCATAAAACCTATCTATTGATATGTCTCCATAAGGGAATCAAGTGTGTCTAGACTGGCATAAACATGGCAGCGAGCATCAGCTCAAACCAACTATAAAAAGTAATTTCAAAAACAAAACCAAAAAACCGCGAAATTCTTTACAATTCCTTCAGGGTCTCTGATGACACCTGGAATGACCCTATCTACAATGACAGCTGGATGTGGCATAAGGCTGGACACTTGGGACTGAGAGGATTGGTGAGATTGGGTGAGCAAATGCAGACACTTTAAAGCAAAAATGGATGGCACCCATTCCATGGGTCCCAACTCTCCAGGTTGAAGGGAATATTACTACAGCTATATCATGTACGGGAAACCTAGAGAATGGACACACTGTGAATACAAAAGGTTTCTAAAACTCAACGAATAGTCCCTCTCCTGGTGCTCCGGTTTGACTTTCCAACTGCTTTACTATCAATCTCCCAACTTGGAGAGACAGCACCTTTAACCTCCTGGTTTGCACAGGTTGCCAATTTGGCAGAGGATGGAAGGGAAGATGGAGAACCAATGAGATCTAGCTGTTAGGCATTTGGACGGGCACATGTCACTCTAATTTCCCGGCAGGAAGAAGAATTAACCAAAGTCTCAGCCACCCACCGGGAACCAGTATAGGTCCTCAACCAAAATATTGGACTTGCGTTCAGCTCACAAAAAACGAGTTGAAAAATGGAGCTCTGGGGTACAGCAATTCACAAACTGCAGAGTAATAAAGGACAACTATTGTCCAAAAATCTGTTGAGGGAAGGCAACGAGGCGGACTTGAAAGCGAGGCATTATAGCAGGAAACAGATTTCAAGAGGTATGTTGGAATCGCCTTTAAAGCACAGGAAGAGGGGCACAACTTCGACAATGACGCCCTTGGCCAAAAAGGGCGAATGCGTTTTTTCCTGAATATATTCAGGCGAAAACGAATACGCCCTTTTTGGCCAAGCAAGCAAGCGGGCAATGCAAATCGGCACTAGAAAGAAGTATCACTTCTCACCGGTCTAAAGGAACATCCACAAAATGTGTAAAAACCAGAAAGGCAAGACAGGCCCTTGAGAACAGGGAGCCTTGTTATGCTGATGGGCGGGATATAAATTGCCAATTGCCTCACTGGAGGAGTGCATTGTGTTCCGTAAAACAAGTAAACAACAGAGCTACAGAGCCAAGGGCACTTCCAGTCTAGCGAATATACCTTGGGAAAACTGGAAATCAATAAGACAGAGCCACCCCCAAATTTTCGGCTGCACTGCATGCAAGATCCTCAACTTGGGTACACCTTAAATATCCCAGGAAATATAAAAATGGTTCAAAAAATTGTGGTACTTATGTACGATGGAATATCCCTCAACCATGAAATCAATGTCATAAGACCAGGAGCAGCAAAGTGAGTGGATACAGGTACGATGATTCTAAGTGAAATAAGTCACACAGAACAAAGAAACTTATCATAAGATATCACTTATGAAGATCCTGTAAACATGGCTACACATGAACTGAGTTAAGAAAGAGAACAGAGTCTCACATTTAGAAAACACTGTTATGCCTGCTTAAGGGGGAAGGAGAGGTGGGGTGATGCATAAAACCAGAATTTGATATAAGCACGGGTACCGTTTCTAAAACCAACTTTGGAATAGACAAGACCTACACCTTCCTCAGTGAAAAGGACTCAAAACCCCATATTTCCCGCAGAGGAATACATCTGACTAGTAAGAATCTTAAAACCTATGTATTGATATGTCTCCGTAAGGGTATCAAGTGTGTCCAGACAGGCATAAACATGGCAGCGAGAATCAGCTCAAACCCACTATAAAAAGGAATTTCAAAAACAAAACCAAAAAACAGGGAAATTCTTTACAATTCCTTCAGGGTCTCTGATGAAACCTGGAATGACACTATCTACAATGACAGCTGGATGTGGCATAAAGCTGGACACTTGGGACTGAGAGGATTCGTGAGATTGGGTGAGCAAACGCAGACCCTTTAAAGCAATAATGCATGGCCCCCATTCCATGGGTGCCAAATCTCTAGGATGAAGGGAATATTACTACAGCTATAACATGTACGGGAAACCTAGAGAATGGACACACTGTGAATACAAAAGGTTTCTAAAACTCAACGAATTGTCCCTCTCCTGGTGCTCCGGTTTGACATTCCAACGGCTTTACTATCAATCTCCAAACATGGAGAGACAGCCCCTTTAAGCTCCTGGTTCGCACAGGTTGCCAATTTGGCAGAGGATGGAAGGGAAGAGGGAGAACCAATGAGACCTAGCTGTTAGGAATTTCGACGGGCACATATCACTCTAATTTCCCGGAAGGAAGAAGAATTAACCAAAGTCTCAGCCACCCACCAGGAACCAGTATAGGTCCTGAACCAAAATAATGGACTTGCGTTCAGCTCACAAAAAAACGAGTTTAAAAATGGAGCTCAGGGGTACAGCAATTCACAAAGTGGCAGAGTAATAAAGGACAATTATCGTCCAAAAATCTGTTGAGGGAAGGCAACGAGGTGGACTTGAAAGCGAGGCAGAATAGCAGGAAACAGATTATAAGATGTACGTTGGAATCGCCTTTAAAGCACAGGAAGAGGGGCACAACTTCGACAATGACGCACTTGGCCAAAAAGTGCGTATGTGTTTTCTCCTGAATATATACAGGAGAAAACAAATACGCCCTTTTTGGCCAAGCAAGCAAGCGGGCAATGCAAATCGGCACTAGAAAGAAGTATTACTTCTCACCGGTCAAAAGGGACATCCACAAAATGTGTAAAAAACTGAAAGGCAAGACAGGCCCTGGAGAACAGGGAGCCTTGTTATGCTGATGGGCGGGATGTAAATTGCCAACTGCCTCACAGGAGGAGTGCATTGTGTTCCCTAAAACAAGTAAACAACTGAGCTACAGATCCAAGGGCACTTCCAGTCTAGGGAATATACCTTGGGAAAACTGTAAATCAAATAGACAGAGCCACCCTCAAATTTAGGGCTGCACTGCTTACAAGAACTTCAACTTGGGTACACCTTAAATATCCCAGGAAATATAAGAATGGTTCAAAAAATTTTGGTACGTATGTACGATGGAATATCCCTCAGGCATGAAATCAATGTCATAAGACCAGGAGCAGCAAAGTGAGTGGATGCAGGTACGATGATTCTAAGTGAAATAAGTCACACAGAAAAAAGAAACTTATCATAAGATATCACTTATGAAGGTCCTGTAAACATGCTACACATAAACTGAGTTAAGAAAGAGAACAGAGTCTCACATTTAGAAAACACTGTTATGCCTGCTTAAGGGGGAAGGAGAGGTGGGGTTATGCATAAAACCAGAGTTTGATATAAGCACGGATACCGTTTCTAAAACCAACTTTGGAATACACAAGACCTACACCTTCCTCAGTGAAAGGGACTCAAAACCCCATATTTCCCGCAGAGGAATAGATCTGACTAGTAAGAATCTTAAAACCCAAGTATTGATACGTCTCCGTAAGGGAAACAAGTGTGTCTAGACTGGCATAAACATGGCAGCGAGAATCAGCTCAAACCCACTATAAAAAGGAATTTCAAAAACAAAATCAAAAAACAGGGATATTCTTTACAATTCCTTCAGGGTCTCTGATGAAACCTGGAATGACCCTATCTACAATGACAGCTGGATGTGGAATAAGGCTGGACACTTGGGACTGAGAGGACTGATGAGATTGGGTGAGCAAATGCAGACCCTTTAAAGCAAAAATGGATGGCACCCTTTCCATGGGTCCCAACTCTCCAGGTTGAAGGGAATATTACTACAGCTATAACATGTACGGAAAACCTAGGGAATGGACACACTGTGAATACAAAAGGTTTCTAAAACTTAACGAATAGTCCCTCTCTTGGTGCTCCGGTTTGACTTTCCAACTGCTTTACTATCAATCTCCCAACTTGGAGAGACAGCCCCTTTAACCTCCTGGTTTGCACAGATTGCCAATTTGGCAGAGGATGGAAGGGAAGAGGGAGAACCAGTGAGAGAGTAGCTGTTTGGCATTTGGACGGGCACATGTCACTCTAATTTCCCGGCAGAAGAAGAATTAACCAATGTCTCCACCACCCACCGGGAACCAGTAAAGGTCCTGAACCAAAATTTTGGACTTGCGTACAGCTCACAAAAAAACAAGTTGAAAAATGGAGCTCAGGGGCACAGCAATTCACAAACTGGCAGAGTAATAAAGGACAACTATCGTCCAACAATCTGTTGAGGGAAGGCAGCGAGGTGGACTTGAAAGCGAGGCAGAATAGCAGGAAACAGATTTCAAGAGGTACGTTGGAATCGCCTTTAAAGCACAGGAAGAGGGGCACAACTTCAAAAATGACGCACTTGGCCAAAAAGGGCGTATGCGTTTTAACCTGAATATATTCAGGAGAAAACGCATACGCCCTTTTTGGCCAAGCAAGCAAGCGGGCAATGCTAATCTGCACTAGAAAGAAGTATCACTTCCCACCGGTCAAAAGGGTCATCCACAAAATGTGTAAAAAACAGAAAGGCAAGACAGGCCCTGGAGAACAGGGAGCCTTGTTATGCTGATGGGCGGGATGTAAATTGCCCACTGCCTCAAAGGAGGAGTGCATTGTGTTCCCTAAAACAAGTAAACAACTGAGCTACACATCCAAGGTCACTTCCAGTCTAGGGAATATACCTTGGGAAAACTGTAAATCAATAAGACAGAGCCACCCTCAAATTTAGGGCTGCACTGCTTACAAGAACTTCAACTTGGGTACACCTTAAATATCCCAGGAAATATAAGAATGGTTCAAAAAATTGTGGCACGTATGTACGATGGAATATCCCTCAGCCATGAAATCAATGTCATAAGACCAGGAGCAGCAAAGTGAGTGGATTCAGGTACGATGATTCTAAGTGAAATAAGTCACACAGAAAAAGAAACTTATCATAAGATATCACTTATGAAGGTCCTGAAAACATGCTACACATAAACTGAGTTAAGAAAGAGAACAGAGTCTCACATTTAGAAAACACTGTTATGCCTGCTTAAGGGGGAAGGAGAGGTGGGGTGAAGCATAAAACCAGAGTTTGATATAAGCACGGATACCGTTTCTAAAACCAACTTTGGAATACACAAGACCTACACCTTCCTCAGTGAAAGGGACTCAAAACCCCATATTTCCCGCAGAGGAATAGATCTGACTAGTAAGAATCTTAAAACCCATGAATTGATATGTCTCTGTAAGGGAAACAAGTGTGTCTAGACTGGCATAAATATGGCAGCGAGAATCAGCTCAAACCAACTATAAAAAGGAATTTCAAAAACAAAACCAAAAAACCGGAAAATCTTTACAATTCCTTCAGGGTCTCTGATGAAACCTGGAATGACCCTATCTACAATGACAGCTGGATGTGGCATAAGGCTGGACACTTAGGACTGAGAGAATTGGTGAGATTGGGTGAGCAAATGCAGACCCTTTAAAGCAAAAATGGATGACCCACATTCCATGGGTCCCAACTATCCAGGTTGAAGGGAATATTACTACAGCTATAACATGTACGGGAAATCTAGAGAATGGACACACTGTGAATACAAAAGGTTTCTAAAACTCAAGGAATAGTCCCTCTCCTGGTGCTCCGGTTTGACTTTCCAACTGCTTTACTATCAATCTCCCAACTTGGAGAGAGAGCCCCTTTAACCTCCTGGTTTGCACCGGTTGCCAATTTGGCAGAGGATGGAAGGGAAGAGGGAGAACCAATGAGAGCTAGCTGTTAGGCATTTGGACGGGCACATGTCACTCTAATTTCCCTGCAGGAAGTAGAATTAACCAAAGTCTCAGCCACCCACCGAGAACCAGTAAAGGTCCTGAACCAAAATTTTGGTCTTGCGTACAGCTCACAAGAAAACGAGTTGAAAAATGGAGCTCAGGGGCACAGCAATTCACAAACTGGCAGAGTAATAAAGGACAACTATCGTCCAACAATCTGTTGAGGGAAGGCAACGAGGTGGACTTGAAAGCGAGGCAGAATAGCAGGAAACAGATTTCAAGAGGTACGTTGGAATCGCCTTTAGAGCCCAGGAAGAGGGGCACAACTTTGACAATGACGCACTTGGCCAAAAACGGCCGATGCGTTTTCTCCTGAATATATTCAGGAGAAAATGCATACGCCCTTTTTGGCCAAGCAAGCAAGCGGGCAATGCAAATCTGCACTAGAAAGAAGTATCACTTCCGACCGGTCAAAAGGGACATCCAAAAAATTTGTAAAAACCAGAAAGGCAAGACAGGCCCTGGAGAACAGGGAGCCTTGTTATGCTGATGGGCGGGATGTAAATTGACAACTGCCTCACAGGAGGAGTGCATTGTGTTCCCTAAAACAAGTAAACAACAGAGCTACAGAGCCAAGGGCACTTCCAGTCTAGGGAATAGACCTTGGGAAAACTGAAAATCAATAAGACAGAGCCACCCCCAAATTTAGGGCTGCACTGCTTACAAGAACCTCAACTTGGGTACAACTTAAATATTCCAGGAAATATAAAAATGGTTCAAAAAATTGTGATACTTTTGTACGATGGAATATCCCTCAGCCATGAAATCAATGTCATAACACCAGGAGCAGCAAAGTGAGTGGATTCAGATGCAATGATTCTAAGTGAAATAAGTCACACAGAAAAAGAAACTTATCATAAGATATCACTTAGGAAGATCCTCTAAACATGGCTACACATGAACTGAGTTAGGAAAGAGAACAGAGTCTCACATTTAGAAAACACTCTTATGCCTGCTTAAGGGGGAAGGAGAGGTGGGGTGATGCATAAAACCAGAATTTGATATAAGCACGGGTACTGTTTCTAAAACCAACTGTGGAATAGACAAGACCTACATCTTCGTCAGTGAAAGGGACTCAAAACTCCATATTTCCTGCAGAGGAATAGATCTGACTAGTAAGAATCTTAAAACCTATGTATTGATATGTCTCCGTAAGGGAATCAAGTGTGTCTAGACTGGCATAAACATGGCAGCGAGAATCAGCTCAAACCCACTATAAAAAGGATTTTCAAAAACAAAACCAAGTAACCGGGAAATTCTTACAATTCCTTCAGGGTCTCTGATGAAACCTGGAATGACCCTATCTACAATGACAGCTGGATGTGGCATAAGGCTGGACACTTGGGACGGAGAGGATTGGTGAGATTGGGTGAGCAAATGCAGACACTTTAAAGCAAAAATGGATGAACCCCATTCCATGGGTCCCAACTCTCCAGGTTGAAGGGAATATTACTACAGCTATAACATGTACGGGAAACCTAGAGAATGGGCACACAGTGAATTCAAAAGATTTCTAAAACTCAAGGAATAGTCCCTCTCCTGGTGCTCTGGTTTGACTTTCCAACTGCTTTACTATCAATCTCCCAACTTGGAGAGACAGCCCCTTTAATCTCCTGGTTTGCACAGGTTGCCAATTTGGCAGAGGATGGAAGGGAAGAGGGAGAACCAGTGAGAGATTAGCTGTTTGGCATTTGGACGGGCACATGTCACTCTACTTTCCGGGCAGGAAGTAGAATTAACCAAAGTCTCTGCCAGCCACCCGGAACCAGTATAGGTCATGAACCAAAATTTTGGACTTGTGTTCAGCTCACAAAAAACGAGTTGATACATGGAGCTAAGGGGCACAGCAATTCACAAACTTGCAGAGTAATAAAGCGCAACTATCGTCCAAAAATCTTTTGAAGGAAGGCAAGGAGGCGGACTTGAAAGCGAGGCAGAATAGCAGGAAACTGATTTCAAAGGTACGTTTGAGTCTCCTGTGAAGCACAGGAAGAGGGGAACAACTTCGACAATGATGCACTTGGCCAATAATGTGGTATGCGTTTTCTCCTGAATATATTCAGGAGGAAATGCATACGCCCTTTTTGGCCAATCAAGCAAGAGGACAATGCAAATCTTCACTAGAAAGAAGTATCACTTCCGACCGGTCCATAGGGTTATCCAAAAAATGTGTAAAAACCAGAAAGGCAAGACAGGCCCTCGAGAAGAAGGAGCCTTTTTATGCTGATGGGCAGGATGTAAATTGCCCACTGCCTCACTGGAAGAGTGCATTGTGTTCCCTAAAACAAGTAAACAACAGAGATACAGAGCCAAGGGCACTTCCATTCTAGGGAATATACCTTGGGATACCTGAAAATCAATAAGACAGAGACACCCCCAAATTTAAGACTGCACTGCTTACAAGAACCTCAAATTGGGTACACCCTAAATATCCCAGGAAATATAAAAATGGTTCAAAAATTGTAGTACTTACGTACGATGGAATATCCCTCAGCCATGAAATCAATGTCATAAGACCAGTAGCAGCAAGGTGAGTGGATACTTGTACGATGATTCTAAGTGAAATAAGTCACACAGAAAAAGAAACTTATCATAAGATATCACTTATGAAGATCCTGTAAACATGGCTACACATGAACTGAGTTATGAAAGATAACAGAGTAACGAATCTTATCATAACATATCACTCATAGGGTGAATGAACACATGGCTACATATGAACTGAATTACAAACACAACAGAGTCACACATTTAGAAAACAATCTTCTGCCTGCTTAAGGGGAAAGGCGAGGTGGGTTGATGCATAAAACCACAGTTTTAAATTAACACAGATACCATTACATAAACTAAGTATGTAATAGACAACACCTACTCCCCGCACAATGAACTGGACTCAACACCCCCTATTCATTGCAGAGGAATATATCTGACTCTGAGAATTTTAAATCATATGTATTCTCATGTCTCCATAAAGGAATCATATGTGTGTATAATTGCATGAACACAGCACTGAAATTCAGCTAAATCCCCTTAAAAAAATAAGTTTCAAAAGCAAAATGCAAAAACAGCGAAACAGAAAGGAATCTTAAAAATTACGTTCAAGGCCTGTGATCCAACCTGGATTGACCACCTTTACACCCACAGCTGGATGAGACATAAGACTGGACACTTGGGGCTGACAAGATTGCTGAGGTTGTGTGAGCAAATGAACACCACTTAGAGCAATACTGTGTGCTACGCATTCTAGTGGTCCCAACTCTCCAGGTTTAAGGGAATCTTCCTACAGTTAAAACATGCATGGGAAACCCAGTGGATGGTACACTGTGTAATTGGGAAAGTTTTCTAAAAGGTACCTCATTTTTCCTTTCGTCGTGCTCGGCTTCACCATTCCATCTGCATTACTGAAAATCTCCCCACTTGGAGTGTCAGCGCCTTTACTCTCCTGTTATGCACAGTTTGCAAATTGTGCAGAGGATGAACAGGAAGAGAGAAAACAAATGAGAGATTAGCTGTAGGTGTTTGGATGGGCACATATCACTCTACTTTCCCATCAGGAAGAAGCATTAACCAAAGGCTCAGCCTGAAGCCCCGGAACCAGACTAGGGCCTAAATCCATCCTGCGGTATTGCAGCCAGCTCACAAATAGGCGATTTAAAAAATGGAAATCAGGGGCACAGGAATTCACAAACTTGCAGAGTTATAAAGTACAACTATCATCCAGAAATATAATGAGGTAAGGCCATGAAGAAGATTTGAATGCAAGGCAGATTTGAAGGAAACAGGTTTCAAGAGGTACATTGGAGTCATCTTTAAAGCACATGAAAAGCGACAGAACTTCGACAATGTTGCCCTTAGCTGAAAAGGGTGTATGTGTATTTTCTTGAATATATTTAGAAAAGAATGCATACGCCCTTTTTGGCCAAGCAAGCCATCAGGCATTGAAAATCCACACTACATAGAAGTGTCCCTTACCTCCAGTCAAAAGGGCCATCCACAAATAGTGTGAATACCACAAATGCAGGATAGGCCATGGAGAAAATGGAGCCTGGTTACACCGATGGACAGGATGTAAATTGCCAACAGCCTCTCTGCAGAACTGTATGTTGTTTTCTAAAACAGAGCTACAGAGCATAGCACACTTCCACTCATGGGCGTGTATTTTGGGAAAACTAAAGATCCGCAACACACAGCCAGCACAAAGTTTAGGGCTGCTCTGTTTACAAGAACCTCGACTTCGGTACACTTTAAATATCCCAGGAAAGGAAAAAAATGGATATAGATGTTGTGGTACTTATATACAATGGAATGTCACTCAGACATAAAATCAATGTCATAAGGCCAATAGCAGCATAATGAGTGGCTTTAGGTACGATGATGCTAAGTGAAATGAGCCACAAAGAAACAGAAACTTATTGTAATATATCACTTATAGAGGGAATGTAAACATGGCTACACATGAACTGAATTTCAAAAGAGAACAGAGTTACACATTTAGAAAACACACTTATGCCTCCTTAAGGGGAAAGGTGACGTGGGGTGATGTGTAAAAGCAGAGTTTGAAATTAGCACAGATACCATTCCATATACCATATATGTAATAGACAAGACCTACTCCTTTCTCAATGAACTGGACACAAAACACCCTATTCACTGAAGAGGAATTTATCTGACTGGTAACAATCTTGAAACCTATGTATTTATATGTCTCCATAATGGAATCAAGTGTATGTAGATTGGCATAAACACAGATCAATGGAACAGGACAGAAAGCCCAGAGATAAACCTACATACCTATGGCTATCTCATCTATGACAAAGGAGCTAAGGATATACAATGGAGAAAAGACAGTTTCTTCAGTAATTGGTGCTGAGAAAACTGTAACCCTACACATAAAAGAATGAAATTAGAACACTCCATAACACCATACACAAAAATAAACTCTAAATGGATTAGAGATCTAAATATAAGACCAGACACTATAAAACACTTAGAGGAATCCATAGGCAGAACACTCTATGACATAAATCACAGCAAGATCCTTTTTGACTCACCTCCTAGAGAAATGGAAATAAAAACAGAAATCAACAAATGGGCCCTAAAGAAACTTAAAAGCTTTTACACAGTACAGGAAAACATAAACAAGATGCAAAAACAACCCTCAGAATGGGAGAAAATATTTTCAAATGGAGCAATTGACAAAGGATTAATCTCCAAACTTTACAAGCACCTCATGTAGCTCAATATCACAAAAACAAACAACCCAATCCAAAAACGGCCAGAAGACCTAAATAGACATTTCTCCAAAGAAGATATACAGATTACCAAGAAACACATGAAAGGATGCTGAACATCACTAATCATTAGAGAAATGCAAATCAAACTACCTTGAGATATCACCACACAGCAGTCAGAGTGGCAATCATCAAAAAAATCTACAAAACAATAAATGCTGGAGAGGCCTTTATTGGAGAAAAGGGAACACACGTGCACTGTGGGTGGGAATGTAAATTGATATGGGCACTAGGGAGAACAGTACGGAGGTTCCTCTAAATAACTAACAATAGAGGTACCATACGACACAACAATCCAACTACTGGACATTTGCCTTGCGAAAACCATAATTCAAAAAGAGTTATGTACAAAAAAGTTCATTGCAGCTCTATTTACAATAGCTTGGACATGGAAGCAACCTAAGTGTCCATCGACAGATGAATGGATAAAGAAGATCTGGCACATATATACAATGGAATATTACTCAGCCATAAAAAGAAGCAAAACTGAGTTATTTGTACTGAGGTGGATGGACTTAGAATCTGTCATACACAGTGAAGTAAGTCAGAAAGCGAAAAACAAATACTCTATGTTAACAGAGATATACAGAATCTAATGAAGAAAAAAAAGATTTTGAAGAACCTAGTGGCAGGACAGGATTAAGGACACAGACATAGAGAAAGGTCTTGAGGACACCGGAAGGGGGATGGGTAAGGTGAGACGAAGTGACAGAGTGGCATGGACATAAATATATTACCAAATGTAACACTGACAGCTACTGAGAATCAGCCACATAGAACAGGGAGATCAGCTCGGTGCTTTGTGACCACATAAAGGGGTGTGATATGGAATGTGGGAGGAAGATGCAAGAGGGAGGGGATCTGTTGATATTTGTATATGTATAGCTGATTCACTTTTTTATACAGCAGAAACTAACACTCATTTGTAAAACAATTATACTCCAATAAACGTGTAAAAGGAAAAAAAAAAAGAAAAAGAAAGCCCAGGGATAAACCTTCACACCTATGGTCAACTAATCTATGACAAAGGAGGCAAGACTATACAATGGAGATAAGACAGTCTCTTCAATCATTGGTGCTGGGAAATATGGACAGCTACATGTAAAAGAATGAAATTAGAACACTCCCCAACACCATACATAAAAATATATTCAAAATGGATTAGAGACCTTAATGTAAGACCGGACAGTATAAAACTCTGAGAGGAAAACTTACGAAGGATACTCTGACGTAAATCACAGCAAGATCTTTTTTGATCCACCTCCTATAGTAATGAAATAAAAAAGTAAACTAAACAGATGGGACCTAATGAAATGTAAAAGCTTTTGCAAAGCAAAGGAAACTACAAACAAGATGAAAAGACAACCCTCAGAATGGCAGAACATATATGCCAATGAATCAATGGACAAATGATTAATCTCCAATATATATAAACAGCTCATGCAGCTCAATATTAATAAAACAAACAACCCAATACAAAAATGGAAGAAGATCTAAATAGACATTTCTTCCAAGAAGACATAGAGATGGCCAATACGCACATGAAAATCTGCTCAACATCACTAATTATTAGAGAAATGGAAATCGAAAGTACAATGAGGTATCACGTCACACCTGTTAGAATGGGCATCATCAGAAAATCTACAAACAACAAATGCTGGAGAGGGTGTGGAGAAAAGGAACCTTCTTCCACTATTGCTGGGAATGTAAATTGATATAGTCTCTATGGAGAACAGTATGGAGGTTCCTTAAAAAACTAAAAATGGAATTAGCATATAATCCAGCAATCCCACTACTGGGCATATACCCAGAGAAAACCATAAATCAAAAAGACACATTCACCACAATGTTCATTGCAGTACTATTTACAATAGCCAGGTAATGAAAGCAACCTAAGTGCCCACAGACAGATGAATGGATAAAGATGTGGTACATATATACAATGGAATATTACTCAGCCATACATAGGAATGAAATTGGGTCATTTGTAGAGACCTTGATGGATCTAGAGACTGTCATACAGAGTGAAGTAAGTCAGAAAGAGAAAAACAAATATTGTATGTTAATGCATATATGTGGAACCTAGAAATATGGTACAGATAAACCAGTTTGCAGGGCAGAGATAGAGACACAGATGTAGAGAACAAACATATGGACACCAAGGGGGGAATGCTATGTGAGGGTGGTGGTGGGATGAACTGGGAGACTGGGATTCACATGTGCACACATATGTATAAAATAGATATCCAGTAAGAACCTGCTGTATAAAAGAAATAAATAAATTTTAAAAAAAATAAAAATAAATAAATAACATTTAATAAAATAAACGAAAAAAACGTTTTTCCCTTCACATAGACGTCTTTATATTAATGCATTATTTCCATGTTTATATCTCCAAATTAAAAAAAAAGAGGAATAAATAAAATCTACCTTGAACCAAAAAGAAAAATAAAATAAAATAAAATAAAATAAACAACAGAACCCACCAGTTATACAGAGGAAAATCGTATCAGGGCACTTGCTCCAGTTGTAAAAAATTCTTAAGTTGGTCAGAGATGAGAAATCGTCTCCCATGCAGTGAGCAGTGCTCCCCCCCCCACAAGGAACATCCTCATTGCAAAGCTGGGGGACTGTGTCGAGGCGTCTGTGAGTAAATGTGAGCTGAGCCCCAGTCCTGCTGCAGCTGAACTCTCCCCTCCCTTTCCAGGTAAAACAGCTGAATATGTACAAGAACTTGCAAGCCTAGAGGAAGGGCTGTGGTGCCACACCAGCGACAGCACGCAGGCCGACTTGATGCCTGCTGGCCAGACAGGATGGTCCTGGCCCCAGATGCTCTTCTGGAAGCTTTCCATTTCCCTACCTGAGATACCCCTCCTGCCACGGCCCCCACTGCTTTTTACTTCCTCACCTCTGCCTGGGGAGAAATTCCAGCGGCAGGTATGGGTGACACATCCTCTTCTTTAGCAGGTGGCAGCCTGGCAACTCCTGCAGAAAGTCCAGCAGAGCCCCACTCACACTGGGCCACCCACAAAGCCATGGCCCTTCACTCCCTCCCACCACCCCAGCCCCGACACTGCTGACGGGGCAGAGAATATGGCGTCAGGCACAGCTACAGGGGCTCTTGCTGACTGGAGAGGTGTTTATATTGACCTCAACCAAGGCACACCTGGGGAGGGCTGGCAGGCAGTGTCAGGCTGCCCATATCAGCCAATCCTCACCGCTCAGGGTATCACAGTTGCAGAAAATGTACCTTGCTAAACGGGCCGCGGCCAAGGAACAGGTGTGGGCTCTTGAGAGTCAGGATAGACAAGGGGCTGCAGCTGCGGCTTTTTTCTCATCATTTTATCTGGTCCATGAGTGGAAAACAACTTCAAGAACACCCTATACTAATGAGAGGAACCCAGGAGTCAGGGAGAGGAGTGATGGTGGTTGGAGACAGAGGCCTGGTCCCCTGGCTGCAGTGGAAGTGTCTGGAAGACCAGGCCAAGAGAGGCTGCACAGAGTGATAGCCAGGGTCACAGACCTGTCAGGGCTGCTCTTTGTTAGTTCAAGCCCTGCTCTGAGGCGTTTTGTGTCAGCTGAGAGCGACAGGTGAGCTGGGGGTTCTCTGCAATGTGGGCTATGTGCACAGTTCCTGTGTGTCCAGCCGTGCTCGGGTACCTGCCCAGAGGAGCTCCGTATCCTGGGAAGGGCCTGACTATGAGAGCCCCATGGGTTGCTGGGTAACGGCACATGTGAGCTCCATACCCTGGGAGGGACTTGACCACAAGAGCCCCATGGGCGGTTCGGTGGGGCGTGCTGCCCAGGTGAGCTCCATATCCTGGGATTGGCCTGACCACGAGAGTCCCATTGGCTGCTGGGGACCTGGTAAAGGATATAAGGACAGTCAGTGAAGCCACCGAGGATATACATCCAGTAGCTCCTATTTCCTACACCCTGCAGGTCATTCTACCATCCACCAGGCCATGGCATTCTGTATTAGACTTCAATGATGCCTTCTTCTGTGTTCCATTCATCTCAGAGTCACAAGAATTTTTGGCTTGTGAGTGGCAGGACACAACATGCAACCAAAGCAATAATGCTGGGCCATCCTTCCCCAATGGTTCAAAAATCCCCACACCATCTTTGGGGAAATGTCCTTTAAAGGCCTAAAAGTTCTACCTCTGTAAAAGGGAACCCTCCTTCAATATGCAGAGGACATTCTGATCGCCAGGCCTACTAAAGACGCCTCTGAACTACCTAGCCAAGAAAGGATAGAAGGTGTCCAAGAAAAAGGCTCAAATATCCCAGGCTAAGGTGACATGCCTGGGCTTCATTGTCACAGATATTCGGAGAAACGCATCCCAGGATAGGGAAGAAGCCATTTGCAGCATTACCTCTTCTAAAACTAGAAGACAGCTTAGGGGTTCCTGGGGAGGCCAAGGTTTTCTGCATCTGGATCCCTAACTACAGTCTAATAGCTGGGCCTCTACATGAAACACTGACACGAAAAGATGATGATCCTTTTGAATAGAATCCAGAAGCAGCCTTTCAAGAATGGAAAGAGCAGTCAATTCAGACCCTTGCCCAGGAACTCCCTAATTTAGCTAAACCCTTTGACCTTTACATACCCGGTCATAGGTTAATCGCCCTTGGAGCCTTAGTGCAAAAACTGGGACCACTTGAAATGGAGCAACACAAGAATGCCCTTCAGGTATGATAAACTATGGTCACCAAGGGCTTTGCCCACCGACTCATCAGGCCAGGATACTGGGGTATATAAAAAGCTGGAAATCAGCAGCCCCCAAGGCCAGTCCCTCCTAAGGGAAAAGGACCCCACGTGGTGATCCTAACCACCCATCATGCCCTGAAGTTGCAGGGGTCGCTCTGTGGACACACTGACCTTGAGTGAGGAGGCCCTCCAACTCCAAACTCCAGAGAGACAAACGGGGGCAACAGGCCCCCAAAATGACTCGTGTGACCATCACTTGACCTGGAGTTTCTCTCAGAAAACAACAAGACTGTGCCCCGAAAGAGCAGACTACTGCTTGCAGGACTTACTGCACCCAGAGGGGAGCTAATAAGCTTGGCGGGGGAAACGTATATCATGCTTTCACCATAGAAAGCCCTACAGACACCGTGGTGATGATGGTCAATATGACCGGCTGGACTGCTGGCTACTTCTAAAGGCCGTTGACTCAGTGGACGTCATGGTCCTGGATCACCACTGACACTTGACTGTCTGGGAGTTGTGTGGGCAGGGCTCTGACACATGGTGCTGTGTGTACATTAATTCAGGGACATAATTAAAGAAAGCACAGACTACTGGTCAGAGCATCTAGGCTGGCAAAAGCCGTCAGCCTAAGGTCGCCGAACAAATGTTGAGTGGGGTGAAACCTGCCACCGCCGCATCTCTGCACATCTGTTTCCTGGACCCTTAAAGGTCATTAGAATCTATAACACTTCCATTGCTGGTGCTCAGGCAGACGAGAAGTGAGGCAGGAGGCCTTGGGACAATCGACCTCACCTGGAGGCTGGTGGGGAGAAGTTTTCCCCTCCCCCCATGTATCAGGGCTCCCACCACAGCATGAAGCAGTTACAAAAGAGGGGTCTGCACCCTCAACACCCCAAGAATGAGGAACAGAACAAAAAGCCGAGGAGGTGTTCATCTCCGGCAACGTTCATTAAAAACTCCTGGGAGATAAAAAGAGAATCTGGGCAATAAAATAAAGTCTAACCTGTTTTTCCTTTGTGCTTTGTCTAATTTCACGTGCTCCTAGGGTTCAGCATGCAGAGGTCCCACACCCGGCACTTCAGACCCGATTTCCTAGTGCAGAATGGCTGGGTCCACACCTCAGCTAGCGGCGTCCCATGCAGACTATGCGGCATAGAGCCTGAGCTGCAACCAACCCAGCCCTCGAGATCTCCATCCCCTCCCTCCCACTGATGCTGCCGGGATCCCTACACAGCAGCCCAGCCCACAGCCCGTGGGGGAGTGCACGCTCTCACCTCTCCTTTCTGTTATCAAAATAATGTTTCCTTTGCTTCTGAACCAAACTCAGTCTTGATCTGTTGGCGCCAATGACACTGGGCATGGGGACTCCTGTTGGGGTCCACTCTGGAGGATCAGTAACAGAAATTGAGAACATTGTAACTTCAATGAACAGATGTGTGAGCCAAACTGTAGTTAACATAGAGCAGTGTATAACGCTCGGGTAAAATAAGATGTTTCTAAGACTTACATTTGATATTTCCATCACTTTCCTATAAGCAAGTTCAGTGAAGACGTTTGTCTTATTTGTCAGGTCAACATTAGAGAAATGAAGTGATTTATTTCCATGGATGTACATCGAATACTCTTGGCTGAAGCTTCAATCGTGTTTTCAAAGCTTTTCCATTGAAAATGATACCTCTCTTTCAGCTCCCCCATTTCTGCGAAGTATAAAATCTTATAATTTATTATTACCGAAGGGGAAAGGTAGGAGAAGGGATAAATTAACAGTTTGGGTTTAACACATACTTACTGCTGTATATAAAATAGATCATCAACAAGCAACTACTGTATAGCACAGGGAACTACACTGAATATTTTTTTTCAATAACCTCTAAGGGGAAATAATCTGAAAAAGAATAGATATTTTTATTGACATCATCTATCAATGACAGATAAAATGTAACCTAAGCAAAGCCGATGGTGAGCACTTCTGACCCTGAAGATTTCAATCATCTAAAGTTTGGGCTCTGCCTATTTCCCAAGGCCCTTAATGGACATGCGTGTAGCCGTAGCTTAAAAATTCCCCAGTTTGGGGTTCGGGGAGGCACTGATGTGGAAAAATCCCTGGTGTTCTCCTTACATGCACGGGACCCTTCCTACAGCTAAAACATGCCTGTCACACTTAGAGGATGGTACACCATTTGATCGGAAAGAGTTTGGAAAAGGCACCTCATTTCCTCATCGCCTGGTGCTTGGGTTCACCCCTCCAACATCTTTCCTAACAACCTCCTCACTTGGGGATATCAACACCGTCAACATCCTGTTGCACACAGTTTAGAATTTGTCCAGAGGATGAAGCGGAAGGATGAGAAAAATTTAGAGACAAGTCTTAGGTGTTCAGACAGGCACATGCCACTCTAATTTCCAATCCGGAAGACAAATTCATCAAAGGCTAGAATTGCCCACGCAAACAGAATAGGGCTAGAGGAAATCCCGCTGTTTTGTGTCCAGTTTCCAAAAACACAAGTTGAATAATGGAACTCAAGGGCACTAAAATTCATGAAACTGCAGAGTTGAAAATATCTATCGTCGAAAAATGTCTTGAGGTAAGTCACAGAAAAGGACTTGTAAGCAAGGGAGAGTGGCAGGAAACATATTTGAACAGGTAGAAAGGACTCCCCGTTTAAGCACAAGAAAAGGGTCTGAACATCGTCAATGACACAGTTGGCCATACAGGGCGTATGCATTTTTCTGAATATATTCAAGTAAAGGCCATACACACTTTTTATCCAACCAAACAGGTGGACACTGGAAATCAATACTACAAAATGTATCACTTCACATCAGTCAGAAGGGCCATCCACGTAAAGTGTAAACACCAGAAATGCAGGACAGGGCGAGGAGAAAAGGGAGCCCTGTGAGGCTGATTGTGGAAATGTAATTTGCCAATGGCCACTCTGGAGAAGTTTATTGTGTTTGCTAAAACATCTAAAAAATGAGCTACAGAGCATAGGGCACTTGCACTCATGGGCGTATACCTTGGGAAAAACAAAAATCGACAGAAAACAGGCACCCCAACGTTTACCACCTCTCTGTTAAAAAGGGCCTCAACTTGGATATAACCTAAATGTCCCTGGAAGGATAAAATGGATAAAAGAGATGGGGTACTTATGTAGAGTGGAATATGACTCATCCAGAAATCAATGAAATAAGGCCAGTTGGAACAACTCTGGAGGAGTTACATACGATCATTCTAAGTGACATATGTCAGAAAGAAAAAGACACATATCATAAGATGTCACTTAAAGGTGGAATCAAAAATGGCTACACATGAAATAAATTACAATACAGAAACATAGTCAAATATGTAGAAAATAGACATAAGGCTGCTAAATGGGAAAGGTGGGGAATGGTGAGGTATTATCCAGGAGGTTGAAATTAGCAAAGATACCATTCCAAGTACCAAATTGAATAACTGACAAGGCCTACACGGTACCTCAAAGAACTGCACTCAGCCCACTCAAGTCACTGGAAAATAATACATATGACTGGTAAGCATCTGAAAAATAATTTATTGTTGTCTCACAGTACGTGAATCAAGTGGATGTAAAGCAGCAAAAAACAGAGCTTTGAAAATCAGCTGTAACCAATATAAAAAGAAATTTAAAAATATTTATAAAAACAGTGAGACAGACAAAAATTCTTACAACTTTTGCTGAAGGGCTACGATGTAACATGGATTGAACACATGTAGACCCACAGCAGGATTATATAAGGCTGGAATCTATGCACGCTAAGAGATGTTAGAGAGGCTTGGTGAGAAAATGCAGACCTTTTAAAGTAATACTGCCTGATACCCATTCCATGGGTCCCAAATCTGCAGGTTCAAGGGAATCTTCTGACAGAGAAAACATGCCTGGGAAACCGAGATGAATGTACACCGTGTGCTCAGGAAAGGTGTCAAAATGCACCTCATTTTTGATCTCCTGGTGCTGGGTTTCGCCATCCCAGCCACATTACTAACAATCTCCCCACTTGGAGAATCAGCACCTTTAACCTCCTGTTTTACACAGTTTTCAATTTGTGCAGAGGATAAATGGGAAGAGGGGGAACCAATGAGAGATTAGCTGTAGGAGTTTTGACAGGAACATGTCACGCTAATTTCCTATTAGAAGAAGAATTAACCAAAGGCTCAGCCTGCCTCCCCAGAACCAGAATTGGGCCGGAAGCAATCCAATGGTTTGGCATACAGCACACAAAAAAAAGCGAGTTGCAAAATGCAGCTCAGGAGCAGACAATTCAAAGACCTGCAAATATATAAACGATAACCAACGTCCAAAAATATATTCAGGTAAGGCAACGAAGAGGATCTGAATGAGAGGCAGAATAGCAGGAAACAGATTTCAAAAGGTAGATTCTACTCACATTTAAAGCATATGAAAAGCAGCAGAATTTATAAAGTGATGCAGTTGGGCAAAAGGGTGTATGCGTTTTTTTCGTGAATATCTTCAGAAAAAAAAACACAGACAGAGTTTTTGGCCAACCAAGCAAGAGGGAAATGCATATCTGCACAACAAAGAAGTCTCAATTTCCACTGCTCAGTAAGGCCATCCAAAAAATGTGTACAAACCAGAAATGCAGGAGAGGCCATGGAAAACAGGGAGCCAAGTCACGCTGATGGGTGGGGTATAAATATCCAAGAGCCACTCTGAAGAAGTGTATGCTGTTTCCTAAAACATCTAAAATACAAAGCCCCCGAGCAAAGGGGACTTGAACTCATGGGCATATAACTTGGGAAGACTAAATATCAATAAGACGCAGGCACCCCAAAGTTTAGGGCTGCTCTGCATACAAGAACCTCAACTTTGGTACACCTAAAATATCCCAGGAAAAACAGAAATGCATAAAGAACTTGTGGTAATTTTGTACAACGGAATATCACTCAGACGTGAAATCAATGTATATAAGGCCAGTAGCAGCATAATGAGTGGATTTAAGTATGATGATTCTAAGGGACATTAGTCACACAGAAAAATAATCTTATCATAAGATATCACTTATAGAGGGAATGTCTATATCACAACACATGAACTGAATTAGAAAAGAGAACAGAGTCTCACATTTAGAAAAAAAAATCTTAGGCCTGCTTCAGGAGAAAGGAGAGGTTGGGTGATGCATAAACCCAGAGTTTGATATTAACACAGGTACCATTCATAAACCAAATACAGAATAGACAAGACCTACACCATCCTCAGTGAACGGGACTCAACACCCTGATTTCCCACATAGGTATATATCTGACTAGTAAGAATCTTAAAACCTATGTATTGATATGTCTCCGTAAGGGAATCAATTGTGTCTAGACCAGCATAAAGAAGTCAGTGATAATCAGCTCAACCCCATTATAATCATGAATTTCAAAAACAAAACCAAAAAGCAGCGAAATTCTTACACAATTCCTTCAAAGGTTCTGATGAAACCTGGAATGACCCTATCAGCAAAGACAGCTGGATGAGACATAAAGCTCGACACTTGGGGCTGAGAGGACTGGTGAGATTGGGATAGAAAATGCAGACCCTTAAGGTAGTAATGCATGCAACCATTCCATGGGTCCCAAATCTCCAGGTAGAAGGGAATATCACTACAGTTATAACATGTATGGGAAACCTAGGGAATGGACAACATGTGATGGCGAAAGGTTTCTAAAACTCTCCTAATTTTTCTTCTCCTTCTGCTCCAGTTTGGTATTCCAACTGCTTTACTATCAATCTACCAACTTAGGAGAGTCAGCCCCTATAACCTCCTGGTACACACAGTTTGCTAATTGTGCAGAGGCTGAAAGGGAAGAGGGAGAACCTATCAGAGATTAGATGTAGACATTTGGACGGGCACATGTCACTCTAATTTCCCGGCAGGAAGAAGAATTAACCAAAGCCTCAGCCACCCACAGGGAACCAATATAGCCACCCCTGGAACCAGTATAGGTCCTGAAGCAAAATTGTGGATTTGTGGCCAGCTCACAAAAATGGGATTTGAAAATTGGGGCTCAGCGGCACAGCAATTCAAAAACCTGCAGATTTATAAAGGACTACTCTCTTCCAAAAATCTGTTGAGGGAAGGCAAAGAAGGGGACTGGAAAATGAGGCAGAATTGCACAAAACATATTTCAAGAGGTAAATTGGAATCACCTTTAAAGCACAGGAGAAGCATCACAACTTGGACAGTGATGCCCTTGGCCAAAAAGGGCGTATGCCTTTTCTCCTGAATATATTCAGGAGAAAACGCATACGCCCTTTCTGGCCAATCAAGCAAGTGCACAATGCAAATCCACACTACAAAGAATTGTCACTTCCCACAGGTCAAAAGGGACATCCGAATATCTGTAAAAACCAGAGAGGCAAGAGAGAGATGACAAGGGCATGAAGCAATATGATGCCAAAGACATGGAGGAATGTGATGACAAGCGCATGGAGCATTGTGATGACAAGATTATGTAGCATTTTGCTGACAAAGGCAAGGAGCATTGTGATGACAAGGTTCATGGAACACTGTGATGACAAGCGTCACGGAGCACTGTGATTACAGGGATCATGGAGCATTGGGATGACAAGGGCATGGATAACTGTGATGACAAGGGTCATGGAGCATTTTGATGACAAGTGTCCCAGATCATTGTGTTGTCAGGGTTCATGGAGCGTTGTGATGACAGTGGTCATGGAGCATTGTGATGACAAGGGCATGAAGCATTGGGATGAGAAGGCCATGGAGCGTTCTGATGACATGCATCATGGAGCTTTGTGATGACAAGGGCATGGAGCATTGTGATTACAGGGGTCTTGGAACTCTGTGATGAAAAGGGCATGGATCATTGTCATGAAAAAGGCATGGAGCCTTGTCATGACAGTGTTCAAGGAGCATAATGAAAACAAGTTTCAGGGAGCATTGTGATGACAAGGGTATTGATAATTGTGATGACAAAGGTCATGGAGCATTGTGATGAGAAGACCATGGATATTTGTTATGACAAGTGTCATGGGGCGTTGTGAGGATAAGTGTTATGGAAAATTGTGATCACAAGGATTTGGAGCATTGTGATGACAGAGGTCATGGAGCATTTTTATTTCATTGTGATGACAATAGCCTGAACCATTATGATGATGGGCATGGTGCATTGTGATAACAGGGTTCATGGAGGATTGAGATGAAAAGGGGCATGGTGCATTGTGATGACAGTGTTCATGGTGCATTGAGATGAAAAGGGGCATGGAGCATTGTGATTAAAGGAGTCTTGGAAAATTGTGATGACATGGGCATAGAGCATCATGAATGAGAAGGCCATGGAACATTCTGATGACATGCGTCTTGGAGCTTTGTGATGACAAGGGCATGAAGCATTGTGATTACAGTGTTCTTGGAGCATTGTGATGACAAGGGTCATTGAGAATTTTGATGACAAGGCTGTGGAACATTGTGATGGCAGGTGTCATGGAGCATTGTTATGACAGGGGTAATGGAGCATTGTGATGAGAAGGGCATGGAGCGTTGGTCTGAAAAGTTTCGTGGATTATTGTGATGAGAGTGGGCAAGGAGCATTGTGATGACAAGGGCACTGAACACTGTGATACATGGGCCATGATGGATTGTAATGACAAGGGCATGGAGCATTGTGGTGAGAAGAGCATCGGGTACTGTGATGACAAGCATCATGGGGCTTTGTGATGACAAGGGCATGGAACAATGTGATGAGAGGGTTCATGGAGCATTGTGATGAAAATGACATGGAGCATTTTGATGACAGGTGCATGGAGCATTGGTCTGATAAGTTTAATGGATAAATGTGTTGAGAGTGGGCATGGCACATTGGGATGACAAGGGCATGGATTATTGTGAAGAAAGGTGTCTGGGAGCATTGTGATGACATATTTCATGGCCCATTGTGATGACAATGGCATGGAGCATTGTGATGCACAAGTGTTATGGCGGATTGTGATGACAAAGGTAATGGAGCATTGTGATGACAAGGGCTTGGAGCATTGTGATGACAAGGGCATGGAGCATTGTGATGACAACGGGCATTGAGAATTTTGATGAAAAGTTCGTGAAGCATTGTGATGACAAAGGCATGGAACTTGCTATGACAGGGGTCATGGGGCATTGTGATGACAAGTGCATGGAGAATTTTGATGACTATAGCATGTATCATTGTGATGAGAACTGTCATGGAGCATTGTGATGAAAAGGACATGGAGAATTGTGATAACAAGGTACATGCAGTATTGTGATGATCAGGGCATGGAGCATTGTGATGGCAAGACCGTGGAGCACTGTGATGAGAAGACCATGGATAATTGTGATGACGAGCATCATGGAGAACTGTAATGACAAGGGGCATGGAGCATTGTGTTGACAGGTGTCATGGAGAATTGTGATGACAAGGGTCACGGAGCATTCTGATGACAAGCTTGTGGAGTATTGTGATGACAATGGCATGGAGCATTGTGATGACAATGGCATGGATCATTGTGATGAAAAAGGCATGGAGACTTGTCATGACAGGGTACAAGGAGCATACTGACGACAAGTGTCAGGGAGCATTGTGATGACAAGTGTACTGAGAATTGTGATGACAAAGGTCATGGAGCATTGTGATGAGAAGTCCATGGATAATTGTGATGACCAGCGTCATGGGGCATTGTGATGGCAAGTGTTATGGAACATTGTGATCACAAGGGTTTGGAGCATTGTGATGACAGAGGTCATGGAGAATTTTGATTTCATTGTGATGACAATAGCATGAAGCATTATCATAATGGGCATGGTGCATTGTGATGACAGGGTTCATTGAGCAATGAGATGAAAAGGGGCATGGAGCATGGTGATTACAAGGGTATTGGAGCATTGTGATGACAAGAGTCATGGAGCCTTGTGATGACAAGGCCGTGAAACATGGTGATGGATGGGGTCATGGAGCATTGTTATGACAGGGGTAATGGAGCATTGTGATGACAAGGCCATGGAGCATTGGGCTGAAAATATTCATGGAGTATTGTGATGACAGGGGTCATGGAGCATTGTGATGACAACGAAATTGAGCACTGTGATGACAAGTTCCTGGAGCATTGTGATGAGAAGACCATGGAGCCTTGTAATGAAAAGTCTCATGGAGCATTCTGATGAAAAGGGGCATGGAACATTGTGATTACAGTGGTCTTGGAGCATTGTGATGACAAGGGCATGGAGCATTGTGATGAGAAGGCAATGGAGCATTCTGAAATGCGTCATGGAGATTTGTGATGACAAGGGCACGGAACACAGTGATACATGTGTCATGGAGGATTGCAATGACAAGGGCATGGAGCATTGTGATAACAAGCGTCATGGAGCTTTGTGAATGACAATGTCAAGGATCAATGTGATGAGAAGTTTCATTGAGCTTTGTGATGACAATGGCATGCAGCATTGTGATGCCAAGGGTCATGGAGCTTTGTGATGACATAGGCCATGGAGCATTTTGATGACAAGGGCGTGGTGCATTGCGATGAGAAGGGCAGGGATCATTGTGATGACAGTGTCATGGAGCAATTGGATGAAAAGGGTCATGGAACATTTTGATGACAGGGGTTATGGAACATTGTGATGTCAGGGGCATGGAGCATTGTGATGATAAGTGCATGTAGCATTGTAGTGACAAGGGTTATGGAACACTGTGATGACCGGCGTGAGGGAGTATTGAGATGATTAGTGATGGAACATTGTGATATCATTGGTGAGAGAGCATTTTGATGAGAAGTGCATGGAGCATTGTGATAAAAAGGTTGTGGAGCACTGTGATGACAAACACATGGCACATTGTGATGATATGGGTCATGGAGCATTGTGCTGACAACGATGTGGAGCATTGTGATGACAAGCGCATGGCGCATTGTGATGCCATGGGTCATGGAGTATTGTGCTGACAAAGGCATGGAGCATTGTGATGACTAGGGTCACGGAGCATTGTGATGAAATGTTCATGGAGCATTGTGGTGACAATGGTCATGAAGCATTGTGATGACTGGAGTCACGGAGCATTGTGATGACAGGGGTCATAGAGCATTGTGATGAAAGTGCATGGAGCATTGTGATGACAGGGGCATGTTGCATTGGTCTGACAAATTTCATGGACTATTGTGATGAGAGTGGGCATGGCGAATTGTGATGACAAGGGCATGGAGCATTGTGATGAGAAGGTCATGGAGTATTGTGAAGACAGGTGTCAGGGAGCATTGTGATGAGATATGTCATGGTCATTGCGATGACAATGGAATGGAGCAATGTGATGCCAAGTGTCATGGAGGATGGTGATGACAAAGGTAATGGAGCATTTTGATGACAAGGGCATGGAGCATTGTGATGACAAGGGCCATTGAGAATTTTGATGACCAGTTCATGAAGCATTGTGATGAGAAGCACATAGAGCTTGCTATGACAGGGATCATGGAGCATTGCGATGACAAGTGCAAAGAGAATTGTGATGACAAAGCATGTAACGCTGTGATGAGAAGTGTCATGGAGCATAGTGATGCCAAGAACGTGGAGAAATGTGATGACACAGGGAATGGAGCATTGTGATGACCAGGGCATGGAGCATTGTGATGACCAGGGCATGGAGCATTGTGATGGCAAGACCGTGGAGCATTGTGATGAGAAGGCCACGGGTAACTGTGATGACGAGCGTCATGGAGCACTGTAATGACAAGGGGTATGGAGCATTGTGATAACAGGGGTCAAGAAGCATTGTGATGACAAGGGTCAGGGAGCACTCTGATGACAAACTTGTGGAGTATTTTGATGACAATGGCATGGAGCATTGTGAAGAAAACGGCATGGGGCTTTGTGATGAAAAAGGCATGGAGCCTTTTCATGACAGGTTTCAAGGAGCTTTCTGAAAACAAGTGTCAGGGAGACTTGTGATGACAAAGGTCATGGAGCATTGTGACGACAAGCACATGGAGTATTGTGATGACAAGCACATGGAGCTTGCTATGACAGGGGTCATGGAGCATTGTGATGACAAGGGCATAGAGAATTGTGATGACAAAGCATTTAACACTTTGATGAGAAGTGTCATGGAGCATAGTGATGCCAAGAACGTGGAGAATTGTGATGACAGGGACATGGAGCAGTGTGATGACCTTGGCATGGAGCATTTTCATGGCAAGACCGTGGAGCATTGTGATGAGAAGACCATGGATAATTGTGATGACAAGCGTCATGGAGCACTGTAATGACAAGGGGTGTGGAGCATTGTGATGACAGGGGTCATGGAGCATTGTGATGACAGTGGTCATGGAGCACTGTGATGACAAGTGTCATGGAGCATGTTGATGACAAGGGCGTGGAGCATTGTGATGAGAAGAGCAGGGATAATTGTGATTACGAGCATCATGGAGCACTGTAATGAAAAGGGGTATGGAGTATTGTGGTGACAGGGGTCATGGAGCATTGTGATGACTGGGGACATGGAGCATTGTGATAACCATGTCATGGAGCATTGTGATGGCAAGACCGTGGAGCACTGTGATGAGAAGACCATGGATAATTGTGATGACGAGCATCATGGAGCACTATAATGACAAGGGGCATGGAGCATTGTGATGACAGGTGTCATGGAACATTTTGATGACAGGGTTCATGGATCAATGTGATCACAAGTGTCACGGAGCATTCTGATGACAAGCTTGTGGAGTATTGTGATGACAATGGCATGGAGCATTGTGATGAAAAGGGCATGGATCATTGTGATGAAAAGGGCATGGAGACTTGTCATGAGAGTTTTCAATTAGCGTACTGATGACAACTTCCAGGGAGCATTGTGATGACAAGTGTATTGAGAATTGTGTTGACAAAGTTCATGGAGCATTGTGATGAGAAGTCCATGGATTATTGCGGTAACCAGCATCATGGGGCGTTGTGATGACAAGTTTTATGGAACATTGTGATCACAGGGGTTTGGAGCATTGTGATGACAGAGGTCATGGAGAATTTTGATTTCATTGTGATGACAATAGCATGAAGCATTAGGATGATGGGCATGGTGCATTGTGATGACAGGGTTCATGGAGCATTGAGATGAAAAGTGGCATGGAGTAATGTTATTACAGGGGTCTGGGAGCATTGTGATGAAAAGGGCATGGAGCATTGTGATGAGAAGTCCATGGAGCATTCTGATGACATGTGTCAGGGAGCTTTGTGATGACATGGGCATGGAGCACTGTGATTACAGGGGTCTTGGAGCATTGTGATGACAAGGGTCATGGAGTCTTGCGATGACAAAGCCGTAGAACATTGTGATGGCAGGGGTCATGGAGCATTGTTATGATAGGGGTAATGGAGCATTGTGATGAGAAGGGCATGGAGCATTGGTCTGACAAGTTTCATGGATTATTGTGATGAGAGTGGGCATGGAGCATTGTGATGACAAGGGAACGGAACACAGTGATACATGTTTCTTGGAGGATTGCAATGACAAAGGCATGGTGCATTGTGATGAGAAGGGCAAGGAGCATTGTGATGAGAAGGCCATGGAGCATTCTGATGACATGCGTCCGGGAGCTTTTTGATGACATGGGCATGGAGCATTGTGATTACAGGGGTCTTGGAGCATTGTGATGACAAGGGTCATGGAGTCTTGCGATAACAAAGCCGTGGAACATTGTGATGGCAGGGGTCATGGAGCATTGTTATGACAGTGATATTGGAGCATTTTGATGACAAGTGCATGGAGCATTGGTATGAAAAGTTTCATGGATTATTGTGATGAGAGTGGGCATGGAGCATTGTGATGACAAGTGCACGGAACACAGTGATACATGTGTCTTGGAGGATTGCAATGACAAAGGCATGGTGCATTGTGATGAGAAGGGCATTGTGCATTGTGATGACAAGCGTCATGAAGCTTTGTGATGAAAATGTCATGGAGCAATGTGATGAGGGGTTTCATGGATCTTTGTGATGACAATGGCATGGAACATTGTGATGCCAAGGGTCATGGAGCTTTGTGATGACATAGGCCATGGAGCATTTTCATGACAAGGGTGTGGTGCATTGAGATGAGAAGGGCAGGGAGCATTGTGATGACAGGGTCACGGAGCAATTGGATGAAATGGTCATGGAACATTTTGATGACAGTGTTTATGGAACATTGTGATGTCAGGGGTCATGGAGCATTGTGATGAAAAGGGTCATGGAGCATTGTGATGACAGGGGTTATGGAACATTGTGATGTCAGGGGCATGGAGCATTGTGATGATAAGTGCATGTAGCATTGTTGTATCAAGGGTTATGGAACATTGTGATGACAGCCGTGAGGGAGTATTGAGATGATTAGTGATGGAACATTGTGATATCATTGGTGAGAGAGCATTTTGATGAGAAGTGCATGGAGCATTGTGATAACAAGGTTGTGGAGCACTGTGATGACAAACGCATGGCACCTTGTGATGATATGGGTCATGGAGCATTGTGCTGACAAACACATGGACATTGTGATGACAAGGTTTATGGAGCATTGTGATGACAACGATGTGGAGCATTGTGATGACAAGTGCATGGCGCATTGTGATGCCATGGGTCATGGAGTATTGCGCTGACAAAGGCATGGAGCATTGTGATGACTAGGGTCACGGAGAATTGTGATGAAATGTTCATGGAGCATTGTGGTGACAATGGTCATGAAGCATTGTGATGACTGGAGTCACGGAGCATTGTGATGACAGGGGTCATAGAGCATTGTGATGAAAGTGCATGGAGCATTGTGATGACAGGGGCATGTTGCATTGGTCTGACAAATTTCATGGACTATTGTGATGAGAGTGGGCATGGCGCATTGTGATGACAAGGGCATGGAGTATTGTGAAGACAGGTGTCAGGGAGCGTTGTGATGACATATGTCATGGTCATTGTGATGACAATGGAATGGAGCATTGTGATGCCAAGTGTCATGGAGGATTGTGATGACAAAGGTAATGGAGCATTTTGATGACAAGTGCTTGGAGCATTGTGATGACAAGGGTCATGGAGCTTTGTGATGACAAGGGCATGGAGCATTGTGATGACAAGGGCCATTGAGAATTTTGATGACCAGTTCATGGAGCATTGTGATGACAAGCACATGGAGCTTGCTATGACAGGGATCATGGAGCATTGCGACGACAAGTGCATAGAGAATTGTGATGACAAAGCCTGTAACACTGTGATGAGAAGTGTCATGGAGCATAGTGATGCCAAGAACGTGGAGAATTGTGATGACACGGGACATGGAGCATTGTGATGACCAGGGCACGGAGCATTGTGATGGCAAGACCGTGGAGCACTGTGATGAGAAGACCACGGGTAACTGTGATGACGAGCGTCATGGAGCACTGTAATGACAAAGGGTATGGAGCATTGTGATAACAGGGGTCATGGAGTGATGACAAGGTTCAGGGAGCACTCTGATGACAAGCTTGTGGAGTATTTTGATGACAATGGCATGGAGCATTGTGAAGAAAACGGCATGGGGCATTGTGATGAAAAAGGCATGGAGCCTTTTCATGACAGGTTTCAAGAAGCATTCTGAGAACAAGTGTCAGGGAGCCTTGTGATGACAAAGGTCATGGAGCATTGTGACGACAAGCACATGGAGTATTGTGATGACAAGCACATGGAGCTTGCTATGACAGGGGTCATGGAGCATTGCGATGACAAGTGCATTGAGAATTGTGATGACAAAGCATGTAACACTTTGATGAGAAGTGTCATGTAGCATTCTGATGCCAAGAACGTGGAGAATTGTGATGTCAGGGACATGGAGCAGTGTGATGAACAGGGCATGGAGCATTGTGATGGCAAGACCGTGGAGCATTGTGATGAGAAGATCATTGAAATTTGTGATGACAAGCGTCATGGAGCACTGTAATGACAAGGGGTTTGGAGCATTGTGATGACAGGGGTCATGGAGCATTGTGATGACAGTGGTCATGGAGCATTGTGATGACAAGTGTCATGGAGCATTTTGATGACAAGGGCGTGGAGCATTGTGATGAGAAGAGCATGGATAATTGTGATTACGAGCGTCATGGAACACTGAAATGAAAAGGGGTATGGAGTATTGTGATGACAGGGGTCATGGAGCATTGTGATGACTGGGGACATGGAGCATTGTGATAACCAGGTCATGGAGCATTGTGATGGCAAGACAGTGGAGCACTGTGATGAGAAGACCATGGATAATTGTGATGACGAGCATCATGGAGCACTGTAATGACAAGGGGCATGGAAAATTGTGATGACAGGTGTCATGGAACATTTTGATGACAGGGTTCATGGATCATTGTGATGACAAGTGTCACGGAGCATTCTGATGACAAGCTTGTGGAGTATTGTGATGACAATGGCATGGAGCATTGTGATGAAAAGGGCATGGATCATTGTGATGAAAAGGGCATGGAGACTTGTCATGACAGTTTTCAATGAGCATAGTGATGACAAGTTCCAGGGAGCACTGTGATGAGAAGTCCATGGATAATTGTGGTAACCATCATCATGGGGCGTCGTGATGACAAGTTTTATGGAACATTGTGATCACAGGGGTTTGGAGCATTGTGATGACAGAGGTCATGGAGAATTTTGATTTCATTGTGATGACAATAGCATGAAGCATTATGATGATGGGCATGGTGCATTTTGATGACAGGTTTCATGGAGCACTGAGATGAAAAGTGGCATTGAGTATGGTTATTACAGGGGTCTTGGAGCATTGTGATGAAAAGGGCATGGAGCATTGTGATGAGAAGGCCATGGAGCATTCTGATGACATGCGTCAGGGAGCTTTGTGATGACATGGGCATGGAGCATTGTGATTACAGGGGTCTTGGAGCATTGTGATGACAAGGGCATGGAGCATTGGTCTGAAAAGTTTCACGGATTATTGTGATGAGAGTGGGCATGGAGCATTGTGATGACCAGGGCACGGAACACAGTGATACATGTGTCTTGGAGGATTGCAATGACAAAGGCATGGTGCATTCTGATGAGAAGGGCATGGAGCATTGTGATGAGAAGGCCATGGAGCATTCTGATGACATGCGTCAGGGAGCTTTGTGATGACATGGGCATGGAGCATTGTGATTACAGGGGTCTTGGAGCATTGTGATGACATGGTTCATGGAGTCTTGCGATGACAAAGCCGTGGAACATTGTGATGGCAGGGGTCATGGAGCATTGTTATGACAGTGGTAATGGAGCATTGTGATGTCAAGGGCATGTTGCATTGGTCTGAAAAGTTTCATGGATTATTGTGATGAGAGTGGGCATGGAGCATTGTGATGACAAGTGCACGGAACACAGTGATACATGTGTCTTGGAGGATTGCAATGACAAAGGCATGGTGCATAGTGATGAGAAGGGCATCGAGCATTGTGATGACAAGCGTCATGAAGCTTTGTGATGACAACGTCATGGAGCAATGTGGTGAGAGGTTTCATGGAGCTTTGTGATGACAATGACATGCAGCATTGTGATGCCAAGGGTCATGGAGCTTTGTGATGACATAGGCCATGGAGCATTTTGATGAGAAGGGTGTGGTGCATTGTGATGAGAAGGGCAGGGAGCATTGTGATGACAGGGTCATGGAGCAATTGGATGAAATGGTCATGGAACATTTTGATGACAGTGATTTTGGAACATTGTGATGTCAGGGGTCATGGAGCATTGTGATGAAAAGGGTCATGGAGCATTGTGATGACAGGGGTTATGGAACATTGTGATGTCAGGGGCATGGAGCATTGTGATGATAAGTGCATGTAGCATTGTTGTGACAAGGGTTATGGAACATTGTGATGACAGGCGTGAGGGAGTATTGAGATGATTAGTGCTGGAACATTCTGATATCATTGGTGAGAGAGCATTTTGATGAGAAGTGCATGGAGCATTGTGATAGCATGGCTGTGGAGCACTGTGATGACAAACGCATGGCACATTGTGATGATATGGGTCATGGAGCATTTTGCTGACAAACGCATGGAGCATTGTGATGACAAGGTTTATGGAGCATTGTGATGACAACGATGTGGAGCATTGTGATGACCAGCGCCTGGCGCATTGTGATGCCATGGGTCATGGAGTATTGTGCTGACAAAGGCATGGAGCATTGTGATCACTATGGTCACGGAGCATTGTGATGAAACGTTCATGGAGCATTGTGGTGACAAAGGTCATGAAGCATTGTGATGACTGGAGTCATGGAGCATTGTGATGACAGGGGTCATAGAGCATTGTGATGAAAGTGCATGGAGCATTGTGATGACAGGGGCATGTTGCATTGGTCTGACAAATTTCATGGACTATTGTGATAAGAGTGGGCATGGCGCATTGTGATGACAAGGGCATGGAGCATTGTGATGAGAAGGTCAAGGAGTATGGTGAAGACAGGTGTCAGGGAGCATTGTGATGAGATATGTCATGGTCATTGCGGTGACAATGGAATGGAGCATTGTGAGGCCAAGTGTCATGGAGGATGGTGATGACAAAGGTCATGGAGCATTTTGATGACAAGGGCATGGAGCATTGTGATGACAAGGGCCATTGAGAATTTTGATGACCAGTTCATGAAGCATTGTGATGACAAGCACATGGAGCTTGCTATGACAGGGATCATGGAGTATTGCGATGACAAGTGCATAGAGAATTGTGATGACAAAGCATGTAACACTGTGATGAGTAGTGTCATGGAGCATAGTGATGCCAAGAATGTGGAGAATTGTGCTGACACGGGACATGGAGCATTGTGATGACCAGGGCTTGGAGCATTGTGATGGCAAGACCATGGAGCATTGTGATGAGAAGGCCACGGGTAACTGTGATGACGAGCATCATGGAGCACTGTAATGACAGGGAGTATGGAGCATTGTGATAACAGGGGTCTTGGAGCATTGTGATGACAATGGTCAGGGAATATTCTGATGACAAGCTTGTGTAGTATTTTGATGACAAAGGCATGGAGCATTGTGAAGAAAACGGCATGGGGCATTGTGATGAAAAAGGCATGGAGCCTTTTCATGACACGTTTCAAGGAGCATTCTGACAACAAGTGACAGGGTGCATTGTGATGACAAAGGTCATGGAGCATTTTGACGACAAGCACATGGAGTATTGTGATGAAAAGCACATGGAGCTTTCTATGACAGGGGTCATGGAGCATTGCGATGACAAGGGCATAGAGAATTGTAATGACAAAGCATTTAACACTTTGATGAGAAGTGTCATGGAGCAGAGTGATGCCAAGAACGTGGAGAATTGTGATGACAGGGACATGGAGCAGTGTGATGACCTTGGCATGGAGCATTTTCATGGCAAGACCGTGGAGCATTGTGATGAGAAGACCATGGATAATTGTGATGACAAGCGTCATGGAGCACTGTAATGACAAGGGGTGTGGAGAATTGTGATGACAGGGGTCATGGAGCATTGTGATGACAGTGGGCATGGAGCATTGTGATGACAAGTGTCATGGAGTGTGTTGATGACAAGGGCGTGGAGCATTGTGATGAGAAGGGCATGGATAATTGTGATTACGAGCGTCATGGATCACTGTAATGAAAAGGGGTATGGAGTATTGTGATGACAGGGGTCATGGAGCATTGTGATGACTGGGGACATGGAGCATTGTGATAACCTGGTCATGGAGCATTGTGATGGCAAGACAGTGGAGCACTGTGATGAGAAGACCATGGATAATTGTGATGACGAGCATCATGGAGCATTGTAATGACAAGGGGCATGGAGCATTGTGATGACAGGTGTCATGGAACATTTTGATGACAGGGTTCATGGATCATTGTGATGACAAGTGTCACGGAGCATTCTGATGACAAGCTTGTGGAGTATTGTGATGACAATGGCATGGAGCATTTTGATGAAAAGTGCATGGAGACTTGTCATGACAGTTTTCAATGAGCATACTGATGACAAGTTCCAGGGAGCATTGTGATGACAAGTGTATTGAGAATTGTGATGACAAAGGTCATGGAGCATTGTGCTGAGAAGTCCATGGATAATTTTGGTAACCAGCATCATGGGGCGTTGTGATGACAAGTTTTATGGAACATTGTGATCATAGGGGTTTGGAGCATTGTGATGACAGAGGTCATGGAGAATATTGATTTCATTGTGATGACAATAGCATGAAGCATTATGATGATGGGCATGTTGAATTGTGATGACAGGGTTCATGGAGCACTGAGATGAAAAGTGGCATGGAGTATTGTTATTACAGGGGTCTTGGAGCATTGTTATGGAAAGGACATGGAGCATTGTGATGAGAAGTCCATGGAGCATTCTGATGACATGTGTCAGGGAGCTTTGTGATGACATGGGCATGGAGCATTGTGATTACAGGGGTCTTGGAGCACTGTGATGACAAGGGTCATGGAGTCTTGCGATGACAAAGCCGTAGAACATTGTGATGGCAGGGGTCATGGAGCATTGTTATGACAGGGTTAATGGAGCATTGTGATGATAAGGGCATGGAGCATTGGTCTGACAAGTTTCATGGATTATTGTGATGAGAGTGGGCATGGAGCATTGTGATGACAAGGGCACGGAACACAGTGATACATGTGTCTTGGAGGATTGCAATGACAAAGGCATGGTGCATTCTGATGAGAAAGGCATGGAGCATTGTGATGAGAAGGCCATGGAGCATTCTGATGACATGCGTCAGGGAGCTTTGTGATGACATGGGCATGGAGCATTGTGATTACAGGGGTCTTGGAGCATTGTGATGACAAGGGTCATGGAGTCTTGCGATGACAAAGCCGTGGAACATTGTGATGGCAGGGGTCATGGAGCATTGTTATGACAGTGGTAATGGAGCATTGTGATGACAAGTGCATGGAGCATTGGTCTGAAAAGTTTCATGGATTATTGAGATGAGAGTGGGCATGGAGCATTGTGATGACAAGTGCACGGAACACAGTGATACATGTGTCTTGGAGGATTGCAATGACAAAGGCATGGTGCATTGTGATGAGAAGGGCATCGAGCATTTTGATGACAAGCGTCATGGAGCTTTGTGATGACAACGTCATGGAGCAATGTGATGAGAGGTTTCATGGAGCTTTGTGATGACAATGGCATGCAGCATTGTGATGCCAAGGGTCATGGAGCTTTGTGATGACATAGGCCATGGAGCATTTTGATGACAAGGGTGTGGTGCATTTTGATGAGAAGGGCAGGGAGCATTGTGATGACAGGGTCATGGAGCAATTGGATGAAATGGTCATGGAACATTTTGATGACAGTGTTTATGGAACATTGTGATGTCAGGGGTCATGGAGCATTGTGATGAAATGGGTCATGGAACATTGTGATGTCAGGGGCATGGAGCATTGTGATGATAAGTGCATGTAGCATTGTTGTGACAAGGGTTATGGAACATTGTGATGACAGGTGTGAGGGAGTATTGAGATGATTAGTTAAGGAACATTGTGATATCATTGGTGAGAGAGCATTTTGATGAGAAGTGCATGGAGCATTGTGATAACAAGGTTGTGGAGCAATGTGATGACAAACGCATGGCACATTGTTATGATATGGGTCATGGAGCATTGTGCTGACAAACGCATGGATCATTGTGATGACAAGGTTTATGGAGCATTGTGATGACAACGATGTGGAGCATTGGGATGACAAGCGCATGGCACATTGTGATGCCATGGGTCATGGAGTATTGTGCTGACAAAGGCATGGAGCATTGTGATGACTAGGGTCACGGAGCATTGTGATGATATGTTCATGGAGCATTGTGGTGACAATGGTCATGAAGCATTGTGTTGACTGGACTCAAGGAGCATTGTGATGACATGGGTCATGGAGCATTTTGATAACAAGGGCATGGAGCATTGTGATGACAAGGGCATGGAGCATTGGTCTAATAAGTTTCATGGATTATTGCAATGACAGTATGAAAGGCGCATTGTGATGACAAGGGCATGGAGCATTGTGAAGACCAGGTCATGCAGTACTGTGAAGACTGGTGTCAGGGAGCATTGTGATGACATATGTAATGGCCCATTGTGATGACAATGGCATGGAGCATTTTGATGCCAAGTGTCATGGAGGATTCTGATGATAAAGGTAATGGAGCATTTTGATTACAAGGTCTTGGAGCATTGTGATGACAAGGGTCATGGAGCTTTGTGATGACAAGGGCATGGAGCATTGTGATGATATGTTCATGGAGCATTGTGGTGACAATGGTCATGAAGCATTGTGATGACTGGAGTCACGGAGCATTGTGATGACAGGGATTATGGAACATTGTGATGTCAGGGGCATGGAGCATTGTGATGATAAGTGCATGTAGCATTGTTGTGACAAGGGTTATGGAACATTGTGATGACAGGTGTGAGGGAGTATTGAGATGATTAGTTAAGGAACATTGTGATATCATTGGTGAGAGAGCATTTTGATGAGAAGTGCATGGAGCATTGTGATAACAAGGTTGTGGAGCAATGTGATGACAAACGCATGGCACATTGTTATGATATGGGTCATGGAGCATTGTGCTGACAAACGCATGGATCATTGTGATGACAAGGTTTATGGAGCATTGTGATGACAACGATGTGGAGCATTGGGATGACATACACATGGCACATTGTGATGCCATGGGTCATGGAGTATTGTGCTGACAAAGGCATGGAGCATTGTGATGACTAGGGTCACGGAGCATTGTGATGATATGTTCATGGAGCATTGTGGTGACAATGGTCATGAAGCATTGTGTTGACTGGACTCAAGGAGCATTGTGATGACATGGGTCATGGAGCATTTTGATAACAAGGGCATGGAGCATTGTGATGACAAGGGCATGGAGCATTGGTCTAATAAGTTTCATGGATTATTGCAATGACAGTACGAAAGGCGCATTGTGATGAAAAGGGCATGGAGCATTGTGAAGACCAGGTCATGCAGTACTGTGAAGACTGGTGTCAGGGAGCATTGTGATGACATATGTAATGGCCCATTGTGATGACAATGGCATGGAGCATTTTGATGCCAAGTGTCATGGAGGATTCTGATGATAAAGGTAATGGAGCATTTTGATGACAAGGTCTTGGAGCATTGTGATGACAAGGGTCATGGAGCTTTGTGATGACAAGGGCATGGAGCATTGTGATGATATGTTCATGGAGCATTGTGGTGACAATGGTCATGAAGCATTGTGATGACTGGAGTCACGGAGCATTGTGATGACAGGGGTCATAGAGCATTGTTATGAAAGTGCATGGAGCATTGTGATGACAGGGGCATGTTGCATTGGTCTGACAAATTTCATGGACTATTGTGATGAGAGTGGGCATGGCGCATTTTGATGACAAGGTCTTGGAGCATTGTGATGACAAGGGTCATGGATCTTTGTGATGACAAGGGCATGGAGCATTGTGATGACAAGGGCCATTGAGAATTTTGATGACCAGTTCATGAAGCATTGTGATGACAAGCACATGGAGCTTGCTATGACAGGGATCATGGAGCATTGCGATGACAAGTGCATAGAGAATTGTGATGAAAAAGCATGTAACACTGTGATGAGAAGTGTCATGGAGCATAGTGATGCCAAGAACGTGGAGAATTGTGATGACACGGGACATGGAGCATTGTGATGACCAAGGCATGGAGCATTTTGATGGCAAGACCATGGAGCATTGTGATGAGAAGGCCATGGGTAACTGTGATGACGAGCGTCATGGAGCACTGTAATGACAAGGGGTATGGAGCATTGTGATAACAGGGGTCATGGAGCATTGTGATGACAAGCGTCAGGGAGCATTCTGATGACAAGCTTGTGGAGTATTTTCATGACAATGGCATGGAGCATTGTGAAGAAAACGACATGGGGCATTGTGATGAAAAAGGCATGGAGCCTTTTCATGACAGGTTTCAAGGAGCATTCTGAGAACAAGTGTCAGGGAGCCTTGTGATGACAAAGGTCATGGAGCATTGTGACGACAAGCACATGGAGTATTGTGATGACAAGCACATGGAGCTTGCTATGAAAGGGGTCATGGAGCATTGCAATGACAAGTGCATTGAGAATTGTGATGACAAAGCATGTAACACTTTGATGAAAAGTGTCATGGAGCATTCTGATGCCAAGAACTTGGAGAATTGTGATGACAGTGACATGGAGCAGTGTGATGACCAGGGCATGGAGCATTGTGATGGCAAGACCGTGGAGCATTGTGATGAGAAGACCATGGATAATTGTGATGACAAGCGTCATGGAGCACTGTAATGACAAGGGGTTTGGAGCATTGTGATGACAGGTATCATGGAGCATTGTGATGACAGTGGTCATGGAGCATTGTGATGACAAGTGTCATGGAGCATTTTGATGACAAGGGCGTGGAGCATTGTGATGAGAAGAGAATGGATAATTGTGATTACGAACGTCATGGAGCACTGTAATGAAAAGGGGTATGGAGTATTGTGATGACAGGGGTCATGGAGCATTGTGATGACTGGGGACATGGAGCATTGTGATAACCAGGTCATGGAGCATTGTGATGGCAAGAGAGTGGAGCACTGTGATGAGAAGACCATGGATAATTGTGATGACGAGCATCATGGAGCACTGTAATGACAAGGGGCATGGAGCATTGTGATGACAGGTGTCATGGAACATTTTGATGCCAGGGTTCATGGATCATTGTGATGAGAAGTGTCACGGAGCATTCTGATGACAAGCTTGTGGAGTATTGTGATGACAATGGCATGGAGCATTGTGATGAAAAGGGCATGGATCATTGTGATGAAAAGGGCATGGAGACTTGTCATGACAGTTTTCAATGAGCATACTGATGACAAGTTCCAGGGAGCATTGTGATGACAAGTGTATTGAGAATTGTGATGACAAAGGTCATGGAGCATTGTGATGAGAAGTCCATGGATAATTGTGGTAACCAGCATCATGGGGCGTTGTGATGACAAGTTTTATGGAACATTGTGATCACAGGGATTTGGAGCATTGTGATGACAGAGGTCATGGAGAATTTTGATTTCATTGTGATGACAATAGCATGAAGCATTATGATGATGGGCAGGGAGCATTGTGATGACAGGGTCATGGAGGAATAGGATGAAATGGTCATGAAATATTTTGATGACAGTGTTTATGGAACATTGTGATGTCAGGGGTCATGTAGCATTTTGATGAGAAGTCCATGGATAACTGTTATAACCAGCATCATGGGGCATTGTGATGAACAGTTTTATGGAACATTGTGATCAGAGGGGTTTGGAGCATTGTGATGACAGGTCGTGGAGAATTTTGATTTCATTGTGATGACAATAGCATGTAGCATTATGATGATGGGCATGGTGCATTGTGATGACAGGGTTCATGGAGCATTGAGATGAAAAGTGGCATGGGGTATTGTTATTACAGGGGTCTTGGAGCATTGTGATGAAATGGGCATGGAGCATTGTGATGAGAAGGCCATGGAGCATTCTGATGACATGCGTCAGGGAGCTTTGTGATGACATGGGCATGGAGCATAGTGATTAAAGGGGTCTTGGAGCATTGTGATGACAAGGGTCATGGAGTCTTGTGATGACAAAGCCGTGGAACATTGTGATGGCAGGGGTCATGGAGCATTGTTATTACAGGTGTAATGGAGCATTGTGATGACAAGGGCATGGAGCATTGGTCTGAAATGTTCCATGGATTATTGTGATGAGAGTGGGCATGGAGCATTTTGATGACAAGTGCACGGAACTCAGTGATACATGTGTCTTGGAGGATTGCAATGACAAAGGCATGGTGCATTGTGATGAGAAGGGCATCGAGCATTGTGATGACAAGCGTCATGGAGCTTTGTGATGACAACACCATGGAGCAATGTGATGAGAGGTTTCATGGAACTTTGTGATGACAATGGCATGGATCATTGTGATGCCAATGGTCATGGAGCTTTGTGATTACATTGGCCATGGAGCATTTTGATGACAAGTGTGTGGTGCATTGTGATGAGAAGGGCAGGGAGCATTGTGATGACAGGGTCATGGAGCAATTGGATGAAATGGTCATGAAACATTTTGATGAGAGTGTTTATGGAACATTGTGATGTTAGGGGTCGTGGAGCATTGTGATGAAAAGGGTCAAGGAGCATTGTGATGACAGGGGTTATGGAACATTGTGATGTCAAGTGTCATGGAGCATTGTGATGATAAGGGCATGTAGCACTGTTGTGACAAGGGTCATGGAACATTGTAATGACAGGGGTGTGGGAGTATTGTGATGATTAGCGATGGAACATTGTGATATCAGTGGTGAGAGAGCTTTTTGATGAGATGAGCATGGAGCATTGTGATGACAAACTTGTGGAGCATTGTGATGACAAACGCATGGCACTTTGTGATGACATTGGTCAGGAGCATTGTGCTGACAAATGCATGTAACACTGTGATGACAAGGTTTATGGAGCATTGTGATGACAACGATGTGGAGCATTGTGATGACAAGTGCATGGCACATTGTGATGCCATGGGTCATGGAGTATTGTGCTGACAAAGGCATGGAGCATTGTGATGACAAGGGTCACCGAGAATTGTGATTAAATGTTCATGGAGCATTGTGGTGACAATTGTCACAGAGCCTTGTGATGACGAGGGCATGGATCATTGTGATGAGAAAGGTCATGAAGCACTGTGATGACTGGAGTCACGGAGCATTGTGATGACCTGAGTCATAGAGCATTGTGATAAAAGAGCATGGAGCATTGCGATGAAAGGGGCATGGAGCATTTGTCTGACAATTTTCATGGATAATTGAGATGACAGTGGGCATGGTGAATTGTGATGACAAGGGCATCGAGCATTGTGATGAGAAGGTCATGGAGTACTGTGAAGACAGGTGTTGGAGCACTGTGATGACATATGTCATGGTCCATTGTGATGACAATGGATAGGAGCATTGTGATGCCAAGTGTCATGGAGGATTGTGATGACAAAGGTAACGGAACATTTTGATGAAAAGGGCTTGGAGCATTGTGATGACAAGAGTCATGGAGCATTGGGATGACAAGGGCCATTGAGAATTTTGATGACAAGTTCATGAAGCATTATGAGGACAATCACATGGAGCTTGCTATGACAGGGGTCATGGAGAATTGTGATGACAAGTGCATTGAGAATTGTGATGACAAAGCATGTAACACTGTGAAGAGAAGTATCATTGAGCATAGTGATGCCGAGAATGTGGAGAATTGTGATGACAGGGGACATGGAGCATTGTGATGACCATGGCATGGAGCATTGTGATGGCAAGAACGTGGAGAAGTTTTATGAGAAGACAATGGATAATTGTGATGACGAGCATCACGGAGCACTGTAATGACAAGGGGTATGGAGCATTGTGATGACAGGTGTCATGGAGCATTGTGATGACAGTGGTCATGGAGCATAGTGATGACAAGGGTCATGGAGCATTTTGATGACAAAGACGTGGAGCATTGTGATGAGAAGACCATGGGAAATTGTGATGACGAGTGTCATGGAGCCATTTAATGACAAGTGGTATGGAGCATTGTGATGACAGTGGTCATGGAGCATTGTGATGATTGGGGACATGGAGCGTTGTGATGACAAAGGCATGGAGCATTGTGATGGCAAGACCGTGGAGCACTGTGATGAGAAGACCATGGATAATTGTGATGACGAGCATCATGGAGCACTGTAATGACAAGGGACATGGAGCATTGTGATGACAGGTGTCACGGAACATTTTGATGACAGGGTTCATGGATCATTGTGATGACAAGTGTCACGCAGATTTCTGATGACAATCTTGTGGAGTATTGTGATGACAATGGCATGGAGCATTGTGATGAAAAGGGCATGGATCATTGTGATGAAAAAGGCATGGAGACTTGTCATGACAGGGTTCAATGATCATATTGACGACAAGTGTCCGGGAGCATTGTGAGGACAAGTGTATTGAGAATTGTGATGACAAAGGTCATGGAACATTGTGATGAGAAGTCCATGGATAATTGTGATGACCAGTGTCATGGGGCCTTGTGATGACAAGTGTTATGGAACATTGTGATCACAATGGTTTGGAGCATTGTGATGACAGAGTTCATGGAAAAGTTTGATTTCATTGTGATGGCAATAGCATGAAGCATTATGATGATCGGCATGGTGCATTGTGATGACAGGGTTCATGGAGCATTGAGATGAAAAGGGGCATGGATCATTGTGATTACAGGCGTCTTGGAGCATTGTGATGACAAGGGTCATGGAGCCTTGTGATGACAAGACCGTGGAACATGGTGATGGCACGGGTCATGGATCATTTTTATGACAGGGTAATGGAGCATTGTGATGACCGGGTCATGGAGCAATTGGATGAAAAGGGTCATGGAACATTTTGATGACAGGGGTTAGGGAACATTGTGATGTCAGTGGTCATGGAGCTTTTTGATGAAAAGTGCGTGGAGGATTGTGATGAGAAGACCATGGGAAATTGTGATGACGAGTGTGATGGAGCACTTTAATGACAGGGGTCATGGAGCATTGTGATGACTGGGGACATGGAGCTTTGGGATGACCAAGGCATGGAGCATTGTGATGGCAAGACCATGGAGCATTTTGATGGGAAGACCATGGATAATTGTGATGACGAGCATCATGGAGCACTGTAATGTCTAAGGGTATGGAGCTTTGTGATGTCAGGGGCCATGGAGCATTCTGATGACAAGCTTGTGGAGTATTGTGATGAAAATGACATGGAGCGTTGTGATGAAAAGGGCATGGAGCATTCTGATGAAAAAGGCATGGAGCCTTTTCATGACAGTGTTCAAGGAGCATTCTCACGACAAGTGTCAGGGAGCATTGTGAAGACAAGTGTATTGAGCATTGTGATGACAAAGGTCATGGAGCATTGTGACAATAAGGACTTGGAGTATTGTCATGACAGGCATCATGGAGCATTGTGATGACAACTTTTATAGAACATTGTGATCACAAGGGTTTGGAACATTGTGATGACAAGGGCATGAAGCAATATGATCCCAAGTTTCAGGGAGGATTGTGATGACAATGGTAATGGAGTATTGTGATGACAAGTGCATGGAGCATTGTGATGAGAAGGTGATGTAGCATATTGCTGACACAGGCATGGAGAATTGTGATGACTAGGGAATGGAGCAATGTGAGGACAAGAGTCCTGGATCATTGTGTTGTCAGGTGTCATGGACGTTGTGATGACAGTGGTCATGGAGCATTGTGATGATATGTGGCATGGAGCATTATGGTGAGAAGGTCATGGAGTATTGGGCTGAAAAGGTACATGGAGTATTGTGATGACAGGGGTCATGGAGCATTGTGATGATAAGGGAATGGAGCATTTTGATGACAATGTCCTGGAGTATTTTGATGAGAAGACCATGGATCCTTGTGATGACAAGTCTCATGGAGCATTCTGATGAAAAGAGGAATGGAGCATTGTGATTACAGGTGTCTTGGAGCATTGTGATGACAATGGCATGGAGCATTGTGATGAGAAGGCCATGGAGCATTGTCATGACATTTGTCATGGAGCTTTGTGATGACAAGGGCAAGGAGCATTGTTATTGCAGGGGCCTTGGAGCATCGTGATGAAAAGGGCATGGATCATTGTGATGAAAAAGGCATGGAGCCTTGTCATGAAAGGGTTCAAGGAGCATTCTGACGACAAGTGTCAGGGAGCATTGTGATGACAAGGGTATTGAGCATTGTGATGACAAATGTCATTGAGCATTGTGATGAGAAGGCCATGGATAATTGTGATGACGAGCGTCATGGGGCATTGTGATCACAAGTGTTATGGAACATTGTGATCACAAGGGTTTGGAGCATTGTGATGACAGAGGTCATGGAGCATTTTGATTTCATTGTGATGACAATAGCATGAAGCATTATGATGATGGGCATGGTGCATTGTGATGACAGGGTTCATGGAGCATTGTGATGAAAAGGGGCATGGAGCATTGGTCTGAGATGTTTCATGGATTATTGTGATGACATTGGGCATGGCACATTGTGATGACAAGGGCATGGAGCATTGTGATGACAAGTTCATGGAGTATTGTGAAGACAGGTGTCAGGGAGCATTGTGATGACATATTTCATGTTCCATTGTGATGACAATAGCACGGAGCATTGTGATGCCAAGTGTCATGGAGGATTGTTGTGACAAAGGTAAAGGAGCATTGTGATGACAAGGGCATGGAGCATTGTGATGACAAGGGCCACTGATAATTTTTATTTCCAGGTCGTGAAACATTGTGATGACAAGCACATGGGGCTTCCTATGACAGGGGTCATGGAGCATTGCGATGACAAGTGCATGGAGTATTGTGATGCCAAGGGCATATAACATTGTGATGAGAAGCGCCATGGAGCATTGTGATGACAAGGACGAGGAGAATTGTGAGGACAAGGGACATTGAGCTGTGAGAAGACCAGGGCATGGAGCATTGTGATGGCAAAACCGTGTAGCATTGTGATGAGAAGACCTTGGGTAATTGTGATGACGAGCATCATGGAGCACTGTAATGACAAGGGGCATGAAGCATTGTGATGACAGGTGTTAGGGAGCATTGTGATGCCCGGGGTCATGGAGCATTGTAATGACAAGAGCATGTAATGTTGTGATGAGAAGTGTCATGTAGCATCGTGATGACAAGGACGAGGAGAATTGTGATGACAAGGGAAATGGAGCATTGTGATAACTAGGCATGGTGCAATGTGATGACAGGGGTCATGGAGCATTATTATGACAAGGGCCATGGTGCATTCTAACATAAGGTATCACTTACGAAGGGAATGTAAACATGGCTACATATGAACTGTATTAGGAAATAGAACAGTGTCTCAGATTTAGAAAACACTCTTATGCATGCTTAAGGGGAAAGGAGAGGTGGGGAGATGCACAAAACCATAGATTGATATTAGCACAGGTACCGTTCCATAATCCAAATATAGAATAGACAAGAACTACTTCTTCCGTAGTGAACGGGACTCAAAATCCCTATTTCCAGGAGAGGAATATATCTGACTAGTAAGAATCTTAAAACCAATGTATTTACATGTCTCTGTAAGGGAATCAAGTTTGTCTAGACCGGCAAAAACAAGTAAGGGAAAATCAGCTCAACCCCATTATAAAACTGAATTTCAAAAAAAAAAAAAATTAAAAAAACAGCGATAGTCTTACACAATTCCTTCAAGGGCTCTGATGCAACCTGGAATGACACAATCTACAACGACAGCAGGAAGAGACATAAGGCTGGACACATGGGACTGAGGGGATTGGTGAGATTAGCGGAGAAAATGCAGGCCCTTTAAAGGCATAATGCATGCCACCAATTCGACGGGTCCCAACTCTCCTGGTTGAAGGTAATATTACTACAGCTATAACATGGACGGGAAACCAACAGAGTGGACACCCTGTGAATACAAAAGGTTTCTAAAACTCAACGAACAGTCCCTCTCCTGGTGCTCCGTTTGGACATTCCAACTGCTTTACTATAAGTCTCCCAACGTGAAGAGACAGCCCCTTTAACCTCCTGGTTCCCACTAGTTGCCAATTTGGCTAAGGATGAAAGGGAAAAGGGAGAACCAAAGAGAGAGTAGCTGTTAGGCATTTGGACGGGCATATGACACTCTAATTTGCCGGCAGGAAGAAGAATTAACCAAACTCTCAGCCACCCACCAGGAACCAGTATAGGTCGTGAAGCAAAATTTTGGACTTGCGTTCAGCTCACAAAAACGAGTTGAAAAATGGAGAACAGGGGCAAAGCAATTCACAAACTGGCAGAGTAATAAAGGACAACAATCGTCCAAAAATCTGTTGAGAAAAGGAAACGAGGAGACCATGAATGCTAGGCAGAATAGCAGGAAACAGATTTCAAGAGGTACGTTGGAATCACCTGCAAAGCACAGGAAGAGGGACACAACTTCGACAATGATGCACTTGGCCAAAATGGGTGTATGCGATTTCTCCTGAATATATTCTGGAGAAAATGCATACGCCCTTTTTGGCCAAGCAAGCAAGCGTGTACCACAAATCTGCACTACAAAGAAGTGTCACTTCCCACTTGTCAAAACGGACATCCACAAAATGTGTAAAAACCAGAAAGGCAAGACAGGCACTGGAGAAGAGGGAGCCTTGTTATGCTGATGTGCGGGATGTAAATTGCCAACTGCCTCACCGGAGGAGTGCATTGAGTTACCTAAAAAAAGTAAACAACAGAGCTACAGAGCCAAGGGCACTTCCAGTCTAGGGAATATACCTTGGGAAAACTGAAAATCAATACGACAGAGCCACCCCATAATTTAGGGCTGCACTGCTTACAAGAACCTCAACGTGGGTACACCTTAAATATCCCAGGAAATATAAAAATGGTTTAAAAGATTGTGGTACTTACGTACAATAGAATATCCCTCAGCCATGAAATCAAAGTCATAAGACTAGGAGCAGCAAAGTGAGTGGATTCAGGTACGATGATTCTAAGTGAAATAAGTCACACAGAAAAAGAAAATTATCATAAGATATCACTTATGAAGATCCTGTAAACATGGTTACACATGAACTGAGTTAGGAAAGAGAACAGAGTCTCACATTTAGAAAACACTCTTATGCCCGCTGAAGGGGCAAGGAGAGGTGGGGTGATGCATAAAACCAGAGTTTGATATAAGCCCAGGTACCATTCCAAAACCAACATGGAATAGACAAGACCTACACCTTCCTCATTGAAAGGGACTCAAAATTCCATATTTTGCGAAGAGGAATATATCTCACTAGTAAGAATATTAAAACCTCTGTATTGATATGTCTCTGTAAGGGAATCAAGTGTGGCTAGACTGGCATAAACATGGCAGTGAAAATCAGCTCAAACCCACTATAAAAAGGAATATCAAAAAGAAAACAAAAAAACAGGGAAATTCTTTACAATTCCTTCAGGGTCTCCGATGAAACCAGGAATGACCCTGTCTACAATGACAGCTGGATGTGGCATAAGGCTGGACACTTGGGACTGAAAGGATTGGTGAGATTGGGTGAGCAAATGCAGACCCTTTAAAGCAAAAATGGATGGCCCCCATTCCATGGGTCCCAAATCTGCAGGTTGGAGGGAATATTACTATAGCTATAACATGTAACGGAAATCTAGAGAATGGACACACTGTGAATACAAAAGGTTTCTAAAACTCAACGAGTAGTCCCTCCCCTGGTGCTCCGGTTTGACTTTCCAACTGCTTTACTATCAATCTCCCAACTTGGAGAGACAAACCCTTTAACCTCCTGGTTCGCACAGGTTGTCAATTTGGCAGAGGGTGGAAGGGAAGAGGGAGAACCAATGAGAGAGTAGCTGTTAGGCATTTGGACGGGCACATGTCACTCTTATTTCCCGGCAGGAAGAAGTATTGACCAGAGTCTCAGCCAGCCACGGGGAACCAGTATAGGTCCTGAACCAAAATTTTGGACTTGCGTACAGCTCACAAAAAACGAGTTGAAAAATGGAGCTCAGGGGCACAGCAATTCACAAACTGGCAGAGTAATAAAGGACAACTATCGTCCAAAAATCTGTTGACGGAAGGCAACGAGGCGGACTTGAAAGCGAGGCAGAATAGCAGGAAACAGATTTCAAGAGGTACGTTTGAATCACCTTTAAAGCACAGGAAGAGGGGCACAACTTCAACAATGACGCACTTGGCCAAAAGGGGCGTATGTGTTTTCTCCTGAATATATTCAGGAGAAAACGCATACGCACTTTTTGGCCAAGCAAGCAAGCGGGCAATGCAAATCTGCACTACAAAGAAGTATCACTTCCCACCGGTCAAAAGGGACATCCACAAAATGTGTAAAAACCAGAAAGGCAAGACAGGCCCTGGAGAACAGGGAGCCTTGTTATGCTGATGGGCGGTATGTAAATTGCCAACTGCCTCACTGGAGGAGTGCATTGCGTTCCCTAAAACAAGTAAACAACAGAGCTACAGAGCCAAGGGCACTTCCAGTCTAGGGAATATACCTTTGGAAAACTGAAAATCAATAAGACAGAGCCACCCCCAAATTTAGGGCTGCACTGCTTACAAGAACCTGAACTTGGGAACACCTTAAATATCCCAGGAAATAAAAAAAACGGATCAAAAAACTGTGGTATTTATGTACGGTGGAATATCCCTCAGCCATGAAATCAATGTCATAAGACCAGGAGCAGCAAAGTGAGTGGATTCAGGTACGATGATTCTAAGTGAAATAAGTCACCCAGAAAAAGAAACTTATCATAAGATATCACTTATGAAGATCCTGTAAACATGGCTACACATGAACTGAGTTAGGAAAGAGAACAGAGTCTCACATTTAGAAAACACTCTTATGCCTGCTTAAGGGGAAAGGAGAGGTGGGGTGATGCATAAAACCAGAGTTTGATATAAGCACAGGTACAATTTCTAAAAGCAACTGTGGAATAGACAAGACCTACACCTTCCTCAGTGAAAGGGACTCAAAACCCCATATTTCCCACAGAGGAATAGATCTGACTAGTAAGAATCTTAAAACCTATGTATTGATAGGTCTCTCTAAGGGAATCAAGTGTGTCTAGACTGGCAAAACATGGCAGCGAGAATCATCTCAAACCCACTATAAAAATGAATTTCAAAAACAAAACCAAAAAAACGGCAAATTCTTTACAATTCCTTCAGGGTCTCTGATGAAACCTGGAATGACCCTATCTACAATGACAGCTGGATGTGGCATAAGGCTGGACACTTGGGACTGAGAGGTTTGGTGAGATTGGGTGAGCAAATGCAGACCCTTTATATCAAAAATGCATGGCCCCCATTCCATGGGTCCCAACTCTCCATGTTGAAGGGAATATTACTACAGCTATAACATGTACAGGAAACCTAGAGAATGGACACTCTGTGAATACAAAAGGTTTCTAAAACTCAACGAGTAGTCCCTCCCCTGGTGCTCCGGTTTGACTTTCCAACTGCTTTACTATCAATCTCCCAACTTGGAGAGACAAACCCTTTAACCTCCTGGTTCGCACAGGTTGCCAATTTGGCAGTGGGTGGAAGGGAAGAGGGAGAACCAATGAGAGAGTAGCTGTTAGGCATTTGGACGGGCACATGTCACTCTTATTTCCCGGCAGGAATAAGTATTGACCAGAGTCTCAGCCAGCCACGGGGAACCAGTATAGGTCCTGAACCAAAATTTTGGACTTGCGTACAGCTCACAAAAAACGAGTTGAAAAATGGAGCTCAGGGGCACAGCAATTCACAAACTGGCAGAGTAATAAAGGACAACTATCGTCCAAAAATCTGTTGAGGGAAGGCAACGAGCGGACTTGAAAGCGAGGCAGAATAGCAGGAAACTGATTTCAAGAGGTACGTTGGAATCGCCTTTAAAACACAGGAAGGGGGGAACAACTTCGACAATGATGCACTTGGCCAAAAGAGGCGAATGCGTTTTTTCCTGAATATATTCAGGAGACAACGTATACGCCCTTTTTGGCCAAGCAAGCAAGCAGGCAATGCAAATCTGCACTACAAAGAAGTATCACTTCCCACCGCTCAAAAGGGACATCCACAAAATGTGTAAAAACCAGAAAGGCAAGACAGGCCCTGGAGAACAGGGAGCCTTGTTATGCTGATGGGCGGGATGTAAATTGCCAACTGCCTCAATGGAGGAGTGCATTGCGTTCCCTAAAACAAGTAAACAACAGAGCTACAGAGCCAAGGGCACTTCCAGTCTAGGGAATATACCTTGGGAAAACTGAAAATCAATAAGACAGAGCCACCCCCAAATTTAGGGCTGCACTGCTTACAAGAACCTGAACTTGGGTACACCTTAAATATCCCAGGAAATAAAAAAACGGATCAAAAGACTGTGGTATTTATGTACGGTGGAATATCCCTCAGCCATGAAATCAATGTCATAAGACCAGGAGCAGCAAAGTGAGTGGATTCAGGTACGATGATTCTAAGTGAAATAAGTCACCCAGAAAAAGAAACTTATCATAAGATATCACTTATGAAGATCCTGTAAACATGGCTACACATGAACTGAGTTAGGAAAGAGAACAGAGTCTCACATTTAGAAAACACTCTTATGCCTGCTTAAGGGGAAAGGAGAGGTGGGGTGATGCATAAAACCAGAGTTTGATATAAGCACAGGTACAATTTCTAAAAGCAACTGTGGAATAGACAAGACCTACACCTTCCTCAGTGAAAGGGACTCAAAACCCCATATTTCCCACAGAGGAATAGATCTGACTAGTAAGAATCTTAAAACCTATGTATTGATATGTCTCTCTAAGGGAATCAAGTGTGTCTAGACTGGCAAAACATGGCAGCGAGAATCATCTCAAACCCACTATAAAAAGGAATTTCAAAAACAAAACCAAAAAACCGGGAAATTCTTTACAATTCCTTCAGGGTCTCTGATGAAACCTGGAATGACCCTATCTACAATGACAGCTGGATGTGGCATAAGGCTGGACAGTTTTGACTGAGAGGACTGGTGAGATTGGGTGAGCAAATGCAGACCCTTTAATGCAGTAATGCATAACCCCCATTCCATGGGTCCCAACTCTCCAGGTTGAAGGAAATATTACTACAGCTATAACATGTACAGGAAACCTAGAGAATGGACACACTGTGAATAAAAAAGGTTTCTAAAACTCAACGAATATTCCCTTTCCTGGTGCTCCGGTTTGACATTCCAACTGCTTTACTATCAAACTCCCAACTTGGAGAGACAGCCCCTTTAAGCTCCTGGTTCGCACAGGTTGCCAATTTGGCAGAGGATGGAAGGGAAGAGGGAGAACCAATGAGAGAGTAGCTGTTAGGCATTTGGACGGGCACATGTCACTCTAATTTCCCAGCAGGTAGAAGAATTAACCAAACTCTCAGACACCCACCGGGAAACAATATAGGTCCTGAACCAAAATTTTGGACTTGCGTACAGCTCACAAAAAACGTGTTGAAAAATGGAGCTCAGGGGCACAGCAATTCACAAACTGGCAGAGTAATAATGGACAACTATCGTCCAAAACTCTGTTGAGGCAAGGCAACGAGGCGGACTTGAAAGTGAGGCAGTATAGCAGGAAACAGATTTCAAGAGGTACGTTGGAATCGCCTTTAAAGCACAGGAAGAGGGGCACAACTTCGACAATGACGCACTTTGTCAAAAAGTGCGTATGTGTTTTCTGCTGAATATATTTAGGAGAAAACGCATACGCCCTTTTTGGCCAAGCAAGCAAGCAGGCAATGCAAATCTGCAGTACAAAGAAGTATCACTTCCCACCAGTCAAAAGGGACATCCACAAAATGTGTAAAAACCAGAAAGGCAAGACAGGCCCTGGAGAACAGGGAGCCTTATTATGCTGATGGGCGGTATGTAAATTGCCAACTGCCTCACTGGAGGAGTGCAGTGTGTTCCGTAAAACAAGTAAACAACAGAGCTACAGAGCCAAGGGCACTTCCAGTCTAGGGAATATACCTTGGGAAAACTGAAAATCAATAAGACAGAGCAACCCCCAAATTTAGGGCTGCACTGTTTACAAGAACCTCAATTTGGGTACACCTTAAATATCCCAGGAAATATAAAAATGGTTCAAAAAATTGTGGTACTTATGTACGATGGAATATCCCTCAGCCATGAAATCAATGTCATAACACCAGGAGCAGCAAAGTGAGTGGATTCAGGTACGAAGATTCTAAGTGAAATAACACACACAGAAAAAGAAACTTATCATAAGATATCACTTATGAAGATCATGTTAACATGGCTACACATAAACTGAGTTAGGAAAGAGAACAGAGTCTCACATTTAGAAAACACTCTTATGCCTGCTTAAGGGGGAAGGAGAGGTGGGGTGATGCATAAAACCAGAGTTTGATATAAGCACAGGTACCGTTCCAAAAACCAACTATGGATTGGACAAGACCTACACCTTCCCCAGTGAAAGGGACTGAAAACCCCATATTTCCAGCAGAGGAATAGATCTGACTAGTAAGAATCTTAAAACCTATGTATTGATATGCCTCCGTAAGGGAATCAAGTGTGTATAGACTGACATAAACATGGCAGTGAGAATCAGCTCAAACCCACTATAAAAAGGAATTTCAAAAAGAAAACCAAAAAACAGGGAAATTCTTTACAATTCCTTCAGGGTCTCTGATGAAACCTGGAATGACCCTATGTACAATTAAAGCTGGATGTGGCATAAGGCAGGACACTTGGGACTGAGAGCATTGGTGAGATTGGGTGAGCAAATGCAGACCCTATAAAGCAATAATGCATGGACCCTTTCCATGGGTCCCAACTCTCCAGGTTGAAGGCAATATTACGACAGTTATAACATGTACAGGAAACCAAGAGAATGGACACACTGTGAATACAAAAGGTTTCAAAAACTCAACGAATAGTCCCTCTCCTGGTGCTCCGGTTTGACTTTCCATCTGATTTACTATCGAACTCCCATCTTGGAGAGACAGACCCTTTAACCTCCTGGTTCGCACAGGTTGCCAAATTGGCAGAGGATGGAAGGGAACAGGGAGAACCAGTGAGAGAGTAGCTGTTAGGCATTTGAACGGGCACATGTCACTCTAATTTCCCGGCAGGAAGAAGAATTAACCAAAGTCTCAGACACCCACCGGGAAACAGTATACGTCCTGAACCAAAATGTTGGACTTGCGTACAGCTCACAAAAAACGTGTTTAAAAATGGAGCTCAGGGGCACAGCAATTCACAAACTGGCCGAGTAATAAAGGAAAACTTTCATCCAAAAATCTGTTGAGGGAAGGCAAAGAGGCGGACTTTAAAGCGAGGCAGAATAGTAGCAAACAGATTTCAAGAGGTATGTTGGAATTGCCTTTAAAGCACAGGAAGAGGGGCACAACTTCGACAATGACGCACTTGGCCAAAAAGGGTGTATGCGTTTTCTGCTGAATATATTCAGGAGAGAACGCATACGTCGTTTTTGGCCAAGCAAGCAAGCGGGCAATGGAAATTTGCACTACAAAGAAGTATCACTTCCCACCGGTCAAAAGGGACATCCAAAAAATGTGTAAAAACCAGAAAGGCAACACAGGAGCTGGAGAACAGGGAGCCTTGTTATGCTGATGGGCGGGATGTAAATAGCCAACTGCCTCACTGGAGGAGTGCACTGTGTTCCCTAAAAGAAGTAAACAACAGAGCTACAGAGCCAAGGGCACTTCCAGTCTAGGTAATATACCTTGGGAAACCTGAAAATCAATAAGACAGAGTCACCCCCAAATTTAGGGCTGCACTGCTTACAAGAACCTCAACTTGTGTACACCTTAAATATCCCAGGAAATATAAAAATGGTTCAAAAAACTGTGGTATTTATGTACGATGGAATATCCCTCAGCCATGAAATCAATGACATAAGACCAGGAGCAGCAAAGTGAGTGGATTCAGGTACGATGATTCTAAGTGAAATAAGTCACACAGAAAAAGAAACTTATCATAAGATATCACTTATGAAGATCCTGTAAACATGGCTACACATGAACTGAGTTAGGAAAGAGAACAGAGTCTCACATTTAGAAAACACTCTTATGCCTGCTTAAGGGGAAAGGAGAGGTGGGGTGATGCATAAATCCAGAGTTTGATATAAGCACAGGTACCATTTCTAAAACCAACTTTGGAATAGACAAGACCTACACCTTCCTCAGTGAAAGGGACGCAAAACCCCATATTTCCTGCAGAGGAATAGATCTGACTAGTAAGAATCTTAAAACCTATGTATTGATATGTCACTGTAAGGGAATCAAGTATGTCTAGACTGGCATAAACAAGGCAGCGAGAATCAGCTCAAACCCACTATAAAAAGGAATTTCAAAAAGAAAACCAAAAAACAGGGAAATTCTTTACATTTCCTTCAGGGTCTCTGATGAAACATGGAATGACCCTCTCTACAATGACAGCTGGATGTGGCATAAGGCTGGACACCTGGGACTGAGAGGATTGGTGAGTTTGGGTGAGAAAATGCAGACCTTTTATAGCAAAAATTCATGGCCCCCATTCCATGGGTCCCAACTCTCCATGTTGAAGGGAATATTACTACAGCTATAACATGTACGGGAAACCTAGAGAATGGACACACTGTGAATACAAAAGGTTTCTAAAACTCAACGAGTAGTCCCTCTCCTGGTGCTCAGGTTTGACTTTCCAACTGCTTTACTATCAATCTCCCAACTTTGAGAGACAACTCCTTTAACCTCCTGGTTCGCACAGGTTGCCAATTTGGCAGAGGATGTAAGGGAAGAGGGAGAACCAATGAGAGAGTAGCTGTTAGGCATTTGGACGGGCACATGTCACTCTAATTTCCTGGCAGGAAGAAAAATTAACCAAAGTCTCAGAAACCCACCGGGAACCAGTATAGATCCTGAACCAAAATTTTTGTCTTGCGTACAGCTCACAAAAATCGAGTTGAAAAATGGAGCTCACCAGCACAGCAATTCACAAACTGGCAGAGTAATAAAGGACAACTATCATCCAAAAATCTGATGAAGGAAGGCAACGAGGCGGACTTGAAAACGAGGCAGAATAGCAGGAAACAGATTTCAAGAGGTACGTTGGAATCGCCTTTAAATCACAGGAAGAGGGGCACAACATCGACAATGATGCACTTGGCCAAAAAGGGTGTATGTGTTTTCCCCTGAATATATTCAGGAGAAAACGCATACGACCTTTTTGGCCAAGCAAGCAAGCGGGCAATGCAAATCTGCACTACAAAGAAGTATCACTTCCCACCGGTCAAAAGGGTCAGCCACAAAATATGTAAAAACCAGAAAGGCAAGACAGGCCCTGGAGAACAGGGAGCCTTGTTATGCTGATGGGCGGGATGTAAATTGCCAACTGCCTCACTGGAGGAGTGCACTGTGTTCCCTAAAACAAGTAAACAACAGAGCTACAGAGCCAAGGGCACTTCCAGTCTAGGTAATATACCTTGGGAAAACTGAAAATCAATAAGACAGAGCCACCCCCAAATTTAGGGCTGCACTGCTTACAAGAACCTCAACTTGGGTACAACTTAAATATCCCAGGAAATATCAATATGGTTCAAAAAATTGTGGTACTTATGTACGATGGAATATCCCTCAGCCATGAAATCAATGTCATAAGACCAGGAGCAGCAAAGTGAGTGGATTCAGGTACGATGATTCTAAGTGAAGTCACACAGAAAAAGAAACTTATCATAAGATATCACTTATGAAGATCCTGTAAACATAGCTACACATGAATTGAGTTAAGAAAGAGAACAGAGTCTCACATTTAGAAAACACTGTTATGCCTGCTTAAGGGGGGAAGAGAGGTGGGGTGATGCATAAAACCAGAGTTTGATATAAGCACAGGTACCGTTTGTAAAACCAACTGTGGAATAGACAAGACGTACACCTTCCTCAGTGTAAGGGACTCAAAACCCCATATTTCGCGCAGAGTAATAGATCTGACTAGTAAGAAACTTAAAACCTATGTATTGATATGTCTCCATAAGGGAATCAAGTGTGTCAAGACTGGCATAAACATGGCAGCATGAATCAGCTCAAACCCACTATAAAAACGAATTTCAAAAACAAAACCAAAAAACAGGGAAATTCTTTACAATTCCTTCAGGGTCTCTGATGAAACCTGGAATAACCCTATCTACAATGACAGCTGGATGTGGTATAAGGCTGGACACTTGGGACTGAGAGGATTGTTGCGATTGGGTGAGCAAATGCAGACCCTTTAAAGCAAAAGTGCATGGCCCCCATTCCATGGGTCCCAACTCTCCATGTTGAAGGGAATATTACTACAGCTATAACATGTATGGGAAACCTAGAGAATGGACACACTGTGAATACAATAGGTTTCTAAAACTCAACGAATAGTCCCTCTCCTTGTGCTCCGGTTTGACTTTCCAACTGCTTTTCTATCAATCTCCCAACTTGGAGAGACAGACCCTTTAAGCTCCTGGTTTGCACAGGTTGCCAATTTGGCAGAGGATGGAATGGAAGAGGGAGAACCAATGAGAGAGTAGCTGTTAGGCATTTGGACGGGCACATGCCACTCTAATTTCCCGGCAGGAAGAAAAATTAACCAAAGTCTCAGCCACCCAACGGGAAACAGTATAGGTCCTGAACCAAAATTTTGGACTTGCATACAGCTCACAAATACTAGTTGAAAACTGGAGCTCAGGGGCACAGCAATTCACAAACTGGCAGAGTAATAAAGGACAACTATCGTCCAAAAATCTGTTGAGGGAAGGCATCGAGGCGGACTTGAAAGCGAGGCAGAATAGCAGGAAACAGATTTCAAGAGGTAATTTGGAATCGCCTTTAAAGCACAGGAAGACGGATACAACATCGACAATGACGCACTTGGCCAAAAAGGGCGTATGCGTTTTCTCCTGAATATATTCAGGAGAAAACGCATACGCCCTTTTTGGCCAAGCAAGCAAGCGGGCAATGCAATTCTGCACTACAAAGAAGTGTCACTTCCCACCGGTCAAAAGGGGCATCCACAAATGTGTAAAAACCAGAAAGGCAAGACAGGCCCTGGAGAACAGGGAGCCTTGTTATGCTGATGGGCGGTATGTAAATTGCCAACTGCCTCACTGGAGGAGTGCTTTGCGTTCCCTAAAACAAGTAAACAACAGAGCTACAGAGCCAAGGGCACTTCCAGTCTAGGGAATATACCTTGGGAAAACTGAAAATCAATAAGACAGAGCCACCCCCAAATTTAGGGCTGCACTGCTTACAAGAACCTCAACTTGGGTACAACTTAAATATCCCAGGAAATATAAAAATGGTTCAAAAAACTGTGGTATTTATGTACGATGGAATATCCCTCAGCCATGAAATCAATGTCATAAGACCAGGAGCAGCAAAGTGAGTGGATTCAGGTACGATGATTCTAAGTGAAATAAGTCACACAGAAAAAGAAACTTATCATAAGATATCACTTATGAAGATCCTGTAAACATGGCTACACATGAACTGAGTTAGGAAAGAGAACAGAGTCTCACATTTAGAAAACACTCTTATGCCTGCTTAAGGGGAAAGGAGAGGTGGGGTGATGCATAAATCCAGAGTTTGATATAAGCACATGTACCATTTCTAAAACCAACTTTGGAATAGACAAGACCTACACCTTCCTCAGTGAAAGGGACGCAAAACCCCATATTTCCTGCAGAGGAATAGATCTGACTAGTAAGAATCTTAAAACCTATGTATTGATATGTCACTGTAAGGGAATCAAGTGTGTCTAGACTGGCATAAACATGGCAGCGAGAATCAGCTCAAACCCACTATAAAAAGGAATTTCAAAAAGAAAACCAAAAAACAGGGAAATTCTTTACATTTCCTTCAGGTTCTCTGATGAAACATGGAATGACCCTATCTACAATGACAGCTGGATGTGGCATAAGGCTGGACACCTGGGACTGAGAGGATTGGTGAGTTTGGGTGAGAAAATGCAGACCTTTTATAGCAAAAATGCATGGCCCCCATTCCATGGGTCCCAACTCTCCATGTTGAAGGGAATATTACTACAGCTATTACATGTACGGGAAACCTAGAGAATGGACACACTGTGAATACAAAAGGTTTCTAAAACTCAACGAGTAGTCCCTCTCCTGGTGCTCAGGTTTGACTTTCCAACTGCTTTACTATCAATCTCCCAACTTTGAGAGACAACTCCTTTAACCTCCTGGTTCGCACAGGTTGCCAAATTGGCAGAGGATGGAAGGGAAGAGGGAGAACCAATGAGAGAGTAGCTGTTAGGCATTTGGACGGGCACATGTCACTCTAATTTCCTGGCAGGAAGAAGAATTAACCAAAGTCTCAGAAACCCACCGGGAACCAGTATAGATCCTGAACCAAAATTTTGGACTTGTGTACAGCTCACAAAAAACGAGTTGAAAAATGGAGCTCACCAGCACAGCAATTCACAAACTGGCAGAGTAATAAAGGACAACTATCATCCAAAAATCTGATGAAGGAAGGCAACGAGGCGGACTTGAAAACGAGGCAGAATAGCAGGAAACAGATTTCAAGAGGTACGTTGGAATCGCCTTTAAATCACAGGAAGAGGGGCACAACATCGACAATGATGCACTTGGCCAAAAAGGGTGTATGTGTTTTCCCCTGAATATATTCAGGAGAAAACGCATACGACCTTTTTGGCCAAGCAAGCAAGCGGGCAATGCAAATCTGCACTACAAAGAAGTATCACTTCCCACCGGTCAAAAGGGTCAGCCACAAAATATGTAAAAACCAGAAAGGCAAGACAGGCCCTGGAGAACAGGGAGCCTTGTATGCTGATGGGCGGGATGTAAATTGCCAACTGCCTCACTGGAGGAGTGCACTGTGTTCCCTAAAACAAGTAAACAACAGAGCTACAGAGCCAAGGGCACTTCCAGTCTAGGGAATATACCTTGGGAAAACTGAAAATCAATAAGACAGAGCCACCCCCAAATTTAGGGCTGCACTGCTTACAAGAACCTCAACTTGGGTACAACTTAAATATCCCAGGAAATATCAATATGGTTCAAAAAATTGTGGTACTTATGTACGATGGAATATCCCTCAGCCATGAAATCAATGTCATAAGACCAGGAGCAGCAAAGTGAGTGGATTCAGGTACGATGATTCTAAGTGAAGTCACACAGAAAAAGAAACTTATCATAAGATATCACTTATGAAGATCCTGTAAACATAGCTACACATGAATTGAGTTAAGAAAGAGAACAGAGTCTCACATTTAGAAAACACTGTTATGCCTGCTTAAGGGGGGAAGAGAGGTGGGGTGATGCATAAAACCAGAGTTTGATATAAGCACAGGTACCGTTTGTAAAACCAACTGTGGAATAGACAAGACGTACACCTTCCTCAGTGTAAGGGACTCAAAACCCCATATTTCGCGCAGAGTAATAGATCTGACTAGTAAGAAACTTAAAACCTATGTATTGATATGTCTCCATAAGGGAATCAAGTGTGTCAAGACTGGCATAAACATGGCAGCATGAATCAGCTCAAACCCACTATAAAAACGAATTTCAAAAACAAAACCAAAAAACAGGGAAATTCTTTACAATTCCTTCAGGGTCTCTGATGAAACCTGGAATAACCCTATCTACAATGACAGCTGGATGTGGTATAAGGCTGGACACTTGGGACTGAGAGGATTGTTGCGATTGGGTGAGCAAATGCAGACCCTTTAAAGCAAAAGTGCATGGCCCCCATTCCATGGGTCCCAACTCTCCATGTTGAAGGGAATATTACTACAGCTATAACATGTATGGGAAACCTAGAGAATGGACACACTGTGAATACAATAGGTTTCTAAAACTCAACGAATAGTCCCTCTCCTTGTGCTCCGGTTTGACTTTCCAACTGCTTTTCTATCAATCTCCCAACTTGGAGAGACAGACCCTTTAAGCTCCTGGTTTGCACAGGTTGCCAATTTGGCAGAGGATGGAATGGAAGAGGGAGAACCAATGAGAGAGTAGCTGTTAGGCATTTGGACGGGCACATGCCACTCTAATTTCCCGGCAGGAAGAAAAATTAACCAAAGTCTCAGCCACCCAACGGGAAACAGTATAGGTCCTGAACCAAAATTTTGGACTTGCATACAGCTCACAAATACTAGTTGAAAACTGGAGCTCAGGGGCACAGCAATTCACAAACTGGCAGAGTAATAAAGGACAACTATCGTCCAAAAATCTGTTGAGGGAAGGCATCGAGGCGGACTTGAAAGCGAGGCAGAATAGCAGGAAACAGATTTCAAGAGGTAATTTGGAATCGCCTTTAAAGCACAGGAAGACGGATACAACATCGACAATGACGCACTTGGCCAAAAAGGGCGTATGCGTTTTCTCCTGAATATATTCAGGAGAAAACGCATACGCCCTTTTTGGCCAAGCAAGCAAGCGGGCAATGCAATTCTGCACTACAAAGAAGTGTCACTTCCCACCGGTCAAAAGGGGCATCCACAAATGTGTAAAAACCAGAAAGGCAAGACAGGCCCTGGAGAACAGGGAGCCTTGTTATGCTGATGGGCGGTATGTAAATTGCCAACTGCCTCACTGGAGGAGTGCTTTGCGTTCCCTAAAACAAGTAAACAACAGAGCTACAGAGCCAAGGGCACTTCCAGTCTAGGGAATATACCTTGGGAAAACTGAAAATCAATAAGACAGAGCCACCCCCAAATTTAGGGCTGCACTGCTTACAAGAACCTCAACTTGGGTACAACTTAAATATCCCAGGAAATATAAAAATGGTTCAAAAAACTGTGGTATTTATGTACGATGGAATATCCCTCAGCCATGAAATCAATGTCATAAGACCAGGAGCAGCAAAGTGAGTGGATTCAGGTACGATGATTCTAAGTGAAATAAGTCACACAGAAAAAGAAACTTATCATAAGATATCACTTATGAAGATCCTGTAAACATGGCTACACATGAACTGAGTTAGGAAAGAGAACAGAGTCTCACATTTAGAAAACACTCTTATGCCTGCTTAAGGGGAAAGGAGAGGTGGGGTGATGCATAAATCCAGAGTTTGATATAAGCACATGTACCATTTCTAAAACCAACTTTGGAATAGACAAGACCTACACCTTCCTCAGTGAAAGGGACTCAAAACCCCATATTTCCTGCAGAGGAATAGATCTGACTAGTAAGAATCTTAAAACCTATGTATTGATATGTCACTGTAAGGGAATCAAGTGTGTCTAGACTGGCATAAACATGGCAGCGAGAATCAGCTCAAACCCACTATAAAAAGGAATTTCAAAAAGAAAACCAAAAAACAGGGAAATTCTTTACATTTCCTTCAGGTTCTCTGATGAAACATGGAATGACCCTATCTACAATGACAGCTGGATGTGGCATAAGGCTGGACACCTGGGACTGAGAGGATTGGTGAGTTTGGGTGAGAAAATGCAGACCTTTTATAGCAAAAATGCATGGCCCCCATTCCATGGGTCCCAACTCTCCATGTTGAAGGGAATATTACTACAGCTATTACATGTACGGGAAACCTAGAGAATGGACACACTGTGAATACAAAAGGTTTCTAAAACTCAACGAGTAGTCCCTCTCCTGGTGCTCAGGTTTGACTTTCCAACTGCTTTACTATCAATCTCCCAACTTTGAGAGACAACTCCTTTAACCTCCTGGTTCGCACAGGTTGCCAAATTGGCAGAGGATGGAAGGGAAGAGGGAGAACCAATGACAGAGTAGCTGTTAGGCATTTGGACGGGCACATGTCACTCTAATTTCCTGGCAGGAAGAAGAATTAACCAAAGTCTCAGAAACCCACCGGGAACCAGTATAAATCCTGAACCAAAATTTTGGACTTGTGTACAGCTCACAAAAAACGAGTTGAAAAATGGAGCTCACCAGCACAGCAATTCACAAACTGGCAGAATAATAAAGGACAACTATCATCCAAAAATCTGATGAGGGAAGGCAACGAGGCGGACTTGAAAACGAGGCAGAATAGCAGGAAACAGATTTCAAGAGGTACGTTGGAATCGCCTTTAAATCACAGGAAGAGGGGCACAACATCGACAATGACGCACTTGGCCAAAAAGGGTGTATGTGTTTTCCCCTGAATATATTCAGGAGAAAACGCATACGACCTTTTTGGCCAAGCAAGCAAGCGGGCAATGCAAATCTGCACTACAAAGAAGTATCACTTCCCACCGGTCAAAAGGGTCAGCCACAAAATATGTAAAAACCAGAAAGGCAAGACAGGCCCTGGAGAACAGGGAGCCTTGTTATGCTGATGGGCGGGATGTAAATTGCCAACTGCCTCACTGGAGGAGTGCACTGTGTTCCCTAAAACAAGTAAACAACAGAGCTACAGAGCCAAGGGCACTTCCAGTCTAGGTAATATACCTTGGGAAAACTGAAAATCAGTAAGACAGAGCCACCCCCAAATTTAGGGCTGCACTGCTTACAAGAACCTGAACTTGGGTACAACTTAAATATCCCAGGAAATATCAATATGGTTCAAAAAATTGTGGTACTTATGTACGATGGAATATCCCTCAGCCATGAAATCAATGTCATAAGACCAGGAGCAGCAAAGTGAGTGGATTCAGGTACGATGATTCTAAGTGAAGTCACACAGAAAAAGAAACTTATCATAAGATATCACTTATGAAGATCCTGTAAACATAGCTACACATGAAATGAGTTAAGAAAGAGAACAGAGTCTCACATTTAGAAAACACTGTTATGCCTGCTTAAGGGGGGAAGAGAGGTGGGGTGATGCATAAAACCAGAGTTTGATATAAGCACAGGTACCGTTTGTAAAACCAACTGTGGAATAGACAAGACGTACACCTTCCTCAGTGTAAGGGACTCAAAACCCCATATTTCGCGCAGAGTAATAGATCTGACTAGTAAGAAAATTAAAACCTATGTATTGATATGTCTCCATAAGGGAATCAAGTGTGTCTAGACTGGCATAAACATGGCAGCAAGAATCAGCTCAAACCCACTATAAAAACGAATTTCAAAAACAAAACCAAAAAACAGGGAAATTCTTTCCAATTCCTTCAGGGTCTCTGATGAAACCTGGAATAACCCTATCTACAATGACAGCTGGATGTGGTATAAGGCTGGACACTTGGGACTGAGAGGATTGTTGCGATTGGGTGAGCAAATGCAGACCCTTTAAAGCAAAAGTGCATGGCCCCCATTCCATGGGTCCCAACTCTCCATGTTGAAGGGAATATTACTACAGCTATAACATGTATGGGAAACCTAGAGAATGGACACAATGTGAATACAATAGGTTTCTAAAACTCAACGAATAGTCCCTCTCCTTGTGCTCCGGTTTGACTTTCCAACTGCTTTTCTATCAATCTCCCAACTTGGAGAGACAGACCCTTTAAGCTCCTGGTTTGCACAGGTTGCCAATTTGGCAGAGGATGGAATGGAAGAGGGAGAACCAATGAGAGAGTAGCTGTTAGGCATTTGGACGGGCACATGCCACTCTAATTTCCCGGCAGGAAGAAAAATTAACCAAAGTCTCAGCCACCCAACGGGAAACAGTATAGGTCCTGAACCAAAATTTTGGACTTGCGTACAGCTCACAAATACTAGTTGAAAATTGGAGCTCAGGGGCACAGCAATTCACAAACTGGCAGAGTAATAAAGGACAACTATCGTCCAAAAATCTGTTGAGGGAAGGCATCGAGGCGGACTTGAAAGCGAGGCAGAATAGCAGGAAACAGATTTCAAGAGGTAATTTGGAATCGCCTTTAAAGCACAGGAAGACGGATACAACATCGACAATGACGCACTTGGCCAAAAAGTGTGTATGTGTTTTCCCCTGAATATATTCAGGAGAAAACGCATACGACCTTTTTGGCCAAGCAAGCAAGCGGGTAATGCAAATCTGCACTACAAAGAAGTATCACTTCCCACCGGTCAAAAGGGTCAGCCACAAAATATGTAAAAACCAGAAAGGCAAGACAGGCCCTGGAGAAGAGGGAGCCTTGTTATGCTGATGGGCGGGATGTAAATTGCCAACTGCCTCACTGGAGGAGTGCACTGTGTTCCCTAAAACAAGTAAACAACAGAGCTACAGAGCCAAGGGCACTTCCAGTCTAGGTAATATACCTTGGGAAAACTGAAAATCAATAAGACAGAGCCACCCCCAAATTTAGGGCTGCACTGCTTACAAGAACCTCAACTTGGGTACACCTTAAATATCTCAGGAAATATAAAAATGGTTCAAAAAACTGTGGTATTTATGTACGATGGAATATCCCTCAGCCATGAAATCAATGTCATAAGACCAGGAGCAGCAAAGTGAGTGGATTCAGGTACGATGATTCTAAGTGCAATAAGTCACACAGAAAAAGAAACTTATCATAAGATATCACTTATGAAGATCCTGTAAACATGGCTACACATGAACTGAATTAGGAAAGAGAACAGAGTCTCACATTTAGAAAACACTCTTATGCCTCCTTAAGGGGAAAGGAGAGGTGGGGTGATGCATAAATCCAGAGTTTGATATAAGCACAGGTACCATTTCTAAAACCAACTATGGAATAGACAAGACCTACACCTTCCTCAGTGAAAGGGACTCAAAACCCCATATTTCCCACAGAGGAATAAATCTGACTAGTAAGAATCTTAAAACCTGTGTATTGATATGTCACTGTAAGGGAATCAAGTGTGTCTAGACTGGCATAAACATGGCAGCGAGAATCAGCTCAAACCCACTATAAAAAGGAATTTCAAAAACAAAACCAAAAAACAGGGAAATTCTTTACATTTCCTTCAGGGTCTCTGATGAAACCTGGAATGACCCTATCTACAATGTCAGCTGGATGTGGCATAAGGCTGGACACCTGGGACTGAGAGGATTGGTGAGATTGGGTGAGCAAATGCAGACCCTTTAAAGCAAAAATGCATGGCCCCCATTCCATGTGTCCCAACTCTCCATGTTAAAGGGAATATTACTACAGCTATAACATGTACGGGAAACCTAGAGAATGGACAGACATTGAATACAAAATGTTTCTAAAACTCAACGAGTAGTCCCTCTCCTGGTGCTCCGCTTTGACTTTCCAACTGCTTTACTATCAATCTCCCAACTTGGAGAGACAACCCCTTTAACCTCCTGGTTCGCTCAGGTTGCCAATTTCGCAGAGGATGGAAGGGAAGATGGAGAACCAATGAGAGAGTAGCTGTTAGGCATTTGGACGTGCACATGTCACTCTAATTTCCCGGCAGGAAGAAGAATTAACCACAGGCTCAGCCACCCACCGGGAACCAGTATAGGTCCGGAACCAAAATTTTGGACTTGCATACAGCTCACAAAAAACGAGTTAAAAATGGAGCTCAGGGGCACAGCAATTCACAAACTGGCAGAGTAATAAAGGACAACTATCGTCCAAAAAATCTGTTGAGGGAAGGCAGCGAGGCGGACTTGAAAGAGAGACAGAATAGCAGGAAACAGATTTCAAGAGGTACGTTGGAATCGCCTTTAAATCACAGGAAGAGGGGCACAACATCGACAATGACGCCCTTGGCCAAAAAGGGTGTATGTGTTTTCCCCTGAATATATTCAGGAGAAAACGCATACGCCCTTTTTGGCCAAGCAAGCAAGCAGGCAATGCAAATCTGCACTACAAAGAAGTATCACTTCCCACCGGTCAAAAGGGACATCCACAATATGTGTAAAAATCAGAAAGGCAAGACCGGCCCAGGAGAACAGGGAGACTTGATATGCTGATGGGCGGGATGTAAATTGCCAACTGCCTCACTGCAGGAGTGCATTGCATTCCCTAAAACAAGTAAACAACAGAGCTACAGAGCCCATGGCACTTCCAGTCTAGGGAATATACCTTGGGAAAACTGAAAATCAATAAGACAGAGCCACCCCCAAATATAGGGCTGCACTGCTTACAAGAACCTCAACTTGGGTACACCTTAAATATCCCAGGAAATATAAAAATGGTTCAAAAAACTGTGGTATTTATGTACGATGGAATATCCCTCATCCATGAAATCAATGTCATAAGACCAGGAGCAGCAAAGTGAGTGGATTCAGGTACGATGATTCTAAGTGAAATAAGTCACACAGAAAAAGAAACTTATCATAAGATATCACTTATGAAGATCCTGTAAACATGGCTACACATGAACTGAGATAGGAAAGAGAACAGAGTCTCACATTTAGAAAACACTCTTATGCCTGCTTAAGGGGAAAGGAGAGGTGGAGTGATGCATAAAACCTGAGTTTGATAGAAGCACATGTACCATTTCTAAAACCAACTGTGGAATAGACAAGACGTACACCTTCCTCAGTGAAAGGGACTCAAAACCCCACATTTCCCGCAGAGGAATAGATCTGACTAGTAAGAATGTTAAAACCTATGTATTGATATGTCTCTGTAAGGGAATCAAGTGTGTCTAGACTGGCATAAAGATGGCAGCGAGAATCAGCTCAAACCCACTATAAAAAGGAATTTCAAAAACAAAACCAAAAAACAGGGAAGTTCTTTACATTTCCTTCAGGGTCTCTGATGAAACCTGGAATGACCCTATCTACAATGACAGCTGGATGTGGCATAAGGCTGGACACCAGGGACTGAGAGGACTGGTGAGATTGGGTGAGCAAATGCAGACCCTTTAAAGCAAAAATGCATGGCCCCCATTCCATGGGTCCCAACTCTCCATGTTGAAGGGAATATTACTACAGCTATAACATGTATCGGAAACCTAGAGAATGGACACACTGTGAATACAAAAGGTTTCTAAGACTCAACGAGTAGTCCCTCTCCTGGTGCTCAGGTTTGACTTTCCAACTGCTTTACTATCAATCTCCCAACTTTGAGAGACAACTCCTTTAACCTCCTGGTTCGCACAGGTTGCCAGTTTGGCAGAGGATGGAAGGGAAGTTGGAGAACCAATGAGAGAGTAGCTGTTAGGCATTTGGACGGGCACATGTCACTCTAATTTCCTGGCAGGAAGAAGAATTAACCAAAGTCTCAGAAACCCACCGGGAACCAGTATAGATCCTGAACCAAAATTTTTGACTTGCGTACAGCTCACAAAAAACGAGTTGAAAAATGGAGCTCACCAGCACAGCAATTCACAAACTGGCAGAGTAATAAAGGACAACTATCATCCAAAAATCTGATGAGGGAAGGCAACGAGGCGGACTTGAAAACGAGGCAGAATAGCAGGAAACAGATTTCAAGAGGTACGTTGGAATCGCCTTTAAAGCACAGGAAGAGGGGCACAACATCGACAATGACGCACTTGGCCAAAAAGGGTGTATGTGTTTTCCCCTGAATATATTCAGGAGAAAACGCATACGACCTTTTTGGCCAAGCAAGCAAGCGGGCAATGCAAATCTGCACTACAAAGAAGTATCACTTCCCACCGGTCAAAAGGGTCAGCCACAAAATATGTAAAAACCAGAAAGGCAAGACAGGCCCTGGAGAACAGGGAGCCTTGTTATGCTGATGGGCGGGATGTAAATTGCCAACTGCCTCACTGGAGGAGTGCACTGTGCTCCCTAAAACAAGTAAACAACAGAGCTACAGAGCCAAGGGCACTTCCAGTCTAGGTAATATACCTTGGGAAAATTGAAAATCAATAAGACAGAGCCACCCCCAAATTTAAGGCTGCACTGCTTACAAGAACCTCAAATTGGGTACAACTTAAATATCCCAGGAAATATCAATATGGTTCAAAAAATTGTGGTACTTATGTACGATGGAATATCCCTCAGCCATGAAAACAATGTCATAAGACCAGGAGCAGCAAAGTGAGTGGATTCAGGTACGATGATTCTAAGTGAAGTCACACAGAAAAAGAGACTTATCATAAGATATCACTTATGAAGATCCTGTAAACATAGCTACACATGAAATGAGTTAAGAAAGAGAACAGAGTCTCACATTTAGAAAACACTGTTATGGCTGCTTAAGGGGGGAAGAGAGGTGGGGTGATGCATAAAACCTGAGTTTGATATAAGCACAGGTACCGTTTGTAAAACCAACTGTGGAATAGACAAGACGTACACCTTCCTCAGTGTAAGGGACTCAAAACCCCATATTTCGCGCAGAGTAATAGATCTGACTAGTAAGAAACTTAAAACCTATGTATTGATATGTCTCCATAAGGGAATCAAGTGTGTCTAGACTGGCATAAATATGGCAGCAAGAATCAGCTCAAACCCACTATAAAAACGAATTTCAAAAACAAAACCAAAAAACAGGGAAATTCTTTACAATTCCTTCAGGGTCTCTGATGAAACCTGGAATAACCCTATCTACAATGACAGCTGGATGTGGTATAAGGCTGGACACTTGGGACTGAGAGGATTGTTGCGATTGGGTGAGCAAATGCAGACCCTTTAAAGCAAAAGTGCATGGCCCCCATTCCATGGGTCCCAACTCTCCATGTTGAAGGGAATATTACTACAGCTATAACATGTATGGGAAACCTAGAGAATGGACACACTGTGAATACAATAGGTTTCTAAAACTCAACGAATAGTCCCTCTCCTTGTGCTCCGGTTTGACTTTCCAACTGCTTTTCTATCAATCTCCCAACTTGGAGAGACAGACCCTTTAAGCTCCTGGTTTGCACAGGTTGCCAATTTGGCAGAGGATGGAATGGAAGAGGGAGAACCAATGAGAGAGTAGCTGTTAGGCATTTGGACGGGCACATGCCACTCTAATTTCCCGGCAGGAAGAAAAATTAACCAAAGTCTCAGCCACCCAACGGGAAACAGTATAGGTCCTGAACCAAAATTTTGGACTTGCGTACAGCTCACAAATACTAGTTGAAAACTGGAGCTCAGGGGCACAGCAATTCACAAACGGGCAGAGTAATAAAGGACAACTATCGTCCAAAAATCTGTTGAGGGAAGGCATCGAGGCGGACTTGAAAGCGAGGCAGAATAGCAGGAAACAGATTTCAAGAGGTAATTTGGAATCGCCTTTAAAGCACAGGAAGACGGATACAACATCGACAATGACGCACTTGGCCAAAAAGGGCGTATGCGTTTTCTCCTGAATATATTCAGGAGAAAACGCATACGCCCTTTTTGGCCAAGCTAGCAAGCGGGCAATGCAATTCTGCACTACAAAGAAGTGTCACTTCCCACCGGTCAAAAGGGGCATCCACAAATGTGTAAAAACCAGAAAGGCAAGACAGGCCCTGGAGAACAGGGAGCCTTGTTATGCTGATGGGCGTTATGTAAATTGCCAACTGCCTCACTGGAGGAGTGCTTTGCGTTCCCTAAAACAAGTAAACAACAGAGCTACAGAGCCAAGGGCACTTCCAGTCTAGGGAATATACCTTGGGAAAACTGAAAATCAATAAGACACAGCCACCCCCAAATTTAGGGCTGCACTGCTTACAAGAACCTCAACTTGGGTACACCTTAAATATCCCAGGAAATATAAAAATGGTTCAAAAAACTGTGGTATTTATGTACGATGGAATATCCCTCAGCCATGAAATCAATGTCATAAGACCAGGAGCAGCAAAGTGAGTGGATTCAGGTACGATGATGCTAAGTGAAATAAGTCACACAGAAAAAGAAACTTATCATAAGATATCACTTATGAAGATCCTGTAAACATGGCTACACATGAACTGAGTTAGGAAAGAGAACAGAGTCTCACATTTAGAAAACACTCTTATGCCTGCTTAAGGGGAAAGGAGAGGTGGGGTGATGCATAAAACTAGAGTTTGATATAAGCACAGGTACCTTTTGTATAACCAACTGTGGAATAGACAAGACCTACACCTTCCTCAGTGAAAGGGACTCAAAACCCCATATTTCCCGCAGAGGAATAGATCTGACTAGTAAGAATCTTAAAACCTATGTATTGATATGTCACTGTAAGGGAATCAAGTGTGTCTAGATTGGCATAAACATGGCAGCGAGAATCAGCTCAAACCCACTATAAAAAGGAATTTCAAAAACAAAACCAAAAAACAGGGAAATTCTTTACATTTCCTTCAGGGTCTCTGATGAAACCTGGAATGACCCTATCTACAATTACAGCTGGATGTGGCATAAGGCTGGACACTTGGGACTGAGATGATTGGTGCGATTGGGTTAGCAAATGCAGACCCTTTAAAGCAAAAATGCATGGCCCCCATTCCATGGGTCCCAACTCTCCATGTTGAAGGGAATATTACTACACCTATAACATGTACGGGAAACCTAGAGAATGGACACACTGTGAATACAAAAGGTTTCTAAAACTCAACGAGTAGTCCCTCTCCTGGTGCTCCGCTTTGACTTTACAACTGCTTTACTATCAATCTCCCAACTTGGAGAGACAACCCCTTTAACCTCCTGGTTCGCACAGGTTGCCAATTTCGCAGAGGATGGAAGGGAAGAGGGAGAACCAATGAGAGAGTAGCTGTTAGGCATTTGGACGGGCACATGTCACTCTTATTTCCCGGCAGGAAGAAGAATTAACCAGAGTCTCAGCCACCCACCGGGAACCAGTTTAGGTCCTAAGCCAAAATTTTGGACTTGCGTAGAGCTCACAAAAAACGAGTTGAAAAATGGAGCTCAGGGGCACAGCAATTCACAAACTGGCAGAGTAATAAAGGAAAACTATCGTCCAAAATATCTGTTGAGGGAAGGCAGTGAGGCGGACTTGAAAGAGAGACAGAATAGCAGGAAACAGATTTCAATATGTACGTTGGAATCGCCTTTAAAGCACAGGAAGAGGGGCACAACTTCGACAATGACGCACTTGGCCAAAAAGGGCGTATGTGTTTTCTCCTGTATATATTCAGGAGAAAACGCATACGCCCTTTTTGGCCAAGCAAGAAAGCGGGCAATGCAAATCTGCACTACAAAGAAGTATCACTTCCCACCGGTCAAAAGGGACATCCACAAAATGTGTAAAAACCAGAAAGGCAAGACAGGCCCTGGAGAACAGGGAGCCTTGTTATGCTGGTGGGCGGGATGTAAATTGCCAACTGCCTCACTGGAGGAGTGCATTGCGTTCCCTAAAACAAGTAAACAACAGAGCTACAGAGCCAAGGGCACTTCCAGTCTAGGGAATATACCCTGGGAAAACTGAAAATCAATAAGACAGAGCCACCCCCAAATTTAGGGCTGCACTGCTTACAAGAACCTCAACTTGGGTACACCTTAAATATCCCAGGAAATATAAAAATGGTTCAAAAAACTGTGGTATTTATGTACGCTGGAATATCCCTCATCCATGAAATCAATGTCATAAGACCAGGAGCAGCAAAGTGAGTGGATTCAGGTACGATGATTCTAAGTGAAATAAGTCACACAGAAAAAGAAACTTATCATAAGATATCACTTATGAAGATCCTGTAAACATGGCTACACATGAACTGAGATAGGAAAGAGAACAGAGTCTCACATTTAGAAAACACTCTTATGCCTGCTTAAGGGGAAAGGAGAGGTGGGGTGATGCATAAAACCAGAGTTCGATATAAGCACATGTACCATTTCTAAAACCAACTGTGGAATAGACAAGACCTACACCTTCCTCAGTGAAAGGGACTCAAAACCCCATATTTCCCGCAGAGGAATAGATCTGACTAGTAAGAATGTTAAAACCTATGTATTGATATGTCTCTGTAAGGGAATCAAGTGTGTCTAGACTGGCATAAAGATGGCAGCGAGAATCAGCTCAAACCCACTATAAAAAGGAATTTCAATAACAAAACCAAAAAACAGGGAAGTTCTTTACATTTCCTTCAGGGTCTCTGATGAAACCTGGAATGACCCTATCTACAATGACAGCTGGATGTGGCATAAGGCTGGAAACCTGGGACTGAGAGGACTGGTGAGATTGGGTGAGCAAATGCAGACCCTTTAAAGCAAAAATGCATGGCCCCCATTCCATGGGTCCCAACTCTCCATGTTGAAGGGAATATTACTACAGCTATAACATGTACGGGAAACCTAGAGAATGGACACACTGTGAATACAAAAGTTTTCTAAAACTCAACGAGTAGTCCCTCTCCTGGTGCTCCGCTTTGACTTTCCAACTGCTTTACTATCAATCTCCAACTTGGAGAGACAACCCCTTTAAACTCCTGGTTCGCACAGGTTGCCAATTTCGCACAGGATGGAAGGGAAGAGCTAGAACCAATGAGAGAGTAGCTGTTAGGCATTTGGACGGGCACATGTCACCCTAATTTCCCGGCAGGAAGAAGTAATAACCAGAGTCTCAGCAACCCACTGGGAACCAGTATAGGTCCTGAACCAAAATTTTGGACTTGCGTACAGCTCACAAAAAACGAGTTGAAAAATGGAGCTCAGGGGAACAGCAATTCACAAACTGGCAGAGTAATAAAGGACAACTATCGTCCAAAAAATCTGTTGAGGGAAGGAAACGAGGCGGACTTGAAAGAGAGACAGAATAGCAGGAAACAGATTTCAAGATGTACGCTGGTATCGCCTTTAAAGCACAGGAAGAGGGGCACAACTTCGACAATGACGCACTTGGCCAAAAAGGGCGTATGTGTTTTCTCCTGAATATATTCAGGAGAAAACGCATACGCCCTTTTTGGCCAAGCAAGCAAGCGGGCAATGCAAATCTGCACAACAAAGAAGTATCACTTCCCACCGCTCAAAAGGGACATCCAAAAAATGTGTAAAAACAAGAAAGACAAGACAGGCCCTGGAGAAGAGGGAGCATTTTTATGCTGATGGGCAGAATGTAAATTGCCAACTGCCTCACTGGAGGAGTGCATTGTGTTCCCTAAAACAAGTAAACAACAGAGCTACAGAGCCAAGGGCACTTCCAGTCTAGGGAATATACCTTGGGAAACTGAAAATCAATAAGACAGAGCCACACCCAAATTTTGGGCTGCACTGCTTACAAGAACCACAACTTGGGTACACCTTAAATATCCCAGGAAATATAAAAATGGTTCAAAAAACTGTGGTATTTATGTACGATGAAATATCCCTCAGCCATGAAATCAATGTCATAAGACCAGGAGCAGCAAAGTGAGTGGATTCAGGTACGATGATTCTAAGTGAAATAAGTCACACAGAAAAAGAAACTTATCCTAAGATATAACTTATGAAGATCCTGTAAACATGGCTACACAAGAACTGAGTTAGGAAAGAGAACAGAGTCTCACATTTAGAAAACACTCTTATGCCTGCTTAAGGGGAAAGGAGAGGTGGGGTGATGGATAAAACCAGAGTTTGATATAAGCACAGGTACCATTTCTATAACCAACTGTGGAATAGACAAGACCTACACCTTCCTCAGTGAAAGGGACTCAAAACCCCATATTTCCCGCAGAGGAATATATCTGACTAGTAAGAATCTTAAAACCTATGTATTGATATGTCTCTGTAAGGGAATCAAGTGTGTCTAGACTGGAATAAACATGGCAGCGAGAATCAGCTCAAACCCACTATAAAAAGGAATTTCAAAAACAAAACCAAAAAACAGGGAAAATCTTTACGTTTCCTTCAGGGTCTATGATGAAACCTGGAATGACCCTATCTACAATGACAGCTGGATGGGTCATAAGGCTGGACACTTGGGACTGAGAGGATTGGTGAGATTGGGTGAGCAAATGCAGACCCTTTAAAGCAAAAATGCATGGCCCCCATTCCATGGGTCCCAACTCTCCATGTTGAAGGGAATATTACTACAGCTATAACATGTACGGGAAACCTAGAGAATGGACACACTGTGAATACAAAAGGTTTCTAAAGCTCAACGAATAGTCCCTCTCCTGGTGCTCCGCTTTGACTTTCCAACTGCTTTACTATCAATCTCCCAACTTGGAGAGACAACCCCTTTAACCTCCTGGTTCGCACAGGTTGCCAATTTCGCAGAGGATGGAAGGGAAGAGGGAGAACCAATGAGAGAGTAGCTGTTAGGCATTTGGACGGGCACATATCACTCTTATTTCCCGGCAGGAAGAAGAATTAACCAGAGTCTCAGCCACCCACCGGGAAACAGTTTAGGTCCTGAGCCAAAATTTTGGACTTGTGTACAGCTCACAAAAAACGAGTTGAAAAATGGAGCTCAGGGGCACAGCAATTCACAAACTGGCAGAGTAATAAAGGAAAACTATCGTCCAAAATATCTGTTGAGGGAAGGCAGTGAGGTGGACTTGAAAGAGAGACAGAATAGCAGGAAACAGATTTCAAGAGGTACGTTGGAATCACCTTTAAAGCACAGGAAGAGGGGCACAACTTCTACAATGACGCACTTGGCCAAAAAGGGCGTATGTGTTTTCTCCTGTATATATTCAGGAGAAAACGCATACGCCCTTTTTGGCCAAGCAAGCAAGCGGGCAATGCAAATCTGCACTACAAAGAAGTATCACTTCCCAGCGGTCAAAAGGGACATCCACAAAATGTGTAAAATACAGAGAGGCAAGACAGGCCCTGGAGAGCAGGGAGCCTTGTTATGCTGATGGGAAGGATGTAAATTGCCCACTTCCTCACTGGTGGAGTGCATTGCGTTCCCTAAAACAAGTAAACAACAGAGCTACAGAGCCAAGGACACTTCCAGTCTAGGGAATATACCTTGGGAAAACTGAAAATCAATAAGACAGAGCCACCCCCAAATTTAGGGCTCCACTGCTTACAAGTACCTCAACTTGGGTACACCTTAAATATCCCAGGAAATATAAAAAGGGTTCAAAAAACTGAGGTATTTATGTACGATGGAATATCCCTCAGCCATGAAATCAATGTCATAAGACCAGGAGCAGCAAAGTGAGTGGATTCAGGTACGATAATTCTAAGTGAAATAAGTCCCACAGAAAAAGAAACTTATCATAAGATATCACTTATGAAGATCCTGTAAATATGGCTACACATGAACTGGGTTATGAAAGAGAACAGAGTCTCACATTTAGAAAATACTCTTATGCCTGCTTAAGGGGAAAGGAGAGGTGGGGTGATGCATAAAACCAGAGTTTGATATAAGCACAGGTACCATTTCTAAAACCAACTGTGGAATAGACAAGACCTACAACTTCCTCAGTGAAAGGGACTCAAAACCCCATATTTCCCGCAGAGGAAAAAATCTGACTAGTAAGAAACTTAAAACCTATGTATTGATATGTCTCTGTAAGGGAATCAAGTGTGTCTAGACTGGCATAAACATGGCAGCGAGAATCAGCTCAAAACCACTATAAAAAGGAATTTCAAAAACAAAACCAAAAAACAGGGAAATTCTTTACATTTCCTTCAGGGTCTCTGATGAAACCTGGAATGACCCTATCTAGAATGACAGCTGGATGTGGCATAAGGCTGGACACCTGGGACTGAGAGGATTGGTGAGATTGGGTGAGCAAATGCAGACCCTTTAAAGCAAAAATGCATGGCCCCCATTCCATGGGTCCCAAGTCTCCATGTTGAAGGAAATATTATTATAGCTATAACATGTATGGGAAACCTAGAGAATGGACACACTGTGAATACAAAAGGTTTCTAAAACTCAACGAGTAGTCCCTCTCCTGTTGCTCTGGTTTGACTTTCCAACTGCTTTACTATCAATCTCACAACTTGGAGAGACAACCCCTTTAACCTCCAGGTTCGCACAGGTTGCCAATTTGGCAGAGGATGGAAGGGAAGAGGCAGAACCAATGAGAGAGTAGCTGTTAGGCATTTGGACGGGCACATATCACTCTAATTTCCCGGCAGAAAGAAGAATTAATCAGAGTCTCAGCCACCCACCGCGAACCAGTATAGGTCCTGAACCAAAATTTTGGACTTGCGTACAGCTCACAAAAAACGAGTTGAAAAATGGAGCTCTGGGGCACAGCAATTCACAAACTGGCAGAGTAATAAATGACAACTATCTTCCAAAAATCTGTTGAGGGAAGGCAACGAGGCGGACTTGAAAGCGAGGCAGAATAGCAGGAAACAGATTTCAAGAGGTATGTTGGAATCGCCTTTAAAGCACAGGAAGAGGGGCAGAATTTCGACAATGACGCACTTGGCCAAAAAGGGCGTATGCGTTTTCTCCTGAATATATTCAGGAGAAAACGCATACGCCCTTTTTGGCCAAGCAAGCAAGCGGGCAATGCAAATCTGCACAACAAAGAAGTATCACTTCCCACCGGTCAAAAGGGGCATCCACAAAATGTGTAAAAACCAGAAAGGCAAGACAGGCACTGGAGAACAGGGAGCCTTGTTATGCTGATGGGCGGGATGTAAACTGCCAACTGCCTCACTGGAGGAGTGCATTGCGTTCCCTAAAACAAGTAAACAACAGAGTTACAGAGCCAAGGGCACTTCCAGTCTACGGAATATACCTTGGGAAAACTGAAAATCAATAAGACAGAACCACCCCTAAATTTAGGGCTGCACTGCTTACAAGAACCTCAACTTGGGTACACCTTAAATATCCCAGGAAATATAAAAATTGTTCCAAAATCTGTGGTATTTATGTACGATGGAATATCCCTCAGCCATGAAATCAATGTCATAAGACCAGGAGCAGCAAAGTGAGTGGATTCAGGTATGATGATTCTAAGTGAAATAAGTCACACAGAAAAAGAATCTTATCATAAGATATCACTTATGAAGATCCTGTAAACATGGCTTCACATGAACAGAGTTAGGAAAGAGAACAGAGTCTCACATTTAGAAAACACTCTTATGCCTGCTTAAGGGGAAAGGAGAGGTGGGGTGATGCATAAAACAAGAGTTTGATATAAGTACAGGTACCATTTCTAAAACCAACTGTGGAATGGACAAGACCTACACCTTTCTCAGTGGAAGGGACTCAAAACACCATATGTCCCGCAGAGGAATAGATCTGACTAGTAAGAATCTTAAAACCTATGTATTGATACGTCTCTGTAAGGGAATCAGGTGTGTCTAGACTGGCATAAACATGGCAGCGAGAATCAGCTCAAACCCACTATAAAAAGGAATTTCAAAAACAAAACAAAAAAAACAGGGAAATTCTTTACATTTCCTTCAGGGTCTGTGATGACACCTGGAATGACCCTCTCTACAATGACAGCTGGATGTGAAATAAGGCTGGACTCTTGGGACTGAGAGGATTGCTGAGATTGGGTGAGCAAATGCAGACCCTTTAAAGCAAAAATGCATGGCCCCCATTCCATGGGTCCCAACTCTCCATGTTGGAGTGAATATTACTACAGCTATAACATGTACGGGAAACCTAGAGAATGGACACACTGTGAATAGAAAAGGTATCTAAAACTCAACGAATAGTCCCTCTCCTGGTGCTCCACTTTGACTTTCCAACTGCTTTACTATCAATCTCCCAACTTGGAGAGACAACCCCTTTAACCTCCTGGTTCGCACGAGTTGCCAATTTCTCAGAGGATGGAAGGGAAGAGGGAGAACCAATGAGAGAGTAGCTGTTAGGCATTTGGACGGGCACATGTCGCTCTAATTTCCCGGCAGGAAGAAGAATTGACCAGAGTCTCAGCCCCCCACTGGGAACAAGTATAGACCCTGAACCAAAATTTTGGACTTGCGTACAGCTCACAAAAAACGAGTTGAAAAATGGAGCTCTGGGGCACAGCAATTCACAAACTGGGAGAGTAATAAAGGACAACTATCTTCGAAAAATCAGTTGAGGGAGGGCAACGAGGCGGACTGGAAAGCGAGGCAGAATAGCAGGAAACAGATTTCAAGAGGTACGTTGGATTCACATTTAAAGCACAGGAAGAGGGGCACAACTTCGACAATGACGCACTTGGCCAAAAAGCTTGTATGCTTTTTCTCCTGAATATATTCAGGGGAAATCACATACGCCTTTTTTGGCCAAGCAAGCAAGCGGGCAATGCAAATCTGCACTACAAAGAAGTATCACTTCCAACCGGTCAAAAGGGTCAGCCACAAAATGTGTAAAAACCAGAAAGGCAAGACAGGCCCTGGAGAACAGGGAGCCTTGTTATGCTGATGGGCGGGATGTAAATTGCCATCTGTCTCACTGGAGGAGTGCATTGTGTTCCCTAAAACAAGTAAACAACAGAGCTACAGAGCCAAGGGCACTTCCAGTCTAGGGAATATACCTTGGGAAAACGGAAAATCAATAAGACAGAGCCACCCACCAATTTAGGGCTGCAATGCTTACAAGGACCTCAACTTGGGTACACCTTAAATATCACAGGAAATATAAAAAATGGTTCCAAAAACTGTAGTATTTATGTACGATGGAATATACCTCAGCTATTAAATCAATGTCATAAGACCAGGAGCACCAAAGTGAGTGGATTCAGGTACGATGATTCTAAGTGAAATATGTCACACAGAAAAAGAAACTTATCATAAGATATCACTTATGAAGATCCTGTAAACATGGCTACACATGAACTGAGTTAGGAAAGAGAACAGAGTCTCACATTTAGAAAACACTCTTATGCCTGCTTAAGGAGAAAGGAGAGGTGGGGTGATGCATAAAACCAGAGTCTGATATAAGCACAGGTACCGTTTGTAAAACCAACTGTGGAATAGACAAGACTTACACCTTCCTCAGTGAAAGGGACTCAAAATGCCATATTTCCCGCAGAGGAATAGATCTGACTAATAACAATCCTAAAACTTATGTATTGATATGTCTCCGTAAGGGAATCAAGTGTGTAGACTGGCATAAGCATGGCAGCGAGAATCAGCTCAAACCCACTATAAAAAGGAATTTCAAAAACAAAACCAAAAAACAGGGAAATTCTATACATTTCCTTCAGGGTCTCTGATGAAACATGGAATGACCCTATCTACAATGACAGCTGGATGTGGCATAAGGCTGGACACTTGAGACTGAGAGGATTGGTGAGATTGGGTGAGCAAATGCAGACCCTTTAAAGCAAAAATGCATGGACCCCATTCCATGGGTCCCAACTCTCCATGTTGAAGGGAATATTACTACAGCTATAACATGTACGGGAAACCTAGAGAATGGACACACTGTGAATTAAAAAGGTTTCTAAAACACAACGAGTAGTCCCTCTCCTGGTGCTGTGGTTTTTCTTTCCAACTGCTATACTATCAATCTCCCACCTTGGAGAGACAAACCCTTTAACCTCCTGGTTCGCACAGGTTGACAATTTGAAAGAGGATGGAAGGGAAGAGGGAGAACCAATGAGAGAGTAGCTGTTAGGCATTTGGACGGGCACATGACACTCTAATTTCCCGGCTGGAAGAATTATTAACCAGAGTCTAAGCCACCCACCGGGAACCAGTAGAGGTCCTGAACCGAAATTTTGGACTTGCGTACAGCTCAAAAAAAACGAGTTGAAAATGGAGCTCAAGGGCATAGCAATTCACAAACTGGCAGAGTAATAAAGAACAACGATCGTCCAAAAATCTGTTGAGGGAAGGCAACGAGGCGGACTTGAAAGCGAGGCAGAATAGCAGGAAACAGATTTCAAGAGGTACGTTGGAATCGCCTTTAAAGCATAGTAAGAGGGGCACAACTTCGACAATGACACACTTGGCCAAAAAGGGCGTATGCGTTTTCTCCTGAATATATTCAGGAGAAAACGCATACGCCCTTTTTGGCCGAGCAAGCAAGCGGGCAATGCAAATCTGCACTACAAAGAAGTATCACTTCCCACCGGTCAAATGGGACATCCACAAAATGTGTAAAAACCAGAAAGGCAAGACAGGCCCTGGAGAACAGGTAGCCTTGTTATAGTGATGGGCGGGATGTAAAGTGCCAACTGCCTCACTGGAGGAGTGCATTGCGTTCCCTAAAACAATAAACAACAGAGCTACAGAGCCAAGGGCACTTCCAGTCTAGGGAATATACCTTGGGAAAACTGAAAATCAATAAGACAGAGCCACCCCCAAATTTAGGGCTGCTCTGCTTACAAGAACCTCAACTTGGGTACACCTTAAATATCCCAGGAAATATAAAAATGGTTCCAAAAACTGTGGTATTTATGTACGATGGAATATACCTCAGCTATTAAATCAATGTCATAAGACCAGGAGCACCAAAGTGAGTGGATTCAGGTACGATGATTCTAAGTGAAATATGTCACACAGAAAAAGAAACTTATCATAAGATATGACTTATGAAGATCCTGTTAACATGGCTACACATGAACTGAGTTAGGAAAGAGAACAGAGTCTCACATTTAGAAAACATTCTTATGCCTGCTTAAGGGGAAAGGAGAGGTGGGGTGATGCATAAAATCAGAGTTTGATATAAGCACAGGTACCATTTCTAAAACCAACTGTGGAATAGACAAGACCTACACCTTCCTCAGTGAATGGGACTCAAAACCCCATATTTCCCGCAGAGGAATATATCTGACTAGTAAGAATCTTAAAACCTATGTATTGATATGTCTCCGTAAGGGAATCAGGTGTGTCTAGACTGGCATAAACATGGCAGCGAGAATCAGCTCAAACCCACTATAAAAACGAATTTCAAAAACAAAACCAAAAAACAGGCAAATTCTTTACAATTCCTTCAGGGTCTCTGATGAAACCTGGAATTACCCTATCTACAATGACAGCTAGATGTGGCATAAGGCTGGACACTTGGGACTGAGAGGATTGGTGAGATTGGGTGAGCAAATGCAGACCCTTTAAAGCAAAAATGCATGGCCCCCATTTCATGGGTCCCAACTCTCCATGTTGAAGGGAATATTACTACAGCTATAACATGTACTGGAATCCTAGAGAATGGACACACACTGAATACAAAAGGTTTCTAAAACTCAACGAATAGTCCATCTCCTGGTGCTCCGGTTTGACTTTCCAACTGCTTTACTATCAATCTCCCAAATTGGAGAGACAGCCCCTTTAAACTTCTGGTTCGCACAGGTTGCCAATTTGGCAGAGGATGGAAGGGAAGAGGGAGAACCAATGAGACAGTAGCTGTTAGACATATGGATGGGCACATGTCACTCTAATTTCCCGGCAGGAAGAAGAATTAACCAGAGTCTCAGCCACCCACCGGGAACCAGTATAGGTTCTGAGCCATAATTTTGGACTTGCTTACAGCTCACAAAATAGGAGTTGAATAATAGAGCTCAGGGGCACAGCAATTCACAAACTGGCAGAGTAATAAAGCGCAACTATCGTCCAAAAATCTGTTGAGGGAAGGCAACGAGACGGACCTGAAAGCGAGGCAGAATAGCAGGAAACAGATTTCAAGAGGTACGTTGGATTCACATTTAAAGCACAGGAAGAGGGGCACAACTTCGACAATGACGCACTTGGCCAAAAAGGTTGTATGCTGTTTCTCCTGAATATATTCCGGAGAAAATGCATATGCCCTTTTTGGCCAAGCAAGCAAGCGGGCAATGCAAATCTGCACTACAAAGAAGTATCACCTCCCACCGGTCAAAAGGGACATCCACAAATGTGTAAAAACCACAAAGGCAAGACAGGCCCTGGAGAACAGGGATCCTTGTTATGCTGATGGGCGGGATGTAAACTGCCAACTGCCACATTGGAGGAGTGCATTGCGTTCCCTAAAACAAGTAAACAACAGAGCAACAGAGCCAAGGGCACTTCCAGTCTAGGGAATATACCTTGGGAAAACTGAAAATCATTAAGACAGAGCCACCCCCAAATTTAGGGCTGCACTGCTTACAAGAACCTCAACTTGGGTACACCTTAAATATCCCAGGAAATATAAATATGGTTCAAAAATTGTGGTACTTATGTAAGATGGAATATACCTCAGCCATGAAATCAATGTCATAAGACCAGGAGCAGCAAAGTGAGTGGATTCAGGTACGATGATTCTAAGTGAAATAAGTTACACAGAAAAAGAAACTAATCATAAGATATCACTTATGAAGATCCTGTAAACATGGCTACAAATGAACGGAGTTAGGAAAGAGAATAGAGTCTCACAGTTAGAAAACACTCTTATGCCTGCTTAAGGGGGAAGGAGAAGTGGGGTGATGCAGAAAACCAGAGATTGATATAAGCACAGGAACCATTTCTAAAACCAACTTTGGAATAGACAAGACCTACACCTTCCTCAGTGAAATGGACTCAAAACCCCATATTGCCTGCAGAGGAATAGATCTGACTAGTAAGAATCTTAAAACCTATGTATTGATATGTCTCCGTAAGGGAATCAAGTGTGTCTAGACTGGCATAAACATGGCAGCAAGAATCAGCTCAAACCCACTATAAAAAGGAATTTCAAAAACAAAACCCAAAAACAGGGAAATTCTTTACAATTCCTTCAGGGTCTCTGATGAAACCTGGAATGACCCTATCTACAATGACAGCTGGATGTGGTATAAGGCTGGACACTTGGGACTGAGAGGATTGGTGAGATTGGGTGAGCAAATGCAGACCCTTTAAAGCAAAAATGCATGGCCCCCATTCCATGGGTCCCAACTCTCCATGTTGATGGGAATATTACTACAGATATAACATGTATGAGAAACCTAGTGAATGGACACACTGTGAATACAATAGGTTTCTAAAACTCAACGAATAGTCCCTCTCCTTGTGCTTCGGTTTGACTTTCCAACTGCTTTACTATCAATCTCCCAACATGGAGAGACAGCCCCTTTAAGCTCCTGGTTTGGACAGGTTGCCAATTTGGTAGAGGATGGAAGGGAAGAGGGAGAACCAATGAGAGAGTAGCTGTTAGGCATTTGGACGGGCACAAGTCACTCTAATTTCGCGGCAGGAAGAAGAATTAACCAAAGTCTCAGCCACCCACCTGGAACCAGTATAGGTCCTGAACCAAAATTTTGGACTTGCATACAGCTCACAAATACGAGTTGAAAAATGGAGCTCAGGGACACAGAAATTCACAAACTGGCAGAGAAATAAAGGACTAGTATCTTCCAAAAATCTGTTGAGGGAAGGCATCGAGGCAGACTTGAATGCGAGGCAGAATAGCAGGAAATAGATTTCAAGAGGTACCTTGGAATCGCCTTTAAAGCACAGGAAGTGGGGCACAACTTCGACAATGACACACTGGGCCAATAAGGGCGTATGCGTTTTCTCCTGAATATATTCCTGAATATGTTCAGGAGAAAACGCATACGCCCTTTTTGGCCAAGCAAGCAAGCGGGCAATGCAAATCTGCACTACAAAGAAGTATCACTTCCCACCGGTCAAAAGGGACATCCACAAAATGTGTAAAAAGCAAAAAGGCAAGACAGGCCCTGGAGAACAGGGAGCCTTGTTATGCTGATGGGCAGGATGTAAATTGCCAACTGGCTCACTGGAGGAGTGTATTGTGTTCCCTAAAACAAGTAAACAACAGAGCTACACGGCCAAGGGCACTTCCAGTCTAGGGAATATACCTTGGGAAAACTGAAAATCAATAAGACAGAGACAACCCCAAATTTAGGGCTACACTGCTTACAAGAACCTCAACTTGGGTACACCTTAAATATCCCAGGAAATATAAAAATGGTTCAAAAAATTGTGGTACTTATGTACGATGGAATATCCCTCAGCCATGAAATCAAAGTCATAAGACCAGGAGCAGCAAGTGAGTGGATTCAGGTACGATGATTCTAAGTGAAGTTACACACAAAAAGAAACTTATCATAAGATATCACTTATGAAGATCCTGTTAACATGGCTACACATGAAATGAGTTAAGAAAGAGAACAGGGTCTCTCATTTAGAAAACACTGTTATGCCTGCTTAATGGGGAAAGGAGAGGTGGGGTGATGCATAAAACCAGAGTTTGATATAAGCACAGGTACCGTTTGTAAAACCAACTGTGGAATAGAAAAGACCTACACCTTCCTCAGTGAAAGGGACTCAAAACCACATATTTCCCGCAGAGGAATAGATCTGACTAGTAACAATACTAAAACTTATGTATTGATATGGCTCCGTAAGGGAATCAAGTGTGTAGAGTGGCATAAACATGGCAGCGAGAATCAGCTCAAACCCACTATAAAAAGGAATTTCAAAAACAAAACCAAAAAACAGGGAAATTCTTTACAATTCCTTCAGGGTCTCTGATGAAACATGGAATGACCCTATCTACAATGACAGCTGGATGTGGCATAAGGCTGGACACTTGGGACTGATAGGATTGGTGAGATTGGGTGAGCAAATGCAGACCCTTTAAAGCAAAAATGCATGGCCCCCATTCCATGGGTCCCAACTCTCCATGTTGAAGGGAATATTACTACAGCTATAACATGTACGGAAAACCTACAGAATGGACACCCTGTTAATACAAAAGGTTTCTAAAACTCAACGAGTAGTCCCTCTCCTGGTTCTCTGCTTTTACTTTCCAACTGCTTTACTATCAATCTCCCAACTTGAGGAGACAAGCCCTTTAACCTCTTGGTTCGCACATGTTGCCAATTTGCAAGAGGATGGAAGGGAAGAGGGAGAACCAATAAGAGAGTAGCTGTTAGGCATTTGGACGGGCACATGTCCCTCTAATTTCCCGGCAGGAAGAAGAATTAACCAGAGTCTCAGCCACCCACCAGGAACCAGTATAAGTCCTGAACCAAAATTTTGGACTTGCGTACAGCTCACAAAAAACGAGTTGAATAATTGAGCTCAGGGGCACAGCAATTTACAAACTGGCAGAGTAATTAAGGACAACTATCGTCCAAATATCTGTTGAGGGAAGGCAACGAGGCGGACTTGAATGCGAGGCAGAATAGTAGGAAACAGATTTCAAGAGGTACGTTGGATTCGCCTTTAAAGCACAGGAAGAGGGTCACAACTTCGACAATGACGCACTTGGACAAAAAGGGCGTATGCGTTTTCTCCTGAATATATTCAGGAGAAAACGCATACGCCCTTTTTGGCCAAGCAAGCAAGCGGGCAATGCAAATCTGCACTACAAAGAAGTATCACTTCCCACCGGGCAAAAGGGACATCCACAAATGTGTAAAAACCAGAAAGGCAAGACAGGCCCTGGAGAACATGGAGCCTTGTTATGCTGATGGGCGGGATGTAAATTGCCAACTGCCTCACTGGAGGAGTGCATTGTGTTCCCTAAAACAAGAAAACAACAGAGCAACAGAGGCAAGGGCACTTCCAGTCTAGGGAATATACCTTTGGAAAACTGAAAATCAATAAGACAGAGCCACCCCAAAATTTAGGGCTGCAATGCTTACAAGAACCTCAACTTGGGTACACCTTAAATATCCCAGGAAATATAAATATGGTTCAAAAAACTGTGGTATTTATGTACGATGGAAAATACCTCAGCTATTAAATCAATGTCATAAGACCAGGAGCACCAAAGTGAGTGGATTCAGGTACGATGATTCTAAGTGAAATATGTCACACAGAAAAAGAAACTTATCATAAGATATCACTTATGAAGATCCTGTTAACATGGCTACACATGAACTGAGTTAGGAAAGAGAACAGAGTCTCACATTTAGGAAACACTCTTATGCCTGCTTAAGGGGAAAGGAGAGGTGGGGTGATGCATAAAACCAGAGTTTGATATAAGCAGAGGTACCATTCTAAAACCAACTGTGGAATAGACAAGACCTACACCTTCCTCAGTGAATGGGACTCAAAACCCCATATTTCCCACATAGGAATAGATCTGACTAGTAAGAATCTTAAAACCTATGTATAGATATGTCTCCATAAGCGAATCAGGTGTATCTAGACTGGCATAAACATGGCAGCAAGAATCAGCTCAAACCCACTATAAAAAGGAATTTCAAAAACAAAATCAATAAACAGGGAAATTCTTTACAATTCCTTCAGGGTCTCTGATGAAACCTGGAATGACCCTATCTACAATGACAGCTAGATGTGGCATAAGGCTGGACACTTGGGACTGAGAGGATTGGTGAGATTGGGTGAGCAAATGCAGACCATTTAAAGCAGAAATGCATGGCCCCCATTCCATGGGTCCCAACTCTCCATGTTGAAGGGAATATTACTACAGCTATAACATGTACGGGAAACCTAGAGAATGGACACACTCTGAATACAAAAGGTTTCTAAAACTCAACGAATAGTCCCTCTCCTGGTGCTCCGGTTTGACTTTCCAACTGCTTTACTATCAATCTCCCAAATTGGAGAGACAGCCCCTTTAAACTTCTGGTTCGCACAGGTTGCCAATTTGGCAGAGGATGGAAGGGAAGAGGGAGAACCAATGAGACAGTAGCTGTTAGACATTTGGACGGGCATATGTCACTCTAATTTCCCGGCAGGAAGAAGAATTAACCAGAGTCTCAGCCACCCACCTGGAACCAGTATAGGTTCTGAACCAAAATTTTGGACTTGCGTACAGCTCACAAAAAAGGAGTTGAATAATTGAGCTCAGGGGCACAGCACTTAACAAACTGGCAGAGTAATAAAGGACAACTATCGTCCAAAAATCCGTTGAGGGAAGGCAGCAAGGCTGACTTGAAAGCGAGGCAGAATAGCAGGAAACAGATTTCAAGAGGTACGATGGAATCACCTTTAAAGCACAGGAAGAGGGGCACAACTTCGACAATGACGCACTTGGCCAAAAAGTTCGTTTGCATTTTCTCCTGAATATATTCAGGAGAAAACGCATACGCCCTTTTTGGCCAAGCAAACAAGCGGGCAATGCAAATCTGCACTACAAAGAAGTATCACTTCCTACCGGTCAAAAGGGTGTGCCACAAAATGTGTAAAAACCAGAAAGGCAAGACAGGCCCTGGAGAACAGGGAGCCTTTTTATGCTGATGGGCGGGATATAAATTGCCAACTGCCTCACTGGAGGAGTGCATTGCATTCCCTAAAACAAGTAAACAACAGAGCTACAGAGCCAAGGGCACTTCCAGTCTAGGGAATATACCTTGGGAAAACTGAAAATCAATAAGACAGAGCCACCCCCAAATTTAGGGCTGCACTGCTTACGAGAACATCAACTTGGGTACACCTTAAATATCCCAGGAATTATAAAAATGGTTCAAAAAATTGTGGTAGTTATGTACAATGGAATATCCCTCAGCCAGGAAATCAATGTCATAAGACCAGGGGCAGCAAAGTGAGTGGATTCATGTACGATGATTCTAAGTGAAGTCACACAGAAAAAGAAACTTATCATAAGATATCACTTATGAAGATCCTGTAAACATGGCTACACATGAACTGAGTTAGGAAAGAGAACAGAGTCTCATATTTAGAAAACACTCTTATGCCTGCTTAAGGGGAAATGAGAGGTGGTGTGATGCATAAAACTAGAGTTTGATATAAGTACTGGTACCATTTCTAAAACCAACTGTGGAATAGACAAGACCTACACCTTTCTCAGTGAAAGGGACTCAAAACCACATATTTCCCGCAGAGGAATAGATCTGACTAGTAAGAATCTTAAAACCTATGAATTGATATGTCTCTATAAGGGAATCAAGTGTGTCTAGACTGGCATAAACATAGCAGCGAGAATCAGCTCAAACCCACTATAAAAAGGAATTTTAAAAACAAAACCAGAAAACAGGGAAATTCTTAACAATTCCTTCAGGGTCTCTGATGAAACCTGGAATGACCCTATCTACAATGACAGCTGGATGTGGCATAAGGCCGGACACCTGGGACTGAGAGGACTGGTGAGATAGGTTGAGCAAATGCAGACCCTTTAAAGCAAAAATGCATAGCCCCCATTCCTTGGGTCCCAACTCTCCGTGTTGAAGGGAATATTACTACAGCTAAAACATGTACGGGAAACCTAGAGAATGGACACACTGTGAATACAAAAGGTTTCTAAAACTCAATGAGTAGTCCCTCTCCTGGTGATCCGGTTTGACTTTCCAACTGCTTTACTGTCAATCTCCCAACTTGGAGAGACAACCCCTTTAACCTCCTGGTTCGCAAAAGTTGCCAATTTGGCAGATGATGGAAGGGATGAGGGAGTACCAAAGAGAGAGTAGCTGTTTGGCATATGGACGGGCACATGTCACTCCAATTTCTCGGCAGGAAGAAGAATTAACCAGAGTCTCAGCCACCCACCGGGAACCAGTATAGGTCCTAAACCAAAATTTTCGACTAGCGTACAGCTCACAAAAAACGAGTTGAAAAATGTAGCTCATGGGCACAGCAATTCACAAACTAGCAGAGTAATAAAGGACAACTATCGTCCAAAAATCTGTTGAGGGACAGCAACGAGGCGGACTTGAAAGCGAGGCAGAATAGCAGGAAACAGATTTCAAGAGGTACGTTGGAATCGCCTTTAAAGCACAGGAAGAGGGGTACAACTTCGACAATGACGCACTTGGCCAAAAGGGCATATGTGTTTTCTCCTGAATATGTTCAGGAGAAAACGCATACACCCTTTTTGGCCAAGCAAGCAAGCGGGCAATTGAAATCTGCACTACAAAGAAATATCCCTTCGCACCGGTCAAAAGGGACATCCACAAATGTGTAAAAACCAGAAAGGCAAGACAGGCCCTGGAGAAAAGGGAGCCTTGTTATGCTGATGGGCGGGATGTAAATTGCCAACTGCGTCACTGGAGGAGTGCATTACATTCCCTAAAACAAGTAAACAATAGAGCTACAGAGCCAAGGGCACATCCAGTCTACAGAATATACCTTGGGAAAACTGAAAATCAATAAGACACAGCCACCCCCAAATTTAGTGGTGCACTGCTTATAAGAACCTCAAATTGTGTACACCTTAAATATCCCAGGAAATATAAAAAATGATTCAAAAAATTGTAGTACTTATGTACGATGGAATAGACCTCAGCCATGAAATCAATGTCATAAGACCAGGAGCAGCAAAGTGAGTGGATTCAGGTACGATGATTCTAAGTGAAATAAGTCACACAGAAAAAGAAACTTATCATAAGATATCACTTATATAGATCCTGTAAACATGGCTACACATGAACTGAGTTAGGAAAGAGAACAGAGTCTCACATTTAGAAAATACCCTTATGCCTGCTTAAGGGGAAAGGAGAGGTGGGGTGATGCATAAAACCAGAGTTTGATATAAGTACAGGTACCATTTCTAAAACAAACTGTGGAATAGACAAGACCTACACCTTCCTCAGTGAAAGGGACTCAAAACCCCATATTTACCGCAGAGGAATAGATCTGACTAGTAAGAATCTTAAAACCTATGTATTGATATGTCGCTGTAAGGGAATCAAGTGTGTGTAGACTGGCATAACATGACAGCGAGAATCAGATCAAACCCACTATAAAAAGGAATTTCAAAAACAAAACCAAAAAACAGGGAAATTCTTTACATTTCCTTCAGGGTCTCTGATCAAACCTGGAATGACCCTATCTACAAAGACAGCTGGATGTGGTATAAGGCTGGACACTTGGGACTGAGAGGATTGGTGAGATTGGGTGAGCAAATGCAGACCCTTTAAAGCAAAAATGCATGGCCCCCATTCCATGGGTCCCAACACTCCAGGTTGAAGGGAATATTTCTACAGCTATAACATGTATGGGAAACCTAGAGAATGGACACACTGTGAATACAAAAGGTTTCTAAAACTCAACGAATAGTCCATCTCCTGGTGCTCCGGATTGACTTTCCAACTGCTTTACTATCAATCTCCCAAAGTGGAGATACAGCCCCTTTAAGCTCCTGTTTCGCACAGGTTGCTAATTTGGCAGAGGATGGAAGAGAAAAGGGAGAACCAATGTGAGAGTTGCTGTTAGGCATTTGGACGGGCATATGTCACTCAAATTTCCCTGCAGGAAGAAGAATTATCCAGAGTCAGCCACCCACCGGGAAATAGTATAGGTCCTGAACCAAAATTTTGGACTTGCGTACAGCTCACAAAAAACGAGTTGAAAAATTAAGCTCAGGGGCACATCAATTCACAAACTGGCAGAGTAATAAAGGACAACTATCGTCCAAAAATCTGTTGAGGGAAGGCAACGAGGCGGACTTGAAAGCGAGGCAGAATAGCAGGAAACAGATTCCAAGAGGTACGTTGGAATCGCATTTAAAGCACAGGAAGAGGGGTACAACATCAACAATGACGCACTTGGCCAAAAAGGGATTATGCGTTTTCTCCTGAATATATTCAGGAGAAAACGCATACGCCATTTTTGGCCAAGCAAGCAAGCGGGCAATACAAATCTGCACTACAAAGAAGTATCACTTCCCTCCGGTCAAAAGGGACATCCACAAATGTGTAAAAACCAGAAAGGCAAGACAGGCCCTGGAGAAGAGGGAGCCTTGTTATGCTGATGGGCGGGATGTAAATTGCCAACTGCCTCACTGGAGGAGTGCATTGCGTTCCCTAAAAGAAGTCAACAACCGAGCTACTGAGCCAAGTGCACTTCCAGTCTAGGGAATATACCTTGTGAAAACTGAAAATCAATAAGACAGAGCCACCCCCATATATAGTTCTGCACTGCTTAAAAGAACCTAAACTTGGGTACACCTTAAATATCCCAGGAAATATAAAAATGGTTCAAAATACTGTGGTATTTATGTACGATGGGGTATCCCTCAGCCATGAAATCAATGTCATAAGACCAGGAGCAGCAAAGTGAATGGATTCAGGTACGATGATTCTAAGGGAAATAAGTCACACAGAAAAAGAAACTTATCATAAGACATCACTTATGAAGTTCCTGTAAACATGGCTACACATGAACTGAGTTAGGAAAGAGAACAGAGTCTCACATTTAGAAAACATTCTTATGCCTGCTTAAGGGGGAAGGAGAGGTGGGGTGATGCATAAAACCAGAGTTTGACCTAAGCACAGGTACCATTTCTATAACCAACTTGGAATAGACAAGAACTACACCTTCCTCAGTGAAAGGCATTCAAAACCCCATATTTCACGCAGAGGAATAGATCTGACTAGTAAGAAACTTAAAACCTATGTATTGATAGGTCTCTGTAAGGGAATCAAGTGCGTCTAGACTGGCATAAACATAGCAGCGAGAATCAGCTCAAACCCACTATAAAAAGGAATTTTAAAAACAAAACCAGAAAACAGGGAAATTCTTAACAATTCCTTCAGGGTCTCTGATGAAACCTGGAATGACCCTATCTACAATGACAGCTGGATGTGGCATAAGGCCGGACACCTGGGACTGAGAGGACTGGTGAGATAGGTTGAGCAAATGCAGACCCTTTAAAGCAAAAATGCAAGCCCCCATTCCTTGGGTCCCATCTCTCCATGTTGAAGGGAATATTACTACAGCTATAACATGTACGGGAAACCTAGAGAATGGACACACTGTGAATACAAAAGGTTTCTAAAACTCAATGAGTAGTCCCTCTCCTGGTGATCCGGTTTGACTTTCCAACTGCTTTACTGTCAATCTCCCAACTTGGAGAGACAACCCCTTTAACCTCCTGGTTCGCAAAAGTTGCCAATTTGGCAGATGATGGAAGGGATGAGGGAGAACCAAAGAGAGAGTAGCTGTTTGGCATATGGACGGGCACATGTCACTCCAATTTCTCGGCATGAAGAAGAATTAACCAGAGTCTCAGCCACCCACCGGGAACCAGTATAGGTCCTAAACCAAAATTTTCGACTAGCGTACAGCTCACAAAAAACGAGTTGAAAAATGTAGCTCATGGGCACAGCAATTCACAAACTAGCAGAGTAATAAAGGACAACTATCGTCCAAAAATCTGTTGAGGGACAGCAACGAGGCGGACTTGAAAGCGAGGCAGAATAGCAGGAAACAGATTTCAAGAGGTACGTTGGAATCGCCTTTAAAGCACAGGAAGAGGGGTACAACTTCGACAATGACGCACTTGGCCAAAAGGGCATATGTGTTTTCTCCTGAATATGTTCAGGAGAAAACGCATACACCCTTTATGGCCAAGCAAGCAAGCGGGCAATGCAAATCTGCACTACAAAGAAATATCCCTTCCCACCGGTCAAAAGGGACATCCACAAATGTGTAAAAACCAGAAAGGCAAGACAGGCCCTGGAGAAAAGGGAGCCTTGTTATGCTGATGGGCGGGATGTAAATTGCCAACTGCGTCACTGGAGGAGTGCATTACATTCCCTAAAACAAGTAAACAATAGAGCTACAGAGCCAAGGGCACATCCAGTCTACAGAATATACCTTGGGAAAACTGAAAATCAATAAGACACAGCCACCCCCAAATTTAGTGGTGCACTGCTTATAAGAACCTCAAATTGTGTACACCTTAAATATCCCAGGAAATATAAAAAATGATTCAAAAAATTGTAGTACTTATGTACGATGGAATAGACCTCAGCCATGAAATCAATGTCATAAGACCAGGAGCAGCAAAGTGAGTGGATTCAGGTACGATGATTCTAAGTGAAATAAGTCACACAGAAAAAGAAACTTATCATAAGATATCACTTATATAGATCCTGTAAACATGGCTACACATGAACTGAGTTAGGAAAGAGAACAGAGTCTCACATTTAGAAAATACCCTTATGCCTGCTTAAGGGGAAAGGAGAGGTGGGGTGATGCATAAAACCAGAGTTTGATATAAGTACAGGTACCATTTCTAAAACAAACTGTGGAATAGACAAGACCTACACCTTCCTCAGTGAAAGGGACTCAAAACCCCATATTTACCGCAGAGGAATAGATCTGACTAGTAAGAATCTTAAAACCTATGTATTGATATGTCGCTGTAAGGGAATCAAGTGTGTGTAGACTGGCATAACATGACAGCGAGAATCAGATCAAACCCACTATAAAAAGGAATTTCAAAAACAAAACCAAAAAACAGGGAAATTCTTTACATTTCCTTCAGGGTCTCTGATCAAACCTGGAATGACCCTATCTACAAAGACAGCTGGATGTGGTATAAGGCTGGACACTTGGGACTGAGAGGATTGGTGAGATTGGGTGAGCAAATGCAGACCCTTTAAAGCAAAAATGCATGGCCCCCATTCCATGGGTCCCAACTCTCCAGGTTGAAGGGAATATTTCTACAGCTATAACATGTATGGGAAACCTAGAGAATGGACACACTGTGAATACAAAAGGTTTCTAAAACTCAACGAATAGTCCATCTCCTGGTGCTCCGGATTGACTTTCCAACTGCTTTACTATCAATCTCCCAAATTGGAGATACAGCCCCTTTAAGCTCCTGTTTCGCACAGGTTGCTAATTTGGCAGAGGATGGAAGAGAAAAGGGAGAACCAATGTGAGAGTTGCTGTTAGGCATTTGGACGGGCATATGTCACTCAAATTTCCCTGCAGGAAGAAGAATTATCCAGAGTCAGCCACCCACCGGGAAATAGTATAGGTCCTGAACCAAAATTTTGGACTTGCGTACAGCTCACAAAAAACGAGTTGAAAAATTAAGCTCAGGGGCACATCAATTCACAAACTGGCAGAGTAATAAAGGACAACTATCGTCCAAAAATCTGTTGAGGGAAGGCAACGAGGCGGACTTGAAAGCGAGGCAGAATAGCAGGAAACAGATTCCAAGAGGTACGGTGGAATCGCATTTAAAGCACAGGAAGAGGGGTACAACATCGACAATGACGCACTTGGCCAAAAAGGGATTATGCGTTTTCTCCTGAATATATTCAGGAGAAAACGCATACGCCATTTTTGGCCAAGCAAGCAAGCGGGCAATACAAATCTGCATTACAAAGAAGTATCACTTCCCTCCGGTCAAAAGGGACATCCACAAATGTGTAAAAACCAGAAAGGCAAGACAGGCCCTGGAGAAGAGGGAGCCTTGTTATGCTGATGGGCGGGATGTAAATTGCCAACTGCCTCACTGGAGGAGTGCATTGCGTTCCCTAAAAGAAGTCAACAACCGAGCTACTGAGCCAAGTGCACTTCCAGTCTAGGGAATATACCTTGTGAAAACTGAAAATCAATAAGACAGAGCCACCCCCATATTTAGTTCTGCACTGCTTAAAAGAACCTAAACTTGGGTACACCTTAAATATCCCAGGAAATATAAAAATGGTTCAAAATACTGTGGTATTTATGTACGATGGGGTATCCCTCAGCCATGAAATCAATGTCATAAGACCAGGAGCAGCAAAGTGAATGGATTCAGGTACGATGATTCTAAGGGAAATAAGTCACACAGAAAAAGAAACTTATCATAAGACATCACTTACGAAGTTCCTGTAAACATGGCTACACATGAACTGAGTTAGGAAAGAGAACAGAGTCTCACATTTAGAAAACATTCTTATGCCTGCTTTAGGGGGAAGGAGAGGTGGGGTGATGCATAAAACCAGAGTTTGACCTAAGCACAGGTACCATTTCTATAACCAACTTGGAATAGACAAGACCTACACCTTCCTCAGTGAAAGGCATTCAAAACCCCATATTTCACGCAGAGGAATAGATCTGACTAGTAAGAAACTTAAAACCTATGTATTGATAGGTCTCTGTATGGGAATCAAGTGCGTCTAGACTGGCATAAACATAGCAGCGAGAATCAGCTCAAACCCACTATAAAAAGGAATTTTAAAAACAAAACCAGAAAACAGGGAAATTCTTAACAATTCCTTCAGGGTCTCTGATGAAACCTGGAATGACCCTATCTACAATGACAGCTGGATGTGGCATAAGGCCGGACACTTGGGACTGAGAGGACTGGTGAGATAGGTTGAGCAAATGCAGACCCTTTAAAGCAAAAATGCATAGCCCCCATTCCATGGGTCCCAACTCTCCATGTTGAAGGGAATATTACTACAGCTATAACATGTACGGGAAACCTAGAGAATGGACACACTGTGAATACAAAAGGTTTCTAAAACTCAATGAGTAGTCCCTCTCCTGGTGATCCGGTTTGACTTTCCAACTGCTTTACTATCAATCTCCCAACTTGGAGAGACAACCCCTTTAACCTCCTGGTTCGCAAAGGTTGCCAATTTGGCAGATGATGGAAGGGATGAGGGAGAACCAATGAGAGAGTAGCTCTTTGGCATATGGACGGGCACATGTCACTCCAATTTCTCGGCAGGAAGAAGAATTAACCAGAGTCTCAGCCACCCACCGGGAACCAGTATAGGTCCTAAACCAAAATATTCGACTAGCGTACAGCTCACAAAAAACGAGTTGAAAAATGTAGCTCATGGGCACAGCAATTCACAAACTAGCAGAGTAATAAAGGACAACTATCGTCCAAAAATCTGTTGAGGGACAGCAACGAGGCGGACTTGAAAGCGAGGCAGAATAGCAGGAAACAGATTTCAAGAGGTACGTTGGAATCGCCTTTAAAGCACAGGAAGAGGGGTACAACTTCGACAATGACGCACTTGGCCAAAAGGGCATATGTGTTTTCTCCTGAATATGTTCAGGAGAAAACGCATACACCCTTTTTGGCCAAGCAAGCAAGCGGGCAATTGAAATCTGCACTACAAAGAAATATCCCTTCCCACCGGTCAAAAGGGACATCCACAAATGTGTAAAAACCAGAAAGGCAAGACAGGCCCTGGAGAAAAGGGAGCCTTGTTATGCTGATGGGCGGGATGTAAATTGCCAACTGCGTCACTGGAGGAGTGCATTACATTCCCTAAAACAAGTAAACAATAGAGCTACAGAGCCAAGGGCACATCCAGTCTACAGAATATACCTTGGGAAAACTGAAAATCAATAAGACACAGCCACCCCCAAATTTAGTGGTGCACTGCTTATAAGAACCTCAAATTGTGTACACCTTAAATATCCCAGGAAATATAAAAAATGATTCAAAAAATTGTAGTACTTATGTACGATGGAATAGACCTCAGCCATGAAATCAATGTCATAAGACCAGGAGCAGCAAAGTGAGTGGATTCAGGTACGATGATTCTAAGTGAAATAAGTCACACAGAAAAAGAAACTTATCATAAGATATCACTTATATAGATCCTGTAAACATGGCTACACATGAACTGAGTTAGGAAAGAGAACAGAGTCTCACATTTAGAAAATACCCTTATGCCTGCTTAAGGGGAAAGGAGAGGTGGGGTGATGCATAAAACCAGAGTTTGATATAAGTACAGGTACCATTTCTAAAACAAACTGTGGAATAGACAAGACCTACACCTTCCTCAGTGAAAGGGACTCAAAACCCCATATTTACCGCAGAGGAATAGATCTGACTAGTAAGAATCTTAAAACCTATGTATTGATATGTCGCTGTAAGGGAATCAAGTGTGTGTAGACTGGCATAACATGACAGCGAGAATCAGATCAAACCCACTATAAAAAGGAATTTCAAAAACAAAACCAAAAAACAGGGAAATTCTTTACATTTCCTTCAGGGTCTCTGATCAAACCTGGAATGACCCTATCTACAAAGACAGCTGGATGTGGTATAAGGCTGGACACTTGGGACTGAGAGGATTGGTGAGATTGGGTGAGCAAATGCAGACCCTTTAAAGCAAAAATGCATGGCCCCCATTCCATGGGTCCCAACTCTCCAGGTTGAAGGGAATATTTCTACAGCTATAACATGTATGGGAAACCTAGAGAATGGACACACTGTGAATACAAAAGGTTTCTAAAACTCAACGAATAGTCCATCTCCTGGTGCTCCGGATTGACTTTCCAACTGCTTTACTATCAATCTCCCAAATTGGAGATACAGCCCCTTTAAGCTCCTGTTTCGCACAGGTTGCTAATTTGGCAGAGGATGGAAGAGAAAAGGGAGAACCAATGTGAGAGTTGCTGTTAGGCATTTGGACGGGCATATGTCACTCAAATTTCCCTGCAGGAAGAAGAATTATCCAGAGTCAGCCACCCACCGGGAAATAGTATAGGTCCTGAACCAAAATTTTGGACTTGCGTACAGCTCACAAAAAACGAGTTGAAAAATTAAGCTCAGGGGCACATCAATTCACAAACTGGCAGAGTAATAAAGGACAACTATCGTCCAAAAATCTGTTGAGGGAAGGCAACGAGGCGGACTTGAAAGCGAGGCAGAATAGCAGGAAACAGATTCCAAGAGGTACGGTGGAATCGCATTTAAAGCACAGGAAGAGGGGTACAACATCGACAATGACGCACTTGGCCAAAAAGGGATTATGCGTTTTCTCCTGAATATATTCAGGAGAAAACGCATACGCCATTTTTGGCCAAGCAAGCAAGCGGGCAATACAAATCTGCATTACAAAGAAGTATCACTTCCCTCCGGTCAAAAGGGACATCCACAAATGTGTAAAAACCAGAAAGGCAAGACAGGCCCTGGAGAAGAGGGAGCCTTGTTATGCTGATGGGCGGGATGTAAATTGCCAACTGCCTCACTGGAGGAGTGCATTGCGTTCCCTAAAAGAAGTCAACAACCGAGCTACTGAGCCAAGTGCACTTCCAGTCTAGGGAATATACCTTGTGAAAACTGAAAATCAATAAGACAGAGCCACCCCCATATTTAGTTCTGCACTGCTTAAAAGAACCTAAACTTGGGTACACCTTAAATATCCCAGGAAATATAAAAATGGTTCAAAATACTGCGGTATTTATGTACGATGGGGTATCCCTCAGCCATGAAATCAATGTCATAAGACCAGGAGCAGCAAAGTGAATGGATTCAGGTACGATGATTCTAAGGGAAATAAGTCACACAGAAAAAGAAACTTATCATAAGACATCACTTACGAAGTTCCTGTAAACATGGCTACACATGAACTGAGTTAGGAAAGAGAACAGAGTCTCACATTTAGAAAACATTCTTATGCCTGCTTTAGGGGGAAGGAGAGGTGGGGTGATGCATAAAACCAGAGTTTGACCTAAGCACAGGTACCATTTCTATAACCAACTTGGAATAGACAAGACCTACACCTTCCTCAGTGAAAGGCATTCAAAACCCCATATTTCACGCAGAGGAATAGATCTGACTAGTAAGAAACTTAAAACCTATGTATTGATAGGTCTCTGTATGGGAATCAAGTGCGTCTAGACTGGCATAAACATAGCAGCGAGAATCAGCTCAAACCCACTATAAAAAGGAATTTTAAAAACAAAACCAGAAAACAGGGAAATTCTTAACAATTCCTTCAGGGTCTCTGATGAAACCTGGAATGACCCTATCTACAATGACAGCTGGATGTGGCATAAGGCCGGACACTTGGGACTGAGAGGACTGGTGAGATAGGTTGAGCAAATGCAGACCCTTTAAAGCAAAAATGCATAGCCCCCATTCCATGGGTCCCAACTCTCCATGTTGAAGGGAATATTACTACAGCTATAACATGTACGGGAAACCTAGAGAATGGACACACTGTGAATACAAAAGGTTTCTAAAACTCAATGAGTAGTCCCTCTCCTGGTGATCCGGTTTGACTTTCCAACTGCTTTACTATCAATCTCCCAACTTGGAGAGACAACCCCTTTAACCTCCTGGTTCGCAAAGGTTGCCAATTTGGCAGATGATGGAAGGGATGAGGGAGAACCAATGAGAGAGTAGCTCTTTGGCATATGGACGGGCACATGTCACTCCAATTTCTCGGCAGGAAGAAGAATTAACCAGAGTCTCAGCCACCCACCGGGAACCAGTATAGGTCCTAAACCAAAATATTCGACTAGCGTACAGCTCACAAAAAACGAGTTGAAAAATGTAGCTCATGGGCACAGCAATTCACAAACTAGCAGAGTAATAAAGGACAACTATCGTCCAAAAATCTGTTGAGGGACAGCAACGAGGCGGACTTGAAAGCGAGGCAGAATAGCAGGAAACAGATTTCAAGAGGTACGTTGGAATCGCCTTTAAAGCACAGGAAGAGGGGTACAACTTCGACAATGACGCACTTGGCCAAAAGGGCATATGTGTTTTCTCCTGAATATGTTCAGGAGAAAACGCATACACCCTTTTTGGCCAAGCAAGCAAGCGGGCAATTGAAATCTGCACTACAAAGAAATATCCCTTCCCACCGGTCAAAAGGGACATCCACAAATGTGTAAAAACCAGAAAGGCAAGACAGGCCCTGGAGAAAAGGGAGCCTTGTTATGCTGATGGGCGGGATGTAAATTGCCAACTGCTCACTGGAGGAGTGCATTACATTCCCTAAAACAAGTAAACAATAGAGCTACAGAGCCAAGGGCACATCCAGTCTACAGAATATACCTTGGGAAAACTGAAAATCAATAAGACACAGCCACCCCCAAATTTAGTGGTGCACTGCTTATAAGAACCTCAAATTGTGTACACCTTAAATATCCCAGGAAATATAAAAAATGATTCAAAAAATTGTAGTACTTATGTACGATGGAATAGACCTCAGCCATGAAATCAATGTCATAAGACCAGGAGCAGCAAAGTGAGTGGATTCAGGTACGATGATTCTAAGTGAAATAAGTCACACAGAAAAAGAAACTTATCATAAGATATCACTTATATAGATCCTGTAAACATGGCTACACATGAACTGAGTTAGGAAAGAGAACAGAGTCTCACATTTAGAAAATACCCTTATGCCTGCTTAAGGGGAAAGGAGAGGTGGGGTGATGCATAAAACAAGAGTTTGATATAAGTACAGGTACCATTTCTAAAACAAACTGTGGAATAGACAAGACCTACACCTTCCTCAGTGAAAGGGACTCAAAACCCCATATTTACCGCAGAGGAATAGATCTGACTAGTAAGAATCTTAAAACCTATGTATTGATATGTCGCTGTAAGGGAATCAAGTGTGTGTAGACTGGCATAACATGACAGCGAGAATCAGATCAAACCCACTATAAAAAGGAATTTCAAAAACAAAACCAAAAAACAGGGAAATTCTTTACATTTCCTTCAGGGTCTCTGATCAAACCTGGAATGACCCTATCTACAAAGACAGCTGGATGTGGTATAAGGCTGGACACTTGGGACTGAGAGGATTGGTGAGATTGGGTGAGCAAATGCAGACCCTTTAAAGCAAAAATGCATGGCCCCCATTCCATGGGTCCCAACACTCCAGGTTGAAGGGAATATTTCTACAGCTATAACATGTATGGGAAACCTAGAGAATGGACACACTGTGAATACAAAAGGTTTCTAAAACTCAACGAATAGTCCATCTCCTGGTGCTCCGGATTGACTTTCCAACTGCTTTACTATCAATCTCCCAAATTGGAGATACAGCCCCTTTAAGCTCCTGTTTCGCACAGGTTGCTAATTTGGCAGAGGATGGAAGAGAAAAGGGAGAACCAATGTGAGAGTTGCTGTTAGGCATTTGGACGGGCATATGTCACTCAAATTTCCCTGCAGGAAGAAGAATTATCCAGAGTCAGCCACCCACCGGGAAATAGTATAGGTCCTGAACCAAAATTTTGGACTTGCGTACAGCTCACAAAAAACGAGTTGAAAAATTAAGCTCAGGGGCACATCAATTCACAAACTGGCAGAGTAATAAAGGACAACTATCGTCCAAAAATCTGTTGAGGGAAGGCAACGAGGCGGACTTGAAAGCGAGGCAGAATAGCAGGAAACAGATTCCAAGAGGTACGTTGGAATCGCATTTAAAGCACAGGAAGAGGGGTACAACATCAACAATGACGCACTTGGCCAAAAAGGGATTATGCGTTTTCTCCTGAATATATTCAGGAGAAAACGCATACGCCATTTTTGGCCAAGCAAGCAAGCGGGCAATACAAATCTGCACTACAAAGAAGTATCACTTCCCTCCGGTCAAAAGGGACATCCACAAATGTGTAAAAACCAGAAAGGCAAGACAGGCCCTGGAGAAGAGGGAGCCTTGTTATGCTGATGGGCGGGATGTAAATTGCCAACTGCCTCACTGGAGGAGTGCATTGCGTTCCCTAAAAGAAGTCAACAACCGAGCTACTGAGCCAAGTGCACTTCCAGTCTAGGGAATATACCTTGTGAAAACTGAAAATCAATAAGACAGAGCCACCCCCATATATAGTTCTGCACTGCTTAAAAGAACCTAAACTTGGGTACACCTTAAATATCCCAGGAAATATAAAAATGGTTCAAAATACTGTGGTATTTATGTAAGATGGGGTATCCCTCAGCCATGAAATCAATGTCATAAGACCAGGAGCAGCAAAGTGAATGGATTCAGGTACGATGATTCTAAGGGAAATAAGTCACACAGAAAAAGAAACTTATCATAAGACATCACTTATGAAGTTCCTGTAAACATGGCTACACATGAACTGAGTTAGGAAAGAGAACAGAGTCTCACATTTAGAAAACATTCTTATGCCTGCTTAAGGGGGAAGGAGAGGTGGGGTGATGCATAAAACCAGAGTTTGACCTAAGCACAGGTACCATTTCTATAACCAACTTGGAATAGACAAGAACTACACCTTCCTCAGTGAAAGGCATTCAAAACCCCATATTTCACGCAGAGGAATAGATCTGACTAGTAAGAAACTTAAAACCTATGTATTGATAGGTCTCTGTAAGGGAATCAAGTGCGTCTAGACTGGCATAAACATAGCAGCGAGAATCAGCTCAAACCCACTATAAAAAGGAATTTTAAAAACAAAACCAGAAAACAGGGAAATTCTTAACAATTCCTTCAGGGTCTCTGATGAAACCTGGAATGACCCTATCTACAATGACAGCTGGATGTGGCATAAGGCCGGACACCTGGGACTGAGAGGACTGGTGAGATAGGTTGAGCAAATGCAGACCCTTTAAAGCAAAAATGCAAGCCCCCATTCCTTGGGTCCCATCTCTCCATGTTGAAGGGAATATTACTACAGCTATAACATGTACGGGAAACCTAGAGAATGGACACACGGTGAATACAAAAGGTTTCTAAAACTCAATGAGTAGTCCCTCTCCTGGTGATCCGGTTTGACTTTCCAACTGCTTTACTGTCAATCTCCCAACTTGGAGAGACAACCCCTTTAACCTCCTGGTTCGCAAAAGTTGCCAATTTGGCAGATGATGGAAGGGATGAGGGAGAACCAAAGAGAGAGTAGCTGTTTGGCATATGGACGGGCACATGTCACTCCAATTTCTCGGCATGAAGAAGAATTAACCAGAGTCTCAGCCACCCACCGGGAACCAGTATAGGTCCTAAACCAAAATTTTCGACTAGCGTACAGCTCACAAAAAACGAGTTGAAAAATGTAGCTCATGGGCACAGCAATTCACAAACTAGCAGAGTAATAAAGGACAACTATCGTCCAAAAATCTGTTGAGGGACAGCAACGAGGCGGACTTGAAAGCGAGGCAGAATAGCAGGAAACAGATTTCAAGAGGTACGTTGGAATCGCCTTTAAAGCACAGGAAGAGGGGTACAACTTCGACAATGACGCACTTGGCCAAAAGGGCATATGTGTTTTCTCCTGAATATGTTCAGGAGAAAACGCATACACCCTTTATGGCCAAGCAAGCAAGCGGGCAAAGCAAATCTGCACTACAAAGAAATATCCCTTCCCACCGGTCAAAAGGGACATCCACAAATGTGTAAAAACCAGAAAGGCAAGACAGGCCCTGGAGAAAAGGGAGCCTTGTTATGCTGATGGGCGGGATGTAAATTGCCAACTGCGTCACTGGAGGAGTGCATTACATTCCCTAAAACAAGTAAACAATAGAGCTACAGAGCCAAGGGCACATCCAGTCTACAGAATATACCTTGGGAAAACTGAAAATCAATAAGACACAGCCACCCCCAAATTTAGTGGTGCACTGCTTATAAGAACCTCAAATTGTGTACACCTTAAATATCCCAGGAAATATAAAAAATGATTCAAAAAATTGTAGTACTTATGTACGATGGAATAGACCTCAGCCATGAAATCAATGTCATAAGACCAGGAGCAGCAAAGTGAGTGGATTCAGGTACGATGATTCTAAGTGAAATAAGTCACACAGAAAAAGAAACTTATCATAAGATATCACTTATATAGATCCTGTAAACATGGCTACACATGAACTGAGTTAGGAAAGAGAACAGAGTCTCACATTTAGAAAATACCCTTATGCCTGCTTAAGGGGAAAGGAGAGGTGGGGTGATGCATAAAACCAGAGTTTGATATAAGTACAGGTACCATTTCTAAAACAAACTGTGGAATAGACAAGACCTACACCTTCCTCAGTGAAAGGGACTCAAAACCCCATATTTACCGCAGAGGAATAGATCTGACTAGTAAGAATCTTAAAACCTATGTATTGATATGTCGCTGTAAGGGAATCAAGTGTGTGTAGACTGGCATAACATGACAGCGAGAATCAGATCAAACCCACTATAAAAAGGAATTTCAAAAACAAAACCAAAAAACAGGGAAATTCTTTACATTTCCTTCAGGGTCTCTGATCAAACCTGGAATGACCCTATCTACAAAGACAGCTGGATGTGGTATAAGGCTGGACACTTGGGACTGAGAGGATTGGTGAGATTGGGTGAGCAAATGCAGACCCTTTAAAGCAAAAATGCATGGCCCCCATTCCATGGGTCCCAACTCTCCAGGTTGAAGGGAATATTTCTACAGCTATAACATGTACGGGAAACCTAGAGAATGGACACACTGTGAATACAAAAGGTTTCTAAAACTCAACGAATAGTCCATCTCCTGGTGCTCCGGATTGACTTTCCAACTGCTTTACTATCAATCTCCCAAATTGGAGATACAGCCCCTTTAAGCTCCTGTTTCGCACAGGTTGCTAATTTGGCAGAGGATGGAAGAGAAAAGGGAGAACCAATGTGAGAGTTGCTGTTAGGCATTTGGACGGGCATATGTCACTCAAATTTCCCTGCAGGAAGAAGAATTATCCAGAGTCAGCCACCCACCGGGAAATAGTATAGGTCCTGAACCAAAATTTTGGACTTGCGTACAGCTCACAAAAAACGAGTTGAAAAATTAAGCTCAGGGGCACATCAATTCACAAACTGGCAGAGTAATAAAGGACAACTATCGTCCAAAAATCTGTTGAGGGAAGGCAACGAGGCGGACTTGAAAGCGAGGCAGAATAGCAGGAAACAGATTCCAAGAGGTACGGTGGAATCGCATTTAAAGCACAGGAAGAGGGGTACAACATCGACAATGACGCACTTGGCCAAAAAGGGATTATGCGTTTTCTCCTGAATATATTCAGGAGAAAACGCATACGCCATTTTTGGCCAAGCAAGCAAGCGGGCAATACAAATCTGCACTACAAAGAAGTATCACTTCCCTCCGGTCAAAAGGGACATCCACAAATGTGTAAAAACCAGAAAGGCAAGACAGGCCCTGGAGAAGAGGGAGCCTTGTTATGCTGATGGGCGGGATGTAAATTGCCAACTGCCTCACTGGAGGAGTGCATTGCGTTCCCTAAAAGAAGTCAACAACTGAGCTACTGAGCCAAGTGCACTTCCAGTCTAGGGAATATACCTTGTGAAAACTGAAAATCAATAAGACAGAGCCACCCCCATATTTAGTTCTGCACTGCTTAAAAGAACCTAAACTTGGGTACACCTTAAATATCCCAGGAAATATAAAAATGGTTCAAAATACTGTGGTATTTATGTACGATGGGGTATCCCTCAGCCATGAAATCAATGTCATAAGACCAAGAGCAGCAAAGTGAATGGATTCAGGTACGATGATTCTAAGGGAAATAAGTCACACAGAAAAAGAAACTTATCATAAGACATCACTTATGAAGTTCCTGTAAACATGGCTACACATGAACTGAGTTAGGAAAGAGAACAGAGTCTCACATTTAGAAAACATTCTTATGCCTGCTTTAGGGGGAAGGAGAGGTGGGGTGATGCATAAAACCAGAGTTTGACCTAAGCACAGGTACCATTTCTATAACCAACTTGGAATAGACAAGACCTACACCTTCCTCAGTGAAAGGCATTCAAAACCCCATATTTCACGCAGAGGAATAGATCTGACTAGTAAGAAACTTAAAACCTATGTATTGATAGGTCTCTGTAAGGGAATCAAGTGCGTCTAGACTGGCATAAACATAGCAGCGAGAATCAGCTCAAACCCACTATAAAAAGGAATTTTAAAAACAAAACCAGAAAACAGGGAAATTCTTAACAATTCCTTCAGGGTCTCTGATGAAACCTGGAATGACCCTATCTACAATGACAGCTGGATGTGGCATAAGGCCGGACACTTGGGACTGAGAGGACTGGTGAGATAGGTTGAGCAAATGCAGACCCTTTAAAGCAAAAATGCATAGCCCCCATTCCATGGGTCCCAACTCTCCATGTTGAAGGGAATATTACTACAGCTATAACATGTACGGGAAACCTAGAGAATGGACACACTGTGAATACAAAAGGTTTCTAAAACTCAATGAGTAGTCCCTCTCCTGGTGATCCGGTTTGACTTTCCAACTGCTTTACTATCAATCTCCCAACTTGGAGAGACAACCCCTTTAACCTCCTGGTTCGCAAAGGTTGCCAATTTGGCAGATGATGGAAGGGATGAGGGAGAACCAATGAGAGAGTAGCTCTTTGGCATATGGACGGGCACATGTCACTCCAATTTCTCGGCAGGAAGAAGAATTAACCAGAGTCTCAGCCACCCACCGGGAACCAGTATAGGTCCTAAACCAAAATTTTCGACTAGCGTACAGCTCACAAAAAACGAGTTGAAAAATGTAGCTCAGGGGTACAGCAATTCACAAACTAGCAGAGTAATAAAGGAAAACTATCGTCCAAAAATCTGTTGAGGGACGGCAACGAGGCGGACTTGAAAGCGAGGCAGAATAGCAGGAAACAGATTTCAAGAGGTATGCTGGAATCGCCTTTAAAGCACACGAAGAGGGGCACAACTTCGACAATGACGCACTTGGCCAAAAAGGGCGTATGCGTTTTCTCCTGAATATATTCAGGAGAAAACGCATACGCCCTTTTTGGCCAAGCAAGCAAGCGGGCAATGCAAAGCTGCTCTACAAAGAAGTATCACTTCCCACCGGTCAAAAGGGACATCCACAAATGTGTAAAAAACAGAAAGGCAAGAAAGTCCCTGGAAAACAGGGAGCCTTGTTATGCTGATGGGCGGGATGTAAATTGCCTACTGCCTCACTGGAGGGGTGCATTGCGTTCCCTAAAACAAGGAAACAACAGAGCTACAGAGCCAAGGGCACTTCCAGTCTAGGGAATATACCTTGGGAAAACTGAAAATCAATAAGACAGAGCCACCCCCAAATTTAGGGCTGCACTGCTTACAAGAACCTCAACTTTGGTACACCATAAATATCCCAGGAAATATAAAAATGGTTCAAATAATTGTGGTACTTATGTACGATGGAATATCCCTCAGCCATGAAATCAATATCATAAGACCAGGAGCAGCAAAGTGAGTGGATTTAGGTACGATGATTCTAAGTGAAATAAGTCACAGAGAAAAACAAACTTAACATAAGATATCACTTTTGAAGATCCTGTAAACATGGCTACACATGAACTGATTTAGGAAAGAGAACAGAGTCTCACATTTAGAAAACACTCTTATGCCTCCTTAAGGTTGAAGGAGAGGCGGGGTGATGCATAAAACCAAAGTTTGACCTAAGCACAGGTACCATTTCTAAAACCAAATTTGGAATAGACAAGACCTACACCTTCCTCAATGAAAGGGACTCAAAACCCCATATTTCCCACAGAGGAATCGATCTGACTAGTAAGAAACTTAAAACCTATGTATTGATATGTCTCTGTAAGGGAATCAAGTGTGTCTAGACTGGCATAAACATGGCAGCGAGAATCAGCTCAAACCCACTATAAAAAGGAATTTCAAAAACAAAACCAAAAAACAGGGAAATTCTTTACAATTCCTTAAGGGTCTCTGATGAAACCTGGAATGACCCTATCTACAATGACAGCTGGATGTGGTATAAGGCTGGACACTTGGGAATGAGAGAATTGGTGAGATTGGGTGAGCAAATGCAGACCCTTTAAAGCAAAAATGCATGGCCCCATTTCAAGGGTCCCAACTCTCCAGGTTGAAGGGAATATAACTACAGCTATAACAAGTATGGGAAACCTAGAGAATGGACACACTGTGAATACAAAAGGTTTCTAAAACTCAACGAATAGTCCCTCTCCTGGTGCTCCGGTTTGACTTTCCAACTGCTTTACTATCAATCTCCCAAATTGGAGAGACAGCCCCTTTAAGCTCCCGGTTCGCACAGGTTGCCAAATTTGCAGAGGTTGGAAGGGAAGAGGGAGAAACAATGAGAGAGTAGTTGTTAGGCATTTGGATGGGCACATGTCACTCTAATTTCCCAGCCTGAAGAAGAATTAACCAAAGTCTCAGCCACCCACCGGGAACCAGTATAGGTCCTGAACCAAAATTTTGGACTTGCGTACAGCTCACAAAAAACGAGTTGAAAAATGGAGTTCAGGGGCACAGCAATTCACAAACTGGCAGAGTAATAAAGGAAAACTATCGTCCAAAAATATGTTGAGGGAAGGCAACGAGGCGGACTTGAAAGCGAGGCAGAATAGCAGGAAACAGATTCCAAGAGGTACGTTGGAACCGCCTTTAAAGCACAGGAAGAGGGGTACAACATCGACAATGACGCACTTGGCCAAAAAGGGCGTGTGCGTTTTCTCCTGAATATATTCAGGGGAAAACGCATACGCCCTTTATGGCCAAGCAAGCAAGCGGGCAATGCAAATCTGCACTACAAAGAAGTATCACTTCCCACCGGTCAAAAGGGACATCCAAAAGTATGTAAAAACCAGAAAGGCAAGACAGGCCCTGAAGAACAGGGAGCCTTGTTATGCTGATGGGCAGGATGTAAATTGCCAACTGCCTCACTGGAGGAGTGCATTGTGTTCCCTAAAAGAAGTCAACAACAGAGCTACTGAGCCAAGTGCACTTCCATTCTAGGTTATATACCTTGGGAAAACTGAAAATCAATAAGACAGAGCCACCCCCATATTTAGGGCTGCACTGCTTACAAGAACCTCAACTTGGGTACACCTTAAATATCCCAGGAAATATAAAAATGGTTCAAAATACTGTGGTATTTATGAACGATGGAATATCCCTCAGCCATGAAATCAATGTCATAAGACCAGGAGCAGCAAAGTGAGTGGATTCAGGTACGATGATTCTAAGTGAAATAAGTCACACAGAAAAAGAAACTTATCATAAGATATCACTTATGAAGATCCTGTAAACATGGCTACACATGAACTGAATTAGGAAAGAGAACAGAGTCTCACATTTAGAAAATACTCTTATGCCTGCTTAAGGGGAAAGGAGAGGTGGGGTGATGCATAAAACCAGAGTTTGATATAAGTACAGCTACCATTTCTAAAACAAACTGTGGAATAGACAAGACCTACACCTTCCTCAGTGAAAGGGACTCAAAACCCCATATTTACCGCAGAGGAATAGATCTGACTAGTAAGAATCTTAAAACCTATGTATTGATATGTCTCTGTAAGGGAATCAAGTGTGTCTACACTGGCAAAACATGGCAGCGAGAATCAGCTCAAACACACTATAAAAAGGAATTTCAAAAACAAAACCAATAAACAGGGAAATTCTTTACAATTCCTTCAGGGTCTCTGATGAAACCTGGAATGACCCTATCTACAATGACAGCTAGATGTGGCATAAGGCTGGACACTTGGGACAGAGAGGATTGGTGAGATTGGGTGAGCAAATGCAGACACTTAAAAGCAAAAATGCATGGGCCCCATTCCATGGGTCCCAACTGTCCATGTTGAAGGGAATATTACTACAGCTATAACATGTTCTGGAAACCTAAGGAATGGACACATTGTGAATACAAAAGTTTCTAAAACTCAACGAATAGTCCCTCTCCAGGTGCTCCCGTTAGACATTTCAACTGATTTACTATCAATCTCCCAAATTGGAGAGACAGCCCCTTTAAGCTCCTGGTTCGCACATGTTTCCAATTTTGCAGAGAATGGAGGGGAAGAGGGAGAACCAATGAGAGAGTAGCTGTTAGGCATTTGGACGGGCACATGTCCCTCTAATTTCCCGGCAGGAAGAAGAATTAACCAAAGTCTCAGCCACCCACCGGGAACCAGTATACGTCCTAAACCAAAATTTTGGACTGGCGTACAGCTCACAAAAAACGAGTTTTAAAATTGAGCTCAGGGACACAGCAATGCACAAACTGGCAGAGTAATAAAGGACAACTATCGTCCAAAAATCTGTTGAGGGAAGGCAACGAGGCGGACTTGAAAGCGAGGCAGAATAGCAGGAAACAGATTTCAAGAGGTACGTTGGAATCGCCTTTAAAGCACAGGAAGAGGGGTACAACTTCGACAATGATGCACTTGGCCAAAAGGGCATATGTGTTTTCTCCTGAATATGTTCAGGAGAAAACGCATACACCCTTTTTCGCCAAGCAAGAAAGCGGGCAATGCAAATCTGCACTACAAAGAAGTATCACTTCCCACAGTTCAAAAGGGACATCCACAAATGTGTAAAAACCAGAAAGGCAAGACAGGCCTTGGAGAACAGGGAGCCTTGTTATGCTGATGGGCGGGATGTAAATGGCCAACTGCGTCACTGGAGGAGTGCATTGCATTCCCTAAAACAAGTAAACAATAGAGCTACAGAGCCAAGGGCACATCCAGTCTACGGAACATACCTTGGGAAAACTGAAAATCAATAAGACAGAGCCACCCCGAAATTTAGTGGTGCACTGCTTATAAGAACCTCAAATTGTGTACACTTTAAATATCCCAGGAAATATAAAAAATGGTTAAAAAAATTGTAGTACTTATGTACGATGGAAAAGACCTCAGCCATGAAATCAATGTCATAAGACCAGGAGCAGCAAAGTGAGTGGATTCAGGTACGATGATTCTAAGTGAAATAAGTCACACAGAAAAAGAAACTTATCATAAGATATCACTTATGAAGATCCTGTAAACATGGCTACACATGAACTGAATTAGGAAAGAGAACAGAGTCTCACATTTAGAAAATACTCTTATGCCTGCTTAAGGGGAAAGGAGAGGTGGGGTGATGCATAAAACCAGAGTTTGATATAAGTACAGGTACCATTTCTAAAACAAACTGTGGAATAGACAAGACCTACACCTTCCTCAGTGAAAGGGACTCAAAACCCCATATTTACCGCAGAGGAATAGATCTGACTAGTAAGAATCTTAAAACCTATGAATTGATACGTCTCTGTAAGGGAATCATGTGAGTCTAGACTGGCGTAAACATGGCAGCGAGAATCAGCTCAAACCCACTATAAAAAGGAATTTCAAAAACAAAACCAAAAAGCAGGGAAATTCTTTACAATTCCTTCAGGGTCTCTGATAAAACCTGGAATGACCCTATCTACAATGACAGCTGGATGTGGCATAAGGCTGGACACCTGGGACTGAGAGGATTGGTGAGATTGGGTGAGCAAATGCAGACCCTTTAAAGCAAAAATGCATGGTCCCCATTCCATGGGTCCCAACTGTCCTTGTTGAAGGGAATATTACTACAGATATAACATGTTCGAGAAACCTAAGGAATGGACACATTGTGAATACAAATGTTTCTAAAACTCAATGAATAGTCCCTCTCCAGGTGCTCCGGTTAGATTTTTCAACTGATTTACTGTCAATCTCCCAAATTGGAGAGACAGACCCTTTAAGCTCCTGGTTCACACAGGTTTCCAATTTTGCAGAGAATGGAGGGGAAGGGGGAGAACCAATGAGAGAGTAGCTGTTAGGCATTTGGTCGGGCACATGTCACTCTAATTTCCCGGCAGGAAGAAGAATTAACCAAAGTCTCAGCCACCCACCGGGAACCAGTATACGTCCTAAACCAAAATTTTGGACTTGCGTACAGCTCACAAAAAACGAGTTTTAAAATTGAGCTCAGGGACAGAGCAATTCACAAACTGGCAGAGTAATAAAGGACAACTATCGTCCAAAAATCTGTAGAGGGAAGGCAACGAGGTGGACTTGAAAGCGAGGCAGAATAGCAGGAAACAGATTTCAAGAGGTACGTTGGAATTGCCTTTAAAGCACAGGAAGAGGGGTACAACTTCGACAATGATGCACTTGGCCAAAAGGGCATATGTGTTTTCTCCTGAATATGTTCAGGAGAAAACGCATACACCCTTTTTGGCCAAGCAAGCAAGCGGGCAATGCAAATCTGCACTACAAAGAAATATCCCTTCCCACCGGTCAAAAGGGACATCCACAAATGTGTAAAAACCAGAGAGGCAAGACAGGCCCTGGAGAACAGGGAGCCTTGTTATGCTGATGGGCGGGATGTAAATTGCCAACTGCTCACTGGAGGAGTGCATTACATTCCCTAAAACAAGTAAACAATAGAGCTACAGAGGCAAGGGCACATCCAGTCTACAGAATATACCTTGGGAAAACTGAAAATCAATAAGACAGAGCCACCCCCAAATTTAGTGGTGCACTGCTTATAAAAACCTCAAATTGTGTACACCTTAAATATCCCAGGAAATATAAAAAATGGTTAAAAAAATTGTAGTACTTATGTACGATGGAATAGACCTCAGCCATGAAATCAATGTCATAAGACCAGGAGCAGCAAAGTGAGTGGATTCAGGTACGATGATTCTAAGTGAAATAAGTCACACAGAAAAAGAAACTTATCATAAGATATCACTTATGAAGATCCTGTAAACATGGCTACACCTGAACTGAGTTAGGAAAGAGAACAGAGTCTCACATTTAGAAAATACTCTTATGCCTGATTAAGGGGAAAGGAGAGGTGGGGTGATGCATAAAACCAGAGTTTGATATAAGTACAGGTACCATTTCTAAAACAAACTGTGGAATAGACAAGACCTACACCTTCCTCAGTGAAAGGGACTCAAAACCCCATATTTCCCGCAGAGGAATAGATCTGACTAGTAAGAATCTTAAAACCTATGTATTGATATGTCTCTGTAAGGGAATCAAGTGTGTGTAGACTGGCATAACATGACAGCGAGAATCAGATCAAACCCACTATAAAAAGGAATTTCAAAAACAAAACCAAAAAACAGGGAAATTCTTTACATTTCCTTCAGGGTCTCTGATCAAACTTGGAATGACCCTATCTACAAAGACAGCTGGATGTGGTATAAGGCTGGACACTTGGGACTGAGAGGATTGGTGAGATTGGGTGAGCAAATGCAGACCCTTTAAAGCAAAAATGCATGGCCCCCATTCCATGGGTCCCAACTCTCCAGGTTGAAGGGAATATTTCTACAGCTATAACATGTATGGGAAACCTAGAGAATGGACACACTGTGAATACAAAATGTTTCTAAAACTCAACGAATAGTCCATCTCCTGGTGCTCCGGTTTGACTTTCCAACTGTTTTACTATCAATCTCCCAAATTGGAGATACAGCCCCTTTAAGCTCCTGGTTCGCACAGGTTTCTAATTTGGCAGAGGATGGAAGGGAAAAGGGAGAACCAATGAGAGAGTTGCTGTTAGGCATTTGGACGGGCATATGTCACTCAAATTTCCCTGCAGGAAGAAGAATTATCCAGAGTCTCAGCCACACACCGGGAAACAGTATAGGTCCTGAACCAAAATTTTGGACTTGCGTACAGCTCACAAAAAACGAGTTGAAAAATGGAGCTCAGGGGCACAGCAATTCACAAACTGGCAGAGTAATAAAGGACAACTATCGTCCAAAAATCTGTTGAGGGAAGGCAACGAGGCGGACTTGAAAGCGAGGCAGAATAGCAGGAAACAGATTCCAAGAGGTACGTTGGAATCGCCTTTAAAGCACAGGAAGAGGGGCACAACTTCGACAATGACGCACTTGGCCAAAAAGGGATTATGCGTTTTCTCCTGAATATATTCAGGAGAAAACGCATACGCCCTTTTTGGCCAAGCAAGCAAGCGGGCAATGCAAATCTGCACTACAAAGAAGTATCACTTCCCTCCGGTCAAAAGGGACATCCACAAATGTGTAAAAACCAGAAAGGCAAGACAGGCCCTTGAGAACAGGGAGCCTTGTTATGCTGATGGGCGGGTTGTAAATTGCCAACTGCCTCACTGGAGGAGTGCATTGTGTTCCCTAAAAGAAGTCAACAACAGAGCTACTGAGCCAAGGGCACTTCCAGTCTAGGGAATATTCCTTGGGATAACTGAAAATCAATAAGACAGAGCCACCCCCATATTTAGTGCTGCACTGCTTAAAAGAACCTAAATTTGGGTACACCTTAAATATCCCAGGAAATATAAAAATGGTTCAAAATACTGTGGTATTTATGTACGATGGAATATCCCTCAGCCATGAAATCAATGTCATAAGACCAGGAGCAGCAAAGTGAGTGGATTCAGGTACGATGATTCTAAGGGAAATAAGTCACACGGAAAAAGAAACTTATCATAAGACATCACTTATGAAGTTCCTGTAAACATGGCTATACATGAACTGAGTTAGGAAAGAGAACAGAGTCTTACATTTAGAAAACAATCTTATGCCTGCTTAAGGGGGAAGGAGAGGTGGGGTGATGCATAAAACCAGAGTTTGACCTAAGCACAGGTACCATTTCTATAACCAACTTTGGAATAGACAAGACCTACACCTTCCTCAGTGAAAGGCATTCAAAACCCATATTTCCCGCAGAGGAATAGATCTGACTACTAAGAAACTTAAAACCTATGTACTGATATGTCTCTGTAAGGGAATCAAGTGTGTCTAGACTGGCATAAACATAGCAGCGAGAATCAGCTAAAACCCACTATAAAAAGGAATTTTAAAAACAAAACCAGAAAACAGGGAAATTCTTAACAATTCCTTCAGGGTCTCTGATGAAACCTGGAATGACCCTATCTACAATGACAGCTGGATGTGGCATAAGGCCGGACACTTGGGACTGAGAGGACTGGTGAGATAGGTTGAGCAAATGCAGACCCTTTAAAGCAAAAATGCATAGCCCCCATTCCATGGGTCCCAACTCTCCATGTTGAAGGGAATATTACTACAGCTATAACATGTACGGGAAACCTAGAGAATGGACACACTGTGAATACAAAAGGTTTCTAAAACTCAATGAGTAGTCCCTCTCCTGGTGATCCGGTTTGACTTTCCAACTGCTTTACTATCAATCTCCCAACTTGGAGAGACAAACACTTTAACCTCCTGGTTCGCAAAGGTTGCCAATTTGGCAGATGATGGAAGGGATGAGGGAGAACCAATGAGAGAGTAGCTGTTTGGCATATGGACGGCCACATGTCACTCCAATTTCTCGGCAGGAAGTAGAATTAACCAGAGTCTCAGCCACCCACCGGGAACCAGTATAGGTCCTATACCAAAATTTTCGACTAGCGTACAGCTCACAAAATACGAGTTGAAAAATGTAGCTCAGGGGCACAGCAATTCACAAACTAGCAGAGTAATAAAGGACAACTATCGTCCAAAAATCTGTTGAGGGACGGCAACGAGGTGGACTTGAAAGCGAGGCAGAATAGCAGGAAACAGATTTCAAGAGGTATGTGGGAATCGCCTTTAAAGCACAGGAAGAGGGGCACAACTTCGACAATGACGCACTTGGCCAAAAAGGGCGTATGCGTTTTCTCCTGAATATATTCAGGAGAAAACGTATACGCCCTTTTTGGCCAAGCAAGCAAGCGGGCAATGCAAAGCTGCTCTACAAAGAAGTATCACTTCCCACCGGTGAAAGGAGACATCCACAAATGTGTAAAAACCAGAAAGGCAAGACAGGCCCTGGAGAACAGGGAGCCTTGTTATGCTGATGGGCGGGATGTAAATTGCCAACTGCCTCACTGGAGGAGTGCATTGCGTTCCCTAAAACAAGGAAACAACAGAGCTACAGAGCCAAGGGCACTTCCAGTCTAGGGAATATACCTTGGGAAAACTGAAAATCAATAAGACAGAGCCACCCCCAAATTTAGGGCTGCACTGCTTACAAGAACCTCAACTTTGGTACACCATAAATATCCCAGGAAATATAAAAATGGTTCAAATAATTGTGGTACTTATGTACGATGGAATATCCCTCAGCCATGAAATCAATGTCATAAGACCAGGAGCAGCAAAGTGAGTGGATTTAGGTACGATGATTCTAAGTGAAATAAGTCACAGAGAAAAACAAACTTAACATAAGATATCACTTTTGAAGATCCTGTAAACATGGCTACACATGAACTGAGTTAGGAAATAGAACAGAGTCTCACATTTAGAAAACACTCTTATGCCTCCTTAAGGTTGAAGGAGAGGCAGGGTGATGCATAAAACCAAAGTTTGACCTTAGCACAGGTACCATTTCTAAAACCAACTTTGGAATAGACAAGACCTACACCTTCCTCAATGAAAGGGACTCAAAACCCCATATTTCCCACAGAGGAATCGATCTGACTAGTAAGAAACTTAAAACCTATGTATTGATATGTCTCTGTAAGGGAATCAAGTGTGTCTAGACTGGCATAAACATGGCAGCGAGAATCAGCTCAAACCAACTATAAAAAAGAATTTCAAAAACAAAACCAAAAAACAGGGAAATTCTTTACAATTCCTTAAGGGTCTCTGATGAAACCTGGAATGACCCTATCTACAATGACAGCTGGATGTGGTATAAGGCTGGACACTTGGGAATGAGAGGATTGGTGAGATTGGGTGAGCAAATGCAGACCCTTTAAAGCAAAAATGCATGGCCCCATTTCAAGGGTCCAAACTCTCCAGGTTGAAGGGAATATTACTACAGCTATAACAAGTATGGGAAACCTAGAGAATGGACACACTGTGAAGACAAAAGGTTTCTAAAACTCAACGAATAGTCCCTCTCCTGGTGCTCCGGTTTGACTTTCCAACTGCTTTACTATCAATCTCCCAAATTGGAGAGACAGCCCCTTTAAGCTCCTGGTTCGCACAGGTTGCCAAATTTGCAGAGGATGGAAGGGAAGAGGGAGAAACAATGAGAGAGTAGTTGTTAGGCATTTGGATGGGCACATGTCACTCTAATTTCCCGGCATGAAGTAGAATTAACCAAAGTCTCAGCCACCCACCGGGAACCAGTATAGGTCCTGAACCAAAATTTTGGACTTGCGTACAGCTCACAAAAACGAGTTGAAAAATGGAGCTCAGGGGCACAGCAATTCACAAACTGGCAGAGTAATAAAGGAAAACTATCGTCCAAAAATATGTTGAGGGAAGGCAACGAGGCGGACTTGAAAGCGAGGCAGAATAGCAGGAAACAGATTCCAAGAGGTACGTTGGAACCGCCTTTAAAGCACAGGAAGAGAGGTACAACATCGACAATGACGCACTTGGCCAAAAAGGGCGTATGCGTTTTCTCCTGAATATATTCAGGGGAAAACGCATACGCCCTTTATGGCCAAGCAAGCAAGGGGGCAATGCAAATCTGCACTACAAAGAAGTATCACTTCCCACCGGTCAAAAGGGACATCCAAAAATGTGTAAAAACCAGAAAGGCAAGACAGGCCCTTGAGAACAGGGAGCCTTGTTATGCTGATGGGCGGGATGTAAATTGCCAACTGCCTCACTGGAGGAGTGCATTGTGTTCCCTAAAAGAAGTCAACAACAGAGCTACTGAGCCAAGGGCACTTCCAGTCTAGGGAATATATCTTGTGAAAACTGAAAATCAATAAGACAGAGCCACCCCCATATTTAGTGCTGCACTGCTTAAAAGAACCTAAACTTGGGTACACCTTAAATATCCCAGGAAATATAAAAATGGTTCAAAATACTGTGGTATTTATGTACGATGGAATATCCCTCAGCCATGAAATCAATGTCATAAGACCAGGAGCAGCAAAGTGAGTGGATTCAGGTACGATGATTCTAAGGGAAATAAGTCACACAGAAAAAGAAACTTATCATAAGACATCACTTATGAAGTTCCTGTAACCATGGCTACACATGAACTGAGTTAGGAAAGAGAACAGAGTCTCACATTTAGAAAACATTCTTATGCCTGCTTAAGGGGGAAGGAGAGGTGGGGTGATGCATAAAAACAGAGTTTGACCTAAGCACAGGTACCATTTCTATAACCAACTTTGGAATAGACAAGACCTACACCTTCCTCAGTGAAAGGCATTCAAAACCCCATATTTCCCGCAGAGGAATAGATCTGACTACTAAGAAACTTAAAACCTATGTATTGATATGTCTCTGTAAGGGAATCAAGTGTGTCTAGACTGGCATAAACATAGCAGCAAGAATCAGCTCAAACCCACTATAAAAATGAATTTTAAAAACAAAACCAGAAAACAGGGAAATTCTTAACAATTCCTTCAGGGTCTCTGATGAAACCTGGAATGACCCTATCTACAATGACAGCTGGATGTGGCATAAGGCCGGACACTTGGGACTGAGAGGACTGGTGAGATAGGTTGAGCAAATGCAGACCCTTTAAAGCAAAAATGCATAGCCCCCATTCCATGGGTCCCAACTCTCCATGTTGAAGGGAATATTACTACAGCTATAACATGTACGGGAAACCTAGAGAATGGACACACTGTGAATACAAAAGGTTTCTAAAACTCAATGAGTAGTCCCTCTCCTGGTGATCCGGTTTGACTTTCCAACTGCTTTACTATCAATCTCCCAACTTGGAGAGACAACCCCTTTAACCTCCTGGTTCGCAAAGGTTGCCAATTTGGAAGATGATGGAAGGGATGAGGGAGAACCAATGAGAGAGTAGCTCTTTGGCATATGGACGGGCACATGTCACTCCAATTTCTCGGCAGGAAGAAGAATTAACCAGAGTCTCAGCCACCCACCGGGAACCAGTATAGGTCCTAAACCAAAATTTTCGACTAGCGTACAGCTCACAAAAAACGAGTTGAAAAATGTAGCTCAGGGGCACAGCAATTCACAAACTAGCAGAGTAATAAAGGACAACTATCGTCCAAAAATCTGTTGAGGGACGGCAACGAGGCGGACTTGAAAGCGAGGCAGAATAGCAGGAAATAGATTTCAAGAGGTATGTTGGAATCGCCTTTAAAGCACAGGAAGAGGGGCACAACTTCGACAATGACGCACTTGGCCAAAAAGGGCGTATGCGTTTTCTCCTGAATATATTCAGGAGAAAACGCATACGCCCTTTTTGGCCAAGCAAGCAAGCGGGCAATGCAAAGCTGCTCTACAAAGAAGTATCACTTCCCACCGGTGAAAAGGGACATCCACAAATGTGTAAAAACCAGAAAGGCAAGACAGGCCCTGGAGAACAGGGAGCCTTGTTATGCTGATGGGCGGGATGTAAATTGCCAACTGCCTCACTGGAGGAGTGCATTGCATTCCCTAAAACAAGGAAACAACAGAGCTACAGAGCCAAGGGCACTTCCAGTCTAGGGAATATACCTTGGGAAAACTGAAAATCAATAAGACAGAGCCACCCCCAAATTTATGGCTGCACTGCTTACAAGAACCTCAACTTTGGTACACCATAAATATCCCAGGAAATATAAAAATGGTTCAAATAATTGTGGTACTTATGTACGATGGAATATCCCTCAGCCATGAAATCAATGTCATAAGACCAGGAGCAGCAAAGTGAGTGGATTTAGGTACGATGATTCTAAGTGAAATAAGTCACAGAGAAAAACAAACTTAACATAAGATATCACTTTTGAAGATCCTGTAAACATGGCTACACATGAACTGAGTTAGGAAAGAGAACAGAGTCTCACATTTAGAAAACACTCTTATGCCTCCTTAAGGTTGAAGGAGAGGCAGGGTGATGCATAAAACCAAAGTTTGACCTAAGCACAGGTACCATTTCTAAAACCAACTTTGGAATAGACAAGACCTACACCTTCCTCAATGAAAGGGACTCAAAACCCCATATTTACCACAGAGGAATCGATCTGACTAGTAAGAAACTTAAAACCTATGTATTGATATGTCTCTGTAAGGGAATCAAGTGTGTCTAGACTGGCATAAACATGGCAGCGAGAATCAGCTCAAACTCACTATAAAAAGGAATTTCAAAAACAAAACCATAAACAGGGAAATTCTTTACAATTCCTTAAGGGTCTCTGATGAAACCTGGAATGACCCTATCTACAATGACAGCTGGATGTGGTATAAGGCTGGACACTTGGGAATGAGAGGATTGGTGAGATTGGGTGAGCAAATGCAGACCCTTTAAAGCAAAAATGCATGGCCCCATTTCAAGGGTCCCAACTCTCCAGGTTGAAGGGAATATTACTACAGCTATAACAAGTATGGGAAACCTAGAGAATGGACACACTGTGAATACAAAAGGTTTCTAAAACTCAACGAATAGTCCCTCTACTGGTGCTCCGGTTTGACTTTCCAACTGCTTTACTATCAATCTCCCTAATTGGAGAGACAGCCCCTTTAAGCTCCTGGTTCGCACAGGTTGCCAAATTTGCAGAGGATGGAAGGGAAGAGGGAGAAACAATGAGAGAGTAGTTGTTAGGCATTTGGATGGGCACATGTCACTCTAATTTCCCAGCATGAAGTAGAATTAACCAAAGTCTCAGCCACCCACCGGGAACCAGTATAGGTCCTGAACCAAAATTTTGGACTTGCGTACAGCTCACAAAAAACGAGTTGAAAAATGGAGCTCAGGGGCACAGCAATTCACAAACTGGCAGAGTAATAAAGGAAAACTATCGTCCAAAAATATGTTGAGGGAAGGCAACGAGGCGGACTTGAAAGCGAGGCAGAATAGCAGGAAACAGATTCCAAGAGGTACGTTGGAACCGCCTTTAAAGCACAGGAAGAGGGGTACAACATCGACAATGACGCACTTGGCCAAAAAGGGCGTATGCGTTTTCTCCTGAATATATTCAGGGGAAAACGCATACGCCCTTTATGGCCATCAAGCAAGCGGGCAATGCAAATCTGCACTACAAAGAAGTATCACTTCCCACCGGTCAAAAGGGACATCCAAAAATATGTAAAAACCAGAAAGGCAAGACAGGCCCTGAAGAACAGGGAGCCTTGTTATGCTGATGGGCAGGATGTAAATTGCCAACTGCCTCACTGGAGGAGTGCATTGTGTTCCCTAAAAGAAGTCAACAACAGAGCTACTGAGCCAAGTGCACTTCCAGTCTAGGTTATATACCTTGGGAAAACTGAAAATCAATAAGACAGAGCCACCCCCATATTTAGGGCTGCACTGCTTACAAGAACCTCAACTTGGGTACACCTTAAATATCCCAGGAAATATAAAAATGGTTCAAAATACTGTGGTATTTATGTACGATGGAATATCCCTCAGCCATGAAATCAATGTCATAAGACCAGGAGCAGCAAAGTGAGTGGATTCAGGTACGATGATTCGAAGTGAAATAAGTCACACAGAAAAAGAAACTTATCATAAGATATCACTTAAGAAGTTCCTGTAAGCATGGCTACACATGAACTGAGTTAGGAAAGAGAACAGAGTCTCACATTTAGAAAACACTCTTATGCCTGTTTAAGGGGAAAGGAGAGGTGGGGTGATGCATAAAACCAGCGTTTGATATAAGCACAGGTACCGTTTCTAAAACCAACTGTGGAATAGACAAGACCTACACCTTCCTCAGTGAAAGGGACTCAAAACCCCATATTTCCCGCAGAGGAATAGACATGACTAGTAAGAATCTTAAAACCTATGTATTGATATGTTTCCATTAGGGAATCAAGAGTGTCTAGACTGGCATAAACATGGCAGCGAGAATCAGCTCAAACCCACTATAAAAAGGAATTTCAAAAACAAAACCAAAAAACAGGGAAATTCTTTACAATTCCTTCAGGGTCTCTGATGAAACCTGGAATGACCCTATCTACAATGACAGCTAGATGTGGCATAAGGCTGGACACTTGGGACTGAGAGGATTGGTGAGATTGGGTGAGCAAATGCAGACCCTTTAAAGCAAAAATGCATGGCCCCCATTCCATGGGTCCCAACTGTCCATGTTGAAGGGAATATTACTACAGCTATAACATGTTCTAGAAAGCTAAGGAATGGACACATTGTGAATACAAAAGTTTCTAAAACTCAACGAATAGTCCCTCTCCAGGTGCTCCCGTTAGACATTTCAACTGATTTACTATCAATCTCCCAAATTGGAGAGACAGCCCCTTTAAGCTCCTGGTTCGCACAGGTTTCCAATTTTGCAGAGAATGGAGGGGAAGTGGGAGAACCAATGAGAGAGTAGCTGTTAGGCATTTGGACGGGCACATGTCCCTCTAATTTCCCGGCAGGAAGAAGAATTAACCAGAGTCTCAGCCACCCACCAGGAACCAGTATAGGTCCTGAACCAAAATTTTGGACTTGCGTACAGCTAACAAAGAACTAGTTGAAATACTGAACTCAGGGGCACAGCAATTCACAAACTGGCAGAGTAATAAAGGACAACTATCGTCCAAAAATCTGTTGAGGGAAGGCAACGAGGCGGACTTGAAAGCGAGGCAGAATAGCAGGAAACAGATTTCAAGAGGTACGTTGGAATCAGCTTTAAAGCACAGGAAAAGGGGCACAACATCGACAATGACGCACTTGGCCAAAAGGGCATATGCGTTTTCTCCTGAATATATTGAGGAGAAAACGCATACCCCCTTTTTGGCCAAGCAAGCAAGTGGGCACAGCAAATCTGCACTACAAAGAAGTATCACTTTCCACAAGTCAAAAGGGACATCCACAAATGTGTAAAAACCAGAAAGGCAAGACAGGCCCTGGAAAACAGGGAGCCTTGTTATGCTGATGGGCGGGATGTAAATTGCCAACTGTCTCACTGGAGGAGTGCATTGTGATCCCTCAAACGAGTAATCAACAGAGCTACAGAGCCATGGGCACTTCAAGTCTAGGGAATATACATTGGGAAAACTGAAAATCAATAACACAGAGCCACCCCAAAATTAAGGGCTGCACTGCTTACAAGAACCTCAACTTGGGTACACCTTAAATATCACAGGAAATATAAAAATGGTTCAAAAAATTGTGGTACTTTCGAACGATGGAATATCACTGAGCCATGAAATCAATGTCATAAGACAAGTAGCAGCAAAGTGAGAGGATTCAGGTACGAAGATTGTAAGTGAAATAAGTCACAGAGAAAAAGAAACATCATAAGATATCACTTATGAAGATCCTGTAAACATAGATACACATGAACTGAGTTAGGAAAAAGAACAGAATCTCACATTTAGAAAATACTCTTATGCCTGTTTAAGGGGAAAGGAGAGGTGGGGTGATGCATAAAACCAGAGTTTGGTATAAGCACAGGTACCGTTCCAGAAACCAACTATGAAATAGACTAGACCTACAGCTTCCTCAGTTAAAGGGACTCAAAACTCTATATTTCCCACAGAGGAATAGTTCTGACTAGTAAGAATCTTAAAACCTATGTATTGATATGTCTCTGTAAGGGAATCATGTGTGTTTAGACTGGCTTAATCATGGCAGCGAGAATCAGCTCAAACCCACTATAAAAAGGAATTTCAAAAACTATACAAAAAAACAGGGAAGTTCTTTACAATTCATTCAGAGTCTCTGATGAAACCTGGAATGACCCTATTTACAATGACAGCTGGATGTGGCATATGGCTGGACACTTGGGACTGAGAGGATTGTTGAGATTGGGTGAGCAAATGCAGACCCTTTAAAGCAAAAATGCATGGCCCCCATTCCATGGGACCCAACTCTCCAGGTTGAAGGGAATATCACTACAGCTATAACATGTACGGGAAACCTAGAGAATGGACACACTGTGAATACGAAAGGTTACTAAAACTCAACGAATTGTCCCTCTCCTGGTGCACCGGTTTGACTTTCCAACGGATTTACTATCAATCTCCTATCTTGGAGAGACAGCCCCTTTAACCTCCTGGTTCGCACAGGTTGCCAATTTGGCAGAGGATGGAAGGGAATAGGGAGAACCAATGAGAGACTAGCTGTTAGGCATTTGGACGGGTACATGTCACTCTAATTTCCCGGCAGGAAGAAGAATTAACCAAAGTCTCAGCCACCCACCGGGAACCAGTATACGTCCTGAACCAAAATTTTGGACTTGCGTACAGCTCACAAAATACGAGTTGAAAAATTGAGCTCAGGGGCACAGCAATTCACAAACTGGCAGAGTAATAAAGGACAACTATCGTCCAAAAATCTGTTGAGGGAAGGCAACGAGGCGGACTTGAAAGCGAGGCAGAATAGCAGGAAAGAGATTTCAAGAGGTACGTTGGAATCGCCTGTAAAGCACAGCAAGAGGGGCACAACTTTTTGAATATTGCACTTGGGCAAAAAGGGCGTATGTGTTTTCTCCTGAATATATTCAGGAGAAAATGCATATGCCCTTTTTGGCCAAGCAAGCAAGCAGGCAATGCAAATCTCCACTACAAAGAAGTATCACTTCCCACTGGTAAAAATGGACATCCAGAAAATATGTAAAAACCAGAAAGGCAAGACAGGCCCTGGAGAACAGGGAGTCTTGTTAGGCTAATGGGCAGAATGTAAATTTCTAAATGCCTCTCTGGGGGAGTGCATTGTGTTCCCTAAAACAAATAAAAAACTGAGCTTCAGAGCCAATTGCAGTTCCAGTCTAGGGAATATACATTTGGAAAAATGAAAATCAGTAGGACAGAGCCATCCCAAAATTTAGGGCTGCACTGCTTACACGAACCTCAACTTGGGTACACCTTAAATGTCCCAGGAAAGAAAAAAATGGTTCAAGAAATTGTGGTACTTACGTACGACTGAATATCCCTTAGCCATGAAATCAATGTCATAAGGCCAGTAGCAGCAAAATGAGTGGATTCAGGTACAATGATTCTAAGTGAAATAAGTCACATTGAAAAAGAAACTTATCATAAGATATCACTTACAAAGGTCCTGTAACAATGGCTACACATGAACTGAGTTAGGAAAGATAACAGAGTAACAAATCTTATCATATGTTATCACTCATAGGGTGAATGTACACATGGCTACACATGAACTGGATTAAAAACCAACAGAGTCACACATTTAGAAAACAATCTTCTGCCTGCTTAAGAGGAAAGCCGAGGTTGGGTGATGCATAAAACCACAGTTTTAAATTAACACAGATACTGTTACCTAAACCAAGTATGTAATAGACAACACCTACTCCCCGCACAATGAACTGGACTCAACAACCCCTATTCATTGCAGAGGAATATATCTGACTCTAAGAATTTTAAAACATATATATTCTCATGTCTCCACAAAGAAAGCATATGTGTGTATAATGGCATGAACACAGCACTGAAATTCAGCTAAACCACCTTATAAAAATAAGTTTCAAAAGCAAAATGCAAAAACAGTGAAACAGAGAGAAATCTTAAAAATTACGTTCAGGGCCTGTGATCCAACCTGGATTGACCACCTTTACACCCACAGCTGGATGAGACATAAGACTGGACACTTGGGGCTGACAAGATTGCTGAGGTTGTGTGAGCAAAAGAACGCCACTTAGAGCAATACTGTGTGCTACGCATTCTAGTGGTCTCAACTCTCCAGGTTTAAGGGAATATTCCTACAGTTAAAACATGCAAGGGAAACCCAGTGGATGGTACACTGTGTAATTAGGAAAGTTTCCTAAAAGGTACCTCATTTTTCCTTTCGTCGTGCTCGGCTTCAAAATTCCATCTGCATTACTAAAAATCTCCCCACTTGGAGTGTCAGCGCCTTTACCCTCCTTTTATGCACAGTTTGCAAATTGTGCAGAGGATGAACAGGAAGAGGGGAAACAAATGAGAGATTAGCTGTAGGTGTTTGGATGGGCACATATCACTCTACTTTCCCATCAGGAAGAAGCATTAACCAAAGGCTCAGCCTGAAGCCGTGGAACCAGACTAGGGCCTAAAGCCATCCTGCGCTATTGCAGCCAGCTCACAAATAGGCAGTTTGAAAAATGGATATCAGGGGCACAGCAATTCACAAACTTGCAGGGTTATAAAGGACAACTATCATCCAGAAATATATTGAGGTAAGGCCGTGAAGAGGATTTGAATGCAAGGCAGAATTGAAGGAAACAGATTTCAAGAGGTACATTGGAGTCATCTTTAAAGCACATGAAAAGCGACAGAACTCCAACAACGTTGCCCTTGGCAGAAAAGGGAGTATATGTATTTTCTTGAATATATTCGGGAAAAAATGCATACGCCCGTTTTGGCCAAGCAAGCCATCAGGCATTGAAAATCCACACTACATAGAAGTGTCCCTTACCTCCAGTCAAAAGGGCCATCCACAAATAGTGTGAAAACCACAAATGCAGGACAGGCCATGGAGAAAAGGGAGCCTGGTTACACCGATGGACAGGATGTAAATTGCCAACAGCCTCTCTGCAGAACTGTATGTTGTTTTCTAAAACAGAGCTACAGAGCATAGCACACTTCCACTCATGGGCGTGTATTTTGGGAAAACTAAAAATCCGCAACACACAGCCAGCACAAAGTTTAGGGCTGCTCTGTTTACAAGAACCTCGACTTCGGTACACTTTAAATATCCCAGGAAAGGAAAAAAATGGATATAGATGTTGTGGTACTTATATACAATGGAATGTCACTCAGACATAAAATCAATGTCATAAGGCCAATAGCAGCATAATGAGTGGCTTTAGGTATGATGATGCTAAGTGAAATGAGCCACAAAGAAACAGAAACTTATTGTAATATATCACTTATAGAGGGAATGTAAACATGGCTACACATGAACTGAATTTCAAAAGAGAAGAGAGTTACACATTTAGAAAACACACTTATGCCTCCTTAAGGGGAAAGGTGACGTGGGGTGATGTGTAAAAGCAGAGTTTGAAATTAGCACAGATACCATTCCATATACCAAATATGTAATAGACAAGACCTACTCCTTTCTCAATGAACTGGACACAAAACACCCTATTCACTGAAGAGGAATTTATCTGACTGGTAACAATCTTGAAACCTATGTATTTATATGTCTCCATAATGGAATCAAGTGTATGTAGATTGGCATAAACACAGATCAATGGAACAGGACAGAAAGCCCAGAGTTAAACCTACATACCTATGGCTATCTCATCTATGACAAAGGAGCTAAGGATATACAATGGAGAAAAGACAGTCTGTTCAGTAATTGGTGCTGGGAAAACTGGACCCCTACACATAAAAGAATGAAATTAGAACACTCCATAACACCATACACAAAAATAAACTCTAAATGGATTAGAGATCTAAATATAAGAGCAGACACTATAAAACACTTAGAGGAAACCATAGGCAGAACACTCTATGACATAAATCACAGCAAGATCCTTTTTGACTCACCTTCTAGAGAAATGGATATAAAAACAGAAATCAACAAATGGGACCTAATAAAACTTAAAAGCTTTTACACGGTACAGGAAAACATAAACAAGATGCAAAAACAACCCTCAGAATGGGAGAAAATATTTTCAAATGAAGCAATTGACAAAGGATTAATCTCCAAACTTTACGAGCACCTCATGTAGCTCAATATCACAAAAACAAAGAACCCAATCCAAAAACGGCCAGAAGACCTAAATAGACATTTCTCCAAAGAAGATATACAGATTACCAAGAAACACATGAAAGGATGCTGAACATCACTAATCATTAGAGAAATGCAAATCATAACTATCCTGAGGTATCACCACACAGCAGTCAGAGTGGCAATCATCAAAAAAATCTACAAAACAATAAATGCTGGAGAGGCCTTTATTGGAGAAAAGGGAACACACTTGCACTGTGGGTGGGAACGTAAATTGATATGGGCACTATGGAGAACAGTACGGAGGTTCCTCTAAATAACTAACAATAGAGGTACCATACGACACAACAATCCAACTACTGGGCATTTGCCTTGCGAAAACCATAATTCAAAAAGAGTTATGTACAAAAAAGTTCATTGCAGCTCTATTTACAATAGCTTGGACATGGAAGCAACCTAAGTGTCCATCGGCAGATGAATGGATAAAGAAGATCTGGCACATATATACAATGGAATATTACTCAGCCATAAAAAGAAGCAAAACTGAGTTATTTGTACTGAGGTGGATGGACTTAGAATGTGTCCTACACAGTGAAGTAAGTCAGAAAGGGAAAAACAAATACTGTATGTTAACAGAGATATACGGAATCTAATGAAGAAAAAAAAGATTTTGAAGAACCTAGTGGCAGGACAGGATTAAGGACACAGACATAGAGAAAGGTCTTGAGGACACCGGAAGGGGGATGGGTAAGCTGAGACGAAGTGACTTAGTGGCATGGACATAAATACATTACCAAATGTAACACTGATAGCTACTGAGAATCAGCCACATAGAACAGGGAGATCAGCTCGGTGCTTTGTGACCTCATAAAGGGGTGTGATATGGAATGTGGGAGGGAGATGCAAGAGGGAGGGGATCTGGTGATATTTGTATACGTATAGCTGATTCACTTTGTTATACAGCAGAAACTAACACTCCATTGTAAAACAATTATACTCCAATAAACGTGTAAAAGAAAAAAAAAAGCAAAAGAAAGCCCAGGGATAAACCTACACACCTATGGTCAACTAATCTATGACAAAGGAGGCAAGACTATACAATGGAGATAAGACAGTCTCTTCAATCATTGGTGCTGGGAAATATGGACAGCTACATGTAAAAGAATGAAATTAGAACACTCCCCAACACCATACATAAAAATGTATTCAAAATGGATTAGAGACCTTAATGTAAGACCGGACAGTATAAAACTCTGAGAGGAAAACTTACGAAGGATACTCTGACGTAAATCACAGCAAGATCTTTTTTGATCCACCTCCTATAGTAATGAAATAAAAAAGTAAACTAAACAGATGGGACCTAATGAAATGTAAAAGCTTTTGCAAAGCAAAGGAAACTACAAACAAGACGAAAAGACAACCCTCAGAATGGCAGAACATATTTGCCAATGAATCAATGGACAAATAATTAATCTCCAATATATATAAACAGCTCATGCAGCTCAATATTAATAAAACAAACAACCCAATACAAAAATGGAAGAAGATCTAAATAGACATTTCTTCCAAGAAGACATAGAGATGGCCAGTACGCACATGAAAATCTGCTCAACATCACTAATTATTAGAGAAATGGAAATCGAAACTACAATGAGGTATCACGTCACACCTGTTAGAATGGGCATCATCAGAAAATCTACAAACAACAAATGCTGGAGAGGGTGTGGAGAAAAGGAACCTTCTTCCACTATTGCTGGGAATGTAAATCGATATAGTCTCTATGGAGAACAGTATGGAGGTTCCTTAAAAAACTAAAAATAGAATTACCATATAATCCAGCAATCCCACTACTGGGCATATACCCAGAGAAAACCATAAATCAAAAAGACACATTCACCACAATGTTCATTGCAGTACTATTTACAATAGCCAGGTAATGAAAGCAACCTAAGTGCCCACAGACAGATGAATGGATAAAGATGTGGTACATATATACAATCGAATATTACTCAGCCATACATAGGAATGAAATTGGGTCATTTGTAGAGACCTTGATGGATCTAGAGACTGTCATACAGAGTGAAGTAAGTCAGAAAGAGAAAAACAAATATTGTATGTTAATGCATATATGTGGAACCTAGAAAAATGGTAAAGACGAACCGGTTTCCAGGGCGGAGATAGAGACACAGATGTAGAGAACAAACATATGGACACCAAGGTGGGAACGACATGTGAGGGTGGTGGTGGGATGAATTGGGAGACTGGGATTCACATTTGCACACATATGTATAAAATAGATATCCAGTAAGAACCTGCTGTATAAAAGAAATAAATAAATTTTAAAAAAATTAAAAATAAATAAATAACATTTAATAAAATAAACCAAAAAACGTTTTTCCCTTCACATAGATGTCTTTATATTAATGCATTATTTCCATGTTTATATCTCCAAATTAAAAAAAAAAGAGGAATAAATAAAATCTACCTTGAAACAAAAAGAAAAAAAGAAAAAAAATAAATAAACAGAACCCCACAGTTACACAGAGGATAATCGTATCAGGGCACTTGCTACAGTTGTAAAAAATTCTTAAGTTGGTCAGAGGTGGGAAATCGTCTCCCATGCAGTGAGCAGCGCTCCCCCCCACAAGGAACATCCTCATTGCAAAGCTGGGGGACTGTGTCGAGGCATCTGTGAGTAAATGTGAGCTGAGCCCCAGTCCTGCTGCAGCTGAACTCTCCCCACCCTTTCCAGGTAAAACAGCTGAATATGTACAAGAACTTGCAAGCCTAGAAGAAGGGCTGTGGAGCCACACCAACGACAGCACGCATGCCGACTTGGTGCCTGCTGGCCAGCCAGGATGGTCCTGGCCCCAGATGCTCTTCTGGAAGCTTTCCATTTCCCTACCTGAGATACACCTCCTGCCATGGCCCCCACTGCTTTTTTACTTCCTCACCTCTGCCTGGGGAGAAATTCCAGCGGCAGGTATGGGTGACACATCCTCTTCTTTAGCAGGTGGCAGCCTGGCAACTCCTGCAGAAAGTCCAGCAGAGCCCCACTCACACTGGGCCACCCACAAAGCCATGGCCCCTCACTCCCTCCCATCACCCCAGCCCCGACACTGCTGACGTGGCAGAGAATATGGCGTCAGGCACAGCTACAGGGGCTCTTGCTGACTGGAGAGGTGTTTATATTGACCTCAACCAAGGCACACCTGGGGAGGGGTGGCAGGCAGTGTCAGGCTGCCCAAATCAGCCAATCCTCACCCCTCAGAGGATCACAGCTGCAGAAAATGAAACTTGCTAAACGGGCCACGGCCAAGGAACAGGTGTGGGCTCTTGAGAGTCAGGATAGACAAGGGGCTTCAGCTGCGGCTTTTTTTCTCATCATTTTATCTGGTCCATGAGTGGAAAACAACTACAAGAAGACCCTATACTAATGAGAGGAACCCAGGAGTCAGGGAGAGGAGTGATGGTGGGTGGAGACAGAGGCCTGGTGCCCTGGCTGCAGTGGAAGCGTCTGGAAGACCAGGCCGAGAGAGGCTGCACAGAGTGATAGCCAGGGTCACAGACCTCTCAGGGCTGCTGTTTGTTAGTTCAAGTCCTGCTCTGAGGCGTTCTGTGTCAGCTGTGAGCGACAGGTGAGCTGGGGGTTCTCTGCAATGTCGGCTATGTGCACAGTTCCTGTGTGTCCAGCCCTGCTAGGGTACCTGCCCAGGGGAGCTCCGTATCCTGGGAAGGGCCTGGATATGAGAGCCCAATAGGCTGCTGGGTAACTGCACAGGTGAGCTCCATACCCTGGGAGGGACTTGACCACGAGGGCCCAGTGGGCTGTGGGGTGGGGGGTGCAGCCCAGCAGGGCTCCATATCCTGAGATTGGCCTGACCACGAGAGTCCCATTGGCTGCTGGGGACCTGGTAAAGGATATCAGGACAGTCAGTGAAGCCACCGAGGATATACATCCAGTAGCTCCTATTTCCTACACCCTGCTGGTCATTCTACCATCCACCAGGCCATGGCATTCTGTATTAGACTTCAATGAATACTTCTTCTGTATTCCATTCATCTCAGTGTCACAAGGATTTTTGGTTTGTCAGTGGCAGGACACAACATGCAACCAAAGCAATAATGCTGGGCCGTCCTTCCCCAATGGTTCAAAAATACCCACACCATCATTGGGGAAATGTCCTCTAAAGACCTAAAAGTTCTACCTCTGTAAAAGGGAACCCTCCTTCAATATGCAGAGGACATTCTGATCGCCAGGCCTACTAAAGACGCCTCTGAACTACCTAGTCAAGAAAGGATAGAAGGTGTCCAAGAAAAAGGCTCAAATATCCCAGGCTAAGGTGTCATGCCTAGGCTTCATTGTCACAGATATTCGGAGAAACACATGCCAGGATAGGGAAGAAGCCATTTGCAGCCTTACCTCTTCTAAAACTAGAAGACAGCTTAGGGGTTCCTGGGGAGGCCATGGTTTTCTGCATCTGGATCCCTAACTACAGTCTAATAGCTGGGCCTCTACATGAAACACTGACACGAAAAGATGATGATCCTTTTGAATAGAATCCAGAAGCAGCCTTTCAAGAATGGAAAGAGCAGTCAATTCAGACCCTTGCCCAGGAACTCCCTAATTTAGCTAAACCCTTTGACCTTTACATACCCGGTCATAGGTTAATCGCCCTTGGAGCCTTAGTGCAAAAACTGGGACCACTTGAAATGGAGCAACACAAGAATGCCCTTCAGGTATGATAAACTATGGTCACCAAGGGCTTTGCCCACCGACTCATCAGGCCAGGATACTGGGGTATCTAAAAAGCTGAATCAGAAGCCCGCAAGGCCAGCTCCCTCCTAAGGGAAAAGGACCCCACGTGGTGATCCTAACCACCCATCATGCCCTGAAGTTGAAGGGGTCGCTCTGTGGACACACTGACCTCGAGTGAGGAGGCCCTCCAACTCCAACCTCCAGAGAGACAAACGGGGGCAACAGGCCACCAAAATGACTCGTGTGACCATCACTTGACCTGGAGTTTCTCTCAGAAAACAACAAGACTGTGCCCCGAAAGAGCAGACTACTGCTTGCAGGACTTACTGCACCCAGAGGGGTGCTAATAAGCTTGGCGGGGGAAACATATATCATGCTTTCACCACAGAAAGCCCTACAGACACCGCGGTGATGGTGGTCAATATGACCGGCTGGACTGCTGGCTACTTCTAAAGGCCGTTGACTCAGTGGACGTCATGGTCCTGGATCACCACTGACCTTTGACTGTCTGGGAGTTGTGTGGGCAGGGCTCTGACACATGGTGCTGTGTGTACATTAATTCAGGGACCTAATTAAAGAAAGCACAGACTAGTGGTCAGAGCATCTAGGCTGGCAAAAAACGTCAGCCTAAGGTCGCCGAACAAATGTGGGGTGGGGTGATACCTGCCACCGCAGCATCTCTGTGCATCTCTTTTCTGGACCCTTAAAGGTCATTAGAATCTATAACACTTCCAATGCTGGTGCTCAGGTGGACGAGACGTGAGGCAGGAGTCCTTGGGACAATCAACCTTTCCTGGAGGCTGGTGGGGAGACGTTTTGCCCCTCCCCCCATGTATCAGGGCTCCCACCACAGCATGAAGCAGTTACAAAAGAGGGGTCTGCACCCTCAACACCCCAAGAATGAGGAACAGAACCAAAAGCCGAGGAGGTGTTCATCTCCGGCAACGTTCATTAAAAACTCCTGGGAGATAAAAAGAGAATCTGGGCAATAAAATAAAGTCTAACCTGTGTTTCCTTTATGCTTTGTCTAATTTCACGTGCTCCTTGGGTTCCGCATGCAGAGGTCCCACACCCGGCACTTCAGACCCGATTTCCTAGTTCAGAATGTAAGGGTCGACACCTCTTCTAGCGGGGTCCCATGCAGACTCCGCGGCATAGAGCCTGAGCTGCAGCCAACCCAGCCCTCGAGAGTTCCATCCCCTCCCTCCCACTGACGCTGCCGGGATCCCTACACTGCAGCCCAGCCCACAGCCCGTGGGGGAGTGCACGCTCTCACCTCTCCTTTCTGTTTTCAAAATAATGTTTCCTTTGCTTCTGAACCAAACTCAGTCTTGATCTGTTGGCTCCAATGACACTGGGCTCGGGGACTCCTGTTGGGGTCCACTCTGGAGGATCAGTAACAGAAATTGAGAACATTGTAACTTCAATGAACAGATGTGTGAGCCAAACTGTAGTTAACATAGAGCAGTGTATATCGCTCGGGTAAAATAAGATGTTTCTAAGACTTACATTTGATATTTCCATCACCTTCCAATAAGCAAGTTCAGTGAAGACGTTGGTCTTATTTGTCAGGTCAGCATTAGAGAAATGAAGTGATTTATTTCCATGGATGTACATCGAATACTCTTGGCTGAAGCTTCAATCGTGTTTTCAATGCTTTTCCATTGAAAATGATACCTCTCTTTTAGCTCCCCCATTTCTGAGAAGTATAAAATCTTATAATTTATTATAACCAAAGGGGAAAGGTAGGAGAAGGGATAAATTAACAGTTTGGGATTAACACATACACACTGCTATGTATAAAATAGATCATCAACAAGGAACTACTGTATAGCACAGGTAACTACACTGAATATTTTGCAATAACCTATAAGGGGAAATAATCTGAAAAAGAATAGATATTTTTATTGACATCATCTATCAATGACAGACAAAATGTAACCAAAGCAAGGCCAATGGTGAGCGCTTCTGACCCTGAAGATTTCAATCATCTAAAGTTTGGGCTCTGCCTATTTCCCAAGGCCCTTAATGGGCATGCGTGTAGCCGTAGCTTAAAAATTCCCCAGTTTGGGGTTCGCGGAGGCACTGATGTGGAAAAATCCCTGGTGTCCTCCTTACATGCACGGGACCCTTCCTACAGCTAAAACATGCATGTCACACCTAGAGGATGGTACACCATTTGATCGGAAAGAGTTTGGAAAAGGCACCTCATCTCCTCATCGCCTGGTGCTTGGGTTCACCCCTCCAACATCTTTCCTAACAACCTCCTCACTTGGGGATATCAACACCGTCAACATCCTGTTGCACACAGTTTGGAATTTGTCCAGAGGATGAAGCGGAAGGATGAGAAAAATTTAGAGACAAGTCTTAGGTGTTCGGACAGGCACATGCCACTCTAATTTCCAATCCGGAAGACAAATTCATCAAAGGCTAGAAATGCCCACGCAAACAGAATAGGGCTAGAGGAAATCCCGCTGTTTTGTGTCCAGTTTCCAAAAACACAAGTTGAATAATGGAACTCAGGGGCACTAAAATTCATGAAACTGCAGAGTTGAAAATATCTATCGTCTAAAAATGTCTTGAGGTAAGTCACAGGAAATGACTTGTAAGCAAGGGAGTGTGGCAGGAAACATATTTGAACAGGTAGAAAGGACTCCCCGTTAAAGTATAAGAAAAGGGTCTGAACTTCGCCAATGATGCTGTTGGCCAAAAAGGGCGTATGCATTTTTTCTGAATATATTCAAGTAAAGGCCATACACACTTTTTATCCAACCAAACAGGTGGACACTGGAAATCAATACTACAAAATGTATCAGTTCACATCAGTCAGAAGGGCCATCCACGTAAAGTGTAAACACCATAAATGCAGGACAGGGCAAGGAGAAAAGGGAGCCCTGTGAGGCTGATAGTGGAAATGCAATTTGCCAACAGCCACTCTGGCGAAGTGTATTCTGTTTGCTAAAACATCTAAAAAATGAGCTACAGAGCATAGGGCACTTGCACTCATGGGCGTATACCTTGGGGAAAACAAAAATGGACAGAAAACAGGCACCCCAACGTTTACCACCTCTCTGTTAAAAAGGGCCTCAACTTGGATATAACCTAAATGTCCCTGGAAAGAAAAAATGGATAAAAGAGGTGGGGTACTTATGTAGAGTAGAATATGACTCATCCAGAAATCAATGAAATAAGGCCAGTTGGAACAACTCTGGAGGAGTTACATACGATCATTCTAAGTGACATATGTCAGAAAGAAAAAGACACATATCATAAGATGTCACTTAAAAGTGGAATCAAAAATGGCTACACATGAAATAAATTACAATACAGAAACATAGTCAAATATGTAGAAAATAGACATAAGGCTGCTAAATGGGAAAGATGGGGAATGGTGAGGTATTATCCAGGAGGTTGAAATTAGCAAAGATACCATTCCAAGTACCAAATTGAATAACTGACAAGGCCTACACGGTACCTCAAAGAACTGCACTCAGTCCACTCAAGTCACTGGAAAATAATACATATGACTGGTAAGCATCTGAAAAGGAATTTATTGTTGTCTCACAGTACATGAATCAAGTGGATGTACAGGAGCAAAAAACAGAGCTTTGAAAATCAGCTGTAACCAATATAAAAATAAATTTAAAAATATTTATTAAAACAGTGAGACAGACAAAAATTCTTACAACTTTTGTTGAAGGTCTACGATGTAACATGAATTGAACACATGTAGACCCACAGCAGGATGATATATAAGGCTGGAAGCTATGCACGCTAAGAGATGTTAGAGAGGCTTGGTGAGAAAATGCAGACCTTTTAAAGTAATACTGCCTGGTACCCATTCCATGGGTCCCAAATCTGCAGGTTCAAGGGAATCTTCTGACAGTGAAAACATGCCTGGGAAACTGAGATGAATGTACACCATGTGCTCAGGAAAAGGTGTCTAAAATGCACCTCATTTTTGATCTCCTGGTGCTGAGGTTCGCCATTCCAGCCACATTACTAACAATCTCCCCACTTGGAGAATCAGCACCTTTAACCTCCTGTTTTACACAGTTTTCAATTTGTGCAGAGGATAAATGGGAAGAGGGGGAACCAATGAGAGGTTAGCTGTAGGAGTTTTGACAGGCACATGCCACTCCATTTTCCCATTCGGAAGAAGAATTAACCAAAGGCTCAGCCTGCCTCCCCAGAACCGGAATAGGGCCGGAAGCAATCCAATGGTTTGGCATACAACACACAAAAAAAGCGAGTTGCAAAATGCAGCTCAGGAGCAGACAATTCAAAGACTTGCAAAGATATAAACGATAACCAACGTCCAAAAATATATTCAGGTAAGGCAACGAAGAGGATCTGAATGAGAGGCAGAATTGCAGGAAACAGATTTCAAAAGGTAGATTCTACTCACCTTTAAATCATATGAAAAGCAGCAGAATTTCTAAAATGATGCAGTTGGGCAAAAGGGTGTATCTGATTTTTTCGTGAATATCTTCAGGAAAAAGACACAGACAGAGATTTTGGCCAACCAAGCAAGAGGGAAATGCATATCCGCACAACAAAGAAGTCTCAATTTCCACTGCTCAGAAAGGCCATCCAAAAAATGTGTCCAAACCAGAAATGCAGGAGAGGCCATGGGAAACAGGGAGCCAAGTCACGCTGATGGGTGGGGTATAAATATCCAAGAGCCACTCTGAAGAAGTGTATGCTGTTTCCTAAAACATCTAAAATACAAAGCCCGCGAGCAAAGGGGACTTCAACTCATGGGCATATAACTTGGGAAGACTAAATATCAATAAGACACAGGCACCCCAAAGTTTAGGGCTGCTCTGCATACAAGAACCTCAACTTTGGTACACCTAAAATATCCCAGGAAAAACAGAAATGCATAAAGAACTTGTGGTAATTTTGTACAACGGAATATCACTCAGACGTGAAATCAATGTATATAAGGCCAGTAGCAGCATAATGAGTGGATTTAAGTATGATGATTCTAAGGGAAATTAGTCACACAGAAAAAAGAATCTTATCATAAGATATCACTTATAGAGGAAATATCAATATCACAACACATGAACTGAATTAGGAAAGAGAACAAAGTCTCACGTTTAGAAAAAAAAATCTTATGCCTGCTTCAGGAGAAAGGAGAGGTGGGGTGATGCATAAAACCAGAGTTTGATATTAACACAGGTACCATTCCATAAACCAAATACAGAATAGACAAGACCTACAACTTCCTCAGTGAACGGTACTCAACACCCCTTTTTCCCGCATAGGTATATATCTGACTAGTAAGAATCTTAAAACCTATGTATTAATATGTCTTCGTAAGGGAACCAATTGTGTCTAGACTGTCATAAACAAGTCAGTGATAATCAGCTCAACCCCATTATAAACATGAATTTCAAAAACAAAACCAAAAAACAGCGAAATTCTTACACAATTCCTTCAAAGGTTCTGATGAAACCTGGAATGACCCTATCGGCAAAGACAGCTGGATGAGATATAAGGCTGGAGACTTGGGACTGAGAGGACTGGTGAGATTGGGAGAGAAAATGCAGACCCTTAAAGTAGTAATGCATGCAACCATTCCATGGGTCCCAAATCTCCAGGTAGAAGGGAATATCACTACAGTTATAACATGTATGGGAAACCTAGAGAATGGACAACCTGTCATGGCAAAAGTTTCTAAAACTCTCCTAATTTTTCTTCTCCTTCTGCTCCAGTTTGGTATTCCAACTGCTTTACTATCAATCTACCAACTTAGGAGAGTCAGCCCCTATAACCTCCTGGTGCACACAGTTTGCTAATTGTGCAGAGGATGAAAGGGAAGAGGGAGAACCTATCAGAGAGTAGATGTAGGCATTTGGACGGGCACATGTCACTCAAATTTCCCGTCAGCAAGAAGAATTAACCAAAGCCTCAGCCACCCACAGGGAACCAATATAGCCACCCCTGGAACCAGTATAGGTCCTGAAGCAAAACTGTGGATTTGCGGCCAGCTCACAAAAATGGGATTTGAAAATTGGGGCTCAGGGGCACAGCAATTCACAAACCTGCAGAGTTATAAAGGACTACTCTCTTCCAAAATCTCTTGAGGGAAGGTAAAGAAGGGGACTTGAAAATGAGGCAGAATTGCACAAAACATATTTCAAGAGGTAAATTGGAATCGCCTTTAAAGTACAGGAAAAGCATCACAACTTGGACAGTGATGCCGTTGGCCAAAAAGGGCGTATGCCTTTTCTCCTGAATATATTCAGGAGAAAACGCATACGCCCTTTCTGGCCAATTAAGCAAGCACACAATGCAAATGCACACTACAAAGTATTGTCACTTCCCACCGGTCAAAAGGGACATCCGAATATCTGTAAAAACCAGAAAGGCAAGAGAGAGTTGACAAGGGCATGAAGCAATGTGATCCCAATGGTTATGGAGGAATGTAATGACAAGCACATGGAGCATTGTGATGACAAGATTATGTAGCATTTTGCTGACAAAGGCAAGGAGCATTGTGATGACAAGCTTCATCGAGCACTGTGATGAAAAGTGTCACGGAGCATTGTGATTACAGGGATCATGGAGCATTGGGATGACAAGGGCATGGATCACTGTGATGACAAGTGTCACGGAGCATTTTGATGACAAGAGTCCCAGATCGTTGTGTTGTCAGGGTTCATGGAGCGTTGTGATGACAGTGGTCATGGAGCATTGTGATGACAGTGGTCATGGAGCATTGTGATGACAGGGTTCATGGATCATTGTGATGACAAGTGTCACGCAGATTTCTGATGACAATCTTGTGGAGTATTGTGATGACAATGGCATGGAGCATTGTGATGAAAAGGGCATGGATCATTGTGATGAAAAGGGCATGTAGACTTGTCATGAGAGTTTTCAATGAGCATACTGATGACAATTTCCAGGGAGCATTGTGATGACAAGTGTATTGAGAATTGTGATGACAAAGGTCATGGAGCTTTGTGATGAGAAGTCCATGGATAATTGTGGTAACCAGCATCATGGGGCGTTGTGATGACAAGTTTTATGGAACATTGTGATCACAGGGATTTGGAGCATTGTGATGACAGAGGTCATGGAGAATTTTGATTTCATTGTGATGACAATAGCATGAAGCATTATGATGATGGGCATGGTGCATTGTGATGACAGGGTTCATGGAGCACTGACATGAAAAGTGGCATGGAGTATTGTTATTACAGGGGACTTGGAGCATTGTGATGAAAAGGGCATGGAGCATTGTGATGAGAAGGCCATGGAGCATTCTTATGACATGCGTCATGGAGCTTTGTGATGACATGGGCATGGAGCATTGTGATTGCTGGGGTCTTGGAGCATTGTGATGACAAGGGTCATGGAGTCTTGCGATGACAAAGCCATGGAACATTGTGATTGCAGAGGTTATGGAGCATTGTTATGACAGTGGTAATGGAGCATTGTGATGACAAGGGCATGGAGCATTGGTCTGAAAAATTTCATGGATTATTGTGATGAGAGTGGGCATGGAGCATTGTGATGACAAGTGCACGGAACACAGTGATACATGTGTCTTGGAGGATTGCAATAACAAAGGCATGGTGCATTGTGATGAGAAGGGCATCGAGCATTGTGATGACAAGCGTCATGGAGCTTTGTGATGACAACACCATGGAGCAATGTGATGAGAGGTTTCATGGAACTTTGCGATGACAATGGCATGGAGCATTGTGATGCCAAAGGTCATGGAGCTTTGTGATTACATTGGCCATGGAGCATTTTGATGACAAGTGTGTGGTGCATTGTTATGAGAAGGGCAGGGAGCATTGTGATGACAGGGTCATGGAGCAATTGGATGTAATGGTCATGAAACATTTTGATGACAGTGTTTATGGAACATTGTGATATTAGGGGTCATGGAGCATTGTGATGAAAAGGGTCAAGGAGCATTGTGATGACAAGTCTTATGGAACATTGTGATGTCAAGTGTCATGGAGCATTGTGATGATAAGGGCATGTAGCACTGTTGTGACAAGGGTCATGGAACATTGTTATGACAGGGATGTGGGAGTATTGTGATGATTAGCGATGGAACATTGTGATATCAGTGGTGAGAGAGCATTTTGATGAGATGAGCATGGGGCATTGTGATGACAAACTTGTGGAGCATTGTGATGAGAAATGCATGGCACTTTGTGATGACATGGGTCAGGAGCATTGTGCTGACAAATGCATGGAGCACTGTGATGACAAGGTTTATGGAGCATTGTGATGACAACGATGTGGAGCATTGTGATGACAAGGGCATGGCACATTGTGATGCCATCGGTCATGGAGTACTGTGCTGACAAAGGCATGGAGCATTGTGATGACAAGGGTCACCGAGAATTGTGATTAAATGTTCATGGAGCATTGTGGTGACAATTGTCACAGAGCCTTGTGATGACGAGGGCATGGATCATTGTGATGACAAAGGTCATGAAGCACTGTGATGACTGGAGTCACGGAGCATTGTGATGACCTGAGTCATAGAGCATTGTGATAAAAGAGCATGGAGCATTGTGATGAAAGGGGCATGGAGCATTTGTCTGACAATTTTCATGGATTATTGAGATGACAGTGGGCATGGTGAATTGTGATGACAAGGGCATCGAGCATTGTGATGAGAAGGTCATGGAGTACTGTGAAGACAGGTGTTGGAGCATTGTGATGACATATGTCATGGTCCATTGTGATGACAATGGATAGGAGCATTGTGATGCCAAGTGTCATGGAGGATTGTGATGACAAAGGTAACGGAGCATTTTGATGAAAAGGGCTTGGAGCATTGTGATGCCAAGAGTCATGGAGCATTGTGATGACAATGGCCATTGAGAATTTTGATGACAAGTTCATGAAGCATTATGAGGACAATCACATGGAGCTTGCTATGACAGGGGTCATGGAGAATTGCGATGACAAGTGCATTGAGAATTGTGATGACAAAGCATGTAACACTGTGAAGAGAAGTATCATGGAGCATAGTGATGCCGAGAACGTGGAGAATTGTGATGACAGGGGACATGGAGCATTGTGATGACCATGGCATGGAGCATTGTGATGGCAAGAACATGGAGCATTTTTATGAGAAGACAATGGATAATTGTGTTGACGAGCATCACGGAGCACTGTAATGACAAGGGGTATGGAGCATTGTGATGACAGGTGTCATGGAGCATTGTGATGACAGTGGTCATGGAGCATAGTGATGACAAGGGTCATGGAGCATTTTGATGACAAAGACGTGGAGCATTGTGATGAGAAGACCATGGGAAATTGTGATGACGAGTGTCATGGAGCCATTTAATGACAAGGGGTATGGAGCATTGTGATGACAGTGGTTATGGAGCATTGTGATGACTGGGGACATGGAGCATTGTGATGACCAAGGCATGGAGCATTGTGATGGCAAGACCGTGGAGCACTGTGATGAGAAGACCATGGATAATTGTGATGACGAGCATCATGGAGCACTGTAATGACAAGGGGCATGGAGCATTGTGATGACAGGTGTCATGGAATATTGTGATGACAGGGTTCATGGATCATTGTGATGACAAGTGTCACGCAGATTTCTGATGACAATCTTGTGGAGTATTGTGATGACAATGGCATGGAGCATTGTGATGAAAAGGGCATGGATCATTGTGATGAAAAGGGCATGGAGACTTGTCATGAGAGTTTTCAATGAGCATACTGATGACAAGTTCCAGGGAGCTTTGTGATGACAAGTGTATTGAGAATTGTGATGACAAAGGTCATGGAGCATTGTGATGAGAGGTCCATGGATAATTGTGGTAACCAGCATCATGGGGCGTTGTGATGACAAGTTTTATGGAACATTGTGATCACAGGGATTTGGAGCATTGTGATGACAGAGGTCATGGAGAATTTTGATTTCATTGTGATGACAATAGCATGAAGCATTATGATGATGGGCATGGTGCATTGTGATGACAGGGTTCATGGAGCACTGAGATGAAAAGTGGCATGGAGTATTGTTATTAGAGGGGACTTGGAGCATTGTGATGAAAAGGGCATGGAGCATTGTGATGAGAAGGCCATGGAGCATTCTGATGACATGCGTCAGGGAGCTTTGTGATGACATGGGCATGGAGCATTGTGATTGCTGGGGTCTTGGAGCATTGTGATGACAAGGGTCATGGAGTCTTGCGATGACAAAGCCATGGAACATTGTGATTGCAGAGGTTATGGAGCATTGTTATGACAGTGGTAATGGAGCATTGTGATGACAAGGGCATGGAGCATTGGTCTGAAAAATTTCATGGATTATTGTGATGAGAGTGGGCATGGAGCATTGTGATGACAAGGGCACGGAACACAGTGATACATGTGTCTTGGAGGATTGCAATAACAAAGGCATGGTGCATTGTGATGAGAAGGGCATCGAGCATTGTGATGACAAGCGTCATGGAGCTTTGTGATGACAACGTCATGGAGCAATGTGATGAGAGGTTTCATGGAGCTTTGTGATGACAATGGCATGCAGCATTGTGATGCCAAGGGTCATGGAGCTTTGTGATGACATAGGCCATGGAGCATTTTGATGACAAGGGTGTGGTGCATTGTGATGAGAAGGGCAGGGAGCATTGTGATGACAGGGTCATGGAGCAATTGGATGAAATGGTCATGAAATATTGTGATGACAGTGTTTATGGAACATTGTGATGTCAGGGGTCATGGAGCATTGTGATGAGAAGTCCATGGATAACTGTTATAACCAGCATCATGGGGCATTGTGATGAACAGTTTTATGGAACATTGTGATCAGAAGGGTTTGGAGCATTGTGATGACAGAGGTCGTGGAGAATTTTGATTTCATTGTGATGACAATAGCATGTAGCATTATGATGATGGGCATGGTGCATTGTGATGACAGGGTCATGGAGCATTGAGATGAAAAGTGGCATGGGGTATTGTTATTACAGGGGTCTTGGAGCATTGTGATGAAATTGGCTTGGAGCATTGTGATGAGAAGGCCATGGAGCATTCTGATGACATGCGTTAGGGAGCTTTGTGATGACATATGCATGGAGCATTGCGATTACAGGGGTCTTGGAGCATTGTGATGACAAGCGTCATGGAGCTTTGTGATGACAACACCATGGAGCAATGTGATGAGAGGTTTCATCGAACTTTGTGATGACAATGGCATGCAGCATTGTGATGCCAAAGGTCATGGAGCTTTGTGATTACATTGGCCATGGAGCATTTTGATGACAAGTGTGCAGTGCATTGTGATGAGAAGGGCCGGGAGCATTGTGATGACAGGGTCATGGAGCAATTGGATGTAATGGTCATGAAACATTTTGATGACAGTGTTTATGGAACATTGTGATGTTAGGGGTCATGGAGCATTGTGATGAAAAGGGTCAAGGAGCCTTGTGATGACAGGGGTTATGGAACATTGTGATGTCAAGTGTCATGGAGCATTGTGATGATAAGGGCAAGTAGCACTGTTGTGACAAGGGTCATGGAACATTGTTATGACAGGGGTGTGGGAGTATTGTGAAGATTAGAGATGGAACATTGTGATATCAGTGGTGAGAGAGCATTTTGATGAGATGAGCATGGGGCATTGTGATGACAAACTTGTGGAGCATTGTGATGAGAAATGCATGGCACTTTGTGAAGACATGGGTCAGGAGCATTGTGCTGACAAATGCATGGAGCACTGTGATGACAAGGTTTATGGAGCATTGTGATGACAACGATGTGGAGCATTGTGATGACAAGGGCATGGCACATTGTGATGCCATCGGTCATGGAGTACTGTGCTGACAAAGGCATGGAGCATTGTGATGACAAGGGTCACCGAGAATTGTGATTAAATGTTCATGGAGCATTGTGGTGACAATTGTCACAGAGCCTTGTGATGACGAGGGCATGGATCATTGTGATGACAAAGGTCATGAAGCACTGTGATGACTGGAGTCACGGAGCATTGTGATGACCTGAGTCATAGAGCATTGTGATAAAAGAGCATGGAGCATTGTGATGAAAGGGGCATGGAGCATTTGTTTGACAATTTTCACGGATTATTGAGATGACAGTGGGCATGGTGAATTGTGATGACAAGGGCATCGAGCATTGTGATGAGAAGGTCATGGAGTACTGTGAAGACAGGTGTTGGAGCATTGTCATGACATATGTCATGGTCCATTGTGATGACAATGGATAGGAGCATTGTGATGCCAAGTGTCATGGAGGATTGTGATGACAAAGGTAACGGAGCATTTTGATGAAAAGGGCTTGGAGCATTTTGATGACAAGAGTCATGGAGCATTGTGATGACAATGGCCATTGAGAATTTTGATGACATGTTCATGAAGTATTATGAGGACAATCACATGGAGCTTGCTATGACAGGGGTCATGGAGAATTGCGATGAGAAGTGCATTGAGAATTGTGATGACAAAGCATGTAACACTGTGATGAGAAGTGTCATGGAGCATAGTGATGCCAAGAACGTGGAGAATTGTGCTGACACGGGACATGGAGCATTGTGATGACCAGGGCTTGGAGCATTGTGATGGCAAGACCGTGGAGCATTGTGATGAGAAGTCCACGGGTAACTGTGATGACGAGCGTCATGGAGCACTGTAATGACAAGGGGTACGGAGCATTGTGATAACAGGTGTCAAGAAGCATTGTGATGACAAGGGTCAGGGAGCACTCTGATGACAAGCTTGTGGAGTATTTTGATGACAAAGGCATGGAGCATTGTGAAGAAAACGGCATGGGGCATTGTGATGAAAAAGGCATGGAGCCTTTTCATGACAGGTTTCAAGGAGCATTCTGACAACAAGTGTCAGGGAGCCTTGTGATGACAAAGGTCATGGAGCATTGTGACGACAAGCACATGGAGTATTGTGATGACAAGCACATGGAGCTTGCTATGACAGGGGTCATGGAGCATTGCGATGACAAGGGCATAGAGAATTGTGATGACAAAGCATGTAACACTTTGATGAGAAGTGTCATGGAGCATAGTGATGCCAAGAACGTGGAGAATTGTGATGACAGGGACATGGAGCAGTGTGATAACAAGAGCATGTAATGTTGTGATGAGAAGTGTCATGTAGCATCGACATGACAAGGACGAGGAGAATTGTGATGACAAGGGACATGGAGCATTGTGATAACTAGGGCATGGTGCAATGTGATGACAGGGGCCATGGTGCATTCTGACATAAGATATCACTTATGAAGGGAATGTAAACATGGCTACATATGAACTGAATTAGGAAACAGAACAGAGTCTCAGATTTAGAAAACACTCTTATGCTTGCTGAAGGGGAAAGGAGAGGTGGGGAGATGCACAAAACCAGAGTTTGATATTAGCACAGGTACCGTTCCATAATCCAAATACAGAATAGACAAAACCACTCCTTCCGTAGTGAATGGGACTCAAAACCCCTATTTCCAGCAGAGGAATATATCTGACTACTAAGAATCTTAAAATCAGTGTATTTATATGTCTCTGTAAGGGAATCAATTTTGTCTAGACCGCCAAAAACAAGTCAGGGAAAATCAGCTCAACCCCATTATAAAACTGAATTTGAAAAACAAAACAAAATAAAAAAAAACAGCGATATTCTTAAATAATTCCTTCAAGGGCTCTGATGCAACCTGGAATGACACTATCTACAACAACAGCTGGAAGAGACATAAGGCTGGACACATGGGACTGAGGGGATTGGTGCGATTGCTGGCGAAAATGCAGTCCGTTTGAAGCCATAATGCGTGCCACCCATTCGATGGGTGCCAACTCTGCAGGTTGAAGGTAATATTACTACAGCCATAAAATGTACGGAAAACCTAGAGAGTGGACACACTGTGAATACGAAAGGTTTCTAAAACTCAAAGAACAGTCCCTCTCCTGGTGCTCCGGTTTGACTTTCCAACTGCTTTACTATCAAACTCCCAACTTGGCGAGACGGACCCTTTAACCTCCTGGTTCCCACTGGTTGCCAATTTGGCTGAGGATGAAAGGGAAGAGGGAGGACAAAAGAGAGAGTAGCTGTTAGGTATTTCGACGGGCACATGTCACTCTAATTTCCCGGTAGGAAGAAGAATTAACAAAAGTCTCAGCCATCCACCGGGAACCAGTATAGTTCCTGAACCAAAATTTTGGACGTGCGTTCAGCTCACAAAAAAACGAGTTGAAAAATGGAGCTCAGGGGCACAGCAATTCACAAACTGGCAGATTAATAAAGGACAACTATCACCCAAAAATCTGTTGAGGGAAGGCAACGAGGCCAACTTGAAAGTGAGGCAGAATAGCAGGAAACAGATTTCAAGAGGTACGTAGGAATTGCCTGTAAAGCACAGGAAGAGGGCACAACTTTGACAATGATGCACTTGCACAAAAATGGCGTATGCGTTTTCTCCTGAATATATTCAGGAGAAAACACATACGCCCTTTTTGGCCAAGCAAGCAAGCGGGCAATGCAAATCTGCACTACAAAAAGTATCTCTTCCCACCCGTCAAAAGAGACATCCACAAAATGTGTAAAAACCAGAAAGGCAAGACAGGCCCTGGAGAACAGGAGCCTTGTTATGAAGATGGGCGGGAGGTAAATTGCCAACTGCCTCACTGGAGGAGTGCGTTGTGTTCCCTAAAAGAAGTAAACAACAGAGCTACAGAGCCAAGGGCATTTCCAGTCTAGGGAAAATACCTTGGGAAAACTGAAAATCAATATGGCAGAGCCACCCCCGAATACAGGGCTGCACTGCTTACTAGAACCTCAACTTGGGCACACCTTAAATATCCCAGGAAATATAAAAATGGTTCAAAAAATTGTGCTAAGTACGTACGATGGAATATCCCTCAGCCATGAAATCAATGTCATAAGACCAGTAGGAGCAAAGTGAGTGGATTCACGTACGATGATTCTAAGTGAAATAAGTCACACAGAAAAAGAAACTTATAATAAGATATCACTTATGAAGAACCTGTAAACATGGCTACACATGAACTGAGTTAGGAAAGAGAACAGAGTGTCACATTTAGAAAACACTCTTATGCCTGCTTAAGTGGGAAGGAGAGGTGGGGTGATGCATAAAACCAGAGTTTGATATAAGCACAGGTACCGTTCAAAAAACCAACTATGGAATAGATAAGATGTACACATTCCACAGTGAAAGGGTCTCAAAACCCCATATTTCCCGCAGAGGAATAGATCTGCATAGTAAGAATTTTAAAACCTATGTATTGATATGTCTCCCTAAGGAAATCTGGTGTGTCTAGACTGGCATAAACATGGCAGTGAGAATCAGCTCAAACCCACTATAAAAAGGAATTTCAAAAACAAAACAAATAAACAGGGAAATTCTTTGCAATTCCTTCAAGGTCTCTGACAAAACCTGGAATGACCCTATCTACAATGACAGCTGGATGTGGCATAAGGTTGGACACTTGGGACTGCGAGGATGGGTGAGACTGTGTGAGCAAATGCACAACCTTTAAAGCAATAATGCATGGCCCCCATTCCATGGGTCCCAACTCTCCAGGTTGAAGGGAATATTACTACAGATATAACATGTACAGGAAACCTAGAGAATGAAACACTGTTAATACGAAAGGTTTCTAAAACTCAACGAATAGTCCCTCTCCTGCTGCTCCTGTTTGACTTTCCACCTGCCTTACTATCAATCAACCAACTTGCAGAGACAGCCCCTTTAACATCCTGATTCACACAGGTTGCCAATTAGGCAGAGGATGGCAGGGAAGAGGGAGAACCAATGAGAGAGTAGCTGTTAGGCATTTGGACGGGCATATGTCATTCTAATTTCACGGCAGGTAGAAGAATTAACCAAAGTCTCAGCCACCCACCGGGAACCAGTATAGGTCCTGAACCAAAATTTTGGACTTGCGTTCAGCTCACAAATAACGAATTGATAAATGGAGCTCAGGGGCACAGCAATTCACAAACTGGCAGATTAATAAAGGACAACTATCATCCAAAAATCTGTTGCGGGAAGGCAACAAGGCGCTCTTGAAAGCGAGGCAGAATAGCAGGAAACTGATTTCAAGAGGTACATAGGAATCGCCTCTAAAGTACAGGAAGAGGGGCACAACTTCGACAATGATGCACTTGGCCAAAAAGGTTGTATGTGTTTTCTCCTGAATATATTCTGGAGAAAATGCATACGCCCTTTTTGGGCAAGCAAGCAAGTGGGCAATGCAAATCTGCACTACAAATAAGTAGCACTTCCCAATGGTCAAAAGGGACATCCACAAAATGTGTAAAAACCAGAAAGGCAAGACCGGCACTAGAGAACAGGGAGCCTTGTTATTCCTATCAGCGTGATGTAACCTGCCAACTGACTCAGTGGAGAGTGCCCTGTGTTCCCTAAAACAAGTAAACAAAAGAACTACAGAGCCAAGGGCACTTCCAGTCTAGGGAATATACCATGGGAATGCTGAAAATCAATAAGACAGAGCCACCCCCAAATTTAGGGCTGCACTGCTTACAAGAACCTCAACTTGGCTACACCTTAAATATCCCAGGAAATATAAAAATGGTTCAAAAAATTATGGTACTTACGTATGATGGAATATCCCTCAGCCATGAAATCAATGTCATAAGACCAGAAGCAGCAAAGTGAGTGAATTCAGGTACGATGACTCTAAATGAAATAAGTCACACAGAAAAAGAAACTTATCATAAGATATCACTTATGAAGATGCTGTAAACATGGCTACACATGAACTGAGTTTGGAAAGAGAACAGAGTCTCACATTTAGAAAACACTCTTATGCCTGCTTAAGGGGCAAGCAGAGGTGGGGTGATGCATAAAACCAGAGTTTGATATAAGCACAGGTACCGTTCCAAAAACCACCTATGGAATAGACAAGACATACACCTTCCATTGAAAGGGACTCAAAACCCCATATTTCACAAAGAGGAATATATCTGACTAGTAAGATTCTTAAAACCTATGTATTGATATGTCTCCATAATGGAATCAAGGGTGTCTAGACTGGCGTAAACATGTCAGTGAGAATAAGTTCAAACTCACTATAAAAAGGAATTTCAAACACAAAACAAATAAACAGCGAAATTCTTTACAATTCCTTCAGGGTCTCTGATGAAACCTGGAATGAACCTATCTACAATGAAAGCTGGATGTGGAATAATGCTGGACACTTGGAACTGAGAGGATTGGTGAGTTTGTGTGAGCAAATGCAGGCCATTTAAAGCAATAATGCATGGCCCCCATTCCATGGGTCACAACTGTCCAGGTTGAAGGGAATATTACTACAGCTATAACATGTATGGAAACCTAGAGAATGGACACACTGTGAATACGAAAGGTTTCTAAAACTCAACGAATAGTCCTTCTCCTGGGGCTCCGGTTTGCCTTTCCAACTGCTTTACTATCAAACTCCCAACAGGGAGAGACAGACCCTTTAACTTCCTGGTTCGCACATGTTGACAATTTGGCAGAGGATGGAAGGGAAGACAGAGAACCAATGAGAGAGTAGCTGTTAGGCATTTGGACGGGCACATGTGACTCTAATTTCCCGGCATGAAGAAGAATTAACCAAAGGCTCAGCCACCCACCGGGAACCAGTATAGGTCCTGAACCAAAATTTTGGACTTGGGTTCAGCTCACAAAAAAACGAGTTGATAAAAGGAGCTCAGGGTCACAGCAATTCACAAACTGTCAGAGTAATCAAGGACAACTATCGTCCAAAAATCTGTTGAGGGAAGGCTACGAGTCGGACTTGAAATCGAGGCAGAATAGCAGGAAACTGATTTCAAGAGGTACGTAGGATTCGCCTGTAAAGCACAGGAAGAGGGGCACAACTTCGACAATGATGCACTGGGGCAAAAAGGGCGTGTGCATTTTCTCCATAATATATTCAGGAGAAAATGAATATGCCCTATTTGGCCAAGCAAGCAAGTGGGCAATGCAAATCTGCACTACAAATAAGTATCACTTCCCAATGGTCAAAAGGGACATCCACAAAATGTGTAAAAACCAGAAAGGCAAGACAGGCCCTGGAGAACAGGGAGCCTTGTTATGCTGATGGGCGGGATGTAAATTGCCAACTGCCTTACTGGAGGAGTGCATTGTGTTCCCTAAAACAAATAAACAAGAGAGCTACAGAGCCGAAGGCACTTCTAGTCTAGGGAATATACCGGGGAAAAACTAAAAATTAAACAGACAGAGCCACCCCCAAATTTAGGGCTGCACTGCTTACAAAAACCTCAACTTGGGTACACCTTTAATATACCAGGAAATATAAAAATGGTTCAAAATATTGTGATACTTTCGTACGATGGAACATACCTCAGCCATGAAATCAATGTCATAAGACCAGTAGCAGCAAAGTGAGTGGATTCAGGTACAATGATTCTAAGTGAAATAAGTCACATAGAAAAAAAAAACTTATGATAAGATATCACTTATGAAGATCTTGTAAACATGGCTACACTTGAACTCAGTTAGTAAAGAGAACAGAGTCTCACATTTAGAAAACACTCTTATGCCTGCTTAAGGGGGAAGGAGTGGTGGGGTGATGCATAAAACCAGAGTTTGATATAAGCACAGGTACCGTTCCAAAAACCAACTATGGAATAGAGAAGACATACACATTCCTCAGTGAAAGGGACTCAAAACCCCATATTTCACGCAGAGGAATTGATCTGCCTGGTAAGAATTTTAAACATATATATTGATATGTCTCTGTAAGGGAATTAGTTGTGTCTAGACTGGCATAAACATGGCAGTGAGAATCAGATCAAACCCAATATAAAAAGGATTTCAAAAACAAAACAAATAAACACGGAAAATCTTTGCAATTGTTTCAGGGTCTCTGATGAAACCTGGAATGACCCTATCTACAATGACAGCTGGATGTGGCATAAGGCTGAACAATTGGGACTGCGACTATTGGTTAGATTGGGTGAGGAAATGCAGACCCTTTAAAGAAATAATGCATGGCCCCAATTCCATGTGTCCCAGCTCTCCAGGTTGTAGGGAATATTACTACAGCTATAACATGTACGGGAAACCTAGAGAATGGACACACTGTGAATACAAAAGATTTCTAAAACTCAACGAATAGTCCCTCTCCTGGTGCTCCGCTTTGACCTTCCAACTGCTTTACTATCAATCTCCCAAATTGGAGAGACAGACCCTTTAACCTCCTGGTTCGCACAGGTTGAAAATTTGGCAGACGATGGAAGGGAAGAGGGAGAACCAATGAGAGAGTAGGTGTTAGGCATTTGGTGGAGAACATGTCTGTCTAATTTCCCGGCAGAAAGAGGAATTAACCAAATTCTCAGCCACCCATCGGGAAGCAGTATAGGTCCTGAACCAAAATTTTCGACTTGCGTTCAGCTCGCAAAAACCGAGTTGAATAATATAGCTCAGGGCCACAGCAATTCACTCACTGGCAGATTAATAAAGGACAACTATCATCCAAAAATCTGTTGAGGGAAGGCAACGAGGCTGCCTTGAATGAGAGGCAGAATAGCAGGAAACAGATTTCAAGAGGTACATAAGAATTGCCTGTAAAGCAGAGGAAGAGGGACACAACTTCGACAATGATGCACTGGGGCAAAAAGGGCGTGTGCGTTTTCTCCAGAATATATTCAGGAGAAAATGAATATGCCCTATTTGGCCAAGCAAGCAAGTGGGCAATGCAAATCTTCACTACAAATATGTATCACATCCCAACGGTCAAAAGGGACATCCACAAAATGTGTAAAAACCAGAAAGGCAAGACAGGCCCTGGAGAACAGGGAGCCTTGTTATGCTTATGGGCGGGATGTAAACTGCCAACTGCCTTACTGGAGGAGTGCATTGTGTTCCCTAAAACAAATAAACAACAGAGCTACAGAGCCGAAGGCACTTCCAGTGTAGGGAATATACTGTGGGAAAACTGAAAATCAAAAAGACAGAGCCACCCCCAAATTTAGGGCTGCACTGCTTTCAAGAACCTCATCTTGGGTACAACTTAAATATCCCAGGAAATATAAAAATGGTTCAAAAAATTGTGGTACTTACGTACGATGCATTATCCCTCAGTCATGAAATCAATGTCATAAGACGAGGAGCAGCAGAGTGAGTGGATTCAGGTACGATGATTCTAGGTGAAATAAGTCACACAGAAAAAGAATCTTATCATAAGATATCACTTATGAAGATCCTGTAAACATGGCTACACTTGAACTCAGTTAGGAAAGAGAACAGAGTCTCACATTTAGAAAACACTCTTATGCCTTCTTAAGGGTGAAGGAGTGGTGGGGTGATGCATAAAACCAGAGTTTGATATAAGCACAGGTACCGTTCCAAAAACCAACTATGGAATAGGTAAGACATACACATTCCTCAGTGAAAGGGACTCAAAACATCATGTTTCACGCAGAGGAATTGATCTGCCTGGTAAGAATTTTAAACATATGTATTGATATGTCTCTGTAAAGGAATCAGTTGTGTCTAGACTGGCATAAACATGGCAGTGAGATTCAGCTCAAACCCACTATAAAAAGGAATTTCAAAAACAAATCAAATAAACACGGAAAATCGTTGCAATTCTTTCAGGGTCTCTGATGAAACCTGGAATGACCCTATCTACAATGACAGCTGGATGTGGCATAAGGCTGCACACTTGGGACTGCGACTATTGGTGAGATTGGTTGAGTAAATGACGACCCTTTAAAGAAATAATGCATGGCCCCCATTCCATGGGTCCCAACTCTCCAGGTTGAAGGGAATATTAGTACAGCTATAACATGTACAGGAAACCTAGAGAATGGACACATTATTAATACGAAATGTTTCTAAAACTCAAAGAATTGTCCCTCTCCTGGTGCTCCGGTTTGACTTTCCAACTGCCTTAATATCAATCTCCCAACTTGGAGAGACAGCCGCTTTAAGCTCCTGATTCGCACAGGTTGCCAATTTGGCAGAGGATGGAAGGGAAGAGGGAGAACCAATGAGAGATTAAATGTTAGGCATTTAGACGGGCATATGTCAATCTAATTTCCCGGCAGGAAGAATAATTAACCAAAGTCTCAGCCACCCACTGGGAAACAGTATAGGTCCTGAACCAAAATTTTGTACTTGCGTTCAGCCCACAAATAACGAATTGATAAATGGAGCTCAGGGGCACAGCAATTCACAAACTAGTAGAGTAATATAGACAACTATCGTCCAAAAATCTGTTGAGAGAAGGCAACGAGGCAGAATTGAAAGCGAGGCAGAATAGCAGGAAACTGATTTCAAGAGGTATGTAGGTATCACCTGTAAAGCACAGGAAGAGGGGCACAACTTCGACAATGATGAACTTGGCCAAAAAGGGTGTATGCGTTTTCTCCTGAATATATTCAGGAGAAAACGCATACACCCTTTTTGGCCAAGCAAGCAAGTGGGCAATTCAAATCTGCACTACAAAGAAGTATCTCTTCCCAACGGTCAAAAGGGACATCCACAAAATGTGTAATTAAAAGATAGGCAAGACAGGCCCTGGAGAACAGGGATCTTTGTTATTCTGATCAGCGTGATATATACTGCCAAGTGACTCAAAGGAGGAGTGCATTGTGTTCCCTAAAACAAGTAAACAGCAGAACTACAGAGCCAAGGGCACTTCCATTCTAGGAAATATACCTTGATAAAGCTGAAAATCAATAAGACAGAGCCACCCCCAAATTTTGGGCTGCAATGCTTACAAGAACCTCAACTTTGCAACACCTTAAATATCCCAGGAAATATAAAAATGGTTCAAAAAATTCTGGTACATATGTACGATGGAATATCCCTCTGCCATGAAATCAATGTCATAAGATAAGTACTACCAAAGGGAGTGGATTCAGGTACGATGATTCTAAGTGAAATAAGTCACACAGAAAAAAGAATCTTATCATAAGATATCACTTATGAAGATCCTGTAAACATGGCTACAACTGAACTGAGTTAGGAAAGAGAACAGTGTCTCACATTTAGAAAACACTCTTATGCCTGCTTAAGGGGGAAGGAGAGGTGGGGTGATGCATAAAACCATAGTTTGATATATGCACAGGTACCGTTCCAAAAACCACTGTGGATTGGACAAGACCTACACCTTCCTCAGTGAAAGGGACTCAAAACCCCATATTTCTCGCAGAGGAATAGATCTAACTAGTAAGAATCTTTAAATCTATGTATTAATATGTCTCCGTAAGGGAATCAAGTTAGTCTAGACTGGCATAAACATGACAGCGAGAATCAGCTCAAAACCACTATAAAAAGTAATTTCACACACAAACAAAAAAACAGGGAAATTCTTTACAATTCCTTCAGGGTCTCTGATGAAACCTGGAATGACCCTATCTACAATGACAGCTTGATATGGCATAAGTCTGGACACTTGGGACTGATAGGATTGGTGAGATTGGGTGAGCAAATGCAGACCCTTTAAAGCAATAATACATGGCCCCCATTCAATGGGTCCCATCTCTCCAGGTTGAAGGCAATATTACTACAGCTATAACATGTACGGAAAATCAAGAGAATGGACACACTGTGAATATGAATGGTTTCTAAAACTCAACGAATAATCCTTCTCCTGGTGCTCTGGTTTGACTTTCCACCTGCTTTACTATCAATCTCCCAACTTGGAGAGACAGCCCCTTTAACCTCGTGGTTCGCACAGGTTGCCAATTTGGCAGAGGATGGATGGGAAGAGGTAAAACCAATGAGAGAGTAGCTGTTAGGCTTTTGGACTGGCACGTATCCCTCTAATTTCACAGAAGGAAGAATAATTAACCAAAGTCTCAGCCATCTACCGGGAAACATTATAGGTCCTGAACCAAAACTTTTGACTTGTGTTCAGCTCAAAAAAATACGAGGTGAAAAATGGAGCTCAGGGTCACAACAATTCACAACCTTGCTGAGTAATAAAGGACAACTATCATACAAAAATCTGTTGAGGGAAGGCAACAAGGCGGACTCGAAAGCGAGGCAGAAGAGCAGGAAAGAGATTTCAAGAGATACATTGGAATCGCCTGTAAAGCAGAGGAAGAGGGGCACAACTTTGACAATGATGCACTTGGCCAAAAAGGACGTATGCCTTTTCTCCTGAATATATTCAGGAGAAAACGCATACGTCCTTTTTGGGCAAGGAAGCAAGCGGGCAATACAAATCAGCACTACAAGGAAGTATCTCTTCCCACCGGTCAAAAGGGACATCCACAAAATTTGCAAAAAACCAGGAAGGCAAGACCGGCCCTCAAGAACAGGGAGCCTTGTTATGCTGATGGGCGGGATGTAAATTGCCAACTGCCTCACTGGAGGAGTGCATTGTGTTCCCTAAAACAAGTAAACAACAGAGCTACAGAGCCAAGGGCACTTCCAATCTAGGGAATATACCTTGGGAAAGCTGAAAATCAGTAAGACCCAGCCACCCCCAAATTTAGGGCTGCACTGCTCACAAGAACCTCAACTTTGGTACACCTTAAATATCCCAGGAAATATAAAAAGGGTTCAAAAAATTGGTACTTATGTACAATGGAATATCCCTCAGCCATGCAATCAATGTCATAAGACCAGTAGCAGCAAAGTGAGTGAATATAGGTACGATGATTCTAAGTGAAATAAGTCACACAGAAAAAGAAACTTATCATAAGATATCACTTATGAAGTTCCTGTAAACATGGCTACACATGAACTGAGTTAGGAAAGAGAACAGAGTCACACATTTAGAAAACACTCTTATGCCTTCTTAAGGGGGAAGGAGAGGTGGGGTGATGCATAAAACCACAGTTTGATATAAGCACAGGTACCATTCCAAAAACCAACTTTGGAATAGACAAGACATACACCTTCCTCAGTGAAAGGGCCTCAAAACCCCATATTTCCCGCAGAGGGATAGATCTGACTAGTAAGAATCTTAAAACCTATGTATTGATATGTCTCTGTAAGGGAATCAAGTGTGTCTAGACTGGCATAAACATGGCAGCGAGAATCAGCTCAAACCCAGTATAAAAAGGTATTTCAAAGGCAAAAGAAAAAAACAGGGAAATTCTTTTCAATTCCTTCAGGGTCTCTGATGAAACCAGGAATGACCCTATCTACAATGACAGCTGGATGTGGCATAAAGCTGGACACTTGGGACTGAGAGGATTGGTGAGATTCGGTGAGCAGATGCAGACCATTTAAAGCTATAATTCATGGCCCCCATTCCATGGGTCCCAACTCTCCAGGTTGAAGGGAATATTACTACAACTATCACATGTACAGGAAACCTATATAATGGACACACGGTGAATACAAAAGGTTTCTAAATCTCAACAAATAGTCCCTCTCCTGGTGCTCCAGTTTGACTTTCCAACTGCTTTACTAAAACCGCCCAACTTGGAGAGACAGCCCCTTTAATCTCCTGGTTTGCACAGGTTGCCAATTTGGCAGAGGTTGGAAGGGAAGAGGGAGAAGCAATGAGGGAGTAGCTGATAGGCATTTGGACGGACACATGTCACTCTAATTTCCCGGCAGGAAGAAGAATTAACCAAAGTCTCAGCCCCCCACCGGGAACCAGTATAGGTCTTGAGCCAAAATTTTGGACTTGCGTACAGCTCACAAAAAACAAGTTGAAAAATGGAGCTCAGGGGCACAGCAATTCACAAACTGGCAGAGTAATAAAGGACAACTATCATCAAAAATCAATTGAAGGAAGTCAACGAGGCAGACTTGAAAGCGAGGCAGAATAGCAGGAAACAGATTTCAAGAGGTACGTTGGAATCACCTGTAAAGCACAGGAAGATGGGCACAACTTCGACCATGATGCACTTGGCCAAAAAGTGTGCATGTGTTTTCTCCTGAATATATTCAGCAGAAAATGCATACGCCATTTGTGGCCAAGCAAGCAAGTGGCAATGCAAATCTGCACTACAAAGATGTATCACTTCCCACCGGTCAAAAGGGACATGCACAAAATGTGTAAAAACGTGAAAGCCAAGACAAGCCCTGGAGAACAGGGAGGATTGTTATGCTGATGGGCGGGATGTTAATTGCCAACTGCCTCACTGGAGGAGTGCATTGTGTTCCCTAAAACAAGTAAACAACAGAGCTACAGAGCCAAGGGCACTTCCAGTCTAGGGAATATTCCTTGGGAAAACTGAAAATCAATAAGACAGGGCCACCGAAAATTTAGGGCTGCACTGCTTACAAGAACCTCAACTTGGGAACACCTTAAATAACCCAGGAAATATAAAAATGGTTCCAAAAATTGTGATACTTATGTACGATGGAATATCCCTCTGCCATGAAATACATGTCATAAGACCAGTAGCAGCAAAGTGAGTGGATTCAGGTACGATGATTCTATGTGAAATAAATCAAACAGAAAAAGAAACTTATCATAAGATATCACTTATGAAAACCCTGTAAACATGGCTACACATGAACAGAGTAGGGAAAGAGAACAGTGTCTCACATTTAGAAAACACTCTTATGCCTGCATAAGGTGGAAGGAGAAGGTGGGTGTATGCTTAATTCACAGTTTGATATAAGCACAGGTACCGTTCCAAAAACCAACTATGGTATAGACAAGACCTACATCTTCCTCAGTGAAAGGGACTCAAAACACCATATTTCCCACAGAGGAATATATCTGACTAGTAAGAATCTTAAAACCTATATACTGATATGTGTCCATAAGGGAATCAAGTATGTCTAGACTGGCGTAAACATGGCTGCGAGAATCAGATCAAACCCACTATAAAAAGGAATTTCAAAAACAAAACAAAAAAACAGGGAAATTCTTTACAATTCCTTCAGGTTCTCTGATGAAATATGGAATGACCCTATCTGCAAAGACAGCTGGATGTGGCATAAGGCTGGACACTTGGAACTGAGAGGATTGGTGAGATTGGGTGAGGAAATGCAGACCCTTTAAAGCAATAATGCATGGTCCCAATTCCATGGGTCACATCTCTACAGGTTGAAGGGCATATTACTACAACTATATCATGTACGGGAAACCTAGAGAATGAACACACTGTGAATATGAAACTTTTCTAAAACTCAACGAATAGTCCCTATCATGGTGCTCTGTATTGACTTTCCAACTGCTTTACTATCAATCTCCCAACTTGGAGAGACAGCCCCTTTAACCTCCTGGTTCGCACAGGTGGCCAAATTGGCAGAGGATGGAAGGGAAAAGGGAGAAACAATGAGAGAGTAGCTGTTAGGCATTTGGACGGGCATATGTCACTCTAATTTCCCGGCAGGAAGATGAATTAACCAAAGTCTCAGCCAGCCAACCGGAACCAGTATAGGTCATGAACCAAAATTTTGGACTTGTGTTCAGCTCACAAAAAACGAGTTGATAAATGGAGCTCAGGGGCACAGCAATTCACAAACTGGCAGAGTAATAAAGTGCAACTATCGTCCAAAAATCTGTTGAAGGAAGGCAACGAGGCGGACTTGAAAGCGAGGCAGAATAGCAGGAAACTGATTTCAAGAGGTACGTTGGAGTCTCCTGTAAAGCAGAGGAAGAGGGGAACACCTTCGACAATGATGCACTTGGCCTAAAAGGGCGTATGCGTTTTCTCCTGAATATACTCAGGAGGAAATGCATACACACTTTTTGGCCAAGCAAGCAAGAGGACAATGCAAATCTGCACTACAAAGAAGTATCACTTCCCACTGGTCCCTAGGGACATCAAAAAAATATGTAAAAACCAGAAAGGCAAGACAGGCCCTCGAGAAGAAGGAGCCTTGTTATGCTGATGGGCAGGATGTAAATTGCCAACTGCCTCACTGGAGGAGTGCATTGTGTTCCCTAAAACAAGTAATCAACAGAGCTACAGAGCCAAGGGCACTTCCAGTCTAGGGAATATACCTTGGGAAACCTGAAAATCAATAAGACAGAGACACCCCCAAATTTAAGACTGCACTGCTTACAAGAACCTCAAATTGGGTACACCTTAAATATCTCAGGAAATATAAAAATGGTTCAAAAATTGTGGTACTTACGTACGATGGAATATCCCTCATTCATGAAATCAATGTCATAAGACCAGTAGCAGCAAAGTGAGTGGATTCTGGTACGATGATTCTAAGTGAAATAAGTCACCCAGAAAAAGAAACTTATCATAAGATATCACTTATGAAGATCCTGTAAACATGGCTACACATGAACTGAGTTAGGAAAGATAACAGAGTAACGAATCTTATCATAACATATCACTCATAGGGTGAATGAACACATGGCTACACATGAAATGAATTACAAACACAACAGAGTCACACATTTAGAAAACAATCTTCTGCCTGCTTAAGGGGAAAGGCGAGGTGGGTTAATGCATAAAACCACAGTTTTAAATTAACACAGATACCGTTACATAAACTAAGTATGTAATAGACAACACCTACCTCGAGCACAATGAACTGGACTCAACACTCCCTATTCATTGCAGAGGAATATATCTGACTCTGAGGATTTTAAATCATATGTATTCTAATGTGTCCATAAAGGAATCATATGTGTGTATAATTGCATGAACACAGCACTGAAATTCAGCTAAATCCCCTTAAAAAAATAAGTTTCAAAAGCAAAATGCAAAAACAGCGAAACAGAAAGAAATCTTAAAAATTACATTCATGGCCTGTGATCCAACCTGGATTGACCACCTTTACACCCACAGCTGGATGAGACATAAGACTGGACACTTGGGGCTGACAAGATTGCTGAGGTTGTGTGAGCAAATGAACACCACTTAGAGCAATACTGTGTGCTACGCATTCTAGTGGTCCCAACTCTCCAGGTTTAAGGGAATCTTCCTACAGTTAAAACATGCATGGGAAACCCAGTGGATGGTACACTGTGTAATTGGGAAAGTTTTCTAAAAGGTACCTCATTTTTCCTTTCGTCGTGCTCGGCTTCACCATTCCATCTGCATTACTAAAAATCTCCCCACTTGGAGTGTCAGCGCCTTTACCCTCCTGTTATGCACAGTTTGCAAATTGTGCAGAGGATGAACAGGAAGAGAGAAAACAAATGAGAGATTAGCTGTAGGTGTTTGGATGGGCACATATCACTCTACTTGCCCATCAGGAAGAAGCATTAACCAAAGGCTCAGCCTGAAGCCCCGGAACCGGACTAGGGCCTAAAGCCATCCTGCGGTATTGCAGCCAGCTCACAAATAGGCGATTTGAAAAATGGAAATCAGGGGCACAGCAATTCACAAACTTGCAGAGTTATAAAGGACAACTATCATCCAGAAATATATTGAGGTAAGGCCATGAAGAGGATTTGAATGCAAGGCAGATTTGAAGAAAACAGATTTCAAGACGTATATTGGAGTCATCTTTAAAGCACATGAAAAGCGACAGAACTTCGACAATGTTGCCTTAGCTGAAAAGAGTGTATGTGTATTTTCTTGAATATATTTGGGAAAAAATGCATACGCCCTTTTTGGCCAAGCAAGCCATCAGGCATTGAAAATCCACACTACATAGAAGTGTCCCTTACCTCCAGTCAAAAGGGCCATCCACAAATAGTGTGAAAACCACAAATGCAGGATAGGCCATGGAGAAAATGGAGCCTGGTTACACCGATGGACAGGATGTAAATTGCCAACAGCCTCTCTGCAGAACTGTATGTTGTTTTCTAAAACAGAGCTACAGAGCATAACACACTTCCACTCATGGGCGTGTATTTTGGGAAAACTAAAAATCCGCAACACACAGCCAGCGCAAAGTTTAGGGCTGCTCTATTTACAAGAACCTCGACTTCGGTACACTTTAAATATCCCAGGAAAGGAAAAAAATGGATATAGATGTTGTGGTACTTATATACAATGGAATGTCACTCAGACATAAAATCAATGTCATAAGGCCAATAGCAGCATGAGTGGCTTTAGGTACGATGATGCTAAATGAAATGAGCCACAAAGAAACAGAAACTTATTGTAATATATCACTTATAGAGGGAATGTAAACATGGCTACACATGAACTGAATTTCAAAAGAGAAGAGAGTTACACATTTAGAAAACACACTTATGCCTCCTTAAGGGGAAAGGTGACGTGGGGTGATGTGTAAAAGCAGAGTTTGAAATTAGCACAGATACCATTCCATATACCAAATATGTAATAGACAAGACCTACTCCTTTCTCAATGAACTGGATACAAAACACCCTATTCACTGAAGAGGAATTTATCTGACTGGTAACAATCTTGAAACCTATGTATTTATATGTCTCCATAATGGAATCAAGTGTATGTAGATTGGCATAAACACAGATCAATGGAACAGGACAGAAAGCCCAGAGAGAAACCTACATACCTATGGCTATCTCATCTATGACAAAGGAGCTAAGGATATACAATGGAGAAAAGACAGTCTGTTCAGTAATTGGTGCTGGGAAAACTGGACCCCTACACATAAAAGAATGAAATTAGAACACTCCATAACACCATACACAAAAATAAACTCTAAATGGATTAGAGATCTAAATATAAGACCAGACACTATAAAACACTTAGAGGAAACCATAGGCAGAACACTCTATGATATAAATCACAGCAAGATCCTTTTTGACTCACCTTCTAGAGAAATGGAAATAAAAACAGAAATCAACAAATGGGACCTAAAGAAACTTAAAAGCTTTTACACAGTACAGGAAAACATAAACAAGATGCAAAAACAACCCTCAGAATGGGAGAAAATATTTTCAAATGAAGCAATTGACAAAGGATTAATCTCCAAACTTTACAAGCACCTCATGTAGCTCAATATCACAAAAACAAACAACCCAATCCAAAAATGGCCAGAAGACCTAAATAGACATTTCTCCAAATAAGATATACAGATTACCAAGAAACACATGAAAGGATGCTGAACATCACTAATCATTAGAGAAATGCAAATCAAACTACCTTGAGATATCACCACACAGCAGTCAGAGTGGCAATCATCAAAAAAATCTACAAAACAATAAATGCTGGAGAGGCCTGTATTGGAGAAAAGGGAACACACGTGCACTGTGGGTGGGAATGTAAATTGATATGGGCACTAGGGAGAACAGTACGGAGGTTCCTCTAAATAACTAACAATAGAGGTACCATACGACACAACAATCCAACTACTGGACATTTGCCTTGCGAAAACCATAATTCAAAAAGAGTTATGTACAAAAAAGTTCATTGCAGCTCTATTTACAATAGCCAGGACATGGAAGCAACCTAAGTGTCCATCGACAGATGAATGGATAAAGAAGATCTGACACATATATACAATGGAATATTACTCAGCCATAAAAAGAAGCAAAACTGAGTTATTTGTACTGAGGTGGATGGACTTAGAATGTGTCCTACAAAGTGAAGTAAGTCAGAAAGGGAAAAACAAATACTGTATGTTAACAGAGATATACGGAATCTAAGGAAGAAAAAAAAAAGATTTTGAAGAACCTAGTGGCAGGACAGGATTAAGGACACAGACGTAGAGAAAGGACTTGAGGACACCGGAAGGGGGATGGGTAAGCTGAGACGAAGTGACAGAGTGGCATGGACATAAATACATTACCAAATGTAACACCGATAGCTACTGAGAATCAGCCACATAGAACAGGGAGAACAGCTCGGTGCTTTGTGACCTCATAAAGGGGTGTGATATGGAATGTGGGAGGGAAATGCAAGAGGGAGGGGATCTGGTGATATTTGTATACGTATAGCTGATTCACTTTGTTATACAGCAGAAACTAACACTCCATTGTAAAACAATTATACTCCAATAAACGTGTAAAAGGAAAAAAAAAGAAAAAGAAAGCCCAGGGATAAACCTACACACCTATGGTCAACTAATCTATGACAAAGGAGGCAAGACTATACAATGGAGATAAGACAGTCTCTTCAATCATTGGTGCTGGGAAATATGGACAGCTACATGTAAAAGAATGAAATTAGAACACTCCCCAACACCATACATAAAAATGTATTCAAAATGGATTAGAGACCTTAATGTAAGACCGGACAGTATAAAACTCTGAGAGGAAAACTTACGAAGGATACTCTGACGTAAATCACAGCAAGATCTTTTTTGATCCACCTCCTATAGTAATGAAATAAAAAAGTAAACTAAACAGATGGGACCTAATGAAATGTAAAAGCTTTTGCAAAGCAAAGGAAACTACAAACAAGACGAAAAGACAACCCTCAGAATGGCAGAACATATTTGCCAATGAATCAATGGACAAATAATTAATCTCCAATATATATAAACAGCTCATGCAGCTCAATATTAATAAAACAAACAACCCAATACAAAAATGGAAGAAGATCTAAATAGACATTTCTTCCAAGAAGACATAGAGATGGCCAGTACGCACATGAAAATCTGCTCAACATCACTAATTATTAGAGAAATGGAAATCGAAACTACAATGAGGTATCACGTCACACCTGTTAGAATGGGCATCATCAGAAAATCTACAAACAACAAATGCTGGAGAGGGTGTGGAGAAAAGGAACCTTCTTCCACTATTGCTGGGAATGTAAATCGATATAGTCTCTATGGAGAACAGTATGGAGGTTCCTTAAAAAACTAAAAATAGAATTACCATATAATCCAGCAATCCCACTACTGGGCATATACCCAGAGAAAACCATAAATCAAAAAGACACATTCACCACAATGTTCATTGCAGTACTATTTACAATAGCCAGGTAATGAAAGCAACCTAAGTGCCCACAGACAGATGAATGGATAAAGATGTGGTACATATATACAATGGAATATTACTCAGCCATACATAGGAATGAAATTGGGTCATTTGTAGAGACCTTGATGGATCTAGAGACTGTCATACAGAGTGAAGTAAGTCAGAAAGAGAAAAACAAATATTGTATGTTAATGCATTTATGTGGAACCTAGAAAAATGGTACAGATGAACCGGTTTGCAGGGCAGAGACAGAGACACAGATGTAGAGAACAAACATATGGACACCAAGGGGAGAATGCCATGTGAGGCTGGTGGTGGGATGAATTGGGAGACTGGGATTCACATGTGCACACATATGTATAAAATAGATATCCAGTAAGAACCTGCTGTATAAAAGAAATAAATAAATTTAAAAAAATAAAAATAAATAAATAACATTTAATAAAATAAACGAAAAAAAACGTTTTTCCCTTCACATAGATGTCTTTATATTAATGCATTATTTCCGTGTTTATATCTCCAAATTAAAAAAAAGAGGAATAAATAAAATCTACCTTGAACCAAAAAGAAAAAAATAAAAAAAAAAATACAGAACCCACCAGTTATACAGAGAAAAATCGTATCAGGGCACTTGCTCCAGTTGTAAAAAATTCTTAATTTCGTCAGAGATGGGAAATCGTCTCCCATGCAGTGAGCAGCGCTCCCCCCCCCACAAGGAACATCCTCATTGCAAAGCTGGGGGACTGTGTCGAGGCGTCTGTGAGTAAATGTGAGCTGAGCCCCAGTCCTGCTGCAGCTGAACTCTTCCCACCCTTTCCAGGTAAAACAGCTGAATATGTACAAGAACTTGCAAGCCTAGAGGAAGGGCTGTGGTGCCACACCAGCGACAGCACGCAGGCCGACTTGATGCCTGCTTGCCAGACAGGATGGTCCTGTCCCCAGATGCTCTTCTGGAAGCTTTCCATTTCCCTACCTGAGATACCCCTCCTGCCACGGCCCCCACTGCTTTTTACTTCCTCACCTCTGCCTGGGGAGAAATTCCAGCGGCTGGTATGGGTGACACATCCTCTTCTTTAGCAGGTGGCAGCCTGGCAACTCCTGCAGAAAGTCCAGCAGAGCCCCACTCACACTGGGCCACCCACAAAGCCATGGCCCCTCACTCCCTCCCACCACCCCAGCCCCGACACTGCTGACGGGGCAGAGAATATGGCGTCAGGCACAGCTACAGGGGCTCTTGCTGACTGGAGAGGTGTTTATATTGACCTCAACCAAGGCACACCTGGGGAGGGCTGGCAGGCAGTGTCAGGCTGCCCATATCAGCCAATCCTCACCCCTCAGGGGATCACAGTTGCAGAAAATGAACCTTGCTAAACGGGCCGCGGCCAAGGAACAGGTGTGGGCTCTTGAGAGTCAGGATAGACAAGGGGCTGCAGCTGCGGCTTTTTTCTCATCATTTTATCTGGTCCATGAGTGGAAAACAACTTCAAGAACACCCTATAATAATGAGAGGAACCCAGGAGTCAGGGAGAGGAGTGATGGTGGTTGGAGACAGAGGCCTGGTGCCCTGGCTGCAGTGGAAGTGTCTGGAACACCAGGCCGAGAGAGGCTGCACAGAGTGATAGCCAGGGTCACAGACCTGTCAGGGCTGCTCTTTGTTAGTTCAAGTCCTGCTCTGAGGCGTTTTGTGTCAGCTGTGAGCGACAGGTGAGCTGGGGGTTCTCTGCAATGTGGGCTATGTGCACAGTTCCTGTGTGTCCAGCCATGCTCGGGTACCTGCCCAGGGGAGCTCAGTATCCTGGGAAGGGCCTGACTATGAGAGCCCCATGGGTTGCTGGGTAACTGCACATGTGAGCTCCATAACCTGGGATGGACTTGACCACAAGAGCACCGTGGGCGGTTCGGTGGGGCGTGCTGCCCAGGTGAGCTCCATATCCTGGGATTGGCCTGACCACGAGAGTCCCATTGGCTGCTGGGGACCTGCTAAAGGATATCAGGACAGTCAGTGAAGCCACCGAGGATATACCTCCAGTAGCTCCTATGTCCTACTCCCTGCAGGTCATTCTACCATCCACCAGGCCATGGCATTCTGTATTACACTTCAATGATGCCTTCTTCTGTGTTCCATTCATCTCAGAGTCACAAGAATTTTTGGCTTGTGAGTGGCAGGACACAACATGCAACCAAAGCAATAATGCTGGGCCATCCTTCCCCAATGGTTCAAAAATCCCCACACCATCATTGGGGAAATGTCCTTTAAAGGCCTAAAAGTTCTACCTCTGTAAAAGGGAACCCTCCTTCAATATGCAGAGGACATTCTGATCGCCAGGCCTACTAAAGACGCCTCTGAACTACCTAGCCAAGAAAGGATAGAAGGTGTCCAAGAAAAAGGCTCAAATATCCCAGGATAAGGTGACGTGTCTGGGCTTCATTCTCACAGATATTCGGAGAAACACATCCCAGGATAGGGAAGAAGCCATTTGCAGCCTTACCTCTTCTAAAACTAGAAGACAGCTTAGGGGTTCCTGGGGAGGCCAAGGTTTTCTGCATCTGGATCCCTAAGTACAGTCTAATAGCTGGGCCTCTACATGAAACACTGACACGAAAAGATGATGATCCTTTTGAATAGAATCCAGAAGCAGCCTTTCAAGAATGGAAAGAGCAGTCAATTCAGACCCTTGCCCAGGAACTCCCTAATTTAGCTAAACCCTTTGACCTTTACATACCCGGTCATTGGTTAATCGCCCTTGGAGCCTTAGTGCAAAAACTGGGACCACTTGAAATGGAGCAACACAAGAATGCCCTTCAGGTATGATAAACTATGGTCACCAAGGGCTTTGCCCACCGACTCATCAGGCCAGGATACTGGGGTATCTAAAAAGCTGGAAATCAGCAGCCCCCAAGGCAAGGTCCCTCCTAAGGGAAAAGGACCCCACGTGGTGATCCTAACCACCCATCATGCCCTGAAGTTGCAGGGGTCGCTCTGTGGACACACTGACCTCGAGTGAGGAGGCCCTCCAACTCCAACCTCCAGAGAGACAAACGGGGGCAACAGGCCCCCAAAATGACTCGTGTGACCATCACTTGACCTGGAGTTTCTCTCAGAAAACAACAAGACTGTGCCCCGAAAGAGCAGACTACTGCTTGCAGGACTTACTGCACCCAGAGGGGAGCTAATAAGCTTTGCGGGGGAAAGGTATATCATGCTTTCACCATAGAAAGCCCTACAGACACCGTGCTGATGATGGTCAATATGACCGGCTGGACTGCTGGCTACTTCTAAAGGCCGTTGACTCAGGGGACGTCATGATCCTGGATCACCACTGACCCTTGACTGTCTGGGAGTTGTGTGGGCAGGGCTCTGACACATGGTGCTGTTTGTACATTAATTCAGGGACCTAATTAAAGAAAGCACAGACTACTGGTCAGAGCATCTAGGCTGGCAAAAGCCGTCAGCCTAAGGTCGCCGAACAAATGTTGGGTGGGGTGAAACCTGCCACCGCAGCATCTCTGCACATCTGTTTCCTGGACCCTTAAAGGTCATTAGAATCTATAACACTTCCAATGCTGGTGCTCAGGCAGACAAGAAGTGAGGCAGGAGGCCTTGGGGCAATCGACCTCACATGGAGGCTGGTGGGGAGAAGTTTTCCCCTCCCCCCATATATCAGGGCTCCCACCACAGCATGAAGCAGTTACAAAAGAGGGGTCTGCACCCTCAACACCCCAAGAATGTGGAACAGAACAAAAAGCAGAGGAGGTGTTCATCTCCGGCAACGTTCATTGAAAACTCCTGGGAGATATAAAGAGAATCTGGGCAATAAAATAAAGTCTAACCTGTTTTTCCTTTGTGCTTTGTCTAATTTCACGGGCTCCTAGGGTTCAGCATGCAGAGGTCCCACACCCGGCACTTCAGACCCGATTTCCTAGTGCAGAATGGCTGGGTCGACACCTCAGCTAGCGGCGTCCCATGCAGACTCCGCGGCATAGAGCCTGAGCTGCAGCCAAACCAGCCCTCGAGATCTCCATCCCTCCCTCCCACTGATGCTGCCGGGATCCCTACACAGAAGCCCAGCCCACAGCCCGTGGGGGAGTGCACGCTCTCACCTCTCCTTTCTGTTTTCAAAATAATGTTTCCTTTGCTTCTGAACCAAACTCAGTCTTGATCTGTTGGCTCCAATGACACTGGGCACGGGGACTCCTGTTGGGGTCCACTCTGGAGGATCAGTAACAGAAATTGAGAACATTGTAACTTCAATGAACAGATGTGTGAGCCAAACTGTAGTTAACATAGAGCAGTGTATATCGCTCGGGTAAAATAAGATGTTTCTAAGACTTACATTTGATATTTCCATCACTTTCCTATAAGCAAGTTCTGTGAAGACGTTTGTCTTATTTGTCAGGTCAACATTAGAGAAATGAAGTGATTTATTTCCATGGATGTACATCGAATACACTTGGCTGAAGCTTCAATCGTGTTTTCAATGTTTTTCCATTGAAAATGATACCTCTCTTCAGCTCCCCCATTTCTGAGAAGTATAAAATCTTATAATTTATTATTACCAAAGGGGAAAGGTAGGAGAAGGGATAAATTAACAGTTTGGGTTTAACACATACACACTGCTGTATATAAAATAGATCATCAACAAGGAACTACTGTATAGCACAGGGAACTACACTGAATATTTTGCAATAACCTATAAGGGGAAATAATCTGAAAAAGAATAGATATTTTTATTGACATCATCTATCAATGACAGATAAAATGTAACCTAAGCAAAGCCGATGGTGAGCACTTCTGACCCTGAAGATTTCAATCATCTAAACTTTGGGCTCTGCCTATTTCCCAAGGCCCTTAATGGGCATGCGTGTAGCCGTAGCTTAAAAATTCCCCAGTTTGGGGTTTGGGGAGGCACTGATGTGGAAAAATCCCTGGTGTCCTCCTTACATGCACGGGACCCTTCCTACAGCTAAAACATGCATGTCACACCTTGAGGATGGTACACCATTTGATCGGAAAGAGTTTGGAAAAGGCACCTCATCTCCTCATCGCCTGGTGCTTGGGTTCACCCCTCCAACATCTTTCCTAACAACCTCCTCACTTGGGGATATCAACACCGTCAACATCCTGTTGCACACAGTTTGGAATTTGTCCAGAGGATGAAGCGGAAGGATGAGAAAAATTTAGAGACAAGTCTTAGGTGTTCGGACAGGCACATGCCACTCTAATTTCCAATCCGGAAGACAAATTCATCAAAGGCTAGAAATGCCCATGCAAACAGAATAGGGCTAGAGGAAATCCCGCTGTTTTGTGTCCAGTTTCCAAAAACACAAGTTGAATAATGGAACTCAGGGGCACTAAAATTCATGAAACTGCAGAGTTGAAAATATCTATCGTCTAAAAATGTCTTGAGGTAAGTCACAGAAAAGGACTTGTAAGCAAGGGAGAGTGGCAGGAAACATATTTGAACAGGTAGAAAGGACTCCCCGTTAAAGCACAAGAAAAGGGTCTGAACATCGTCAATGACACAGTAGGCCAAACAGGGCATATGCATTTTTTCTGAATATATTCAAGTAAAGGCCATACACACTTTTTATCCAACCAAACAGGTGGACACTGGAAATCAATACTACAAAATGTATCACTTCACATCAGTCAGAAGGGCCATCCACATAAAGTGTAAACACCAGAAATGCAAGACAGGGCGAGGAGAAAAGGGACCCCTGTGAGGCTGATTGTGGTAATATAATTTGCCAACGGCCACTCTGGAGAAGTGTATTGTGTTTGCTAAAACATCTAAAAAATGAGCTACAGAGCATAGGGCACTTGCACTCATGGGCGTATACCTTGGGAAAAACAAAAATCGACAGAAAACAGGCACCCCAACGTTTACCACCTCTCTGTTAAAAAGGGCCTCAACTTGGATATAACCTAAATGTCCCTGGAAGGATAAAATGGATAAAAGAGATGGGGTACTTATGTAGAGTGGAATATGACTCATCCAGAAATCAATGAAATAAGGCCAGTTGGAACAACTCTGGAGGAGTTACATACGATCATTCTAAGTGACATATGTCAGAAAGAAAAAGACACATATCATAAGATGTCACTTAAAGGTGGAATCAAAAATGGCTACACATGAAATAAATTACAATACAGAAACATAGTCAAATATGTAGAAAATAGACATAAGGCTGCTAAATGGGAAAGGTGGGGAATGGTGAGGTATTATCCAGGAGGTTGAAATTAGCAAAGATACCATTCCAAGTACCAAATTGAATAACTGACAAGGCCTACACGGTACCTCAAAGAACTGCACTCAGCCCACTCAAGTCACTGGAAAATAATACATATGACTGGTAAGCATCTGAAAAAGAATTTATTGTTGTCTCACAGTACGTGAATCAAGTGGATGTACAGCAGCAAAAAACAGAGCTTTGAAAATCAGCTGTAACCAATATAAAAATAAATTTAAAAATATTTATAAAAACAGTGAGACAGACAAAAATTCTTACAACTTTTGTTGAAGGGCTACGATGTAACATGGATTGAACACATGTAGACCCACAGCAGGATTATATATAAGGCTGGAATCTATGCACGCTAAGAGATGTTAGAGAGGCTTGGTGAGAAAATGCAGACCTTTTAAAGTAATACTGCCTGGTACCCATTCCATGGGTCCCAAATCTGCAGGTTCAAGGGAATCTTCTGACAGCGAAAACATGCCTGGGAAACCGAGATGAATGTACACCGTGTGCTCAGGAAAGGTATCTAAAATGCACCTCATTTTTGAACTCCTGGTGCTGGGTTTCGCCATTCCAGCCACATTACTAACAATCTCCCCACTTGGAGAATCAGCACCTTTAACTTCCTGTTTTACACAGTTTTCAATTTGTGCAGAGGATAAATGGGAAGAGGGGGAACCAATGAGAGATTAGCTGTAGGAGTTTTGACAGGAACATGTCACTCTAATTTCCTATTAGAAGAAGAATTAACCAAAGCCTCAGCCTGCCTCCCCAGAACCAGAATTGGGCCGGAAGCAATCCAATGGTTTGGCATACAGCACAAAAAAAAATGCGAGTTGCAAAATGCAGCTCAGGAGCAGACAATTCAAAGACCTGCAAAGATATAAACGATAACCAACGTCCAAAAATATATTCAGGTAAGGCAACGAAGAGGATCTGAATGAGAGGCAGAATTGCAGGAAACAGATTTCAAAAGGTAGATTCTACTCACATTTAAAGCATATGAAAAGCAGCAGAATTTATAAAGTGATGCAGTTGGGCAAAAGGGTGTATGCATTTTTTTCGTGAATATCCTCAGAAAAAAAACACAGACAGAGTTTTTGGCCAACCAAGCAAGAGGGAAATGCATATCTGCACAACAAAGAAGTCTCAATTTCCACTGCTCAGTAAGGCCATCCAAAAAATGTGTACAAACCAGAAATGCAGGAGAGGCCATGGAAAACAGGGAGCCAAGTCACGCTGATGGGTGGGGTATAAATATCCAAGAGCCACTCTGAAGAAGTGTATGCTGTTTCCTAAAACATCTAAAATACAAAGCCCCCGAGCAAAGGGGACTTCAATTCATGGGCATATAACTTCGGAAGACTAAATATCTATAAGACGCAGGCACCCCAAATTTTAGGGCTGCTCTGCATACAAGAACCTCCACTTTGGTACACCTAAAATATCCCATGAAAAACAGAAATGCATAAAGAACTTGTGGTAATTTTGTACAACGGAATATCACTCAGACGTGAAATCAATGTATATAAGGCCAGTAGCAGCATAATGAGTGGATTTAAGTATGATGATTCTAAGGGAAATTAGTCACACAGAAAAAGAATCTTATCATAAGATATCACTTATAGAGGGAATGTCTATATCACAACACATGAACTGAATTAGAAAAGAGAACAGAGTCTCACATTTAGAAAACAAAATCTTAGGCCTGCTTCAGGAGAAAGTAGAGGTTGGGTGATGCACAAATCCAGAGTTTGATATTAACACAGGTACCATTCCATAAACCAAATACAGAATAGACAAGACCTACACCTTCCTCAGGGAACGGGACTCAACACCCTGATTTCCCACATAGGTATATATCTGACTAGTAAGAATCTTAAAACCTATGTATGGATATGTCTCCGTAAGGGAATCAATTGTGTCTAGACCAGCATAAACAAGTCAGTGATAATCAGCTCAACCCCATTATAAACATGAATTTCAAAAACAAAACGAAAAAACAGCGAAATTCTTACACAATTCCTTCAAAGGTTCTGATGAAACCTGGAATGACCCTATCAGCAAAGACAGCTGGATGAGACATAAAGCTCGACACTTGGGGCTTTGAGGACTGGTGAGATTGGGATAGAAAATGCAGACCCTTAAGGTAGGAATGCATGCAACCATTCCATGGGTCCAAAATCTCCAGGTAGAAGGGAATATCACTACAGTTATAACATGTATGGGAAACCTAGAGAATGGACAACATGTGATGGCGAAAGGTTTCTAAAACTCTCCTAATTTTTCTTCTCCTTCTGCTCCAGTTTGGTATTCCAACTGCTTTACTATCAATCTACCAACTTAGGAGAGCCAGCCCCTATAACCTCCTGGTACACACAGTTTGCTAATTGTGCAGAGGATGAAAGGGAAGAGGGAGAACCTATCAGAGATTAGATGTAGACATTTGGACGGGCACATGTCACTCTAATTTCCCGGCAGGAAGAAGAATTAACCAAAGCCTCAGCCACCCACAGGGAACCAATATAGCCACCCCTGGAACCAGTATAGGTCCTGAAGCAAAATTGTGGATTTGTGGCCAGCTCACAAAAATGGGATTTGAAAATTGGGGCTCAGCGGCACAGCAATTCAAAAACATGCAGAGTTATAAAGGACTACTCTCTTCCAAAAATCTGTTGAGGGAAGGCAAAGAAGGGGACTGGAAAATGAGGCAGAATTGCACAAAACATATTTCAAGAGGTAAATTGGAGTCACCTTTAAAGCACAGGAGAAGCATCACAACTTGGACAGTGATGCCCTTGGCCAAAAAGGGCGTATGCCTTTTCTCCTGAATATATTCATGAGAAAACGCATACGCCCTTTCTGGCCAATCAAGCAAGCACACAATGCAAATCCACACTACAAAGAATTGTCACTTCCCACCGGTCAAAAGGGACATCCGAATATCTGTAAAAACCAGAGAGGCAAGAGAGAGATGACAAGGGCATGAAGCAATATGATGCCAAAGACATGGAGGAATGTGATGACAAGCGCATGGAGCATTGTGATGACAAGATTATGTAGCATTTTGCTGACAAAGGCAAGGAGCATTGTGATGACAAGGTTCATGGAACACTGTGATGACAAGCGTCACGGAGCACTGTGATTACATGGATCATGGAGCATTGGGATGACAAGGGCATGGATCACTGTGATGACAAGGGTCATGGAGCATTTTGATGACAAGTGTCCCAGATCATTGTGTTGTCAGGGTTCATGGAGCGTTGTGATGACAGTGGTCATGGGGCATTGTGATGACAGGGTTCATGGAGCACTGTGATGACAAGGTACTGGAGCACTGTGATAAGAAAACCATGGAGCCTTGTGATTACAAGTCTCATGGAACATTCTGATGAAAAGGGGCAGTGAGCATTGTGATTACAGGGGTCTTGGAGCATTGTGATGACAAGGGCATGAAGCATTGGGATGAGAAGGCCATGGAGCGTTCTGATGACATGCATCATGGAGCTTTGTGATGACAAGGGCATGGAGCATTGTGATTACAGGGGTCTTGGAACACTGTGATGAAAAGGGCATGGATCATTGTCATAAAAAAGGCATGGAGCCTTGTCATGACAGTGTTCAAGGAGCATAATGAAAACAACTGTCAGGGAGCATTGTGATGACAAGGGTATTGAGAATTGTGATGACAAAGGTCATGGAGCATTGTGATGAGAAGACCATGGATAATTGTTATGACAAGTGTCATGGGGCGTTGTGAGGATAAGTGTTATGGAACATTGTGATCACAAGGATTTGGAGCATTGTGATGACAGAGGTCATGGAGCATTTTTATTTCATTGTGATGACAATAGCCTGAACCATTATGATGATGGGCATGGTGCATTGTGATAACAGGGTTCATGGAGCATTGAGATGAAAAGGGGCATGGTGCATTGTGATGACAGTGTTCATGGTGCATTGAGATGAAAAGGGGCATGGAGCATTGTGATTACAGGAGTCTTGGAGCATTGTGATGACATGGGCATAGAGCATCATGAATGAGAAGGCCATGGAACATTCTGATGACATGCGTCATGGAGCTTTGTGATGACAAGGGCATGGAGCACTGTGATTACAGGGTTCTTGGAGCATTGTGATGACAAGGGTCATTGAGAATTTTGATGACAAGGCTGTGGAACATTGTGATGGCAGGTGTCATGGAGCATTGTTATGACAGGGGTAATGGAGCATTGTGATGAGAAGGGCATGGAGCATTGGTCTGAAAAGTTTCGTGGATTATTGTGATGAGAGTGGGCATGGAGCATTGTGATGACAAGGGCACTGAACACTGTGATACATGGGCCATGATGGATTGTAATGACAAGGGCATGGAGCATTGTGGTGAGAAGAGCATCGGGTACTGTGATGACAAGCATCATGGGGCTTTGTGATGACAAGGGCATGGAACAATGTGATGAGAGGGTTCATGGAGCATTGTGATGAAAATGACATGGAGCATTTTGATGACAGGTGCATGGAGCATTGGTCTGATAAGTTTAATGGATAAATGTGTTGAGAGTGGGCATGGCACATTGGGATGACAAGGGCATGGTTCATTGGGAAGACAAGGTCATGGAATATTGTGAAGAAAAGTTTCTGGGAGCATTGTGATGACATATTTCATGGCCCATTGTGATGACAATGGCATGGAGCATTGTGATGCACAAGTGTTATGGCGGATTGTGATGACAAAGGTAATGGAGCATTGTGATGACAAGGGCTTGGAGCATTGTGATGACAAGGGCATGGAGCATTCTGATGACAATGGGCATTGAGAATTTTGATGAAAAGTTCGTGAAGCATTGTGATGACAAAGGCATGGAACTTGCTATGACAGGGGTCATGGGGCATTGCGATGACAAGTGCATGGAGAATTATGATGACAATAGCATGTATCATTGTGATGAGAACTGTCATGGAGCATTGTGATGACAAGGACATGGAGAATTGTGATAACAAGGTACATGGAGTATTGTGATGATCAGGGCATGGAGCATTGTGATGGCAAGACCGTGGAGCACTGTGATGAGAAGACCATGGATAATTGTGATGACGAGCATCATGGAGAACTGTAATGACAAGGGGCATGGAGCATTGTGTTGACAGGTGTCATGGAGCATTGTGATGACAAGGGTCACGGAGCATTCTGATGACAAGCTTGTGGAGTATTGTGATGACAATGGCATGGAGCATTGTGATGACAATGGCATGGATCATTGTGATGAAAAAGGCATGGAGACTTGTCATGACAGGGTACAAGGAGCATACTGACGATAAGTGTCAGGGAGCATTGTGATCACAAGTGTACTGAGAATTGTGATGACAAAGCTCATGGAGAATTGTGATGAGAAGTCCATGGATAATTGTGATGACCAGCGTCATGGGGCGTTGTGATGGCAAGTGTTATGGAACATAGTGATCACAAGGGTTTGGAGCATTGTGATGACAGAGGTCATGGAGAATTTTGATTTCATTGTGATGACAATAGCATGAAGCATTATCATAATGGGCATGGTGCATTGTGATGACAGGGTTCATGGAGCAATGAGATGAAAAGGGGCATGGAGCATGGTGATTACAAGGGTATTGGAGCATTGTGATGACAAGAGTCATGGAGCCTTGTGATGACAAGGCCGTGGAACATGGTGATGGGTGGGGTCATGGAGCATTTTTATGACAGGGGTAATGGAGCATTGTGATGACAAGGCCATGGAGCATTGGGCTGAAAATATTCAAGGAGTATTGTGATGACAGGGGTCATGGAGCATTGTGATGACAACGAAATTGAGCACTGTGATGACAAGTTCCTGGAGCATTGTGATGAGAAGACCATGGATAATTGTGATGACGAGCATCATGGAGCACTGTAATGACAAGGGGCATGGAGCATTGTGATGACAGGTGTCATGGAACATTTTGATGACAGGGTTCATGGATCATTGTGATGACAAGTGTCACGGAGCATTCTGATGACAAGCTTGTGGAGTATTGTGATGACAATGGCATGGAGCATTGTGATGAAAAGGGCATGGATCATTGTGATGAAAATGGCATGGAGACTTGTCATGACAGTTTTCAATGAGCATACTGATGACAAGTCCCAGGGAGCATTGTGATGAGAAGTCCATGGATAATTGTGGTAACCATCATCATGGGGCATTGTGATGACAAGTTTTATGGAACATTGTGATCACAGGGGTTTGGAGCATTGTGATGACAGAGGTCATGGAGAATTTTGATTTCATTGTGATGACAATAGCATGAAGCATTATGATGATGGGCATGGTGCATTGTGATGACAGGGTTCATGGAGCACTGAGATGAAAAGTGGCATTGAGTATGGTTATTACAGGGGTCTTGGAGCATTGTGATGAAAAGGGCATGGAGCATTGTGATGAGAAGGCCATGGAGCATTCTGATGACATGCGTCAGGGAGCTTTGTGATGACATGGGCATGGAGCATTGTGATTACAGGGGTCTTGGAGCATTGTGATGACAAGGGTCATGGAGTCTTGCGATGACAAAGCCGTGGAACATTGTGATGGCAGGGGTCTTGGAGCATTGTTATGACAGTGGTAATGGAGCATAGTGATGACAAGGGCAAGGAGCATTGGTCTGAAAAGTTTCATGGATTATTGTGATGAGAGTGGGCATGGAGCATTGTGATGACAAGAACGTGGAGAATTGTGATGTCAGGGACATGGAGCAGTGTGATGACCAGGGCATGGAGCATTGTGATGGCAAGACCGTGGAGCATTGTGATGAGAAGACCATTGAAAATTGTGATGACAAGCGTCATGGAGCACTGTAATGACAAGGGGTTTGGAGCATTGTGATGACAGGGTTCATGGAGCACTGTGATGACAGTGGTCATGGAGCATTGTGATGACAAGTGTCATGGAGCATTTTGATGACAAGGGCGTGGAGCATTGTGATGAGAAGAGCATGGATAATTGTGATTACGAGCGTCATGGAGCACTGTAATGAAAAGGGGTATGGAGTATTGTGATGACAGGGGTCATGGAGCATTGTGATGACTGGGGACATGGAGCATTGTGATAACCAGGTCATGGAGCATTGTGATGGCAAGACAGTGGAGCACTGTGATGAGAAGACCATGGATAATTGTGATGACGAGCATCATGGAGCACTGCAATGACAAGGGGCATGGAGCATTGTGATGACAGGTGTCATGGAACATTTTGATGGCAGGGTTCATGGATCATTGTGATGACAAGTGTCACGGAGCATTCTGATGACAAGCTTGTGGAGTATTGTGATGACAATGGCATGGAGCATTGTGATGAAAAGGGCATGGATCATTGTGATGAAAATGGCATGGAGACTTGTCATGACAGTTTTCAATGAGCATACTGATGACAAGTTCCAGGGAGCACTGTGATGAGAAGTCCATGGATAATTGTGGTAACCATCATCATGGGGCATTTTGATGACAAGTTTTATGGAACATTGTGATCACAGGGGTTTGGAGCATTGTGATGACAGAGGTCATGGAGAATTTTGATTTCATTGTGATGACAATAGCATGAAGCATTATGATGATGGGCATGGTGCATTGTGATGACAGGGTTCATGGAGCACTGAGATGAAAAGTGGCATTGAGTATGGTTATTACAGGGGTCTTGGAGCATTGTGATGAAAAGGGCATGGAGCATTGTGATGAGAAGGTCATGGAGCATTCTGATGACATGCGTCAGGGAGCTTTGTGATGACATGGGCATGAAGCATTGTGATTACAGGGTTCTTGGAGCATTGTGATGACAAGGGCATGGAGCATTGGTCTGAAAAATTTCATGGATTATTGTGATGAGAGTGGGCATGGAGCATTGTGATGACAAGGGCACGGAACACAGTGATAAATGTGTCTTGGAGGATTGCAATGACAAACGCATGGTGCATTCTGAGGAGAAGGGCATGGAGCATTGTGATGAGAAGGCCATGGAGCATTCTGATGACATGCGTCAGGGAGCTTTGTGATGACATGGGCATGGAGCATTGTGATTACAGGGGTCTTGGAGCATTGTGATGACAAGGGTCATGGAGTCTTGCGATGACAAAGCCGTGGAACATTGTGATGGCAGGGGTCATGGAGCATTGTTATGACAGTGGTAATGGAGCATTGTGATGACAAGGGCAAGGAGCATTGGTCTGAAAAGTTTCATGGATTATTGTGATGAGAGTGGGCAAGGAGCATTGTGATGACAAGTGCACGGAACACAGTGATACATGTGTCTTGGAGGATTGCAATGACAAAGGCATGGTGCGTTGTGATGAGAAGGGCATCGAGAATTGTGATCACAAGCGTCATGGAGCTTCGTGATGACAATGGCATGCAGCATTGTGAGGCCAAGGGTCAAGGAGCTTTGTGATGACATAGGCCATGGAGCATTTTGATGACAAGTGTGTGGTGCATTGTGATGAGAAGGGCAGGGAGCATTGTGATGACAGGGTCATGGAGCAATTGGATGAAATGGTCATGGAACATTTTGATGACAGTGTTTATGGAACATTGTGATGTCAGTTGTCATGGAGCATTGTGATGAAAAGGGTCATGGAGCATTGTGATGACAGGGGTTATGGAACATTGTGATGTCAGGGGCATGGAGCATTGTGATGATAAGTGCATGTAGCATTGTTGTGACAAGGGTTATGGAACATTGTGATGACAGGCGTGAGGGAGTATTGAGATGATTAGTGATGGAACATTGTGATATCATTGGTGAGAGAGCATTTTGATGAGAAGTGCATGGAGCATTGTGATAACAAGGTTGTGGAGCACTGTGATGACAAACGCATGGCACATTGTGATGATATGGGTCACGGAGCATTGTGCTGACAAACGCATGGAGCATTGTGATGACAAGGTTTATGGAGCATTGTGATGACAACGATGTGGAGCATTGTGATGACAAGCGCATGGCACATTGTGATGCCATGGGTCATGGAGTATTGTGCTGACAAAGGCATGGAGCATTGTGATGACTAGGGTCACGGAGCATTGTGATGAAAAGTTCATGGAGCACTGTGGTGACAATGGTCATGAAGCATTGTGATGACTTGAGTCATGGAGCATTGTGATGACAGGGGTCATAGAGCATTGTGATGAAAGTGCATGGAGCATTGTGATGACAAGGGCATGTTGCATTGGTCTGACAAATTTCATGGACTATTGTGATGAGAGTGGGCATGGCGCATTGTGATGACAAGGGCATGGAGCATTGTGATGAGAAGGTCATGGAGTATTGTGAAAACAGGTGTCAGGGAGCATTGTGATGAGATATGTCATGGTCATTGCGATGACAATGGAATGGAGCATTGTGAGGCCAAGTGTCATGGAGGATGGTGATGACAAAGGTAATGGAGCATTTTGATGACAAGGGCATGGAGCATTGTGATGACAAGGGCCATTGAGAATTTTGATGACCAGTTCATGAAGCATTGTGATGACAAGCACATGGAGCTTGCTATGACAGTGATCATGGAGCATTGCGATGACAAGTGCATAGAGAATTGTGATGACAAAGCATGTAACACTGTGATGAGAAGTGTCATGGAGCATAGTGATGCCAAGAACGTGGAGAATTGTGCTGACACGGGACATGGAGCATTGTGATGACCAGGGCTTGGAGCATTGTGTTGGCAAGACCGTGGAGCATTGTGATGAGAAGACCACGGGTAACTGTGATGACGAGCGTCATGGAGCACTGTAATGAGAAGGGGTATGAAGCATTGTGATAACAGGGGTCATGGAGCATTGTGATGACAATGGTCAGGGAGCATTCTGATGACAAGCTTGTGGAGTATTTCAATGACAAAGGCATGGAGCATTGTGAAGAAAACGTCATGGGGCATTGTGATGAAAAAGGCATGGAGCCTTTTCATGACAGGTTTCAAGGAGCATTCTGACAACAAGTGACAGGGTGCATTGTGATGACAAAGGTCATGGAGCATTGTGACGACAAGCACATGGAGTATTGTGATGAAAAGCACATGGAGCTTGCTATGACAGGGGTCATGGAGCATTGCGATGACAAGGGCATAGAGAATTGTGATGACAAACCATTTAACACTTTGATGAGAAGTGTCATGGAGCATTCTGATGCCAAGAACGTGGAGAATTGTGATGTCAGGGACATGGAGCAGTGTGATGACCAGGGCATGGAGCATTGTGATGGCAAGACCGTGGAGCTTTGTGATGAGAAGACCATTGAAAATTGTGATGACAAGCGTCATGGAGCACTGTAATGACAAGGGGTTTGGAGCATTGTGATGACAGGGTTCATGGAGCACTGTGATGACAGTGGTCATGGAGCATTGTGATGACAAGTGTCATGGAGCATTTTGATGACAAGGGCGTGGAGCATTGTGATGAGAAGAGCATGGATAATTGTGATTACGAGCGTCATGGAGCACTGTAATGAAAAGGGGTATGGAGTATTGTGATGACAGGGGTCATGGAGCATTGTGATGACTGGGGACATGAAGCATTGTGATAACCAGGTCATGGAGCATTGTGATGGCAAGACAGTGGAGCACTGTGATGAGAAGACCATGGATAATTGTGATGACGAGCATCATGGAGCACTGTAATTACAAGGGGCATGGAGCATTGTGATGACAGGTGTCTTGGAACATTTTGATGACAGGGTTCATGGATCATTGTGATGACAAGGGTCACGGAGCATTCTGATGACAAGCTTGTGGAGTATTGTGATGACAATGGCATGGAGAATTGTGATGAAAAGGGCATGGATCATTGTGATGAAAAGGGCATGGAGACTTGTCATGACAGTTTTCAAAGAGCATACTGATGACAAGTTCCAGGGAGCATTGTGATGAGAAGTCCATGGATAATTGTGGTAACCATCATCAAGGGGCATTGTGATGACAAGTTTTATGGAACATTGTGAACACAGGGGTTTGGAGCATTGTGATGACAGAGGTCATGGAGAATTTTGATTTCATTGTGATGACAATAGCATGAAGCATTATGATGATGGGCATGGTGCATTGTGATGACAGGGATCATGGAGCACGGAGATGAAAAGTGGCATTGAGTATGGTTATTACAGGGGTCTTGGAGCATTGTGATGAAAAGGGCATGGAGCATTGTGATGAGAAGGCCATGGAGCATTCTGATGACATGCGTCAGGGAGCTTTGTGATGACATGGGCATGGAGCATTGTGATTACAGGGGTCTTGGAGCATTGTGATGACAAGGGCATGGAGCATTGTTCTGAAAAGTTTCATGGATTATTGTGATGAGAGTGGGCATGGAGCATTGTGATGACAAGGGCACGGAACTCAGTGATACATGTGTCTTGGAGGATTGCAATGACAAAGGCATGGTGCATTCTGAGGAGAAGGGCATGGAGCATTGTGATGAGAAGGCCATGGAGCATTCTGATGACATGCGTCAGGGAGCTTTGTGATGACATGGGCATGGAGCATTGTGATTACAGGGGTCTTGGAGCATTGTGATGACAAGGGTCATGGAGTCTTGCGATGACAAAGCCGTGGAACATTGTGATGGCAGGGGTCATGGAGCATTGTTATGACAGTGGTAATGGAGCATTGTGATGACAAGGGCAAGGAGCATTGGTCTGAAAAGTTTCATGGATTATTGTGATGAGAGTGGGCATGGAGCATTGTGATGACAAGTGCACGGAACACAGTGATACATGTGTCTTGGAGGATTGCAATGACAAAGGCATGGTGCGTTGTGATGAGAAGGGCATCGATAATTGTGATGACAAGCGTCATGGAGCTTCGTGATGACAATGGCATGCAGCATTGTGAGGCCAAGGGTCAAGGAGCTTTGTGATGACATAGGCCATGGAGCATTTTGATGACAAGGGTGTGGTGCATTGTGATGAGAAGGGCAGGGAGCATTGTGATGACAGGGTCATGGAGCAATTGGATGAAATGGTCATGGAACATTTTGATGACAGTGTTTATGGAACATTGTGATGTCAGGGGTCATGGAGCATTGTGATGAAAAGGGTCATGGAGCATTGTGATGACAGGGGTTATGGAACATTGTGATGTCAGGGGCATGGAGCATTGTGATGATAAGTGCATGTAGCATTGTTGTGACAAGGGTTATGGAACATTGTGATGACAGGCGTGAGGGAGTATTGAGATGATTAGTGATGGAACATTGTGATATCATTGGTGAGAGAGCATTTTGATGAGAAGTGCATGGAGCATTGTGATAACAAGGTTGTGGAGCACTGTGATGACAAACGCATGGCACATTGTGATGATATGGGTCATGGAGCATTGTGCTGACAAACGCATGGAGCATTTTGATGACTAGGTTTATGGAGCATTGTGATGACAACGATGTGGAGCATTGTGATGACAAGCGCATGGCACATTGTGATGCCATGGGTCATGGAGTATTGTGCTGACAAAGGCATGGAGCATTGTGATGACTAGGGTCACGGAGCATTGTGATGAAACGTTCATGGAGCACTGTGGTGACAATGGTCATGAAGCATTGTGATGACTGGAGTCATGGAGCATTGTGATGACAGGGGTCATAGAGCATTGTGATGAAAGTGCATGGAGCATTGTGATGACAAGGGCATGTTGCATTGGTCTGACAAATTTCATGGACTATTGTGATGAGAGTGGGCATGGCACATTGAGATGACAAGGGCATGGAGCATTGTGATGAGAAGGTCATGTAGTATTGTGAAGACAGGTGTCAGGGAGCATTGTGATGAGATATGTCATGGTCATTGCGATGACAATGGAATGGAGCATTGTGAGGCCAAGTGTCATGGAGGATGGTGATGACAAAGGTAATGGAGCATTTTGATGACAAGGGCATGGAGCATTGTGATGACAAGGGCCATTGAGAATTTTGATGACCAGTTCATGAAGCATTGTGATGACAAGCACATGGAGCTTGCTATGACAGTGATCATGGAGCATTGCGATGACAAGTGCATAGAGAATTGTGATGACAAAGCATGTAACACTGTGATGAGAAGTGTCGTGGAGCATAGTGATGCCAAGAACGTGGAGAATTGTGCTGACACGGGACATGGAGCACTGTGATGACCAGGGCTTGGAGCATTGTGATGACAAGACCGTGGAGCATTGTGATGAGAAGACCACGGGAAACTGTGATGATGAGCGTCATGGAGCACTGTAATGACAAGGGGTATGGAGCATTGTGATAACAGGGGTCATGGAGCATTGTGATGACAATGGTCAGGGAGCATTCTGATGACAAGCTTGTGGAGTATTTTAATGACAAAGGCATGGAGCATTGTGAAGAAAAAGGCATGGGGCATTGTGATGAAAAAGGCATGGAGCCTTTTCATGACAGGTTTCAAGGAGCATTCTGACAACAAGTGACAGGGTGCATTGTGATGACAAAGGTCATGGAGCATTGTGACGACAAACACATGGAGTATTGTGATGAAAAGCACATGGAGCTTGCTATGACAGGGGTCATGGAGCATTGCGATGACAAGGGCATAGAGTATTGTGATGACAAATCATTTAACACTTTGATGAGAAGTGTCATGGAGCATAGTGATGCCAAGATCGTAGAGAATTGTGATGACAGGGATATGGAGCAGTGTGATGACCTTGGCATGGAGCATTGTCATGGCAAGACCGTGGATCACTGTGATGAGAATACCATGGATAATTGTGATGACAAGCGTCATGGAGCACTGTAATGACAAGGGGTGTGGAGCATTGTGATGACAGGGGTCATGGAGCATTGTGATGACAGTGGGCATGGAGCATTGTGATGACGAGCATCATGGAGCATTGTAATGACAAGGGGCATGGAGCATTGTGATGACAGGTGTCATGGAACATTTTGATGACAGGGTTCATGGATCAATGTGATGACAAATGTCACGGAGCATTCTGATGACAAGCTTGTGGAGTATAGTGATGACAATGGCATGGAGCATTGTGATGAAAAGTGCATGGAGACTTGTCATGACAGTTTTCAATGAGCATACTGATGACAAGTTCCAGGGAGCCTTGTGATGACAAGTGTATTGAGAATTGTGATGACAAAGGTCATGGAGCATTGCCTTGAGAATTCCATGGATAATTGTGGTAACCAGCATCATGGGGCGTTGTGATGACAAGTTTTATGGAACATTGTGATCACAGGGGTTTGGAGCATTGTGATGACAGAGGTCATGGAGAATATTGATTTCATTGTGATGACAATAGCATGAAGCATTATGATGATGGGCATGTTGCATTGTGATGACAGGGTTCATGGAGCACTGAGATGAAAAGTGGCATGGAGTATTGTTATTACCGGGGTCTTGGACCATTGTTATGAAAAGGACATGGAGCATTGTGATGAGAAGGCCATGGAACATTCTGATGACATGTGTCAGGGAGCTTTGTGATGACATGGGCATGGAGCATTGTGATTACAGGGATCTTGGATTATTGTTATGACAAGGGTCATGGAGTCTTATGATGACAAAGCCGTAGAACATTGTGATGGCAGGGGTCATGGAGCATTGTTATGACAGGGTTAATGGAGCATTGTGATGAGAAGGGCATGGAGCATTGGTCTGAAATGTTTCATGGATTATTGTGATGAGAGTGGTCATGGAGCATTGTGATGACAAGGGCACGGAACACAGTGATACATGTTTCTTGGAGGATTGCAATGACAAAGGCATGGTGCAATCTGATGAGAAGGGCATGGAGCATTGTGATGAGAAGGCCATGGAGCATTCTGATGACATGCGTCAGGGAGCTTTGTGATGAAATGGGCATGGAGCATTGTGATTACAGGGGTCTTGGAGCATTGTGATGACAAGGGTCATGGAGTCTTGCGATGACAAAGCCGTGGAACATTGTGATGGCCGGTGTCATGGAGCATTTTTATGAGAGTTATAATGGAGCATTGTGATGACAAGGGCATGGAGCATTGGTCTGAAAACTTTCATGGATTATTGTGATGAGAGTGGGCATGGAGCATTGTGATGACAAGTGCACGGAACACAGTGATACATGTGTCTTGGAGGATTGCAATGACAAAGGCATGGTGCATTGTGATGAGAAGGGCATCGAGCATTGTGATGACAAGCGTCATGGAGCTTTGTGATGACAACGTCATGGAGCAATGTGATGAGAGGTTTAATGGAGCTTTGTGATGACAATGGCATGCAGCATTGTGATGCCAAGGGTCATGGAGCTTTGTGATGACATAGGCCATGGAGCATTTTAATGACAAGCGTGTGGTGCATTGTGATGAGAAAGGCAGGGAGCATTGTGATAACAGGGTCATGGAGCAATTGGATGAAATGATCATGGAACATTTTGATGACAGTGTTTATGGAACATTGTGATGTCAGGGGTCATGGAGCATTGTGATGAAAAGGGTCATGGAGCATTGTGATGACATGGGTTATGGAACATTGTGATGTCAGGGGCATGGAGCATTGTGATGATAAGTGCATGTAGCATTGTTGTGACAAGGGTTATGGAACATTGTGATGACAGGTGTGAGGGAGTATTGAGATGATTAGTTAAGGAACATTGTGATATCATTGGTGAGAGAGCATTTTGATGAGAAGTGCATGGAGCATTGTGATAACAAGGTTGTGGAGCACTGTGATGACAAACGCATGGCACATTGTTATGATATGGGTCATGGAGCATTGTGCTGACAAACGCATGGAGCATTGTGATGACAAGGTTTATGGAGAATTGTGATGACAACGATGTGGAGCATTGTGATGACAAGCGCATGGCACATTGTGATGCCATGGGTCATGGAGTATTGTGCTGACAAAGGCATGGAGCATTGTGATGACTAGGGTCACGGAGCATTGTGATGAAATGTTCATGGAGCATTGTGGTGACAATGGTCATGAAGCATTGTGATGACTGGAGTCACGGAGAATTGTGATGACAGGGGTCATAGAGCATTGTGATGAAAGTGCATGGAGCATTGTGATGACAGGGTCATGTTGCATTTGTCTGACAAATTTCATGGACTATTGTGATGAGAGTGGGCATGGCGCATTGTGATGACAAGGGCATGGAGCATTGTGATGAGAAGGTCATGGAGTATTGTGAAGACAGGTGTCAGGGAGCATTGTGATGAGATATGTCATGGTCATGGCGATGACAATAGAATGGAGCATTGTGATGCCAAGTGTCATGGTGGATTGTGATGACAAAGGTAATGGAGCATTTTGATGACAAGGGCATGGAGCATTGTGATGACAAGGGTCATGGAGCTTTGTGATGACAAGGGCATGGAGCATTGTGATGACAAGGGCCATTGAGAATTTTGATGACCAGTTCATGATGCATTGTGATGACAATCACATGGAGATTGCTATGACAGGGATCATGGAGCATTGCGATGACAAGTGCATAGAGAATTGTGAAGACAAAGCACGTAACACTGTGATGAGAAGTGTCATGGAGCATAGTGATGCCAAGGACGTGGAGAATTGTGATGACACGGGACATGGAGCATTGTGATGACCAAGGCACGGAGCATTGTGATGGCAAGCCTGTGGAGCATTGTGATGAGAAGACCACGGGTAACTGTGATGACGAGCGTCATGGAGCACTGTAATGACAAGGGGTAGGGAGCATTGTGATAACAGGGGTCATGGAGCACTGTGATGACAAGGGTCAGGGAGCATTCTGATGACAAGCTTGTGGAGTATTTTGATGACAATGTCATGGAGCATTGTGAAGAAAACGACATGGGGCATTGTGATGAAAAAGGCATGGAGCCTTTTCCTGACAGGTTTCAAGGAGCATTCTGACAACAAGTGTCAGGGAGCCTTGTGATGACAAAGGTCATGGAGCATTGTGACGACAAGCACATGGAGTATTGTGATGAGAAGCACATGGAATTTGCTATGACAGGGGTCATGGAGCATTGCGATGACAAGTGCATTGAGAATTGTGATGACAAAGCATGTAACACTTTGATGAGAAGTGTCATGGAGCATTCTGATGCCAATAACGTAGAGAATTGTGATGACAGGGACATGGAGCAGTGTGATGACCAGGGCATGGAGCATTGTGATGGCAAGACCGTGGAGCATTGTGATGAGAAGACCATGGATAATTGTGATGACAAGCGTCATGGAGCACTGTAATGACAAGGGATTTTGAGCATTGTGATGACAGGGGACATGGAGCATTGTGATGACAGTCGTCAAGGAGCATTGTGATGACAAGTGTCATGGAGCATTTTGATGACAAGGGCGTGGAGCATTGTGATGAGAAGAGCATGGATAATTGTGATTACGAGCGTCATGGAGCACTGTAATGAAAAGGGGTATGGAGTATTGTGATGACAGGGGTCATGGAGCATTGTGATGACTGGGGACATGGAGCATTGTGATAACCATGTCATGGAGCATTGTGATGGCAAGACAGTGAAGCTCTGTGATGAGAAGACCATGGATAACTGTGATGACGAGCATCATGAAGCACTGTAATGACAAGGGGCATGGAGCATTGTGATGACAGGTGTCATGGAACATTTTGATGGCAGGGTTCATGGATCATTGTGATGACAAGTGTCACGGAGCATTCTGATGACAAGCTTGTGGAGTATTGTGATGACAATGGCATGGAGCATTGTGATGAAATGGGCATGGATCATTGTGATGAAAAGGGCATGGAGACTTGTCATGAGAGTTTTCAATGAGCATACTGATGACAAGTTCCAGGGAGCATTGTGATGACAAGTGTATTGAGAATTGTGAGGACAAAGGTCATGGAACATTGTGATGAGAAGTCCATGGATAATTGTGGTAACCAGCATCATGGGGCGTTGTGATGACAAGTTTTATGGAACATTGTGATCACAGGGATTTGGAGCATTGTGATGACAGAGGTCATGGAGAATTTTGATTTCATTGTGATGACAATAGCATGAAGCATTATGATGATGGGCATGGTGCATTGTGATGACAGGGTTCATGGAGCACTGAGATGAAAAGTGGCATGGAGTATTGTTACTACAGGGGTCTTGGAGCATTGTGATGAAAAGGGCATGGAGCATTGTGATGAGAAGGCCATGGAGCATTCTGTTGACATGCGTCAGGGAGCTTTGTGATGACATGGGCATGGAGCATTGTGATTACAGGGGTCTTGGAGCATTGTGATGACAAGTGTCATGGAGTCTTGCGATGACAAAACCATGGAACATTGTGATTGTAGAGATTATGCAGCATAGTTATGACAGTGGTAATGGAGCATTGTGATGACAAGGGCATGGAGCATTGGTCTGAAAAGTTTCATGGATTATTGTGATGAGAGTGGGCATGGAGCCTTGTGATGACAAGGGCACGGAACTCAGTGATACATGTGTCTTGGAGGATTGCAATGACAAAGGCATGGTGCATTGTGATGAGAAGGGCATCAAGCATTGTGATTACAAGCGTCATGGAGCTTTGTGATGACAACACCATGGAGCAATGTGAAGAGAGGTTTCATGGAACTTTGTGATGACAATGGCATGGACCATTGTGATGCCAAAGGTCATGGAGCTTTGTGATTACATTGGCCATGGAGCATTTTGATGACAAGTGTGTGGTGCATTGTGATGAGAAGGGCAGGGAGGATTGTGATGACAGGGTCATGGAGCAATTGGATGAAATGGTCATGAAATATTTTGATGACAGTGTTTATGGAACATTGTGATGTTAGGTGTCATGGAGCATTGTGATGAAAAGGGTCAAGGAGCATTGTGATGACAGGGGTTATGGAACATTGTGATGTTAAGTGTCATGGAGCATTGTGATGATAAGGGCATGTAGCACTGTTGTGACAAGGGTCATGGAACATTGTAATGACAGGGGTGTGGGAGTATTGTGATGATTAGCGATGGAACATTGTGATATCAGTGGTGAGAGAGCATTTTGATGAGATGAGCATGGAGCATTGTGATGACAAACTTGTGGAGCATTGTGATGACAAACGCATGGCACTTTGTGGTGACATATGTCAGGTGCATTGTGCTGACAAATGCATGGAGCACTGTGATGACAAGGTTTATGGAGCATTGTGATGACAACGATGTGGAGCATTGTGATGACAAGGGCATGGCACATTGTGATGCCATGGGTCATGGAGTATTGTGCTGACAAAGGCATGGAGCATTGTGATGACAAGGGTCACCGAGAATTGTGATTAAATGTTCATGGAACATTGTGGTGACAATTGTCACAGAGCCTTGTGATGACGAGGGCATGGATCATTGTGATGACAAAGGTCATGAAGCACTGTGATGACTGGAGTCACGGAGCATTGTGATGACCTGAGTCATAGAGCATTGTGATAAAAGAGCATGGAGCATTGTGATGAAAGGGGCATGGAGCATTTGTCTGACAATTTTCATGGATTATTGAGATGACAGTGGGCATGGTGAATTGTGATGACAAGGGCATCGAGCATTGTGATGAGAAGGTCATGGAGTACTGTGAAGACAGGTGTTGGAGCATTGTCATGACATATGTCATGGTCCATTGTGATGACAATGGATAGGAGCACTGTGATGCCAAGTGTCATGGAGGATTGTGATGACAAAGGTAACGGAGCATTTTGATGAAAAGGGCTTGGAGCATTGTGATGCCAAGTGTCATGGAGCATTGTGATGACAATGGCCATTGAGAATTTTGATGACAAGTTCATGAAGCATTATGAGGACAATCACATGGATCTTGCTATAACAGGGGTCATGGAGAATTGCGATGACAAGTGCATTGAGAATTGTGATGACAAAGCATGTAACACTGTGAAGAGAAGTATCATGGAGCATAGTGATGCCGAGAACGTGGAGAATTGTGATGACAGGGGACATGGAGCATTGTGATGACCAGGGCATGGAGCATTGTGATGGCAATAACGTGGAGCATTTTTATGAGAAGACAATGGATAATTGTGATGACGAGCATCACGGAGCACTGTAATGACAAGGGGTATGGAGCATTGTGATGACAGGTGTCATGGAGCATTGTGATGACAGTGGTCATGGAGCATAGTGATGACAAGGGTCATGGAGCATTTTGATGACAAAGACGTGGAGCATTGTGATGAGAAGACCATGGGAAATTGTGATGACGAGTGTCATGGAGCCATTTAATGACAAGGGGTATGGAGCATTGTGATGACAGTGGTCATGGAGCATTGTGATGATTGGGGACATGGAGCATTGTGATGACCAAGGCATGGAGCATTGTGATGGCAAGACCGTGGAGCACTGTGATGAGAAGACCATGGATAATTGTGATGACGAGCATCTTGGAGCACTGTAATGACAAGGGGCATGGAGCATTGTGATGACAGGTGTCATGGAACATTTTGATGACAGGGTTCATGGATCATTGTTATGACAAGTGTCACGCAGATTTCTGATGACAATCTTGTTGAGTATTGTGATGACAATGGCATGGAGCATTGTGATGAAAAGGGCATGGATCATTGTGATGAAAAAGGCATGGAGACTTGTCATGACAGGGTTCAATGAGCATACTGACGACAAGTGTCCGGGAGCATTGTGAGGACAAGTGTATTGAGAATTGTGATGACAAATGTCATGGGGCATTGAGATGGGAAGACCATGGATAATTGTGATGAGTAGCGTCCTGGGGCATTGTGATGACAAGTGTTATGGAACATTGTGATCACAAGGGTTTGGAGCATTGTGATGACAGAGGTCATGGAGCATTCTTATTTCATTGTGATGACAATAGCATGAAGCATTATGATGATGGGCATGGTGCATTGTGATTACAGGGTTCATGGAGCATTGTGATGAAAAGGGGCATGGAGCATTGGTCTGAGATGTTTCATGGATTATTGTGATGACATTGGGCATGGCACATTGTGATGACAAGGGCATGGAGCATTGTGATGACAAGTTCATGGAGTATTGTGAAGACAGGTGTCAGGGAGCATTGTGATGACATATTTCATGTTCCATTGTGATGACAATAGCACGGAGCATTGTGATGCCAAGTGTCATGGAGGATTGTTGTGACAAAGGTAAAGGAGCATTGTGATGACAAAGGCATGGAGCATTGTGATGACAAGGTCCACTGATAATTTTTATTTCCAGGTCGTGAAACATTGTGATGACAAGCACATGGAGCTTCCTATGACAGGGGTCATGGAGCATTGCGATGACAAGTGCATGGAGTATTGTGATGCCAAGGGCATATAACATTGTGATGAGAAGTGCCATGGAGCATTGTGATGACAAGGACGAGGAGAATTGTGAGGACAAGGGACATTGAGCTGTGAGAAGACCAGGGCATGGAGCATTGTGATGGCAAAACCGTGGAGCTTTGTGATGAGAAGACCTTGGGTAATTGTGATGACGAGCATCATGGAGCACTGTAATGACAAGGGGCATGAAGCATTGTGATGACAGGTGTCAGGGAGCATTGTGATGACAGGGGTCATGGAGCATTGTAATGACAAGAGCATGTAATATTGTGATGAGAAGTGTCATGTAGCATCGTGATGACAAGGACGAGGAGAATTGTGATGACAAGGGAAATGGAGCATTGTGATAACTAGGCATGGAGCAATGTGATGACAGTGGTCATGGAGCATTATTATGACAAGGGCCATGGTGCATTCTGACATAAGATATCACTTACGAAGGGAATGTAAACATGGCTACATATGAACTGTAGGAGGAAATAGAACACTGTCTCAGATTAAGAAAACACTCTTATGCATGCTTAAGGGGAAAGGAGAGGTGGGGAGATGCACAAAACCAGAGTGTGATATTAGCACAGGTATCGTTCCATAATCCAAATATAGAATAGACAAGAACTACTTCTTCCGTAGTGAATGGGACTCAAAATCCCTATTTCCAGGAGAGGAATATATCTGACTAGTAAGAATCCTAAAACCAATGTATTTATATGTCTCTGTAAGGGAATCAAGTTTGTCTAGACCGGCAAAAACAAGTAAGGGAAAATCAGCTCAACCCCATTATAAAACTGAATTTCAAAAAAAAAAAAATTAAAAAAACAGTGATATTCTTACACAATTCCTTCAAGGGCTCTGATGCAACCTGGAATGATACAATCTACAACGACAGCTGGAAGAGACATAAGGCTGGACACATGGGACTGAGGGGATTGGTGAGATTGGCGGAGAAAATGCAGGCTCTTTAAAGCCATAATGCATGCCACCAATTCGATGGGTCCCAAATCTCCTGGTTGAAGGTAATATTACTAGACCTATAACATGGACGGGAAACCAAAAGAGTGGACATCCTGTGAATACAAAAGGTTTCTAAAACTCAACGAACAGTCCCTCTCCTGGTGCTCCGTTTTGACTTTCCAACTGCTTTACTATGAATCTCCCAACGTGAAGAGACAGACCCTTTAACCTCCTGGTTCCCACTGGTTGCCAATTTGGCTAAGGATGAATGGGAAAAGGGAGAACCAAAGAGAGAGTAGCTGTTAGGCATTTGGACGGGCATATGACACTCTAATTTGCCGGCAGGAAGAAGAATTAACCAAACTCTCAGCCACCCACCAGGAAACAGTATAGGTCGTGAAGCAAAATTTTGGACTTGCGTTCAGCTCACAAAAACGAGTTGAAAAATGTAGAAAAGGGGCAAAGCAATTCACAAACTGGCAGAGTAATAAAGGACAACAATCGTCCAAAAATCTGTTGAGTGAAGGAAACGAGGCGGACATGAATGCGAGGAAGAATAGCAGGAAACAGATTTCAAGAGGTACGTTGGAATCGCCTGCAAAGCACAGGAAGAGTGACACAACTTCGACAATGATGCACTTGGCCAAAATGGGCATATGCGATTTCTCCTGAATATATTCTGGAGAAAATGCATACGCCCTTTTTGGCCAAGCAAGCAAGCGGGCAATGCAAATCTGCACTACAAAGAAGTGTCACTTCCCACCTGTCAAAACGGACATCCACAAAATGTGTAAAAAACAGAAAGGCAAGACAGGCACTGGAGAAGAGGGAGCCTTGTTATGCTGATGTGCGGGATGTAAATTGCCAACTGCCTCACTGGAGGAGTGCACTGAGTTCCCTAAAACAAGTAAACAACAGAGCTACAGAGCCAAGGGCACTTCCAGTCTAGGGAATACACCTTGGGAAAACTGAAAATCAATACGACAGAGCCACCCCCTAAATTAGGGCTGCACTGCTTACAAGAACTTCAACTTGTGTACACCTTAAATATCCCAGGAAATATAAAAATGGTTTAAAAGATTGTGGTACTTACGTACGATAGAATATCCCTCAGCCATGAAATCAATGTCATAAGACCAGTAGCAGCAAAGTGAGTGGATTCAGGTACGATGATTCTAAGTGAAATAAGTCACACAGAAAAAGAAAATTATCATAAGATATCACTTATGAAGATCTTGTAAACATGGCTACACATGAACTGAGTTAGGAAAGAGAACAGAGTCTCACATTTAGAAAACACTCCTATGCCCGCTGAAGGGGCAAGGAGAGGTGGGGTGATGCATAAAACCAGAGTTTGATATAAGCACAGGTACGATTCCAAAAACCAACATGGAATAGACAAGACCTACACCTTCCTCAGTGAAAAGGACTCAAAATTCCATATTTTGCGCAGAGGAATATATGTGACTAGTAAGAATCTTAAAACCTATGTATTGATATGTCTCTGTAAGGGAATCAAGTGTGTCTAGACTGGCATAAACATGGCAGTGAATATCAGCTCAAACCCACTATAAAAAGGAATTTCAAAAACAAAACAAAAAACAGGGAAATTCTTTACAATTCCTTCAGGGTCTCCGATGAAACCAGGAATGACCCTGTCTACAATGACAGCTGGATGTGGCATAAGGCTGGACACATGGACTGAGAGGATTGGTGAGACTGGGTGAGAAAATGCAGACCCTTTAAAGCAAAAATGCATGGCCTCATTCCATGGGTCCCAAATCTGCAGGTTGGAGGGAATATTACTACAGCTATAACATGTAAGGGAAACCTAGAGAAAGGACACAATGTGAATACGAAAGGTTTCTAAAACTCAACGAATAGTCCCTCTGCTGATGCTCCGGTTTGACTTTCCAACTGCTTTACTATCAATCTCCCATCTTGGAGAGAAAGCCCCTTTAACCTACTGGTTCGCACAGGTTGCCAATTTGGCAGAGGATGGAAGGGAAGAGGGAGAACCAAAGAGAGAGTAGCTGTTAGGCATTTGGACGGGCACATGTCATTCTAAATTCCCAGCAGGAAGAAGAATTAACCAAAGTCTCAGCGACCCACCTGGAACCAGTATAGGTCCTGAACCAAAATTTTGGACATGCCCTCTGCTAACAAAAAACGAGTTGAAAAATGGAGAAAAGGGGCAAAGCAATTCACAAACTGGCAGAGTAATAAAGGACAACAATCGTCCAAAAATCTGTTGAGTGAAGGAAACGAGGCGGACTTGAATGCGAGGAAGAATAGCAGGAAATAGATTTCAAGAGGTACGTTCGAATCGCCTGCAAAGCACAGGAAGAGGGACACAACTTCGACAATGATGCACTTGGCCAAAATGGGCGTATTCTATTTCTCCTGAATATATTCTGGAGAAAATCCATACGCCCTTTTTGGCCAAGCAAGCAAGCGTGCAACACAAACCTGCACTACAAAGAAGTGTCACTTCCCACCTGTCAAAACGGACATCCACAAAATGTTTAAAAACCAGAAAGGCAAGACAGGCACTGGAGGAGAGGGAGCCTTGTTATGCTGATGTGCGGGATGTAAATTGCCAACTGCCTCACTGGAGGAGTGCATTGAGTTCCCTAAAACAAGTAAACAACAGAGCTACAGAGCCAAGGGCACTTCCAGTCTAGGGAATATACCTTGGGAAAACTGAAAATCAATACGACAGAGCCACTCCCTAATTTAGGGCTGCACTGCTTACAAGAACCTCAACTTGGGTACACCTTAAATATCCCAGGAAATATAAAAATGGTTTAAAAGATTGTGGTACTTACGTACGGTAGAATATCCCTCAGCCATGAAATCAATGTCATAAGACCAGTAGCAACAAAGTGAGTGGATTCAGGTATGATGATTCTAAGTGAAATAAGTCACACAGAAAAAGAAACTTATCATAAGATATCACTTATGAAGATCCTGTAAACACGGCTACACATGAACTGAGTTAGGAAAGAGAACAGAGTCTCACATTTAGAAAACACTCCTATGCCCGCTGAAGGGGCAAGGAGAGGTGGGGTGATGCATAAAACCAGAGTTTGATATAAGCACAGGTACCATGCCAAAAACCAACACGGAATAGACAAGACCTACACCTTCCTCAGTGAAAGGGACTCAAAATTCCATATTTTGTGCAGAGGAATATATGTGACTAGTAAGAATCTTAAAACCTATGTATTGATATGTTTCTGTAAGGGAATCAAGTGTGTCTAGACTGGCATAAACATGGTAGTGAAAATCAGCTCAAACCCACTATAAAAAGGAATTTCAAAAACAAAACAAAAAAACAGGGAAATTCTTTACAATTCCTTCAGGGTCTCCAATGAAACCAGGAATGACCCTGTCTGCAATGACAGCTGGATGTGGCATAATCCTGGACACTTGGGACTGAGAGGATTGGTGAGATTGGGTGAGCAAATGCAGACCCTTTAAAGCAAAAATGCATGGCCCCCATTCCATGGGTCCCAAATCTGCAGGTTGGAGGGAATATTACTACAGCTATAACATGTACGGGAAACCTAGAGAATGGAAACAATGTGAATACGAAATGTTTCTAAAACTCAACGAATAGTACCTCTCCTGATGCTCCGGTTTGACTTTCCAACTGCTTTACTATCAGTCTCCCAACTTGGAGAGAAGGCCCCTTTAACCTACTGGTTCGCACATGTTGCCAATTTGGCAGAGGATGGAAGGGAAGAGGGAGAACCAATGAGAGAGTAGCTGTTAGGCATTTGGACGGACACATGTCATTCTAAATTCCCAGCAGGAAGAAGAATTAACCAAAGTCTCAGAGACCCAATGGGAACCAGTATATGTCCTGAACCAAAATATAAACTTGCCTTCAGCTAACAAAAAACGAGTTAAAAATGCAGCTCAGGGACACAGCAATTCACAAACTGGCAGAGTAATGAAGGACAACTATCGTCCAAAACTCTGTTGAGGGAAGGCAACGAGGCCGAATTGTAAGTGAGGCAGAATAGTAGGAAACACATTTCAAGAGGTACGTAGGAATCGAGTGTAATGCACAGGAAGAGGGGCTCAACTTCGACAATGATGCACTTGGCCAAATAGGGCATATGCATTTTCTCCTGAATATATTCAAGAGATAACACATACACCCTTTTTCGCCAGGCAAGCAAGCGGGCAATGCAAATCTGCACTACAAAGAAGTATCTCTTCCCACCGGTCATAAGGGACATCCACAAAATGTGTAAACACCAGGAAGGCAAGACAGTCCCTGGAAAACAGGGCGCCTTGTTCTGCTGATGTGCTGGATGTAAACTGCCAACTGCCTCCCTGGAGGAGTGCATTGTGTTCCCTAAAACAAGTAAACAACAGAGCTTCAGAGGCAAGGGCACTAGCAGTCTAGGGAATATACCTTGGAAAAACTGAAAATCAATAAGACAGAGCCACCCCCAAATTAAGGGCTTCACTGCTTACAAGAATCTCAACTTGGGTACACCTTAAATATCCCAGGAAATATGAAAATGGTTTAAAAAATTGTGGTACTTACGTATGATGGAATATTCCTCAGCCGTGAAATCAATGTCATAAGACCAGTAGCAGCAAAGTGAGTGGATTCAGGTACGATGATTCTAAGTGAAATAAGTCACACAGAAAAAGAAACTTATCATAAGATATCACTTATGAAGTTCTTGTAAACATGGCTACACAAGAACTGATTTAGGAAAGAGAACAGATTTTCACATTTAGAAAACATTCTTATGCCTGCTTAAGGGGGAAGGAGAGGTGGCGTGATGCATAAAACCAGAGTTTGATATAAGCACAGGTACCGTTCCAAAAAACAACTTTGGAATAGACAAGACCTACACCTTCTTCAGTGAAAGGGAATGAAAACCCCATATTTCCCGCAGAGTAATAGATCTGACTAGTAAGAATCTTAAAGCCTATGTATTGATATGTCTCAATTAGGGAATCAAGTGTGTCTAGACCTGCATAAACATGGCAGCGAGAATCAGCTCAAACCTACTATAAAAAGGAATTTCAAAGACAAAACCGAAAAACAGGTAAATTCTTTACATATCCTTCAGGGTCTCTGACGAAACCTGGAATGACACTATCTACAATGATAGCTGGATGTAGCATAAGGCTGGACACGTGGGACTGAGAGGATTGGTGAGATTGGGTAAGCTAATGCAGACCCTATAAAGCAATAATGCACTTCACCCATTCCATGGGTCCCTACTCTCCAGGTTGAACGGAATATTACTACAGCTATAACATGTACAGGAAACCTAGAGAATGGACACACTGTGAATACAAAAGGTTTCTAAAACTCAACGAATAGTCCCTTTCCTGGTGCTCCGGTTTGACTTTCCAATTGCTTTACTATCAATCTCCCAACTTGGAGAGACAGCCCCTTTAACCTCCTGGTTCGCATAAGTTGCCAAATTGGCAGAGGATGGAAGGGAAGAGGGAGAACCAATGAGACATTAGCTGTTAGAGATTTGGACGGGCACTTGTCACTCTAATTTCCCAGCAGGAAGAATAATTAACCAAAGTCTCAGCCACCCACCTGGAACCAGTATTGGTCCTGAACCAAAATTTTGGACTTGCGTTCATCTCACAAAAAACGAGTTGAAATTGGAGCTCAGGGGCACAGCAATTCACAAAATGGCAGAGTAAAAAAGGACAACTCTCGTCCAAAAATCTGTTGAGGGAAGGCAACGAGGCCAACTTGAAAGGGAGGCAGAATAGCAGGAAACAGATTTCAAGAGGTACTTAGGAATCGCCTGTAATGCACAGGAAAAGGGGCAAAATTTCGACAATGATGCACTTGGCCAAAAAGGGCGTATGCGTTTTCTCCTGAATATATTCAGGAGAAAATGCATATGCCCTTTTTGGCCAAGCAAGCAAGCGGGCAATGCAAATCTGCACTACAAAGAAGTATCTCTTCCCACCGTTCAAAAGAGACATCCACAAAATGTGTAAAAACCAGAAAGGCAAGACAGGCCCTGCAGAACAGGGTGCCTTGTGATGTTAATGGGCGGGATGTAAATTGCAAACTGCCTCACTGGAGGAGTGCATTGTCTTTCCTCAAAGAAGTAAACAACAGAGCTACAGAGCGAAAGGGACTTCCAGTTTAGGGAATATACTTTTGGAAAACTGAAAATCAATAAGACAGTGCCACCACAAAATTTAGGGCTGCACTGCTTACAAGAACCTCAACTTGGGTACACTTTAAATATCCCAGGAAATATAAAATGGTTCCAAAAATTGTGGTACATACGTACGATGGAATATCCCTCAGCCATGAAATCAATGTCATAAGACAAGGAGAAGCAAAGTGAGTGGATTCAGGTACGGTGATTCTAAGTGAAATAAGTCACACAGAAAAAGAAACATATAATAAGATATCATTTATGAAGATCCTGTAAACATGGCTACACATGAACTGAGTTACGAAAGAGAACAGAGTCTCACATTTAGAAAACACTCTTAGGCCTGCTTAAAGGGGAAGGAGTGGTGGGGTGTTGCATAACACCATAGTTTGATATAAGCAAAGTTACCGTTCCAAAAACCAACTATGGAATACACAAGACCAACACCTTCCTCAGTGAAAGGGACTCAAAACCCCATATTTCCCGCAGAGGATTAGATCTGACTAGTAAAAATCTTAAAACCTATGTATTGATATGTTTCCGCAAGGGAATCAAGTGTGTCTAGACTGGCATATACATGGCAGCGAGAATCAGCTCAAACCCACTATAAAAAGGAATTTCAAAAACAAAACAAAAAAACAGGGAAATTCTTTACAATTCCTTCAGGGACTCTGACGAATCCTGGAATGACCCTATCTACAATGACAGATGGATGTGGCATAAGGCTGGACACTTGGGACTGAAAGGCTTGTTGAGATAGGGTGAGCAAATGCAGACACTTTAAAGCAATAAAGCTTGGCCCCCAGTCCATGGGTTCCAACTCCCCAGGTCGAAGGGAATTTTACTACAACTATAACATGTACGGGAAACCTAGAGAAAGGACACACTCTGAATACGAAAGGTTTCTACAACTCAAAGTATAGTCCCTATCCTGGTGCTCCGATTTGACTTTCCAACTGCTTTACTATCAATCTCCCAACTTGGAGCGACAGTCCCTTTAACCTCCTGGTTTGCAAAGCTTGCCAATTTGGCAGAGGATGGAAGGGAAGAGGGAGAACCAATGAGATAGTAGCTGTTAGGGATTTGGACGGGCACACGTCACCCTAACTTCACGGCAGGAAGAAGAATTAACCAAAATCTCAGCTGCCCAGTGGGAACCAGGATAGGTCTTGAACCAAAATTTTGGAGTTGCGTTCAGCTCACAAAACATGAGTTGATAAATGGAGCTCAGGGGCACAGCAATTCACAAACTGGCAGATTAATAAAGGACAACTATTGTCCAAAACACTGTTTAGGGAAGGCAACCAGGCCGACTTCAAAGCGAGGCAGAATAGCAGGAAACAGATTTCAAGGGGTACATAGGAATCGCCTATAATGCACAGGAAGAGGGGCACAACTTTGACAATGATGCAATTGGCCAAAAAGTGCGTATGCGTTTTCTTCTGAATATATTCAGGAGAAAACGCATACGCACTTTTTGGCCAAGCAAGCAAGTGGGCAATGCAAATCTTCAGGACAAATAGGTATCTCTTCCCACCGGTCAAAAGGGACATCCACAAAATGTGTAAAAACCAGAAAGGCAGCACAGGCCCTGGAGAACAGGGAGCCTTGTTCTGCTGATGGGCGGGATGTAAATTGTCAACTGCCTCACTGGAGGTGTGCATTGTGTTCCCTAAAACAATTAACCAACTGAGCTACATAGCCAAGGGCACTTCCAGTCTAGGGAATATACCTTGGGAAAACTGAATATCAATAAGACAGAGCCACCCCCATATTTAGGACTGCAATGCTTACAAGAACCTCAACTTGGGTTCACCTTAAATATCCCAGGAAATATAAAAATGGTTCAAAAAACTGTGGTATTTATGTACGATGGAATATCCCTCAGCCATGAAATCAATGTCATAAGACCAGGAGCAGCAAAGTGAGTGGATTCAGGTTCGATGATTCTAAGTGAAATAAGTCACACAGAAAAAGAAACTTATCATAAGATATCACTTATGAAGATCCTGTAAACATGGCTACCCATGAACTGAGTTAGGAAAGAGAACAGAGTCTCACATTTAGAAAACACTCTTATGCCTGCTTAAGGGGGAAGGAGATGTGGGGGGATGCATAAAACCAGAGTTTGATATAAGTACAGGTACCGTTTCTAAAACCAAATTTGGAAAAGACAAGACCTACACCTTCCTCAGTGAATGGGACTCAAAACCCCATATTTCCCGCAGAGGAATAGATCTGACTAGTAAGAATCTTAAAACCTATGTATTGATATGTCTACGTAAGGGAATCAAGAGTGTCTAGACTGGCATAAACATGGCAGCGAGAATCAGCTCAAACCAACTATAAAAAGGAATTTCAAAAACAAAACCAAAAAACAAGGAAATTCTTTAAAATTCCTTCAGGGTCTCTGATGAAACCTGGAATGACCCTATCTACAATGACAGCTGGATGTGGCATAAAGCTGGACACTTTGGACTGAGAAGATTGGTGAGATTGTGTGAGCAAATGCAGACCCTTTAAAGCAATAATGCATGGACCCATTCCATGGGTCCCAACTCTCCAGGTTGAAGGCAATATTACTACAGCTATAACATGTACGGGAAACCTAGAGAATGGACACACTGTGAATACAAAAGGTTTCTAAAACTCAACGAATAGTCCCTCTCCTGGTGCTCCGGTTTGACTTTCCAACTGCTTTACTATCAATCACCCAACTTGGAGAGACAGACCCTTTAAGCTCCTGGTTTGCACAGGTTGCCAATTTGGCAGAGGATGGAAGGGAAGAGGGAGAACCAATGAGAGAGTAGCTGTTAGGCATTTGGACGGGCACATGTCACTCTAATTTCCCGGCAGGAAGAAGAATTAACCAAACTCTCAGCCACCCACCGGGAACCAGTATAGGTCCTGAACCAATATCTTGGACTTGCGTACAGCTCACAAAAAACGTATTGAAAAATGCAGCTCAGGGGCACATCAATTCACAAACTGGCAGAGTAATAAAGGACAACTATCGTCCAAAACTCTGTTGAGGCAAGGCAACGAGGCGGACTTGAAAGTGAGGCAGTATAGCAGGAAACAGATTTCAAGAGGTACGTTGGAATCGCCTTTAAAGCACAGGAAGAGGGGCACAACTTCGACAATGACGCACTTTGTCAAAAAGTGCGTATGCGTTTTCTGCTGAATATATTCAGGAGAAAACGCATACGCCCTTTTTGGCCAAGCAAGCAAGCGGGCAATGCAAATCTGCACTACAAAGAAGTATCACTTCCCAACGGTCAAAAGGGACATCCACAAAATGTGTAAAAACCAGAAAGGCAAGAGAGGCCCTGGAGAACAGGGATCCTTATTATGCTGATGGGCGGGATGTAAATTGCCAACTGCCTCACTGGAGGAGTGCATTGTGTTCCCTAAAACAAGTAAACAACAGAGCTACAGAGCCAAGGGCACTTCCAGTCTAGGGAATATACCTTGGGAAAACTGAAAATCAATAAGACAGAGCCACCCCCAAACTTAGGGCTGCACTGCTAACAAGAACCTCAAGTTGGGTACACCTTAAATATCCCAGGAAATATAAAAATGGTTCAAAAATTGTGGTACTTATGTACGATGGAATATCCCTCAGCCATGAAATAAATGTCATAACACCAGGAGCAGCAAAGTGAGTGGATTCAGGTACGATGATTCTAAGTGAAATAAGTCTCACAGAAAAAGAAACTTATCATAAGATATCACTTATGAAGATCCTGTAAACATGGCTACACATGAACTGAGTTAGGAAAGAGAACAGACTCTCACATTTAGAAAACACTCTTATGCCTGCTTAAGGGGGAAGGAGAGGTGGGGTGATGCATAAAACCAGAGTTTGACCTAAGCACAGGTACCATTTCTATAACCAACTTTGGAATAGACAAGACCTACACCTTCCTCAGTGAAAGGCATTCAAAACCCCATATTTCCCGCAGAGGAATAGATCTGACTAGTAAGAATCTTAAAACCTATGTATTGATATGCCTCCGTGAGGGAATCAAGTGTGTCTAGACTGGCATAAACATGGCAGTGAGAATCAGCTCAAACCCACTATAAAAAGGAATTTCAAAAACAAAACCAAAAAACAGGGAAATTCTTTACTATTCATTCAGGGTCTCTGATGAAACCTGGAATGACCCTATGTACAATGAAAGCTGAATGTGGCGTAAGGCAGGACACTTGGGACTGAGTGGATTGGTGAGATTGGGTGAGCAAATGCAGACCCTATAAAGCAATAATGCATGGACCCATTCCATGGGTCCCAACTCTCCAGGTTGAAGGCAATATTAAGACAGCTATAACATGTACAGGAAACCTAGAGAATGGACACACTGTGAATACAAAACGTTTCAAAAACTCAACGAATAGTCCCTCTCCTGGTGCTCCGGTTTGACTTTCCAACTGCTTTACTATCGAACTCCCATCTTGGAGAGACAGACCCTTTAACCTCCTGGTTCGCACAGGTTGCCAATTTGGCAGAGGATGGAAGGGAAGAGGGAGAACCAGTGAGAGAGTAGCTTTTAGGCATTTGAATGGGCACATGTCACTCTAATTTCCCGGCAGGAAGAAGAATTAACCAAAGTGCCAGACACCCACCGGGAACCAGTATACGTCCTGAACCAAAATTTTGGACTTGCGTACAGCTCACAAAAAACGTGTTTAAAAATGGAGCTCAGGGGCACAGCAATTCACAAACTGGCCGAGTAATAAAGGAAAACTTTCATCCAAAAATCTGTTCAGGGAAGGCAAAGAGGCGGACTTTAAAGCGAGACAGAATAGCAGCAAACAGATTTCAAGAGGTATGTTGGAATCGCATTTAAAGCACAGGAAGAGGGGCACATTTTCGACAATGACGCACTTGGCCAAAAAGGGTGTATGGGTTTTCTGCTGAATATATTCAGGAGAGAACGCATACGCCGTTTCTGGCCAAGCAAGCAAGCGGGCAATGCAAATCTGCACTACAAAGAAGTATCACTTCCCACCGGTCAAAAGGGACATCCACAAAATGTGTAAAAACCAGAAAGGCAAGACAGGAGCTGGAGAACAGGGAGCCTTGTTATGCTGATGGGCAGGATGTAAATAGCCAACTGCCTCACTGGAGGAGTGCATTGTGTTCCCTAAAAGAAGTAAACAACAAAGCTACAGAGCCAAGGGCACTTCCAGTCTAGGGAATATACGTTGGGAAACCTGAAAATCAATAAGACAGAGCCATCCCCAAATTTAGGGCTGCACTGCTTACAAGAACCTCAAGTTGGGTACACCTTAAATATCCCAGGAAATATAAAAATGGTTCAAAAATGTGTGGTACATATGTACGATGGAATATCGCTTAGCCATGAAATCAATGTCATAAGACAAGGAGCAGCAAAGTGAGTGGATTCAGGTACGATGATTCTAAGTGAAGTCACACAGAAAAAGAAACATATCATAAGCTATCACGTATGAACATCCTGTAAACATGGCTACACATGAACTGAGTTAAGAAACAGAACAGAGTCTCATATTTAGAAAACACTGTTATGCCTGCTTAAGGGGGAAGGTGAGCTGGGGTGATGCATAAAACCAGAGTTTAATATAAGCACAGGTACCGTTTGTAAAACCAACTGTGGAATTGACAAGACCTACACCTTCCTCAGTAAAAGGGACTCAAAACCCCATATTTCCCGCAGAGGAATAGATCTGACTAGTAAGAATATTAAAACCTATGTACTGATATGTCTCCGTAAGGGAATCAAGTGTGTCTAGACTGGCATAAACATGGCAGCGAGAATCAGCTCAAACCTACTATAAAAAGGAATTTCAAAGACAAAACCGAAAAACAGGTAAATTCTTTACAATTAATTCAGGGTCTCTGATGAAACCTGGAATGACCCTATCCGCAATGACAGCTGGATGTGGCATAAGGCTGGACACTTGGGACTGAGAGGATTGGTGAGACTGGGTGAGCAAATGCAGACCCTATAAAGCAAAAATGCAAGGCCTCCATTCCATGGGTCCCAACTCTCCAGGTTGAAGGCAATATTACTACAGCTATAACATGTACAGGAAACCTAGAGAATGGACACACTGTGAATACAAAAGGTTTCTAAAACTCAACGAATAGTCCCTCTCCTGGTGCTCCGGTTTGACATTCCAACTGCTTTACTATCAATCTCCCAACTTGGAGAGACAGCCCCTTTAAGCTCCTGGTTCGCACAGGTTGCCAATTTGGCAGAGGATGGAAGGGAAGAGGGAGAACCAATGAGAGATTAGCTGTTAGGCATTTGGACGGGCACATGTCACTGTAATTTCCCGGCAGGAAGAAGAATTAACCAAAGTATCAGAAACCCACCGGGAACCAGTATAGTTCCTGAACCAAAATTTTGGACTTGCGTACAGCTCACAAAAAAGGAGTTGAAAAATGTAGCTCAGGGGAACAGCAATTCACAAACTGGCAGAGTAATAAAGGACAACTATCGGCCGAAAATCTGTTGAGGGAAGGCAACGAAGCGGACTTGTAAGCGAGGCAGAATAGCAGGAAACAGATTTCAAAAGGTACGTTGGAATCGCCTTTAAGGCATAGGAAGAGGGGCACAACTTCGACAATGACGCACTTGGCCAAAAAGGGCATTAGCGTTTTCTCCTGAATATATTCAGTAGAAAAAGCATACGCCCTTTTTGGGTAAGCAAGCAAGCGGGCAATGCAAATCTGCACTACAAAGAAGTATCACTTCCCACCGGTCAAAAGGGACATCCACAAAATGTGTAAAAATCAGAAAGGCAAGGCAGGCCCTGGAGAACCGGGAGCCTTGTTATGCTGATGGGCGGGATATAAATTGCCAACTGCCTAACTGGAGGAGTGCATTGTGTTCCCTAAAACAAGTAAACAACAGAGCTTCAGAGCCAAGGGAACTTCCAGTCTAGGGAATATACCTTTGGAAAACAGAAAATCAATGACAGAGCCACCCCCAAATTTAGGGCTGCACTGCTTACAAGAACCTCAACTTGAGTACAACTTAAATATCCCAGGAAATATAAAAATGGTAAAAAAAATTGTGGTAATTATGTAGGGTGGAATATCCCTCAGCCATGAAATCAATGACATAAGACCAGGAGCAGCAAAGTGAGTGGATTCAGGTACGCTGATTCTAAGTGAAATAAGTCACACAGAAAAAGAAACTTATCATAAGATATCATATATGAAGATCCTGTAAACATGGCTACACATGAACTGAGTTAGGAAAGACAACAGAGTCTCACATTTAGTAAAAACTCTTATGCCTGTTTAAGCGGGATGGGGAGGTGGGGTGATGCATAAAACCAGAGTTTGATATAAGCACAGTTACCGTTTATATAACAAACTGTGGAATAGAAAAAACCTACACCTTCCTCAGTGAAAGGGACTCAAAACCCCATATTTCCCGCAGAGTAATAGATCTCAGTATTAAGAATCTTAAAACCTATGTATTGATATGTCTCCGTAAGGGAATCAATTGTGTGTAGACTGGCATAAACATGGCAGCGAGAAACAGCTCAAACACACTATAAAAAGGAATTTCAAAAACAAAACCAAAAAACAGGGAACTTCTTTACAATTCCTTCAGGGTCTCTGATGTAACCTGGAATGACCCTATCTACAATGACAGCTGGATGTGCCATAAGGCTGGACACTTGGGGCTGAGAGGATTGGTGAGATTGGGTGATCAAATGCAGACCCTTTAAAGCAATAATGCATGGCCCCCATTCCATGGGTCCAAACTCTCCAGGTTAAAGTGAATATTACTACAGCTATAACATGTACTGGATACCTAGAGAATAGACACTCTGTGAATACAAAACGTTTCTAAAACTCAACGAATAGTCCCTCTCCTGGTGCTCGGGTTTGACTTTCCTACAGCTTTACTATCAATCTCCCAACATGGAGAGACAGCCCCTTTAAGCTCCTGGTTCGCACAGGTTGCCAATTTGGCAGAGGATGGAAGGGAAGAGGGAGAAACAATGAGAGAGTAGCTATTAGGCATTTGGACGGGCACATGTCACTCTAATTTCCCGGCAGGAAGAAGTATTAACAAAAGTCTCAGCCACCCACCCTGAACCAGTATAGGTCCTGAATCAAAATTTTGGACTTGAGTACAGCTCACAAAAAACGAGTTGAAAAATGGAGCTCAGGGGCACAGCAATTCACAAACTGGCAGAGTAATAAATGACCACTATGGTCCGAAAATCGGTTGAGAGAAGGCCATGAGGCGGACTTGAAAGCGAGGCAGAATAGCAGGAAACAGATTTCAAGAGGTACGTTGGTTTCGCCTTTAAAGCACAGGAAGAGGGGCACAACTTCGACAAAGACGCACTTGGCCAAAAAGGGCGTATACAGTTTCTCCTGAATATATTCAGGAGAAAACGCATACGCCCTTTTTGGCCAAGCAAGCAAGCGGGCAATGCAAATCTGCACTACAAAGAAGTATCACTTCCCACCGGTCAAAAGGGACATCCAAAAATGTTTAAAAACCAGAAAGGCAAGACAGGCCCTGGAGAACAGTGTGCCTTGTTATGCTGATGGGCGGGATGTAAATTGCCAACTGTCTCACTGGAGGAGTGCATTGTGTTCCCTAAAACAAGAAAACAACAGAGCTACAGAGCCAAGGGCACTTCCAGTCTAGGGTATATACCTTGGGAAAACTGAAAATCAATAAGACAGAGCCACCCCGAAATTTAGGGCTGCACTGCTTACAAGAACCTCAACTTGGGTACACCTTAAATATCCCAGGAAATATAAAAATGATTCAAAAAATTGTGGTACTTATGTAAGATGGAATATCCCTCAGCCATGTATTCAATGTCATAACTCCAGGAGCAGCAAAGTGAGTGGATTCAGGTACGATGATTCTAAGTGAATTCACACAGAAAAAGAGACTTATCATAAGATATCACTTATGAAGATCCTGTAAACATGGCTAAACATGAAATGAGTTAAGAAAGAGAACAGAGTCTCACATTTAGAAAACACTGTTATGCCTGCTTAAGGGGAAAGGTGAGGTGGGGTGATGCGTAAAACCAGAGTTTGATATAAGTACAGGTACCGTTTCTAAAACAAACTGTGGATGAGACAAGACCTACACCTTCCTCAGTGAAAGGGACTCAAAACCCCATATTCCGTGCAGAGGAATATATCTGACTAGTAAGAATCTTAAAACCTATGTATTGATATTTCTCCGTAAGGGAATCATGTGTTTCTAGACTGGCATAAACATGGCAGCGAGAAGCAGCTCAAACCCACTATAAAAATGAATTTCAAAAACAAAACCAAAAAACAGGGAAATTCTTTACAATTCCTTCAGGTTCTCTGATGAAACCTGGAATGACCCTACCTACAATGACAGCTGGATGTGGCATAAGGCTGGACACTTGGGACTCAGAAGATTGGTGAGATTGGGTGAGCAAATTCAGACCATTTAAAGCAAAAATGCATGGCCCCCATTCCATGGGTCCCGACTCTCCAGGTTGAAGGGAATATTACTACAGCTATAACATGTATGGGAAACCTAGAGCATGGACACACTGCGAAAACAAAAGGTTTCTAAAGCTCAATGAATAGTCCCTCCCCTGGTGCTCCGGTTTGACTTTCGAACTGTTTTACTATCAATCTTCCAACTTGGAGAGACAGCCCCTTTAAGCTCCTGGTTCACAAAAGTTGCCAAATTGGCAGAGGATGGAAGGGAAGAGGGAGAACCAATGAGAGAGTAGCTGTTAGGCATTTGGACAGGCACATGTCACTCTAATTTCCCGGCAGGAAGAATAATCAACCAAAGTCTCAGCCACCCACCTGGAACCAGTATAGTTCCTGAACCAAAATTTTGGACTTGCGTTCAGCTCACAAAATAGGAGTTGAAAAATGGAGCTCAGGGGCACAGCAATTCACAAACTGGCAGAGTAATAAAGGACAACTATCGTCCAAAAATCTGTTGAGGGAAGGAAACGAGGCGGACTTGAAAGCGAGGCAGAATAGCAGGAAACAGATCTCAAGAGGTATGTTGGAATCGCCTTTAAAGCACAGGAAGAGGGGCACAACTTCGACAATGATGCACTTGGCCAAAAAGGGCGTATGCGTTTTCTCCTGAATATATTCAGGAGAAATCACATACGCCCTTTTTGGCCAAGCAAGCAAGCGGGCAATGCAAATCTGCACTACAAAGAAGTATCATTTCCCACCGGTCAAAAGGGACATCCACAAAATGTGTAAAAACCAGAAAGGCAAGACAGGCCCTGGAGAACAGGGAGCCTTGTTATGCTGATGTGCGGGATGAAAATTGCCAACTGTCTCACTGGTGTAGTGCATTGAGTTCTTTAAGACAAGTAACCAACAGAGCTACAGAGCCAAGGGCACTACCAGTCTAGGGAATATACCTTGGGAAAACTGAAAATGAATAAGACAGAGCCACCCCAACTTAGGGCTGCACTGCTTACAAGAACCTCAACTTGGGTACAGCTTAAATATCCCAGGAAATATAAAAATGGTTCAAAAAATGGTGGTACTTATGTACGATCGAATATCCCTCAGCCATGAAATCAGTGTCATACGACCAGGAGCAGCAAAGTGAGTGGATTCAGGTACGATGATTCTAAGTGAAATAAGTCACACAGAAAAAGAAACTTATCATAAGATATCACTTGTGAAGATCCTGTAAACATGGCTACACATGAACTGATTTAAGAAAGAGAATAGAGTCTCACATTTAGAAAACACTGTTATGCCTGCTTAAGGGGGAAGGAGAGGTGGGGTGATGCATAAAACCAGAGTTTGATATAAGCACGGGTAATGTTTCTAAAACCAACTTTGGAATAGACAAGACCTACACCTTCCGCAGTGAAAGGGACTCAAAACCCCATAATTCCCGGAGAGGAATAGATCTGACTAGTAAGAATCTTAAATCCTATGTATTGATATGTCTCTGTAAGGGAAACAAGTGTGTCTAGACTGGCATAAACATGGCAGCGAGAATCAGCTCATACCCACTATAAAAAGGAATTACAAAAACAAAACAAAAAACGGAAATTCTTTACAATTCCTTCAGGTTCTCTGATGAAACCTGGAATGACCCTATCTACAATTACAGCTGGATGTGGCATAAGGCTGGACACTTGGGACTGAGAAGATTGGTGAGATTGGGTGAGCAAATGCAGACCCTTTAAAGCAAAAATGCATGGCCCCCATTCCATGGGTCCCAACTCTCCAGGTTGAAGGGAATATTACTACAGCTATAACATGTATGGAAAACCTAGAGAATGGACACACTGCGAATACAAAAGGTTTCTAAAGCTCAATGAATAGTCCCTCCCCTGGTGCTCCGGTTTGACTTTCGAACTGCTTTACTATCAATCTTCCAACTTGGAGAGACAGCCCCTTTAAGCTCCTGGTTCACACAGGTTGCCAATTTGGCAGAGGATGGAAGGGAAGAGGGAGAACCAATGAGAGAGTATCTGTTAGGCATTTGCACAGGCACATGTCACTCTAATTTCCCGGCAGGAAGAATAATCAACCAAAGTCTCAGCCACCCACCGGGAACCAGTATAGTTCCTGAACCAAAATTTTGGACTTGCGTTCAGCTCACAAAAAACGAGTTGAAAAATGGAGCTCAGGGGCACAGGAATTCACAAACTGGCAGAGTAATAAAGGACAACTATCGTCCAAAAATCTGTTGAGGGAAGGCAATGAGGCGGACTTGAAAGCGAGGCAGAATAGCAGGAAACAGATCTCAAGAGGTACGTGGGAATTGCCTTTAAAGCACAGGAAGAGGGGCACAAGTTCCACAATGATGCACTTGGCCAAAAAGGGTGTATGCGTTTTCTCCTGAATATATTCAGGAGAAAACGCATACGCCCTTTTTGGCCAAGCAAGCAAGAGGGCAATGCAAGTCTGCACTACAAAGAAGTATCACTTCCCACCGGTCAAAAGGGACATCCACAAAATGTGTAAAAACCAGAAAGGCAAGACAGGCCCTGGAGAACAGGGAGCCTTGTTATGCTGATGGGCGGGATGTAAATTGCCAACTGCCTCACTGGAGGAGTGCATTGTGTTCCCTAAAACAAGTAAACAACAGAGGTACAGAGCCAAGGGCACTTCCCGTCTAGGGAATATACCTTGGGAAAACTGAAAATCAATAAGACAGAGCCACCCCCAAATTTAGGGCTGCACTGCTTACAAGAACCTCAACTTGGGTACACCTTAAATATCCAAGGAAATATAAAAATGGTTCAAAAGATTGTGGTACTTATGTACGATGAAATATCCCTCAGCCATGAAATCAATGTCATAAGACCAGGAGTAGCAAAGTGAGTGGATTCAGGTACGATGATTCTAAGTGAAATAAGTCACACAGAAAAAGAATCTGATCATAAGATATCACTTAGGAAGATTCTGTACACATGGCTACACATGAACTGAGGTAGGAAAGAGAACAGAGTCTCACATTTAGAAAACACTCTTATGCCTGCTTAAGGGGACAGGAGAGGTGGGGTGATGCATAAAACCAGAGTTTGATATAAGCACAGGTACCATTTCTAAAACCAACTGTGGAATAGACAAGACCTACACCTTCCTCTGTGAAAGGGACTCAAAACCCCATATTTCCCGCAGAGGAATAGATCTGACTAGTAACATCCTAAAACTTATGTATTGATATGTCTCCGTAAGGGAATGAAGTGTGTAGACTGGCATAAAAATGGCAGCTAGAATCAGCTCAAACACACTATAAAAAGGAATTTCAAAAACAAAACCAAAAAACAGGCAAATTCTTTACAATTCCTTCAGGGTTTCTGATGCAACCTGGTATGACCCTATCTACAATGACAGCTGGATGTGGTATAAGGCTGGACACTTGGGACTGAGAGGATTGGTGAGATTGGGTGAGCAAATGCAGACCCTTTAAAGCAAAAATGCATGGCCCCCATTCCATGGGTCCCTCCTCTCCAGGTTGAAGGGAATATTACAACAGCTATAACATGTATGGTAAACAAAGAGAATGGACACACTGTGAATACAAAAGGTTTCTAAAACTGAACGAATAGTCCCTCTCCTGGTGCTCCCGTTTGACTTTCCAAATGCTTTAGTATCAATCTCCCTACTTGGAGAGACAGCCCCTTTAAGCTCCTGGTTCGCACAGGTTGCCAATTTTGCTGAGCATGGAAGGGAAGAGGGAGAACCAATGAGAGAGTAGCTGTTAGGCATTTGGACGGGCACATGCCACGCTAATTTCCCGGAAGGAAGAAGAATTAACCAAAGGCTCAGCCACCCACCGTGAACCAGTATAGGTCCTGAACGAAAATTATGGACTTGAGTACAGCTCACAAAAAACGAGTTGAATAATTGAGCTCAGGGGCACAGCAATTCACAAACTGGCAGAGTAATAAAGGCCAACTATCGTCCAAAAATCTGTTGAGGGAAGGCAACGAGGCGGACGTGAAAGCGAGGCAGAATAGTAGGAAACAGATTTCAAGAGGTACGTTGGATTCACATTTATAGCACAGGAAGAGGGGCACAACTTCGACAATGACGCACTTGGCCAAAAAGGTTGTATGCGTTTTCTCCTGAATATATTCAGGAGAAAACGCATACGCCCTTTTTGGCCAAGCAAGCAAGTGGGCAATGCAAATCTGCACTACAAAGAAGTATCACTTCCCACCGGTCAAAAGGGACATCCACAAATGTGTAGAAACCAGAAAGGCAAGACAGGCCCTGGAGAACAGGGAGCCTTGTTATGCTGATGGGCGGGATGTAAATTGCCAACTGCCTCACTGGAGGAGTGCATTGCGTTCCCTAAAACAAGTAAACAACAGAGCTACAGAGCCAAGGGCACTTCCAGTCTAGGGAATATACCTTGGGAAAACTGAAAATCAATAAGACAGAGCCACCCCAAAATTTAGGGCTGCACTGCTTACAAGAACCTCAACATGGGTACACCTAAAATATCCCAGGAAATATAAAGATGGTTCAAAAAACTGTTTTATTTATGTACGATGGAATATCCCTCAGCTATGAAATCAATGTCATAAGACCTGGAGCAGCAATGTGAGTGGATTCAGGTACGATGATTCTAAGTGAAATGAGTCACACACAAAAATAAATTTATCATAAGATACCACTTATGAAGATCCTGTAAACATGGCTACACATGAACTGAGTTAGGAAAGAGAACAGAGTCTCACATTAAGAAAACACTCTTATGCCTGCTTAAGGGGAAAGGAGAGGTGGGGTGATGCATAAAACCAGAGTTTGATATAAGTACAGGTACCGTTTCTAAAACCAACTGTGGAATAGACAAGACCTACACCTTTCTCAGTGAAAGGGACTCAAAACCCCATATTTCCCGCAGAGGAATAGTTCTGACTAGTAAGAATCTTAAAACCTATTTTTGATACGTCTCTGTAAGGGAATCATGTTTGTCTAGACTTGCATAAACATGGCAGCGAGAATCAGCTCAAACCCACTATAAAAATGAAATTCAAAAACAAAACCAAAAAACAGGGAAAATCTTTACATTTCCTTCAGGGTCTCTGATGAAACCTGGAATGACCGTATCTACAATGACAGCTGGATGTGACATAAGGCTGGACACTTGGGACTGAGAGGATTGGTGAGATTGGGTGAGCAAATGCAGACAATTTAATGCAAAAATACGTGGCCCCCATTCCATGGTTCCCAACTCTCCATGTTGAAGGGAATATTACTACAGCTATAACATGTACGGGAAACCTAGAGAATGGACACACTGTGAATACAAATGGTTTCTAAAACTCAACGAGTAGTCCCGCTCCAGGTGCTCCGGTTTGACTTTCCAACTGCTTTACTATCAATCTCCCAACTTGGAGAGACAGCCCCTTTAAACTCCTGGTTCGCACAGGTTGCCAATTTTGCAGAGGATGGAAGGGAAGAGGGAGAACCAATGAGAGAGTAGGTGTTAGGCATTTGGACGAGCACATGTCACTCTAATTTCCGGCAGGAAGAAGAATTAACCAAAGTCTCAGAAACCCACCGGGAACCAGTATAGGTCCTGAACCAAAATTTTGGACTTGCGTACAGCTCACAAAAAACGAGTTAAAAAATGGAGCTCAGGGGCACAGCAATTCACAAACTGGCAGAGTAATAAAGGACAACTATCATCCAAAAATCTGTTGAGGGAAGGCAACGAGGCGGACTTGAAAGCGAGGCAGAATAGCACGAATCAGATTTCAAGAGGTACGTTGGATTCGCCTTTAAAGCACAGGAAGAGGGGCACAACTTCGACAATGACGCACTTGGCCAAAAACTGCGTATGCGTTTTCTCCTGAATATATTCAGGAGAAAACGCATACGCACTTTTTGGCCAAGCAAACAAGCGGGCAATGCAAATCTGCGATACAAAGAAGTATAACTTCCCTCCGGTCAAAAGGGACATCCACAAAATGTGTAAAAACCAGAAAGGCAAGACAGGCCCTGGAGAACAGGGAGCCTTGTTATGCTGATGGGCGGGATGTAAATTGCCAACTGCCTCACTGGAGAAGTACATTGCATTCCCTAAAACAAGTAAACAACAGAGCTACAGAGCCAAGGGCACTTCCAGTCTAGGGAATATACCTTGGGAAAACTGAAAATCAATAAGACAGAGCCACCCCCAAATTTAGGGCTGCACTGCTTAAAAGAACCTCAACTTGGATACACCTTAAATATCCCGGGGAATATAAAAATGGTTCAAAAAATTGTGGTACTTACGTACGATGGAATATCCCTCAGCCATGAAATCAATGTCATAAGACCAGGAGCAGCAAAGTGAGTGGATTCAGGTACGATGATTCTAAGTGAAATAAGTCTCACAGAAAAAGAAACTTATCATAAGATATCACTTATGAAGATCCTGTAAACATGGCTACACATGAACTGAGTTAGGAAAGAGAACAGAGTCTCACATTTAGAAAACACTCTTATGCCTGTTAAAGGGGGAAGGAGAGGTGGGGTGATGCATAAAACCAGAGTTTGATATAAGCACAGGTACCGTTTTTAAAACCAACTGTGGAATACACAAGACCTACACCTTCCGCAGTGAAACGGACTCAAAACCCCATATTTCCCGCAGAGGAATAGATCTGTCTAGTAAGAATCTTAAAACCTATGTATTGATATGTCTCCATTAGGGAATCAAGAGTGTCTAGACTGGCATAAACATGGCAGCGAAAATCAGCTCAAACCCACTATAAAAAGGAATTTCATAAACAAAACCAATAAACAGGGAAATTCTTTACAATTCCTTCAGGGTCTCTGATGAAACCTGGAACGACCCTATCTACAATGACAGCTAGATGTGGCATAAGGCTGGACACTTGGGACTGAGAGGATTGGTGAGACTGGGTGAGCAAATGCAGACCCTTAAAAGCAAAAATGCATGGCCCCCATTCCATGGGTCCCAACTCTCCATGTTGAAGGAAATATTTCTACAGCTATAACATGTACGATAAACCTAAGGAATGGACACATTGTGAATAAAAAAGTTTCTAAAACTCATCGAATAGTCCCTCTCCTGGTGCTCCGGTTAGACTTTCCAACTTCTTTACTATCAATCTCCCAAATTGGAGAGACAGTCCTTTTAACCTCCTGGTTCGCACAGGTTGCCAATTTTGCAGAGGATGGAAGGGAAGAGGGAGAACCAATGAGAGAGTATCTGTTAGGCATTTGGACGGGCATATGTCACTCTAATTTCCCGGCAGGAAGATGAATTAACCAAAGTCTCAGCCACCCACCGGGAACCAGTATACGTCCTGAACCAAAATTTTGGACTTGCGTACAGCTCACAAAAAACGAGTTGAAAACACGAGATCAGGGGCACAGCAATTCACAAACTGGCAGAGTAATAAAGGACAACAATCGTCCAAAAATCAGTTGAGGGAAGGCAACGAGGCGGACTTGAAAGCGAGGCAGAATAGCAGGAAACAGATTTCAAGATGAACGTTGGAATCGCCTTTAAAGCACAGGAAGAGGGGCACAACTTCACCAATGATGCACTTGGCCAAAAAGGGCGTATGCGTTTTCTCCTTAATATATGCAGGAGAAAACGCATACGACCATTTTGGCCAAGCAAGCAAGCGGGCAATGCAAATCTGCACTAAAATGAAGTATCACTTCCTACCGGTCAAATGGGACATCATCAAAATGTGTAAAAACCAGAAAGGCAAGACAGGCCCTGGAGAACAGAGAGACTTGTTATGCTGATGGGCGGGATGCAAATTGCCAACTGCCTCATAGGAGGAGTGCATTGTGTTCCCTAAAACAAGTAAACAACAGAGCTACAGAGCCAAGGGCACTTCCAGTCTAGGGAATATACCTTGGGAAAACTGAAAATCAATAAGACAGAGCCACCCCCAAATTTAGGGCTGCACTGCTTACAAGAACCTCAACTTGGGTACACCTAAAATATCCCAGGAAATATAAAAATGGTTCAAAAAATTGTGATACTCATGTACGATGGAATATCCCCCAGCCATGAAATCAATGTCATAAGACCAGGAGCAGCAAGGTGAGTGGATTCAGGTACGATGATTCTAAGTGAAATAAGTCACACAGAAAAAGAAACTTATCATAAGATATAACTTATGAAGATCCTGTAAACATGGCTACAAAGGAACTGAGGTAGGTAAGAGAACAGAGTCTCACATTTAGAAAACACTCTTATGCCTGCTTAAGGGGAAGGAGAGTTGGGGTGATGAATAAAACCAGAGTTTGATATAAGCACAGGTACCGTTTCTAAAACCAACTTTGGAATAGACAAGACCTACACCTTCCTCAGTGAAAGGGACTGAAAACCCCATATTTCCCGCAGAGGAATAGATCTGACTAGTAAGAAACTTAAAACCTATGTATTGATATGTCTCTGTAAGGGAATCAAGTGTGTCTAGACTGGCATAAACATGGCAGCAAGAATCAGCTCACACCCACTATAAAAAGGAATTTCAAAAACAAAACCAAAAAACAGGGAAATTCTTTTCAATTCCTTCAGGGTCTCTGATGAAACCTGGAATGACCCTATCTACAATGAGAGCTGGATGTGGCATAAGGCTGGACACTTGGGACTGAGAGGATTGGTGAGATTGGGTGAGCAAATGCAGACCATTTAAAGCAAAAATGCATGGCCCCCATTCCCTGGGTCCCAACTCTCCAGGTTGAAGGGAATATTACTACAGCTATAACATGTATGGGAAACCTAGAGAATGGACACACTGTTAATACAAAAGGTTTCTAAAACTCAATGAGTAGTCCCACTCCTGGTTCTCCAGGTTCACTTTCCAACTGCTTTACTATCAATCTCCCAACTTGGAGAGACAGTACCTTTAACCTCCTGGTTCGCACAGGTTGCCAACTTGGCAGAGGATGGAAGGGAAGAGGGAGAACCAATGAGAGAGTAGCTGTTAGGCATTTGGACGGGCACATGTCGCTCTAATTTTCCAGCAGGAAGAAGAATTAACCAAAGTCTCAGCCATCCACCGGGAACTAGTATATGTCCTGAACCAAAATTTTGGACTTGCCTAGAGCTCACAAAGAACGATTTGAAAAATGGAGCTCAGGTGCACAGCTATTCACAAACAGGCAGGGTAATAAAGGACAACTATGTTCCAAAAATCTGTTGAGGGAAGGCAACGAGGTAGACTTGAAAGTGAGGCAGAATAGCAGGAAGGAGATTTCAAGAGGTACGTTGGAATCGCCTTTAAAGCACAGGAAGAGGGGCACAACTTCGACAATGTCACACTTGGCCAAAAAGGGCGTATGCGTTTTCTCCTGAATATATTCAAGAGAAAACGCATACGCCCTTTTTGGCCAAGTGAGCAAGCGGGCAAAGCAAATCTGCACTACAAAGAAGTATCACTTCCCACCGGTCAAAAGGGACATCCACAATATGTGTAAAAACCAGAAAGGCAAGACAGGCCCTGGAGAACAGGGAGCCTTGTTATGCTGATGGGCGGGATGTAAATTGCCAACTGCCTCACTGGAGGAGTGCATTGCGTTCCCTAAAACAAGTAAACAACAGAGCTACAGAGCCAAGGGCACTTCCAGTCTACGGAATATACCTTGGGAAAACTGTAAATCAATAAGACAGAACCACGCCCAAATTTAGGGCTGCACTGCTTACAAGAACCTCAACTTGTGTACACCTTAAAAATCCCAGGAAATATAAAAATGTTTGAAAAAATTGTAGTAATTATGTACGATGGAATATCCCTCAGCGATGAAATCAATATCATAAGACCAGGAGCAGCAAAGTGAGTGGATTCAGGTACGATGATTCTAAGTGAAATAAGTCACACAGAAAAAGAAACTTATCATAAGATATCACTTATGAAGATACGGTAAACATGGCTACACATGAACTGAGTCAGGAAAGAGAACAGAGTCTCACCTTTAGAAAACATTCTTATGCCTGCTTAAGGGGAAAGGAGAGGTGCGGTGATGCATAAAACCAGAGTTTTATATAAGTACAGGTACCATTTCTAAAACCAACTGGGGAATAGACAAGAGCTACACTTTCCTTAGTGTAAGGGACTCAAAACCCCATATTTCCCGCAGAGTAATAGATCTGACTAGTAAGAATCTTAAAACCTATGTATTGATATGTCTCTGTAAGGGAATCAAGTGTGTCTAGACTGGCATAAACATGACAGCTAGAATCAGCTCAAACCCACTATAAAAAGAAATTTCAAAAACAAAACCAAAAAACAGGGAAATTCTTTACATTTCCTTCAGGGTCTCTGATGAAACCTGGAATGACCCTATCTACAATGACAGCTGGATGTGGTATAAGGCTGGAAACTTGGGACTGAGAGGATTGGTGAGATTGGGTGAGCAAATGCAGACCCTTTAAAGCAAAAATGCATGGCCCCCATTCCATGGGTCCCAACTCTCCAGGTTGAAGGAAATATTTCTACAGCTATAAAATGTATGGGAAACCTAGAGAATGGACACACTGTGAATACAATAGGTTTCTAAAACTCAACGAATAGTCCCTCTCCTGGTGCTCCGGTTTGACTTTCCAAATGCTTTACTATCAATCTCCCAAATTGGAGAGACAGACCCTTTAAGCTCCTGGTTCGCACAGGTTGCCAATTTTGCAGAGGATGGAAGGGAAGAGGGAGAACCAATGAGAGAGTATCTGTTAGGCATTTGGACGGGCACATGTCACTCTAATTTCCCGGCAGGAAGATGAATTAACCAAAGTCTCAGCCACCCACCGGGAACCAGTATAGGTCCTGAACCAAAATTTTGGACTTGCGTACAGCTCACAAAAAACGAGTTGAAAACACGAGATCAGGGGCACAGCAATTCACAAACTGGCAGAGTAATAAAGGACAACAATCGTCCAAAAATCAGATGAGGGAAGGCAACGAGGCGGACTTGAAAGCGAGGCAGAATAGCAGGAAACAGATTTCAAGATGAACGTTGGAATCGCCTTTAAAGCACAGGAAGAGGGGCACAACTTCACCAATGATGCACTTGGCCAAAAAGGGCGTATGCGTTTTCTCCTGAATATATTCAAGAGAAAACCCATACGCCCTTTTTGGCCAAGTGAGCAAGCGGGCAAAGCAAATCTGCACTACAAAGAAGTATCACTTCCCACCGGTCAAAAGGGACATCCACAATATGTGTAAAAACCAGAAAGGCAAGACAGGCCCTGGAGAACAGGGAGCCTTGTTATGCTGATGGGCGGGATGTAAATTGCCAACTGCCTCACTGGAGGAGTGCATTGCGTTCCCTAAAACAAGTAAACAACAGAGCTACAGAGCCAAGGGCAATTCAAGTCTACGGAATATACCTTGGGAAAACTGAAAATCAATAAGACAGAGCAACCCCCAAATTTAGGGGTGCACTGCTTACAACAACCTCAATTTGTGTACACCTTTAATATCCCAGGAAATATGAAAATGGTTCAAAAAATTGTAGTACTTATGTACGATGGAATATCCCTCAGCCATGAAATCAATGTCATAAGACCAGGAGCAGCAAAGTGAGTGGATTCAGGTACGATGATTCTAAGTGAAATAAGTCACACAGAAAAAGTAACTTATCATAAGATATCACTTATGAAGATCCTGTAAACATGGCTGCACATGAACTGAGTTAGGAAAGAGGACAGAGTCTCGCATTGAGAAAACACTCTTATGACTGCTTAAGGGGTAAGGAGAGGTGGGGTGATGCATAAAACCAGAGTTTGACATGAGCACAAGTACCATTTCTAAAACCAACTTTGGAATAGACAAGACCTACACCTTCCTCAGTGAAAGGGACTCAAAACCCCATATTTCCCGCAGAGGAATAGATCTGACTAGTAAGAATCTTAAAACCTATGTATTGATATGTCTCTGTAAGGGAATCAAGTGTGTCCACACTAGGCATAAACATGGCAGCGAGAATCAGCTCAAACCCACTATAAAAAGGAATTTCAAAAACAAAACCAAAAAATAGGGAAATTCTTTACAATTCCTTCAGGGTCTCTGATGAAACCTGGAATGACCCTACCTACAATGACAGCTGGATGTGGTATAAGGCTGGACACTTGGGAATGAGAGGATTGGTGAGATTGGGTGAGCAAATGCAGACCTTTTAAAGCAAAAATTCATGGCCCCATTCCATGGGTCACAACTCTCCAGCTTGAAGGGTATATTACTAGAGCTATAACATGTATGGGAAACCTAGTGAATGGACACACTTTGAATACAAAAGGTTTCTATAACTCAACGAGTAGTCCCTCTCCTGGTGCTCCCATTTGACTTTCCAACTGCTTTACTATCAGTCTCCCAAATTGGAGAGGCAGCCCCTTTAAGCTCCTGGTTCGCACAGGTTGCCAATTTTGCAGAGGATGGAAGGGAAGAGGAAGAACCAATGAGAGAGTAGCTGTTAGGCATTTGGAAGGGCACATGTCACTCTGATTTCCCGGCAGGAAGAAGAATTAACCAGAGTCTCAGCCACCCACCGGGAACCAGTAAAGTTCCTGAACCAAAATTTTGGACTTGTGTACAGCTCACAAAAAACGAGTTGAAAAATGGAGCTCAGGGGCACAGCAATTCACAAACTGGCAGAGTAATATAGACAACTATCTTCCAAAAATCTGTTGAGGGAAGGCAACGAGGCGGACTTGAAAGCGAGGCAGAATAGCAGGAATCAGAAGTCAAGAGGTACGTTGGAATCGCCTTTAAACACAGGAAGAGGGGCACAACTTCGACAATGGCGCACTTGGCCAAAAAGGGCATATGCGTATTCTCCTGAATATATTCAGGAGAAAACGCATACGCCCTTTTTGGCCAAGCAAGCAAGCGTGCAACACAAATCTGCACTACAAAGAAGTATTACTTCCCACCGGTCAAAAGGGACATCCACAAATGTGTAAAAACCAGAAAGGCAAGACAGGCCCTGGAGAACAGGGAGCCTTTTTATGCTGATGGCCGGGATGTAAATTGCCAACTGCCTCACTGGCGGAGTGCATTGCGTTCCCTAAAACAAGGAAAGAACAGAGCTACAGAGCCAAGGGCACTTCCAGTCTAGGAATTATACCTTGGGAAAACTGAAAATCAATAAGACAGAGCCACCCCCAAATTTAGGGCTGCACTGCTTACAAGAACCTCAACTTGGGTACACCTTAAATATCCCAGGAAATATAAAAATGGTTCAAAAAATTGTGGTATTTATGTACGATGGAATATCCCTCAGCCATGAAATCAATGTCATAAGACCAGGAGCAGCAAAGTGAGTGGATTCAGGTACAATGATTCTAAGTGAAATAAGTCACTCAGAAAAAGAAACTTATCATAAGATATCACTTATGAAGATGCTGTAAACATGGCTACACATGAACTGATTTCGGAAAGAGAACAGAGTCTCACATTTAGAAAACACTCTTATGCCTGCTTAAGGGGAAAGGAGAGGTGGGGTGATGCATAAAACCAGAGTTTGATATAAGTACAGGTACCATTTCTAAAACCAACTGGGGAATAGACAAGACCTACACCTTCCTCAGTGAAAGGGACTCAAAACCCCATATTTCCCGCAGAGGAATAGATCTGACTAGTAAGAATCTTAAAACCTCTGTATTGATATGTCTCTGTCAGGGAATCAAGTGTGTCCAGACTGGCATAAACATGACAGAGAGAATCAGCTCAAACACACTATAAAAGGGAATTTCAAAAAGAAAACCAAAAAACGGGGAAATTCTTTACATTTCCTTCAGGGTTTCTGATGAATCCTGGAATGACCCTATCTACAATGACAGCTGGATGTGGTATAAGGCTGGACACATGGGACTGAGAGGCTTGGTGAGATTGGGTGAGAAAATGCAGACCCTTTAAAGCAAAACTGCATGGACCCCATTCCATGGGTCCCAACTCTTCAGGTTGAAGGGAATATTTCTACAGCTATAACATGTATGGGAAACCTAGAGAATGGACACACTGTGAATACAAAAGTTTCTAAAACTCAACGAATAGTCCCTCTCCTGGTGCTCCGGTTTGACTTTCCAACTGCTTTACTATCAATCTCCCAAAATGGAGAGACAGCCCCTTAAGCTCCTGGTTTGCACAGGTTGCCAAATTTGCAGAGGATGGAAGGGAATATTGAGAACCATTGAGAGAGTAGCTGTTAGGCATTTGGACGGGAACATGTCACTCTAATTTCCCGACAGGAATAAGAATAAACCAATGTCTCAGCCACCCACCAGACACCAGTATAGGTCCGGAACCAAAATTTTGGACTTGCGTACAGCTCACAAAAAACGAGTTGAAAAATTGAGCTCAGGGGCACAGCAATTCACAAACTGGCAGAGTAATAATGGACAACTATCGTCCAAATATTTGTTGAGGGAAGGCAATGAGGCGGACTTGAAAGTGAGGCAGAATAGCAGGAAACATATTTCAAGAGGTACGTTGGAATTGCCTTTAAAGCACAGGAAGAGGGGTACAACTTCGACAATGACGCACTTGGCCAAAAGGGCGTATGTGTTTTCCCCTGAATATATTCAGGAGAAAACACATACCCCCTTTTTGGCCAAGCAAGCAAGCAGGCAATGCAAATCTGCACTACAAAGAAGTATCACTTCCCACCGGTCAAAAGGGACCTCCACAAATGTGTAAAAACCAGAAAGTCAAGACAGGCCCTGGAGAACAGGGAGCCTTGTTATGCTGATGGGTGGGATGTAAATTGCCAACTGCCTCACTGGAGGAGTGCATTGCGTTCCCTAAAACAAGTAAACAACAGAGCCACAGAGCCAAGGGCACTTCCCGTCTAGGGAATATACCTTGGGAAAACTGAAAATCAATAAGACAGAGCCACCCCCAAATTTAGGGCTGCACTGCTTACAAGAACCACAACTTGGGTACACCTTAAATATCCCAGGAAATATAAAAATGGTTCAAAAATCTGTGGTAATTTTGTACGATGGAATATCCCTCAGCCATGAAATCAATGTCATAAGACCAGGAGCTGCAAAGTGAGTGGATTCAGGTACGATGATTCTAAGTGAAATAAGTCACACAGAAAAAGAAACTTATCATAAGATATCACTTATGAAGATCCTGTAAACATGGCTACACATGAACTGAATTAGGAAAGAGAACAGAGTCTCACATTTAGAAAACACTCTTATGCCTGCTTAAGGGGAAAGGAGAGGTGGGGTGATGCATAAAACCAGAGTTTGATATATGTACAGGTACCATTTCTAAAACCAACTGGGGAATAGACAAGACCTACACCTTCCTCAGTGAAAGGGACTCAAAACACCATATTTCCCGCAGAGGAATATATCTGACTAGTAAGAATCGTAAAACATCTGTATTGATATGTCTCTGTCAGGGAATCAAGTGTGTCTAGACTGGCATAAACATGGCAGCGAGAATCAGCTCAAACCCACTATAAAAGGGAATTTCAAAAACAAAACCAATAAACAGGGAAATTCCTTACATTTCCTTCAGGGTCTCTGATGAATCCTGGAATGACCCTATCTACAGTGACAGCTGGATGTGGTATAAGGCTGGACACTTGGGACCTAGAGGCTTGGTGAGATTGGGTGTGCAAATGCAGACCCTTTAAAGCAAAACTGCATGGCCCCCATTCCATGGGTCCCAACTCTTCAGGTTGAAGGGAATATTACTACAGCTATAACATGTATGGGAAACCTAGAGAATGGACACACTGTGAATACAAAAGGTTTCTAAACTCAACGAATAGTCCCTCTCCTGGTGCTCCGGTTTGACTTTCCAACTGCTTTACTATCAATCTCCCAAAATGGAGAGACAGCCCCTTTAAGCTGCTGGTTCGCACAGGTTGCCAAATTTGCAGAGGATGGAAGGGAATATTGAGAACCATTGAGAGAGTAGCTGTTAGGCATTTGGACGGGAACATGTCACTCTAATTTCCCGGCAGGAAGAAGAATTAACCAATGTCTCAGCCACCCACCAGGAACCAGTATAGGTCCGGAACCAAAATTTTGGACTTGCGTACAGCTCACAAAAAACGAGTTGAAAAATTGAGCTCAGGGGCACAGCAATTCACAAACTGGCAGAGTAATAATGGACAACTATCGTCCAAATATTTGTTGAAGGAAGGCAATGAGGCGGACTTGAAAGTGAGGCAGAATAGCAGGAAACATATTTCAAGAGGTACGTTGGAATTGCCTTTAAAGCACAGGAAGAGGGGTACAACTTCGACAATGACGCACTTGGCCAAAAGGGTGTATGTGTTTTCCCCTGAATATATTCAGGAGAAAACACATACCCCCTTTTTGGCCAAGCAAGCAAGCGGGCAATGCAAATCTGCACTACAAAGAAGTATCACTTCCCACCGGTCAAAAGGGACATCCACAAATGTGTAAAAACCAGAAAGGCAAGACAGGCCCTGGAGAACAGGGAGCCTTGTTATGCTGATGGGTGGGATGTAAATTGCCAACTGCCTCACTGGAGGAGTGCATTGCGTTCCCTAAAACAAGTAAACAACAGAGCTACAGAGCCAAGGGCACTTCCTGTCTAGGGAATATACCTTGGGAAAACTGAAAATCAATAAGACAGAGCCACCCCCAAATTTAGGGCTGCACTGCTTACAAGAACCACAACTTGGGTACACCTTAAATATCCCAGGAAATATAAAAATGGTTCAAAAATCTGTGGTAATTTTGTACGAAGGAATATCCCTCAGCCATGAAATCAATGTCATAAGTCCAGGAGCAGCAAAGTGAGTGGATTCAGGTACGATGATTCTAAGTAAAATAAGTCACACAGAAAAAGAAACTTATCATAAGATATCACTTAAGAAGATGCTGTAAACATGGCAACACATGAACTGATTTCGGAAAGAGAACAGAGTCTCACATTTAGAAAACACTCTTATGCCTGCTTAAGGGGAAAGGAGAGGTGGGGTGATGCATAAAACCAGAGTTTGATATAAGTACAGGTACCATTTCTAAAACCAACTGGGGAATAGACAAGACCTACACCTTCCTCAGTGAAAGGGACTCCAAACACCATATTTCCCGCAGAGGAATATATCTGACTAGTAAGAATCGTAAAACCTCTGTATTGATATGTCTCTGTCAGGGAATCAAGTGTGTCTAGACTGGCATAAACATGACAGCGAGAATCAGCTCAAACCCACTATAAAAGGGAATTTCAAAAACAAAACCAAAAAACAGGGAAATTCCTTACATTTCCTTCAGGGTCTCTGATGAATCCTGGTATGACCCTATCTACAGTGACAGCTGGATGAGGTATAAGGCTGGACACTTGGGACCTAGAGGATTGGTGAGATTGGGTGAGCAAATGCAGACCCTTTAAAGCAAAAATGCATGGCCCCCATTCCATGGGTCCCAAATCTTCAGGTTGAAGGGAATATTTCTACAGCTATAACATGTATGGGAAACCTAGAGAATGGACACATTGTGAATACAAAAGGTTTCTAAAACTCAACGAATAGTCCCTCTCCTGGTGCTCCGGTTTGACTTTCCAACTGCTTTACTATCAATCACCCAAAATGGAGAGACAGCCCCTTTAAGCTCCTGGTTTGCACAGGTTGCCAATTTTGCAGAGGATGGAAGGAAATATTGAGAACCATTGAGAGAGTAGCTGTTAGGCATTTGGACGGGAACATGTCACTCTAATTTCCCGGCAGGAAGAAGAATTAACCAAAGTCTCAGCCACCCACCGGGAACCAGTATAGGTCCTGAACCAAAATTTTGGACTTGCGTACAGCTCATAAAAAACGAGTTGAAAAATGGAGCTCAGGGGCACAGCAATTCACAAACTGGCAGAGTAATAATGGAAAACTATCGTCCAAAAATTTGTTGAGGGAAGGCAATGAGGCGGACTTGAATGTGAGGCAGAATAGCAGGAAACATATTTCAAGAGGTACGTTGGAATCGCCTTTAAAGCACCGGAAAGGGGGGCACAATTTCGACAATGACACACTTGGCCAAAAAGGGCGTATGTGTTTTCTCCTGAATATATTCAGGAGAAAACGCATACGCCCTTTTTGGCCAAGCAAGCAAGCGGGCAATGCAAATCTGCACTACAAAGAAGTATCACTTCCCACCGGTCAAAAGGGACATTCACAAATGTGTAAAAACCAGAAAGGCAAGACAGGCCGTGGAGAACATGGAGCCTTGTTATGCTGATGGGCGGGATGTAAACTGACAACTGCCTCACTGGAGGAGTGCATTGCGTTCCCTAAAACAAGTAAACAACAGAGCTACAGAGCCAAGGGCACTTCCAGTCTAGGGAATATACCTTGGGAAAAGTGAAAATCAATAAGACACAGCCACCCCCAAATTTAGGGCTGCACTGCTTACAAGAACCTCAACTTGGTTAAACCTTAAATATCCCAGGAAATAAAAAAAATGGTTCAAAAAACTGTGGTATTTATGTACGATGGAATATCCCTCAGCCATGAAATCAATGTCATAAGACCAGGAGCAGCAAAGTGAGTGGATTCAGGTCCGATGATTCTAAGTTAAATAAGTCACACAGAAAAAGAAACTTATCATAAGATATCACTTATGAAGATACTGTAAACATGGCTACACATGAACTGAGTTAGGAAAGAGAACAGAGTCTCACATTAAGAAAACACTCTTATGCCTGCTTAAGGGGGAAGGAGAGTTGGGGTGATGCATGAAACCAGAGATTGACATAAGCTCATTTACCATTTCTAAAACCAACTGTGGAACTGACAAGACCTACACCTTCCTCAGTGAAAGGGACTCAAAACCCATATTTCCCGCAGAGGAATAGATCTGACTAGTAAGAAACTTAAAACCTCTGTATTGATATGTCTCTGTAAGGTAATCAAGTTTGTCTAGACTGGCATAAACATGGCAGCGAGAATCAGCTCAAACCCACTATAAAAAGGAATTTCGAAAACAAAACCAAAAAACAGGGAAATTCTTTACAATTCCTTCAGGGTCTCTGATGAAACCTGGAATGACCCTATCTACAATGACAGCTGGATGTGGCATAAGGCTGGACACTTGGGACTGAGAGGATTGGTGAGATTGGGGGAGCAAATGCAGACCCTTTAAAACAAAAATGCATGGTCCCCATTCCATGGGTACTAACTGTCCATGTTGAAGGGAATATTTCTACAGCTATAACATGTACGGGAAACCTAGAGAATGGACACACTGTGAATACAAACGGTTTGTAAAACTCAACGAGTAGTCCCTCTCCTGGTGCTCCGGTTTGACCATCCAACTTCTTTACTATCAATCTCCCAACTTTGAGAGACAACACCTTTAACCTCCTGGTTCGCACAGGTTGGCAATTTGGCAGATGATGGAAGGGAAGAGGGAGAACCAATGAGAGAGTAGCTGTTAGGCATTTGGACGGGCACATGTCACTCTAATTTCCTGGCGGGAAGAAGAATTAACCAGAGTCTCAGCCACCCACCGGGAACCAGTAAAGGTCCTGAACCAAAATATTGGACTTGCGTACAGCTCACAAAAAACGAGTTGAAAAATGGAGCTCAGGGGCACAGCAATTCACAAACGGGCAGAGTAATAAAGGACAACTATCTTCCAAAAATCTGTTGAGGGAAGGCAACGAGGCGGACTTGAAAGGGAGGCAGAATAGCAGGAAACAGATTTCAAGAGGTACGTTGGAATCACCTATAAAGCACAGGAAGAGGGGTACATCATCGACAATGACGTACTTGGCCAAAAGGCCGTATGTGTTTTCCCCTGAATATATACAGGAGAAAAGGCATACCCCCTTTTTGGCCAAGCAAGCAAGCGGGCATTGCAAATCTGCACTACAAAGAAGTATGACTTCCCACCGGTCAAAAGGGACATCCACAAATGTGTAAAAACCAGAAAGGCAAGACAGGCCCTGGAAAAGAGGGAGCTTTGTTATGCTGATGGGCGGGATGTAAATTGCCAACTTCCTCACTGGAGGAGTGCATTGCATTCTCTAAAAGAAGTAAACAACAGAGCTACAGAGCCAAGGGCACTTCCAGTCTACGGAATATACCTTAGGAAAACTGTAAATCAATAAGACAGAGCCACCCCCAAATTTAGGGCTTCACTGCTTACAAGAACCTCAACTTGTGTACACCTTAAATATACCAGGAAATATAAAAATGCTTCAAAAATGTGTAGTACTTAGGTACTTTTGAATATCCCTCAGCCATGAAATCAGTGTCATAAAACCAGGAGCAGCAAAGTGTGTGGATTCAGGTACGATGATTCTAAGTGAAATAAGTCACACAGAAAAAGAAACTTATCATAAGGTATCACTTACGAAGATCCTGTAAACATGGCTGCACATGAACTGAGTTAGGAAAGAGAACAGAGTCTCACATTTAGAAAACACTCTTATGCCTGCTTAAGGGGGAAGGAGAGGTGTGGTGATGCATAAAACCAGAGTTTGACATAAGCACCGGTACCATTTCTAAAACCAAATTTGGAATAGACAAGACCTACACCTTCCTCAGTGAAAGGGACTCAAAACCCCATATTTCCCGCAGAGGAATAGATCTGACTAGTAAGAATCTTAAAACCTATGTACTGATATATCTCCGTAAGGGAATCAAGTGTGTCTAGACTGGCATAAACATGGCAGTGAGAATCAGCTCAAACCCACTATAAAATGGAATTTCAAAAACAAAACCAAAAAACAGGGAAATTCTTTACATTTCCTTCAGAGTCTCTGATGAAACCTGGAATGACCCTATTTACAATGACAGCTGGATGTGGCATAAGGCTGGACACCTGGGACTGAGAGGATTGGTGAGATGGGGTGAGCAAATGCAGACCCTTTAAAGCAAAAATGCATGGCCCCCATTCCGTGGGTCCCAACTCTCCAGGTTGAAGGGAATATTACTACAGCTATAACATGTTTGGGAAACGTAGAGAATGGACACACTGTGAATACAAAAGGTTTCTAAAACTCAACGAATAGTCCCTGTCCTGGGGATCCGGTTTGACTTTCCAACTGCTTTACTATCAATCTCCCAAATTGGAGAGACATCCCCTTTAACCTCCTGGTTGGAACAGGTTGCCAATTTTGCAGAGGATGGAAGGGAATAGGGAGAACCAATGAGAGAGTAGCTGTTAGGCATTTGGACGGGCACATGTGACTCTAATTTCCAGGCAGGAAGAAGAATTAACCAGAGTCTCAGCCACCCACCGGGAACCAGTAAAGGTCCTGAACCAAAATTTTGGACTTGCGTACAGCTCACAAAAAACGAGTTGAAAAATGGAGCTCAGGGGCACAGCAATTCACAAACTGGCAGAGTAATAAAGGACAACTATCGTCCAAAAATCTGTTGAGGGAAGGCAACGAGGTGGACTTGAAAGCGAGACAGAATAGCAGGAAACAGATTTCAAGAGGTACGTTGGAATCACCTTTAAAGCACAGGAAGAGGGGCACAACTTCGACAATGACGCACTTGGCCAAAAAGGGCATTAGCGTTTTCTCCTGAATATATTCAGGAGAAAACGCATACGCCCTTTTTGGCCAAGCAAGCAAGCGGGCAATGCAAATCTGCACAACAAAGAAGTATCACTTCCCACAGGTCAAAAGGGACATCCACAAATGTGTAAAAATCAGAAGGGCAAGACAGGCCATGGAGAAGCGGGAGCCTTGTTATGCTGATGGGCGGAATGTAAATTGCCATCTGCCTCACTGGAGGAGTGCATTGTGTTCCCTAAAAGAAGTAAACAGCAGAGCTACAGAGCCAAGGGCACATCCAGTCTAGAGAATATACCTTGGGAAAACTGAAAATCAATAAGACAGAGCCACCCCCAAATTTAGGGCTGCACTGCTTTCAAGAACCTCAACTTGGGTACACCTTAAATATCCCAGGAAATATAAAAATGGTTCAAAAAACTGTGGTATTTATGTATGATGGAATATCCCTCAGCCATGAAATCAATGTCATAAGACCAGGAGCAGCAAAGTGAGTGTATTCAGGTACGAAGTTTCTAAGTGAAATAAGTCACATAGAAAAAGAAACTTATAATAAGAAATCACTTATGAAGATCCTGTAAACATGGCTACACATGAACTGAGTTAGGAAAGAGAACAGAGTCTCACATTTAGAAAACACTCTTATGACTGCTTAAGGGGAAAGGTGAGGTGGGGTGATGCATAAAACCAGAGTTTGATATAAGCACAGGTACAATTTCTAAAACCAACTGTGGAATAGACAAGACCTACACCTTCATCAGTGAAAGGGACTCAAAACCCCATATTTCCCGCAGAGGAATAGATCTGACTAGTAAGAATTTTAAAACCTATGTATTGATATGTCTCTGTAAGGGAATCAAGTGTGTCTAGACAGGCATAAACATGGAAGCGAGAATCAGCTCAAACCCACGATAAAAAGGAATTTCAAAAACAAAACCAAGAAACAGGGAAATTCTTTACATTTCCTTCAGGGTCTCTGATGAAACCTGGAACGACCCTATCTACAATGACAGCTGGATGTGGCATAAGGCTGGACACCTGGGATTGAGAGAATTGGTGAGATTGGGTGAGCAAATGCAGACCCTTTAAAGCAAAAATGCATGGCCCCCATTCCATGGGTCCCAAAACTCCATGTTGAAGGGAATATTACTGCAGCTATAACATGTACAGGAAACCTAGAGAATGGACACACTGTGAATACAAATGGTTTCTAAAACTCAACGAGTAGTCCCTCTCCTGGTGCTCCGGTTTGACTTTCCAACTGCTTTACTATCAATCTCCCAACTTGGAGAGACAACCCCTTTAACCTCTTGGTTCGCACAGGTTGCCAATTTGGCAGAGGATGGAAGGGAAGAGGGAGAACCAATGAGAGAGTAGCTGTTAGGCATTTGGACGGGCACATGTCACTCTAATATCCCGGCAGGAAGAAGAATTAACCAGAGTCTCAGCCACCCACCGGGAACCAGTATAGGTCCTGAACCAAAATTTTGGACTTGCGTACAGTTCACAAAAAACGAGTTGAAAAATGGAGCTCAGTGGCACAGCAATTCACAAACTGGCAGAGTAATAAAGGACAACTATCGTCCAAAAATTTGTTGAGAGAAGGCAGCGAGGCAGACTTGAAAGAGAGACAGAATAGCAGGAAACAGATTTCAAGAGGTACGTTGGAATCGCCTTTAAAGCACAGGAAGAGGGGCACAACTTCGACAATGACGGACTTGGCCAAAAAGGGCGTATGCGTTTTCTCCTGAATATATACAGGAGAAAACGCATACCCCCTTTTTGGCCAAGCAAGCAAGCGGGCAATGCAAATCTGCACTACAAAGAAGTATCACTTCCCACCGGTCAAAAGAGACATCCACAAAATGTGTAAAAACCAGAAAGGCAAGACAGGCCCTGGAGAAGAGGGAGCCTTGTTATGCTTATGGGCGGGATGTAAATTGCCAACTGCCTCACTGGAGGAGTGCATTGCGTTCCCTAAAACAAGTAAACCACAGAGCTACAGAGCCAAGGGCACTTCCTGTCTAGGGAATATACCTTGGGAAAACTGAAAATCAATAAGACAGAGCCACCCCCAAATTTAGGGCAGCACTGCTTACAAGAACCTCAACTTGGGTACACCTTAAATATCCCAGGAAATATAAAAATGGTTCAAAAAACTGTGGTATTTATGTACGATGGAATATCCCTCAGCCATGAAATCAATGTCATAAGACCAGGAGTAGCAAAGTGAGTGGATTCAGGTACGATGATTCTAAGTGAAATAAGTCACACAGAATAAGAAACTTATCATAAGATATCACTTATGAAGATCCTGTAAAAATGGCTACACATGAACTGAGTTAGGAAAGAGAACAGAGTCTCACATTTAGAAAACACTGTTATGCCTGCTTTAGGGGGAAGGAGAGGTGGGGTGATGCGTAAAACCAGAGTTTGATGTAAGCACGGATACCGTTTCTAAAACCAACTTTGGAATAGACAAGACCTACACCTTCCTCAGTGAAAGGGACTCAAAACCCATATTTCCCGCAGAGGAATAGATCTGACTAGTAAGAAACTTAAAACCTCTGTATTGATATGTCTCTGTAAGGTAATCAAGTGTGTCTAGACTGGCATAAACATGGCAGCGAGAATCAGCTCAAACCCACTATAAAAAGGAATTTCGAAAACAAAACCAAAAAACAGGGAAATTCTTTACAATTCCTTCAGGGTCTCTGATGAAACCTGGAATGACCCTATCTACAATGACAGCTGGATGTGGCATAAGGCTGGACACTTGGGACTGAGAGGATTGGTGAGATTGGGGGAGCAAATGCAGACCCTTTAAAACAAAAATGCATGGTCCCAATTCCATGGGTACTAACTGTCCATGTTGAAGGGAATATTTCTACAGCTATAACATGTACGGGAAACCTAGAGAATGGACACACTGTGAATACAAACGGTTTGTAAAACTCAACGAGTAGTCCCTCTCCTGGTGCTCCGGTTTGACCATCCAACTTCTTTACTATCAATCTCCCAACTTTGAGAGACAACACCTTTAACCTCCTGGTTCGCACAGGTTGGCAATTTGGCAGATGATGGAAGGGAAGAGTGAGAACCAATGAGAGAGTAGCTGTTAGGCATTTGGACGGGCACATGTCACTCTAATTTCCTGGCGGGAAGAAGAATTAACCAGAGTCTCAGCCACCCACCGGGAACCAGTAAAGGTCCTGAACCAAAATATTGGACTTGCGTACAGCTCACAAAAAACGAGTTGAAAAATGGAGCTCAGGGGCACAGCAATTCACAAACGGGCAGAGTAATAAAGGACAACTATCTTCCAAAAATCTGTTGAGGGAAGGCAACGAGGCGGACTTGAAAGGGAGGCAGAATAGCAGGAAACAGATTTCAAGAGGTACGTTGGAATCACCTTTAAAGCACAGGAAGAGGGGTACAACATCGACAATGACGTACTTGGCCAAAAGGCCGTATGTGTTTTCCCCTGAATATATACAGGAGAAAACGCATACCCCCTTTTTGGCCAAGCAAGCAAGCGGGCATTGCAAATCTGCACTACAAAGAAGTATCACTTCCCACCGGTCAAAAGGGACATCCACAAATGTGTAAAAACCAGAAAGGCAAGACAGGCCCTGGAGAAGAGGGAGCTTTGTTATGCTGATGGGCGGGATGTAAATTGCCAACTTCCTCACTGGAGGAGTGCATTGCATTCCCTAAAAGAAGTAAACAACAGAGCTACAGAGCCAAGGGCACTTCCAGTCTACGGAATATACCTTAGGAAAACTGTAAATCAATAAGACAGAGCCAACCCCAAATTTAGGGCTTCACTGCTTACAAGAACCTCAACTTGTGTACACCTTAAATATACCAGGAAATATAAAAATGCTTCAAAAATGTGTAGTACTTAGGTACTTTTGAATATCCCTCAGCCATGAAATCAGTGTCATAAAACCAGGAGCAGCAAAGTGTGTGGATTCAGGTACGATGATTCTAAGTGAAATAAGTCACACAGAAAAAGAAACTTATCATAAGGTATCACTTATGAAGATCCTGTAAACATGGCTGCACATGAACTGAGTTAGGAAAGAGAACAGAGTCTCACATTTAGAAAACACTCTTATGCCTGCTTAAGGGGGAAGGAGAGGTGTGGTGATGCATAAAACCAGAGTTTGACATAAGCACCGGTACCATTTCTAAAACCAACTGTGGAATAGACAAGACCTACACCTTCCTCAGTGAAAGGGACTCAAAACCCCATATTTCCCGCAGAGGAATAGATCTGACTAGTAAGAATCTTAAAACCTATGTATTGATATGTCTCTGTAAGGGAATCAAGTGTGTCTGGACTGGCATAAACATGGCAGCGAGAATCAGCTCAAACCCACTATAAAAAGGAATTTCAAAAACAAAACCAAAAAACAGGGAAATTATTTACATTTCCTTCAGGGTCTCTGATGAAACCTGGAATGACCCTATCTACAATGACAGCTGGATGTGGCATAATGCTGGACACTTCGGACTGAGAGGATTGGTGAGATAGGGTGAGCCAATGCAGACCCTTTAAAGCAAAAATGCATGGCCCCCATTCCATGGGTCCCAACTCTCCATGTTGAAGGGAATATTACTACAGCTATAAAATGTACGGGAAACCTAGAAAATGGACACACTGTGAATACAAATGGTTTCTAAAACTCAAAGAGTAGTCCCTCTCCTGGTGTTCCGGTTTGACTTTCCAACTGCTTTACCATCAATCTCCCTACTTGGAGAGACAACCCCTTTAAACTCCTGATTCGCACAGGTTGCCTATTTTGCAGTGGATGGAAGGGTAGAGGGAGAACCAATGAGAGAGTAGCTGTTAGGGATTTGGACGGGCACATGTCACTCTAATTACCCGGCAGGAAGAAGAATTAACCAGAGTCTCAGCCACCCACCGGGAACCAGTATAGGTCCTGAACCAAAATTTTGGACTTGCGTACAGCTCACAAAAAACGAGTTGAAAAATGGAGCTCAGGGGCACAGCAATTCACAAACTGGCAGAGAAATAAAGGACAACTATCGTCCAAAAAATCTGTTGAGGGAAGGCAGCGAGGCAGACTTGAAAGAGAGACAGAATAGCAGGAAACACATTTCAAGAGGTACGTTGGAATCGCCTTTAAAGCACAGGAAGAGGGGCACAACTTCGACAATGACGCACTTGGCCAAAAAGGGCGTATGCGTTTTCTCCTGAATATATTCAGGAGAAAACGCATAAGCCCTTTTTGGCCAAGCAAGCAAGCGGGCAATGCAAACCTGCACTACAAAGAAGTATCACTTCCCACCGGTCAAAAGGGTCATCCACAAAATGTGTAAAAACCAGAAAGGCAAGACAGGCCCTGGAGAAGAGGGAGCCTTGTTATGCTGATGGGCGGGATGTAAATTGCCAACTGCCTCACTGGAGGAGTGCATTGCGTTCCCTAAAACAAGTAAACCACAGAGCTACAGAGCCAAGGGCACTTCCTGTCTAGGGAATATACCTTGGGAAAACTGAAAATCAATAAGAAAGAGCCACCCCCAAATTTAGGCCTGCACTGCTTACAAGAACCTCAACTTGGGTACAACTTAAATATCCCAGGAAATATAAAAATGGTTCAAAAAACTGTGGTATTTATGTACGATGGAATATCCCTCAGCCATGAAATCAATGTCATAAGACCAGGAGCAGCAAAGTGAGTGGATTCAGGTACGATGATTCTATGTGAAATAAGTCACACAGAAAAAGAAACTTATCCTACGATTTCACTTATGAAGGTCCTGTAAACATGGCTACACATGAACTGAGTTAGGAAAGAGAAGAAAGTCTCACATTTAGAAAACACTCTTATGCCTGCTTAAGGGGAAAGGAGAGGTGGGGTGATGCATAAAACCAGTTTGATATAAGCACAGGTACCATTTCTATAACCAACTGTGGAATAGACAAGACCTACACCTTCCTCAGTGAAAGGGACTCAAAACCCCATATTTCCCGCAGAGGAATAGATCTGACTAGTAAGAATCTTAAAACCTATGTATTGATATGTCTCTGTAAAGGAACCAAGTGTGTCTAGACTGGCATAAACATGGCAGCGAGAATCAGCTCAAACCCTCTATAAAAAGGAATTTCAAAAACAAAACCAATAAACAGGGAAATTCTTTATATTTCCTTCAGGGTCTCTGATGAAACCTGGAATGACCCTATCTACAATGACAGCTGGATGTGGCATAAGGCTGGACACTTGGGACTCAGAGGATTGGTGAGATTGGGTGAGCAAATCCAGACCCTTTAAAGCAAAAATGCATGGCCCCCATTCCATGGGTCCCAACTCTCCATGTTGAAGGGAATATTACTACAGCTATAACATGTACAGGAAACCTAGAGAATGGACACACTGTGAATACAAAAGGTTTCTAAAACTCAACGAGTAGTCCCTCTCCTGGTGCTCCGCTTTGACTTTCCAAATGCTTTACTATCAATCTCCCAACTTGGAGAGACAACCCCTTTAACCTCCTGGTTCGCATAGGTTGCAAATTTGGCAGAGGATGGAATGGAAGAGGGAGAACCAATGAGAGAGTAGCTGTTAGGCATTTGGACGGGCACATGTCACTCTAATTTCCCGGCAGGAAGAAGAATTAACCACAGTCTCAGCCACCCCCCGGGAACCAGTATAGGTCCTGAACCAAAATTTTGGACTTGCGAACAGCTCACAAAAAACGAGTTGAAAAATGGAGCTCAGGGGCACAGCAATTCACAAACGGGCAGAGTAATAAAGGACAACTATCGTCCAAAAATCTGTTGAGGGAAGGCAACGAGGCGGACTTGAAAGCGAGGCAGAATAGCCGGAAACAGATTTCAAGAGGTACGTTCGAATCGCCTTTAAAGCACAGGAAGAGTGGCACAACTTCGACAATGACGCACTTGTCCAAAATGGGCGTATGCGTTTTCTCCTGAATATATTCAGGAGAAAACGCATAAACCCTTTTTGGCCAAGCAAGCAAGCAGGCAATGCAAATCTGCACTACAAAGAAGTATCACTTCCCACGGGTCAAAAGGGACATCCACAAATGTGTAAAAACCAGAAAGGCAAGACAGGCCCTGGAGAAGAGGGAGCCTTGTTATGCTGATGGTCGGGATGTAAATAGCCAACTGCCTCATTGGAGGAGTGTATTGCGTTCCCTAAAACAAGTAAACAACAGAGCTACAGAGCCAAGGGCACTTCCAGTCTAGGGAATATACCTTGGGAAAACTGAAAATCAATAAGACAGAGCCACCCCCAAATTTAGGGCTGCACTGCTTACAAGAACCTCAACTTGGGTACACCTTAAATATCCCAAGAAATATAAAAATAGTTTAAAAAACTGTGGTATTTATGTACGATGGAATATCCCTCAACCATGAAATCAATGTCATAAGACCATGAGCAGCAAAGTGAGTGGATTCAGGTACGATGATTCTAAGTGAAATAAGACACACAGAAAAAGAAACTTATCATAAGATATCACTTATGAAGATCCTGTAAACATGGCTACACATGAACTGATTTAGGAAACAGAACAGGGTCTCACATTTAGAAAACACTCTTATGCCTGCTTTAGGGGAAAGGAGAGGTGGGGTGATGCATAAAACCAGAGTTTGATATAAGCACAGGTACCATTTCTAAAACCCACTGTGGAATAGACAAGACCTACACCTTCCTCAGTGAAAGGGACTCAAAACCCCATATTTCCCGCAGAGGAATAGATCTGACTAGTAAGAATCTTAAAACCTATGTATTGATATGTCTCTGTAAGGGAATCAAGTGTGTCTGGACTGGCATAAACCTGGCAGCGAGAATCAGCTCAAACCCACTATAAAAAGGAATTTCAAAAACAAAACCAAAAAACTGGGAAATTCTTTACATTTCCTTCAGGGTCTCTGATGAAACCTGGAATGACCCTATCTACAATGACAGCTGGATGTGGCATAAGGCTGGACACTTGGGACTGAGAGAATTGGTGAGATAGGGTGAGCAAATGCAGACACTTTTAAGCAAAAATGCATGGCCCCCATTCCATGGGTCCCAACTCTCCATGTTGAAGGGAATATTACTACAGCTATAACATGTACGGGAAACCTACAGAATGGAGACAATGTGAATACAAAAGGTTTCTAAAACTCAATGAGTAGTCCCTCTCCTGGTGCTCTGGTTTTACTTTCCAACTGCTTTACTATCAATCTCCCAACTTGGAGATGCAACCCCTTTAACCTCCTGGTTCGCACAGGTTGCCAATTTGGCAGAGGATGGAAGGGAAGAGGGAGAACCAATGAGAGAGTAGCTGTTAGGCATTTGGATGGGCACATGTCACTCTAAGTTCCCGGCAGGAAGAAGAATTAACCAGTGTCTCAGCCACCCACAGGGAACCAGTACAGGTCCTGATCCAAAATTTTGGACTTGCGTAAAGCTCACAAAATATGTGTTGAAAAATGGAGCTCAGGGGCACAGCAATTCACAAACTGGCAGAGTAATAAAGGACAACTATCGTCCAAAAATCTGTTGAGGTAAGGCAACGAGGTGGACTTGAAAGCGAGATAGAATAGCAGGAAACAGATTTCAAGAGGTACGTTGGAATCGCCTTTAAAGCGCAGGAAGAGGGGCAGAACTTCGACAATGAAGCACTTGGCCAAAAAGGGCGTATGCGTTTTCTCCTGAATATATTCAGGAAAAAACGCATACGCCCTTTTTGGGCAAGCAAGCAAGCGGGCAATGCAAATCTGCACTACAAAGAAGTATCACTTCCCACCAGTCAAAAGGGACATCGAAAAAATGAGTAAAAACCAGAAAGGCAAGACAGGCCCTGGAGAACAGGGATCCTTGTTATGCAGATGGGCGGGATGTAAATTGCCAACTGTCTCACTGGAGGAGTGCATTGTGTTCCCTAAAACAAGTAAACAACAGAGCTATAGAGCCAAGGGCACTTCCAGTCTAGGGAATATACCTTGGGAAAACTGAAAATCAATAAGACAGAGCCACCCCCAAATTTAGGGCTGCACTGCTTACAAGAACCTCAACTTGGGTACACCTTAAATATCCCAGGAAATATAAAATTGGTTCAAAAAATTGTGGTACTTACGTACGATGGAATATCCCTCAGCCATGAAATCAATGTCATATGACCAGGAGCAGCAAAGTGAGTGGATTCAGGTACGATGATTCTAAGTGAAATAAGTCACACAGAAAAAGAAACTTATCATAAGATATCACTTACGAAGATCCTGTAAACATGGCTACACATGAACTGAGTTAGGAAAGACAACAGAGTCTCACATTTAGAAAACACTCTTATGCCTGTTTAAGGGGGAAGGAGAGGTGGGGTGTTGCATAAAAGCAGAGTTTGATATAAGCACAGATACCGTTTCTAAAACCAACTGTGGAATAGACAAGACCTACAACTTTCTCAGTGAAAGGGACTCAAAACCCCGTATTAGGACTGGGGCTGGCGGCAGGAAGAGAGCCTGAAGGGGTTAGTGCACCACGGCTAGCCCGGAGGGAGTCCGGGGAAAGGGTCTGGGGCTGCTGAAGAGGCAGGAGACTTTTTTCCCTTTTGTTTCCTGGTGCGCGAGGAGAGGGCATTAAGAGGGCTGCTTGGGGAGGCGCCGGAGACAGGCACGAGCCGCGGGTAAGGCACGGACCTCGGAGAGGGGCGTGGGCCGCCGCCGCTGCCGCCGCCCGCCGCCGCGGCCCGCCGCCACCGCGCCCGCCGCCGCCCGCCGCCACCCGCCGCGGCCCGCCGCCGCCGCTGCCGCCGCCGCCGCGGGGCCTGTGTGCGAGCGCGGGTCACTGTCCGCCCCGCCTTCCGGGGGGCCTGTGCACCCCGCCACTGCCGGGGTCCCCGAGACCCGGGGACGGCTTTCCCGGGAGGGCGCACGGAGCGCCACGGGCTGCTGCAACGTCACGCCGGCCTCTGCCGCCGCAGTCCCGCCCCACACTGCGCGCCCCTCCCTCCCCTCTGCCTGAGTGAGCCAGAGCCCCCGAATCAGCGGCTCCTTTAAACCCATCCTGTCTGAGCGAAGAACGGACGCCCTCCGGCGACCTACACGCAGAGGCGGGGCCAGGTCCAAGGCTGAGACCCGGGAGCTGTGAGAGCAGAGACAGGGAAATATCTCTGTGCAGCCTCGGAGGCAGCGGATTAAAGCTCCACGGTCCATTTGATGTGCCCTGCGTCTCTGGAGTGCATGAATGGACAGCGAATCATCCCAAATTGAGGAAGTGGACTTTGAGGACAAGATTTAAGACTTTCCCCCCTTTTCCTCTTTTTACAACGAATTATTCCAAATTAAGGAGGTGGACTTAGATAGCAAGATTTTGGACTTCTCGCCCTTTTCCTCTTTTTACAACGAATTATCCCAAATTGAGGAGGTGGACTTGGAGAGCAAGATTTTTGATTTTTCCCCCTGCTCTCTTTTTGTGAATGTGTATGTGTAATCTTCTGTGTAAGATTCTCTCTGTATAGCTTTGCTTTCACCATATGTCTCAGGGTTCTATCGGTCCGTTTTTTTTTTTTTCAATAATTACTTTCTAATTTTAATAACGCTACTATATTTCATACTTTATTCTATTTTACTTTACCTGCTCTTTCTTTTTTTCCTACTCTCCCTTCCTCCCTCCCTCCCTCCGCTCCTCCTTTCCTTCTTTCTTTTTCTTTCCTCCCTCCCACCCTTCTTCTTTCCACTTTCTTTTTCTTTCCTTCCTCCCTCCCTCCTGTCTTTCTTCCTTTCCTTCCTCCCTCCCTCCCTCCTTTCTTTCCTTCTTTCTTTCCATCCTTCCTCCCTCCATCCCTCCTTTCTTTCTTCCTTCCTTCCTTCCTTCCTTTCTTCCCTTCTTCCTTTCTTTCCCTCTCTCTTTCTTTCTTCTACTAATTCTTTCTTTCTACTTTTTCTCCCTGTTACTCTGAGCCGGGTGGATGAAAGGCTCTTGGTGCTGCAGCCAGGAGCCAGTGCTGTGCCTCTGAAGTGGGAGAGCCAACTTCAGGACACGGGTCCACAAGAGACCTCCCAGCTCCACATAATATCAAGCAGCGAAAATCTCCCAGAGATCTCCATCCCAACACCAGCACCCAGCTTCACTCAACGACCAGCAAGCTACAGTGCGGGTCACCCTATGCCAAGCAACTAGCAAGGCAGGAACACAACCCCACCCATTAGCAGAGAGGCTACCTAAAAACATAATAAGGCCATAGGCACCCCAAAACACACCACCAGACGTGGACCTGTCCACCAGAAAGACAAGATCGAGCCTCAACCACCAGAGCACAGGAATTAGTCCCCCCCACCAGGAAGCCTACACAACCTACTGAAACAACCTTAGCCACTGGGGTCAGACACCAAAAACAACGGGAACTACGAATCTGCAGCCGGCAAAAAGGAGACCCCAAACACAGTAACATAAGCAAAATGAGAAGGCAGAAAAACACACAGCAGGTGAAGGAGCAAGATAAACACCTACCAGACCTAACAAATGAAGAGGTAATAGGCAGTCTACCTGAAAAAGAATTCAGAATAATGATAGTAAAGCTGATCCAAGATTCTATTTCCATGATCCATAATCTTGGAAATAGAATAGACAACATGCAAGAAACAGTTAACAAGGACCTAGAAGAACTAAAGATGAATCAAGCATCGATTAAAAACACAATAAATGAAATGAAAAATACTCTAGATGGGATCAATAGCAGAATAACTGAGGCAGAAGAACGGATAAGTGAGGTGGAAGATAAAATAGTGGAAATAACTGATGCAGAGCAAAATAAAGAAAAAAGAATGAAAAGAACAGAGGAGAGTCTCAGAGATCTCTGGGACAACATTAAACGCACCAACATTCGAATTATAGGGGTTCCAGAAGAAGAAGAGAAAAAGAAAGGGACTGAGAAAATATTTGAAGAGATTATAGTTGAAAACTTCCCCAATATGGGAAAGGAAATAGTTAATCAAGTCCAGGAGGCACAGAGAGTCCCATACAGAATAAATCCAAGGAGAAATATACCAAGACACATATTAATCAAACTGTCAAAAATTAAACACAAAGAAATCATATTAAAAGCAGCAAGGCAAAAACAACAAATAACACACAAGGGAATCCCCATAAGGTTAACAGCTGATCTCTCAGCAGAAACCCTACAAGCCAGAAGGGAGTGGCAGGACATAATTAAAGTGATGAAGGAGAGAAACCTGCAACCTAGATTACTCTACCCAGCAAGGATCTCATTCAGATTTGATGGAGAAATTAAAACCTTTACAGACAAGCAAAAGCTGAGAGAGTTCAGCACCACCAAACCAGCTTTACAACAAATGCTAAAGGAACTTCTCTAGGCAAGAAACACAACAGAAGGAATATACCTACAATAACGAACCCAAAGCAATTAAGGAAATGGGAATAGGAACATACATATCAATAATTACCTTAAATGTAAATGGACTAAATGCTCCCACCAAAAGACACAGAGTGGCTGAATGGATACAAAAACAAGACCCATATATATGCTGTCTACAAGAGACCCACTTCAGACCTAGAGACACATACAGATTGAAAGTAAAGGGATGGAAAAAGATATTCCATGCAAATGGAAATCAAAAGAAAGCTGGAGTAGCAATTCTTATATCAGACAAAATAGACTTTAAAATAAAGACTATTAGAAGAGACAAGGAAGGACACTACATAACGATAAAGGGATCGATCCAAGAAGAAGATATAACAATTGTAAATATTTATGCACCCAACATAGGAGCACCTCAATACATAAGGCAAATACTAACAGCCATAAAAGGGGAAATCGACAGTAACACAATCATAGTAGGGGACTTTAACACCCCACTTTCACCAATGGACAGATCATCCAAAATGAAAATAAATAAGGAAACACAAGCTTTAAATGATACATTAAACGAGATGGACTTAGTTGATATTTATAGGACATTCCATCCAAAAACAACAGAATACACATTTTTCTCAAGTGCTCATGGAACATTCTCCAGGATAGATCATATCTTGGGTCACAAATCAAGCCTCGGTAATTTTAAGAAAATTGAAATTGTATCAAGTATCTTCTCCGACCACAATGCTATGAGACTAGACATCAATTACAGGAAAAGATGTGTAAAAAATACAAACACATGGAGGCTAAACAATACACTACTCAATAACGAAGTGATCACTGAAGAAATCAAAGAGGAAATTAAAAAATACCTAGAAACAAATGACAATGGAGACACGACGACCCAAAACCTATGGGACGCAGCAAAAGCAGTTCTAAGGGGGAAGTTTATAGCAATACAATCCCACCTTAAGAAACAGGAAGCATTTCGAGTAAACAACCTGACCCTGCACCTAAAGCAATTAGAGAAAGAAGAACAAAAATACCCCAAAGCTAGCAGAAGGAAAGAAATCATAAAGATCAGATCAGAAATAAATGAAAAAGGAATGAAGGAAACGATAGCAAAGATCAACCAAACTAAAAGCTGGTTCTTTGAGAAGATAAACAAAATTGACAAACCATTAGCCAGACTCATCAAGAAAAAAAGGGAGAAGACTCAAATCAATAGAATTAGAAATGAAAAAGGAGAAGTAACAACTGACACTGCAGAAATACAAAAGATTATGAGAGATTACTATAAGCAACTCTATTCCAATAAAATGGACAACCTGGAAGAAATGGACACATTCTTAGAAATGCACAACCTGCCAAGACTGACTCAGGAAGAAATAGAAAATATGAATAGACCAATCACAAGCACTGAAATTGAAACTGTGATTAAAAATCTTCCATCAAACAAAAGCCCAGGACCAGATGGCTTCACAGGTGAATTCTATCAAACATTTAGAGAAGAGCTAACACCTATCCTTCTCAAACTCTTCCAAAATATAGCAGAGGGAGGACCACTCCCAAACTCATTCTACGAGGCCGACATCACCTTGATACCAAAACCAGGCAAGGATGTCACAAAGAAAGAAAACTACAGGCCAATATCACTGATGAACATAGATGCAAAAATCCTCAACAAAATACTAGCAAACAGAATCCAAGAGCACATTAAAAGGATCATACACCATGATCAAGTGGGGTTTATCCCAGGAATGCAAGGATTCTTCAATATACGCAAATCAATCAATGTAATACACCATATTAACAAGTTGAAGGAGAAAAACCATATGATCATCTCAATAGATGCAGAGAAAGCTTTCGACAAAATTCAACACCCATTTATGATAAAAACCCTGCAGAAAGTAGGTATAGAGGGATCTTTCCTCAACATAATAAAGGCCATATATGACAAACCCACAGCCAACATTGTCCTCAATGGTGAAAAACTGAAATCATTTCCACTAAGATCAGGAACAAGACAAGGCTGCCCACTCTCACCACTCTTATTCAACATAGTTTTGGAAGTTTTAGCCACAGCAATCAGAGAAGAAAAGGAAATAAAAGGAATCCAAATTGGAAAAGAAGAAGTAAAGCTGTCACTGTTTGCAGATGACATGATACTATACATAGAGAATCCTAAAGATGCTACCGAAAAACAACTAGAGCTAATCAATGAATTTGGTAAAGTAGCAGGATATAAAATTAATGTACAGAAATCTCTGGCATTCCTGTACACTAATGATGAAAAATCTGAAACTGAAATCAAGAAAACACTCCCATTTACCATCGCAACAAAAAGAATAAAATATCTAGGAATAAACCTACCTAAGGAGACAAAAGACCTGTATGCAGAAAACTATAAGACACTGATGAAAGAAATTAAAGATGATACAAATAGATGGAGAGATATACCATGCTCCTGGATTGGAAGAATCAATATTATGAAAATGACTCTACTACCGAAAGCAATCTACAGATTCAATGCAATCCCTATCAAACTACCAATGGCATTTTTCACAGAACTAGAACAAAAAATTTCAAAATTTGTTTGGAAAAACAAAAGACCCCGAATAGCTAAAGCAATCTTGAGAACGAAAAACGGAGCTGGAGGAATCAGGCTCCCTGACTTCAGACTATACTACAAAGCTACAGTAATTAAGACAGTCTGGTACTGGCATAAAAACAGAAAGATAGATCAGTGGATCAGGATAGAAAGCCCAGAGATAAACCCACGCACATATGGCCAACTTATCTTTGATAAAGGAGGCAGGAATGTACAGTGGAGAAAGGACAGCCTCTTCAATAAGTGGTGCTGGGAAAACTGGACAGGGACATGTAAAAGTTTGAGATTAGATCATTCCCTAGCACCATACACAAAAATAAGCTCAAAATGGATTAAAGACTTAAATGTAAGGCCAGAAACTATCAAACTCTTAGAGGAAAACATAGGTAGAACACTCTATGACATAAATCACAGCAAGATCCTTTTGGACCCACCTCCTAGAGAAATGGAAATAAAAACAAAGATAAACAAATGGGACCTAATGAAACTTCAAAGCTTTTGCACAGCAAAGGAAACCATAAAGAAGACCAAAAGACAACCCTCATAATGGGAGAAAATATTTGCAAATGAAGCAACTGACAAAGGATTAATCTCCAAAATTTATAAACAGCTCATGCAGCTCAATAGCAAAAAAACAAACAACCCAATCCAAAAAAGGGCAGAAGACTTAAATAGGCATTTCTCCAAAGAAGATATACAGACTGCCAACAAACACATGAAAGAATGCTCAACATCATTAATCATTAGAGAAATGCAAATCAAAACTACAATGAGATATCATCTCACACCAGTCAGAATGGCCATCATCAAGAAATCTAGAAACAATAAATGCTGGAGAGGGTGTGGAGAAAAGGGAACACTCTTGCACTGCTGGTGGGAATGTGAATTGGTACAGCCACTATGGAGAACGGTATGGAGGTTCCTTAAAAAACTACAAATAGAACTACCATATGACCCAGCAATCCCACTACTGGGCATATACCCTGAGAAAACAATAATTCAAAAAGAGACATGTACCAAAATGTTCATTGCAGCTCTATTCACAATAGCCCGGAGCTGGAAACAAACTAAGTGTCCATCATCGGATGAATGGATAAAGAAGATGTGGCACATATATACAATGGAATATTACTCAGCCATAAAAAGAAACGAAACTGAGCTATTTGTAATGAGGTGGATAGACCTAGAGTCTGTCATACAGAGTGAAGTTAGTCAGAAAGAGAAAGACAAATACCGTATGCTAACACATATATACGGAATTTAAAAAAAAAAATGTCATGAAGAACCTAGGGGCAAAACGGGAATGAAGACGCAGACCTACTTGAGAATGGACTTGAGGATATGGGGAGGGGGAAGGGTGGGCTGTGACAGGCGAAAGAGAGGCATGGACGTGTATACACTACCAAACGTAAGGTAGATAGATAGTGGGAAGCAGCCGCAGAGCACAGGGAGATCAGCTCGGTGCTTTGTGACCGCCTGGAGGGGTGGGATGGGGAGGGTGGGAGGGAGGGAGATGCATGAGGGAAGGGATGTGGGAACAGATGTATATGTATCACTGATTCACTTTGTTATAAAGCAGAAACTAATTAAAAAAATAAATAAATAAACTTTAAAAAAAAAAAAAAAAAAAAACCCGTATTTCCCGCAGAGGAATAGATCTGACTAGTAAGAATCTTAAAACCTAAGTATTGATATGTCTCTGTAAGGGAATCATGTGTGTCTAGACTGGCGTAAACATGGCAGCGAGAATCAGCTCAAACCCACTATAAAAAGGAATTTCAAAAACAAAACCAAAAAACAGGGAAATTCATTACAATTCCTTCCCGGTATCTGATGAAACCTGGAATGACCATATCTACAATGACAGCTGGATGTGGCATAAGGCTAGACACCTGGGGATGTGAGGATTGGTGAGATTGGGTGAGCAAATGCAGACCCTTTAAAGCAATAATGCATGGCCCCAATTCCATGGTTCCCAACTCTCCATGTTGAAGGGAATATTACTACAGCTATAACATGTACGTGAAACCTTGAGAATGGACACACTGTGAATAAAAAAGGTTTCTGAAACTCAACGAATAGTTCCTCTACTGGTGCTCCGGTTTGACTTTCCAACTGCTTTACTATCAGTCTCCCAACTTGGAGAGACAGCCCCATAAGCTCCTAGTTCGCACAGGTTGCCAATTTGGGACAGGATGGAAGGGAAGAGGGAGCACCAATGAGAGAGTAGCTGTTAGGCATTTGCACGGGCACATGTCACTCTAATTTCCCGGCAAGAAGAAGAATCAAATAAAGTCTCAGCCACCCACCGGGAACCAGTATAGGTCCTGAACAAAAAATTTTGGACATGCATACTTCTCACAAAAAACGAGTTGAAAAATGGAGCTCAGGGGCACAGCAATTCACAAACTGGCTGAGTATTAAAGGACAACTATCGCCCAAAAATCTGTTGAGGGAAGGCAACGAGGCGGACTTGAAAGCGATGCAGAATAGCAGGAAACAGATTTCAAGAGGTACGTTGGAATCGCCTTTAAAGCACCGGAAAGGGGGGCACAATTTTGACAATGACGCACTGGGCCAAAAAGGGCGTATACATTTTCTCCTGAATATATTCAGGAGAAAACGCATACGCCCATTTTGGCCAAGCAAGCAAGCGGGCAGTGCAAATCTGCACTACAAAGAAGTATCACTTCCCTCCGGTCAAAAGGGGCATCCACAAAATGTGTAAAAACCAGGAAGGCAAGACAGGCCCTGGAGAACAGGGAGCCTTGTTATGCTGATGGGCGGGATGTAAATAGCCAACTGCCTCACTGGAGGAGTGCATTGTGTTCCCTGAAACAAGTAAACAACAGAGCTACAGAGCCAAGGGCACTTCCAGTCTAGGGAATATACCTTGGGAATACTGAAAATCAATAAGACAGAGCCACCCCCAAATTTAGGGCTGCGCTGCTTACAAGAACCTCAACTTGGGTACACCTTAAATATCCCAGGAAATATAAAAACGGTTCAAAAATCTGTGGAATTTTTGTACGATGGAATATCCCTCAGCCATGAAATCAATGTCATAAGACCAGGAGCAGCAAAGTGAGTGGATTCATGCACGATGATTCTAAGTGAAATAAGTCACACAGAAAAAGAAACTTATCATAAGATATTAATTATGAAGATCCTGTAAACATGGCTACACATGAAGTGAGTTAGGAAAGAGAACAGAGTCTCACATTTAGAAAACACTCTTATGCCTGCTTAACGGGGAAGGAGAGGTGGGGTGATGCATAAAACCAGAGTTTGATATAAGCACAGGTACCATTTCTAAAACCAACTTTGGAATAGACAAGACCTACACCTTCCTCAGGGAAAGAGACTCAAAACCCCATATTTCCCGCAGAGGAATAGATCTGACTAGTAAGAAACTTAAAACCTATGTATTGATATGTCTCCGTAAGGGAATCAAGTGTGTCTAGACTGGCATAAACATGGCAGCAAGAATCAGCTCAAACCGACTATAAAAACGAATTTCAAAAACAAACCAAAAAACAGGGAAATTCATTACAATTCCTTCAGGTTCTGATTAAACCTGGAATGACTCTATCTACAATGACAGCTGGATGTGGTATAAGGCTGGACACTTGGGACTGAGAGGATTGGTGAGATTGGGTGAGCAAATGCAGACACTTTAAAGCAAAAATGCATGACCCCCATTCCATGGGTCCCAACTCTCCATGTTGAAGGGAATATTACTACAGATATAACATGTATGGGAAACCTAGAGAATGGACACACTGTGAATACAATAGGTTTCTAAAACTCAACAAATAGTCCCTCTCCTTGTGCTCCGGTTTGACTTTCCAACAGCTTTACTATCAATCTCCCAACTTGGAGAGACTGACCCTTTAAGCTCCTGGTTTGCACAGGTTGCCAGTTAGGCAGAGGATGGAATGGAAGAGGGAGAACCAATGAGAGAGTAGCTGTTAGGCATTTGGACGGTCACATGCCACTCTAATTTCCCGGCAGGAAGAAAAATTAACCAAAGTCTCAGCCACCCACCGGGAACCAGTATAGGTCCTGAACCAAAATTTTGGACTTGCGTACAGCTCACAAATACGAGTTGAAAAATGGAGCTCAGGGGCACAGCAATTCACAAACTGGCAGAATTATAAAGGACAACTATCTTCCAAAAATCTGTTGATGGAAGGCTTCGAGGCGGACTTGAAAGCGAGGCAGAATAGCAGGAAACAGACTTCAAGAGGTACGTTGGAATCGCCTTTAAAGCACAGGAAGAGGGGCACAAATTGACAATGACGCACTGGGTGAAAAAGGGGGTATGCGTTTTCTCCTGAATATATTCAGGAGAAAACGCATACGTCCTTTTTGGCCAAGCAAGCAAGCGGGCAATGCAACTCTGCACTACAAAGAAGTATCACTTTCCACCGGTCAAAAGGGACTTCCACAAGACGTGTAAAAACCAGAAAGGCAAGACAGGCCCTGGAGAACAGGGAGCCTTGTTATGCTGATGGCCGGGATGTAAATTGCCAACTGCCTCACTGGAGGAGTGCACTGTGTTCCCCGAAACAAGTAAACAACAGAGCTACAGAGCCAAGGGCACTTCCAGTCTAGGGAATATACCTTGGGAAAACTGAAAATCAATAAGACAGAGCCACCCCCAAATTTAGGGCTGCACTGCTTACAAGAACCTCAACTTGGGTACACCTTAAATATCCCAGGAAATATAAAAATGGTTCAAAAAATTGTGGTACTTACGTACGTTGGAATATCCCTCAGCCATGCAATCAATGTCATAAGACCAGGATCAGCAAAGTGAGTGGATTCAGGTACGATGATTCTAAGTGAAATAAGTCACACAGAAAAAGAAACTTATTATAAGATATCACTTATGAAGATCCTGTAAACATGGCTACACATGAACTGAGTTAGGAAAGACAACAGAGTCTCACATTTAGAATACACTCTTATGCCTGTTTAAGGGGGAAGGAGAGGTGGGGTGATGCATAAAACCAGAGTTTGATATAAGAACAGGTACCATTTCTAAAACCAACTGTGGAATAGGGAAGACCTACACCTTCCTCAGTGAAAGGGACTCAAAACCCCATATTTCCCGCACAGGAATAGATCTGACTAGTAAGAATCTTAAATCCTATGTATTGATATGTCTCTGTAAGGGAATCAATTGTGTCTAGACTGGCATAAACAAGGCAGCGAGAAATCAGCTCAAACCCACTATAAAAAGGAATTTCAAAAACAAAACCAAAAAACAGGGAAATTCTTTACATTTCCTTCAGGGTCTCCGATGAACCTGGAATGACCTTATCTGCAATGACAGCTGGATGTGGCATAAGGCTGGACACTTGCGACTGAGAGGTTTGGTGAGATTGGGTGAGCAAATGCAGACCCTTTAAAGCAAAAATGCATGGCCCCCATTCCATGGGTCCCAACTCTCCATGTTGAAGGGAATATTACTACAGCTATAACATGTATGGGAAACCTAGAGAATGGACACACTGTGAATACAAAAGGTTTCTAAAACTCAACGAGTTGTCCCTCTCCTGGTGATCCGGTTTGACTTTCCAACTGCTTTCCTATCAATCTCCCAAATTGTAGAGACAACCCCTTTAACCTCCTGGTTCACACAGGTTGCCAATTTGGCAGAGGATGGAAGGGAAGAGGGAGAACCAATGAGAGAGTAGCTGTTAGGCATTTGGACGGGCACATGTCACTCTAATTTCCCAGCAGGAAGAAGAATTATCCAGAGACTCAGCCTCCCACCGGGAACCAGTATAGATCCTGAACCAAAATTTTGTACTTGCGTACAGCTCACAAAAAACGAGTTGAAAAATGGAGCTCAGGGGCACAGCAATTCACAAACTGGCAGAGTAATAAAGGACAACTATCGTCCAAAAATCTGTTGAGGGAAGGCAACGAGGTGGACTTGAAAGCGAGGCAGAATAGCAGGAAACACATTTCAAGAGGTATGTTGGAATCGCCTTTAAAGCAGAGGAAGAATGGCACAACTTCAACAATGACGCACTGGGCCAAAAAGGGTGTATGCGTTTTCTCCTGAACATATTCAGGAGAAAACGCATACACCCTTTTTGGCCAAGCAAGCAAGCGGGCAATGCAAATCTGCACTACAAAGAAGTATCACTTCCCACCGGTCAAAAGGGACATGCACAAAATGTGTAAAAACCAGAAAGGCAAGACAGGCCCTGGAGAAGAGGGAGCCTTGTTATGCTGATTGGCGGTATGTAAATTGCCAACTGCCTCACTGGAGGAGTGCATTGCTTTCCCTAAAACAAGTAAACAACAGAGCTACAGAGCCAAGGGCACTTCCAGTCTAGAGAATATACCTTGGGAAAACTGAAAATCAATAAGACAGAGCCACCACCAAATTTAGGGCTGCACTGCTTGCAAGAACCTCAACTTGGGTACACCTTAAATATCCCAGGAAATATAAATATGGTTCCAAAAATTGTGGTACTTATGTACGATGGAATATCCCACATCCATGAAATCAATGTCATAAGTCAAGGAGCAGCAAAGTGAGTGGATTCAGGTACGAGGATTCTAAGTGAAATATGTCACACAGAAAAAGAAACTTATCATAAGATATCAGTTATGATGATCCTGTAAACATGGCTACACATGAAGTGAGTTAGGAAAGAGAACAGAGTCTCACATTTAGAAAACACTCTTATGCCTGCTTAAGGGGAAAGGAGAGGTGGGGTGATACATAAATCCAGAGTTTGATATAAGTACAGGTACCATTTCTAAAACCAACTGTGGAATAGACAAGACCTACACCTTCCTCAGTGAAAGGGACTCAAATCCCCATATTTCCCGAAGAGGAACAGATCTGACTAGTAAGAATCTTAAAACCTATGTATTGATATGCCTATGTAAGGGAATGAAGTGTGTCTAGACTGGCATAAACATGGCAGCGAGAATCAGCTCAAGCCCACTATAAAAAGGAAATTCAAAAACAAAACCAAAAAACAGGGAAATTCTTTACAATTCCTTCAGGGTCTCTGATGAAACCTGGAATGACCCTATCTACAATGACAGCTGGATGTGGCATAAGGCTGGACACTTGGGACTGAGAGGATTGGTGAGATTGGGTGAGCAAATCCAGACCGTTTAAAGCAAAAATGCATGGCCCCCATTCCTTGGGTCCCAACTCTCCATGTTGAAGGGAATATTACTACAGCTATAACATGTACGGGATACCTAGAGAATGGACACACTGTGAATACAAATGGTTTCTAAAACTCAATGAGTAGTCCCTCTCCAGGTGCTCCGGTTTGACTTGCCAATTGCTTTACTATCAATCTCGCAAGTTTGAGAGACAACCCCTTTAACCTCCAGGTTCGCACAGGTTGCCAATTTGGCAGAGGATGGAAGGGAAGAGGGAGAACCAATGAGAGAGTAGCTGTTAGGCATTTGGACTGGCACATGTCACTCTAATTTCCCGGCAGGAAGAAGAATTAACCAGAGTCTCAGCCACACACTGGGAACCAGTATAGGTCCTGAACCAAAATTTTGGACTTGCGTACAGCTCAAAAAAAACGAGTTGAAAACTTGAGCTGAGGGGCACAGCAATTCACAACCTGGCAGAGTAATAAAGGACAACTATCATCCTAAAATCTGTTGAGGGAAGGCAATGAGGAGGATTTGGAAGCGAGGCAGAATAGCAGGAAACAGATTTCAAGAGGTAGGTTGGAATCGCCTTTAAAGCACAGGAAGAGGGGCACAACTTCGAAAATGACGCACGTGGCCAAAAAGGGCGTATGCGTTTTCTCCTGAATATATTCAGGAGAAAACGCATACGCCCTTTTTGGCCAAGCAAGCAAGCGGGCAATGCAAATCTGCACTACAAAGAAGTATCACTTCCCACCGGTCAAAAGGGACATCCACAAAATGTGTAAAACCAGAAAGGCAAGACAGGCCCTGGAGAACTGGGAGCCTTGTTATGCTGATGGGCGGGATGTAAATTGCCAACTGCCTCACTGGAGGAGTGAATTGCGTTCCCTAAAACAAGAAAACAACAGAGCTACAGAGCCAAGGGCACTTCCAGTCTAGGGAATATACCTTGGGAAAACTGAAAATCAATAAGACTGAGCCACCCCCAAATTTAGGGCTGCACTGCTTACAAGAACCTCAACTTGGGTACACCTTAAATATCCCAGGAAATATAAAAATGGTTCAAAAAACTGTAGTATTTATGTACAATGGAATATCCAACAGCCATGAAATCAATGTTATAAGACCAGGAGCAGCAAAGTGAGTGGATTCAGGTACGATGATTCTAAGTGAAATAAGTCACACAGATAAAGAAACTTATCATAAGGTATCACTTATGAAGATCCTGTAAACATGGCTACACATGAACTGAGTTAGGAAAGAGAACAGAGTCTCACATTTAGAAAACACTCTTATGCCTGCTTAAGGGGAAAGGAGAGGTGGGGTGATGCATAAAACCAGAGTTTGATATAAGCACAAGTAACATTTCTAAAACCAACTGTGGAATAGAAAAGACCTACACCTTACTCAGTGAAAGGGACTCAAAACCCCATATTTCCCGCAGAGGAATAGATCTGACTAGTAAGAATCTTAAAACATATGTATTGATATGTCTCCGTAAGGGAATCAAGTGTGTCTAGACTGGCATAAACATGGCAGTGAGAATCAGCTCAAACCCACTATAAAAGGGAATTTCAAAAACAAAACCAAAAAACAGGGAAATTCTTTACATTTCCTTCAGGGTCTCTGATGAAACCTGGAATGACCCTATCTACAATTACAGCTGGATGTGGCATAAGGCTGGACACTTGGGACTGAGAAGATTGGTGAGATTGGGTGAGCAAATGCAGACCCTTTAAAGCAAAAATGCATGGCCCCCATTCCATGGGTCCCAACTCTCCATTTTCAAGGGAATATTACTACAGCAATAAAATGTTAAAGGAAACCTAGAGAATGGACACACTGTGAATACAAAAGTTTCTAAAACTCAACGAGTAGTCCCTCTCCTGGTGCTCTGCTTTGACTTTCCAACTGCTTTACTAACAATCTCCCAACTTGGAGAGACAACCCCTTTAACCTCCTGGTTTGCACAGGTTGCCAATTTGGCAGAGGATGGAAGGGAAGTGGGAGAACCAATGAGAGAGTAGCGGTTAGGCATTTGGACAGGCACATGTCACTCTAATTTCCCGGCAGGTAGAAGAATTAACCAGAGTCTCAGCCACCCACCGGGAACCAGTATAGGTCCTGAACCAAAATTTTGGACTTGCGTACAGCTCACAAAAAACGAGTTGAAAAATGGAGCTCAGGGGCACAGCAATTCACAAACTGGCAGAGTAATAAAGGACAACTATCGTCCAAAAATCTGTTGAGGGAAGGCAACGAGGCGGACTTGAAAGCGAGGCAGAATAGCAGGAAACAGATTTCAAGAAGTACGTTGGAATCGCCTTTAAAGCACAGGAAGAGTGGCACAACTTCGACAGTGACTCACTTCACCAAAAAGGGCGTATGCGTTTTTTCCTGAATATATTCAGGAGAAAACACATACGCCCTATTTGGCCAAGCAAGCAAGCGGGCAATGCAAATCTGCACTACAAAGAAGTATCACTTCCCACCGGTCAAAAGGGACATCCACAAATGTGTAAAAACCAGAAAGGCAAGACAGGCCCTGGAGAAGAGGGAGCCTTGTTATGATGATGGGTGGGATGTAAATTGCCATCTGCCTCACTAGAGGAGTGCATTGCGTTCCTAAAACAAGTAAACAACAGAGCTACAGAGCCAAGGGCACTTCCAGTCTAGGGAATATACCTTGGGAAAACTGAAAATCAATAAGACAGAGCCACCCCCAAATTTAGGGCTGCAGTGCTTACAAGAACCTCAACTTGGGTACACCTTAAATATCCCAGGAAATATAAAAATTGTTCAATAAACTGTGGTATTTATGTACGATGGAATATCCCTAAGCCACTAAATCAATGTCATAAGACCAGTAGCAGCAAAGTGAGTGGATTCAGGTACGATGATTCTAAGAGAATTAGGTCACACAGAAAAAGAAACTTATCATAAGTTATCACAGAAGAAGATCCTGTAAACATGGATACACATGAACTGAGTTAGGAAAGAGAACAGTCTCACATTTAGAAAACACTCTTATGCCTGCTTAAGGGGAAAGGAGAGGTGGGGTGATGCATAAAACCAGAGTTTGATATAAGCACAGGTACCATTTCTAAAACCAACTGTGGAATAGACAAGACCTACACCTTCCTCAGTGAAAGGGACTCAAAACCCCACATTTCCCGCAGAGGAATAGATCTGACTAGTAAGAATCTTAAAACCTATGTATTGATATGTCTATGTAAGGGAATCAAGTGTGTCTTGACTGGCATAATCATGGCAGCGAGAATCATCTCAAACCCACTATAAAAAGGAATTTCAAAAACAAAACCAAAAAACAGGGAAATTCTTTACATTTCCTTCAGGGTCTCTGATGAAACCTGGAATGACCCAATCTACATTGACTGCTGGATGTGGCATAATGCTGGACACTTGGGACTGAGAGGATTGGTGAGATTGGGTGAGCAAATCCAGACCCTTTAAAGCAAAAATGCATGGCCCCCATTCCATGGGTCCCAACTCTCCATGGTGAAGGGAATATTACTACAGCTATAACATGTACGGGAAACCTAGAGAATGGACACACTGTGAATACAAAAGGTTTCTAAAACTCAACGAGTAGTCCCTCTCCTGGTGCGCCGCTTTGACTTTCCAACTGCTTTACTATCAATGTCCCAACTTGGAGAGACAACCCCTTTAAACTCCTGGTTCGCACACATTGCCAATTTGGCAGAGGATGGAAGGGAAGAGGGAGAACCAATGAGAGAGTAGCTGTTAGGCATTTGGACGGGCACATGTCACTCTAATTTCCCGGCAGGAAGAAGAATTAACCAGAGTCTCAGCCACACACCGGGAACCAGTATAGGTCCTGAAACAAAATTTTGGCCTTGCGTACAGCTCACAAAAAACGAGTTGTAAAATGGTGCTCAGGGGCACAGCAATTCACAAACTGGCAGAGTTATAAAGGACAACTATCGTCCAAAAATCTGTTGAGGGAAGGCAACGAGGCGGACTTGAAAGCGAAGCAGAAGAGCAGGAAACAGATTTCAAGAGGTACGTTGGAATCGCCTTTAAAGCACAGGAAGAGGGGCACAACTTCGACAATGACGCACTTGGCCAAAAAGGGCGTATGCGTTTTCTCCTGAATCTATTCAGGAGAAAACGCATACGCCCTTTTTGGCCAAGGAAGCAAGCAGGCAATGCACATCTGCACTACACAGAAGTATCACTTCCCACCGGTCAAAAGGGACATCCACAAATGTGTAAAAACTAGAAAGCAAGACAGGCCCTGGAGAACAGGGAGCCTTGTTAGGCTGATGGGCGGGATGTAAATTGCCAACTGCCTCACTGGAGGAGTGCATTGCATTCCCTAAAACAATTAAACAACAGAGCTACAGAGCCAAGGGCACTTCCAGTCTAGGGAATATACCTTGGGAAAACTGAAAATCAATAAGACAGAGCCACCCCCAAATTTAGGCATGCATAGCTTACAAGAACTTCAACTTGGGTGCACCTTAAATATCCCAGGAAATATAAATATGGTTCAAAAAACTGCGGTATTTATGTACGTTGGAATATCCCTCAGCCATGAAATCAATGTCATAAGACCAGGAGCAGCAAAGTGAGTGGATTCAGGTACGATGATTCTAAGTGAAATAAGTCACACAGAAAAAGAAACTTATCATAAGATATCACTTATGAAGATCCTGTAAACATGGCTACACATGAACTGAGTTAGGAAAGAGAACAGAGTCTCACATTTAGAAAACACTCTTATGCCTGCTTAAGGGGAAAGGAGCGGTGGGGTGATGCATAAAACCAGAGTTTGATATAAGCACTGGTACCATTTCTAAAACCAACTGTGGAATAGACAAGACCTACACATTCCACAGTGAAAGGGACTCAAAACCCCACATTTCACGCAGAGGAATAGATCTGACTAGTAAGAATCTTAAAACCTATGTATTGATATGTCTCTGTAAGGGAATCAAGTGTGTCTAGACTGGCATAAACATGGCAGCGAGAATCAGCTCAAACGCACTATAAAAAGGAATTTCTAAAACAAAACCGAAAACAGGGAAATTCTTTACATTTCCTTCAGGGTCTCTGATGAAACCTGGAATGACCCTATCTACAATGACAGCTGGATGTGGCATAAGGCTGGACACTTGGGACTGAGAGGATTGGTGAGATTGGGTGAGCAAATGCAGACCCCTTAAAGCAATAATGCACGGCCCCCATTCCATGGGTCCCAACTCTACAAGTTGAAGGTTACATTACTACTGCTATAACATGTACGGGAAACCTAGAGAATGGACACACTGTGAATACGAAATGTTTCTAAAACTCAACAAATAGTCCATCTCCTGGTGTTCCGGTTTCACATTCCAACTGCTATAGTATCAATCTCCCCAATTGGAGAGACAGCCCCATTAACCTCCTGGTTTGCACAGGTTGCCAGATTGGCAGAGGATGGAAGGGAAGAGGGAGAACCAGTGACAGGGTAGCTGTTAGGCATTTGGACAGGCACATGTCACTCTAATTTACCGGCAGGCAGAAGAATTAACCAAAGTCTCAGCCACCGACCGGGAACCAGTATAGGTCCTGAACAAAAATTTTGGACTTGCGTTCAGCTCACAAAAAACGAGTTGAAAAATGGAGCTCAGGGGCACATCAATTCACAAACAGGCAGAGTAATAAAGTACATCTATCGTCCAAAAATCTGTTGAGGGAAGGCAGTGAGGCGGACTTGAAAGCGAGACAGAATAGCAGGAAACAGATTTCAAGAGGTATGTAGGAATTGCCTCTAAAGCACAGGAAGAGGGGCACATCTTCGACAATGATGCACTTGGCCAAAAAAGGCGTATGTGTTTTCTCCTGAATATATTCAGGAGAAAACGCATACGCCCTTTTTGGCCAAGCAAGCCAGCGGGCAATGCAAACCTGCACTACAAAGAAGTATCACTTCCCACCGGTCAAAAGGGACATCCACCAAATGGGTAAAAACCAGGAAGGCACGACAGGCTCTAGAGAACAGGGAGCCTTGTTATGCTGATGAGCGGGATGTAAATTGCCAACTGCCGCACTGGAAAAGTGCACTGTGTTCTCTGAAAAAAGTAAACAACAGAGCTACAAGGCAAAGGCACTTCTAGACTAGGGAATATACCTTGGTAAACCTGAAAATCAATAAGACAGAGCCTCCCCCAAATATAGGGCTGCACTGCTTACAAAAACCTCTACTTGGGTACACCTTAAATATCCCAGGAAATATAAAAATGGTTCAAAAAATTGTGGTAGATACGTACGATGGAATATCCCTCAGCCGTGAAATCAATGTCATAAGACCAGTAGCAGCAAAGTGAGTGGATTCAGGTACGATGATTCTAAGTGAAATAAGTCACACAGAAAAAGAAACATCATACGATATCACTTATGAAGATCCTGTAAACATGGCTACACATGAACTGAGTTAGGAAAGAGAACAGAGTCTCACATTTAGAAAACACTCTTATGTCTGCTTAAGGGGGAAGAGGACGTGGGTGGATGCATAAAACCAGTGTTTGCTATAAGGAAAAGTACCATTCCAAAAACCAACTGTGGAATAGAAAAGACCTTCACCTTCCTCAGTGAAAGGGACTCAAAAGGCCACATTTACTGCAGACAAATAGATGTGACTAATAAGAATCTTAAAACTTATGTATTGATATGTGTCTGTAAGGGACTCAAGTGTGTCTAGACTGGCATAAACATGGCAGCTGAATCAGCTCAAACCCACTATAAAAATGAATTTCAAAACAAAACAAAAAAAAACAGGGAAATTCTTTACAATTCCTTCAGGGTCTCTGATGAAACCTGGAATGACCCTTTCTACAATGACAGCTGGATGTGGCATAAGGCTGGACACTTGGGACTGAGAGGATTGGTGAGATTGGGTGAGCAAATGCAGACCCTTTAAAGCAATAATGCATGGCCCCCATTCCATGGGACCCATCTCTCCAGATTGAAGGGAATATTACTACAGCTATAACATGTACGGGAAACCTAGAGAATGGACACATTGTGAATACAAAAGTTTTCTAAAACTCAATGAATAGTCCCTCTCCTGGTGCTCTGGTTTGACTTTCCAACTGCTTTACTATCAATCTCCCAACTTGGAGAGACAGCCCCTTTAACCTCCTGGTTCGCACAGGTTGCCAATTTGGCAGAGGATGGAAGGGAAGAGGTAGAACCAATGAGAGAGCAGCTGTTAGACATTTGGATGGGCATATGTCACTCTAATTTCCCGGCAGGAAGAAGAATTAACCAAATTCTCAGCCACCCACCAGGAACCAGTAGAGGTCCTGAACCAAAATTTTGGACTTGCGTTCAGTTCACAAAAAACGAGTTGAAAAATGGAGCTCAGGGGCACAGCAATTCACAAACTGGCAGATTAATAAAGGACAACTATCTTCCAAAAATCTTTTGAGGGAAGCCAACGAGGAGGACATGAATGCGAGGCAGAATAGCAGGAAACAGATTTCAAGAGGTAGATTGGAATTGCCTTAAAGTACAGGCAGAGGGGAACTACTTCATCAGTGATGCACTTGTCCAAAAGGGCATATGCGTTTTCTTCTGAATATATTCAAGAAAAAATGCATACGCCCTTTTTGGCCAAGCAAGCAAGCAGGTAATGCCTATCTGCACTACAAGAACGATCACTTCCCACTGGTCAAAAGGGACATCCGAAAAATGTGTAAAAACCAGAAAGGCAAGACAGGCCTGGAGAACAGGGAGTCTTGTTAGGCTAAAGGGCAGGATGTAAATTTCTAAATGCCTCTGTGGGGGAGTGCATTGTGTTCCCTAAAAGAAATGTAAAACAGAGCTACAGAGCCAATGGCAGTTCCAGTCTAGGGAATATACATTTGGAAAAATGAAAATCAGTAAGACAGAGCCACCCGAAAATGTAGGGCTGCACTGCTTACACGAACCTCAAATTGGGTAGACCTTAAATGTCTCAGGAAAGAAAAAAAAAAAGGTTCAAGAAATTGTGGTACTTACGTACGATTGAATATCCCTTAGCCATGAAATCAATGTCATAAGGCCAGTAGCAGCAAAATGAGTGGATTCAGGTACAAAGATTCTAAGTGAAATAAGTCACATTGAAAAAGAAACTTATCATAAGATATCACTTACAAAGGTCCTGTAACCATGGCTACACATGAACTGAGTTAGGAAAGATAACAGAGTAACAAATCTTATCATAAGTTATCACTCATTGGGTGAATGTACACATGGCTACACATGAACTGGATTACAAACACAACAGAGTCACACATTTAGAAAACAATCTTCTGCCTGCTTAAGGGGAAAGCCGAGGTGGGGTGATGCATAAAACCACAGTTTTAAATTAACACAGATACCGTTACCTAAACCATGTATGTAATAGACAACAGCTACTCCCCGCACAATGAACTGGACTCAACACCCCCTATTCATTGCAGAGGAATATATCTGACTCTAAGAATTTTAAAACATATGTATTCTCATGTCTCCATAAAGAAACCATATGTGTGTATAATGGCATGAACACAGCACTGAAATTCAGCTAAACCCCCTTATAAAAATAAGTTTCAAAAGCAAAATGCAAAAACAGCGAAACAGAGAGAAATCTTAAAAATTACATTCAGGGCCTGTGATCCAACCTGGATTGACCACCTTTACACCCACAGCTGGATGAGACATAAGACTGGACACTTGGGGCTGACAAGATTGCTGAGGTTGTGTGAGCAAAAGAACGCCACTTAGAGCAATACTGTGTGCTACCCATTCTAGTGGTCCCAACTCTCCCGGTTTAAGGGAATCTTCCTACAGTTAAAACATGCATGGGAAACCCAGTGGATGGTACACTGTGTAATTGGGAAAGTTTTCTAAAATGTACCTCATTTTTCCTTTCGTCGTGCTCGGCTTCACCATTCCATCTGCATTACTAAAAATCTCCCCACTTGGAGTGTCAGTGCCTTTACCCTCCTGTTATGCACAGTTTGCAAATTGTGCAGAGGATGAACAGGAAGAGGGGAAACAAATGAGAGATTAGCTGTAGGTGTTTGGATGGGCACATATCACTCTACTTTCCCATCAGGAAGAAGCATTAACCAAAGGCTCAGCCTGAAGCCCTGGAACCAGACTAGGGCCTAAAGCCATCCTGCGGTATTGCAGCCAGCTAACAAATAGGCGGTTTGAAAAATGGAAATCAGGGGCACAGCAATTCACAAACTTGCAGAGTTATAAAGGACAACTATCATCCAGAAATATATTGAGGTAAGGCCGTGAAGAGGATTTGAATGCAAGGCAGAATTGAAGGAAACAGATTTCAAGAGGTACATTGGAGTCATCTTTAAAGCACATGAAAAGCGACAGAACTCCAACAATGTTGCCCTTGGCAGAAAAGGGTGTATGTGTATTTCCTTGAATATATTCGGGAAAAAATGCATACACCCTTTTTGGCCAAGCAAGCCATCAGGCATTGAAAATCCACACTACATAGAAGTGTCCCTTACCTCCAGTCAAAAGGGCCATCCACAAATAGTGTAAAAACCACAAATGCAGGACAGGCCATGGAGAAAAGGGAGCCTGGTTACACCGATGGACAGGATGTAAATTGCCAACAGCCTCTCTGGAGAACTGTATGTTGTTTTCTAAAACAGAGCTATAGAGCATAGCACACTTCCACTCATGGGCGTGTATTTTGGGAAAATTAAAAATCCGCAACACACAGCCAGCGCAAAGTTTAGGGCTGCTCTGTTTACAAGAACCTCGAATTCGGTACACATTAAATATCCCAGGAAAGGAAAAAAAATGGATATAGATGTCATGGTACTTATATACAATGGAATGTCACTCAGACATAAAATCAATGTCATAAGGCCAATAGCAGCATAATGAGTGGCTTTAGGTACGATAATACTAAGTGAAATGAGCCACAAAGAAACAGAAACTTATTGTAATATATCACTTATAGAGGGAATGTAAACATGGCTACACATGAACTGAATTTCAAAAGAGAACAGAGTTACACATTTAGAAAACACACTTATGCCTAATTAAGGGGAAAGGTGACGTGGGCTGATGTGTAAAAGCAGAGTTTGAAATTAGCACAGATACCATTCCATATACCAAATATGTAATAGACAAGACCTACTCCTTTCTCAATGAACTGGACACAAAACACCCTATTCACTGAAGAGGAATTTATCTGACTGGTAACAATCTTGAAACCTATGTATTTATATGTCTCCATAATGGAATCAAGTGTATGTAGATTGGCATAAACACAGATCAATGGAACAGGACAGAAAGCCCAGAGAGAAACCTACATACCTATGACTATCTCATCTATGACAAAGGAGCTAAGGATATACAATGGAGAAAAGACAGTCTCTTCAGTAATTGGTGCTGGGAAAACTGGACCCCTACACATAAAAGAATGAAATTAGAACACTCCATAACACCATACACAAAAATAAACTCTAAATGGATTAGAGATCTAAATATAAGACCAGACACTATAAAACACTTAGAGGAAACCATAGGCAGAACACTCTATGACATAAATCACAGCAAGATCCTTTTTGACTCACCTTCTAGAGAAATGGATATAAAAACAGAAATCAACAAATGGGACCTAATGAAACTTAAAAGCTTTTACACGGTACAGGAAAACATAAACAAGATGCAAAAACAACCCTCAGAATGGGAGAAAATATTTTCAAATGAAGCAATTGACAAAGGATTAATCTCCAAACTTTACAAGCACCTCATGTAGCTCAATATCACAAAAACAAACAACCCAATCCAAAAACGGTCAGAAGACCTAAATAGACATTTCTCCAAAGAAGATATACAGATTACCAAGAAACACATGAAAGGATGCTGAACATCACTAATCATTAGAGAAATGCAAATCATAACTATCGTGAGGTATCACCACACAGCAGTCAGAGTGGCAATCATCAAAAAAATCTACAAAACAATAAATGCTGGAGAGGCCTTTATTGGAGAAAAGGGAACACACTTGCACTGTGGGTGGGAATGTAAATTGATATGGGCACTAAGGAGAACAGTACGGAGGTTCCTCTAAATAACTAACAATAGAGGTACCATACGACACAACAATACAACTACTGGGCATTTGCCTTGTGAAAACCATAATTCAAAAAGAGTTATGTACAAAAATGTGCATTGCAGCTCTATCTACAATAGCTTGGACATGGAAGCAACCTAAGTGTCCATCGACAGATGAATGGATAAAGAAGATCTGGCACATATATACAATGGAATATTACTCAGCCATAAAAAGAAGCAAAACTGAGTTATTTGTACTGAGGTGGATGGACTTAGAATCTGTCCTACACAGTGAAGTAAGTCAGAAAGGGAAAAACAAATACTGTATGTTAACAGAGATATACGGAATCTAATGAAGAAAAAAAAAGATTTTGAAGAACCTAGTGGCAGGACAGGATTAAGGACACAGACGTAGAGAAAGGACTTGAGGACACCGGAAGGGGGATGGGTAAGGTGAGACGAAGTGACAGAGTGGCATGGACATAAATACATTACCAAATGTAACACCGATAGCTACTGAGAATCAGCCACATAGACCAGGGAGATCAGCTCGGTGCTTTGTGACCACATAAGGGGGTGTGATATGGAATGTGGGAGGGAGATGCAAGAGGGAGGGGATCTGGTGATATTTGTATACGTATAGCTGATTCACTTTGTTATACAGCAGAAACTAACACTCCATTGTAAAACAATTATACTCCAATAAACGTGTAAAAGAAAAAAAGAAGCAAAAGAAAGCCCAGGGATAAACCTACACACCTATGGTCAACTATTCTATGACAAAGGAGGCAAGACTATACAATGGAGATAAGACAGTCTCTTCAATCATTGGTGCTGGGAAATATGGACAGCTACATGTAAAAGAATGAAATTAGAACACTCCCCAACACCATACATAAAAATATATTCAAAATGGATTAGAGACCTTAATGTAAGACCGGACAGTATAAAACTCTGAGAGGAAAACTTACGAAGGATACTCTGACGTAAATCACAGCAAGATCTTTTTTGATCCACCTCCTATAGTAATGAAATAAAAAAGTAAACTAAACAGATGGGACCTAATGAAATGTAAAAGCTTTTGCAAAGCAAAGGAAACTACAAACAAGACGAAAAGACAACCCTCAGAATGGCAGAACATATTTGCCAATGAATCAATGGACAAATGATTAATCTCCAATATATATAAACAGCTCATGCAGCTCAATATTAATAAAACAAACAACCCCATACAAAAATGGAAGAAGATCTAAATAGACATTTCTTCCAAGAAGACATAGAGATGGCCAGTACGCACATGAAAATCTGCTCAACATCACTAATTATTAGAGAAATGGAAATCGAAACTACAATGAGGTATCACATCACACCTGTTAGAATGGGCATCATCAGAAAATCTACAAACAACAAATGATGGAGAGGGTGTGGAGAAAAGGAACCTTCTTCCACTATTGCTGGGAATGTAAATCGATATAGTCTCTATGGAGAACAGTATGGAGGCTCCTTGAAAAACTAAAAATAGAATTACCATATAATCCAGCAATCACACTACTGGGCATATACCCAGAGAAAACCATAAATCAAAAAGACACATTCACCACAATGTTCATTGCAGCACTATTTACAATAGCCAGGTAATAAAAGCAACCTAAGTGCCCATAGAGAGATGAATGGATAAAGATGTGGTACATTTATACAATGGAATATTACTCAGCCATACATAGGAATGAAATTGGGTCATTTGTAGAGACCTTGATGGATCTAGAGACTGTCAAACAGAGTGAAGTAAGTCAGAAAGAGAAAAACAAATATTGTATGTTAATGCATATATGTGGAAGCTAGAAAAATGGTATAGATGAACCGGTTTGCAGGGCAGAGATAGAGACACAGATGTAGAGAACAAACATATGGACACCAAGGGGGGAACGCCATTTGAGGGTGGTGGTGGGATGAATTGGGAGACTGGGATTCACATGTGCACACATAAGTATAAAATAGATATCCAGTAAGAACCTGCTGTATAAAAGAAATAAATAAATTTTAAAAAAATTAAAAATAAATAAATAACATTTAATAAAATAAACGAAAAAAAACGTTTTTCCCTTCACATAGACGTCTTTATATTAATGCATTATTTCCATGTTTATATCTCCAAATTTAAAAAAAAGAGGAATAAATAAAATCTACCTTGAACCAAAAAGAAAAAAAGAAAAAAAAAAAAAAAAAAAAACAGAACCCACCAGTTATACAGAGGAAAATCGTATCAGAGCACTTGCTCCAGTTGTAAAAAATTCTTAAGTTGGTCAGAGGTGGAAAATCGTCTCCCATGCAGTGAGCAGCGCTCCCCCCCCACAAGGAACATCCTCATTGCAAAGCTGGGGGACTGTGTCGAGGCGTCTGTGAGTAAATATGAGCTGAGCCCCAGTCCTGCTGCAGCTGAACTCTTCCCACCATTTCCAGGTAAAACAGCTGAATATGTACAAGAACTTGCAAGCCTAGAGGAAGGGCTGTGGAGCCACAACAGCGACAGCACGCAGGCCGACTTGGTGCCTGCTGGCCAGCCAGGATGGTCCTGGCCCCAGATGCTCTTCTGGAAGCTTTCCATTTCCCTACCTGAGATACGCCTCCTGCCACGGCCCCCACTGCTTTTTTACTTCCTCACCTCTGCCTGGGGAGAAATTCCAGCGGCAGGTATGTGTGACACATACTCTTCTTTAGCAGGCGGCAGCCTGGCAACTCCTGCATGAAGTCCAGCAGAGCCCCACTCACACTGGGCCACCCACAAAGCCATGGCCCCTCACTCCCTCCCACCACCCCAGCCCCGACACTGCTGACGGGGCAGAGAATATGGCGTCAGGCACAGTTACAGGGGCTCTTGCTGACTGGAGAGGAGTTTATATTGACCTTAACACAGGCACACCTGGGGAGGGCTGGCAGGCAGTGTCAGGCTGCCCAAATCAGCCAATCCTCACCCCTCAGGGGATCACAGTTGCAGAAAATGAACCTTGCTAAACAGGCCACGGCCAAGGAACAGGTGTGGGCTCTTGAGAGTCAGGATAGACAAGGGGCTTCAGCTGCTGCTTTTTTTCTCATCATTTTATCTGGTCCATGAGTGGAAAACAACTTCAAGAAGACCCTATACTAATGAGAGGAACCCTTGAGTCAGGGAGAGGAGTGATGGTGGGTGGAGACAGAGGCCTGGTGCCCTGGCTGCAGTGGAAGTGTCTGGAGCACCAGGCCGAGAGAGGCTGCACAGAGTGATAGCCAGGGTCACAGACCTGTCAGGGCTGCTGTTTGTTAGTTCAAGTCCTGCTCTGAGGCGTTTTGTGTCAGCTGTGAGCGACAGGTGAACTGGGGGTTCTCTGCAATGTGGGCTATGTGCACAGTTCCTGTGTGTCCAGCCATGCTCGGGTACCTGCCCAGAGGAGCTCCGTATCCTGGGAAGGGCCTGACTATGAGAGCCCCATGGGTTGCTGGGTAACTGCACATGTGAGCTCCATACCCTGGGAGGGACTTGACCACAAGAGCACCGTGGGCGGTTTGGTGGGGCGTGCTGCCCAGGTGAGCTCCATATCCTGGGATTGGCATGACCACGAGAGTCCCATTGGCTGCTGGGGACCTGGTAAAGGATATAAGGACAGTCAGTGAAGCCACCGAGGATATACCTCCATTAGCTCCTATTTCCTACACCCTGCAGGTCATTCTACCATCCACCAGGCCATGGCATTCTGTATTAGACTTCAATGATGCCTTCTTCTGTGTTCCATTCATCTCAGAGTCACAAGAATTTTTGGCTTGTGAGTGGCAGGACACAACATGCAACCAAAGCAATAATGCTGGGCCGTCCTTCCCCAATGGTTCAAAAATCCCCACACCATCATTGGGGAAATGTCCTTTAAAGGCCTAAAAGTTTTACCTCTGTAAAAGGGAACCCTCCTTCAATATGCAGAGGACATTCTGATCGCCAGGCCTACTAAAGACGCCTCTGAACTACCTAGCCAAGAAAGTATAGAAGGTGTCCAAGAAAAAGGCTCAAATATCCTAGGCTAAGGTGACATTCCTGGGCTTCATTCTCACAGATATTCGGAGAAACGCATCCCAGGATAGGGAAGAAGCCATTTGCAGCCTTACCTCTTCTAAAACTAGAAGACAGCTTAGGGGTTCCTGGGGAGGCCAAGGTTTTCTTCAGCTGGATCCCTAACTACAGTCTAATAGCTGGGCCTCTACATGAAACACTGACACGAAAAGATGATGATCCTTTTGAATAGAATCCAGAAGCAGCCTTTCAAGAATGGAAAGAGCAGTCAATTCAGACCCTTGCCCAGGAACTCCCTAATTTAGCTAAACCCTTTGACCTTTACATACCCGGTCATAGGTTAATCGCCCTTTGAGACTTACTGCAAAAACTGGGACCACTTGAAATGGAGCAACACAAGAATGCCCTTCAGGTATGATAAACTATGGTCACCAAGGGCTTTGCCCACCGACTCATCAGGCCAGGATACTGGGGTATCTAAAAAGCTGGAAATCAGCAGCCCCCAAGGCCAGGTCCCTCCTAAGGGAAAAGGACCCCACGTGGTGATCCTAACCACCCATCATGCCCTGAAGTTGCAGGGGTCGCTCTGTGGACACACTCACCTTGAGTGAGGATGCCCTCCAACTCCAACCTCCAGAGAGACAAACAGGGGCAATAGGCCCCCAAAATGACTCGTGTGACCATCACTTGACCTGGAGTTTCTCTCAGAAAACAACAAGACTGTGCCCCGAAAGAGCAGACTACTGCTTGCAGGACTTACTGCACCCAGAGGGGAGTTAATAAGCTTTGCGGGGGAAACGTATATCATGCTTTCACCATAGAAAGCCCTACAGACACCGTGGTGATGATGGTCAATATGACCGGCTGGACTGCTGGCTACTTCTAAAGGCCGTTGACTCAGTGGACATCATGGTCCTGGATCACCACTGACCCTTGACTGTCTGGGAGTTGTGCGGGCAGGGCTCTGACACATGGTGCTGTTTGTACATTATTTCAGGGACCTAATTAAAGAAAGCACAGACTACTGGTCAGAGCATCTAGGCTGGCAAAAGCCGTCAGCCTAAGGACGCCGAACAAATGTTGGGTGGGGTGAAACCTGCCACCGCAGCATCTCTGCACATCTGTTTCCTGGACCCTTAAAGGTCATTAGAATCTATAACACTTCCAATGCTGGTGCTCAGGCAGACGAGAAGTGAGGCAGGAGGCCTTGGGACAATCGACCTCACCTGGAGGCTGGTGGGGAGAAGTTTTCCCCTCCCCCCATGTATCAGGCTCCCACCACAGCATGAAGCAGTTACAAAAGAGGGGTCTGCACCCTCAACACCCCAAGAATGAGGAACAGAACAAAAAGCAGAGGAGGTGTTCATCTCCGGCAACGTTCATTAAAAACTCCTGGGAGAAAAAAGAGAATCTGGGCAATAAAATAAAGTCAAACCTGTTTTTCCTTTGTGCTTTGTCTAATTTCACGTGCTCCTAGGGTTCAGCATGCAGAGGTCCCACACCGGGTACTTCAGACCCGATTTCCTAGTGCAGAATGCCTGGGTCGACACCTCAGCTAGCGGCGTCCCATGCAGACTCTGCGGCATAGAGCCTGAGCTGCAGCCACCCCAGCCCTCGAGATCTCCATCCCCTCCCTCCCACTGACGCTGCCGGGATCCCTACACAGCAGCCCAGCCCACAGCCCGTGGGGGAGTGCACGCTCTCACCTCTCCTTTCTGTTTTCAAAATAATGTTTCCTTTGCTTCTGAACCAAACTCAGTCTTGATCTGTTGGCGCCAATGACACTGGGCACGGGGACTCCTGTTGGGGTCCACTCTGGAGGATCAGTAACAGAAATTGAGAACATTGTAACTTCAATGAACAGATGTGTGAGCCAAACTGTAGTTAACATAGAGCAGTGTATAACGCTCGTGTAAAATAAGATGTTTCTAAGACTTACATTTGATATTTCTATCACTTTCCTATAAGCAAGTTCAGTGAAGATGTTTGTCTTATTTGTCAGGTCAACATTAGAGAAATGAAGTGATTTATTTCCATGGATGTACATCGAATACTCTTGGCTGAAAGTTCAATCGTGTTTTCAATGCTTTTCCATTGAAAATGATACCTCTCTTCAGCTCCCACATTTCTAAGAAGTATAAAATCTTATAATTTATTATTACCAAAGGGGAAAGGTAGGAGAAGGGATAAATTAACAGTTTGGGTTTAACACATACACACTGCTGTATATAAAATAGATCATCAACAAGGAACTACTGTATAGCACAGGGAACTACACTGAATATTTTGCAATAACCTATAAGGGGAAATAATCTGAAAAAGAATAGATATTTTTATTGACATCATCTATCAATGACAGATAAAATGTAACCTAAGCAAAGCCGATGGTGAGCACTTCTGACCCTGAAGATTTCAATCATCTAACGTTTGGGCTCTGCCTATTTCCCAATGCCCTTAATAGACATGCGTGTAGCCGTAGCTTAAAAATTCCCCATTTTGGGCTTTGGGGAGGCACTGATGTGGAAAAATCCCTGGTGTCCTCCTTACATGCACGGGACCCTTCCTACAGCTAAAACATGCCTGTCACACCTAGAGGATGGTACACCATTTGATCGGAAAGAGTTTGGAAAAGGCACCTCATCTCCTCATCACCTGGTGCTTCGGTTCACCCCTCCAACATCTTTCCTAACAACCTCCTCACTTGGGGATATCAACACCGTCAACATCCTGTTGCACACAGTTTGGAATTTGTCCAGAGGATGAAGCGGAAGGATGAGAAAAATTTAGAGACAAGTCTTAGGTGTTCGGACAGGCACATGCCACTCTAATTTCCAATCCGGAAGACAAATTCATCAAAGGCTAGAATTGCCCACGGAAACAGAATAGGGCTAGAGGAAATCCCGCTGTTTTGTGTCCAGTTTCCATAAACACAAGTTGAATAATGGAACTCAGGGTCACTAAAATTCATGAAACTGCAGAGTTGAAAATATCTATCGTCGAAAAATGTCTTAAGGTTAGTCACAGAAAAGGACTTGTAAGCAAGGGAGAGTGGCAGAAAACATATTTGAACAGGTAGAAAGGACTCCCCGTTAAAGCACAAGAAAAGGGTCTGAACATCGTCAATGACACAGTTGGCCAAACAGGGCGTATGCATTTTTTTCTGAATATATTCAAGTAAAGGCCATACACACTTTTTATCCAACCAAACAGGTGGACACTGGAAATCAATACTACAAAATGTATCACTTCACATCAGTCAGAAGGGCCATCCACATAAAGTGTAAACACCAGAAATGCAAGACAGGGTGAGGAGAAAAGGGAGCCCTGTGAGGCTGATAGTGGAAATGTAATTTGCCAACGGCCACTCTGGAGAAGTGTATTGTGTTTGCTAAAACATCTAAAAAATGAGCTACAGAGCATAGGGCACTTGCACTCATGGGCGTATACCTTGGGAAAAACAAAAATCGACAGAAAACAGGCACCCCAACGTTTACCACCTCTCTGTTAAAAAGGGCCTCAACTTGGATATAACCTAAATGTCCCTGCAAGGATAAAATGGATAAAAGAGATGGGGTACTTATGTAGAGTGGAATATGACTCATCCAGAAATCAGTGAAATAATGCCAGTTGGAACAACTCTGGAGGATTTACATACGATCATTCTAAGTGACATATGTCAGAAAGAAAAAGACACATATCATAAGATGTCACTTAAAGGTGGAATCAAAAATGGCTACACATGAAAAAAATTACAATACAGAAACATAGTCAAATATGTAGAAAATAGACATAAGGCTGCTAAATGGGAAAGGTGGGGAATGGTGAGGTATTATCCAGGAGGTTGAAATTAGCAAAGATACCATTCCAAGTACCAAATTGAATAACTGACAAGGCCTACACGGTACCTCAAAGAACTGCACTCAGCCCACTCAAGTCACTGGAAAATAATACATATGACTGGTAAGCATCTGAAAAAGTATTTATTGTTGTCTCACAGTACGTGAATCAAGTGGATGTACAGCAGCAAAAAACAGAGCTTTGAAAATCAGCTGTAACCAATATAAAAATAAATTTAAAAATATTTATAAAAACAGTGAGACAGACAAAAATTCTTACAACTTTTTTTGAAGGGCTACGATGTAACATGGATTGAACACATGTAGACCCACAGCAGGACTATATATAAGGCTGGAATCTTTGCACGCTAAGAGATGTTAGAGAGGCTTGGTGAGAAAATGCAGACCTTTTAAAGTAATACTGCCTGGTACCCATTCCATGGGTCCCAAATCTGCAGGTTCAAGGGAATCTTCTGACAGCGAAAACATGCCTGGGATACCGAGATGAATGTACAACGTGTGCTCAGGAAAGGTGTCTAAAATGCACCTTATTTTTGATCTCCTGGTGCTGGGTTTCGCCATTCCAGCCACATTACTAACAATCTCCCCACTTGGAGAATCAGCACCTTTAACCTCCTGTTTTACACAGTTTTCAATTTGTGCAGAGGATAAATGGGAAGAGGGGGAACCAATGAGAGATTAGCTGTAGGAGTTTTGACAGGAACATGTCACTCTAATTTCCTATTAGAAGAAGAATTAACCAAAGGCTCAGCCTGCCTCCCCAGAACCAGAATTGGGCCTGAAGCAATCCAATGGTTTGGCATACAGCACACAAAAAAAAGCGAGTTGCGGGCTTCCCTAGTGGCGCAGTGGTTGAGAGTCCGCCTGCCGATGCAGGGGACACGGGTTCGTGCCCCGGTCTGGGAAGATCCCACATGCCGCGGAGCGGCTAGGCCCGTGAGCCATGGCCGCTGAGCCTGTGCGTCCGGAGCCTGTGCTCCGCAAGGGGAGAGGCCACAACAGTGAGAGGCCCACGTAACAAAAAAAAAAAAAAAAAAAAAAAAAAAAAAAAAAAAAAAAAAAAAGCGAGTTGCAAAATGCAGCTCAGGAGCAGACAATTCAAAGACCTGCAAAGATATAAACGATAACCAACGTCCAAAAATATATTCAGGTAAGGCAACGAAGAGGATCTGAATGAGAGGCAGAATTGCAGGAAACAGATTTCAAAAGATAGATTCTACTCACTGTTAAAGCATATGAAAAGCAGCAGAATTTATAAAGTGATGCAGTTGGGCAAAAGGGTGTATGCGTTTTTTTTGTGAATATCTTCAGAAAAACAAACACAGACAGAGATTTTGGCCAACCAAGCAAGAGGGAAATGCATATCTGCACAACAAAGAAGTCTCAATTTCCACTGCTCAGTTAGGCCATCCAAAAAATGTGTACAAACCAGAAATGCAGGAGAGGCCATGGCAAACAGGGAGCCAAGTCACGCTGATGGGTGGGGTATAAATATCCAAGAGCCATTCTGAAGAAGTGTATGCTGTTAACTAAAACTTCTAAAATACAAATCCCCCGAGCAAAGGGGACTTCAATTCATGGGCATATAACTTCGGAAGACTAAATATCAATAAGACACAGGCACCCCAAAGTTTAGGGCTGCTCTGCATACAAGAACCTCAACTTTGGTACACCTAAAATATCCCAGGAAAAACAGAAATGCATAAAGAACTTGTGGTAATTTTGTAAAACGGAATATCACTCAGACGTGAAATCAATGTATATAAGGCCAGTAGCAGCATAATGCGTGGATTTAAGTATGATGATTCTAAGGGAAATTAGTCACACAGAAAAAGAATCTTATCATAAGATATCACTTATAGAGGGAATGTCTATATCACAACACATGAACTGAATTAGAAAAGAGAACAGAGTCTCACATATAAAAAAAAAAATCTTAGGCCTGCTTCAGGAGAAAGGAGAGGTTGGGTGATGCATAAATCCAGAGTTTGATATTAACACAGGTACCATTCCATAAACCAAATACAGAATAGACAAGAGCTACACCTTCCTCAGTGAACGGGACTCAACACCCTGATTTCCCACATAGGTATATATCTGACTAGTAAGAATCTTAAAACCTATGTATTGATATGTCTCCGTAAGGGAATCAATTGTGTCTAGACCAGCATAAACAAGTCAGTGATGATCAGCTCAACCCCATTATAAACATGAATTTCAAAAACAAAACCAAAAAACAGCGAAATTCTTACACAATTCCTTCAAAGGTTCTGATGAAACCTGGAATGACCCTATCGGCAAAGACAGCTGGATGAGACATAAAGCTCGACACTTGGGGCTGAGAGGACTGGTGAGATTGGGATAGAAAATGCAGACCGTTAAGGTAGTAATGCATGCAACCATCCCATGGGTCCCAAATCTCCAGGTAGAAGGGAATATCACTACAGTTATAACATGTATGGGAAACCTAGAGAATGGACAACATGTGATGGCGAAAGGTTTCTAAAACTCTCCTAATTTTTCTTCTCCTTCTGCTCCAGTTTGGTATTCCAACTGCTTTACTATCAATCTACCAACTTAGGAGAGTCAGCCCCTATAACCTCCTGGTACACACAGTTTGCTAATTGTGCAGAGGATGAAAGGGATGAGGGAGAACCTATCAGAGATTAGATGTAGACATTTGGACGGGCACAGGTCACTCTAATTTCCCGGCAGGAAGAAGAATTAACCAAAGCCTCAGCCACCCACAGGGAACCAATATAGCCACCCTTGGAACCAGTATAGGTCCTGAAGCAAAATTGTGGATTTGTGGCCAGCTCACAAAAATGGGATTTGAAAATTGGGGCTCAGCGGCACAGCAATTCAAAAACCTGCAGAGTTATAAAGGACTACTCTCTTCCAAAAATCTGTTGAGGGAAGGCAAAGAAGGGGACTGGAAAATGAGGCAGAATTGCACAAAACATATTTCAAGAGGTAAATTGGAATCACCTTTAAAGCACAGGAGAAGCATCACAACTTGGACAGTGATGCCCTTGGCCAAAAAGGGCGTATGCCTTTTCTCCTGAATATATTCAGGAGAAAACGCATACGCCCTTTCTGGCCAATCAAGCAAGTGCACAATGCAAATCCACACTACAAAGAATTGTCACTTCCCACCGGTCAAAAGGGACATCCGAATATCTGTAAAAAGCAGAGAGGCAAGAGATAGATGACAAGGGCATGAAGCAATATGATGCCAAAGACATGGAGCAATGTGATGACAAGCGTATGGAGCATTGTGATGACAAGATTATGTAGCATTTTGCTGACAAAGGCAAGGAGCATTGTGATGACAAGGTTCATGGAGCATTGGGATGACAAGGGCATGGATCACTGTGATGACAAGGTTCATGGAGCATTTTGATGACAAGTGTCCCATATCATTGTGTTGTCAGGGTTCATGGAGCATTGTGATGACAGTGGTCATGGAGCATTGTGATGACAGGGTTCATGGAGCACTGTGATGACAAGGTACTGGAGCACTGTGATAAGAAGACCATGGAGCCTTGTGATTACAAGTCTCATGGAACATTCTGATGAAAAGGGGCAGTGAGCCTTGTGATTACAGCGGTCTTGGAGCATTGTGATGACAAGGGCATGAAGCATTGGGATGAGAAGGCCATGGAGCGTTCTGATGACATGCATCATGGAGCTTTGTGATGACAAGGGCATGGAGCATTGTGATTACAGAGGTCTTGGAACACTGTGATGAAAAGGGCATGGATCATTGTCATGAAAAAGGCATGGAGCCTTGTCATGACAGTGTTCAAGGAGCATAATGAAAACAAGTGTCAGGGAGCATTGTGATGACAAGGGTATTGAGAATTGTGATGACAAAGATCATGGAGCATTGTGATGAGAAGACCATGGATAATTTTTATGACAAGTGTCATGGGGCGTTGTGAGGATAAGTGTTATGGAACATTGTGATCACAAGGATTTGGAGCATTGTGATGACAGAGGTTATGGAGCATTTTTATTTCATTGTTATGACAATAGCCTGAACCATTATGATGATGGGCATGGTGCATTGTGATAACAGGGTTCATGGAGCATTGAGATGAAAAGGGGCATGGTGCATTGTGATGACAGTGTTCATGGTGCATTGAGATGAAAAGGGTAATGGAGCATTGTGATTACAGGAGTCTTGGAGCATTGTGATGACATGGGCATAGAGCATCATGAATGAGAAGGCCATGGAACATTCTGATGACATGCGTCTTGGAGCTTTGTGATGACAAGGGCATGGAGCATTGTGATTACAGGGTTCTTGGAGCATTGTGATGACAAGGATCATTGAGAATTTTGATGACAAGGCTGTGGAACATTGTGATGGAAGGTGTCATGGAGCATTGTTATGACAGGGGTAATGGAGCATTGTGATGAGAAGGGCATGGAGCATTGGTCTGAAAAGTTTCGTGGATTATTGTGATGAGAGTGGGCATGGAGCATTGTGATGACAAGGGCACTGAACACTCTGATACATGGGCCATGATGGATTGTAATGACAAGGGCATGGAGCATTGTGGTGAGAAGAGCATCGGGTACTGTGATGACAAGCATCATGGGGCTTTGTGATGACAAGGGCATGGAACAATGTGATGAGAGGGTTCATGGAGCATTGTGATGAAAATGACATGGAGCATTTTGATGACAGGTGCATGGAGCACTGGTCTGATAAGTTTAATGGATAAATGTGTTGAGAGTGGGCATGGCACATTGGGATGACAAGGGCATGGAATATTGTGAAGAAAGGTGTCTGGGAGCATTGTGATGACATATTTCATGGCCCATTGTGATGACAATGGCATGGAGCATTGTGATGCACAAGTGTTATGGCGGATTGTGATGACAAAGGTAATGGAGCATTGTGATGACAAGGGCTTGGAGCATTGTGATGACAAGGGCATGGAGCATTGTGATGACAACGGGCATTGAGAATTTTGATGAAAATTTCGTGAAGCATTGTGATGACAAAGGCATGGAACTTGCTATGACAGGGGTCATGGGGCATTGCGATGACAAGTGCATGGAGAATTGTGATGACAATAGCATGTATCATTGTGATGAGAACTGTCATGGAGCATTGTGATGACAAGGACATGGAGAATTGTGATAACAAGGTACATGGAGTATTGTGATGATCAGGGCATGGAGCATTGTGATGGCAAGACCGTGGAGCACTGTGATGAGAAGACCATGGATAATTGTGATGACGAGCATCATGGAGAACTGTAATGACAAGGGGTATGGAGCATTGTGTTGACAGGTGTCATGGAGCATTGTGATGACAAGGGTCACGGAGCATTCTGATGACAAGCTTGTGGAGTATTGTGATGAAAATGGCATGGAGCATTGTGATGACAATGGCATGGATCATTGTGATGAAAAAGGCATGGAGACTTGTCATGACAGGGTACAAGGAGCATACTGACGACAAGTGTCAGGGAGCATTGTGATGACCAGTGTACTGAGAATTGTGATGCCAAAGGTCATAGAGCATTGTGATGAGAAGTCCATGGATAATTGTGATGACCAGCGGCATGGGGCGTTGTGATGGCAAGAGTTATGGAACATTGTGATCACAAGGGTTTGGAGCATTGTGATGACAGAGGTCATGGAGAATTTTGATTTCATTGTGATAACAATAGCATGAAGCATTATCATAATGGGCATGGTTCATTGTGATGACAGGGTTCATGGAGCAATGAGATGAAAAGGGGCATGGAGCATGGTGATTACAAGGGTATTGGAGCATTGTGATGACAAGAGTCATGGAGCCTTGTGATGACAAGGCCGTGGAACATGGTGATTACAGGGGTCTTGAAGCATTGTGATGAAAAGGGCATGGATCATGGTTATGAAAAAGACATGGAGCCTTTTCATGACAGGATTCAAGGAGCATACTGATGACAAGTGTCAGGGAGCATTGTGATAACAAGTGTATTGAGCATTGTGATGACAAAGGTCATGGAGCACTGTGATGAGAAGACCATGGATAATTGTGATGATGAGCGTCATGGGGTGTTGTGATGATAAGTGTTATTGAACATTGTGATCACAAGGGTTTGGAGCATTGTGATGACGAAGTCATGGAGAATTTTGATTTCATTGTGATGGCAATAGCATGAAGCATTATGATTATCGGCATGGTGCATTGTGATGACAGGGTTCATGGAGCATTGAGATGAAGAGGGGCATGGAGCTTTGTGATTACAGGTGTCTTGGAACACTGTGATGACAAGGGTCATGGAGCCTTGTGATGACAAGGCCGTGGAACATGGTGATGGCACGGGTCATGGATCATTTTTATGACAGGAGTAATGGAGCATTGTGATGACAAGGGCATGGAACATTGGTCTGAAAAGTTTCATGGATTATTGTGATGAGAGTGGGCATCGAGCATTCTGATGACAAGGGCACGGAACACAGTGATACATGTGTCATGGAGGATTGCAATGACAATGGCATGCAGCATTGTGATGCCAAGGGTCATGGAGCTTTGTGATGACTTAGGCCATGGAGCATTTTGATGACAAGGGCGTGGTGCATTGTGATGAGAAGGGCAGGGATCATTGTGATGACAGGGTCATGGAGCAATTGGATGAAAAGGGTCATGGAACATTTTGATTTCAGGGGTTATGGAACATTGTGTTATCAGGGGTCATGCAGCATTGTGATGAAAAGGGTCATATAGCATTGTGATGACAGGGGTTATGGAACATTGTGATGTCAGGGGCATGGAGCATTGTGATGATAAATGCATGTAGCATTGTAGTGACAAGGGTTATGGAACACTGTGATGACAGGCTTGAGGGAGTATTGAGATGATTAGTGATGGAACATTGTGATATCATTGGTGAGAGAGCATTTTGATGAGAAGTGTATGGAGCATTGTGATAACAAGGTTGTGGAGCACTGTGATGAGAAACGCATGGCACATTGTGATGATATGGGTCATGGAGCATTGTGCTGACAAACGCATGGAGCATTGTGATGACAAGGTTTATGGAGCATTGTGATGACAACGATGTGGAGCATTGTGATGACAAGCGCATGGTGCATTGTGATGCCATGGGTCATGGAGTATTGTGCAGACAAAGGCATGGAGCATTGTGATGACTAGGGTCGCGGAGCATTGTGATGATATGTTCATGGAGCATTGTGGTGACAATGGTCATGAAGCATTGTGATGACTGGAGTCACGGAGCATTGTGATGACAGGGGTCATAGAGCATTGTGATGAAAGTGCATGGAGCATTGTGATGACAGGGGCATGTTGCATTGGTCTGACAAATTTCTTGGACTATTGTGATGAGAGTGGGCATGGCGCATTGTGATGACAAGGGCATGGAGCATTGTGATGAGAAGGTCATGGAGTATTGTGAAGACAGGTGTCAGGGAGCATTGTGATGAGATATGTCATGGTCATTGCGATGACAATGGAATGGAGCATTGTGATGCCAAGTGTCATGGAGGATGGTGATGACAAAGGTAATGGAGCATTTTGATGACAAGGGCATGGAGCATTGTGATGACAAGGGCCATTGAGAATTTTGATAACCAGTTCATGAAGCATTGTGATGACAAGCACATGGAGCTTGCTATGACAGGGATCATGGAGCATTGCGATGACAAGTGCATAGAGAATTGTGATGACAAAGCATGTAACACTGTGATGAGAAGTGTCATGGAGCATAGTGATGCCAAGAACGTGGAGAATTGTGATGACAAGGGGCATGGAGAATTGTGATGACCAGGGCATGGAGCATTGTGATGAAAAGACAGTGGAGAATTGTGATGAGAAGGCCACGGGTAACTGTGATGACGAGCGTCATGGAGCACTGTAATGACAAGGGGTATGGAGCATTGTGATAACAGGGGTCAAGAAGCATTGTGATGACAAGGGTCAGGGAGCACTCTGATGACAAGCTTGTGGAGTATTTTGATGACAATGGCATGGAGCATTGTGAAGAAAACGGCATGGGGCATTGTGATGAAAAAGGCATGGAGCCTTTTCATGACATGTTTCAAGGAGCATTCTGACAACAAATTTCAGGGAGCCTTGTGATGACAAAGGTCATGGAGCATTGTGACGACAAGCACAAGGAGTATTGTGATGACAAGCACATGGAGCTTGCTATGACAGGGGTCATGGAGCATTGTGATGACAAGGGCATAGAGAATTGTGATGACAAAGCATGTAAGACTTTGATGAGAAGTGTCATGGAGCATAGTGATGCCAAGAACGTGGAGAATTTTGATGACAGGGACATGTAGCAGTGTGATGACCAGGGCATGGAGCATTGTGATGGCAAGACCATGGAGCATTGTGATGAGAAGACCATGGATAATTGTGATGACAAGTGTCATGGAGCACTGTAATGACAAGGGGTGTGGAGCATTGTGATGACAGGGGTCATGGAGCATTGTGATGAGAGTGGTCATGGAGCATTGTGATGACAAGTGTCATGGAGCATGTTGATGACAAGTGCGTGGAGCATTGTGATGAGAAGAGCATGGATAATTGTGATTACGAGCGTCATGGAGCACTGTAATGAAAAGGGGTATGGAGTATTGTGATGACAGGGGTCATGGAGCATTGTGATGACTGGGGACATGGAGCATTGTAATTACCATGTCATGGAGCATTGTGATGGCAAGACAGTGGAGCACTGTGATGAGAAGACCATTTATAAATGGGATGACGAGCATCATGGAGCACTGTAATGACAAGTGGCATGGAGCATTGTGATGACAGGTGTCATGAACATTTTGATGACAGGGTTCATGGATCAATGTGATGACAAGTGTCACGGAGCATTCTGATGACAAGCTTGTGGAGTATTGTGATGAAAATGGCATGCAGCATTGTGATGAAAAGGGCATGGATCATTGTGATGAAAAGGGCATGGAGACTTGTCATGACAGTTTTCAATGAGCATACTGATGAGAAGTTCCAGGGAGCATTGTGATGAGAAGTCCATGGATAATTGTGGTAACCATCATCATGGGGCGTTGTGATGACAAGTTTTATGGAACATTGTGATCACAGGGATTTGGAGCATTGTGATGACAGAGGTCATGGAGAATTTTGATTTCATTGTGATGACAATAGCATGAAGCATTATGATGATGGGCATGGTGCATTGTGATGACAGGGTTCATGGAGCACTGAGATGAAAAGTGGCATTGAGTATTGTTATTACAGGGGTCTTGGAGCATTGTGATGAAAAGGGCATGGAGCATTGTGATGAGAAGGCCATGGAGCATTCTGATGACATGCATCATGGAGCTTTGTGATGACATGGGCATGGAGCATTGTGATTACAGGGGTCTTGGAGCATTGTGGTGACAAGAGCATGGAGCATTGGTCTGAAAAATTTCATGGATTATTGTGATGAGAGTGGGCATGGAGCATTGTGATGACAAGGGCACGGAACACAGTGATACATGTGTCTTGGAGGATTGCAATGACAAAGGCATGGTGCATTCTGATGAGAAGGGCATGGAGCATTGTGATGAGAAGGCCATGGAGCATTCTGATGACATGCGTCAGGGAGCTTTGTGATAACATGGGCATGGAGCATTGTGATTACAGGGGTCTTGGAGCATTGTGATGACAAGGGTCATGGAGTCTTGCGATGACAAAGCCGTGGAACATTGTGATGGCAGGGGTCATGGAGCATTGTTATGACTGTGGTAATGGAGCATTGTGATGACATGGGCATGGAGCATTGGTCTGAAAAGTTTCATGGATTATTGTGATGAGAGTGGGCATGGAGCATTGTGATGACAAGTGCACGGAACACAGTGATACATGTGTCTTGGAGGATTGCAATGACAAAGGCATGGTGCATTGTTATGAGAAGGGCATCGAGCATTGTGATGACAAGCGTCATGGAGCTTTGTGATGACAACGTCATGGAGCAATGTGATGAGAGTTTTCATGGAGCTTTGTGATGTCAATGGAATGCAGCATTGTGATGCCAAGGGTCATGGAGCTTTGTGATGACATAGGCCATGGAGCATTTTGATGACAAGGGTGTGGTGCATTGTGATGAGAAGGGCAGGGAGCATTGTTATGACAGGGTCATGGAGCAATTGGATGAAATGGTCATGGAACATTTTGATGACAGTGTTTATGGAACATTGTGATGTCAGGGGCATGGAGCATTGTGATGATAAGTGCATGTAGCATTGTTGTGACAAGGGTTATGGAACATTCTGATGACAGTTGTGAGTGAGTATTGAGATGATTAGTTAAGGAACATTGTGATATCATTGGTGAGAGAGCATTTTGATGAGAAGTGCATGGAGCATTGTGATAACAAGGTTGTGGAGCATTGTGATGACAAACGCATGGCACATTGTTATGATATGGGTCATGGAGCATTGTGCTCACAAACGCATGGATCATTGTGATGACAAGGTTTATGGAGCATTGTGATGACAACGATGTGGAGCATTGTGATGACAAGCACATGGTGCATTGTGATGCCATGGGTCATGGAGTATTGTGATGGCAAAGGCATGGAGCATTGTGATGACTAGGGTCACGGAGCATAGTGATGATATGTTCATGGAGCATTGTGGTGACAATGGTCATGAAGCATTGTGATGACTGGGGTCACGGAGCATTTTGTGATGACAGGGGTCATAGAGCATTGTGATGAAAGTGCATGGAGTATTGTGATGGCAAAGGCATGGAGCATTGTGATGACTAGGGTCACGGAGCATAGTGATGATATGTTCATGGAGCATTGTGGTGACAATGGTCATGAAGCATTGTGATGACTGGGGTCACGGAGCATTTTGTGATGACAGGGGTCTTAGAGCATTGTGATGAAAGTGCATGGAGCATTGTGATGACAGGGGCATGTTGCATTGGTCTGACAAATTTCATGGACTATTGTGATGAGAGTGGGCATGGCGCATTGTGATGACAAGGGCATGGAGCATTGTGATAAGAAGGTCATGGAGTATTGTGAAGACAGGTGTCAGGGAGCGTTGTGATGACATATGTCATGGTCATTGCGATGACAATGGAATGGAGCATTGTGATGCCAAGTGTCATGGAGGATTGTGATGACAAAGGTAATGGAGCATTTTGATGACAAGGGCTTGGAGCATTGTGATGACAAGGGTCATGGAGCTTTGTGATGACAAGGGCATGGAGAATTGTGATGACAAGGGCCATTGAGAATTTTGATGACCAGGTCATGGAGCATTGTGATGACAAGCACACGGAGCTTGCTATGACAGGGATCATGGAGCATTGCGAAGACAAGTGCATAGAGAATTGTGATGACAAAGCATGTAACATTGTGATGAGAAGTGTCATGGAGCATAGTGATGCCAAGAACGTGGAGAATTGTGATGACACGGGACATGGAGCATTGTGATGACCAGGGCATGGAGCATTGTGATGACAAGACCGTGGAGCACTGTGATGAGAAGACCACGGGTAACTGTGATGACGAGCGTCATGGAGCACTGTAATGACAAAGGTTATGGAGCATTGTGATAACAGGGGTCATGGAGTGATGACAAGGGTCAGGGAGCACTCTGATGACAAGCTTGTGGAGTATTTTGATGACAACGGCATGGAGCATTGTGAAGAAAACGACATGGGGCATTGTCATGAAAAAGGCATGGAGCCTTTTCATGACAGTTTTCAAGGAGCATTCTGAGAACAAGTGTCAGGGAGCCTTGTGATGACAAAGGTCATGGAGCATTGTGACGACAAGCACATGGAGTATTGTGATGACAAGCACATGGAGCTTTCTATGACAGGGGTCATGGAGCATTGCGATGAAAAGGGCATAGAGAATTGTGATGACAAATCATGTAACACTTTGATGAGAAGTGTCATGAGCATTCTGATGCCAAGAACGTGGAGAATTGTGATGTCAGGGACATGGAGCAGTGTGATGACCAGGGCATGGAGCATTGTGATGGCAAGACCGTGGAGCATTGTGATGAGAAGACCATGGATAATTGTGATGACAAGCGTCATGGAGCACTGTAATGACAAGGGGTTTGGAGCATTGTGATGACAGGGTTCATGGAGCATTGTGATGACAGTGGTCATGGAGCATTGTGATGACAAGTGTCATGGAGCATTTTGATGACAAGGGCGTGGAGCATTGTGATGAGAAGAGCATGGATAATTGTGATTACGAGCGTCATGGAGCACTGTAATGAAAAGGGGTATGGAGTATTGTGATGACAGGGGTCATGGAGCATTGTGATGACTGGGGACATGGAGCATTGTGATAACCAGGTCATGGAGCATTGTGATGGCAAGACAGTGGAGCACTGTGATGAGAAGACCATGGATAATTGTGATGACGAGCATCATGGAGCACTGTAATGACAAGGGCCATGGAGCATTGTGATGACAGGTGTCATGGAACATTTTGATGACAGGGTTCATGGATCATTGTGATGACAAGTGTCACGGAGCATTCTGATGACAAGCTTGTGGAGTATTGTGATGACAATGGCATGGAGCATTGTGATGAAAAGGGCATGGATCATTGTGATGAAAAGGGCATGGAGACTTGTCATGACAGTTTTCAATGAGCATACTGATGACAAGTTCCAGGGAGCATTGTGATGAGAAGTCCATGGATAATTGTGGTAACCATCATCATGGGTCGTTGTGATGACAAGTTTTATGGAACATTGTGATCACAGGGGTTTGGAGCATTGTGATGACAGAGGTCATGGAGAATTTTGATTTCATTGTGATGACAATAGCATGAAGCATTATGATGATGGGCATGGTGCATTGTGATGACAGGGTTCATGGAGCACTGATATGAAAAGTTGCATTGAGTATTGTTATTACAGGGGTCTTGGAGCATTGTGATGAAAAGGGCATGGAGCATTGTGATGAGAAGGCCATGGAGCATTCTGATGACATGCGTCATGGAGCTTTGTGATGATATGGGCATGGAGCATTGTGATTACAGGGGTCTTGGAGCATTGTGATGACAAGGGCATGGAGCATTGGTCTGAAAAATTTCATGGATTATTGTGATGAGAGTGGGCATGGGGCATTGTGATGACAAGGGCACGGAACACAGTGATACATGTGTCTTGGAGGATTGCAATGACAAAGGCATGGTGCATTCTCATGAGAAGGGCATGGAGCATTGTGATGAGAAGGCCATGGAGCATTCTGATGACATGCGTCAGGGAGCTTTGTGATAACATGGGCATGGAGCATTGTGATTACAGGGGTCTTGGAGCATTGTGATGACAAGGGTCATGGAGTCTTGCGATGACAAAGCCGTGGAACATTGTGATGGCAGGGGTCATGGAGCATTGTTATGACTGTGGTAATGGAGCATTATGATGACAAGGGCATGGAGCATTGTTCTGAAAAGTTTCATGGATTATTGTGATGAGAGTGGGCATGGAGCATTGTGATGACAAGTGCACGGAACACAGTGATACATGTGTCTTGGAGGATTGCAATGACAAAGGCATGGTGCATTGTGATGAGAAGGGCATCGAGCATTGTGATGACAAGCGTCATGGAGCTTTGTGATGACAACGTCATGGAGCAATGTGATGAGAGGTTTCATGGAGCTTTGTGATGACAATGGCATGCAGCATTGTGATGCCAAGGGTCATGGAGCTTTGTGATGACATAGGCCATGGAGCATTTTGATGACAAGGGTGTGGTGCATTGTGATGAGAAGGGCAGGGAGCATTGTGATGACAGGGTTATGGAGCAATTGGACGAAATGGTCATGGAACATTTTGATGACAGTGTTTATGGAACATTGTGATGTCAGGGGTAATGGAGCATTGTGATGAAAAGGGTCATGGAGCATTGTGATGACAGGGGTTATGGAACATTGTGATGTCAGGGGCATGGAGCATTGTGATGATAAGTGCATGTAGCATTGTTGTGACAAGGGTTATGGAACATTGTGATGACAGGCGTGAGGGAGTATTGAGATGATTAGTTAAGGAACATTGTGATATCATTGGTGAGAGAGCATTTTGATGAGAAGTGCATGGAGCATTGTGATAACAAGGTTGTGGAGCACTGTGATGACAAACGCATGGCACATTGTGATGATATGGGTCATGGAGCATTGTGCTGACAAACGCATGGATCATTGTGATGACAATGTTTATGGAGCATTGTGATGACAACGATGTGGAGCATTGTGATGACAAGCGCATGGCGCATTGTGATGTCATGGGTCATGGAGTATTGTGCTGGCAAAGGCATGGAGCATTGTGATGACTAGGGTCACGGAGCATTGTGATGATATGTTCATGGAGCATTGTGGTGACAATGGTCATGAAGCATTGTGATGACTAGAGCCACGGATCATTGTGATGACAGGGGTCATAGAGCATTGTGATGAAAGTGCATGGAGCATTGTGATGACAGGGGCATGTTGCATTGGTCTGACAAATTTCATGGACTATTGTGATGAGAGTGGGCATGGCACATTGTGATGACAAGGGCATGGAGCATTGTGATGAGAAGGTCATGGAGTATTGTGAAGACAGGTGTCAGGGAGCATTGTGATGAGATATGTCATGGTCTTGGCGATGACAATGGAATGGAGCATAGTGATGCCAAGTGTCATGGAGAATTGTGATGACACAGGTAATGGAGCATTTTGATGACAAGGGCTTGGAGCATTGTGATGACAAGGGTCATGGAGCTTTGTGATGACAAGGGCATGGAGCATTGTGATGACAAGGGCCATTGAGAATTTTGATGACCAGTTCATGAAGCATTGTGATGACAAGCACATGGAGCTTGCTATGACAGGGATCATGGAGCATTGCGATGACAAGTGCCTAGAGAATTGTGATGACACTGCATGTAACACTGTGATGAGAAGTGTCATGGAGCATAGTGATGCCAAGAACGTGGAGAATTGTGATGACACAGGACATGGAGCATTGTGATGACCAAGGCATGGAGCATTGTGATGGCAAGACAGTGGAACATTGTGATGAGAAGACCACGGGTAACTGTGATGACGAGCGTCATGGAGCACTGTAATGACAAGGGCTATGGAGCATTGTGATAACAGGGGTCATGGAGCATTGTGATGACAAGTGTCAAGGAGCATTCTGATGACAAGCTTGTGGAGTATTTTGATGACAACGGCATGGAGCATTGTGAAGAAAACGACATGGGGCATTGTCATGAAAAAGGCATGGAGCCTTTTCATGACAGGTTTCAAGGAGCATTCTGAGAACAAGTGTCAGGGAGCCTTGTGATGACAAAGGTCATGGAGCATTGTGACGACAAGCACATGGAGTATTGTGATGACAAGCACATGGAGCTTTCTATGACAGGGGTCATGGAGCATTGCGATGACAAGTGCATTGAGAATTGTGATGACAAAGCATGTAACACTTTGATGAGAAGTGTCATGGAGCATTCTGATGCCAAGAACGTGGAGAATTGTGATGACAGAGACATGGAGCAGTGTGATGACCAGGGCATGGAGCATTGTGATGGCAAGACCGTGGAGCATTGTGATGAGAAGACCATGGATAATTGTGATGACAAGCGTCATGGAGCACTGTAATGACAAGGGGTTTGGAGCATTGTGATGACAGGGGTCATGGAGCATTGTGATGACAGTGGTCATGGAGCATTGTGATGACAGGGGTCATGGAGCATTGTGATGACAAGTGTCATGGAGCATTTTGATGACAAGGGCGTGGAGCATTGTGATGAGAAGAGCATGGATAATTGTGATTACGAGCGTCATGGAGCACTGTAATGAAAAGGGGTATGGAGTATTGTGATGACAGGGGTCATGGAGCATTGTGATGACTGGGGACATGGAGCATTGTGATAACCAGGTCCTGGAGCATTGTGATGGCAAGACAGTGGAGCACTGTGATGAGAAGACCATGGATAACTGTGATGACGAGCATCATGGAGCACTGTAATGACAAGGGGCATGGAGCATTGTGATGACAGGTGTCATGGAACATTTTGATGACAGTGTTCATGGATCATTGTGATGACAAGTGTCACGGAGCATTCTGATGACAAGCTTGTGGAGTATTGTGATGACAATGGCATGGAGCATTGTGATGAAAAGGGCATGGATCATTGTGATGAAAAGGGCATGGAGACTTGTCATGACAGTTTTCAATGAGCATACTGATGACAAGATCCAGGGAGCATTGTGATGACAAGTGTATTGAGAATTGTGATGACAAAGGTCATGGAGCATTGTGATGAGAAAGTCATGGAGTATTGTGAAGACAGGTGTCAGGGAGCATTGTGATGAGATATGTCATGGTCATTGCGATGACAATGGAATGGAGCATTGTGATGCCAAGTGTCATGGAGGATTGTGATGACAAAGGTAATGGAGCATTTTGATGACAAGGGTCATGGAGCTTTGTGATGACAAGGGTCATGGAGCTTTGTGATGACAAGGGCCTGGAGCATTGTGATGACAAGGGCCATTGAGAATTTTGATGACCAGTTCATGAAGCATTGTGATGACAAGCACATGGAGCTTGCTATGACAGGGATCATGGAGCATTGCGATGACAAGTGCCTAGAGAATTGTGATGACACTGCATGTAACACTGTGATGAGAAGTGTCATGGAGCATAGTGATGCCAAGAACGTCGAGAATTGTGATGACACGGGACATGGAGCATTGTGATGACCAAGGCATGGAGCATTGTGATGGCAAGATCGTGGAGCATTGTGATGAGAAGACCACGGGTAACTGTGATGACGAGCGTCATGGAGCACTGTAATGACAAGGGGTATGGAGCATTGTGATAACAGGGGTCATGGAGCATTGTGATGACAAGGGTCAGGGAGCATTCTGATGACAAGCTTGTGGAGTATTTTGATGACAATGGCATGGAGCATTGTGAAGAAAACGACATGGGGCATTGTGATGAAAAAGGCATGGAGCCTTTTCATGACAGGTTTCAAGGAGCATTCTGAGAACAAGTGTCAGGGAGCCTTGTGATGACAAATGTCATGCAGCATTGTGACGACAAGCACATGGAGTATTGTGATGACAAGCACATGGAGCTTGCTATGACAGGGGTCATGGAGCATTGCAATGACAAGTGCATTGAGAATTGTGATGACAAAGCATGTAAGACTTTGATGAGAAGTGTCATGGAGCATTCTGATGCCAAGAACGTGGAGAATTGTGATGTCAGGGACATGGAGCAGTGTGATGACCAGGGCATGGAGCATTGTGATGGCAAGACCGTGGAGCATTGTGATGAGAAGACCATTGAAAATTGTGATGACAAGCGTCATGGAGCACTGTAATGACAAGGGTTTTGGAGCATTGTGATGACAGGGGTCATGGAGCATTGTGATGACAAGTGTCATGGAGCATTTTAATGACAAGGGCGTGGAGCATTTTGATGAGAAGAGCATGGATAATTGTGATTACGAGCGTCATGGAGCACTGTAATGAAAAGGGGTATGGAGTATTGTGATGACAGGGGTCATGGAACATTGTGATGACTGGGGACATGGAGCATTGTGAATAACCAGGTCATGGAGCATTGTGATGGCAAGACAGTGGAGCACTGTGATGAGAAGACCATGGATAATTGTGATGACGAGCATCATGGAGCACTGTAATGACAAGGGCCATGGAGCATTGTGATGACAGGTGTCATGGAACATTTTGATGACAGGGTTCATGGATCATTGTGATGACAAGGGTCACGGAGCATTCTGATGACAAGCTTGTGGAGTATTGTGATGACAAGTGTCACGGAGCATTCTGATGACAAGCTTGTGGAGTATTGTGATGACAATGGCATGGAGCATTGTGATGAAAAGGGCATGGATCATTGTGATGAAAAGGGCATGGAGACTTGTCATGACAGTTTTCAATGAGCATACTGATGACAAGTTCCAGGGAGCATTGTGATGACAAGTGTATTGAGAATTGTGATGACAAAGGTCATGGAGCATTGTGATGAGAAGTCCATGGATAATTGTGGTAACCAGCATGATGGGGTGCTGTGATGACAAGTTTTATTGAACATTGTGATCACAGGGATTTGGAGCATTGTGATGACAGAGGTCATGGAGAATTTTGATTTCATTGTGATGACAATAGCATGAAGCATTATGATGATGGGCATGGTGCATTGTGATGACAGGGTTCATGTAGCACTGAGATGAAAAGTGGCATGGAGTATTGTTATTACAGGGATCTTGGAGCATTGTGATGAAAAGGGCATGGAGCATTGTGATGAGAAGGCCATGGAGCATTCTGATGACATGCGTCAGGGAGCTTTGTGATGACATGGGCATGGAGCATTGTGATTACAGGGTCATGGAGCAATTGGATGAAATGGTCATGAAATATTTTGATGATAGTGTTTATGGAACATTGTGATGTTAGGGGTCGTGGAGCATTGTGATGAAAAGGGTCAAGGAGCATTGTGATGACAGGGGTTATGGAACATTGTGATGTCAAGTGTCATGGAGCATTGTGATGATAAGGGCATGTAGCACTGTTGTGACAAGGGTCATGGAACATTGTAATGACAGGGGTGTGGGAGTATCGTGATGATTAGCGATGGAACATTGTGATATCAGTGGTGAGAGAGCATTTTGATGAGATGAGCATGGAGCATTGTGATGACAAACTTGTGGAGCATTGTGCTGACAAATGCATGGAGCCCTGTGATGACAAGGTTTATGGAGCATTGTGATGACAACGATGTGGAGCATTGTGCTGACAAAGGCATGGAGCATTGTGATGAGAAGGGTCACCGAGAATTGTGATTAAATGTTCATGGAGCATTGTGGTGACAATTGTCACAGAGCCTTGTGATGACGAGGGCATGGATCATTGTGATGACAAAGGTCATGAAGCACTGTGATGACTGGAGTCACGGAGCATTGTGATGACCTGAGTCATAGAGCATTGTGATAAAAGAGCATGGAGCATTGTGATGAAAGGGGCATGGAGCATTTGTCTGACAATTTTCATGGATTATTGAGATGACAGTGGGCATGGTGAATTGTGATGACAAGGGCATCGAGCATTGTGATGAGAAGGTCATGGAGTACTGTGAAGACAGGTGCTGGAGCATTGTGATGACATATGTCATGGTCCATTGTGATGACAATGGATAGGAGCATTGTGATGACAAGAGTCATGGAGCATTGTGATGACAATGGCCATTGAGAATTTTGATGACAAGTTCATGAAGCATTATGAGGACAATCACATGGAGCTTGCTATGACAGGGGTCATGGAAAATTGCGATGACAAGTGCATTGAGAATTGTGATGACAAAGCATGTAACACTGTGAAGAGAAGTATCATGGAGCATAGTGATGCCGAGAACGTGGAGAATTGTGATGGCAGGGGACATGGAGCATTGTGATGACCATGGCATGGAGCATTGTGATGGCAAGAACGTGGAGCATTTTTATGAGAAGACAATGGATAATTTTGATGACGAGCATCACGGAGCACTGTAATGACAAGGGGTATGGAGCATTGTGATGACAGGTGTCATGGAGCATTGTGATGACAGTGGTCATGGAGCATAGTGATGACAAGGGTCATGGAGCATTTTGATGACAAAGACGTGGATCATTGTGATGAGAAGACCATGGGAAATTGTGATGACGAGTGTCATGGAGCCATTTAATGACAAGGGGTATGGAGCATTGTGATGACAGTGGTCATGGAGAATTGTGATGACTGGGGACATGGAGCATTGTGATGACCAAGGCATTGAGCATTGTGATGGCAAGACCGTGGAGCACTGTGATGAGAAGACCATGGATAATTGTGATGACGAGCATCATGGAGCACTGTAATGACAAGGGGCCTGGAGCATTGTGATGACAGGTGTCATGGAACATTTTGATGACAGGGTTCATGGATCATTGTGATGACAAGTGTCACGCAGATTTCTGATGACAATCTTGTGGAGTATTGTGATGACAATGGCATGGAGCATTGTGATGAAAAGGGCATGGATCATTGTGATGAAAAAGGCATGGAGACTTGTCATGACAGGGTTCAATGAGCATACTGACGACAAGTGTCCGGGAGCATTGTGAGGACAAGTGTATTGAGAATTGTGATGACAAAGGTCATGGAACATTGTGATGAGAAGTCCATGGATAATTGTGATGACCAGTGTCATGGGGCCTTGTGATGACAAGTGTTATGGAACATTGTGATCACAATGGTTTGGAGCATTGTGATGACAGAGTTCATGGAGAAGTTTGATTTCATTGTGATGGCAATAGCATGAAGCATTATGATGATCGGCATGGTGCATTGTGATGACAGGGTTCATGGAGCATTGAGATGAAAAGGGGCATGGAGCATTGTGATTACAGGGGTCTTGGAGCATTGTGATGACAAGGGTCATGGAGCCTTGTGATGTCAAGGCCGTGGAACATGGTGATGGCACGGGTCATGGATCATTTTTATGACAGGGGTAATGGAGCATTGTGATGACTGGGTCATGGAGCAATTGGATGAAAAGGGTCATGGAACATTTTGATGACAGGGGTTAGGGAACATTGTGATGTCAGTGGTCATGGAGCATTTTGATGAAAAGTGCGTGGAGGATTGTGATGAGAAGACCATGGGAAATTGTGATGACGAGTGTCATGGAGCACTTTAATGACAAGGGGTATGGAGCATTGTGATGGCAGGGGACATGGAGCTTTGTGATGACTGGGGACATGGAGCTTTGTGATAACCAAGGCATGGAGCATTGTGATGGCAAGACCGTGGAGCATTTTGATGGGAAGATCATGGATAATTGTGATGACGAGCATCATGGAGCACTGTAATGTCTAACGGTATGGAGCTTTGTGATGACAGGGGCCATGGAGCATTCTGATGACAAGCTTGTGGAGTATTGTGATGACAATGACATGGAGCGTTGTGATGAAAAGGGCATGGAGCATTCTGATGAAAAAGGCATGGAGCCTTTTCATGACAGTGTTCAAGGAGCATTCTGACGACAAGTGTCAGGGAGCATTGTGAAGACAAGTGTATTGAGCATTGTGATGACAAAGGTCATGGAGCATTGTGACAATAAGGACTTGGAGTATTGTCATGACAGGCATCATGGAGCATTGTGATGAGAAGTTTTATAGAACATTGTGATCACAAGGGTTTGGAACATTGTGATGACAAGGGTATGAAGCAATATGATCCCAAGTTTCAGGGAGGATTGTGATGACAATGGTAATTGAGTATTGTGATGACAAGTGCATGGAGCATTGTGATGACAAGGTGATGTAGCATTTTGCTGACACAGGCATGGAGAATTGTGATGACTAGGGAATGGAGCATTGTGAGGACAAGAGTCCCGGATCATTGTGTTGACAGGTGTCATGGACGTTGTGATGACAGTGGTCATGGAGCATTGTGATGATATGTGGCATGGAGCATTATGGTGAGAAGGTCATGGAGTATTGGGCTGAAAATGTACATGGAGTATTGTGATGACAGGGGTCATGGAGCATTGTGATGATAAGGGAATGGAGCATTTTGATGACAATGTCCTGGAGTATTTTGATGAGAAGTCCATGGATCCTTGTGATGACAAGTCTCATGGAGCATTCTGATGAAAAGAGGAATGGAGCATTGTGATTACAGGTGTCTTGGAGCATTGTGATGACAAGGGTATTGAGCATTGTGAAGACAAATGTCATTGAGAATTGTGATGAGAAGGCCATGGATAATTGTGATGACGAGCATCAGGGGGCATTGTGATCACAAGTGTTATGGAACATTGTGATCACAAGGGTTTGGAGCATTGTGATGACAGAGGTCATAGAGCATTTTGATTTCATTGTGATGACAATAGAATGAAGCATTATGATGATGGGCATGGTGCATTGTGATGACAGGGTTCATGGAGCATTGTGATGAAAAGGGGCATGGAGCATTGGTCTGAGATGTTTCAAGGATTATTGTGATGACATTGGACATGGCACATTGTGATGACAAGGGCATGGAGCATTGTGATGACAAGTTCATGGAGTATTGTGAAGACAGGTGTCAGGGAGCATTGTGATGACATATTTCATGTTCCATTGTGATGACAATAGCACGGAGCATTGTGATGCCAAGTGTCATGGAGGATTGTTGTGACAAAGGTAAAGGAGCATTGTGATGACAAGGGCATGGAGCATTGTGATGACAAGGGCCACTGATAATTTTTATTTCCAGGTCGTGAAACATTGTGATGACAAGCACATGGAGCTTCCTATGACAGGGGTCATGGAGCATTGCGATGACAAGTGCATGGAGTATTCTGATGCCTAGGGCATATAACATTGTGATGAGAAGCGCCATGGAGCATTGTGATGACAAGGACGAGGAGAATTGTGAGGACAAGGGACATTGAGCTGTGAGAAGACCAGGGCATGGAGCATTGTGATGGCAAAACCGTGTAGCATTGTGATGAGAAGACCTTGGGTAATTGTGATGACGAGCATCATGGAGCACTGTAATGACAAGGGGTATGAAGCATTGTGATGACAGGTGTCAGGGAGCATTGTGATGACAGGGGTCATGGAGCATTGTAATGACAAGAGCATGTAATGTTGTGATGAGAAGTGTCATGTAGCATCGTGATGACAAGGACGAGGAGAATTGTGATGACAAAGGAAATGGAGCATTGTGATAACTAGGCATGGTCCAATGTGATGACAGGGGTCATGGAGCATTATTATGACAAGGGCCATGGTGCATTCTGACATAAGATATCACTTACGAAGGGAATGTAAACATGGCTACATATGAAATGTATTAGGAAATAGAACAGTGTCTCAGATTTAGAAAACACTCTTATGCATGCTTAAGGGGAAAGGAGACGTGGGGAGATGCACAAAACCAGAGTTTGATATTAGCACAGGTACCGTTCCATAATCCAAATATAGAATAGACAAGAACTACTTCTTCCGTAGTGAACGGGACTCAAAATCCCTATTTCCAGGAGAGGAATATATCTGACTAGTAAGAATCTTAAAACCAATGTATTTATATGTCTCTGTAAGGGAATCAAGTTTGTCTAGACCGGCAAAAACAAGTAAGGGAAAATCAGCTCAACCCCATTATAAAACTGAATTTCAAAAAATAAAAATAAAAAAACAGCGATATTCTTACACAATTCCTTCAAGGGCTCTGATGCAACCTGGAATGACACAATCTACAACGACAGCTGGAAGAGACATAAGGCTGGACACATGGGACTGAGGGGAATGGAGAGATTGGCAGAGAAAATGCAGGCCCTTTAAAGCCATAATGCATGCCAACAATTCGATGGGTCCCAACTCTCCTGGTTGAAGGTAATATTACTACAGCTATAACATGGACGGGAAACCAAGAGAGTGGACACCCTGTGAATACAAAAGGTTTCTAAAACTCAACGAACAGTCCCTCTCCTGGTGCTCCGTTTTGACTTTCCAACTGCTTTACTATAAATCTCCCAACGTGAAGAGACAGCACCTTTAACCTCCTGGTTCCCACTGGTTGCCAATTTGGCTAAGGATGAAAGGGAAAAGGGAGAACCAAAGAGAGAGTAGCTGTTAGGCATTTGGACAGGCATATGACACTCTAATTTGCCGGCAGGAAGAAGAATTAACCAAACTCTCAGCCACCCACCAGGAACCAGTATAGGTCGTGAAGCAAAATTTTGGACTTGCGTTCAGCTCACAAAAACGAGTTGAAAAATGGAGAACAGGGGCAAAGCAATTCACAAACCGGCAGAGAAATAATTGACAACAATCGTCCAAAAATCTGTTGAGTGAAGGAAACGAGGCGGACATGAATGCGAGGAAGAATAGCAGGAAACAGATTTCAAGAGGTACGTTGGAATCGCCTGCAAAGCACAGGAAGAAAGACACAACTTCGACAATGATGCACTTGGCCAAAATGGGCGTATGCGATATCTCCTGAATATATTCTGGAGAAAATGCTTACGCCCTTTTTGGCCAAGCAAGCAAGCGTGCAACACAAATCTGCACTACAAAGAAGTGTCACATCCCACCTGTCAAAACGGACATCCACAAAATGTGTAAAAACCAGAAAGGCAAGACAGGCACTGGAGAAGATGGAGCCTTTTTATGCTGATGTGCGGGATGTAAATTGCCAACTGCCTCACTGGAGGAGTGCATTGAGTTACATAAAACAAGTAAACAACAGAGCTACAGAGCCAAGGGCACTTCCAGTCTAGGGAATATACCTTGGGAAAACTGAAAATCAATAAGACAGAGCCACCCCTAATTTAGGGCTGCACTGCTTACAAGAACCTCAACTTGGGTACACCTTAAATATCCCAGGAAATATAAAAATGGTTTAAAAGATTGTGGTACTTACGTAGGATAGAATATCCCTCAGCCATGAAATCAATGTCATAAGACCAGTAGCAGCAAAGTGAGTGGATTCAGGTACGATGATTCTAAGTGAAATAAGTCACACAGAAAAAGAAACTTATCATAAGATATCACTTATGAAGATCCTGTAAACATGGCTACACATGAACTGAGTTAGGAAAGAGAACAGAGTCTCACATTTAGAAAACACTCTTATGCCCGCTGAAGTGGCAAGGAGAGGTGGGGTGATGCATAAAACCAGAGTTTGATATAAGCACAGGTACCATTCCAAAAACCAACATGGAATAGACAAGACCTACACCTTCCTCAGTGAAAGGGACTCAAAATTCCATATTTTGCGCAGAGGAATATATCTGACTAGTAAGAACCTTAAAACCTATGTATTGATATGTCTCTGTAAGGGAATCAAGTGTGTCTAGACAGGCATAAACATGGCAGTGAAAATCAGCTCAAACCCACTACAAAAAGGAATTTCAAAAACAAAACCAAAAAACAGGGAAATTCTATACAATTCCTTCAGGGTCTCCGATGAAACCAGGAATGACCCTGTCTACAATGACAGCTGGATGTGGCATAAGGCTGGACACTTGGGACTGAGAGGATTGGTGAGATTGGGTGAGCAAATGCAGACCCTTTAAAGCAAAAATGCATGGCCCCCATTCCATGGGTCCCAACTCTCCAGGTTGAAGGCAATATTACTACAGCTATAACATGTTCAGGAAACCTAGAGAATGGACACAATGTGAATACAAAAGGTTTCTAAAACTCAACGTATAGTCCCTCTCCTGGTGCTCTGGTTTGACATTCCAACTGCTTTACTATCAATCTCCCAACTTGGAGAGACCGCCCCTTTAAGCTCCTGCTTCGCACAAGTTGCCAAATTCGCAGAGGATGGAAGGGAAGAGGGAGAACCAATGAGAGACTAGCTGTTAGGCATTTGGACGAGCACATGTCACTCTAATTTCCCGGCAGAAAGATGAATTAACCAAAGTCACAGCCACACACCAGGAACCTGTATAGGTCCTGAACCTAAATTATGAACATGCGTTCAGCTCACAAAAAACGAGTTGAAAAACGGAGCTCAGGGGCACAGCAATTCACAAACTGTCACAGTAATAAAGGACAACTATCGTCCAAAAATCTGTTGAGGGAAGGCAACGAGGCGGACTTGAAAGCGAGGCAGAATAGCAGGAAACAGATTTCAAGAGGTACGTTGGAATCACCTTTAAAGCACAGTAAGAGGGGCACAACTTCGACAATGAAGCACTTGGCCAAAAAGGGTGTATGCGTTTTATGCCGAATATATTCAGGAGAAAACGCATACCCCCTTTTTGGCCAAGCAAGCAAGCGGGCAATGCAAATCTGCACTACAAAGAAGTATCACGTCCCACCGGTCAAAAGGGACATCCACAAAATATGTAAAAACCAGAAAGGCAAGACAGGCCCTGGAGAACAGGGAGCCTTGTTATGCTGATGGGCGGGATGTAAATTGCCAACTGCCTCACTGGAGGAGTGCATTGAGTTCCCTAAAACAATTAACCAACAGAGATACAGAGCCAATGGCACTTCCATTCTAGGAAATATACCTTGGGTAAACTGAAAATCAATAAGACAGAGCCACCCCCAAATTTAGGGCTGCACTGCTTACAAGAACCTCAACTTGGGTACACCTTAAATATCCCAGGAAATATAAAAATGGTTCAAAAAATTGTGGTACTTATCTACGATGGTATGTCCCTCAGCCAAGAAATCAATGTCATAAGACCAGGAGCAGCAAAGTGAGTGGATTCAGCAACGATGAATCTAAGTGAAATAAGTCACAGAGAAAAACAAACTTATCATAAGATATCACTTATGATGATCCTCTAAACATGGCTACACATAAACTGAGTTAGGAAAGAGAAAAGAGTCTCACATTTAGAAAACACTCTTATGCCTGCTTAAGGTGGAAGGAGACGTGGGGTGATGCATAAAACCAGAGTTTGATATAAGCACAGGTACCGTTTCTAAAACAAACTTTGGAATAGACAAGACATACACCTTCCTCAGTGAAAGGGACTCAAAACCCCATATTTCCCGCAGAGGAATAGATCTGACTAGTAAGAATCTTAAAACCTATGTATTGATATGTCTCTGTAAGGGAATCAAGTGTGTCTATACTGGCATAAACATGGCAGCGAGAATCATCTCAAACCCACTATAAAAAGGAATTTCAAATACAAAACAAAAAACAGGGAAATTCTTTACAATTCCTTCAGGGTCTCTGATGAAACCTGGAATGACCCTATCTACAATGACAGCTGGATGTGGCATAAGGCAGGACACTTGGGACTGAGAGGATTGGTGAGATTGGATGAGCAACTGCAGACCCTTTAAAGCAAAAATGCATGGCCCACATTCCATGGGTCCCAACTCTCCAGGTTGAAGGGAATATTACTACAGCTATAACATGTACGGGAAACCTAGAGAATGGACACACTGAAAATACAAAAGGTTTCTAAAACTCAACGAATAGTCCCTCTCCTGGTGCTCTGGTTTGACTTTCCAACTGCTTTATTATCAATCTTCCAAATTGGAGAGACAGCCCCTTTAAGCTCCTGGTTCGCACAGGTTGCCAATTTGGCAGAGGATGGAAGGGAAGAGGGAGGACCAATGAGAGACTAGCTGTTAGGCATTTGGACGGGCACATGTCACTCTAATTACCCGGCAGGAAGAAGAATTAACCAAAGTCTCAGCCATCCACCAGGAACCAGTAGAGTTCCTGAACCAAAATTTTGGACTTGCGTTCAGCTCACAAAAAACAAGTTGAAAAATGTAGCTCAGGGGCACAGCAATTCACAAACTGGCAGAGTAGTAAGGGCCAACTATCGTCCAAAAATCTGTTGAGGGAAGGCAACGAGCGGACTTGAAAGCGTGGCAGAATAGCAGGAAACTGATTTGAAGAGGTACGTTGGAATCGCATTTAATGCACAGGAAGAGGGGAACAACTTCGACAATGATGCACTTGGCCAAAAAGGGCGAATGCGTTTTTTCCTGAATATATTCAGGAGACAACGCATATGCCCTTTTTGGCCAAGCAAGCAAGTGGGCAATGCAAATCTGCACTACAAAGAAGTATCACTTCCCACCGGTCAAAAGGGACATCCACAAAATGTGTAAAAACCAGAAAGGCAAGACAGGCCCTGGAGAACAGGGAGCCTTGTTATGCTGATGGGCGTGATGTAAATTGCCAACTGCCTCACTTGCGGAGTGCATTGTGTTCCCTAAAACAAGTAAACAGCAGAGCTACAGAGCCAAGGGCACTTCCCTTCTAGGGAATATACCTTGGGAAAACTGAAAATCAATAAGACAGAGCCACCCCCAAATTTAGGGCTGCACTGCTTACAAGAACCTCAACTTGAGTACACCTTAAATATCCCAGGAAATATAAAAATAGTTCAAAAAATTGTGGTACTTATGTACGATGGAATATCCCTCAGCCATGAAATCAATGTCATAAGATCAGGAGCAGCAAAGTGAGTGGATTCAGGTACGATGATACTAAGTGAAATAATTTACACAGAAAAAGAAACTTATCATATGATATCCCTTAGGATGATCCTGTACACATGGCTACACATGAACTGAGTTAGGAAAGAGAAGAGAGTCTCACATTTAGAAAACACTGTTATGCCTGTTTAATGGGGAAGGAGATGTGGGGTGATGCATAAAACCAGAGTTTGATATAAGCCCAGGTACCGTTTCTAAAACCACCTGTGGAATAGAAAATACCTACACCTTCCTCAGTGAAAGGGACTCAAAACCCCATATTTCCCGCAGAGGAATAGATCAGACTAGTAAGAATCTTAAAACCTATGCATTGATATGTCTCCGTTAGGGAATCAAGTGTGTCTAGACTGTCATAAACATGGCAGCGAGAATCAGCTCAAACCCACTATAAAAAGGAATTTCAAAAACAAAACCAAAAAACAGGGAAATTCTTTACAATTCCCTCAGGGTCTCTGATGAAACCTGGAATGACCCTATCTACAATGACACCTGGATGTGGCATAAGGCTGGACACTTGGGACTGAGAGGATTGGTGAGATTGGGTGAGCAAATGCAAACCCTTTAAAGCAAAAATGCATGGCCCCGATTCCATGGGTCCCAACTCTCCAGGTTGAAGGGAATATTACAAAAGCTATAACATGTACGGGAAACCTAGAGAATGGACACATTGTGAATACAAAAGGTTTCTAAAACTCAACGAGTAGTCCCTCTCCTGGTGCTCCGCTTTGACTTTCCAACTGCTTTACTATCAATCTCCCAACTTGGAGAGACAACCCCTTTCAGCTCCTGGTTCGCACAGGTTACCAATTTGGCAGAGGATGGAAGGGAAGAGGGAGAACCAATGAGAGAGTAGCTGTTAGGCATTTGGACGGGCACATGTCACTCTTATTTCCCGGCAGGAAGAAGAATTGACCAGAGTCTCAGCCACCCACCGGGAACCAGTATAGGTCCTGAACCAAAATTTGGACTTGCGTACAGCTCACAAAAAACAAGTAGAAAAATGGAGCTCAGGGGCACAGCATTTCACAAACTGGCAGAGTAATAAAGGACAACTATGATCCAAAAATCTGTTGAGGGAAGGCAACGAGGCATACTTGAAAGCGATGCAGAATAGCAGGAAACAGATTTCAAGAGGTACGTTGGAATCGCCTTTAATGCACAGGAAGAGGGGCACAACTTCAACAATGACGCACTTGGCCAAAAAGGGCGTATGTCTTTTCCACTGAATATATTCAGAAGAAAACGCATACGCCCTTTTTGGCCAAGCAAGCAAGCGGGCAATGAAAATCTGCACTACAAAGAAGTATCACTTCCCACCGGTCAAAAGGGACATCCATAAAATGTGTAAAAACCAGAAAGGCAAGACAGGCCCTGGAGAACAGGGAGCCTTGTTATGCTGATGGGCGGGATGTAAATTGCCAACTGCCTCACTGGAGGAGTGCATTGCGTTCCCTAAAACAAGCAAACAACAGAGCTACAGAGCCAAGGGCACTTCCAGTCTAGGGAATATACCTTGGGAAAACTGAAAATCAATAAAACAGAGCCACCCCTAATTTAGGGCTGCACTGCTTACAAGAACCTCAACTTGGGTACACCTTAAATATCCCAGGAAATATAAAAATGGTTTAAAAGATTGTGTTACTTACGTAGGATAGAATATCCCTCAGCCATGAAATCAATGTCAAAAGACGAGGAGCAGCAAAGTGAGTGGATTCAGGTACGATGATTCTAAGTGAAATAAGTCACACAGAAAAACAAACTTATCATAAGATATCACTTATGAAGATCCTGTAAACATGGCTACACATGAACTGAGTTAGGAAAGAGAACAGAGTCTCACATTTAGAAAACACTCTTATGCCTGCTTAAGGGGAAAGGAGAGGTGGGGTAATGCATAAAATCAGAGTTTGATATAAGCACAGGTACCATTTCTAAAACCAACTGTGGAATAGACACGACCTACACCTTCCTCAGTGAAAGGGAAGCAAAAATCCATATTTCCCACAGAGGAATAGATCTGACAAGTAAGAATCTTAAAACCTATGTATTGATATGTGTCTGTAAGGGAATCAAGTGTGTCTAGACTGGCATAAACATGGCAGCGAGAATCAGCTCAAACCCACTATAAAAAGGAATTTCAAAAACAAAACCAAAAAACAGGGAAATTCTTTACATTTCCTTCAGGGTCTCTGATGAAACCTGGAATGACCCTATCTACAATGACAGCTAGATGTGGCATAAGGCTAGACACTTGGGACTGAGAGGTTTGGTGAGAATCGGTGAGCAAATGCAGACCCTTTAAAGCAAAAATGCATGGCCCCCACTCCATGGGTCCCAACTCTCCATGTTGAAGGGAATATTACTACAGGTATAACATGTACGGGAAACCTAGATAATGGACACACTGTGAATACAAAAGGTTTCTAAAACTCAACGAGTAGTCCCTCTCCTGGTGCTCCGGTTTGACTTTCCAACTGCTTTACTATCAATCTCCCAACTTGGAGAGACAACCCCTTTAACCTCCTGGTTCGCACAGGTTGCCAATTTGGGAGAGGGTGGAAGGGAAGATTGAGAACCAATGAGAGAGTAGCTGTTAGGCATTTGGACAGGCACATGTCACTCTTATTTCCCTGCAGGAAGAAGTATTGACCAGAGTCTCAGCCACCAACCGGGAACCAGTATAGGTCCTGAACAAAAATTTTGGACTTGCGTATAGCTCACAAAAAACGAGTTGAAAAATGGAGCTCGGGCACAGCAATTCACAAACTTTCAGAGTAATAAAGGACAACTATCGTCCAAAAATCTGTTGAAGGAAGGCAACGAGGCGGACTTGAAAGAGAGGCAGAATAGCAGGAAACAGATTTCAAGAGGTACGTTGGAATCGCCTTTAAAGCACAGGAAGAGGGGCACAACTTCGACAATAACACACTTGGCCAAAAGGGGCGTAATCGTTTTCTCCTGAATATATTCAGGAGAAAACGCATACGCCCTTTTTGGCCAAGCAAGCAAGCGAGCAATGCAAATCTGCACTACAAAGAAGTATCACTTCCCAACGGTCAAAAGCGACATCCACAAAATGTGTAAAAACCAGAAAGGGAAGACAGGCCCTGGAGAACAGAGAGACTTGTTATGCTGATGGGCGGGATGTAAACTGCCAACTGCGTCACTGGAGGAGTGCATTGCATTCCCTAAAACAAGTAAACAAGAGAGCTACAGAGCCAAGGGCACTTCCAGTCTAGGGAATATACCATGGGAAAACTGAAAATCAATAAGACAGAGCCACCCCCAAACTTAGGGCTGCAATGCTTACAAGAACCTCAACTTGGGTACACATTAAATATCCCAGGAAACATAAAAATGGATCAAAAAACTGTGGTATTTCTGTACGGTGGAATATCTCTCAGCCATGAAATCAATGTCATAAGACCAGGAGCAGCAAAGTGAGTGGATTCAGGTACGATGATTCTAAGTGAAATAAGTCGCACAGAAAAAGAAACTTATCATAAGATATTACTTATGAAGATCCTGGAAACATGGCTACACATGAACTGAGTTAGGAAAGAGAACAGAGTCTCACATTTAGAAAACACTCTTATGCCTTCTTAAGGGGAAAGGAGAGGTGGGGTGATGCATAAAACCAGAGTTTGATATAAGCACAGGTACCATTTCTAAAATCAACTGTGGAATAGACAAGACCTACACCTTCCTCAGTGAAAGGGACTCAAAACCCCATATTTCCCACAGAGGAATAGATCTGACTAGTAAGAATCTTAAAACCTATGCATTGATATGTCTCTGTAAGGAAATCATGTGTGTCTACACTGGCATAAACATGGCAGCGAGAATCAGATCAAACCCACTATAAAAAGGAATTTTAAAAACAAAACCAAAAAACAGGGAAATTGTTTACATTTCCTTCAGGGTCTCTGATGAAACCTGGAATAACCCTATCTACAATGTCAGCTGGATGTGGCATAATGCTGGACACTTGGGACTGAGAGGTTTGGTGAGATTGGGTGAGCAAATGCAGACCCTTTATAGCAAAAATGCATGGCCCCCATTCCATGGGTCCCAACTCTCCATGTTGAAGGGAATATTACTACAGCTATAACATGTACAGGAAACCTAGAGAATGGACACACTGTGAATACAAAAGGTTTCTAAAACTCAACGAGTAGTCCCTCTCCTGGTGCTCCGGTTTGATTTTCCAACTGCTTTACTATCAATCTCCCAACTTTGAGAGAAAACCCCTTTAACCTCCTTGTTCGCACAGGTTGCCAATTTGGCAGAGGAGGGAAGGGAAGGGTGAGAACCAATGAGAGAGTAGCTGTTAGGCATTTGGACGGGCACATGTCACTCTAATTTCCCGGCAGGAAGAAGTATTAACCAGAGTCTCAGCCACCCACCGGAAACCAGTATAGGTCCTGAACCAAAATTTTGGACTTGCGTACAGCTCATAAAAAACAAGTTGAAAAATGGAGCTCTGCTGCACAGCAATTCACAAACTGGCAGAGTAATAAAGGACAACTATCGTCCAATAATCTATTGAGGGAAGGCAACGAGGAGGACTTGAAAGCGAGGCAGAATAGCAGGAAACAGATTTCAAGAGGTACGTTGGAATCGCCTTTAAAGCACAGGAAGAGGGGCACAACTTCGACAATGACGCACTTGGCCAAAAAGGGCGTATGTGTTTTCTCCTGAATATATTCAGGAAAAAACGCATACGCCCTTTTTGGCCAAGCAGGCAAGCGGGCAATGCAAACCTGCACTACAAAGAAGTATCACTTCCCACCGGTCAAGAGGGACATCCACAAAATGGGTAAAAACCAGAAAGGCAAGACAGGCCCTGGAGAACAGGGAGCCTTGTTATGCTGATGGGCGGGATGTACATTGGCAACTGCCTCACAGGAGGAGTGCATTGCGTTCCCTAAAATAAGTAAACAACAGAGCTACAGAGCCAAGGGCACTTCCAGTCTAGGGAATATACCTTGGGAAAACTGAAAATCAATAAGACAGAGCCACCCCTAAATTTAGGGCTGCACTGCTTACAAGAACCTCAACTTGGGTACACCTTAAATATCGCAGGAAATATAAAAATGGTTTCAAAAACTGTGGTATTTATGTACGATGGAATATCCCTGAGCCATGAAATCAATGTCATAAGACCAGGAGCAGCAAAGTGAGTGGATTCAGGTACGATGATTCTAAGTGAAATAAGTCACACAGAAAAAGAAACTTATCATAAGATATCACTTATGAAGATCCTGTAAACATGGCTACACATGAACTGAGTTAGGAAAGAGAACAGAGTCTCCCATTTAGATAACACTCTTATGCCTGCTTAAGGGGAAAGGAGAGGTGGGGTGATGCATAAAACCAGAGTTTGATATAAGTACAGGTACCATTTCTAAAACCAACTGTGGAATAGACAAGACCTACACCTTCCTCAGTGATAGGGACTCAAAACCCCATATTTCCCGCAGAGGAATAGATCTGACTAGTAAGAATCTTAAAAGCTATGTATTAATATGTCTCTGTAAGGGAATCAAGTGTGTCTAGACTGGCATAAACATGGCAGCGAGAATCAGCTCAAACCCACTATAAAAAGGAATTTTAAAAACAAAAACAAAAAACATGGAAATTCTTTCCATTTCCTTCAGGCTCCCTAATGAAACCTGGAATGACCCTATCTACATGACAGATGGATGTGTCATAAGGCTGGACACTTGGGACTCAAGGATTGGTGACATTGGGTGAGCAAATGCAGACCCTGTAAAGCAAAAATGCATGGCCCCCATTCCGTGGGTCCCAACTCTCCAGGTTGAAGGGAATATTACTACAGCTATAACATGTATCGGAAACCTAGAGAATGGACACACTGTGAATAGAAAAGGTTTCTAAAACTCAATGAATAGTCCCTCTCCTGGTGCTCCGGTTTGACTTTCCAACTGCTTTAATATCAATCTTCCAAATTGGAGAGACAGACCCTTTAAGCTCCTGGTTCGCACAGGTTGCCAATTTTTCAGAGGATGGAAGGGAAGAGGGAGAACGAATGAGAGAGTAGCTGTTAGGCATTTGGACGGGCACATGTCCCTCTAATTTCCCGGCAGGAAGAAGTATTAACCAAAGTATCAGGCACCCACCGGGAACCAGTATAGGTACTGAACCAAAATTTTGGACTTGTGTACAGCTCACAAAAAACGAGTTGAAAAATTAAGCTCAGGGGCACATCCATTCACAAACTGGCAGAGTAATAAAGGACAACTATCGTCCAAAAATCTGTTGAGGGAAGGCAACGAGGCGGACTTGAAAGCGAGGCAGAATAGCAGGAAACAAATTTCAAGAGGTACGTTGGAATCACCTTTAAAGCACAGGAAGAGGGGCACAACTTCGACAATGAAGCACTTGGCCAAAAGGGCGTATGCGTTTTCTCCTGAATATATTCAGGAGAAAACGCATACCCCCTTTTTGGCCAAGCAAGCAAGCGGGCAATGCAAATCTGCACTACAAAGAAGTATCACTTCCCACCGGTCAAAAGGGACATCCACAAATGTGTAAAAACCAGAAAGGCAAGAGAGGCCCTGGAGAACAGGGAGACTTGTTATGCTGATGGGCGGGATGTAAATTGCCAACTGCCTCACTGGAGGAGTGCATTGCGTTCCCTAAAACAAGAAAACAACAGAGCTACAGAGCCAAGGGCACTTCCAGTCTAGGGAATATACCTTGGGAAAAGTGAAAATCAATAAGACAGAGGCACCCCCAAATTTAGGGCTGCACTGCTTATAAGAACCTCAACTTGGGTACACCTTAAATATCCCAGGAAATATAAAAATGGTTCAAAAAATTGTAGTACTTATATACGATGGAATATCCCTCAGCCATGAAATCAATGTCATAAGACCAGGAGCAGCAAAGTGAGTGGATTCAGGTACGATGATTCTAAGTGAAATAAGTCAGACAGAAAAAGAATCTTATCATAAGATATCACTTATGAAGATCCTGTAAACATGGCAGCACATGAACTGAGTTAGGAAAGAGAACAGAGTCTCACATTTAGAAAACACTCTTATGCCTGCTTAAGGGGGAAGGAGAGGTGGGGTGATGCATAAAACCAGAGTTTGACATAAGCACAGGTACCATTTCTAAAACCAACTTTGGAATAGACAAGGCCTACACCTTCCTCAGTGAAAGGGACTCAAAACACCATAATTCACGCAGCGGAATAGATCTGACTAGTAACAACCTTACAAGCTATGTATTGATATGTCTCTGTAAGGGAATCAAATGTGTCTAGATTGGCATAAACATGGCAGCGAGAATCTGCTCAAACCCACTATAAAAAGGAATTTCAAATACAAAACCGAAAAACAGGGAAATTCTTTCCATTTCCTTCAGGCTCTCTAATGAAACCTGGAATGACCCTATCTACAATGACAGAAGGATGTGTCATAAGGCTGGACACTTGGGACTGAGAGGATTGGTGAGATTGGGTGAGCAAATGCAGACCCTTTAAAGCAAAAATGCATGGCCCCCATTTCATGGGTCCCAACTCTCCAGGTTGAAGGGAATATTACTACAGCTATAACATGTATGGGAAACCTAGAGAATGGACACACTGTGTATACAAAAGGTTTCTAAAACTCAACGAATATTCCCTCTTCTGGTGATCCGGTTTGACTTTCCAAATGCTTTACCATCAATCTTCCAACTTGGAGAGACAGCCCCTTTAAGCTCCTGATTCGCACATGTTGCCAAATTTGCAGAGGATGGAAGGGAAGAGGGAGAACCAATGAGAGAGTAGCTGTTAGGCATTTGGACGGGCACATGTCACTCTAATTTCCCGGGAGGAAGAAGAATTAACCAGAGTCTCAGCCACCCACCGGGAACCAGTATGGGTCCTGAACCAAAATTTTGGACTTGCGTACAGCTCACAAAAAACGAGTTGAATAATTGAGCTCAGGGGCACAGCAATTCACCAACTGGCAGAGTAATAAAGGACAACTATCATCCAAAAATCTGTTGAGGGAAGGCAACGAGGCGGACTTGAAAGCGAGGCAGAATACCAGGAAACAGATTTCAAGAGGTACGTTGGAATCGCCTTTAAAGCACAGGAAGAGGGGCACAACTTCGACAATGATGCACTTGGCCAAAAAGGGCGTATGCGTTTTCTCCTGAATATATTCAGGAGGAAACGCATACCCTAATTTTGGACAAGCAAGCAAGCGGGCAATGCAAATCTGCACTACAAAGAAGTATCACTTCCCACCGGTCAAAAGGCACTTCCACAATTGTGTAAAAACCAGAAAGGCAAGACAGGCCCTGGAGAACAGGGAGCCTTGTTATGCTGATGGGCGGGATGTAAAATGCCAACTGCCTTACTGGAGGAGTGCATTGCGTTCCCTAAAACAAGTAAACAACAGAGCTTCAGAGTCAAGGGCACTTCCAGTCTAGGGAATATACCTTGGGAAAACTGAAAATCAATAAGACAGAGCCACCCCCAAATTTAGGGATGCACTGCTTATAAGAACCTCAACTTGTGTACACCTTAAATATCCCAGGAAATATAAAAATGGTTCAAAAAATTGTAGTACTTATGTACGATGGAATAACCCTCAGCCATGAAATCAATGTCATAAGACCAGGAGCAGCAAAGTGAGTGGATTCATGTACAATGATTCTAATTGAAATATGTCACACAGAAACAGAAACTTATCATAAGATATCACTTATGAAGATCCTTTAAACATGGCTACAAATGAACTGAGTTAGGAAAGAGAACAGAGTCTCACATTTAGAAAACACTCTTATGCCTGCTTAAGAGGGAAGGAGAGGTGGGGTGATGCATAAAACCAGAGTTTGACATAAGCACAGGTACCATTTCTAAAACCAACTGTGGAATAGACAAGACCTACACCTTCCTCAGTGAAAGGGACTCAAAACCCCATATTTCCTGCAGAGGAATAGATCTGACTAGTAAGAATCTTAAAACCTATGCATTGATATGTCTCTGTAAGGAAATCAAGTGTGTCTAGACTGGCATAAACATGACAGCGAGTATCAGCTCAAACCCACTATAAAAAGGAATATCATAAACAAAACGAAAAAACAGGGAAATTCTTTACATTTCCTTCAGGGTATCTGATGAAACCTGGAATGACCCTATCTACAATGACAGCTGGTTGTGGTATAAGGCTGGACACTTGGGACTGAGAAGATTGGTGAGATTGGGTGAGCAAATGCAGACCCTTTAAAGCAAAAATGCATGGCCCCCATTCCATGGGTCCCAACTCTCCAGGTTGAAGGGAATATTACTACAGCTATAACATGTATGGGAAACCTAGAGAATGGACACACTGTGAATACTAAAGGTTTCTAAAACTCAATGAATACTCCCTCTCCTGGTGCTCCGGTTTGACTTTCCAACTGCTTTAATATCAATCTTCCAAATTGGAGAGACAGACCCTTTAAGCTCCTGGTTCGCACAGGTTGCCAATTTTGCAGAGGATGGAAGGGAAGAGGGAGAACCAATGAGAGAGTAGCTGTTAGGCATTTGGACGCGCACATGTCACTCTAATTTCCCGGCAGGAAGAAGAATTAAGCAAAGTATCAGCCACCCACCGGGAACCATTATAGGTACTGAACCAAAATTTTGGACTTGTGTACAGCTCACAAAAAACGAGTTGAAAAATTAACCTCAGGGGTACATCAATTCACAAACTGGCAGAGTAATAAAGGACAACTATCGTCCAAAAATCTGTTGAGGGAAGGCAACGAGGCGGACTTGAAAGCGAGGCAGAATAGAAGGAAACGAATTTCAAGAGGTACGTTGGAATCGCCTTTAAAGCACAGGAAGAGGGGCACAACTTCGACAATGAAGCACTTGGCCAAAAGGGCGTATGCGTTTTCTCCTGAATATATTCAGGAGAAAACGCATATGCCCTTTTTGGCCAAGCAAGCAAGCGGGCAATGCAAATCTGCACTACAAAGAAGTATCACTTCCCACCGGTCAAAAGGGACATCCACAAATGTGTAAAAACCAGAAAGGCAAGAGATGCCCTGGAGAACAGGGAGACTTGTTATGCTGATGGGCGGGATGTAAATTGCCAACTGCCTCACTGGAGGAGTGCATTGCGTTCCCTAAAACAAGAAAACAACAGAGCTACAGAGCCAAGGGCACTTCCAGTCTAGGGAATATACCTTGGGAAAACTGAAAATCAATAAGACAGAGGCACCCCCAAATTTAGGGCTGCACTGCTTATAAGAACCTCAACTTGGGTACACCTTAAATATCCCAGGAAATATAAAAATGGTTCAAAAAATTGTAGTACTTATATACGATGGAATATCCCTCAGCCATGAAATCAATGTCATAAGACCAGGAGCAGCAAAGTGAGTGGATTCAGGTACGATGATTCTAAGTGAAATAAGTCAGACAGAAAAAGAATCTTATCATAAGATATCACTTATGAAGATCCTGTAAACATGGCAGCACATGAACTGAGTTAGGAAAGAGAACAGAGTCTCACATTTAGAAAACACTCTTATGCCTGCTTAAGGGGGAAGGAGAGGTGGGGTGATGCATAAAACCAGAGTTTGACATAAGCACAGGTACCATTTCTAAAACCAACTTTGGAATAGACAAGACCTACACCTTCCTCAGTGAAAGGGACTCAAAACACCATAATTCACGCAGCGGAATAGATCTGACTAGTAACAACCTTACAAGCTATGTATTGATATGTCTCTGTAAGGGAATCAAATGTGTCTAGATTGGCATAAACATGGCAGCGAGAATCTGCTCAAACCCACTATAAAAAGGAATTTCAAATACAAAACCGAAAAACAGGGAAATTCTTTCCATTTCCTTCAGGCTCTCTAATGAAACCTGGAATGACCCTATCTACAATGACAGAAGGATGTGTCATAAGGCTGGACACTTGGGACTGAGAGGATTGGTGAGATTGGGTGAGCAAATGCAGACCCTTTAAAGCAAAAATGCATGGCCCCCATTTCATGGGTCCCAACTCTCCAGGTTGAAGGGAATATTACTACAGCTATAACATGTATGGGAAACCTAGAGAATGGACACACTGTGTATACAAAAGGTTTCTAAAACTCAACGAATATTCCCTCTTCTGGTGCTCCGGTTTGACTTTCCAAATGCTTTACCATCAATCTTCCAACTTGGAGAGACAGCCCCTTTAAGCTCCTGATTCGCACATGTTGCCAAATTTGCAGAGGATGGAAGGGAAGAGGGAGAACCAATGAGAGAGTAGCTGTTAGGCATTTGGACGGGCACATGTCACTCTAATTTCCCGGGAGGAAGAAGAATTAACCAGAGTCTCAGCCACCCACCGGGAACCAGTATGGGTCCTGAACCAAAATTTTGGACTTGCGTACAGCTCACAAAAAACGAGTTGAATAATTGAGCTCAGGGGCACAGCAATTCACCAACTGGCAGAGTAATAAAGGACAACTATCATCCAAAAATCTGTTGAGGGAAGGCAACGAGGCGGACTTGAAAGCGAGGCAGAATACCAGGAAACAGATTTCAAGAGGTACGTTGGAATCGCCTTTAAAGCACAGGAAGAGGGGCACAACTTCGACAATGATGCACTTGGCCAAAAAGGGCGTATGCGTTTTCTCCTGAATATATTCAGGAGGAAACGCATACCCCCATTTTGGCCAAGCAAGCAAGCGGGCAATGCAAATCTGCACTACAAAGAAGTATCACTTCCCACCGGTCAAAAGGCACTTCCACAATTGTGTAAAAACCAGAAAGGCAAGACAGGCCCTGGAGAACAGGGAGCCTTGTTATGCTGATTGGCGGGATGTAAAATGCCAACTGCCTTACTGGAGGAGTGCATTGCGTTCCCTAAAACAAGTAAACAACAGAGCTTCAGAGTCAAGGGCACTTCCAGTCTAGGGAATATACCTTGGGAAAACTGAAAATCAATAAGACAGAGCCACCCCCAAATTTAGGGATGCACTGCTTATAAGAACCTCAACTTGTGTACACCTTAAATATCCCAGGAAATATAAAAATGGTTCAAAAAACTGTCGTATTTATGTACGATGGAATATCCCTCAGCCATGAAATCAATGTCATAAGACCAGGAGGAGCAAAGTGAGTGGATTCAGGTACGATGATTCTAAGTGAAATAAGTCACACAGAAAAAGAAACTTATCATAAGATATCACTTATGAAGGTCCTGTAAACATGGCTACACATGAACTGAGTTAGGAAAGAGAACAGAGTGTCACATTTAGAAATCACTCTTATGCCTGCTTAAGGGGAAAGGAGAGGTGGGGTGATGCATAAAACCAGAGTTTGATATAAGCACAGGTACCATTTCTAAAACCAACTGTGGAATAGACAAGACCTACACCTTCCTCAGTGAAAGGGACTCAAAACCCCATATTTCCCGCAGAGGAATAGATCTGACTAGTAAGAATCTTAAAACCTATGTATTGATATGTCTCTGTAAGGGAATCAAGTGTGTCTAGACTGGCATAAACATGGCAGCGAGAATCAGCTCAAACCCACTATAAAAAGGAATTTCAAAAACAAAACCAAAAAACAGGGAAATTCTTTACATTTCCTTCAGGGTCTCTGATGAAACCTGGAATGACCTTATGTACAATGACAGCTGGATGTGGCATAAGGCTGGACACCTGGGACTGAGAGGATTGGTGAGATTGGGAGAGCAAATGCAGACCCTTTAAAGCAAAAATGCATGGCCCCCATTCCATGGGTCCCAACTCTCCATGTTGAATGGAATATTACTACAGCTATAACATGTACGGGAAACCTAGAGAATGAACACACTGTGAATACAAAATGTTTCTAAATCTCAACGAGTAGTCCCTCCCCTGGTGCTCCGCTTTGACTTTCCAACTGCTTTACTATCAATCTCCCAACTTGGAGAGACAACCCCTTTAACCTCCTGGTTCGCACAGGTTGCCAATTTCGCAGAGGATGGAAGGGAAGAGGGAGAACCAATGATAGAGTAGCTGTTAGGCATTTGGACGGGCACATGTCACTCTAATTTCCCGGCAGGAAGAAGAATTAACCAGAGTCTCAGCCACCCACCCGGAACCAGTATAGGTCCTGAACCAAAATTTTGGACTAGCGTACAGTTCACAAAAAACGAGTTGAAAAATGGAGCTCATGGGCACATCAATTCACAAACTGGCAGAGTAATAAAGGAGAACTATCGTCCAAAAAATCTGTTTAGGGAAGGCAGCGAGGCAGACTTGAAAGAGAGACAGAATAGCAGGAAACAGATTTCAAGAGGTTCGTTGGAATCGCCTTTAAAGCACAGGAAGAGGGGCACAACTTCGACAATGACGAACTTGGCCAAAAAGGGCGTATGTGTTTTCTCCTGAATATATTCAGGAGAAAACGCATATGCCGTTTTTGGCCAAGCAAGCAAGCGGGCAGTGCAAATCTGCACTACAAAGAAGTATCACTTCCGACCGGTCAAAAGGGACATCCACAAAATGTGTAAAAACCGGAAAGGCAAGACAGGCCCTGGAGAACAGGGAGCCTTTTTATGCTGATGGGCGGGATGTAAATTGCCAACTGCCTCACTGGAGGAGTGCATTGTGTTCCCTAAAACAAGTAAACAACAGAGCTACAGAGCCAAGGGCACTTCCAGTCTAGGGAATATACCTTTGGAAAACTGAAAATCAATAAGACAGAGCCACCCCCAAATTTAGGGCTGCACTGCTTACAAGAACCTCAACTTGGGTACACCTTAAATATCCCAGGAAATATAAAAATCGTTCAAAAAACTGTGGTATTTATGTACGATAGAATATCCCTCAGCCATGAAATCAATGTCATAAGACCAGGAGCATCAAAGTGAGTGGGTTCACGTACGATGATTGTAAGTGAAATAAGTCACACAGAAAAAGAAACATAACATAAGATATCACTTATGAAGATCCTGTAAACATGGCTACACATGAACTGAGTTAGGAAAGAGAACAGAGTCTCACATTTAGAAAACACTCTTATGCCTGCTTAAGGGGAAAGGAGAAGTGGGGTGATGCATAAAACCAGAGTTTGATATAAGTACAGGTACCATTTCTAAAACCAACTGTGGAATAGACTAGACCTAAACCTTCCTCAGTGAAAGGGACTCAAAACCCCATATTTCCCGCAGAGGAATAGATCTGACTAGTAAGAATCTTAAAACCTATGTATTGATATGTCTCTGTAAGGGAATCAAGTGTGTCTAGACTGGCATAAACATGACAGCGAGAATCAGCTCAAACCCACTATAAAAAGGAATTTCAAAAACAAAACCAAAAAAAACAGGGAAATTCTTTACATTTCTTTCAGGGTCTCTGATGAAACCTGGAAGGACCCTATCTGCAATGACAGCTGGATGTGGTATAAGGCTGGACACTTGGGACTGAGAGGGTTGGTGAGATTGGGTGAGCAAATGCAGACCCTTTAAAGCAAAAATGCATGGCCCCCATTCCATGGGTCCCAACTCTCCATGTTGAAGGGAATATTACTACAGCTATAACATGTACGGGAAACCTAGAGAATGGACACACTGTGAATACAAAAGGTTTCTAAAACTCAACGAATAGTCCCTCTCCTGGTGCTCCGGTTTGACTTTCCAACTGCTTTACTATCAATCTCCCAACTTGGAGAGACAGCCCCTTTAAGCTCCTGGTTCGCACAGGTTGCCAATTTTGCAGAGGATGGAAGGGAAGAGGGAGAACAAATGAGAGAGTAGCTGTTAGGCATTTGGACGGGCATATGTCACTCTAATTTTCCGGCAGGAAGAAGAATTAACCAGAGTCTCAGCCACCAACCGGGAACCAGTATAGGTCCTGAACCAAAATTTTGTACATGCGTACAGCTCACAAAAAACGAGTTGAAAAATGGAGCTCCGGGGCACAGCAATTCACAAATGGGCAGAGTAATAAAGGACAACTATATTCCAAAAATCTGTTGAGGGAAGGCAACGAGGCGGACTTGAAAGTGAGGCAGAATAGCAGGAAACAGATTTCAAGAGGTACGTTGGAATCGCCTTTAAAGCACAGGAAGAGGGGCACAACTTCGACAATGACGCACTTGGCCAAAAAGGGCGTATGCGTTTTCTCCTGAATATATTCAGGAGAAAACGCATACGCCGTTTTTGGCCAAGCAAGCAACCGGGCAGTGCAAATCTGCACTACAAAGAAGTATCACTTCCCACCGGTCAAAAGGGACATCCACAAATGTGTAAAAACCAGAAAGGCAAGACAGGCCCTGGAGAAGAGGGAGCCTTGTTATGCTGATGGTCGGGATGTAAATTGCCAACTGCCTCACTGGAGGAGTGTATTGCGTTCCCTAAAACAAGTAAACAACAGAGCCACAGAGCCAAGGGCACTTCCAGTCTAGGGAATATACCTTGGGAAAACTGAAAATCAATAAGACAGATCCAACCCCAAATATAGGGCTGCACTGCTTACAAGAACCTCAACTTGGGTACACCTTAAATATCCCAGGAAATATAAAAATGTTTCAAAAAACTGTGGTAATTATGAACGATGGAATATCCCTCAGCCATGAAATCAATGTCATAAGACCAGGAGCAGCAAAGTGAATTGATTCAGGTACGATGATTCTAAGAGAAATAAGTCACACAGAAAAAGAGACTTATCATAAGATATCACTTATGAAGATCCTGTAAACATGGCTACACATGAACTGAGTTAGGAAAGAGAACAGAGTCTCACATTTAGAAAACACTCTTATGCCTGCTTAAGGGGAAAGGAGAGGTGGGGTGATGCATAAAACCAGAGTTTGATATAAGCACAGGTACCATTTCTATAACCAACTGTGGAATAGACAAGACCTACACCTTCCTCAGTGAAAGGGACTCAAAACCCCATATTTCCCGCAGAGGAATAGATCTGACTAGTAAGAATCTTAAAACCTATGTATTGATATGTCTCTGTAAGGGAATCAAGTGTGTCTAGACTGGCATAAACATGGCAGCGAGAATCAGCTCAAACCCACTATAAAAAGGAATTTCAAGAACAAAACCAAAAAACAGGGAAATTCTATACATTTCCTTCAGGGTCTCTGATGAAACCTGGAATGACCCTATCTACAATGACAGCTGGATGTGGCATAAGGCTGAACACCTGGGACTGAGAGGATTGGTGAGATTGGGTGAGCAAATGCAGACCCATTAAAGCAAAAATGCATGGCCCCCATTCAATGGGTCCCAACTCTCCATGTTGAAGGGAATATTACTACAGCTATAACATGTACGTGAAACCTAGAGAATGGACACACTGTGAATACAAAAGGTTTCTAAAACTCAACGAGTAGTCCCTCTCCTGGTGCTCCGCTTTGACTTTCCAACTGCTTTACTATCAATCTCCCAACTTGGAGAGACAACCCTTTTAACCTCCTGGTTCGCACAGGTTGCCAATTTCGCAGAGGATGGAAGGGAAGAGGGAGAACCAATGAGAGAGTAGCTGTTAGGCATTTGGACGGGCACATGTCACTCTAATTTCTCGGCAGGAAGAAGAATTAACCAGAGTCTCAGCCACCCTTCGGGAACCAGTATAGGTCCTGAACCAAAATTTTGGACTTGCGTACAGCTCACAAAAAAACGAGTTGTAAAATGGAGCTCAGGGGCCCAGCAATTCACAAACTGGCAGAGTAATAAAGGACAACTATCGTCCAAAAATCTGTTGAGGGAAGGCAACGAGGCGGACTTGAAAGTGAGGCAGAATAGCAGGAAAGAAATTGCAAGAGGTACGTTGGAATCGCCTTTAAAGCACAGGAAGAGGGGCACAACTTCGACAATGACGCACTTGGCCAAAAAGGGCGTATGCGTTTTCTCCTGAATATATTCAGGAGAAAACGCATACGCCCTTTTTGGCCAAGCAAGCAAGCGGGCAATGCAAATCTGCACTACAAAGAAGTATCACTTCCCACCGGTCAAAAGGGACATCCACAAATGTGTAAAAACCAGAAAGGCAAGACAGGCCCTGGAGAAGAGGGAGCCATGTTATGCTGATGGGCGGGATGTAAATTGCCAACTGCCTCACTGGAGGAGTTCATTGCGTTCCCTAAAACAAGTAAACGACAGAGCTACAGAGCCAAGGGCACTTCCAGTCTAGGGAATATACCTTGGGAAAACTGAAAATCAATAAGACAGAGCCACCCCCAAATTTAGGGCTGCACTGCTTACAAGAACCTCAACTTGGGTACACCTTAAATATCCCAGGAAATATAAAAATGGTTCAAAAAACTGTGGTATTTATGTACTATGGAATATCCCTCAGCCAGGAAATCAATGTCATAAGACCAGGAGCAGCACAGTGAGTGGATTCAGGTACGATGATTCTAAGTGAAATAAGTCACATAGAAAAAGAAACTTATCATAAGATATCACTTATGAAGATCCTGTAAACATGGCTACACATGAACTGAGTTAGGAAAGAGAACAGAGTCTCACATTTAGAAAACACTCTTATGCCTGCTTAAGGGGAAAGGAGACGTGGGGTGATGCATAAAACCAGAGTTTGATATAAGCACAGGTACCATTTCTAAAACCAACTGTGGAATAGACAAGTCCTACACCTTCCTCAGTGAAAGGGACTCAAAAACCCTTATTTCCCTCAGAGGAATAGATCTTACTAGTAAGAATCTTAAAACCTATGTATTGATATGTCTCTGTAAGGGAATCAAGTATGTCTAGGCTGGCATAAACATGGCAGCGAGAATCAGCACAAACCCACTATAAAAAGCAATTTCAAAAACAAAACCAAAAAACAGGGAAATTCTTTACATTTCCTTCAGGGTCTCTAATGAAACCTGGAATGACCCTATCTACAATGACAGCTGGATGTGGCATAAGGCTGAACACCTGGGACTGAGAGGATTGGTGAGATTGGGTGAGCAAATGCAGACCCTTTAAAGCAAAAATGCATGGACCCCATTCCATGGGTCCCAACTCTCCATGTTGAAGTGAATATTACTACAGCTATAACATGTACAGGAAACCTAGAGAATGGACACACTGTGAATACAAAAGGTTTCTAAAACTCAACGAGTAGTCCCTCTCCTGGTGCTCCGGTTTGACTTTCCAACTGCTTTACTATCAATCTCCCAACTTGGAGAGACAACCCCTTTAACCTCCTGGTTCGCACAGGTTGCCAATTTGGCAGAGGATGGAAGGGAAGAGGGAGAACCAATGAGAGAGTAGCTGTTAGGCATTTGGACGGGCACATGTCACTCTAATTTCCCGGCAGGAAGAAGAATTAACCAGAGTCTCAGCCATCCCCCGGGAACCAGTATAGGTCCTGAAACAAAATTTTGGACTTGCGTACAGCTCACAAAAAACGAGTTGAAAAATGGAGCTCAGGGGCACAGCAATTCACAAACTGGCAGAGTAATAAAGGTCAACTATCGTCCATAAATCTGTTGAGGGAAGGCAACGAGGCGGACTTGAAAGCGAGGCAGAATAGCAGGAAAGAGATTCCAAGAGGTACGTTGGAATCGCCTTTAAAGCACAGGAAGAGAGGTGCAACATCGACAATGACGCACTTGGCCAAAAAGGGCGTATGCGTTTTCTCCTGAATATATTCAGGAGAAAACGCATACGCCCTTTTTGGCCAAGCAAGCAAGCGGGCAATGCAAATCTGCACTACAAAGAAGTATCCCTTCCCACCGGTCAAAAGGGACATTCACAAATGTGTAAAAACCAGAAAGGCAAGACAGGCCCTGGAGAACAGGGAGCCTTTTTATGCTGATGGGCAGGATGTAAATTGCCAATTGCCTCACTGGAGGAGTGCATTGTGTTCCCTAAAGCAAGTAAACAACAGAGCTACAGAGCCAAGGGCACTTCCAGTCTAGGGAATATACCTTGGGAAAACTGAAAATCAATAAGACAGAGCCACCCCCAAATTTAGGGCTGCACTGCTTACAAGAACCTCAAGTTGGGTACACCTTAAATATCCCAGGAAATATAAAAATGGTTCAAAAATCTGTGGTATTTATGTACGATAGAATATCCCTCAGCCATGAAATCAATGTCATAAGACCAGGAGCATCAAAGTGAGTGGGTTCACGTACGATGATTCTAATTGAAATAAGTCACACAGAAAAAGAAACATATCATAAGTTATCACTTATGAAGATCCTGTAAACATGGCTACACATGAAATGAGTTAGGAAAGAGAACAGAGTCTCACATTTAGAAAACACTCTTATGCCTGCTTAAGGGGAAAGGAGAGGTGGGGTGATGCATAAAACCAGAGTATGATATAAGCACAGGTAACATTTCTATAACCAACTGTGGAATAGACAAGACCTACACCTTCCTCAGTGAAAGGGACTCAAAACCCCAAATTTCCCGCAGTGGAATAGATCTGACTAGTAAGAATCTTAAAACCTATGTATTGATATGTCTCTGTAAGGGAATCAAGTGTGTCTAGACTGGCATAAACATGGCAGCGAGAATCAGCACAAACCCACTATAAAAAGGAATTTCAAAAACAAAACCAAAAAACAGGGAAATTCTTTACATTTCCTTCAGGGTCTCTGATGAAACCTGGAATGACCCTATCTACAATGACAGCTGGATGTGGCATAAGGCTGGACACCTGGGACTGAGAGGATTGGTGAGATTGGGTGAGCAAATTCAGACCCTTTAAAACAAACATGCATGGCCCCCATTCAATGGGTCCCAACTCTCCATGTTGAAGGGAATATTACTACCGCTATAACATGTACGGGAAACCTAGAGAATGGACACACTGTGAATACAAAATGTTTCTAAAACTCAACGAGTAGTCCCTCTCCTGGTGCTCCGCTTTGACTTTCCAACTGCTTTACTATCAATCTCCCAACTTGGAGAGACAACCATTTTAACCTCCTGGTTCGCACAGGTTGCCAATTTCGCAAAGGATGGAAGGGAAGAGGGAGAACCAATGAGAGAGTAGCTGTTAGGCATTTGGACGGGCACATGTCACTCTAATTTCCCAGCAGGAAGAAGAATTAACCAGAGTCTCAGCCACCCACCGGGAACCAGTATAGGTCCTGAACCAAAATTTTGGACTTGCGTACAGTTCACAAAAAACGAGTTGAAAAATGGAGCTCAGGGGCACAGCAATTCACAAACTGGCAGAGTAATAAAGGACAACTATCGTCCAAAAAATGTGTTGAGGGAAGGCAGCGAGGCATACTTGAAAGAGAGACAGAATAGCAGGAAACAGATTTCAAGAGGTACGTTGGAATCGCCTTTAAAGCACAGGAAGAGGGGCACAACTTCGACAATGACGCACTTGGCCAAAAAGGGTATATGCGTTTTCTCCTGAATATATTCAGGAGAAAACGCATAAGCCCTTTTTGGCCAAGCAAGCAAGCGGGCAATGCAAATCTGCACTACAAAGAAGTATCACTTCCCACCGGTCAAAAGGGACATCCAAAATGTGTAAATACCAGAAAGGCAAGACAGGCCCTGGAGAAGAGGGAGCCTTGTTATGCTGATGGGCGGGATGTTAATTGCCAACTGCCTCACTGGAGGAGTGTATTGCGTTCCCTAAAACAAGTAAACAACAGAGCTACTGAGCCAAGTGCACTTCCAGTCTAGGGAATATACCTTGGGAAAACTGAAAATCAATAAGACAGAGCCACCCCCATATTTAGGGCTGCACTGCTTACAAGAACTTCAACTTGCGTACACCTTAAATATCCCAGGAAATATAAAAATGGTTCAAAATACTGTGGTATTTATGTACTATGGAATATTCCTCAGCCATGAAATCAATGTCATAAGACCAGGAACAGCAAAGTGAGTGGATTCAGGTACGATGATTCTAAGTGAAATAAGTCATACAGAAAAAGAAACTTATCATAAGATATCACTTATGAATTTCCTGTAAACATGGCTACACATAAACTGAGTTAGGAAAGAGAACAGAGTCTCACATTTAGAAAACATTCTTATGCCTGCTTAAGGGGAAAGGAGAGGTGGGGTGATGCATAAAACCAGAGTTTGACTTAAGCTCAGATACCATTTCTAAAACCAACTTTGGAATAGACAAGACCTACACCTTCCTCAGTGAAAGGGGCTCAAAACCCCAAATTTCCCGCAGAGGAATAGATCTGACTAGTAAGAATCTTAAAACCTATGTATTGATATGTATCTGTAAGGGAATCAAGTGTGTCTAGACTGGCATAAACATGGCAGCGAGAATCAGCTGAAACCCACTCTAAAAATGAATTTCAAAAACAAAACCAAAAAACAGGGAAATTCTTTACATTTCCTTCAGGCTCTCTGATGAAACCTGGAATGACCCTATCTACAATGACAGCTGGATGTGGCATAAGGCTGGACACTTGGGACTGAGAGGACTGGTGAGATTGGGTGAGCAAATGCAGACCCTTTAAAGCAAAAATGCATGGCCCCCAATCCATGGGTCCCAACTCTCCATGTTGAATGGAATATTACTACTGCTATAACATGTACGCGAAACCTAGAGAATGGACACACTGTGAATACAAAGGGTTTCTAAAACTCAATGAGTAGTCCCTCTCCTGGTGCTCCGCTTTGACTTTGCAACTGCTTTACTATCAATCTCCCAACTTGTAGAGACAACCCCTTTAACCTCCTGGTTCGCACAGGTTGCCAATTTGGCAGACGATGGAAGGGAAGAGGGAGAACCAATGAGAGAGTAGCTGTTAGGCATTTGGACGGGCACATGTCTCTCTAATTTCCCGGAAGGAAGAAGAATTAACCAGAGTCTCAGCCACCCACCGGGAACCAGTAGAGGTCCTTAACAAAATTTTGGACTTGCGTACAGTTCACAAAACACGAGTTGAAAAATGGAGCTCAGGGGCACAGCAATTCACAAACTGGCAGAGTAATAAAGGACAACTATCGTCCAAAAAATCTGTTGAGGGAAGGCAGCGAGGCTGACTTGAAAGAGAGACAGAATAGCAGGAAACAGATTTCAAGAGGTACGTTGGAATGGCCTTTAAAGCACAGGAAGAGGGGCACAACTTCGACAATGACGCACTTGGCCAAAAAGGGCGTATGCGTTTTCTCCTGAATATATTCAGGACAAAACGCATACGCCCTTTTTGGCCAAGCAAGCAAGCGGGCGATGCAAATCTGCACTACAAAGAATTATCACTTCCCACCGGTCAAAAGGGACATCCACAAATGTGTAAAAACCAGAAAGGCAAGACAGGCCCTGGAGAAGAGGGAGCCTTGTTATTCTGATGGGCGGGATGTAAATTGCCAAGTGGCTCACTGGAGGAGTGCATTGCGTTCCCTAAAACAAGTAAAAAACAGAGCTACAGAGCCAAGGGCACTTCCAGTGTAGGGAATATACCTTGGGAAAACTGAAAATCAATAAGACAGAGCCACCCCCAAATTTAGGGCTGCACTGCTTACAAGAACCTCAACTTGGGTACACCTTAAATATCCCAGGAAATATAAAAATGGTTCAAAAAAGTGTGGTATTTATGTATGATGGAATATCCCTCAGCCATGAAATGAATGTCATAAGACCAGGAGCAGCAAAGTGAGTGGATTCAGGTACGATGATTCTAAGTGAAATAAGTCACACAGAAAAAGAAACTTATCATAAGATATAACTTATGAAGATCCTGTAAAAATGGCTAAAAATGAACTGAGTTCGGAAAGAGAACAGAGTCTCACATTTAGAAAACACTCTTATGCCTGCTTAAGGGGAAAGGAGAGGTGGGGTGATGCATAAATCCAGAGTTTTTTATAAGCACAGGTACCATTTCTATAACCAACTGTGGAATAGACAAGTCCTACACCTTCCTCAGTGAAAGGGACTCAAAACCCCATATTTCCCGCAAAGGAATAGATCTGACTAGTAAGAATCTTAAAACCTATGTATAGATATGTCTCTGTAAGGGAATCAAGTGTGTCTAGACTGGCATAAACATGGCAGCGAGAATCAGCTGAAACCCACTATAAAAAGGAATTTCAAATACAAAATCAAAAAACAGGGAAATTCTTTACATTTCCTTCAGGGTCTCTGATGAAACATGGAATGACCCTATCTACAATGACAGCTGGATGTGGAATAAGGCTGGACACCTGAGACTGAGAGGATTGCTGAGATTGGGTGAGCAAATGCAGACCCTTTAAAGCAAAAATGCATGGCCCCCGTTCCATGTGTCCCTACTCTCCATGTTGAAGGGAATATTACTACAGCTATAACATGTACGGGAAACCTAGAGAATGGACACACTGTGAATACAAAAGGTTTCTAAAACTCAACGAGTAGTCCCTGTCCTGGTGCTCCGGTTTAACTTTCCAACTGCTTTACTATCAATCTCCCAACTTGGAGAGACAACCCCTTTAACCTCCTGGTTCGCACAGGTTGCCAATTTGGCAGAGGATGGAAGGGAAGAGGGAGAACCAATGAGAGAGTAGCTGTTAGGCATTTGGACGGGCACATGTCACACTAATTTCCCAGCAGGAAGAAGAATTAACCAGAGTCTCAGCCACCCACCGGGAAACAGTATAGGTCCTGAACCAAAATTTTGGACTTGCGTACAGCTCACAAAAAACGAGTTGTAAAATGGAGCTCAGGGGCACAGCAATTCACAAACTGGCAGAGTAATAAAGGACAACTATCGTCCAAAAATCTCTTGAGGGAAGGCAACGAGGCGGACTTGAATGCGAGGCAGAATAGCAATAAACAGATTACAAGAGGTACGTTGGAATCACCTTTAAAGCACAGGAAGAGGGGTACAACATCGACAATGACGCACTTGGCCAAAAAGGGCGTATGCGTTTTCTCCTGAAGATATTCAGGAGAAAACGCATACGCCCTTTTTGGCCAAGCAAGCAAGCGGGCAATGCAAAGCTGCACTACAAAGAAGTATCCCTTCCCACCGGTCAAAAGGGACATCCACAAATGTGTAAAAACCAGAAAGGCAAGACAGGCCCTGGAGAACAGGGAGCCTTGTTATGCTGATGGGCGGGATGTAAATTGCCAACTGCCTCACTGGAGGAGTGCATTGTGTTCCCTAAAAGAAGTAAACAACAGAGCTACTGAGCCAAGTGCACTTCCAGTCTAGGGAATATACCTAGGGAAAACTGAAAATCAATAAGACAGAGCCACCCCCATATTTAGGGCTGCACTGCTTACAAGATCCTCAACTTGGGTACACCTTAAATATACCAGGAAATATAAAAATGGTTCAAAATACTGTGGTATTTATGTACTATGGAATATTCCTCAGCCATGAAATCAATGTCAGAAGACCAGGAGCAGCAAAGTGAGTGGATTCAGGTACGATGATTCTAAGTGAAATAAGTCACACAGAAAAAGAAACTTATCATAAGATATCACTTATGCAGATCCTGTAAACATGGCTATACATGAACTGAGTTAGGAAAGAGAACAGAGTCTCACATTTAGAAAACACTCTTATGCCTGCTTAAGGGGAAAGGAGAGGTGGGGTGATGCATAAACCAGAGTTTGATATAAGCACAGGTACCATTTCTATAACCAACTGTGGAATAGACAAGACCTACACCTTCCTCAGTGAAAGGGACTCAAATCCCCATATTTCCCGGAAAGGAATAGATCTGACTAGTAAGAATCTTAAAACCTATGTATTGATATGTCTCTGTAAGGGAATCAAGTGAGTCTAGACTGGCATAAACATGGCAGCGAGAATCAGCTCAAACCCACTATAAAAAGGAATTTCAAAAACAAAACCAAAAAACCAGGAATTTCTTTACAATTCCTTCAGGGTCTCTGATGAAACATGGAATGACCCTATCTAGAATGACAGCTGGATGTGGCATAAGGCTGGACATTTGGGACTGAGAGGATTGGTGAGATTGGGTGAGCAAATGCAGACCCTATAAAGCAATAATGCATGGCCCCCATTCCATGGGTCCCAACTCTCCATGTTGAAGGCAATATTACTACAGCTATAACATGTACAGGAAACCTAGACAATGGACACACTGTGAATACAAAATGTTTCTAAAACTCAACGTATAGTCCCTCTCCTGGTGCTCTAGTTTGACATTCCAACTGCTTTACTATCAATCTCCCAACTTCGAGAGACAGCCCCTATAAGCTCCTGGTTCGCACAGGTTGCAAATTGGCAGAGGATGGAAGGGAAGAGGGAGAACCAATGAGAGAGTAGCTGTTAGGCATTTGGACGGGCACATGTCACTCTAATTTCCCGGTAGGAAGAAGAATTAACCAAACTCTCAGCCACCCACCGGGAACCAGTATAGGTCCTGAACCAAAATTTTGGAATTGCGTTCAGCTCACAAAAAACGAGTTGAAAAATGGAGCTCAGGGGCACAGCAATTCACACACTGGCAGAGTAATAAAGGACATCTAACGTCCAAATATCTGTTGAGTGAAGGCAACGAGGCAGTCTTGAAAGCGAGGCAGAATAGCAGGAAACAGATTTCAAGAGGTATGTTCGAATCACCTTTAAAGCACAGGAAGAGGGGCACAAATTCGACAATGACGCACTTGGCCAAAAAGGGCGTAGGCGTTTTCTCCTGAATATATTCATGAGAAAAATCATATGCCCTTTTTGGCGAAGCTAGCATGCGGGCAATGCAAATCTGCACTACAAAGAAGTACCACTTCCCACCGGAAAAAAGGGACATCCACAAAATGTGTAAGAACCAGAAAGGCAAGACAGGCCCTGGAAAACAGGGAGCCTTGTTATGCTGATGGGCGAGATGTAAATTGCCAACTGCCTCACTGGAGGAGTGCATTGTGTTCCCTAAAACAAGTAAACAACAGAGCTACAGAGCCAAGGGCACTTCCAGTCTAGGGAATATACCTTGGGAAAACTGAAAATCAATAAGACAGAACCACCCCAACTTAGGGCTGCACTGCTTACAAGAACCTCAACTTGGGTATATCTTAAATATCCCAGGAAATATAAAAATGGTTCAAAAAATTGTGGTACTTTTGTACGATGGAATATCGTTCAGCCATGAAATCAATGTCATAAGACCAGGAGCAGCAAAGTGAGTGGATTCAGGTACGATGATTCTAAGTGAAATAAGTCACACAGAAAAAAGAACCTTATCATAAGATATCACTTATGAAGATCCTGTAAACATGGCTACACATGAACAGAGTTAGGAAAGAGAACAGAGTCTCACATTTAGAAAACACTGTTATGCCTGCTTAAGGGGGAAGTAGAGGTGGGGTGATGCATAAAACCAGAGTTTGATATAAGCACGGGTAACGTTTCTAAAACCAACTTTGGAATAGACAAGACCTACACCTTCCTCAGTGAAAGGGACTCAAAACCCCATATGTCCTGCAGAGGAAAAGATCTGACTAGTAAAAATCTTAAAACCTATGTACTGATATGTGTCCATAAGGGTATCAAGTGTGTCTAGACTGGCATAAACATGGCAGCGAGAATCATCTCAAACCCACTATAAAAAGGATTTTCACAAACAAAACCAAAAAACAGGGAAATTCTTTACAATTCCTTCAGGGTCTCTGATGAAACCTCGAATGACCCTATCTACAATGACAGCTGGACGTGGCATAAGGCTGGACACTTGGGACTGAGAGGATTGGTGAGATTGGGTGAGCAAATGCAGACCCTTTAAAGCAATAATGCATGGCCCCCATTCCATGGGTCCCAACTCTCCAGGTTGAAGGGAATATCACTACAGCTATAACATGTACGGGAAACCTAGAGAATGGACACACTGCGAATACAAAATGTTTCTAAAACTCAACGAATAGTCCCTCCCCTGGTGCTCAGGTTTGACTTTCCAACTGCTTTACTATCAATCTTCCATCTTGGAGAGACAGCCCCTTTAAGCTCCTGGTTCACACAGGTTGCCAATTTGGCAGAGGATGGAAGGGAAGAGGGAGAACCAATGAGAGAGTAGCTGTTAGGCATTTGGACGGGCACATGTCACTCTAATTTCCCTGCAGGAAAAATAATCAACCAAAGTCATAGCCACCCACCGGGAACCAGTATAGGTCCTGAACCAAAATTTTGGACTTGCGTTCAGCTCACAAAAACGAGTTGAAAAATGGAGCTCAGGGGCACAGCAATTCACAAACGGGCAGAGTAATAAAGGACAACTATCGTTCAAAAATCTGTTGAGGGAAGGCAACGAGGTGGACTTGAAAGCGAGGCAGAATAGCAGGAAAAAGATTTCAAGAGGTACGTTGGAATCGCCTTTAAAGCACAGGAAGAGGGGCACAACTTCGACAATGATGCACTTGGCCAAAAAGTGCGTATGCGTTTTCTCCTGATTATATTCAGGAGAAAACACATACGTCCTTTTTGGCCAGGCAAGGAAGCGGGCAATGCAAATCTGCTCTACAAAGAAGTATCACTTCCAACCGGTCAATAGGGACATCCACAAAATGTGTAAAAACCAGAAAGGCAAGACAGGCCCTGGAGAACAGGGAGCCTTGTTATGCTGATGGGCAGGATGTAAATTCCCAACTGCCTCACTGGAGGAGTGCATTGTGTTCCCTAAAACAAGAAAACAACAGAGCTACAGAGCCAAGGGCACTTCCCGTCTAGGGAATATACCTTGGGAACACTGAAAATCAATAAGACAGAGCCACCCCCAAATTTAGGGCTGCATTGCTTACAAGAACCTCAACTTGGGTACACCTTAAATATCCCAGGAAATATAAAAATGTTTCAAAAAATTGTGGTACTTATGTACGATGGAATATCCCTCAGCCATGAAATAAATGTCATAGGACCAGGAGCAGCAAAGTGAGTGGATTCAGGTACGATGATACTAAGTGAAATAAGTCACACAGAAAAAGAAACTTATCATAAGATATCACTTATGAAGATCCTGTACACATGGCTACACATGAACAGAGTTAGGAAAGAGAACAGAGTATCACATTTAGAAAACACTCCTATGCCTGTTTAATGGGGAAGGAGATGTGGGGTGATGCATAAAACCAGAGTTTGATATAAGCAGAGGTACCGTTTCTAAAACCACCTGTGGAATAGAAAAGACCTACACCTTCCTCAGTGAAAGGGACTCAAAACCCCATATTTCCCGCAGAGGAATAGATCTGACTAGTAAGTATCTTAAAACCTATGTATTGATAGGTCTCCGTTAGGGAATCAAGTGTGTCTAGACTGGCATAAACATGGCAGCGAGAATCAGCTCAAACCCACTATAAAAAGGAATTTCAAAAACAAAACCAAAAAACCGGGAAATTCTTTACAATTCCTTCAGGGTCTCTGATGAAACCTGGAATGACCCTATCTACAATGACAGCTCGATGTGGCATAAGGCTGGACACTTGGGACTGAGAGGATTGGTGAGATTGGGTGAGCCAATGCAGACCCTTTAAAGCAATAATGCATGGCCCCCATTCCATGGGTCCCAACTCTCCAGGTTGAAGGGAATATTACTACAGCTATAAAATGTACGGGAAACCTAGAGAATGGACACACTGCGAATACAAAAGGTTTCTAAAACTCAACGAGTAGTCCCTCTCCTGGTGCTCTGGTTTGACTTTCCAACTGCTTTACTATCAATCTTCCAACTTGGAGAGACAGCCCCTTTAAGCTCCTAGTTACCACAGGTTGCCAATTTGGCAGAGGATGTAAGGGAAGAGGGAGAACCAATGAGAGACTAGCTGTTAGGCATTTGGACGGGCACATGTCACTCTTATTACCCGGCAGGAAGAAGAATTAACCAAAGTCTCAGCCATCCACCGGGAACCAGTAGAGTTCCTGAACCAAAATTTTGGACTTGCCTTCAGCTCACAAAAAACAAGTTGAAAAATGGGGCTCAGGGGCACAGCAATTCACAAACTGGCAGAGTAATAAAGGACAACTATCGTCCAAAAATCTGTTGAGGGAAGGCAACGAGCGGACTTGAAAGCGAGGCAGAATAGCAGGAAACTGATTTCAAGAGGTACGTTGGAATCGCCTTTAAAACACAGGAAGAGGGTAACAACTTTGACAATGACGCACTTGGCCAAAAAGGGCGAATGCGTTTTTCCTGAATATATTCAGGAGACAACGCATACGCCCTTTTTGGCCAAGCAAGCAAGCGGGCAATGCAAATCTGCACTACAAAAAAGTATCACTTCCCACCGGTCAAAAGGGACATCCACAAAATGTGTAAAAACCAGAAAGGCAAGACAGGCCCTGGAGAACAGGAGCCTAGTTATGCTGATGGGCGGGATGTAAATTGCCAACTGCCTCACTGGCGGAGTGCATTGTGTTCCCTAAAACAAGTAAACAGCAGAGCTACAGAGCCAACGGCACTTCCCGTCTAGGAATATACCTTTTGAAAACTGAATATCAATAAGACAGAGCCAACCCCAAATTTAGGGCTGCATTGCTTACAAGAACCTGAAATTGGGTACACCTTAAATATCCCAGGAAATATAAAAATGGTTCAAAAAATTGTGGTACTTATGTACGATGGAATATCCCTCAGCCATGAAATAAATGTCATAAGACCAGGAGCAGCAAAGTGAGTGGATTCAGGTACGATGATACTAAGTGAAATAAGTCACACAGAAAAAGAAACTTATCATAAGATATCACTTATGAAGATCCTGTACACATGGCTACACATGAACTGAGTTAGGAAAGAGAACAGAGTATCACATTTAGAAAGCACTCCTATGCCTGTTTAATGGGGAAGGAGATGTGGGGTGATGCATAAAACCAGAGTTTGATATAAGCACAGGTACCGTTTCTAAAACCACCTGTGGAATAGAAAAGACCTACACCTTCCTCAGTGAAAGGGACTCAAAACCCCATATTTCTCACAGAGGAATAGATCTGACTAGTAAGAATCTTAAAACCTATGTATTGATAGGTCTCCGTTAGGGAATCAAGTGTGTCTAGACTGGCATAAACATGGCAGCGAGAATCAGCTCAAACCCACTATAAAAATGAATTTCAAAAACAAAACCAAAAAACCGGGAAATTCTTTACAATTCCTTGAGGGTCTGTGATGAAACCTGGAATGACCCTATCTACAATGACAGCTGGATGTGGCATAAGGCTGGACACTTGGGACTGAGAGGATTGGTGAGATTGGGTGAGCCAATGCAGACCCTTTAAAGCAATAATGCATGGCCCCCATTCCTTGGGTCCCAACTCTCCAGGTTGAAGGGAATATTACTACAGCTATAACATGTACGGGAAACCTAGAGAATGGACACACTGCGAATACCAAAGGTTTCTAAAACTCAACGAGTAGTCCCTCTCCTGGTGCTCTGGTTTGACTTTCCAACTGCTTTACTATCAATCTTCCAACTTGGAGAGACAGCCCCTTTAAGCTCCTGGTTCGCACAGGTTGCCAATTTGGCAGAGGATGTAAGGGAAGAGGGAGAACCAATGAGAGACTAGCTGTTAGGCATTTGGACGGGCACATGTCAGTCTAATTTCCCGGCAGGAAGTAGAATTAACCAGAGTCTCAGCCACCCAACGGAACCAGTATAGGTCCTGAACCAAAATTTTGGACTTGCGTACAGCTCACAAAAAACGAGTTGAAAAATGGAGCTCAGGGGCACAGCAATTCACAAACTGGCAGAGTAATAAAGGACAACTATCGTCCAAAAATCTATTGAGGGAAGGCAACGACGCAGACTTGAAAGCGAGGCAGAATAGCAGGAAACAGATTTCAAGAGGTTCGTTGGAATCGCCTTTAAAGCACAGGAAGAGGGGCACAACTTCAACAATGACGCACTTGGCCAAAAGGTGCATATGCGTTTTCTCCTGAATATATTCTAGAGAAAACGCATACGCCCTTTTTGGCCAAGCAAGCAAGCGGGCAATGCAAATCTGCACTACAAAGAAGTATCACTTCCCAGGGGTCAAAAGGGACATCCACAAAATGTGTAAAAAATAGAAAGGCAAGACAGGCCCTGGAGAACAGGGTGCCATATTATGCTGATGGGCGGGATGTAAATTGCCAACTGCCTCCCTGGAGGAGTGCATTGCATTCCCTAAAACAAGTAAACAACAGAGCTACAGAGCCAAGGGCATTTCCAGTCTAAGGAATATACCTTGGGAAAACTGAAAATCAATAAGACAGAGGCACCCCAACTTAGGGCTGCACTGCTTACAAGAACCTCAACTTGGGTACACCTTAAATATCCCAGGAAATATAAAAATGCTTCCAAAAATGGTGGTACTTATGTACGATGGATTATCCCTCAGCCATGAAATAAATTTCATAAGACCAGGAGCAGCAAAGTGAGTGGATTCAGGTACGATGATACTAAGTGAAATAATTTACACAGAAAAAGAAACTTATCTTATGATATCCCTTAGGAAGATCCTGTACACATGGCTACACATGAACTGAGTTAGGAAAGAGAACAGAGTCTCACATTTAGAAAACACTGTTATGCCTGTTTAATCGGGAAGGAGAAGTGGGGTGATGCATAAAACCAGAGTTTGATATAAGCACAGGTACCGTTTCTAAAACCACCTGTGGAATAGAAAAGACCTACACCTTCCTCAGTGAAAGGGACTCAAAACCCCATATTTCCCGCAGAGGAATAGATCTGACTAGTAAGAATCTTAAAACCTATGTATTGATATGTCTCCGTTAGGGAATCAAGTGTGTCTAGACTGGCATAAGCATGGCAGCGAGAATCAGCTCAAACCCACTATAAAAAGGAATTTCAAAAACAAAACCAAAAAACCGGGAAATCCTTTACAATTCCTTCAGGGTCTCTGATGAAACATGGAATGACCCTATCTACAATGACAGCTGGATGTGGAATAAGGCTGGACACTTGGGACTGAGATGATTGGTGAGATTGGGTGAGCAAATGCAGACCCTTTAAAGCAAAAATGCATGGCCCCCATTCCCTGGGTCCCAACTCTCCATGTTGAAGGGAATATTACTATATCTATAACATGTACGGGAAACCTACAGAATGGACACACTGTGAATACAAAAGGTTTCTAAAACTCAACGAGTAGTCCCTCTCCTGGTGCTCCGCTTTGACTTTCCAACTGCTTTACTATCAATCTCCCAACTTGGAGAGACAACCCCTTTAAACTCCTGGTTCGCACACGTTGCCAATTTGGCAGAGGATGGAAGGGAAGAGGGAGAACCAATGAGAGAGTAGCTGTTAGGCATTTGGACGGGCACATGTCACTCTAATTTCCCGGCAGGAAGAAGAATTAACCAGAGTCTCAGCCACCCACCGGGAAACACTATAGGTCCTGAACCAAAATTTTGGACTTGCGTACAGCTCACAAAAAACGAGTTGAAAAATGGAGCTCAGGGGCACAGCAATTCACAAACTGGCAGAGTAATAAAGGACAACTATCGTGCAAAAATCTGTTGAGGGAAGGCAACGAGGCGGACTTGAAAGCGAGGCAGAAGAGCAGGAAAAAGATTTCAAGAGGTACGTTGGAATCGCCTTTAAAGCACAGGAAGAGGGGCACAACTTCGACAATGACGCCCTTGGCCAAAAGGGGCGTATGCGTTTTCTCCTGAATATATTCAGGAGAAATCGCATACGCCCTTTTTGGCCAAGCAAGCAAGCGGGCAATGCAAATCTGCACTACACAGAAGTATCACTTCCCACCGGTCAAAAGGGACATCCACAAATGTGTAAAAACCAGAAAGGCTTGACAGGCCCTGGAGAAGAGGGAGACTTGTTATGCTGATGGGCGGGATGTAAGTTGCCAAGTGGCTCACTGGAGGAGTGCATTGCGTTCCCTAAAACAAGTAAACAACAGAGCTACAGAGCCAAGGGCACTTCCAGTCTAGGGAATATACCTTGGGAAAACTGAAAATCAATAAGACAAAGCCATACCCAAATTTAGGGCTGCACTGCTTACAAGAACCTCAACTTGGGTACACATTATATATCCCAGGAAATATAAAAATGGTTCCAAAAACTGTGGTATATATGTACGATGGAATATCCCTCAGCCATGAAATCAATGTCATAAGACCAGGAGCAGCAAAGTGAGTGGATTCAGGTACGATGATTCTAAGTGAAATAAGTCACACAGAAAAAGAAACTTATCATAAGATAACACTTATGAAGATCCTGTAAACATGGCTACAGATGATCTGAGTTAGGAAAGAGAACAGAGTCTCACATTTAGAAAACACTCTTATGCCTGCTTAAGGGGAAAGGAGAGGTGGGGTGATGCATAAAACCAGAGTTTGATATAAGCACGTGTAACGTTTCTAAAACCAACTTTGGAATAGACAAGACCTACACCTTCCGCAGTGAAAGAGACTCAAAATCCCATAGTTCCCGCAGAGGAATAGATCTGACTAGTAAGAATCTTAAAACCTATGTATTGATATGTCTCTGTAAGGGAATCAAGTGTGTCTAGACTGGCAAAACATGGCAGCGAGAATCAGCTCAAACACACTATAAAAAGGAATTTCAAAAACAAAACAAAAAAACAGGGAAATTCTTTACATATCCTTCAGGGTCTGTGATGAAACCTGTAATGACCCTGTCTACAATGACAGCTGGATGTGTCATAATGCTGGACACTTGGGATTGAGAGGTTTGGTGAGATTGGGTGAGCAAATGCAGACCCTTTATAGCAAAAATGCATGGCCCCCATTCCATGGTTCCCAACTCTCCATGTTGAAGGGAATATTACTACAGCTATAACATGTACGGGAAACCTAGAGAATGGACACACTGTGAATACAAAAGGTTTCTAAAACTCAACGAGTAGTCCCTCTCCTGGTGCTCCGGTTTGACTTTCCAACTGCTTTACTATCAATCTCCCAACTTGGAGAGACAACCCCTTTAACCTCCTGGTTCGCACAGGTTGCCAATTTGGCAGAGGATGGAAAGGAAGAGGGAGAACAAATGAGAGAGTAGCTGTTAGGCATTTGGACGGGCACATGTCACTCTAATTAGCCGGCAGGAAGAAGAATTAACCAAAGTCTCAGCCACCCACCCGGAACCAGTATAGGTCCTGAACCAAAATTTTGGACTTGCGTACAGCTCACAAGAAACGAGTTGAAAAATGGAGCTCAGGGGCACAGCAATTCACAAACTGGCAGAGTAATAAAGGACAACTATAGTCTAAAAATCTGTTGAGGGAAGGCAACGAGGCGGACTTGAAATGAGGCAGAACAGCAGGAAACAGATACCAAGAGGTACGTTGGAATCGCCTTTAAAGCACAGGAAGAGGGGCACAACTTCGTCAATGATGCACTTGGCCAAAAGGGCATATGCGTTTTATCCTGAATATATTCAGGAGAAAACGTATACCCCAATTTTGGCCAAGCAAGCAAGCGGGCAATGCAAATCTGCACTACAAAGAAGTATCACTTCCCACCGGTCAAAAGGGACATCCACAAATGTGTAAAAACCAGAAAGGCAAGACAGGCCTTGGAGAACAGGGAACCTTGTTATGCTGATGGGCGGGGTGTAAATTGCCAACTGCCTCCCTGGAGGTGTGCATTGCGTTCCCTAAAACAAGTAAACAACAGAGCTACAGAGCCAAGGGCACTTCCAGTCTAGGGAATATACCTTGGGAAAACTGAAAATCAATAAGACAGAGCCACCCCAAAATTTAGGGCTGCACTGCTTACAAGAACCTCAACTTGGGTACACCTTAAATATCCCAGGAAATATAAAAATGGTTCAAAAAACTGTGGAATTTATGTACGATGGTATATCCCTCAGCCATGAAATCAATGTCATAACACAAGGAGCAGCAAATTGAGTGGATTCAGGTACCATGATTCTAAGTGAAATAAGTCACACAGAAAAAGAAACTTATCATAATATATCACTTATGAAGATCCTGTAAACATGGCTACACATGAACTTTGTTAGGAAAGAGAATAGAGTCTCACATTTAGAAAACACTCTTATGCCTGCTTACGGGGAAAGTAGAGGTGGGGTGATGCATAAAACCAGAGTTTGATATAAGTACAGGTACCATTTTTAAAACCAACTGTGGAATAGACATGACCTACACCTTTCTCAATGAAAGGGACTCAAAACCCCATATTTCCCGCAGAGGAATATATCTGACTTGTAAGAATCTTAAAACCTATGTATTGATATGTCTCTGTAAGGGAATCAAGTGTGTGTAGACTGGCATAAACATGGCAATGAGAATCAGCTCAAACCCACTATAAAAAGAATTTCAAAAAGAAAACCAAAAAACAGGGAAATTCTTTCCATTCCTTCAGGCTCCCTAATGAAACCTGGAATGACCCTATCTACAATGACAGATGGATGTGTCATAAGGCTGGACACTTGGGACTGAGAGGATTGGTGAGATTGGGTGAGCAAATGCAGACCCTTTAAAGCAAAAATGCATGGCCCCCATTCCATGGGTCCCAACTCTCCATGTTGAAGGGAATATTACTACAGCTATAAAATGTACGGGAAACCTAGAGAATGGACACACTGTGAATACAAAAGGTTTCTAAAACTCAACGAGTAGTCCATCTCCTGGTGATCCGGTTTGACTTTCCAACTGCTTTACTATCAATCTCCCAACTTGGAGAGACAACCCCTTTAACCTCCTGGTTCGCACAGGTTGCCAATTTGGCAGAGGATGGAAGGGAAGAGGGAGAACCAATGAGAGAGTAGCTGTTAGGCATTTGGAAGGGCACATGTCACTCTAATTTCCCGGCAGGAAGAAGAATTAACCAGAGTCTCAGCCACCCACCGGGAACCAGTATAGGTCCTGAACCAAAATTTTGGACTTGCGTACAGCTCACAAAAAACGAGTTGAAAAATGGAGCTCAGGGGCACAGCAATTCACAAACTGGCAGAGTAATAAAGGACAACTATCGTCCAAAAATCTGTTGAGGGAAGGCAATGATGTGGACTTGAAAGTGAGGCGGAATAGAAGGAAACAGATTTCAAGAGGTACGTTGGAATCACCTTTAAAGCACAGGAAGAGGGGCACAACTTCGGCAATGACACACTTGGCCAAAAGGTTGTATGCGTTTTCTCCTGAATATATTCAGGAGAAAACGCATACGCCCTTTTTGGCCAAACAAGCATGCGGGCAATGCAAATCTTCACTACAAAGCAGTATCACTTCCCACCGGTCAAAAGGGACATCCACAGATGTGTAAAAACCAGAAAGGCAAGAAAGGCCCTGGAGAACAGGGAGCCTTGTTATGCTGATGGGCGGGATGTAAATTGCCAACTGCCTCACTGGAGGAGTGCATTGCGTTCCGTAAAACAAGTAAACAACAGAGCTACAGAGCCAAGGGCACTTCCAGTCTAGGGAATATACCTTGGGAAAACTGAAAATCAATAAGACAGAGCCACCCCCAAATTTAGGGCTGCACTGCTTATTAGAACCTCAACTTGTGTACACCTTAAATATCCCAGGAAATATAAAAATGGTTCAAAAAATTGTAGTACTTATGTACGATGGAATAACCCTCAGCCATGAAATCAATATCATAAGACCAGGAGCAGCAAAGTGAGTGGATTCAGGTACGATGATTGTAAGTGAAATAAGTCAAACAGAAAAAGAAACTTATCATAAGATATCACTTATGACGGTCCTGTAAACATGGCTAAACATGAACTGAGTTAGGAAAGAGATCAGAGTCTCATATTTAGAAAACACTCTTATGCCTGCTTAAGGGGAAAGGAGAGGTGGGGTGATGCATAAAACCAGAGTTTGATATAAGTATAGGTACCATTTCTAAAACCAACTGTGGAATAGACAAGACCTACACCATCCTCAGTGAAAGGGACTCAAAACCCCATATTTCCCGCAGAGGAATAGATCTGACTAGTAAGAATCTTAAATGCTATGTATTGATATGTCTCTGTAAGGGAATCAAGTGTGTGTAGACTGGCATAAACATGGCAGCGAGAATCAGCTCAAACCCACTATAAAAAGAATTTCAAATACAAAACCAAAAAACAGGGAAATTCTTTCCATTCCTTCAGGCTCCCTAATGAAACCTGGAATGACCCTATCTACAATGACAGATGGATGTGTCATAAGGCTGGACACTTGGGACTGAGAGGATTGGTGAGATTGGGTGAGCAAATGCAGACCCTTTAAAGCAAAAATGCATGGCCCCCATTCCATGTGTCCCAGCTCTCCATGTTGAAGGGAATATTACTACAGCTAAAACATGTACGGGAAACCTAGAGAATGGACACACTGTGAATACAAAAGGTTTCTAAAACTCAACGAGTATTCCATCTCCTGGTGATCCGGTTTGACTTTCCAAGTGCTTTACTATCAATCTCCCAACTTGGAGAGACAACCCCTTTAACCTCCTGATTCGCACAGGTTGCCAATTTGGCAGAGGATGGAAGGGAAGAGGGAGAACCAATGAGAGAGTAGCTGTTAGGCATTTGGAAGGGCACATGTCACTCTAATTTCCCGGCAGTAAGAAGAATTAACCAGAGTCTCAGCCACCCACCGGGAACCAGTATAGGTCCTGAACGAAAATTTTGGACTTGCGTACAGCTCACAAAAAAGGAGTTGAAAAATGGAGCTCAGGGGCACAGCAGTTCACAAACTGGCAGAGTAATAAAGGACAACTATCGTCCAAAAATCTGTTGAGGGAAGGCAACGAGGGGAACTTCAAAGCGAGGCAGAATAGCAGGAAACAGATTCCAAGACGTACGTTGGAATCGCCTTTAAAGCACAGGAAGAGGGGTACAACATCGACAATGATGCACTTGGCCAAAAAGGGCGTATGCGTTTTCTCCTGAATATATTCAGGAGAAAACGCATACGCCCTTTTTGGCCCAGCAAGGAAGCCGGCAATGCAAATCTGCACTACAAAGAAGTTTCAATTCCCACCAGTCAAAAGGGACATCCACAAATGTGTAAAAACCAGAAAGGCAAGACAGGCCCTGGAGAACAGGGAACATTGTTATGCTGATGGGCGGGATGTAAATTGCCAACTGCCCCACTGGAGGAGTGCATTGTGTTCTCTAAAACAAGTAAACAACAGAGCTACTGAGCCAAGTGCACTTCCAGTCTAGGGAATATACCTAGGAAAAACTGAAAATCTATAAGACAGAGCCACCGCCATATTTAGGGCTGCACTGCTTACAAGAACCTCAACTTGGGTACACCTTAAATATCCCAGGAAATATAAAAATGGTTCAAAATACTGTGGTATTTATGTACTATGGAATATTCCTCAGCCATGAAATCAATGTCATAAGACCAGGAGCAGCAAAGTGAGTGGATTCAGGTACGATGATTCTAAGTGAAATAAGTCACACAGAAAAAGAACCTTATCATAAGATATCACTTATGAAGATCCTGTAAGCATGGCTACACATGAACTAAGTTAGGAAAGATAACAGAGTCTCACATTTAGAAAACACTCTTATGCCTGCTTAAGGGTAAAGGAGAGGTCGGGTGATGCATAAAACCTGAGTTTGATATAAGTACAGATACCATTTCTAAAACGAACAGTGGAATAGACAAGTCCTACAGCTTCCTCAGTGAAAGGGACTCTAAACACCATATTTCGCGCAGAGGAATAGATCTGACTAGTAAGAATCTTAAAACCTATGTATTGATATGTCTCTGTAAGGGAATCAAGTGTGTCCAGACTGGCATAAACTTGGCAGCGAGAATCAGCTCAAACCAACTATAAAAAGGAATTTCAAATAGAAAACCAAAAAACAGGTAAATTCTTTACATTTCCTTCAGGCTCTCTAATGAAACCTGGAATCACCCTATCTACAATGACAGCTGGATGTGGTATAAGGCTGGACACTTGGGAATGAGAGGATTGGTTAGATTGGGTGAGCAAATGCAGACCCTTTAAAGCAAAAATGCATGGCCCCCATTCCATGGGTACCAACTCTCCAGGTTGAAGGGAATATTACTACAGCTATAACATGTATGGGAAACCTAGAGAATGGACACACTGTGTATACAAAAGGTTTCTAAAACTCAACGAATAGTCCCTCTCCTGGGGCTCCGGTTTGACTTTCCAAATGCTTTACCATCAATCTTCCAACTTGGAGAGATAGCCCCTTTAAGCTCCTGGTTCGCACATGTTGCCAATTTTGCAGAGGATGGAAGGGAAGAGGGAGAACCAATGAGAGAGTAGCTGTTAGGCGTTTGGACGGGCACATGTCACTCTAATTTCCCGGCAGGAAGAAGAATTAACCAAAGGCTCAGCCACCCACCGGGAACCAGTATAGGTCCTCTACCAAAATTTTGGACTTGCGTACGGCTCACAAAAAACGAGTTGAAAAATTCACCTCAGGGGCACAGCAATTTACAAACTGGCAGAGTAATAAAAGACAACTATCGTCCAAAAATCTGTTGAGGGAAGGCAACGAGGCGAACTTGAAAGCGAGGCAGAATAGCAGGAAACAGATTTCAAGAGGTACGTTGGAATCGCCTGTAAAGCACAGGAAGAGGGGCACAATTTCGAGAATGATGCACTTGGCCAAAAAGGGCGTATGCGTTTTCTCCTGAATATATTCAGGAGAAAACGCATACGCCCATTTGGCCAAGCAAGCAAGCGGGCAATGCAAATCTGCACTACAAAGAAATATCACTTCCCACCTTTCAAAAGGGACATCCACAAATGTATAAAAACCAGAAAGGCAAGACATGCCCTGGAGAACAGGGAGCCTTATTATGCTGATAGGCGGGATGTAAATTGCCAACTGCCTCACTGGAGGAGTGCATTCCGTTCCCTAAAAGAAGTAAACAACAGAGCTACTGAGCCAAGGGCACTTCCAGTCTAGGGAATATACCTTAAGGAAAACTGAAAATCAATAAGACAGAGCCACCCCATATTTAGGCCTGCACTGTTTACAAGAACCTCAACTTGGGTACACCTTAAATATCCCAGGAAATATAAAAATGCTTCAAAATACTGTGGTATTTATGTACGATGGAATATCCCTCAGCCATGAAATCAATGTCATAAGACCAGGAGCAGCAAAGTGAGTGGATTCAGTTACGATGATTCTAAGTGAAATAAGTCACACAGAAAAAGAAACTTATCATAAGATATCACTTATGAAGATCCTGTAAACATGGCTACATGTGAACTGAGTTAGGAAAGAGAACAGAGTCTCACATTTAGAAAACACTCTTATGCCTGCTTAAGGGGAAAGGAGAGGTGGGGTGATGCATAAAACCAGAGTTTTATATAGGTACAGGTACCATATCAAAAACAAACTGTGGAATAGAGAAGACTTACACCTTCCTCAGTGAAAGGGACTCAAAACGCCATATTTCCCGCAGAGGAATAGATCTGACTAGTAACAATCCTAAGACGTATGTATTGATATGTCTCCGTAAGGGAATCAAGTGTGTAGACTGGCATAAACACGGCAGCGAGAATCAGCACAAACCCACTATAAAGAGGAATTTCAAAAACAAACCAAAAAACAGCGAAATTCTTTACAATTCCTTCAGGGTCTCTGATGAAACCTGGAATGACCCTATCTACAATGACAGCTGGATGTGGCATAAGGCTGGACACTTGGGACTGAGAGGATTGGTGAGATTGGGCGAGCAAATGCAGACCCTTTAAAGCAAAAATGCATGGACCCCATTCCATGGGTCCCAACTCTCCATGTTGAAGGGAATATTAGTACAGCTATAACATGTACGGGAAACCAAGAGAATGGACACACTGTGAATACAAAAGGTTTCTAAAACTCAATGAGTAGTCCCTCTCTTGGTGCTGCGGTTTTTCTTTCCAACTGCTTTACTATCAATCTCCCAACTTCGAGAGATAAACCCTTTAACCTCCTGGTACGCACAGGTTGCCAATTTGCAAGAGGATGGAAGGGAAGAGGGAGAACCAATGAGAGAGTAGCTGTTAGGCATTTGGACGGGGATATGTCACTCTAATTTTCCGGCAGGAAGAGGAATTAACCAGAGTCTCAGCCACCCACTGGGAACCAGTATAGGTCCTGAACCGAAATTTTGGACTTGCGTACAGCTCACAAAAAACGAGTTGAAAAATGGAGCTCAAGGGCATACCAATTCACAAACTGGCAGAGAAATAAAGGACAACTATCGTCCAAAAATCTGTTGAGGGAAGGCAACGAGGCGGACTTGAAAGCAAGGCAGAATAGCAGGAAACAGATTTCAAGAGGTACGTTGGAATTGCCTTTAAAGCATAGGAAGAGGGGCACAACTTCGACAATGACACACTTGGCCAAAAAGGGCGTATGCGTTTTCTCCTGAATATATTCAGGAGAAAACGCATACGCCCTTTTTGGCCAAGCAAGCAAGAGGGAAATGCAAATCTGCACTACAAAGAAGTATCACTTTCCACCGATCAAAAAGGACATCAAAAAAATGTGTAAAAACCAGAAAGGCAAGGCTGGTCCTGGAGAACCGGGAAACTTGTTATGCTGATGGGCAGGATGTAAATTGCCAACTGCCTCACTGGAGGAGTGCATTGCGTTCCCAAAAACAAGTAAACAACAGAGCAACAGAGCCAAGGGCACTTCCAGTCTAGGGAATATACCTTGGGAAAACTGAAAATCAATGACAGAGCCACCCCCAAATTTAGTGCTGCACTGCTTACAAGAACCTCAACTTGGGTACACATTAAATATCCCAGGAAATATAAAAATGGTTCAAAAAATTGTGGTAATTATGTAGGATGGAATATCCCTCAGCCATAAAATCAATGACATAAGACCAGGAGCAGCAAATGAGTGGATTCAGGTACGAGGATTCTAAGTGAAATAAGTCACACAGAAAAAGAAACTTATCATAAGATATCACTTATGAAGATCCTGTAAACATTTCTACAATTGAACTGAGTTAGGAAAGAGAATAGAGTCTCACAGTTAGAAAACACTCTTATGCCTGCTTAAGGGGGAAGGAGAAGTGGGGTGATGCATAAAACCAGAGATTCATATAAGCACAGGTACCATTTCTAAAACAAACTTTGGAATAGACAATACCTACAACTTCCTCAGTGAAAGGGACTCATAACCCCATATTTCCCGCAGAGGAATAGATCTGACTAGTAAGAAACTTAAAACCTATGTATTGATATGTCTCCGTAAGGGAATCAAGTGTGTCTAGACTGGCATAAACATGGCAGCAACAATCAGCTCAAACCCACTATAAAAAGGAATTTCAAAAACAAAACCAAAAAACAGTGAAATTCTTTACAATTCCTTCAGGGTCTCTGTTGAAACCTGGAATGACCCTATCTACAATGACAGCTGGATGTGGCATAAGGCTGGACACTTGGGACTGAGAGGATTGGTGAGTTTGGGTGAGCAAATGCAGACCATTTAAGGCAAAAATGCATGGCCCCCATTCCATGGGTCCCAACTCTCCATGTTGAAGGGAATATTACTACCGATATAGCATGTATGGGAAACCTAGAGAATGGACACACTGTGAATACAATAGGTTTCTAAAACTCAACGAATAGTCCCTCTCCTGGTGCTCTGGTTTGACTTTCCAACTGCTTTACTATCACTCTCTCAACTTGGAGAGACAGCCCCTTTAAACTCCTGGTTCGCACAGGTTGCCAATTTGGCAGAGGATGGAAGGGAAGAGGGAGAACCAATGAGAGAGTAGCTGTTACGCATTTGGAAGGGCACATGTCACTCTAATTTCCAGGCAGGAAGAAGAATTAACCAAAGTCTCAGAAACACACGGGGAACCAGTATAGATCCTGAACCAAAATTTTGGACTTGCGTACAGCTCACAAAAAAAGAGTTGAAAAATGGAGCTCAGGGGCACAGCAATTCACAAACTGGTAGAGTAATAAAGGACAACTATCGTCCAAAAATCTGTTGAGGGAAGGCAACGAGGCGGACTTGAAAGTGAGGCAGAATAGCAGGAAACATATTTCTAGAGGTACGTTGGAATCGCGTTTAAAGCATAAGAAGTGGGGCACAAATTCGACAATGAGGCACTTGGCCGAAAAGGGTGTATGCGTTTTCTCCTGAATACGCATACACCCTTTTTGGCCAAGCAAGCAAGCGGGCAATGCAAATCTGCACTATAAAGAAGTATCACTTCCCACCGGTCAAAAGGGACATCCACAAAATGTGTAAAAACCAGAAAGGCAAGACAGGCCCTGGAGAACAGGGAGCCTTGTTATGCTGATGGGCGGGATGTAAATTGCCAACTGCCTCACTGGAGGGGTGAATTGCGTTCCCTAAAAGAAGTAAACAACAGAGCTACAGAGCCAAGGGCACTTCCAGTCTAGGGAATATACCTTGGGAAAACTGAAAATCAATAAGACAGAGCCACCCCCATACTTATGGCTGCACTGCTTACAACAACCTCAACTTAGGTACAACTTAAATATCCCAGGAAATATAAAAATGGTTCAAAAAATTGTGGTACTTACATACGAAGGAATATCCCTCAGCCATGAAATCAATGTCATAAAACCAGGAGCAGCAAAGTGAGTGGATTCAGGTACGATGATTCTAAGTGAAATAAGTCAAACAGAAAAAGAAACTTATCATAAGATATCACTTATGAAGATCCTGTAAACATGGCTACACATGAAATGAGTTAGGAAAGAGAACAGAGTCTCACATTTAGAAAACACTCTTATGCCTGTTTAAGGGGGAAGGAGAGGTGGGGTGATGCATAAAACCAGAGTTTGATATAAGCACAGGTACCCTTTCTAAAACGAACTGTGGAATAGGCAAGACCTACACCTTCCTCAGTGAAAGGGACTCAAAACACCATATTTCCCGCAGAGGAATAGATCTGACTAGTAAGAATCTTAAAACCTATGTATTGATATTTCTCTGTAAGGGAATCAAGTGTGTCTAGACTGGCATAAACATGGCAGCGAGAATCAGCTCAAACCCACTATAAAAGGGAATTTCAAAAACAAAACCAAAAAACAGGGAAATTCTTTACATTTCCTTCAGGGTCTCTGATGAAACCTGAAATGACCCTATATACAATGACAGCTGGATGTATCATAAGGCTGGACACTTTGGACTGAGAGGATTGGTGAGATTGGGTGAGCAAATGCAGACCCTTTAAAGCAAAAATGCATGGCCCCCATTCCATGGGTCCCAACTCTCCATTTTGAAGGTAATATTACTACAGCTATAACATGTACGGGAAACCTAGAGAATGGACACTCTGTGAAAACAAAAGGTTTCTAAAACTCAACGAATAGTCCCTCTCCTGGTGCTCCGCTTTGACTTTCCAACTGCTTTACTATCAATCTCCTAACTTGTGAGACAACCCGTTTAACCTCATGGTTCGCACCGGTTGCCAATTTGGCAGATGATGGAAGGGAAGAGGGAGAACCAATGAGAGAGTAGCTGTTAGGCATTTGGACGGGCACATGTCACTCTAATTTCCCGGAAGGAAGAAGAAATAACCTGAGTCTCAGCCACCCACCGGTGACCAGTATAGGCCCTGAACCAAAATTTTGGACTTGCGTACAGCTCACAAAAAACGAGTTGAAAAATGGAGCTCAGGGGCACAGCAATTCACAAACTGGCAGAGTAATAAAGGACAACTATCGTCCAAAAATCTGTTGAGGGAATGCAACGAGGCAGACTTGAAAGCGAGGCAGAATAGCAGGAAACAGATTTCAAGAGGTACGTTGGAATCACCTTTAAAGCACAGGAAGAGGGGCACAACTTCGACAATGATGCACTTGTCCAAAAAGGGCGTATGCGTTTTCTCCTGAATATATTCATGAGAAAACGCATACGCCCTTTTTGGCCAAGCAAGCAAGCGGGCAATGGAAATCTGCAATACAAAGAAGTATCACTTCCCACCGGTCAAAAGGGACATCCACAAAATATGTAAAAACCAGAAAGCAAGACAGGCCCTGGAGAACAGGGAGCCTTGTTATGCTGATGGGCGGGATGTAAATTGCCAACTGCCTCACTGGAGGAGTGCATTGCGTTCCCTAAAACAAGTAAACAACAGAGCTACAGAGCCAAGGGCACTTCCAGTCTGGGAATATACCTTGGGAAATCTGAAAATCAATAAGACAGAGCCACCCCTAAATTTAGGGCTGCACTGCTTACAAGAACCTGAACTTGGGTACATCTTAAATATCCCAGGAAATATAAAAATGATTACAAAAACTGTGGTATTTATGTACGATGGAATATCCCTCAGTCATGACATCAATGTCATAAGACCAGGAGCATCAAAGTGAGTGGATTCAGGTTCGATGATTCTAAGTGAAATAAGTCACACAGAAAAAGAAACTTATCATAAGATATCACTTATGAAGATCCTGTAAACATGGCTACACATGAACTGAGTTAGGAAAGAGAACAGCGTCTCACATTTAGAAAACACTCTTATGCCTCCTTAAGGGGAAAGGAGAGGTGGGGTGATGCATAAAACCTGAGTTTGATATATGCACAGGTACCATTTCTATAACCAACTGTGGAATAGACAAGACCTACACCTTCCTCAGTGAAAGGGACTCAAAACCCCATATTTCCCACAGAGGAATAGACCTGACTAGTAAGAATCTTAAAACCTATGTATTGATATGTCTCTGTAAGGGAATCAATGTGTCTAGACTGGCATAAACATGGTAGCGAGAATCAGCTCAAACCCACTATAAAAAGGAATTTCAAAAACAAAACCAAAAAACAGGGAAATTCTTTACATTTCCTTCAGGGTCTCTGATGAAACCTGGAATGACCCTATCTACAATGACAGCTGGATGTGGCATAAGGCTGGACACTTAGGACTGAGAGGTTTGGTGAGATTGGGTGAGCAAATGCAGACCATTTAAAGCAAAAATGCATGGCCCCCATTCCATGGGTCCCATCTCTCCATGTTGAAGGGAATATTACTACAGCTATAACATGTACGGGAAACCTAGAGAATGGACACACTGTGAATACAAAAGGTTTCTAAAACTCAACGAGTAGTCCCTCTCCTGGTGCTCCGGTTTTACTTTCCAACTGCTTTACTATCAATCTTCCAACTTGTGAGACAAACCGTTTAACCTCCTAGTTCGCCCAGGTTGCCAACTTGGCAGAGGATGGAAGGGAAGAGGGAGAACCAATGAGACACTAGCTGTTAGGCATTTGGACAGGCACATGTCACTCTAATTTCCCGGCAGGAAGAAGAATTAACCACAGTCTCAGCCACCCACCGGGAACCAGTATAGGTCCTGAACCAAAATTTTGGACTTGCGTACAGCTCACAAAAAACTAGTTGAAAAATGGAGCTCAGGGGCACAGCAATTCACAAACTGGCAGAATAATAAAGGACAACTATCGTCCAAAAATCTGTTGAGGGAAGGCAACGAGGCGGACTTGAAAGCGAGACAGAATAGCAGGAAACAGATTTCAAGAGGTACATTGGAATCGCCTTTAAAGCACAGGAAGAGGGGCACAACTTCGACAATGATGCACTGGGCCAAAAAGACCGTATGCGTTTTCTCCTGAATATATTCAGGAGAAAACGCATACGCCCTTTTTGGCCAAGCAAGCAAGCGGACAATGCAAGTCTGCACTACAAAGAAGTATCACTTCCCACCGGTCAAAAGGCACATCCACAAATGTGTAAAAACCAGAAAGGCATGACTTCCGGGTAAGGTGGAGGAAGAGTAAGACGCGGAGATCACCTTCCTCCCCACGGATACACCAGAAATACAGCTACACGTGGAATAACTCCTAAAGAACACCTACTGAATGCTGGCAGAAGACCCCAGACCTCCCAAAAGGCAAGAAACTCCCCACATACCTGGGTAGGGCAAAGCGGAGAGATTCCCGCACAGAGGATCGGTGCCGAGCGGCACTCACCCGCCCGAGAGGCTTGTCTGCTCGCCCGCCAGGGTGGGCGGCGCTGGAAGCTGAGGCTCTGGCTTCGGTCAGAGTGCAGGGAAAGGACTTGGGCTGGCGGCGAGAACTCAGCCTGAAGGGGGCTAATGTGCCACAGCTAGCCGGCAGGGAATCCGGGAAAACTCTGGAGCTGCCGAAGAGGCAAGAGACTTTTCCTTCCCTCTTGGTTTCCTGGTGCGCGAGGAGAGGGGATTAAGAGCGCTGCTTAAAGTGGCTCCACAGACGGGCGCGAGTCACGACTGAAAGCGCGGAGCCCTGTGACGGGCGTGGGATGCTGGGGCTGCTGCTGCCGCCGCCAAGAAGCCTGTGTGCGAGCGCAGGTCACTGTCCACAACGCCCTTCCGGGAGCCTGTGCAGCCCGCCACTGCTGGGGTCCCGGGATCCAGGGGCGGCTTCCCTGGGAGAACGCACGGCGCGCCTCAGGCTGGTGCAACGTCACGCCGACCTCTGCCGCTGCAGGCTCGCCCCGCACTCCGTGCCCCTCCCTCCTGCCCGGCCTGAGTGAGCCAGAGTCCCCGAAAAGGCTGCTCCTTTAACCCTGTCCTGTCTGAGCGAAGAACAGACGCCCTCCGGTGACCTACACGCAGAGGTGGGGCCAAATCCAAAGCTGAGACCCAGGAGCTGTGAGAACAAAGAAGAGAAAGGGAAACCTCTCCCAGCAGCCTCAGAAGCAGCGGATTAAAGCTCCACAATCAACTTGATGTACCCTGCATCTGTGGAATACATGAATAGACAACAAATCATCCCAAATTGAGGAGCCAGGAGTCAGTGCTGTGCCTCTGAGGTGGGAGAGCCAACTTCAGGACACTGGTCCACAAGAGACCTCCCAGCTCCACATAATATCAAATGGCGAAAATCTTCCAGAGATCTCCATCTCAACACCAGCACCCAGCTTCACTCAACGACCGGCAAGCTACAGTGCTGGACACCCTATGCCAAACAACTAGCAAGACAGGAACACAATGCCACCCATTAGCAGAGAGGTGGCCTAAAATCATAAAAAGTCCGCAGACACCCCAAAACACACCACCAGACGTGGACCTGCCCACCAGAAAGACAAGATCCAGCCTCATCCACCAGAACACAGGCACTAGTCCCCTCCACCAGGAAGCCTACACAACCCACTAAACCAACCTTAGCCACTGGGGACAGACACCAAAAACAACGGGAACTACGAACCTGCAGCCTGCAAAAAGGAGACCCCAAACACAGTAACATAAGCAAAATGAGAAGACAGAAAAACACACAGGAGAAGGAGCAAGATAAAAACCCACCAGACCTAACAAATGAAGAGGTAATAGGCAGTCTACCTGAAAAAGAATTCAGAATAATGATGGTAAAGATGATCCAAGATTCTATTTCCCAGATCCAAAATCTTGGAAATAGAATAGACAAAATGCAAGAAACAGTTAACAAGGACCTAGAAGAACTAAAGATGAATCAAGCATCGATTAAAAACACAATACATGAAATAAAAAATACTCTAGATGGGATCAATAGCAGAATAACTGTGGCAGAAGAACGGATAAGTGGGGTGGAAGATAAAATAGTGGAAATAACTGCTGCAGAGCAAAATAAAAAAAAAGAATGAAAAGAACAGAGGACAGTCTCAGAGACCTCTGGGACAACATTAAACGCACCAACATTCGAATTATAGGGGTTCCAGAAGAAGAAGAGAAAAAGAAAGGGACTGAGAAAATATTTGAAGGGATTATAATTGAAAACTTCCCTAATATGGGAAAGGAAATAGTTAATCAAGTCCAGGAAGCACAGAGAGTCCCATACAGAATAAATCCAAGGAGAAATACGCCAAGACACGTATTAATCAAACTGTCAAAAATTAAACACAAAGAAATCATATTAAAAGCAGCAAGGCAAAAACAACAAATAACACACAAGGGAATCCCCATCAGGATAACAGCTGATCTCTCAGCAGAAACTCTACAAGCCAGAAGGGAGTGGCAGGACATAATTAAAGTGATGAAGGAGAAAAACCTGCAACCAAGATTACTCTACCCAGCAAGGATCTCATTCAGATTTGATGGAGAAATTAAAACGTTTACAGACAAGCAAAAGCTGAGAGAGTTCAGCACCACCAAACCAGCTTTACAACAAATGCTAAAGGAACTTCTCTAGGCAAGAAACACAACAGAAGGAAAAGACCTACAATAACGAACCCAAAACAATTAAGAAAATGGGAATAGGAACATACATATCGATAATTACCTTAAATGTAAATGGACTAAATGCTCCCACCAAAAGACACAGATTGGCTGAATGGATACAAAAACAAGACCCATATATATGCTGTCTACAAGAGACCCACTTCAGACCTAGAGACACATACAGACTGAAAGTAAGGGGATGGAAAAAGATATTCCATGCAAATGGAAACCAAAGGAAAGCTGGAGTAGCAATTCTCATATCAGACAAAATAGACTTTAAAATAAAGTCTACTAGAAGAGACAAAGAAGGACACTACATAATGATCAAGGGATCGATCCAAGAAGAAGATATAACAATTGTAAATATTTATGCACCCAACATAGGAGCACCTCAATACATAAGGCAAATACTAACAGCCATAAAAGGAGAAATCGACAGTAACACAATCATAGTAGGGGACTTTAACACCCCACTTTCACCAATGGACAGATCTTCCAAAATGAAAATAAATAAGGAAACACAAGCTTTAAATGATACATTAAACAAGATGGACTTAATTGATATTTATAGGACATTCCATCCAAAAACAACAGAATACACATTTTTCTCAAGTGCTCATGGAACATTCTCCAGGATAGATCATACCTTGGGTCACAAATCAAGCCTTGGTAAATTTAAGAAAATTGAAATTGTATCAAGTGTCTTTTCTGACCACAATGCTATGAGACTAGATATCAATTACAGGAAAAGAGCTGTAAAAAATACAAACACATGGAGGCTAAACAATACACTACTTAATAACGAAGTGATCACTGAAGAAATCAAAGAGGAAATTAAAAAATACCTAGAAACAAATGACAATGGAGACACGACGACCCAAAACCTATGGGATGCAGCAAAAGCAGTTCTAAGAGGGAAGTTTATAGCAATACAATCCCACCTTAAGAAACAGGAAACATCTCGAATAAACAACCTAACCTTGCACCTAAAGCAATTAGAGAAAGAAGAACAAAAACACCCCAAAGTTAGCAAAAGGAAAGAAATCATAAAAATCAGATCAGAAATAAATGAAAAAGAAATGAAGGAAACGATAGCAAAGATCAATAAAACTAAAAGCTGGTTCTTTGAGAAGATAAACAAAATTGATGAACCATTAGCCAGACTCATCAAGAAAAGAAGGGAGAAGACTCAAATCAATAGAATTAGAAATGAAAAAGGAGAAGTAACAACTGACACTGCAGAAATACAAAAGATCATGAGAGATTACTACAAGCAACTCTATGCCCATAAAATGGACAACCTGGAAGAGATGGACAAATTCTTAGAAATGCACAACCTGCCAAGACTGACTCAGGAAGAAATAGAAAATATGAATAGACCAATCACAAGCACTGAAATTGAAACTGTGATTAAAAATCTTCCATCAAACAAAAGCCCAGGACCAGATGGCTTCACAGGCGAATTCTATCAAATATTTAGAGAAGAGCTAACACCCATACTTCTCAAACTCTTCCAAACAATATCAGAGGAAGGAACACTCCCAAACTCATTCTACGAGGCCGCCATCACCTTGATACCAAAACCAGGCAAGGATGTCACAAAGAAAGAAAACTACAGGCCAATATCACTGATGAACATAGATGCAAAAATCCTCAACAAAATACTAGCAAACAGAATCCAACAGCACATTAAAAGGATCATACACCATGATCAAGTGGAGTTTATTCCAGGAATGCAAGGATTCTTCAATATACGCAAATCAATCAATGTGATACACCATATTAACAAGTTGAAGGAGAAAAACCATATGATCATCTCAATAGATGCAGAGAAAGCTTTCGACAAAATTCAACACCCATTTATGATAAAAACCCTGCAGAAAGTAGGCATAGAGGGAACTTTCCTCAACATCATAAAGGCCATATATGACAAACCCACAGCCAACATTGTCCTCAATGGTGAAAAACTGAAACCATTTCCACTAAGATCAGGAACAAGACAAGGCTGCCCACTCTCACCACTCTTATTCAACATAGTTTTGGAAGTTTTAGCCACGGCAATCAGAGAAGAAAAGGAAATAAAAGGAATCCAAATTGGAAAAGAAGAAGTAAAGCTGTCACTGTTTGCAGATGACATGATACTATACATAGAGAATCCTAAAGATGCTACCGAAAAACTACTAGAACTAATCAATGAATTTGGTAAAGTAGCAGGATACAAAATTAATGTACAGAAATCTCTGGCATTCCTGTACACTAATGATGAAAAATCTGAAAATGAAATCAAGAAAACACTCCCATTTACCATTGCAACAAAAAGAATAAAATATCTAGGAATAAACCTACCTAAGGAGACAAAAGACCTGTATGCAGAAAATTATAAGACACTGATGAAAGAAATTAAAGATGATACAAATAGATGGAGAGATATACCATGCCCCTGGATTGGAAGAATCAATATTGTGAAAATGACTCTACTACCCAAAGCAATCTACAGATTCAATGCAATCCCTATCAAACTACCACTGGCATTTTTCACAGAACTAGAACAAAAAATTTCAAAATTTGTTTGGAAAAACAAAAGACCCCGAATAGCCAAAGCAATCTTGAGAATGAAAAACGGAGCTGGAGGAATCAGGCTCCCTGACTTCAGACTATACTACAAAGCTACAGTAATCAAGACAGTATGGTACTGGCACAAAAACAGAAAGATAGTTCAATGGAACAGGATAGAAAGCCCAGAGATAAACCCGTGGACATATGTTCACCTTATTTTTGATAAAGGAGGCAGGAATGTACAGTGGAGAAAAGACAGTCTCTTCAATAAGTGGTGCTGGGAAAACTGGATAGGGACATGTAAAAATATGAGATTAGATCACTCCGTAACACCATACACAAAAATAAGCTCAAAATGGATTAAAGACCTAAATGTAAGGCCAGAAACTATCAAACTCTTAGAGGAAAACATAGGCAGAACACTCTATGACATAAATCACAGCAAGATTCTTTTTGACCCACCTCCTAGAGAAATGGAAATAAAGACAAAAATAAACACATGGGACCTAATGAAACTTAAAAGCTTTTGCACAGCAAAGGAATACATAATCAAGACGAAAAGACAACCCTCAGAATGGGAGAACATATTTGCAAATTAAGCAACTGACAAAGGATTAATCTCCAAAATTTATAAGCAGCTCAGGCAGCTCAATAAGAAAAAAACAAACAACCCAATCCAAAAATGGGCAGAAGACCTAAATAGACATTTCTCCACAGAAGATATACAGACTGCCAACAAACACATGAAAGGATGCTCAACATCTTTACTCATCAGAGAAATGCAAATCAAAACTACAATGATATATCATCTCACACCAGTCAGAATGGCCATCATCAAGAAATCTAGAAACAATAAATGCTGGAGAGGGTGTGAAGAAAAGGGAACACTCTTGCACTGCTGGTGGGAATGTGAATTGGTACAGCCACTATGGAGAACGGTATGGAGGTTCCTTAAAAAACTAAAAATAGAACTACCATATGACCCAGCAATCCCACTACTAGGCATATACCCTGAGAAAACCATAATTCCAAAAGAGACATGTACCAAAATGTTCATTGCAGCTCTATTCACAATAGCCCGGAGCTGGAAACAACCTAAGTGTCCATCATCGGATGAATGGATAAAGAAGATGTGGCACATATATATAATGGAATATTACTCAGCCATAAAAAGAAACGAAACTAAGCTATTTGTAATGAGGTAGATAGACCTAGAGGCTGTCATACAGAGTGAAGTAAGTCAGAAAGAGAAAGACAAATACCGTATGCTAACACATATGTACGGAATTTAAAAAAAAAAAAAAAGTCATGAAGGACCTAGGGGCAAAACAGGAATAAAGACACAGACCTACTTGAGAATGGACTTGAGGCTATGGGGAGGGGGAAGGGTAAGCTGTGACAAAGCGAAAGAGAGGCATGGACATATATACACTACCAAACGTAAGGCAGATAGATAGTGGGAAGGAGCCACAGAGCACAGGGAGATCAGCTCGGTGCTTTGTGACCGCCTGGAGGGGTGGGATGGGGAGGGTGGGAGGGAGGGAGATGCATGAGGGAAGGGATGTGGGAACAGATGAATATGTATGACTGATTCACTTTGTTATAAAGCAGAAACTAATTAAAAAATTAAAAAAAAATAAAAAAAAACAGAAAGGCAAGACAGGTCCTGGAGAACAGGGAGCCTTGTTATGCTGATGGGCTGGATGTAAATTGCAAACGGCCTCACTGGAAGAGTGCATTGCGTTCCCTAAAACAAGTAAACAACAGAGCTACAGAGCCAAGGGCACTTCCAGTCTAGGGAATATACCTTGGGAAAACTGAAAATCAATAAGACAGGGCAACCCCCAAATTTAGGGCTGCACTGCTTACAAGAACCTCAACTTGGGTACACCTTAAATATCCCATGAAATATAAAAATGGTTTGAAAAATTTTGGTACTTTTGTACGATGGAATATCCCTCAGCCATGAAATCAATGTCATAAGACCAGGAGCAGCAAAGTGAGTGGATTCAGGTATGATGATTCTAAGTGAAATAAGTCACACAGAAAAAGAAACTTATCATCAGATATCACTTATGAAGATCCTGTAAACATGGCTACACATGAACTGAGTTAGGAAAGAGAACAGAGTCTCACATTTAGAAAACACTCTTATGCCTGCTTAAGGGGGAAGGAGAGGTGGGGTGATGCATAAAACCAGAGTTTGACATAAGCACAGGTACCATTTCTAAAACCAACTTTGGAATAGACAAGACCTACACCTTCCTCAGTGAAAGGGACTCAAAACCCCATATTTCCCTCAGAGGAATAGATCTGACTAGTAAGAATCTTAAAACCTATGTATTGATATGTCTCTGTAAGGGAATCAGGTGTGTCTAGACTGGCATAAACATGGTAGCGAGAATCAGCTCAAACCCACTATAAAAAGGAATTTCAAAAACAAAACCAAAAAACAGGGAAATTCTTTACATTTCCTTCAGGGTCTCTGATGAAACCTGGAATGACCCTATCTACAATGACAGCTGGATGTGGCATATGGCTGGACACTTGGGACTGAGAGGTTTGGTGAGATTGGGTGAGCAAATGCAGACCCTTTAAAGCAAAAATGCATGGCCCCCATTCCATGGGTCCCAACTCTCCATGTTGAAGGGAATATTACTTCAGCTATAACATGTACGGGAAACCTAGAGAATGGACACACTGTGAATACAAAAGGTTTCTAAAACTCAACGAGTAGTCCCTCTCCTGGTGCTCCGGTTTGACTTTCCAACTGCTTTACTATCAATCTCCCAAATTGGAGAGACAGCCCCTTTAACCTCCTGGTTCGCACAGGTTGCCAATTTTGCAGAGGATGGAAGGCAAGAGGGAGAACCAATGAGACAGTAGCTGTTAGGCATTGGGACGGGCACATGTCACTCTAATTTCCCGGCAGGAAGAAGAATTAACCAGAGTCTCAGCCACCCACCAGGAACCAGTATAGGTCCTGATCCAAAATATTGGACTTTCGTACAGCTCACAAAAAACGAGTTGGATAATTGAGCTGAGGGGCACAGCAATTCACAAACTTGCAGAGTAATAAAGGACAACTATCGTTCAAAAATCTGTTGAGGGAAGGCAACGAGGCAGACTTGAAAGCGAGGCAGAATAGTAGGAAACAGATTTCAAGAGGTACGTTGGATTCGCCTTTAAAGCACAGGAAGAGGGGCACAACTTCGACAATGACGCACTTGGCCAAAAAGGGCGTATGCATTTTCTCCTGAATATATTCAGGAGAAAACGCATACGCCCTTTTTGGCCAAGCAAGCAAGCGGGCAATGCAAATCTGCACTATAAAGAAGTATCACTTCCCACCGGTCAAAAGAGACATCCACAAATATGTAAAAACCAGAAAGGCAAGACAGGCCCTGGAGAACAGGGAGCCTTGTTATGCTGATGGGCGGGATGTAAATTGCCAACTGCCTCACTGGAGGAGTGCATTGCCTTCCCTAAAACAAGTAAACAACAAAGCAACAGAGCCAAGGGCACTTCCAGTCTAGGGAATATACCTTGGGAAAAGTGAAAATCAATAAGACAGAGCCACCCCCAAATTTAGGGCTGCCCTGCTTACAAGAACCTCAACTTGGGTACACCTTAAATATCCCAGGAAATATTAATATGGTTTAAAAATCTGTGGTATTTATGTTCGATGGAATATCCCTCAGCTATGAAATCAATGTCATAAGACCAGGAGCACCAAAGTGAGTGTATTCAGGTACGATGATTCTAAGTGAAATAAGTCACACAGAAAAAGAAACTTATCATAAGAAATCACTTATGAAGATCCTATAAACATGGCTACACATGAACTGAGTTAGGAAAGAGAACAGAGTCTCACATTTAGAAAACACTCTAATGCCTGCTTAAGGGGAAAGGAGAGGAGGGGTGATGCATAAACACAGAGTTTGATATAAGCACAGGTACCATTTATAAAACCAACTGTGGAATAGACAAGACCTACACCTTCCTCAGTGAAAGGGACTCAAAACCCCATATTTTCCGCAGAGGAATAGATCTGACTAGTAAGAATATTAAAACCTATGTATTGATATGTCTCCGTAAGGGAAACAGGTGTGTCTAGACTGGCATAAACATGGCAGCGAGAATCAGCTCAAACCCACTATAAAAAGAAATTTCAAAAACAAAACCAATAAACAGGGAAATTCTTTACAATTCCTTCAGGGTCTCTGATGAAACCTGGAATGACCCTATCTACAATGACAGCTAGATGTGGCATAAGGCTGGACACTTGGGACTGAGAGGATTGGTGAGATTGTGTGAGCAAATGCAGACCCTTTAAAGCAAAAATGCATGGCCCCCATTCCATGGGTCCCAACTCTCCATGTTGAAGGGAATATTACTACAGCTATAACATATACGGGAAACCTAGAGAATGGACACACTGTTAATAAAAAAGGTTTCTAAAACTCAACGAATAGTCCCTCTCCTGGTGCTCCGGTTTGACTTTCCAACTGCTTTACTATCAATCTCCCAAATTGGAGAGACAGCCCCTTTATACTTCTGGTTCACACAGGTTGCCAATGTGGCAGAGGATGGAAGGGAAGAGGGAGAAACAATGAGACAGTAGCTGTTAGACATTTGGACGGGCACATGTCACACTAATTTCCCGGCAGTAAGTAGAATTAACCAAAGTCTCAGCCACCCACCGGGAACCAGTATAGGTTCTGAACCAAAATTTTGGACTTGCGTACAGCTCACAAAAAACGAGTTGAAAAATGGAACTCAGGGGCACAGCAATTCACAAACTGGCAGAGTAATAAAGGACAACTATCGTCCAAAAATCTGTTGAGGGAAGGCAACGAGGCGGACTTGAAAGAGAGGCAGAATAGTAGGAAACATATTTCAAGAGATACGTTGGAATCGCCTTTAAAGCATAGGAAGAGGGGCACAACTTCGACAATGATGCACTTGGCCAAAAAGGGCGTATGCGTTTTCTCCTGATTATATTCAGGAGAAAACGCATACGCCATTTTTGGCCATGCAAGCAAGCGGGCAATGCAAATCTGCACTGCAAAGAAGTATCACTTCCCACCGGTCAAAAGGGACATCCACAAATGTGTAAAAACCAGAAAGGCAAGACAGGCCCTGGAGAACAGGGAGCCTTGTTATGCTGATGGACGGGATGTAAATTGCAAACTGCCTCACTGGAGGAGTGCATTGCGTTCCCTAAAACAAGTAAACAACAGAGCTACAGAGCCACGGGAACTTCCAGTCTAGGGAATATACCTTGGGAAAACTGAAAATCAATAAGACAGAGCCACCGCCATATTTAGGGCTGCACTGCTTACAAGAAACTGAACTTGGGTACACCTTAATTATCCCAGGATATATAAAAATGGTTCAATAAATTGTGGTACTTATGTACGATGGAATATCCCTCAGCCATGAAATCAATGTCATAAGACCAGGAGCAGCAAAGTGAGTGGATTCAGGTACGATGATTCTAAGTTAAGTCACACAGAAAAAGAAACTTATCATAAGATATCACTTATGAAGATCATGTAAACATGGCTACACTTGAACTGAGTTAAGAAAGAGAACAGAGTCTCACATTTAGAAAACACTGTTATGCCTGCTTAAGGGGGGAGGAGAGGTTGGGTGATGCATAAAACCAGAGTTTGATATAAGCACAGGTACAATTTCTATAACCAACTGTGGAATAGACAAGACCTACACCTTCCTCAGTGAAAGGGACTCAAAACCACATATTTCCCGCAAAGGAATAGATCTGACAAGAAACAATCCTAAAACCTATGTATTGCTATGTCTCCGTAAGGAAATTAAGTGTGTAGACTGGCATAAACATGGCAGCGAGAATCAGCTCAAACCCACTATAAAAAGGAATTACAAAAACAAAACCAAAAACAGGGAAATTCTTTACAATATCTTCAGGGTCTCTGATGAAACCTGGAATGACCCTATCTACAATGACAGCTGGATATGGCATAAGGCTGGACACTTGGGACTGAGAGGATTGGTGAGATTGGGTGAGCAAATGCAGACCCTTTAAAGCAAAAATGCATGGCCCCCATTCCATGGGTCCCAACTCTCCATGTTGAAGGGAATATTACTACAGCTATAACATGTATGGGAAACCAAAGGATGGACACACTGAGAATACAAAAGGTTTCTAAAACACAACGAGTAGTCCCTCTCCTGGTGCTCCGGTTTGACTTTCCAACTGCTTTACTATCAATCTCCCAACTTGGAGACACAACCCCTTTAACCTCCTGGTTCGCACATGTTGCATTTGGCAGAAAATGGAAGGGAAGAGGGAAAACCAATGAGAGAGTAGCTGTTAGGCATTTGGACGGGCACATGTCACTCTAATTTCCCGGCAGGAAGAAGAATTAACCAAAGTCTCAGCCACCCACTGGGAACCAGTATAGGTCCTGAACCAAAATTTTGGACTTGCGTACAGCTCACTAAAAACGAGTTGAAAAATGGAGCTCAGGGGCACAGCAATTCACAAACTGGCAGAGTAATAAAGGACCACTATTGTCCGAAAATCTGTTGAGGGAAGACAATGAGGCTGACTTGAAAGCGAGGCAGAATAAGAGGAAACAGATTTCAAGAGGTACGTTGGAATCGCCTTTAAAGCACAGGAAGAGGGGCACAACTTCGAAAATGACGCACTTGTTCAAAAAGGGAGTATGCGTTTTCTCCTGAATATATACAGGAGAAAACGCATAAACAATTTTCGGCGAAGAAAGCAAGCGGGCAATGCAAATCTGCACTACAAAGAAGTATCACTTCCCACCGGTCAAAGGGGTCAGCCACAAAATGTGTAAAAACCAGAAAGGCAAGAGAGGCCCTGGAGAACAGGGAGCCTTGTTTTGCTGATGACCGGGATGTAAATTGACAACTGCCTCACTGGAGGAGTGCATTGCATTTCCTAAAACAAGTAAACAACAGAGCTACAGAGCCAAGGGCACTTCCAGTCTAGGGAATATACCTTGGGAAAACTGAAAATCAATAAGACAGGGCCACCCCCAAATTTAGGGCTGCCCTGCTTACAAGAACCACAACTTGGGTACACCTTAAATATCCCAGGGAATATAAAAATGGTTCAAAAAATTGTGGTACTTATGTACGATGGAATATCCCTCAGCCATGAAATCAATGTCATAAGACCAGGAGCAGCAAAGTGAGTGGACTCAGGTACGATGATTCTAAGTGAAATAAGTCACACAGAAAAAGAAACTTATCATAAGATATCACTTATGAAGATCCTGTAAACATGGCTACACATGAAATGAGTTAGGAAAGAGAGCAGAGTCTCACATTTAGAAAACACTCTTATGCCTGCTTAAGGGGAAAGGAGAGGTGGGGTGATGCATAAAACCAGAGTTTGATATAAGCACAGGTACCATTTCTATAACCAACTGTGGATTAGACAAGACCTACACCTTCCTCAGTGAAAGGGACTCAAAACCCCATATTTCCCGCAGAGGAATAGATCTGACTAGTAAGAATCTTATAATATATGTATTGATATTTCTCTGTAAGGGAATCAAGTGTGTCTAGAATGGCATAAACATGGCAGCGAGAATCAGCTCAAACCCACTATAAAAAGGAATTTCAAAAACAAAACTAAAAAACAGGGAAATTCTTTACATTTCCTTCAGGGTCTCTGATGAAACCTGGAATGACCCTATCTACAATGACAGCTGGATGTGGCATAAGGCTGGACACTTGGGACTGAGAGGTTTGGTGAGATTGGGTGAGCAAATGCAGACCGTTTAAAGCAAAAATGCATGGCCCCCATTCCATGGGTCCCAACTCTCCATGTTGAAGGGAATATTACTACAGCTATAACATGTACGGGAAACCTAGAGAATGGAAACACAGTGAATACAAAAGGTTTCTAAAACTCAACGAGTAGTCCCTCTCCTGGTTCTCTGGTTTGACTTTCCAACTGCTTTACTATTAATCTCCCAACTTGGAGAGACAACCCCTTTAACCTCCTGGTTCGCACACGTTGCCAATTTTGCAGAGGATGGAAGGGAAGAGGGAGAACCAATGAGAGAGTAGCTGTTAGGCATTTGGACGGGCACATGTCACTCTAATTTCCCGGCAGTAAGAAGAATTATCCAGAGTCTCAGCCACCACCGGGAACCAGTATAGGTCCTGAACCAAAATTTTGGACTTGCGTACAGCTCACAAAAAACGAGTTGAAAACTGGAGCTCAGGGGCACAGCATTTCACAAACTGGCAGAGTAATAAAGGACAACTATCTTCCAAAAATCTGTTAACGGAAGGCAATGAGGAGGACTTGAAAGCGAGGCAGAATAGCAGGAAACAGATTTCAAGAGGTACGTAGGAATCGCCTTTAAAGCACAGGAAGAGAGGCACAACTTCAACAATGACGCACTTGGCCACAAAGGGCGTATGCGTTTCCTCCTGAATATATTCAGGAAAAAACGCATACTCCCTTTTTGGCCAAGCAAGCAAGCGGGCAATGCAATCTGCACTACAAAGAAATATCACTTCCCACCGGTCAAAAGGGACATCCACAAAATATGTAACATCCAGAAAGGCAAGACAGGCCCTGGAGAACAGGGAGCCCTGTTATGCTGATGGGCGGGATGTAAATTGCGAACTGCCTCACTGGAGGAGTGTATTGTGTTCCCTAAAACAAGTAAACAACAGAGCTACAGAGCCAAGGGCACTTCCAGTCTAGGGAATATACCTTGGGAAAACTGAAAATCAAAAAGACAGTGCCACCCCCAAATTTAGGGCTGCACTGCTTACAAGAACCTCAACTTGGGTACACCGTAAATATCCCAGGAAATATAAATATGGTTCAAAATATTGTGGTACTTATGTACGATGGAATATCCCTCAGCCATGAAATCAATGTCATAAGACCAGGAGCAGCAAACTGAGTGGTTTCAGGGACGATGATTCTTTGTGAAGTCAAACAGGAAAAGAAACTTATCATGAGATATCACTTATGAAGATCCTGTAAACATGGCTACACATGAAATGAGTTAAGAAAGAGAACAGAGTCTCACATTTAGAAAACACTGTTATGCCTGCTTAAGGGGAGAGGAGAGGTGGGGTCATGCATAAAACCAGAGTTTGATATAAGCACAAGTACCGTTTGTAAAACCAACTTTGGAATAGACAAGACCTACACCTTCCTCAGTGAAAGGGACTCAAAACCGCATATTTCCCGCAGAGGAACAGATCTGACTAGTAACAATCCTAAAACTTATGTATTGATATGTCTCCATAATGGAATCAAGTGTGTAGACTGGCATAAACATGGCAGCGAGAATCAGCTCAAACCCACTATAAAAAGGAATTTAAAAAACAAAACCAAAAAACAGGGAAATTCTTTTCAATTCCTTCAGGGTCTCTGATGAAACCTGGAATGACCCTATCTACAATTACAGCTGGATGTGGCATAAGGCTGGACACTTGGGACTGAGAGGATTGGTGAGATTGGGTGAGCAAATGCAGACCCTTTAAAGCAAAAATGCATGGCCCCCATTCCATGGGTCCCAACTCTCCATGTTGAAGGGAATATTACTACAGCTATAACATGTATGGGAAACCTGGAGTATGGACACAATGTGAATACAATAGGTTTCTAAAACTCAACGAGTAGTCCCTCTCCTGGTGCTCCGGTTTGACTTTCTAACTGCTTTACTATCAATCTCCCAACTTGGAGAGCCAAACCCTTTAACCTCCTGGTTCGCACAGGTTGCCAATTTTGCAGAGGAGGGAAGGGAAGAGGGAGAACCAATGAGACAATAGCTGTTAGACATTTGGACGGGCACATATCACTCTAATTTCCCAGCAGGAAGAAGAATTAACCATAGTCTCAGCCACCCACTGGGAACCAGTATAGGTCCTGAACCAAAATTTTGGACTTGCGTACAGCTCACTTAAAACGAGTTGAAAAATGGAGCTCAGGGGCACAGCAATTCACAAATTGGCAGAGTAATAAAGGACAACTATCGTCCAAAAATCTGTTGAGGGAAGGCAACGAGGCGGACTTGAAAGCGAGGCAGAATAGTAGGAAACATATTTCAAGAGGTACGTTGAATTCGCCTTTAAAGCACAGGAAGAGGGGCACAACTTCGACAATGACGCAATTGGCCAAAAAGGGCGTATGCGTTTTCTCCTGAATATATTCAGGAGAAAACGCATACGCCCTTTTTGGCCAAGCAAGCAAGTGGGCAATGCAAGTCTGCACTACAAAGTAGTATCATTTCCCACCGGTCAAAAGGGACATCCACAAAATGTGTAAAAACCAGAAAGGCAAGACAGGCCCTGGAGAAGTCGGAGCCTTGTTATGCTGATGGGCGGGATGTAAATTGCCAACTGCCTCACTGGAGGAGTGCATTGCGTTCCCTAAAACAAGTAAACGACAGAGCTACAGAGCCAAGGGCACTTCCAGTCTAGGGAATATACCTTGGGAAAACTGAAAATCAATAAGATAGAGCCACCCCTAAATTTAGGGCTGCACTTCTTACAAGAACCTCAACTTGGTTACACCTTAAATATCCCAGAAAATATAAATATGGATCAAAAAACTGTGGTATTTATGTACGATGGAATATCCCTCATCTATGAAATCCATGTCATAAGACCAGGAGAATCAAAGTGAGTGGATTCAGGTACGATGCTTCTAAGTGAAAAAGTCACACAGAAAAAGAAACTTATCATAAGATATCACTTATGTAGATCCTGTAAACATGGCTACACATGAACTGAGTTAGGAAAGAGAACAGAGTCTCACATTTAGAAAACACTCTTATGCCTGCTTAAGGGGAGAGGATAGGTGGGGTGATGCATAAAACAAGAGTTTGATATAAGTAGAGGTACCATTTCTAAAACCAACTGTGGAATAGACAAGACCTACACCTTTCTCAGTGAAAGGGACTCAAAACCCCATATTTCCCGCAGAGGAATAGATCTGTCTAGTAAGAATCTTAAAACCTATGTATTGATACTTCTCTGTAAGGGAATCATGTGTGTGTAGACTGGCGTAAACATGGCAGCGAGAATCAGCTCAAACCCACTATAAAAAGGAATTTCAAAAACAAAACCAAAAAACAGGGAAATTCTTTACAATTCCTTCAGGGTCTCTGATGAAGTCTGGAATGACACTATCTACAATGACAGCTGGATGTGGCATAAGGCTGGACACTTGGGACTGAGAGGATTGGTGAGATTGGGTGAGCAAATGCAGACCCTTTAAAACAAAAATGCATGGTCCCCGTTCCATGGGTCCCAACTCTCCATGTTGAAGGGAATATTACTACAGCTATAACATGTACGAGAATCCTAGAGAATGGACACACGGTGAATACAAAAGGTTTCTAAAACTCAACGAATAGTCCCTCTCCTGGTGCACCGGTTTGACTTTCCAACTGCTTTACTATCAATCTCCCAAATTGGAGAGACAGCCCCTTTAACCTCCTGGTTCTCACAGGTTTCCAAATTTGCAGAGGATGGAATGGAAGAGGGAGAACCAATGAGAGAGTACCTCTTAGGCTCTTGGACGGGCACATGTCACTCTAATTTCCCGGCAGGAAGAAGAATTAACCAAAGTCTCAGCCACCCACCAGGATCCAGGATAGGTCCTGAACCAAAATTTTGGACTTGCGTACAGCTCACAAAAAAATAGTTGAACAATTGTGCTCAGGGGCACAGCAATTCACAAACTGGCTGAGTAATAAAGGACAACTATCGTCCAAAAATCTGTTGAGGGAAGACAACGAGGCGGACTTGAAAGCGAGGCAGAATAGCAGGAAACAGATTTCAAGAGGTACGTTGGAATCGCCTTTAAAGCACAGGAAGAGGGGTACAATATCGACAATGACGGACTTGGCCAAAAAGGGCGTATGCGTTTTCTCCTGAATATATTCAGGAGAAAACGCATATGGCCTTTTTGGCCAGGCATGCAAGCGGGCAATGCAAATCTGCACTACAAAGAAGTATCACTTCCCACCGGTCAAAAGGGACATCCACAATATGTAAAAACCAGAAAGGCAAGACAGGGCCTGGAGAACAGGGAGCCTGGTTATGCTGATGGGCGGGATGTAAATTGCCTACTGCCTCACTGGAGGAGTGCATTTTGTTCCCTAAAAGAAGTCAACAACAGAGCTACTGAGCCAAGTGCACTTCCAGTCTAGGGAATATACCTTGGGAAAACTGAAAATCAATAAGACAGAGCCACCCCCATATTTAGGTCTGCACTGCTTACAAGAATCTCAACTTGGGTACACCTTAAATATCCCAGGAAATATAAAAATGGTTCAAAATACTGTGGTATTTATGTACGATGGAATATCCCTCAGCCATGAAATCAATGTCATAACACCAGGAGCAGCAAAGTCAGTGGATTCAGGTACGATGATTCTAAGTGAAATAATTCACACAGAAAAACAAACTTATCATAAAATATCACTTATGAAGTTCCTGTAAACATGGCTACACATGAACTGAGTTAGGAAAGAGAAAAGAGTCTCACATTTAGAAAACACTCTTATGCCTGCTTAAGGGGGAAGGAGAGGTGGGCTGATGCATAAAACCAGAGTTTGACATAAGCACAGGTACCATTTCTATAACCAACTTTGGAATAGACAAGACCTACACCTTCCTCAGTGAAAGGGACTCAAAACCCCATATTTCCTGCAGAGGAATAGATCTGACTAGTAAGAAACTTAAAACCTATGTATTGATATGTTTCTGTAAGGGAATCAAGTGTGTCTAGACTGGCATAAACATGGCAGCGAGAATCAGCTCAAACCCACTATAAAAAGGAATTTCAAAAACAAAACCAAAAAACAGGGAAATTCTTTACATTTCCTTCAGGGTCTCTGGTGAAACCTGGAATGACCCTATCTATAATGACAGCTGGATGTGGTATAAGGCTGGACACTTGGGACTGAGAGGATTGGTGAGATTGGGTGAGCAAATGCAGACCCTTCAAAGCAAAAATGCATGGCCCCCTTCCATGGGTCCCAACTCTCCAGGTTTTGGGAATATTTCTACAGCTATAACATGTATGGGAAACCTAGAGAATGGACACACTGTGAATACAAAAGGTTTCTAAAACTCAACGAATAGTCTCTCTCCTGGTACTCCGGTTTGACTTTCCAACTGCTTTACTATCAATCTCCCAAATTGGAGAGACAGCACCTTTAAACTCATGGTTTGCACAGGTTGCCAAATTTGCAGAGGATGGAAGGGAATAGGGAGAACCAAAGAGAGAGTAGCTCTTAGGCTTTTGGAGGGGCACATGTCACGCTGAGTTCCCGGCAGGAAGAAGAAATAACCAAAGTCTCAGCCACCCACCGGGAACCAGTATAGGTCCTGAAGCAAAGTTTTGGACTTGGGTACAGCTCACAAAAAACGAGTTGAAAAACGGTGCTCAGGGGCACAGCAATTCACAAACTGGCAGAGTAATAAAGGACAACTATCGTCCGAAAATCTGTTGAGCGAATGCAACGAGGCGGACTTGAAAGCGAGGCAGAATAGCAGGATACAGATTTCAAGAGGTACGTTGGAATCACCTTTAAAGCACAGGAAGAGGGGCACAACTTCAAGAATGACGCACTTGGCCAAAAAGGGCGTATGCGTTTTCTCCTGAATATATTCAGGAGAAAACGCATACGCCCTTTTTGGCCAAGCAAGCAATCGGGCAATGCAAATCTGCACTACAAAGAAGTATCACTTCCCACCGGTCAAAAGGGACATCCACAAAATGTGTAAAAACCAGAGGCAAGACAGGCCGTGGAGAACAGGGAGCATTGTTATGCTGATGGGCGGGATGTAAATTGCCAACTGCCTCACTGGAGGAGTGCATTGCATTCCCTAAAACAAGTAAACAACAGAGCTACAGAGCCAAGGGCACTACCAGTCTAGGGAATATACCTTGGGAAAACTGAAAATCAATAAGACAGAGCCACCCCCAAATTTAGGGCTGCACTGCTTACAAGAACCTCAACTTGGGTACACCATAAATATCCCAGGAAATATAAAAATGGTTCAAAAAATTGTGGTACTTATGTACGATGGAATATTCCTCAGCCATGAAATCAATGTCATAAGACCAGGAGCAGCAAAGTGAGTGGATTCAGGTACGATGATTCTAAGTGAAATAAGTCACACAGAAAAAGAAACTTATCATAAGATATCACTTATGAAGATCCTGTAAACATGGCTACACATGAAATGAGTTAGGAAAGAGAACAGAGTCTCACATTTAGAAAACACTCTTATGCCTGTTTAAGGGGGAAGGAGAGGTGGGGTGATGCATAAAACCAGAGTTTGATATAAGCACAGGTACCGTTTCTAAAACCAACTGTGGAATAGGCAAGACCTACACCTTCCTCAGTGAAAGGGACTCAAAACAGCATATTTCCCTCAGAGGAATAGATCTGACTAGTAAGAATCTTAAAACCTATGTATTGATATGTCTCTGTAAGGGAATTAAGTGTGTCTAGACTGGCATAAACATGGCAGCGAGAATAAGCTCAAACCCACTATAAAAAGGAATTTCAAAAACAAAACCAAAAAACAAGGGATATTCTTTACAATTCCTTCAGGGTCTCTGATGAAACCTGGAATGAACCTATCTACAATGACAGATGGATGTGGTATAAGGCTGGACACTTGGGAATGAGAGGATTGGTGAGATTGGGTGAGCAAATGCAGACCCTTTAAAGCAAAAATGCATGGACCCCATTCCAAGGGTCCCAACTCTCCAGGTTGAAGGGAATATTACTACAGCTATAACAAGTATGGGAAACCCAGAGAATGGACACACTGTAAATACAAAAGGTTTCTAAAACTCAACGAATAGTCCCTCTCTTGGTGCTCAGGTTTGACTTTCCAACTGCTTTACTATCAATCTCCCAAATTGGAGAGACAGCCCCTTTAATCTCCTGGTTCGCACAGGTTGCCAATTTTGCAGAGGATGGAAGGGAAGAGGGAGAACCAAAGAGAGATTAGCTGTTAGGCATTTGGACGGGCACATGTCACTTTAATTTCCCGGCAGGAAGAAGTATTAACCAAAGTCTCAGCCACCCACCAGGAACCAGTATAGGTCCTGAACCAAAATTTTGGACTTGCGTACAGCTCACAAAAAACGAGTTGAAAAATGGAGCTCAGGGGCACAGCAATTCACAAACTGGCAGAGTAATAAAGGACAACTATCGTCCAAAAATCTGTTGAGGGAAGGCTACGAGGCGGACTTGAAAGCGAGGCAGAATAGCAGGAAACAGATTTCAAGTGGTACGTTGGAATCGCCTTTAAAGCACAGAACGAGGGGCACAACTTCGACAATGACGCCCTTGGCCAAAAAGGGCGTATGCGTTTTCTCCTGAATATATTCAGGAGAAAACGCATACGCCCTTTTTGGCCAAGCAAGCAAGCGGGCAATGCAAATCTGCACTACAAAGAAGTATCACTTCCCACCGGTCAAAAGGGACATCCACAAATATGTAAAAACCAGAAAGGCAAGACAGGCCCTGGAGAACTGGGAGCCTTGTTATGCTGAAGGGCGGGATGTAAATTGCCAACTGCCTCACTGGAGGAGTGCATTGCGTTCCCTAAAACAAGTAAACAACAGAGCTACAGAGCCAAGGGCACTTCCAGTCTACGGAATATACCTTGGGAAAACTGAAAATCAATAAGACAGAGCCACCCCCAAATTTAGGGCTGCACTGCTTATAAGAACCTCAACTTGTGTACACCTTAAATATCCCAGGAAATATAAAAATGCTTCAAAAATTTGTAGTACTTAGGTTCTTTTGAATATCCCTCAGCCATGAAATCAATGTCATAAGACCAGGAGGAGCAAATTGAGTGGATTCAGGTACGATGATTTTAAGTGAAATAAGTCACACAGATAAACAAACTTATCATAAGATATCACTTATGAAGATCCTGTAAACACGGCTACACATGAACAGAGTTAGGAAAGAGAACAGAGTCTCACATTTAGAAAACACTCTTATGCCTGTTTAAGGGGGAAGGAGAGGTGGGGTGATGCATAAAACCAGAGTTCGATATTAGCACAGGTACCGTTTCTAAAACCAACTGTGGAATAGACAAGACCTACACCTTCCTCAGTGAAAGGGACTCAAAACCCCATATTTCCCGCACAGGAATAGATCTGACTAGTAAGAATCTTAGAACCTATGTATTGATATGTCTCCATTAGGGAATCAAGAATGTCTAGACTGGCATAAACATGGCAGCGAGAATCAGCTCAAACCCACTATAAAAAGGAATTTCATAAACAAAACCAATAAACAGGGAATTTCTTTACAATTCCTTCAGGGTCTCTGATGAAACCTGGAATGACCCTATCTACAATGACAGCTAGATGTGGAATAAGGCTGGACACTATGGACTAAGAGGATTGGTGAGATTGGGTGAGCAAATGCAGACCCTTTAAAGCAAAAATGCATGGCCCCCATTCCATGGGTCCCAACTCTCCATGTTGAAGGGAATATTACTACAGCTATAACATGTACGGGAAACCTACAGAATGGACACACTGTGAATACAATAGGTTTCTAAAACTCAACGAGTAGTCCCTCTCCTGGTGATCCGGTTTGACTTTCCAAATGCTTTACTATCAATCTCCCAACTTGGAGAGACAACCCCTTTAACCTCCTGGTTCGCACAGGTTGCCAATTTGGCAGAGGATGGAAGGAAAGAGGGAGAACCAATGAGAGAGTAGCTGTTAGGCATTTGGACGGGCACATGTCACTCTAATTTCCCGGCAGGAAGAAGAATTAAGCAATGTCTCAGCCACCCACCGGGAACCAGTATACGTCCTGAACGAAAATTTTGGACTTGCGTACAGCTCACAAAAAACGAGTTGAAAAATGGAGCTCAGGGGCACAGCAATTCACAAACTGGCAGAGTAATAAAGGACAACTATCGTCCAAAAATCTGTTGAGGGAAGGCAACGAGGCGGACTTGAAAGCGAGGCAGAATAGCAGGAAACAGATTACAAGAGGTACGTTAGATTCGCCTTTAAAGCACAGGAAGAGGGGTAAAACAACGACAGTGACGCACTTGGCCAAAAAGGGCGTATGCGTTTTCTCCTGAATATATTCAGGAGGAAACGCATACGCCCTTTTTGGCCAAGCAAGCAAGCGGGCAATGCAAATCTGCACTACAAAGAAATATCACTTCCCACCGGTCAAAAGGGACATCCACAAATATGTAACAACCAGAAAGGCAAGACAGGCCCTGGAGAACAGGGAGCCCTGTTATGCTGATGGGCGGGATGTAAATTGCGAACTGCCTCACTGGAGGAGTGTATTGTGTTCCCTAAAACAAGTAAACAACAGAGCTACAGAGCCAAGGGCACTTCCAGTCTAGGGAATAAACCTTGGGAAAACTGAAAATCAAAAAGACAGTGCCACCCCCAAATTTAGGGCTGCACTGCTTACAAGAACCTCAACTTGGGTACACCGTAAATATCCCAGGAAATATAAATATGGTTCAAAATATTGTGGTACTTATGAACGATGGAATATCCCTCAGCCATGAAATCAATGTCATAAGACCAGGAGCAGCAAACTGAGTGGTTTCAGGGACGATGATTCTATGTGAAGTCAAACAGGAAAAGAAACTTATCATGAGATATCACTTATGAAGATCCTGTAAACATGGCTACACATGAAATGAGTTAAGAAAGAGAACAGAGTCTCACATTTAGAAAACACTGTTATGCCTGCTTAAGGGGAGAGGAGAGGTGGGGTCATGCATAAAACCAGAGTTTGATTTAAGCACAGGTACCGTTTGTAAAACCAACTTTGGAATAGACAAGACCTACACCTTCCTCAGTGAAAGGGACTCAAAACCGCATATTTCCCGCAGAGGAATAGATCTGACTAGTAACAATCCTAAAACCTATGTATTGATATGTCTCCATAATGGTATCAAGTGTGTAGACTGGCATAAACATGGCAGCGAGAATCAGCTCAAACCCACTATAAAAAGGAATTTAAAAAACAAAACCAAAAAACAGGGAAATTCTTTTCAATTCCTTCAGGGTCTCTGATGAAACCTGGAATGACCCTATCTACAATGACAGCTGGATGTGGCATAAGGCAGGACACTTGGGACTGACAGGATTGGTGAGATTGGGTGAGCAAATGCAGACCCTGTAAAGCAAAAATGCATGGCCCCCATTCCATGGGTCCCAACTCTCCATGTTGAAGGGAATATTACTACAGCTATAACATGTACGGGAAACCTGGAGTATGGACACAATGTGAATACAATAGGTTTCTAAAACTCAACGAGTAGTCCCTCTCCTGGTGCTCCGGTTTGACTTTCTAACTGCTTTACTATCAATCTCCCAACTTGGAGAGCCAAACCCTTTAACCTCCTGGTTCGCACAGGTTGCCAATTTTGCAGAGGATGGAAGGGAAGAGGGAGAACCAATGAGACAATAGCTGTTAGACATTTGGACGGGCACATATCACTCTAATTTCCGAGTAGGAAGAAGAATTAACCATAGTCTCAGCCACCCACCGGGAACCAGTATAGGTCCTGAAACAAAATTTTGGACTTGCGTACAGCTCACTTAAAACGAGTTGAAAAATGGAGCTCAGGGGCACAGCAATTCACAAACTGGCAGAGTAATAAAGGACAACTATCGTCCAAAAATCTGTTGAGGGAAGGCAACGAGGCGGACTTGAAAGCGAGGCAGAATAGTAGGAAACATTTTTCAAGAGGTACGTTGAATTCGCCTTTAAAGCACAGGAAGAGGGGCACAACTTCGACAATGACGCAATTGGCCAAAAAGGGCGTATGCGTATTCTCCTGAATATATTCAGGAGAAAACGCATACGCCCTTTTTGGCCAAGCAAGCAAGTGGGCAATGCAAGTCTGCACTACAAAGTAGTATCATTTCCCACCGGTCAAAAGGGACATCCACAAAATGTGTAAAAACCAGAGAGGAAAGACAGGCCGTGGAGAAGTGGGAGTCTTGTTATGCTGATGGGCGGGATGTAAATTGCCAACTGCCTCACTGGAGGAGTGCATTTTGTTCCCTAAAACAAGTCAACGACAGAGCTACAGAGCCAAGGGCACTTCCAGTCTAGGGAATATACCTTGGGAAAACTGAAAATCAATAAGATAGAGCCACCCCTAAATTTAGGGCTGCACTGCTTACAAGAACCTCAACTTGGGTACACCTTAAATATCCCAGAAAATATAAATATGGATCAAAAAACTGTGGTATTTATGGACGATGGAATATCCCTCAGCTATGAAATCCATGTCATAAGACCAGGAGAACCAAAGTGAGTGGATTAAGGTACGATGCTTCTAAGTGAAAAAGTCACACAGAAAAAGAAACTTATCATAAGATATCACTTATGAAGATCCTGTAAACATGGCTACACATGAACTGAGTTAGGAAAGAGAACAGAGTCTCACATTTAGAAAACACTCTTATGCCTGCTTAAGGGGAGAGGATAGGTGGGGTGATGCATAAAACAAGAGTTTGATATAAGTAGAGGTACCATTTCTAAAACCAACTGTGGAATAGACAAGACCTACACCTTTCTCAGTGAAAGGGACTCAAAACACCATATTTCCCGCAGAGGAATAGATCTGTCTAGTAAGAATCTTAAAACCTATGTATTGATACTTCTCTGTAAGGGAATCATGTGTGTGTAGACTGGCGTAAACATGGCAGCGAGAATCAGCTCAAACCCACTATAAAAAGGAATTTCAAAAACAAAACCAAAAAACAGGGAAATTCTTTACAATTCCTTCAGGGTCTCTGATGAAATCTGGAATGACACTATCTACAATGACAGCTGGATGTGGCATAAGGCTGGACACTTGGGACTGAGAGGATTGGTGAGATTGGGTGAGCAAATGCAGACCCTTTAAAACAAAAATGCATGGTCCCCGTTCCATGGGTCCCAACTCTCCATGTTGAAGGGAATATTACTACAGCTATAACATGTACGAGAATCCTAGAGAATGGACACAAGGTGAATACAAAAGGTTTCTAAAACTCAACGAATAGTCCCTCTCCTGGTGCTCCGGTTTGACTTTCCAACTGCTTTACTATCAAACTCCCAAATTGGAGAGACAGCCCCTTTAACCTCCTGGTTCTCACAGGTTTCCAAATTTGCAGAGGATGGAATGGAAGAGGGAGAACCAATGAGAGAGTAGCTCTTAGGCTCTTGGACGGGCACATGTCACTCTAATTTCCCGGCAGGAAGAAGAATTAACCAAAGTCTCAGCCACCCACCAGGATCCAGGATAGGTCCTGAACCAAAATTTTGGATTTGCGTACAGCTCACAAAAAAATAGTTGAACAATTGTGCTCAGGGGCACAGCAATTCACAAACTGGCTGAGTAATAAAGGACAACTATCGTCCAAAAATCTGTTGAGGGAAGACAACGAGGCGGACTTGAAAGCGAGGCAGAATAGCAGGAAACAGATTTCAAGAGGTACGTTGCAATCGCCTTTAAAGCACAGGAAGAGGGGTACAATATCAACAATGACGGACTTGGCCAAAAAGGGCGTATGCGTTTTCTCCTGAATATATTCAGGAGAAAACGCATACGCCCTTTTTGGCCAGGCATGCAAGCGGGCAATGCAAATCTGCACTACAAAGAAGTATCACTTCCCACCGGTCAAAAGGGACATCCAAAATATGTAAAAACCAGAAAGGCAAGACAGGCCCTGGAGAACAGGGAGCCTTGTTATGCTGATGGGCGGGATGTAAATTGCCAACTGCCTCACTGGAGGAGTGCATTTTGTTCCCTAAAAGAATTCAACAACAGAGCTACTGAGCCAAGTGCACTTCCAGTCTAGGGAATATACCTTGGGAAAACTGAAAATCAATAAGACAGAGCCACCCCCATATTTAGGGCTGCACTGCTTACAAGAATCTCAACTTGGGTACACCTTAAATATCCCAGGAAATATAAAAATGGTTCAAAATACTGTGGTATTTATGTACGATGGAATATCCCTCAGCCACGAAATCAATGTCATAACATCAGGAGCAGCAAAGTCAGTGGATTCAGGTACGATGATTCTAAGTGAAATAATTCACACAGAAAAACAAACTTATCCTACGATATCACTTATGAAGTTCCTGTAAACATGGCTACACATGAACTGAGTTAGGAAAGAGAAAAGAGTCTCACATTTAGAAAACACTCTTATGCCTGCTTAAGGGGGAAGGAGAGGTGGGCTGATGCATAAAACCAGAGTTTGACATAAGCACAGGTACCATTTCTATAACCAACTTTGGAATAGACAAGACCTACACCTTCCTCAGTGAAAGGGACTCAAAACCCCATATTTCCCGCAGAGGAATAGATCTGACTAGTAAGAAACTTAAAACCTATGTATTGATATGTTTCTGTAAGGGAATCAAGTGTCTCCAGACTGGCATAAACATGGCAGCGAGAATCAGCTCAAACCCACTATAAAAAGGAATTTCAAAAACAAAACCAAAAAACAGGGAAATTCTTTACATTTCCTTCAGGGTCTCTGGTGAAACCTGGAATGACCCTATCTACAATGACAGCTGGATGTGGTATAAGGCTGGACACTTGGGACTGAGAGGATTGGTGAGATTGGGTGAGCAAATGCAGACCCTTTAAAGCAAAAATGCATGGCCCCCTTCCATGGGTCCCAACTCTCCAGGTTTTGGGAATATTTCTACAGCTATAACATGTACGGGAAACCTAGAGAATGGACACACTGTGAATACAAAAGGTTTCTAAAACTCAACGAATAGTCTCTCTCCTGGTACTCCGGTTTGACTTTCCAACTGCTTTACTATCAATCTCCCAAATTGGAGAGACAGCCCCTTTAACCTCATGGTTTGCACAGGTTGCCAAATTTGCAGAGGATGGAAGGGAATAGGGAGAACCAAAGAGAGAGTAGCTCTTAGGCTCTTGGAGGGGCACATGTCACGCTGAGTTCCCGGCAGTAAGAAGAAATAACCAAAGTCTCAGCCACCCACCGGGAACCAGTATAGGTCCTGAAGCAAAGTTTTGGACTTGGGTACAGCTCACAAAAAACGAGTTGAAAAACGGAGCTCAGGGGCACAGCAATTCACAAACTGGCAGAGTAATAAAGGACAACTATCGTCCGAAAATCTGTTGAGGGAATGCAACGAGGCGGACTTGAAAGCGAGGCAGAATAGCAGGATACAGATTTCAAGAGGTACGTTGGAATCACCTTTAAAGCACAGGAAGAGGGGCACAACTTCAAGAATGACGCACTTGGCCAAAAAGGGCGTATGCGTTTTCTCCTGAATATATTCAGGAGAAAACGCATACGCCCTTTTTGGCCAAGCAAGCAATCGGGCAATGCAAATCTGCACTACAAAGAAGTATCACTTCCCACCGGTCAAAAGGGACATCCACAAAATGTGTAAAAACCAGAGGCAAGACAGGCCGTGGAGAACAGGGAGCATTGTTATGCTGATGGGCGGGATGTAAATTGCCAACTGCCTCACTGGCGGAGTGCATTGCATTCCCTAAAACAAGTAAACAACAGAGCTACAGAGCCAAGGGCACTTCCAGTCTAGGGAATATACCTTGGGAAAACTGAAAATCAATAAGACACAGCCACCCCTAAATTTAGGGCTGCACTGCTTACAAGAACCTCAACTTGGGTACACCATAAATATCCCAGGAAATATAAAAATGGTTCAAAAAATTGTGGTACTTATGTACGATGGAATATTCCTCAGCCATGAAATCAATGTCATAAGACCAGGAGCAGCAAAGTGAGTGGATTCAGGTACGATGATTCTAAGTGAAATAAGTCACACAGAAAAAGAAACTTATCATAAGATATCACTTATGAAGATCCTGTAAACATGGCTACACATGAAATGAGTTAGGAAAGAGAACAGAGTCTCACATTTAGAAAACACTCTTATGCCTGTTTAAGGGGGAAGGAGAGGTGGGGTGATGCATAAAACCAGAGTTTGATATAAGCACAGGTACCGTTTCTAAAACCAACTGTGGAATAGGCAAGACCTACACCTTCCTCAGTGAAAGGGACTCAAAACACCATATTTCCCTCAGAGGAATAGATCTGACTAGTAAGAATCTTAAAACCTATGTATTGATATGTCTCTGTAAGGGAATCAAGTGGGTCTAGACTGGCATAAGCATGGCAGCGAGAATAAGCTCAAACCCACTATAAAAAGGAATTTCAAAAACAAAACCAAAAAACAAGGGATATTCTTTACAATTCCTTCAGGGTCTCTGATGAAACCTGGAATGACCCTATCTACAATGATAGATGGATGTGGTATAAGGCTGGACACTTGGGAATGAGAGGATTGGTGAGATTGGGTGAGCAAATGCAGACCCTTTAAAGCAAAAATGCATGGACCCCATTCCAAGGGTCCCAACTCTCCAGGTTGAAGGGAACATTACTACAGCTATAACAAGTATGGGAAACCCAGAGAATGGACACACTGTAAATACAAAAGGTTTCTAAAACTCAACGAATAGTCCCTCTCTTGGAGCTCCGGTTTGACTTTCCAACTGCTTTACTATCAATCTCCCAAATTGGAGAGACAGCCCCTTTAATCTCCTGGTTCGCACAGGTTGCCAATTTTGCAGAGGATGGAAGGGAAGAGGGAGAACCAAAGAGAGATTAGCTGTTAGGCATTTGGACGGGCACATGTCACTTTAATTTCCCGGCAGGAAGAAGTATCAACCAAAGTCTCAGCCACCCACCAGAAGCCAGTATAGGTCCTGAACCAAAATTTTGGACTTGCGTACAGCTCACAAAAAATGAGTTGAAAAATGGAGCTCAGGGTCACAGCAATTCACAAACTGGCAGAGTAATAAAGGACAACTATCGTCCAAAAATCTGTTGAGGGGTGGCAACTAGGCGGACTTGAAAGCGAGGCAGAATAGCAGGAAACAGATTTCAAGAGGTACGTTGGAATCGCCTTTAAAGCACAGAACGAGGGGCACAACTTCGACAATGACGCCCTTGGCCAAAAAGGGCGTATGCGTTTTCTCCTGAATATATACAGGAGAAAACGCATACGCCCTTTTTGGCCAAGCAAGCAAGCGGGCAATGCAAATCTGCACTACAAAGAAGTATCACTTCCCACCGGTCAAAGGGACATCCACAAATATGTAAAAACCAGAAAGGCAAGACAGGCCCTGGAGAACAGGGAGCCTTGTTATGCTGAAGGGCGGGATGTAAATTGCCAACTGCCTCACTGGAGGAGTGCATTGCGTTCCCTAAAACAAGTAAACAACAGAGCTACAGAGCCAAGGGCACTTCCAGTCTAGGGAATATACCTTGGGAAAACTGAAAATCAATAAGACAGAGCCACCCCCAAATTTAGGGCTGCACTGCTTATAAGAACCTCAACTTGTGTACACCTTAAATATCCCAGGAAATATAAAAATGCTTCAAAAATTTGTAGTACTTAGGTTCTTTTGAATATCCCTCAGCCATGAAATCAATGTCATAAGACCAGGAGGAGCAAATTGAGTGGATTCAGGTACGATGATTTTAAGTGAAATAAGTCACACAGATAAACAAACTTATCATAAGATATCACTTATGAAGATCCTGTAAACATGGCTACTCATGAACAGAGTTAGGAAAGAGAACAGAGTCTCACATTTAGAAAACACTCTTATGCCTGTTTAAGGGGGAAGGAGAGGTGGGGTGATGCATAAAACCAGAGTTCGATATTAGCACAGGTACCGTTTCTAAAACCAACTGTGGAATAGACAAGACCTACACCTTCCTCAGTGAAAGGGACTCAAAACCCCATGTTTCCTGCACAGGAATAGATCTGACTAGTAAGAATCTTAGAACCTATGTATTGATATGTCTCCATTAGGGAATCAAGAATGTCTAGACTGGCATAAACATGGCAGCGAGAATCAGCTCAAACCCACTATAAAAAGGAATTTCATAAACAAAACCAATAAACAGGGAATTTCTTTACAATTCCTTCAGGGTCTCTGATGAAACCTGGAATGACCCTATCTACAATGACAGCTAGATATGGAATAAGGCTGGACACTATGGACTAAGAGGATTGGTGAGATTGGGTGAGCAAATGCAGACCCTTTAAAGCAAAAATGCATGGCCCCCATTCCATGGGTCCCAACTGTCCATGTTGAAGGGAATATTACTACAGCTATAACATGTACGGGAAACCTAGAGAATGGACACACTGTGAATACAAAATGTTTCTAAAACTAAACGAGTAGCCCCTCTCCTGGTGATCCGGTTTGACTTTCCAAATGCTTTACTATCAATCTTCCAACTTGGAGAGACAACCCCTTTAACCTCCTGGTTCACACAGGTTGCCAATTTGGCAGAGGATGGAAGGAAAGAGGGAGAACCAATGAGAGAGTAGCTGTTAGGCATTTGGACGGGCACATGTCACTCTACTTTCCCGGCAGGAAGAAGAATTAAGCAATGTCTCAGCCACCCACCGGGAACCAGTATAGGTCCTGAACTAAAATTTTGGACTTGCGTACAGCTCACAAAAAACGAGTTGAAAAATGGAGCTCAGGGGCACAGCAATTCACAAACTGGCAGAGTAATAAAGGACAACTATCGTCCAAAAATCTGTTGAGGGAAGGCAACGAGGCGGACTTGAAAGCGAGGCAGAATAGCAGGAAACAGATTACAAGAGGTACGTTGGAATCGCCTTTAAAGCACAGGAAGAGGGGTAAAACAACGATAGTGACGCACTTGGCCAAAAAGGGCGTATGCGTTTTCTCCTGAATATATTCAGGAGAAAACGCATACGCCCTTTTTGGCCAAGCAAGCAAGCGGGCAATGCAAATCTGCACTACAAAGAAATATCACTTCCCACCGGTCAAAAGGGACATCCACAAATATGTAAAAACCAGAAAGGCAAGACAGGCCCTGGAGAACAGGAAGCCTTGTTATGCTGATGTGCAGGATGTAAATTGCCAACTGCCTCACTGGAGGAGTGCATTGTGTTCCCTAAAACAAGTCAACAACAGAGCTACTGAGCCAAGTGCACTTCCAGTCTAGGGAATATACCTTGGGAAAACTGAAAATCAATAAGACAGAGCGACTCCCATATTTAGGGCTGCACTGCTTACAAAAACCTCAACTACGGTACACCTTAAATATCCCAGGAAATATAAAAATGGTTCAAAATACTGTGGTATTTATGTACGATGGAATATCCCTCAGCCATGAAATCAATGTCATAAGACCAGGAACAGCAAAGTGAGTGGATTCATGTACGATGATTCTAAGTGAAATAAGTCACACAGAAAAAGAAACTTATCATAAGATATCACTTATGAAGTTCCTGTAAACATGGCTACACATGAACTGAGTTAGGAAAGAGAACAGAGTCTCACATTTAGAAAACACTCTTATGCCTGCTTAAGGGGGAAGGAGAGCTGGGGTGATGCATAAAACCAGATTTTGACAAAAGCACAGGTACCATTTCAATAACCAACTTTGGAATAGACAAGACCTACACCTTCCTAAGTGAAAGAGACTCAAAACCCCATATTTCCCGCAGAGGAATAGATCTGACTATTAAGAAACTTAAAACCTATGTATTGATATGTCTCTGTAAGGGAATCAAGTTTGACTAGACTGGCATAAACATGACAGCGAGAATCAGCTCAAACCCACTATAAAAAGGAATTTCAAAAACAAAACCAAAAAACAGGGAATTTCTTTACATTTCCTTAAGTGTCTCTGGTGAAACCTGGAATGACCCTATCTACAATGACAGCTGGATGTGGTATAAGGCTGGACACTTCGGACTGAGAGGATTGGTGAGATTGGGTGAGAAAATGCAGACCCTTTAAAGCAAAAATGCATGGCCCCCATTCCATGGGTCCCAACTCTCCAGGTTGAAGGGAATATTTCTACAGCTATAACATGTATGGGAAACCTCGAGAATGGACACACTGTGAATACAAAAGGTTTCTAAAACTCAACGAATAGTCCCTCTCCTGGTGCTCCGGTTTTACTTTCCAACTGCGTTACTATCAATCTCCCAAATTGGAGAGACAGACACTTTAAGCTCCTGGTTCGCACAGGTTGCCAATTTTGCAGAGGATGAAAGGGAAGAGGGAGAACCAATGACAGAGTAGCTGTTAGGCATTTGGACGGGAACATGTTACTCTAATTTCCCGGCAAGAAGAAGTATTAACCAAAGTCTCACCCACCCACCGGGAAACAGTGTAGTTCCTGAACCAAAATTTTGGACTTGCGTACAGCTCACAAAAAACGAGTTGAAAAATGGAGCTCAGGGGCACAGCAATTCACAAACTGGCAGAGTAATAAAGGACAACTATCGTCCAAAAATCTGTTGAGGGAAGGCAACAGGGCGGACTTGAAAGCGAGTCAGAATAGCAGGAAACAGATTTCAATAGGTACGTTGGAATTGCCTTTAAAGCACAGGAAGAGGAGTACAACTTTGACAATGACGCACTTGGCCAAAAGGGCGTATGTGTTTTCTCCTGAATATATTCAGGAGAAAACGCATACCCCCTTTTGGCCAAGCAAGCAAGCGGGCAATGCAAATCTACACTACAAAGAAGTATCACTTCCCACCGGTCAAAAGTGACATCCACAAATGTGTAAAAACCAGAAAGGCAAGACAGGCCCTGGAGAACAGGGAGCCTTGTTATGCTGATGGGCGGGATGTAAATTGCCAACTGCCTCAATGGAAGAGTGCATAGTGTTCCCTAAAAGAAGTCAACAACAGAGCTACTGAGCCAAGTGCACTTCCAGTCTAGGGTATATACCTTGGGAAAACTGAAAATCAATAAGACAGGGACACCCCCATATTTAGGGCTGCACTGCTTACAAGAACCTCAACTTGGGTACACCTTAAATATCCCAGGAAATATAAAAATGGTTCAAAATACTGTGGTATTTATGTACGATGGAATATCCCTCAGCCATGAAATCAATGTCATAAGACCAGGAGCAGCAAAGTGAGTGGATTCAGGTACGAAGATTCTAAGTGAAATAAGTCACACAGAAAAAGAACCTTATCATAAGATATCACTTATGAAGTTCCTGTAAACATGGCTACACATGAACTGAGTTAGGAAAGAGAACAGAGTCTCACATTTAGAAAACACTCTTATGCCTGTTTAAGGGGAAAGGAGAGGTGGGGTGATGCATAAAACCAGAGTTTGATATAAGCACAGGTACCGTTTCTAAAACCAACTGTGGAATAGACAAGACCTACACCTTCCTAAGTGAAAGGGACTCAAAACTCCATATTTTCCGCAGAGGAAGAGACATGACTAGTAAGAATCTTAAAACCTATGTATTGATATGTTTCCATTAGGGAATCAAGAGTGTCTAGACTGGCATAATCATGGCAGCGAGAATCAGCTCAAACCCACTATAAAAAGGAATTTCAAAAACAAAACCAAAAAACAGGGAAATTCTTTACAATTCCTTCAGGGTCTCTGATGAAACCTGGAATGACCCTATCTACAATGACAGCTAGATGTGGCATAAGGCTGGACACTTGGGACTGAGAGGATTGGTGAGATTGGGTGAGAAAATGCAGACCCTTAAAAGCAAAAGTGCATGGGCCCCATTCCATGGGTCCCAACTGTCCATGTTGAAGGGAATATTACTACAGCTATAACATGTACGAGAAACCTAAGGAATGGACACATTGTGAATACAATAGTTTCTAAAACTCAACGAATAGTCCCTCTCCAGGTGCTCCGGTTAGACTTTTCAACTGATTTACTATCAATCTCCCAAATTGGAGAGACAGCCCCTTTAAGCTCCTGGTTCGCACAGGTTTCCAATTTTGCATAGAATGGAGGGAAAGAGGGAGAACCAATGAGAGAGTAGCTGTTAGGCATTTGGACGGACACATGTCACTCTAATTTCCCGGCAGGAAGAAGAATTAACCAAAGTCTCAGCCACCCACCGGGAACCAGTATACGTCCTAAACCAAAATTTTGGACTTGCGTACAGCTCACAAAAAAACGAGTTTTAAAATTGAGCTCAGGGACACAGCAATTCACAAACTGGCAGAGTAATAAAGGACAACTATCGTCGAAAAATCTGTTTAGGGAAGGCAACGAGGCGGACTTGAAAGTGAGGCCGAATAGCAGGAAACAGATTTCAAGAGGTACGTTGGAATCGCCTTTAAAGCACAGGAAGAAGGGTACAACTTCGACAATGACGCACTTGGCCAAAAGGGCATATGTGTTTTCTCCTGAATATATTCAGGAGAAAACGCATACACCCTTTTTGGCCAAGCAAGCAAGCGGCAATGCAAATCTGCACTACAAAGAAGTATCACTTCCCACAGGTCAAAAGGGACATCCACAAATGTGTAAAAACCAGAAAGGCAAGACAGGCCCTGGAGAACAGGGAGCCTTGTTATGCTGATGGGCGGGATGTAAATTGCCAACTGCGTCACTGGAGGAGTGCATTGCATTCCCTAAAACAAGTAAACAATAGAGCTACAGAGCCAAGGGCACATCCAGTCTACGGAATATACCTTGGGAAAACTGAAAATCAATAAGACAGATCAACCCCCAAATTTAGTGGTGCACTGCTTATAAGAACCTCAAATTGTGTTCACCTTAAATATCCCAAGAAATATAAAAATGGTTCAAAAATTGTAGTACTTATGTACGATGGAATAGACCTCAGCCATGAAATCAATGTCATAAGACCAGGAGCAGCAAAGTGAGTGGATTCAGGTACGATGATTCTAAGTGAAATAAGTCACACAGAAAAAGAAACTTATCATAAGATATCACGTATGAAGATCCTGTAAACATGGCTGCACATGAACTGAGTTAGGAAAGAGAAGAGAGTCTCACATTTAGAAAACACTCTTATTCCTGCTTAAGTGGGAAGGAGAGGTGGGGTGATGCATAAAACCAGAGTTTGACATAAGCACAGGTACCATTTCTAAAACCAACTTTGGAATAGGCAAGACCTACACCTTCCTCAGTGAAAGGGACTCAAAACCCCATATTTCCCGCAGAGGAATAGATCTGACTAGTAAGAATCTTACATCCTATGTATTGATATGTCTCTGTAAGGGAATCAAGTGTGTCTAGACTGGCATAAACAAGGCAGCGAGAATCAGCTCAAACCCACTATAAAAAGGAATTTCAAATACAAAACCAAAAAACAGGGAAATTCTTTACATTTCCTTCAGGGTCTCTGATGAAACCTGGAATGACCCTATCTTCAATGACAGCTGGATGTGGTATAAAGCTGGACACTTGGGACTGAGAGGATTGGTGAGATTGGGTGAGCAAATGCAGACCTTTTAAAGCAAAAATGCTTGGCCCCCATTCCATGGGTCCCAACTCTCCAGGTTGAAGGGAATATTACTACAGCTATAACATGTATGGGAAACCTAGAGAATGGACACACAGTGAATACAAAAGGTTTCTAAAACTCAACGAATAGTCCCTCTCCTGGTGCTCCGGTTTCAGTTTCCCACAGCTTTACTATCAATCTCCCAAATTGGATAGACAGCACCTTTAAGCTCCTGGTTCGCACATGTTGCCAATTGGGCAGAGGATGGAAGGGAAGAGGGAGAACCAATGAGACACTTGCTGTTAGGCAATTGGACGGGCACATGTCACTCTAATTTCCCGGCAGGAAGAAGAATTAACCAGCGTCTCAGCCACCTACCGGGAACCAGTAAACGTCCTGAACCAAAATTTTGGACTTGCGTACAGCTAACAAAAAAACGACTTGAAAAATGCAGCTCAGGGGCACAGCAATTCACAAACTGGCAGAGTAATAAAGACAACTATCGTCCAAAAATCTGTTGAGGGAAGGCAACGAGGCGGACTTGAAAACGAGGCAGAATAGCAGGAAACAGATTTCAAGAGGTACGTTGGAAACGCCTTTAAAGCACAGGAAGAGGGGCAAACTTCGACAATGACGCACTTGGCCAAAATGTCGTATGTGTTTTCTCCTGAATATATACAGGAGAAAACGCATACGCCCTTCTTGGCCAAGCAAGCAAGTGGGCAATGCAAATCCACACTACAAAGAAGTATCACTTCCCACCGGTCAAAAGGGACATCCACAAATGTGTAAAAACCAGAAAGGCAAGACAGGCCCTGGAGAACAGGTAGCCTTGTTATGCTGATGGGCGGAATGTAAATTGCCAACTGCCTCACTAGAGGAGTGCATTGCGTTCACTAAAACAAGTAAACAACAGAGCTACAGAGCCAAATGCACTTCCAGTCTAGGGAATATACCTTGGGAAAACTGAAAATCAATAAGACAGAGCCACCCCGAAATTTAGGGCTGCACTGCTTACAAGATCCTCAACGTGGGTACACCTTAAATATCCCAGGAAATATAAAAATGGTTCAAAAAACTGTGGTATTTATGTACGATGGAATATCCCTCAGCCATGAAATCAATGTCATAAGTCCAGGAGCAGCAAAGTGAGTGGATTCAGGTACGATGATTCTAAGTGAAATAAGTCACACAGAAAAAGAAACTTATCATAAGATATCTCTTATGAAGATCCTGTAAACATGGCAACACATGAACTGAGTTAGTAAAGAGAACAGAGTCTCACATTTAGAAAACACTCTTATGCCTGCTTAAGGGGAAAGGAGAGGTGGGGTGATGCATAAAACCAGAGTTTGATATAAGCACAGGTACCATTTCTAAAACCAACTGTGGAATAGACAAGACCTACACCTTCTTCAGTGAAAGGGACTCAAAACCCCATATTTCCCGCAGAGGAATAGATCTGACTAGTAAGGATCTTAAAACCTATGTGTTGATATGTCTCTGTAAGGGAATCAAGTGTGTCTAGACTGGCATAGACATGTCAGCGAGAATCAGCTCAAACCCACTATAAAAAGGAATTTCAAAAACAAAACAAAAAAACAGGGATATTCTTAACATTTCCTTCAGGGTCCCTGATGAAACCTGGAATGACCCTATCTACAATGACAGCTGGATGTGGTATAAGGCTGGACACTTGGGACTGACAGGATTGGTGAGATTGGGTGAGCAAATGCAGACCCTTTAAAGCAAAAATGCATGGCCCCCATTCCATGGGTCCCAACTCTCCAGGTTGAAGGGAATAATACTACTGCTATAACATGTATGGGAAACCTAGAGAATGGACACACTGTGAATACAAAAGGTTTTTAAAACTCAACGAATAATCCCTTTCCTGGTGCTCCTGTTTGACTTTCCAAATGCTTTCCTATCAATCTCCCCAATTAGAGAGACAGCTCCTTTAAACTCCTGGTTCGCAAAGGTTGCCAATTTTGCAGAGGATGGAAGGGAAGAGGGAGAACCAATGAGAGACTAGCTGTTAGGCATTTGGAAGGGCACATGTCACTCTAATTTCCCGGCAGGAAGAATAATTAAACAAAGTCTCAGCCACCCACCGGGAACCAGTATAGTTCCTGCCCCAAAATTTTGGACTTGCATACAGCTCACATCAAACGAGTTGAAAAATGGAGCTCATGGGCACAGCAATTCAAAAACTGGCAGAGTAATAAAGGACAACTATCGTCCAAAAATCTGTAGAGGGAAGGCAAGGAGGCGGACTTGAAAGCGAGACAGAATAGCAGGAAACAGATTTCAAGAGGTACGTTGGAATCGCCTTTAAAGCACAGGAAGAGGGGCACAACTTCGTCAATGACGCACTGGGCCAAAAAGGGCGTATACATTTTCTCCTGAATATATTCAGGAGAAAACGCATAGGCCCTTTTTGGCCAAGCAAGGAAGCGGGCAATGAAATTCTGCACTACAAAGAAGTATCTCTTCCCACCATTCAAAAGGGTCATCCACACAATGTGTATAAACCAGAAAGGCAAGACAGGCCCTGGAGAACAGGGAGCCTAGTTATGCTGATGGGCGGGATGTAAATTGCCAACTGCCTCACTGGAGGAGTGCATTGTGTTCCCTAAAACAAGTAAACAACAGAGCTACAGAACAAAGGGCACTTCCAGTAGGGAATATACCTTGGGAAAACTGAAAATCAATAAGACGGAGCCACCCCCAAATTTAGGGCTGCACTGCTTACAAGAACCTCATCTTGGGTACACCTTAAATATCCCAGGAAATATAAAAATGGTTCAAAAAATTGTGGTATTTACGTACGATGGAATATCCCTAAGCCATGAAATCAATGTCATAAGACCAGGAGCAGCAAAGTGAGTGGATTCAGGTACGATGATTCTAAGTGAAATAAGTCACACAGAAAAAGAAACTTATCATAAGATATCACTTATGAAGATCCTGTAAACATGGCTACACATGAACTGAGTTAGGAAAGAGAACAGAGTCTCACATTTAGAAAACACTCTTATGCCTGCTTAAGGGAGAAGGAGAGGTGGGGTGATGCATAAAACCAGAGTTTGATATAAGCAAAGGTACCGTTTCTAAAACCAACTGTGGAATAGACAAGACCTACAACTTCCTCAGTGAAAGGGACTCAAAACCCCATATTTCCCGCAGAGGAATAGATCTGACTAGTAAGAATTTTAAAACTTATGTATTGATGTGTCTCTGTAAGGGAATCAAGTGTGTCTAGCCTGGCATAAACTTGGCAGAGAGAATCAGCTCAAATCCACTACAAAAAGGAATTTCAAAAAGAAAACAAACAAAAAAAAACAACAGGGAAATTCTTTACAATTCATTCAGGGTCTCTGACAAAACCTGGAATGACGCTATCTACAATTACAGCTGGATGTGCCATAAGGCTGGACACTTGGGACTGAGAGGATTGGTGAGATTGGGTGAGCAAATGCAGACCCTTTAAATCAATAATGAATGGCAGCCATTCCAGTGGTCCCAACTCTCCAGGTTGAAGGGAATATTACTACAGCTATAACATGTACGGGAAACCTGGGAATGGACACACTGTGAATACGAATGGTCTCTAAAAGTCAACGAATAGTCCCTCAACTGGTGCTGCGGTTTGACTTTCCAACTGCTTTACTATCAATCTCCAAACTTGGAGAGACAGCTCTTTTAACCTCCTGGTTCGCTCAGGTGGCCAATTTGGCAGAGGATGGAAGGGTATAGGGAGAACCAATGAGAGAGTAGGTGTTAGGCATTTCGACGGGCACATGTCACTCTAATTTCCCGGCAGGAAGAAAAATTAACCAAAGTCTCAGCAACCCACCTGGAAAGAGTATAGGTCCTGAACCAAAATTTTTGACTTGCGTTCAGCTCACAAAACACGAGTTGAATAATGGAGCTCAGGGGCACAGCAATTCACAAACTGGCAGAGTAATAAAGGATAGCTATCGTCCAAAAATCTCTTGAGGGAAGACAACCACGCAGACTTGAAAGCAAGGCAGAATAGCAGGAAACAGATTTCAAGAGGTACGTTGGAATCGCCTGTAAAGCACAGGAAAATGGGCACAACTTCGACAATGATGCACTTTGCCAAAAACGTTGTATGCGTTGTTTTCTGAATATATTGAGAAAAAAACACATACGCCCTTTTTGGCCAAGCAAGCAAGCGGGAAATGAAAATCTGCACTACAAAGTAGTATCACTTCCCACCGGTCAAAAGGGTCATCCACAAAATGGGTAAAAAACAGAAAGGCAAGACAGGCTCTGGCGAACAGGGAGCCTTGTTATGCTGATAAGCAGGATGTAAATTGCCAACTGTCTCACTGGAGGAGTGCATTGTGATCCCTCAAACGAGTAATCAACAGAGCTGCTGAGCCATGGGCACTTCAAGTCAAGGGAATATACCTTGGGAAAACTGAAAATCCATAAGACATAGCCACCCCAAAATTAAGGGCTGCACTGCTTACAAGAACCTCAACTTGGGTACACCTTAAATATCACAGGAAATATAAAAATGGTTCAAAAAATTGTGGTACTTTCGAACGATGGAATATCACTCAGCCATGAAATCAATGTCATAAGACCAGTAGCAGCAAAGTGAGTGGATTCAGGTACGAAGATTGTAAGTGAAATAAGTCACAGAGAAAAAGAAACATCATAAGATATCACTTATGAAGATCCTGTAAACATGGCTACACATGAACTTAGTTAGGAAAAAGAACAGAATCTCACATTTAGAAAACACTCTTATGCCTTTTTAAGGGGAAAGGAGAGGTGGGGTGATGCATAAAACCAGAGTTTGGTATAAACACAGGTACCGTTCCAGAAACCAACTATGAAATAGACTAGACCTTCAGCTTCCTCAGTTAAAGGGACTCAAAACTCTATATTTCCCACAGAGGAATAGTTCTGACTAGTAAGAATCTTAAAACCTATGTATTGATATGTCTCTGTAAGGGAATCAAGTGTGTCTAGACAGGCTTAATCATGGCAGCGAGAATCAGCTCAAACCCACTATAAAAAGGAATTTCAAAAACTATACAAAAAAACAGGGAAATTCTTTACAATTCATTCAGAGTCTCTGATGAAACCTGGAATGACCCTATCTACAAACTACAGCTGGATGTGGCATATGGCTGGACACTTGGGACTGAGAGGATTGTTGAGATTGGGTGAGCAAATGCAGACCATTTAAAGCAAAAATGCATGGCCCCCATTCCATGGGACCCAACTCTCCAGGTTGAAGGGAATATCACTACAGCTATAACATGTACGGGAAACCTAGAGAATGGACACACTGTGAATACGAAAGGTTTCTAAAACTCAACGAATTGTCCCTCTCCTGGTGCTCCGGTTTGACTTTCCAACGGATTTACTATCAATCTCCTATCTTGGAGAGACAGCCCCTTTAACCTCCTGGTTCACACAGGTTGCCAATTTGGCAGAGGATGGAAAGGAAGAGGTAGAACGAATGAGAGACTAGCTGTTAGGCATTTGGACGGGCACATGTCACTCTAATTTCCCGGCAGCAAGAAGAATTAACCAAAGTCTCAGCCACCCACCGGGAACCAATATATGTCCTGAACCAAAATTTTGGACTTGCATACAGCTCACAAAATACGAGTTGAAAAATTGAGCTCAGGGGCACAGCAATTCACAAACTGGCAGAGTAATAAAGAACTACTATCGTCCAAAAATCTGTTGAGGGAAGGCAACGAGGCGGACTTGAATGCGAGGCAGAATAGCAGGAAACAGATTTCAAGAGGTACGTTGGAATCGCCTGTAAAGCACAGGAAGAGGGGCACAACTTCTTCAATATTGCACTTGGGCAAAAAGGGCGTATGTGTTTTCTCCTGAATATATTCAGGAGAAAATGCATATGCCCTTTTTGGCCAAGCAAGCAAGTGGGCAATGCAAAGCTGCACTACAAAGAAGTATCACTTCCCACTGGTAAAAAGGGACATCCAGAAAATATGTAAAAACCAGAAAGGCAAGACAGGCCCTGGAGAACAGGGAGTCTTGTTAGGCTAATGCGCAGAATGTAAATTTCTAAATGCCTCTCTGGGGGAGTGCATTGTGTTCCCTAAAAGAAATAAAAAACAGAGCTTCAGAGCCAATGGCAGTTCCAGTCTAGGGAATACACATTTGGAAAAATGAAAATCAGTAGGACAGAGCCACCCCAAAATTTAGGGCTGCACTGCTTACACGAACCTCAACTTGGGTACACCTTAAATGTCCCAGGAAATAAAAAAAATGTTTCAATAAATTGTGGTACTTACGTACGACTGAATATCCCTTAGCCATGAAATCAATGTCATAAGGCCAGTAGCAGCAAAATGAGTGGATTCAGGTACAATGATTCTAAGTTAAATAAGTCACATTGAAAAAGAAACTTATCATAAGGTATCACTTACAAGGGTCCTGTAACCATGGCTACACATGAACTGAGTTAGGAAAGATAACAGAGTAACAAATCTTATCATATGTTATCACTCATAGGGTGAATGTACACATGGCTACACATGAACTGGATTAAAAACCAACAGGGTCACACATTTAGAAAACAATCTTATGCCTGCTTAAGAGGAAAGCCGAGGTGGGGTGTTGCATAAAACCACAGTTTTAAATTAACACAGATACTGTTACCTAAACCAAGTATGTAATAGGCAACACCTACTCCCCGCACAATGAACTGGAATCAACACCCACTATTCATTGCAGAGGAATATATCTGACTCTAAGAATTTTAAAACATATATATTCTCATGTCTCCATAAAGAAAGCATATGTGTGTATAATGGCATGAACACAGCACTGAAATTCAGCTAAACCACCTTATAAAAATAAGTTTCAAAAGCAAAATGCAAAAACAGTGAAACAGAGAGAAATCTTAAAAATTACGTTCAGGGCCTGTGATCCAACCTGGATTAACCACCTTTACACCCACAGCTGGATGAGACATAAGACTGGACACTAGGGGCTGACAAGATTGCTGAGGTTGTGTGAGCAAAAGAACGCCACTTAGAGCAATACTGTGTGCTACGCATTCTAGTGGTCTCAGCTCTCCAGGTTTAAGGGAATATTCCTACAGTTAAAACATGCAAGGGAATCCCAGTGGATGGTACACTGTGTAATTAGGAAAGTTTCCTAAAAGGTACCTCATTTTTCCTTTCATCGTGCTCGGCTTCAACATTCCATCTGCATTACTAAAAATCTCCCCACTTGGAGTGTCAGCGCCTTTACCCTCCTTTTATGCACAGTTTGCAAATTGTGCAGAGGATGAACAGGAAGAGGGGAAACAAATGAGAGATGAGCTGTAGGTGTTTGGATGGGCACATATCACTCTACTTTCCCATCAGGAAGAAGCATTAACAAAAGGCTCAGCCTGAAGCCCTGGAACCAGACTAGGGCCTAAAGCCATCCTGCGGTATTGCAGCCAGCTCACAAATAGGCAGTTTGAAAAATGGATATCAGGGGCACAGCAATTCACAAACTTGCAGAGTTATAAAGGACAACTATCATCCAGAAATATATTGAGGTAAGGCCGTGAATAGGATTTGAATGCAAGGCAGAATTGAAGGAAACAGATTTCAAGAGGTACATTGGAGTCATCTTAAAGCACATGAAAAGCGACAGAAGTCCAACAACGTTGCCCTTGGCAGAAAAGGGAGTATGTGTATTTTCTTGAATATATTTGGGAAAAAAATGCATACGCCCTTTTTGGCCAAGCAAGCCATCAGGCATTGAAAATCCACACTACATAGAAGTGTCCCTTACCTCCAGTCAAAAGGGCCAACCACAAATAGTGTGAAAACCACAAATGCAGGACAGGCCATGGAGAAAAGGGAGCCTGGTTACACCGATGGACAGGATGTAAATTGCCAACAGCCTCTCTGCAGAACTGTATGTTGTTTTCTAAAACAGAGCTACAGAGCATAGCACACTTCCACTCATGGGCGTGTATTTTGGGAAAACTAAAAATCCACAACACACAGCCAGCACAAAGTTTAGGGCTGCTCTGTTTACAAGAACCTCGACTTCGGTACACTTTAAATATCCCAGGAAAAGAAAAAAATGGATATAGATGTTGTGGTACTTATATACAATGGAATGTCACTCAGACATAAAATCAATGTCATAAGGCCAATAGCAGCATAATGAGTGGCTTTAGGTACGATAATGCTAAGTGAAATGAGCCACAAAGAAACAGAAACTTATTGTAATATATCACTTATAGAGGGAATGTAAACATGGCTACACATGAACTGAATTTCAAAAGAGAACAGAGTTACACATTTAGAAAACACACTTATGCCTCCTTAAGGGGAAAGGTGACGTGGGGTGATGTGTAAAAGCAGAGTTTGAAATTAGCACACATACCATTCCATATACCAAATATGTAATAGACAAGACCTACTCCTTTCTCAATGAACTGGACACAAAACACCCTATTCACTGAAGAGGAATTTATCTGACTGGTAACAATCTTGAAACCTATGTATTTATATGTCTCCATAATGGAATCAAGTGTATGTAGATTGGCATAAACACAGATCAATGGAACAGGACAGAAAGCCCAGAGTTAAACCTACATACCTATGGCTATCTCATCTATGACAAAGGAGCTAAGGATATACAATGGAGAAAAGACAGTCTCTTCAGTAATTGGTGCTGGGAAAACTGGACCCCTACACATAAAAGAATGAAATTAGAACACTCCATAACACCATACACAAAAATAAACTCTAAATGGATTAGAGATCTAAATATAAGACCAGACACTATAAAACACTTAGAGGAAACCATAGGCAGAACACTCTATGACATAAATCACAGCAAGATCCTTTTTGACTCACCTTCTAGAGAAATGGATATAAAAACAGAAATCAACAAATGGGACCTAATAAAACTTAAAAGCTTTTACACGGTACAGGAAAACATAAACAAGATGCAAAAACAACCCTCAGAATGGGAGAAAATATTTTCAAATGGAGCAATTGACAAAGGATTAATCTCCAAACTTTACAAGCACCTCATGTAGCTCAATATCACAAAAACAAACAACCCAATCCAAAAACGGCCAGAAGACCTAAATAGACATTTCTCCAAAGAAGATATACAGATTACCAAGAAACACATGAAAGGATGCTGAACATCACTAATCATTAGAGAAATGCAAATCATAACTATCGTGAGGTATCACCACACAGCAGTCAGAGTGGCAATCATCAAAAAAATCTACAAAACAATAAATGCTGGAGAGGCCTTTATTGGAGAAAAGGGAACACACGTGCACTGTGGGTGGGAACGTAAATTGATATGGGCACTAGGGAGAACAGTACGGAGGTTCCTCTAAATAACTAACAATAGAGGTACCATACGACACAACAATCCAACTACTGGGCATTTGCCTTGCGAAAACCATAATTCAAAAAGAGTTATGTACAAAAATGTTCATTGCAGCTCTATTTACAATAGCTTGGACATGGAAGCAACCTAAGTGTCCATTGACAGATGAATGGATAAAGAATATCTGGCACATATATACAATGGAATATTACTCAGCCATAAAAAGAAGCAAAACTGAGTTATTTGTACTGAGGTGGATGGACTTAGAATCTGTCCTACACAGTGAAGTAAGTCAGAAAGTGAAAAACAAATACTGTATGTTAACAGAGATATACGGAATCTAAAGAAAAAAAAAAAGATTTTGAAGAACCTAGTGGCAGGACAGGATTAAGGACACAGACATAGAGAAAGGTCTTGAGGACACCGGAAGGGGGATGGGTAAGCTGAGACGAAGTGACAGAGTGGCATGGACATAAATACATTACCAAATGTAACACCGATAGCTACTGAGAATCAGCCACATAGAACAGGGAGATCAGCTCGGTGCTTTGTGACCACATAAAGGGGTGTGATATGGAATGTGGGAGGGAGATGCAAGAGGGAGGGGATCTGGTGATATGTGTATATGTATAGCTGATTCACTTTGTTATACAGCAGAAACTAACACTCCATTGTAAAACAATTATACTCCCATAAACGTGTAAAAGGAAAAAAAAAAGAAAAAGAAAGCCCAGGGATAAACCTACACACCTATGGTCAACTAATCTATGACAAAGGAGGCAAGACTATACAATGGAGATAAGACAGTCTCTTCAATCATTGGTGCTGGGAAATATGGACAGCTACATGTAAAAGAATGAAATTTGAACACTCCCCAACACCATACATAAAAATATATTCAAAATGGATTAGAGACCTTAATGTAAGACCGGACAGTATAAAACTCTGAGAGGAAAACTTACGAAGGATACTCTGACATAAATCACAGCAAGATCTTTTTTGATCCACCTCCTATAGTAATGAAATAAAAAAGTAAACTAAACAGATGGGACCTAATGAAATGTAAAAGCTTTTGCAAAGCAAAGGAAACTACAAACAAGACGAAAAGACAACCCTCAGAATGGCAGAACATATTTGCCAATGAATCAATGGACAAATAATTAATCTCCAATATATATAAGCAGCTCATGCAGCTCAATATTAATAAAACAAAGAACCCAATACAAAAATGGAAGAAGATCTAAATAGACATTTCTTCCAAGAAGACATAGAGATGGCCAGTACGCACATGAAAATCTGCTCAACATCACTAATTATTAGAGAAATGGAAATCGAAAGTAAAATGAGGTATCACGTCACACCTGTTAGAATGGGCATCATCAGAAAATCTACAAACAACAAATGCTGGAGAGGGTGTGGAGAAAAGGAACCTTCTTCCACTATTGCTGGGAATGTAAATCGATATAGTCTCTATGGAGAACAGTATGGAGGTACCTTAAAAAACTAAAAATAGAATTACCATATAATCCAGCAATCCCACTACTGGGCATATACCCAGAGAAAACCATAAATCAAAAAGACACATTCACCACAATGTTCATTGCAGTACTATTTACAATACCCAGGTAATGAATGCAACCTAAGTGCCCACAGACAGATGAATGGATAAAGATGTGGTACATATATACAATGGAATATTACTCAGCCATACATAGGAATGAAATTGGGTCATTTGTAGAGACCTTGATGGATCTAGAGACTGTCATACAGAGTGAAGTAAGTCAGAAAGAGAAAAACAAATATTGTATGTTAATGCATATATGTGGAACCTAGAAAAATGGTAAAGAGGAACCGGTTTGCAGGGCAGAGATAGAGACACAGATGTAGAGAACAAACATATGTACACCAAGGTGGGAACCACATGTGAGGGTGGTGGTGGGATGAATTGGGAGACTGGGATTCACATGTGCACACATATGTATAAAATAGATATCCAGTAAGAACCTGCTGTATAAAAGAAATAAATAAATTTTAAAAAAATTAAAAATAAATAAATAACATTTAATAAAATAAACCAAAAAACGTTTTTCCCTTCACATAGATGTCTTTATATTAATGCATTATTTTCATGTTTATATCTCCAAATTAAAAAAAAAAGAGGAATAAAATCTACCTTGAACCAAAAAGAAAAAAAGAAATAAATAAATAAACAGAACCCCTCAGTTATACAGAGGATAATCGTATTAGGGCACTTGCTCCAGTTGTAAAAAATTCTTAAGTTGGTCAGAGGTGGGAAATCGTCTCCCATGCAGTGAGCAGCGCTCCCCCCCCACAAGGAACATCCTCATTGCAAAGCTGGGGGACTGTGTCGAGGCATCTGTGAGTAAATGTGAGCTGAGCCCCAGTCCTGCTGCAGCTGAACTCTCCCCACCCTTTCCAGGTAAAACAGCTGAATATGTACAAGAACTTGCAAGCCTAGAGGAAGGGCTGTGGAGCCACACCAACGACAGCACGCATGCCGACTTGGTGCCTGCTGGCCAGCCAGGATGGTCCTGGCCCCAGATGCTCTTCTGGAAGATTTCCATTTCCCTACCTGAGATACCCCTCCTGCCACGGCCCCCACTGCTTTTTTACTTCCTCACCTCTGCCTGGGGAGAAATTCCAGCGGCAGGTATGGGTGACACATCCTCTTCTTTAGCAGGTGGCAGCCTGGCAACTCCTGCAGAAAGTCCAGCAGAGCCCCACTCACACTGGGCCACCCACAAAGCCATGGCCCCTCACTCCCTCCCACCACCCCAGCCCCGACACTGCTGACGGGGCAGAGAATATGGCGTCAGGCACAGCTACAGGGGCTCTTGCTGACTGGAGAGGTGTTTATATTGACCTCAACCAAGGCACACCTGGGGAGGGCTGGCAGGCTGTGTCAGGCTGCCCAAATCAGCCAATCCTCACCCCTCAGGGGATCACAGTTGCAGAAAATGAAACTTGCTAAACGGGCCACGGCCAAGGAACAGGTGTGGGCTCTTGAGAGTCAGGATAGACAAGGGGCTTCAGCTGCGGCTTTTTTTCTCATCATTTTATCTGGTCCATGAGTGGAAAACAACTTCAAGAAGACCCTATACTAATGAGAGGAACCCAGGAGTCAGGGAGAGGAGTGATGGTGGGTGGAGACAGAGGCCTGGTGCCCTGGCTGCAGTGGAAGTGTCTGGAAGACCACGCCAAGAGAGGCTGCACAGAGTGATAGCCAGGGTCACAGACCTGTCAGGGCTGCTGTTTGTTAGTTCAAGTCCTGCTCTGAGGCGTTCTGTGTCAGCTGTGAGTGACAGGTGAGCTGGGGGTTCTCTGCAATGTGGGCTATGTGCACAGTTCTTGTGTGTCCAGCCCTGCTTGGGTACCTGCCCAGGGGAGCTACGTATCCTGGGAAGGGCCTGACTATGAGAGCCCAATGGGCTGCTGGGTAACTTCACAGGTGAGCTCCATACCCTGGGAGGGACTTGACCACGAGGGCCCCGTGGGCTGTGGGGTGGGGGGTGCAGCCCAGGTGAGCTCCATATCCTGGGATTGGCCTGACCACGAGAGTCCCATTGGCTGCTGGGGACCTGGTAAAGGATATCAGGACAGTCAGTGAAGCCACCGAGGATATACATCCAGTAGCTCCTATTTCCTACACCCTGCTGGTCATTCTACCATCCACCAGGCCATGGCATTCTGTATTAGACTTCAATGATGCCTTCTTCTGTATTCCATTCATCTCAGAGTCACAAGGATTTTTGGTTTGTTAGTGGCAGGACACAACATGCAACCAAAGCAATAATGCTGGGCCGTCCTTCCCCAATGGTTCAAAAATACCCACACCATCATTGGGGAAATGTCCTCTAAAGACCTAAAAGTTCTACCTCTGTAAAAGGGAACCCTCCTTCAATATGCAGAGGACATTCTGATCGCCAGGCCTACTAAAGACGCCTCTGAACTACCTAGTCAAGAAAGGATAGAAGGTGTCCAAGAAAAAGGCTCAAATATCCCAGGCTAAGGTGACATGCCTGGGCTTCATTGTCACAGATATTCGGAGAAACACATCCCAGGATAGGGAAGAAGCCATTTGCAGCCTTACCTCTTCTAAAACTAGAAGACAGCTTAGGGGTTCCTGGGGAGGCCAAGGTTTTCTGCATCTGGATCCCTAACTACAGTCTAATAGCTGGGCCTCTACATGAAACACTGACACGAAAAGATGATGATCCTTTTGAATAGAATCCAGAAGCAGCCTTTCAAGAATGGAAAGAGCAGTCAATTCAGACCCTTGGCCAGGAACTCCCTAATTTAGCTAAACCCTTTGACCTTTACATACCCGGTCATAGGTTAATCGCCCTTGGAGCCTTAGTGCAAAAACTGGGACCACTTGAAATGGAGCAACACAAGAATGCCCTTCAGGTATGATAAACTATGCTCACCAAGGGCTTTGCCCAGCGACTCATCAGGCCAGGATACTGGGGTATCTAAAAAGCTGAATCAGAAGGCCGCAAGGCCAGGTCCCTGTTAAGGGAAAAGGACCCCACATGGTGATCCTAACCACCCATCATGCCCTGAAGTTGAAGGGGTCGCTCTGTGGACACACTGACCTCGAGTGAGGAGGCCCTCCAACTCCAACCTCCAGAGAGACAAACGGGGGCAACAGGCCCCCAAAATGACTCGTGTGACCATCACTTGACCTGGAGTTTCTCTCAGAAAACAACAAGACTGTGCCCCGAAAGAGCAGACTACTGCTTGCAGGACTTACTGCACCCAGAGGGGAGCTAATAAGCTTGGCGGGGGAAACGTATATCATGCTTTCACCATAGAAAGCCCTACAGACACCGCGGTGATGGTGGTCAATATGACCGGCTGGACTGCTGGCTACTTCTAAAGGCCGTTGACTCAGTGGACGTCATGGTCCTGGATCACCACTGACCCTTGACTGTCTGGGAGTTGTGCGGGCAGGGCTCTGACACATGGTGCTGTGTGTACATTAATTCAGGGACCTAATTAAAGAAAGCACAGACTAGTGGTCAGAGCATCTAGGCTGGCAAAAAACGTCAGCCTAAGGTCGCCGAACAAATGTGGGGTGGGGTGAAACCTGCCACCGCAGCATCTCTGCGCATCTCTTTCCTGGACCCTTAAAGGTCATTAGAATCTATAACACTTCCAATGCTGGTGCTCAGGCGGACGAGAAGTGAGGCAGGAGTCCTTGGGACAATCAACCTCACCTGGAGGCTGGTGGGGAGATGTTTTGCCCCTCCCCCCATGTATCAGGGCTCCCAACACAGCATGAAGCAGTTACAAAAGAGGGGTCTGCACCCTCAACACCCCAAGAATGAGGAACAGAACCAAAAGCCGAGGAGGTGTTCATCTCCGGCAACGTTCATTAAAAACTCCTGGGAGATAAAAAGAGAATCTGGGCAATAAAATAAAGTCTAACCTGTTTTTCCTTTGTGCTTTGTCTAATTTCACGTGCTCCTAGGGTTCCGCATGCAGAGGTCCCACACCCGGCACTTCAGACCCGATTTCCTAGTTCAGAATGGCTGGGTCGACACCTCAGCTAGCGGGGTCCCATGCAGACTCCACGGCATAGAGCCTGAGCTGCAGCCAACCCAGCCCTCGAGAGCTCCATCCCCTCCCTCCCACTGACGCTGCCGGGATCCCTACACAGCAGCCCAGCCCACAGCCCGTGGGGGAGTGCACGCTCTCACCTCTCCTTTCTGTTTTCAAAATAATGTTTCCTTTGCTTCTGAACCAAACTCAGTCTTGATCTGTTGGCTCCAATGACACTGGGCACGGGGACTCCTGTTGGGGTCCACTCTGGAGTATCAGTAACAGAAATTGAGAACATTGTAACTTCAATGAACAGATGTGTGAGCCAAACTGTAGTTAACATAGAGCAGTGTATATCGCTCGGGTAAAATAAGATGTTTCTAAGACTTACATTTGATATTTCCATCACCTTCCGATAAGCAAGTTCAGTGAAGACGTTGGTCTTATTTGGCAGGTCAACATTAGATAAATGAAGTGATTTATTTCCATGGATGTACATCGAATACTCTTGGCTGAAGCTTCAATGGTGTTTTCAATGCTTTTCCATTGAAAATGATACCTCTCTTTCAGCTCCCCCATTTCTGAGAAGTATAAAATCTTATAATTTATTATTACCAAAGGGGAAAGGTAGGAGAAGGGATAAATTAACAGTTTGGGATTAACACATACACACTGCTATGTATAAAATAGATCATCAACAAGGAACTACTGTATAGCACAGGGAACTACACTGAATATTTTGCAATAACCTATAAGGGGAAATAATCTGAAAAAGAATAGATATTTTTATTGACATCATCTATCAATGACAGACAAAATGTAACCTAAGCAATGCCAATGGTGAGTGCTTCTGACCCTGAAAATTTCAATCATCTAAAGTTTGGGCTCTGCCTATTTCCCAAGGCCCTTAATGGACATGCGTGTAGCCGTAGCCTAAAAATTCCCCAGTTTGGGGTTCGGGGAGGCACTGATTTGGAAAAATCCCTGGTGTTCTCCTTACATGCACGGGACCCTTCCTACAGCTAAAACATGCCTGTCACACCTAGAGGATAGTACACCATTTGATCGGAAAGAGTTTGGAAAAGGCACCTCATCTCCTCATCGCCTGGTGCTTGGGTTCACCACTCCAGCATCTTTCCTAACAACCTCCTCACTTGGGCATATCAGCACCGTCAACATCCTGTTGCACACAGTTTGGAATTTGTCCAGAGGATGAAGCGGAAGGATGAGAAAAATTTAGAGACAAGTCTTAGGTGTTCGGACAGGCACATGCCACTCTAATTTTCAATCCGGAAGACAAATTCATCAAAGGCTAGAATTGCCCACGGAAACAGAATAGGGCTAGAGGAAATCCCGCTGTTTTGTGTCCAGTTTCCATAAACACAAGTTGAATAATGGAACTCAGGGTCACTAAAATTCGTGAAACTGCAGAGTTGAAAATATCTATCGTCGAAAAATGTCTTGAGGGAAGTCACAGAAAAGGACTTGTAAGCAAGGGAGAGTGGCAGGACACATATTTGAACAGGTAGAAAGGACTCCCCGTTAAAGTACAAGAAAAGGGTCTGAACTTCGCCAATGATGCTGTTGGCCAAAAAGGGCGTATGCATTTTTTCTGAATATATTCAAGTAAAGGCCATACACACTTTTTATCCAACCAAACAGGTGGACACTGGAAATCAATACTACAAAATGTATCACTTCACATCAGTCAGAAGGGCCATCCACGTAAAGTGTAAACACCAGAAATGCAGGACAGGGCAAGGAGAAAAGGGAGCCCTGTGAGGCTGATAGTGGAAATGCAATTTGCCAACAGCCACTCTGGCGAAGTGTATTGTGTTTGCTAAAACATCTAAAAAATGAGCTACAGAGCATAGGGCACTTGCACTCATGGGCGTATACCTTGGGGAAAACAAAAATCGACAGAAAACAGGCACCCCAACGTTTACCACCTCTCTGTTAAAAAGGGCCTCCACTTGGATATAACCTAAATGTCCCTGGAAGGATAAAATGGATAAAAGAGATGGGGTACTTATGTAGAGTCGAATATGACTCATCCAGAAATCAATGAAATAAGGCCAGTTGGAACAACTCTGGAGGAGTTCCATACGATCATTCTAAGTGACATATGTCAGAAAGAAAAAGACACATATCATAAGATGTCACTTAAAGGTGGAATCAAAAATGGCTACACATGAAATAAATTACAATACAGAAACATAGTCAAATATGTAGAAAATAGACATAAGGCTGCTAAATGGGAAAGGTGGGGAATGATGAGGTATTATCCAGGAGGTTGAAATTAGCAAAGATACCATTCCAAGTACCAAATTGAATAACTGACAAGGCCTACACGGTACCTCAAAGAACTGCACTCAGTCCACTCAAGTCACTGGAAAATAATACATATGACTGGTAAGCATCTGAAAAGGAATTTATTGTTGTCTCACAGAACATGAATCAAGTGGATGTACAGGAGCAAAAAACAGAGCTTTGAAAATCAGCTGTAACCAATATAAAAATAAAGTTAAAAATATTTATTAAAACAGTGAGACAGACAAAAATTCTTACAACTTTTGTTGAAGGTCTACGATGTAACATGAATTGAACACATGTAGACCCACAGCAGGATGATATATAAGGCTGGAAGCTATGCACGCTAAGAGATGTTAGAGAGGTTTGGTGAGAAAATGCAGACCTTTTAAAGTAATACTGCCTGGTACCCATTCCATGGGTCCCAATTCTGCAGGTTCAAGGGAATCTTCTGACAGTGAAAACATGCCTGGGAAACTGAGATGAATGTACACCATGTGCTCAGGAAAAGGTGTCTAAAATGCACCTCATTTTTTATCTCCTGGTGCTGAGGTTCGCCATTCCAGCCACATTACTAACAATCTCCCCACTTGGAGAATCAGCACCTTTAACCTCCTGTTTTACACAGTTTTCAATTTGTGCAGAGGATAAATGGGAAGAGGGGGAACCAATGAGAGGTTAGCTGTAGGAGTTTTGACAGGCACATGCCACTCCATTTTCCCATTAGGAAGAAGAATTAACGAAAGGCTCAGCCTGCCTCCCCAGAACCGGAATAGGGCCGGAAGCAATCCAATGGTTTGGCATACAACACACAAAAAAAGCGAGTTGCAAAATGCAGCTCAGGAGCAGACAATTCATAGACCTGCAAAGATATAAATGATAACCAACGTCCAAAAATATATTCAGGAAAGGCAACGAAGAGGATATGAATGAGAGGCAGAATTGCAGGAAACAGATTTCAAAAGGTAGATTCTACTCACATTTAAATCATATGAAAAGCAGCAGAATTTCTAAAATGATGCAGTTGGGCAAAAGGGTGTATCTGTTTTTTTCGTGAATATCTTCAGGAAAAAAACACAGACAGAGTTTTTGGCCAACCAAGCAAGAGGGAAATGCATATCCGCACAACAAAGAAGTCTCAATTTCCACTGCTCAGAAAGGCCATCCAAAAAATGTGTACAAACCAGAAATGCAGGAGAGGCCATGGGAAACAGGGAGCCAAGTCACGCTGATGGGTGGGGTATAAATATCCAAGAGCCACTCTGAAGAAGTGTATGCTGTTTCCTAAAACATCTAAAATACAAAGCCCCCGAGCAAAGGGGACTTCAACTCATGGGCATATAACTTGGGAAGACTAAATATCAATAAGACACAGGCACCCCAAAGTTTAGGGCTGCTCTGCATACAAGAACCTCAACTTTGGTACACCTAAAATATCCCAGGAAAAACAGAAATGCATAAAGAACTTGTGGTAATTTTGTACAACGGAATATCACTCAGACGTGAAATCAATGTATATAAGGCCAGTAGCAGCATAATGAGTGGATTTAAGTATGATGATTCTAAGGGAAATTAGTCACACAGAAAAAAGAATCTTATCATAAGATATCACTTATAGAGGAAATATCAATATCACAACACATGAACTGAATTAGGAAAGAGAACAAAGTCTCACGTTTAGAAAAAAAAATCTTATGCCTGCTTCAGGAGAAAGGAGAGGTGGGGTGATGCATAAAACCAGAGTTTGATATTAACACAGGTACCATTCCATAAACCAAATACAGAATAGACAAGACCTACAACTTCCTCAGTGAACGGGACTCAACACCCCTATTTCCCGCATAGGTATATATCTGACTAGTAAGAATCTTAAAACCTATGTATTAATATGTCTTCGTAAGGGAACCAATTGTGTGTAGACTGTCATAAACAAGTCAGTGATAATCAGCTCAACCCCATTATAAAAATGCATTTCAAAAACAAAACCAAAAAACAGCGAAATTCTTACACAATTCCTTCAAAGGTTCTGATGAAACCTGGAATGACCCTATCGGCAAAGACAGCTGGATGAGATATAAGGCTGGAGACTTGGGACTGAGAGGACTGGTGAGATTGGGAGAGAAAATCAGACCCTTAAAGTAGTAATGCATGTAACCATTCCATGGGTCCCAAATCTCCAGGTAGAAGGGAATATCACTACAGTTATAACATGTATGGGAAACCTAGAGAATGGACAACCTGTCATGGCAAATGTTTCTAAATCTCTCCTAATTTTTCTTCTCCTTCTGCTCCAGTTTGGTATTCCAACTGCTTTACTATCAATCTCCCAACTTAGGAGAGTCAGCCCCTATAACCTCCTGGTGCACACAGTTTGCTAATTGTGCAGAGGATGAAAGGGAAGAGGGAGAACCTATCAGAGAGTAGATGTAGGCATTTGGACGGGCACATGTCACTCTAATTTCCCGTCAGCAAGAAGAATTAACCAAAGCCTCAGCCACCCACAGGGAACCAATATAGCCACCCCTGGAACCAGTATAGGTCCTGAAGCAAAATTGTGGATTTGCGGCCAGCTCACAAAAATGGGATTTGAAAATTGGGGATCAGGGGCACAGCAATTCACAAACCTGCAGAGTTATAAAGGACTACTCTCTTCCAAAATCTCTTGAGGGAAGGTAAAGAAGGGGACTTGAAAATGAGGCAGAATTGCACAAAACATATTTCAAGAGGTAAATTGGAATCACCTTTAAAGTACAGGAAAAGCATCACAACTTGGACAGTGATGCCGTTGGCCAAAAAGGGCGTATGCCTTTTCTCCTGAATATATTCAGGAGAAAACGCATACGCCCTTTCTGGCCAATTAAGCAAGCACACAATGCAAATGCACACTACAAAGAATTGTCACTTCCCACCGGTCAAAAGGGACATCCGAATATCTGTAAAAACCAGAAAGGCAAGAGAGAGTTGACAAGGGCATGAAGCAATGTGATCCCAATGGTTATGGAGGAATGTAATGACAAGCACATGGAGCATTGTGATGACAAGATTATGTAGCATTTTGCTGACAAAGGCAAGGAGCATTGTGATGACAAGCTTTATGGAGCACTGTGATGACAAGTGTCACGGAGCATTGTGATTACAGGGATCATGGAGCATTGGGATGACAAGGGCATGGATCACTGTGATGACAAGGGTCATGGAGCATTTTGATGACAAGAGTCCCAGAACGTTGTGTTGTCAGGGTTCATGGAGCGTTGTGATGACAGTGGTCATGGAGCATTGTGATGACAGGGGTCATGGAGCATTGTGATGAGAAGGTGAAGGAGCATTGGGCTGAAAATGCTCATGGAGTATTGTGATGAAATGGGTCATGGAGCATTGTGATGACAAGGTACTGGAGCATTGTGATGAGAAGACCATGGAGCCTTGTGATGACAAGTCTCAAGGAGCATTCTGATGAAAAGGGGCATTGGGCATTGTGATTACAGGAGTCTTGGAGCATTGTGATGACAAGGGCATGAAGCATTAGGATGAGATGGCCATGGTGCGTTCTGATGTCATGCATCATGGTGCTTTGTGATGACAAGGGCATGGAGCATTGTGATTACAGGGTTCTTGGAGCACTGTGATGAAAAGGGTATGGATCATTGTCATGAAAAAGGCATGGAGCCTTGTCATGACAGGGTTCAAGGAGCATACTGAAGACAAGTGTCAGGGAGCATTGTGATGACAAGGGTATTGAGAATTGTGATGACAAAGGTCATGGAGCATTGTGATGAGAAGAAATGGATAATTGTTATGACAAGTGTCATGGGGCGTTGTGATGATAAGTGTTATGGAACATTGTGATCACAAGGATTTGGAGCATTGTGATGACAGAGGTCATGGAGCATTTTGATTTCATTGTGATGACAATAGCCTGAACCATTATGATGTTGCACATGGTGCATTGTGATGACAGGGTTCATGGAGCATTGAGATGAAAAGGGGCATGGATTATTGTTATTACAGGAGTCTTGGAGCATTGTGATGACATGGGCATGTAGCATCATGAATGAGAAGGCCATGGAGCATTCTGATGACATGCGTCATGGAGCTTTGTGATGACAAGGGCATGGAGCATTGTGATTACAGGGTTCTTGGAGCATTGTGATGACAAGGGTCATTGAGCCTTGTGATGACAAGGCTGTGGATCATTGTGATGGCAGTGGTCATGAAGCATTGTTATGACAGGGGTAATGGAGCATTGTGATGAGAAGGGCATGGAGCATTGGTCTGAAATGTTTCATGGATTATTGTGATGAGAGTGGGCATGGAGCATTGTGATGACAAGGACACTGAACACTGTGATACATGGGTCATGGTGGATTGTAATGACAAGGGCATGGAGCATTGTGATGAGAAGGGCATCGGGCATTGTGATGACAAGCATCATGGGGCTTTGTGATGACAAGGGCATGGAACAATGTGATGAGAGGGTTCATGGAGCATTGTGATGAAAATGACTTGGAGCATTTTGATGACAGGGGCATGGAGCATTGGTCTGATAAGTTTCATGGATAATTGTGTTGAGAGTGTGCATGGCACATTGGGATGATAAGGGCATGGAGCATTGGGAAGACAAGGTCATGGAATATTGTGAAGACAGGTGTCTGGGAGCATTGTGATGACATATTTCATGGCCCATTGTGATGACATTGGCATGGAGCATTGTGATGCCAAGTGTTATGGAGGATTGTGATGACAAAGGTAATGGAGCATTGTGATGACAAGGGCTTGGAGCATTGTGATGACAAGAGCATGTAACACTGTTATGAGAACTGTCATGGAGCATTGTGATGACAAGGATGTGGAGAATTTTGATAACAAGGTACATGGAGTATTGTGATGATCAGGGCATGGATCATTGTGATTGCAAGACCGTGGAGCACTGTGATGAGAAGACCATGGATAATTGTGATGACGAGCATCATGGAGCACTCTAATGACAAGGGGCATGGAGCATTGTGATGACACGGGTCATGGATCATTGTGATGACAAGTGTCACGGAGCATTCTGATGACAAGCTTGTGGAGTATTGTGATGACAATGGCATGGAGCATTGTGATGAAAAGGGCATGGATCATTGTGATGAAAAATTCATGGAGACATGTCATGACAGGGTTCAAGGAGCATACTGACGACAAGTGTCAGGGAACATTGTGATGACAATGGCATGGATCATTGTGATGAAAAAGGCATGGAGACTTGTCATGACAGGGTACAAGGAGCATACTGACGACAAGTGTCAGGGAGCATTGTGATGACAAGTGTACTGAGAATTGTGATGACAAAGGTCATGGAGCATTGTGATGAGAAGTCCATGGATAATTGTGATGACCAGCGTCATGGGGCATTGTGATGGCAAGTGTTATGGAACATTGTGATCACAAGGGTTTGGAGCATTGTGATGACAGAGGTCATGGAGAATTTTGATTTCATTGTGATGACAATAGCATGAAGCATTATCATAATGGGCATGGTTCATTGTGATGACAGGGTTCATGGAGCAATGAGATGAAAAGGGGCATGGAGCATGGTGATTACAAGGGTATTGGAGCATTGTGATGACAAGAGTCATGGAGCCATGTGATGACAAGGCCGTGGAACATGGTGATGGATGGGGTCATGGAGCATTGTTATGCCAGGGGTAATGGAGCATTGTGATGACAAGGCCATGGAGCATTGGGCTGAAAATATTCATGGAGTATTGTGATGACAGGGGTCATGGAGCATTGTGATGACAACGAAATTGAGCACTGTGATGACAAGTTCCTGGAGCATTGTGATGAGAAGACCATGGAGCCTTGTAATGAAAAGTCTCATGGAGCATTCTGATGAAAAGGGGCATGGAACATTGTGATTACAGTGGTCTTGGAGCATTGTGATGACAAGGGCATGGAGCATTGTGATGAGAAGGCAATGGAGCATTCTGAAATGCGTCATGGAGATTTGTGATGACAAGGGCATGGAACATTTTGATTAGAGTGGTCTTGAAGCATTGTGATGAAAAGGGCATGGCTCATTGTTATGAAAAAGACATGGAGCCTTTTCATGACAGGGTTCAAGGAGCATTCTGATGGCAAGTGTCAGGGAGCATTGTGATAACAAGTGTATTGAGCATTGTGATGACAAAGGTCATGGAGCACTGTGATGAGAAGACCATGGATAATTGTGATGATGAGCGTCATGGGGTGTTTTGATGATAAGTGTTATTGAACATTGTGATCACAAGGGTTTGGAGCATTGTGATGACGAAGTCATGGAGAATTTTGATTTCATTGTGATGGCAATAGCATGAAGCATTATGATTATCGGCATGGTGCATTGTGATGACAGGGTTCATGGAGCATTGAGATGAAGAGGGGCATGGAGCTTTGTGATTACAGGTGTCTTGGAACACTGTGATGACAAGGGTCATGGAGCCTTGTGATGACAAGGCCGTGGAACATGGTGATGGCACGGGTCATGGATCATTTTTATGACAGGAGTAATGGAGCATTGTGATGACAAGGACATGGAACATTGGTCTGAAAAGTTTCATGGATTATTGTGATGAGAGTGGGCATCGAGCATTGTGATGACAAGGGCACGGAACACAGTGATACATGTGTCATGGAGGATTGCAATGACAAGGGCATGGAGCATTGTGATAACAAGCGTCATGGAGCTTTGTGAATGACAATGTCAAGGATCAATGTGATGAGAAGTTTCATTGAGCTTTGTGATGACAGTGGCATGCAGCATTGTGATGCCAAGGGTCATGGAGATTTGTGATGACATAGGCCATGGAGCATTTTGATGACAAGGGCGTGGTGCATTGTGATGAGAAGGGCAGGGATCATTGTGATGACAGTGTCATGGAGCAATTGGATGAAAAGGGTCATGGAACATTTTGATGACAGGGGTTAAGGAACATTGTGATGTCAGGGGCATGGAGCATTGTGATGATAAGTGCATGGAGCATTGTAGTGACAAGGGTTATGGAACATTGTGATGACAGGCGTGAGGGAGTATTGAGATGATTAGTGATGGAACATTGTGATATCATTGGTGAGAGAGCATTTTGATGAGAAGTGCATGGAGCATTGTGATAAAAATGTTGTGGAGCACTGTGATGACAAACGCATGGCACATTGTGATGATATGGGTCATGGAGCATTGTGCTGACAACGATGTGGAGCATTGTGATGACAAGCGCATGGCGCATTGTGATGCCATGGGTCAAGGAGTATTGTGCTGACAAAGGCATGGAGCATTGTGATGACTAGGGTCACGGATCATTGTGATGAAATGTTCATGGAGCATTGTGGTGACAATGGTCATGAAGCATTGTGATGAATGGAGTCACGGAGCATTGTGATGACAGGGGTCATAGAGCATTGTGATGAAAGTGCATGGAGCATTGTGATGACAGGGGCATGTTGCATTGGTCTGACAAATTTCATGGACTATTGTGATGAGAGTGGGCATGGCGCATTGTGATGACAAGGGCATAGAGCATTGTGATGAGAAGGTCATGGAGTATTGTGAAGACAGGTGTCAGGGAGCATTGTGATGAGATATGTCATGGTCATTGCGATGACAATGGAATGGAGCAATGTGAGGCCAAGTGTCATGGAGGATGGTGATGACAAAGGTAATGGAGCATTTTGATGACAAGGGCATGGAGCATTGTGATGACAAGGGCCATTGAGAATTTTGATGACCAGTTCATGAAGCATTGTGATGAGAAGCACATAGAGCTTGCTATGACAGGGATCATGGAGCATTGCGATGACAAGTGCAAAGAGAATTCTGATGACAAAGCATGTAACACTCTGATGAGAAGTGTCATGGAGCATAGTGATGCCAAGAACGTGGAGAAATGTGATGACACAGGGAATGGAGCATTGTGATGACCAGGGCATGGAGCACTGTGATGACCAGGGCATGGAGCATTGTGATGGCAAGACCGTGGAGCATTGTGATGAGAAGGCCACGGGTAACTGTGATGACGAGCGTCATGGAGCACTGTAATGACAAGGGGTATGGAGCATTGTGATAACAGGGGTCAAGAAGCATTGTGATGCCAAGGGTCAGGGAGCACTCTGATGACAAACTTGTGGAGTATTTTGATGACAATGGCATGGAGCATTGTGAAGAAAACGGCATGGGGCATTGTGATGAAAAAGGCATGGAGCCTTTTCATGACAGGTTTCAAGGAGCATTCTGACAACAAGTGTCAGGGAGACTTGTGATGACAAAGGTCATGGAGCATTGTGACGACAAGCACATGGAGTATTGTGATGACAAGCACATGGAGCTTGCTATGACAGGGGTCATGGAGCATTGTGATGACAAGTGCATAGAGAATTGTGATGACAGAGCATGTAACACTTTGATGAGAAGTGTCATGGAGCATAGTGATGCCAAGAACGTGGAGAATTGTGATGACAGGGACATGGAGCAGTGTGATGACCAGGGCATGGAGCATTGTGATGGCAAGACCGTGGAGCATTGTGATGAGAAGACCATGGATAATTGTGATGACAAGCGTCATGGAGCACTGTAATGACAAGGGGTGTGGAGCATTGTGATGACAGGGGTCATGGAGCATTGTGATGACAGAGGTCATGGAGCATTGTGATGACAAGTGTCATGGAGGATGTTGATGAAAGGGGCGTGGAGCATTGTGATTTGAAGAGCAGGGATAATTGTGATTACGAGCGTCATGGAGCACTGTAATGAAAATGGGTATGGAGTATTGTGATGACAGGGGTCATGGAGCATTGTGATGACTGGGGACATGGAGCATTGTGATAACCATGTCATGGAGCATTGTGATGGCAAGACAGTGGAGCACTGTGATGAGAAGACCATGGATAATTGTGATGACGAGCATCATGGAGCACTGTAATGACAAGGGGCATGGAGCATTGTGATGACAGGTGTCATGGAACATTTTGATGACAGGGTTCATGGATCAATGTGATGACAAGTGTCACGGAGCATTCTGATGACAAGCTTGTGGAGTATTGTGATGACAATGGCATGGAGCATTGTGATGAAAAGGGCATGGGTCATTGTGATGAAAAGGGCATGGAGACTTGTCATGACAGTTTTCAATGAGCATACTGATGACAAGTTCCAGGGAGCATTGTGATGACAAGTGTATTGAGAATTGTGTTGACAAAGTTCATGGAGCATTGTGATGAGAAATCCATGGATTACTGCGGTAACCAGCATCATGGGGCGTTGTGATGACAAGTTTTATGGAACATTGTGATCACAGGGGTTTGGAGCATTGTGATGACAGAGGTCATGGAGAATTTTGATTTCATTGTGATGACAATAGCATGAAGCATTAGGATGATGGGCATGGTGCATTGTGATGACAGGGTTCATGGAGCATTGAGATGAAAAGTGGCATGGAGTATTGTTATTACAGGGGTCTGGGAGCATTGTGATGAAAAGGGCATGGAGCATTGTGATGAGAAGTCCATGGAGCATTCTGATGACATGTGTCAGGGAGCTTTGTGATGACATGGGCATGGATCATTGTGATTACAAGGGTCTTGGAGCATTGTGATGACAAGTGTCATGGAGTCTTGCGATGACAGAGCCATAGAACATTGTGATGGCAGGGGTCATGGAGCATTGTTATGATAGGGGTAATGGAGCATTGTGATGAGAAGGGCATGGAGCATTGGTCTGACAAGTTTTATGGATTATTGTGATGAGAGTGGGCATGGAGCATTGTGATGACAAGGGCACGGAACACAGTGATACATGTTTCTTGGAGGATTGCAATGACAAAGGCATGGTGCATTGTGATGAGAAGGGCAAGGAGCATTGTGATGAGAAGGCCATGGAGCATTCTGATGACATGTGTCAGGGAGCTTTGTGATGACATGGGCATGGAGCATTGTGATAACAGGGGTCTTGGAGCATTGTGATGACAAGGGTCATGGAGTCTTGAGATAACAAAGCCGTGGAACATTGTGATGGCAGGGGTCATGGAGCATTGTTATGACAGTGGTATTGGAGCATTTTGATGACAAGGGCATGGAGCATTGGTATGAAAATTTTCATGGATTATTGTGATGAGAGTGGGCATGGAGCATTGTGATGACAAGTGCACGGAACACAGTGATACATGTGTCTTGGAGGATTGCAATGACAAAGGCATGGTGCATTGTGATGAGAAAGGCATTGAGCATTGTGATGACAAGCGTCATGAAGCTTTGTGATGAAAATGTCATGGAGCAATGTGATGAGAGGTTTCATGGAGCTTTGTGATGACAATGGCATGGAGCATTGTGATGCCAAGGGTCATGGAGCTTTGTGATGACATAGGCCATGGAGCATTTTGATGACAAGGGTGTGGTGCATTGAGATGAGAAGGGCAGGGAGCATTGTGATGACAGGGTCATGGAGCAATTGGATGAAATGGTCATGGAACATTTTGATGACAGTGTTTATGGAACATTGTGATGTCAGGGGTCATGGAGCATTGTGATGAAAAGGGTCATGGAGCATTGTGATGACAGGGGTTATGGAACATTGTGATGTCAGGGGCATGGAGCATTGTGATGATAAGTGCATGTAGCATTGTTGTGACAAGGGTTATGGAACATTGTGATGACAGCCGTGAGGGAGTATTGAGATGATTAGTGATGGAACATTGTGATATCATTGGTGAGAGGGCATTTTGATGAGAAGTGCATGGAGCATTGTGATAACAAGGTTGTGGAGCACTGTGATGACAAACGCATGGCACCTTGTGATGATATGGGTCATGGAGCATTGTGCTGACAAACACATGGACATTGTGATGACAAGGTTTATGGAGCATTGTGATGACAACGATGTGGAGCATTGTGATGACAAATGCATGGCGCATTGTGATGCCATGGGTCATGGAGTATTGCGCTGACAAAGGCATGGAGCATTGTGATGACTAGGGTCACGGAGAATTGTGATGAAATGTTCATGGAGCATTGTGGTGACAATGGTCATGAAGCATTGTGATGACTGGAGTCACGGAGCATTGTGATGACAGGGTTCATAGAGCATTGTGATGAAAGTGCATGGAGCATTGTGATGACAGGGGCATGTTGCATTGGTCTGACAAATTTCATGGACTATTGTGATGAGAGTGGGCATGGCGCATTGTGATGACAAGTGCATGGAGCATTGTGATGAGAAGGTCATGGAGTGTTGTGAAGACAGGTGTCAGGGAGCGTTGTGATGACATATGTCATAGTCATTGCGATGACAATGGAATGGAGCATTGTGATGCCAAGTGACATGGAGGATTGTGATGACAAAGGTAATGGAGCATTTTGATGACAAGTGCTTGGAGCATTGTGATGACAAGGGTCATGGAGCTTTGTGATGACAAGGGCATGGAGCATTGTGATGACAAGGGCCATTGAGAATTTTGATGACCAGTTCATGGAGCATTGTGATGACAAGCACATGGAGCTTGCTATGACAGGCATCATGGAATATTGCGATGACAAGTGCATAGAGAACTGTGATGACAAAGCATGTAACACTCTGATGAGAAGTGTCATGGAGCATAGTGATGCCAAGAACGTGAAGAATTGTGATGACACGGGACATGGAGCATTGTGATGACCAGGGCATGGAGCATTGTGATGGCAAGACCGTGGAGCACTGTGATGAGAAGACCACGGGTAACTGTGATGACGAGCGTCATGGAGCACTGTAATGACAAAGGGTATGGAGCATTGTGATAACAGGGGTCATGGAGTGATGACAAGGGTCAGGGAGCACTCTGTTGACAAGCTTGTGGAGTATTTTGATGACAAAGGCATGGAGCATTGTGAAGAAAACTGCATGGGGCATTGTGATGAAAAAGGCATGGAGCCTTTTCATGAGAGGTTTCAAGAAGCATTCTGAGAACAAGTGTCAGGGAGCCTTGTGATGACAAAGGTCATGGAGCATTGTGACGACAAGCACATGGAGTATTGTGATGACAAGCACATGGAGCTTGCTATGACAGGGGTCATGGAGCATTGCGATGACAAGTGCATTGAGAATTGTGATGACAAAGCATGTAACACTTTGATGAGAAGTGTCATGGAGCATTCTGATGCCAAGAACGTGGAGAATTGTGATGTCAGGGACATGGAGCAGTGTGATGACCAGGGCATGGAGCATTGTGATGGCAAGACCGTGGAGCATTGTGATGAGAAGATCATTGAAAATTGTGATGACAAGCGTCATGGAGCACTGTAATGACAAGGGGTTTGGAGCATTGTGATGACAGGGGTCATGGAGCATTGTGATGACAGTGGTCATGGAGCATTGTGATGACAAGTGTCATGGAGCATTTTGATGACAAGGGCGTGGAGCATTGTGATGAGAAGAGCATGGATAATTGTGATTACGAGCGTCATGGATCACTGTAATGAAAAGGGGTATGGATTATTGTGATGACAGGGGTCATGGAGCATTGTGATGACTGGGGACATGGAGCATTGTGATAACCAGGTCATGGAGCATTCTGATGGCAAGACAGTGGAGCACTGTGATGAGAAGACCATGGATAATTGTGATGACGAGCATCATGGAGCACTGTAATGACAAGGGGCATGGAGCATTGTGATGACAGGTGTCATGGAACATTTTGATGACAGGGTTCATGGATCATTGTGATGACAAGTGTCACGGAGCATTCTGATGACAAGCTTGTGGAGTATTGTGATGACAATGGCATGGAGCATTGTGATGAAAAGGGCATGGATCATTGTGATGAAAAGGGCATGGAGACTTGTCATGAGAGTTTTCAATGAGCATACTGATGACAAGTTCCAGGGAGCATTGTGATGAGAAGTCCATGGATAATTGTGGTAACCATCATCATGGGGCATTGTGATGACAAGTTTTATGGAACATTGTGATCACAGGGGTTTGGAGCATTGTGATGACAGAGGTCATGGAGAATTTTGATTTCATTGTGATGACAATAGCATGAAGCATTATGATGATGGGCATGGTGCATTGTGATGACAGGGTTCATGGAGCACTGAGATGAAAAGTGGCTTGAGTATGGTTATTACAGGGGTCTTGGAGCATTGTGATGAAAAAGGCATGGAGCATTGTGATGAGAAGGCCATGGAGCATTCTGATGACATGCGTCAGGGAGCTTTGTGATGACATGGGCATAGAGCATTGTGATTACAGGGGTCTTGGAGCATTGTGATGACAAGGGCATGGAGCATTGGTCTGAAAAGTTTCATGGATTATTGTGATGAGAGTGGGCATGGAGCATTGTGATGACAAGGGCACGGAACACAGTGATACATGTGTCTTGGAGGATTGCAATGACAAAGGCATGTTGCATTCTGATGAGAAGGGCATGGAGCATTGTGATGAGAAGGCCATGGAGCATTCTGATGACATGCGTCAGGGAGCTTTGTGATGACATGGGCATGGAGCATTGTGATGACAGGGGCATGTTTCATTGGTCTGACAAATTTCATGGACTATTGTGATGAGAGTGGGCATGGCGCATTGTGATGACAAGGGCATGGAGCATTGTGATGAGAAGGTCATGGAGTATTGTGAAGACAGGTGTCAGGGAGCATTGTGATGAGATATGTCATGGTCATTGCGATGACAATGGAATGGAGCATTGTGAGGCCAAGTGTCATGGAGGATGGTGATGACAAAGGTAATGGAGCATTTTGATGACAAGGGCATGGAGCATTGTGATGACAAGGGCCATTGAGAATTTTGATGACCAGTTCATGAAGCATTGTGATGACAAGCACATGGAGCTTGCTATGACAGGGATCATGGAGTATTGCGATGACAAGTGCATAGAGAATTGTGATGACAAAGCATGTAACACTGTGATGAGTAATGTCATGGAGCATAGTGATGCCAAGAACGTGGAGAATTGTGCTGACACGGGACATGGAGCATTGTGATGACCAGGGCTTGGAGCACTGTGATGGCAAGACCGTGGAGCATTGTGATGAGAAGACCACGGGTAACTGTGATGACGAGCATCATGGAGCACTGTAATGACAGGGAGTATGGAGCATTGTGATAACAGGGGTCTTGGAGCATTGTGATGACAATGGTCAGGGAATATTCTGATGACAAGCTTGTGGAGTATTTTGATGACAAAGGCATGGAGCATTGTGAAGAAAACGGCATGGGGCATTGTGATGAAAAAGGCATGGAGCCTTTTCATGACACGTTTCAAGGAGCATTCTGACAACAAGTGACAGGGTGCATTGTGATGACAAAGGTCATGGAGCATTGTGACGACAAGCACATGGAGTATTGTGATGAAAAGCACATGGAGCTTGCTATGACAGGGGTTATGGAGCATTGCGATGACAAGGGCATAGAGAATTGTGATGACAAAGCATTTAACACTTTGATGAGAAGTGTCATGGAGCATAGTGATGCCAAGAACGTGGAGAATTGTGATGACAGGGACATGGAGCAGTGTGATGACCTTGGCATGGAGCATTTTCATGGCAAGACCGTGGAGCATTGTGATGAGAAGACCATGGATAATTGTGATGACAAGCGTCATGGAGCACTGTAATGACAAGGGGTGTGGAGAATTGTGATGACAGGGGTCATGGAGCATTGTGATGACAGTGGGCATGGAGCATTGTGATGACAAGTGTCATGGAGTGTGTTGATGACAAGGGCGTGGAGCATTGTGATGAGAAGACCATGGCTAACTGTGATTATGTGCGTCATGGATCACTGTAATGAAAAGGGGTATGGAGTATTGTGATGACAGGGGTCATGGAGCATTGTGATGACTGGGGACATGGAGCATTGTGATAACCATGTCATGGAGCATTGTGATGGCAAGACAGTGGAGCACTGTGATGAGAAGACCATGGATAATTGTGATGACGAGCATCATGGATCATTGTAATGACAAGGGGCATGGAGCATTGTGATGACAGGTGTCATGGAACATTTTGATGACAGGGTTCATGGATCATTGTGATGACAAGTGTCACGGAGCATTCTGATGACAAACTTGTGGAGTATTGTGATGACAATGGCATGGAGCATTTTGATGAAAAGTGCATGGAGACTTGTCATGACAGTTTTCAATGAGCATACTGATGACAAGTTCCAGGGAGCATTGTGATGACAAGTGTATTGAGAATTGTGATGACAAAGATCATGGAGCATTGTGATGAGAAGTCCATGGATAATTGTGGTAACCAGAATCATGGGGCGTTGTGATGAAAAGTTTTATGGAACATTGTGATCATAGGGGTTTGGAGCATTGTGATGACAGAGGTCATGGAGAATATTGATTTCATTGTGATGACAATAGCATGAAGCATTATGATGATGGGCATGTTGAATTGTGATGACAGGGTTCATGGAGCACTGAGATGAAAAGTGGCATGGAGTATTGTTATTACAGGGGTCTTGGAGCATTGTTATGAAAAGGACATGGAGCATTGTGATGAGAAGGCCATGGAGCATTCTGATGACATGTGTCAGGGAGCTTTGTGATGACATGGGCATGGAGCATTGTGATTACAGGGGTCTTGGAGCACTGTGATGACAAGGGTCATGGAGTCTTGCGAAGACAAAGCCGTAGAACATTGTGATGGCAGGGGTCATGGAGCATTGTTATGACATGGTTAATGGAGCATTGTGATGACAAGGGCATGGAGCATTGGTCTGAAAAGTTTCATGGATTATTGTGATGAGAGTGGGCATGGAGCATTGTGATGACAAGTGCACGGAACACAGTGATACATGTGTCATGGAGGATTGCAATGACAAGGGCATGGAGCATTGTGATAACAAGCGTCATGGAGCTTTGTGAATGACAATGTCAAGGATCAATGTGATGAGAAGTTTCATTGAGCTTTGTGATGACAGTGGCATGCAGCATTGTGATGCCAAGGGTCATGGAGATTTGTGATGACATAGGCCATGGAGCATTTTGATGACAAGGGCGTGGTGCATTGTGATGAGAAGGGCAGGGATCATTGTGATGACAGTGTCATGGAGCAATTGGATGAAAAGGGTCATGGAACATTTTGATGACAGGGGTTATGGAACATTGTGATGTCAGGGGCATGGAGCATTGTGATGATAAATGCATGTAGCATTGTAGTGACAAGGGTTATGGAACATTGTGATGACAGGCGTGAGGGAGTGTTGAGATGATTAGTGATGGAACATTGTGATATCATTGGTGAGAGAGCATTTTGATGAGAAGTGCATGGAGCATTGTGATAAAAATGTTGTGGAGCACTGTGATGACAAACGCATGGCACATTGTGATGATATGGGTCATGGAGCATTGTGCTGACAACGATGTGGAGCATTGTGATGACAAGCGCATGGCGCATTGTGATGCCATGGGTCAAGGAGTATTGTGCTGACAAAGGCATGGAGCATTGTGATGACTAGGGTCACGGAGCATTGTGATGAAATGTTCATGGAGCATTGTGGTGACAATGGTCATGAAGCATTGTGATGAATGGAGTCACGGAGCATTGTGATGACAGGGGTCATAGAGCATTGTGATGAAAGTGCATGGAGCATTGTGATGACAGGGGCATGTTGCATTGGTCTGACAAATTTCATGGACTATTGTGATGAGAGTGGGCATGGCGCATTGTGATGACAAGGGCATAGAGCATTGTGATGAGAAGGTCATGGAGTATTGTGAAGACAGGTGTCAGGGAGCATTGTGATGAGATATGTCATGGTCATTGCGATGACAATGGAATGGAGCAATGTGAGGCCAAGTGTCATGGAGGATGGTGATGACAAAGGTAATGGAGCATTTTGATGACAAGGGCATGGAGCATTGTGATGACAAGGGCCATTGAGAATTTTGATGACCAGTTCATGAAGCATTGTGATGAGAAGCACATAGAGCTTGCTATGACAGGGATCATGGAGCATTGCGATGACAAGTGCAAAGAGAATTGTGATGACAAAGCATGTAACACTCTGATGAGAAGTGTCATGGAGCATAGTGATGCCAAGAACGTGGAGAAATGTGATGACACAGGGAATGGAGCATTGTGATGACCAGGGCATGGAGCACTGTGATGACCAGGGCATGGAGCATTGTGATGGCAAGACCGTGGAGCATTGTGATGAGAAGGCCACGGGTAACTGTGATGACGAGCGTCATGGAGCACTATAATGACAAGGGGTATGGAGCATTGTGATAACAGGGGTCAAGAAGCATTGTGATGCCAAGGGTCAGGGAGCACTCTGATGACAAACTTGTGGAGTATTTTGATGACAATGGCATGGAGCATTGTGAAGAAAACGGCATGGGGCATTGTGATGAAAAAGGCATGGAGCCTTTTCATGACAGGTTTCAAGGAGCATTCTGACAACAAGTGTCAGGGAGACTTGTGATGACAAAGGTCATGGAGCATTGTGACGACAAGCACATGGAGTATTGTGATGACAAGCACATGGAGCTTGCTATGACAGGGGTCATGGAGCATTGTGATGACAAGTGCATAGAGAATTGTGATGACAGAGCATGTAACACTTTGATGAGAAGTGTCATGGAGCATAGTGATGCCAAGAACGTGGAGAATTGTGATGACAGGGACATGGAGCAGTGTGATGACCAGGGCATGGAGCATTGTGATGGCAAGACCGTGGAGCATTGTGATGAGAAGACCATGGATAATTGTGATGACAAGCGTCATGGAGCACTGTAATGACAAGGGGTGTGGAGCATTGTGATGACAGGGGTCATGGAGCATTGTGATGACAGAGGTCATGGAGCATTGTGATGACAAGTGTCATGGAGCATGTTGATGAAAGGGGCGTGGAGCATTGTGATTTGAAGAGCAGGGATAATTGTGATTACGAGCGTCATGGAGCACTGTAATGAAAAGGGGTATGGAGTATTGTGATGACAGGGGTCATGGAGCATTGTGATGACTGGGGACATGGAGCATTGTGATAACCATGTCATGGAGCATTGTGATGGCAAGACAGTGGAGCACTGTGATGAGAAGACCATGGATAATTGTGATGACGAGCATCATGGAGCACTGTAATGACAAGGGGCATGGAGCATTGTGATGACAGGTGTCATGGAACATTTTGATGATAGGGTTCATGGATCAATGTGATGACAAGTGTCACGGAGCATTCTGATGACAAGCTTGTGGAGTATTGTGATGACAATGGCATGGAGCATTGTGATGAAAAGGGCATGGGTCATTGTGATGAAAAGGGCATGGAGACTTGTCATGACAGTTTTCAATGAGCATACTGATGACAAGTTCCAGGGAGCATTGTGATGACAAGTGTATTGAGAATTGTGTTGACAAAGTTCATGGAGCATTGTGATGAGAAATCCATGGATTACTGCGGTAACCAGCATCATGGGGCGTTGTGATGACAAGTTTTATGGAACATTGTGATCACAGGGGTTTGGAGCATTGTGATGACAGAGGTCATGGAGAATTTTGATTTCATTGTGATGACAATAGCATGAAGCATTAGGATGATGGGCATGGTGCATTGTGATGACAGGGTTCATGGAGCATTGAGATGAAAAGTGGCATGGAGTATTGTTATTACAGGGGTCTGGGAGCATTGTGATGAAAAGGGCATGGAGCATTGTGATGAGAAGTCCATGGAGCATTCTGATGACATGTGTCAGGGAGCTTTGTGATGACATGGGCATGGATCATTGTGATTACAAGGGTCTTGGAGCATTGTGATGACAAGTGTCATGGAGTCTTGCGATGACAAAGCCATAGAACATTGTGATGGCAGGGGTCATGGAGCATTGTTATGATAGGGGTAATGGAGCATTGTGATGAGAAGGGCATGGAGCATTGGTCTGACAAGTTTTATGGATTATTGTGATGAGAGTGGGCATGGAGCATTGTGATGACAAGGGCACGGAACACAGTGATACATGTTTCTTGGAGGATTGCAATGACAAAGGCATGGTGCATTGTGATGAGAAGGGCAAGGAGCATTGTGATGAGAAGGCCATGGAGCATTCTGATGACATGTGTCAGGGAGCTTTGTGATGACATGGGCATGGAGCATTGTGATAACAGGGGTCTTGGAGCATTGTGATGACAAGGGTCATGGAGTCTTGAGATAACAAAGCCGTGGAACATTGTGATGGCAGGGGTCATGGAGCATTGTTATGACAGTGGTATTGGAGCATTTTGATGACAAGGGCATGGAGCATTGGTATGAAAATTTTCATGGATTATTGTGATGAGAGTGGGCATGGAGCATTGTGATGACAAGTGCACGGAACACAGTGATACATGTGTCTTGGAGGATTGCAATGACAAAGGCATGGTGCATTGTGATGAGAAAGGCATTGAGCATTGTGATGACAAGCGTCATGAAGCTTTGTGATGAAAATGTCATGGAGCAATGTGATGAGAGGTTTCATGGAGCTTTGTGATGACAATGGCATGGAGCATTGTGATGCCAAGGGTCATGGAGCTTTGTGATGACATAGGCCATGGAGCATTTTGATGACAAGGTTGTGGTGCATTGAGATGAGAAGGGCAGGGAGCATTGTGATGACAGGGTCATGGAGCAATTGGATGAAATGGTCATGGAACATTTTGATGACAGTGTTTATGGAACATTGTGATGTCAGGGGTCATGGAGCATTGTGATGAAAAGGGTCATGGAGCATTGTGATGACAGGGGTTATGGAACATTGTGATGTCAGGGGCATGGAGCATTGTGATGATAAGTGCATGTAGCATTGTTGTGACAAGGGTTATGGAACATTGTGATGACAGCCGTGAGGGAGTATTGAGATGATTAGTGATGGAACATTGTGATATCATTGGTGAGAGGGCATTTTGATGAGAAGTGCATGGAGCATTGTGATAACAAGGTTGTGGAGCACTGTGATGACAAACGCATGGCACCTTGTGATGATATGGGTCATGGAGCATTGTGCTGACAAACACATGGACATTGTGATGACAAGGTTTATGGAGCATTGTGATGACAACGATGTGGAGCATTGTGATGACAAATGCATGGCGCATTGTGATGCCATGGGTCATGGAGTATTGCGCTGACAAAGGCATGGAGCATTGTGATGACTAGGGTCACGGAGAATTGTGATGAAATGTTCATGGAGCATTGTGGTGACAATGGTCATGAAGCATTGTGATGACTGGAGTCACGGAGCATTGTGATGACAGGGTTCATAGAGCATTGTGATGAAAGTGCATGGAGCATTGTGATGACAGGGGCATGTTGCATTGGTCTGACAAATTTCATGGACTATTGTGATGAGAGTGGGCATGGCGCATTGTGATGACAAGTGCATGGAGCATTGTGATGAGAAGGTCATGGAGTGTTGTGAAGACAGGTGTCAGGGAGCGTTGTGATGACATATGTCATGGTCATTGCGATGACAATGGAATGGAGCATTGTGATGCCAAGTGACATGGAGGATTGTGATGACAAAGGTAATGGAGCATTTTGATGACAAGTGCTTGGAGCATTGTGATGACAAGGGTCATGGAGCTTTGTGATGACAAGGGCATGGAGCATTGTGATGACAAGGGCCATTGAGAATTTTGATGACCAGTTCATGGAGCATTGTGATGACAAGCACATGGAGCTTGCTATGACAGGCATCATGGAATATTGCGATGACAAGTGCATAGAGAATTGTGATGACAAAGCATGTAACACTCTGATGAGAAGTGTCATGGAGCATAGTGATGCCAAGAACGTGAAGAATTGTGATGACACGGGACATGGAGCATTGTGATGACCAGGGCATGGAGCATTGTGATGGCAAGACCGTGGAGCACTGTGATGAGAAGACCACGGGTAACTGTGATGACGAGCGTCATGGAGCACTGTAATGACAAAGGGTATGGAGCATTGTGATAACAGGGGTCATGGAGTGATGACAAGGGTCAGGGAGCACTCTGTTGACAAGCTTGTGGAGTATTTTGATGACAAAGGCATGGAGCATTGTGAAGAAAACGGCATGGGGCATTGTGATGAAAAAGGCATGGAGCCTTTTCATGAGAGGTTTCAAGAAGCATTCTGAGAACAAGTGTCAGGGAGCCTTGTGATGACAAAGGTCATGGAGCATTGTGACGACAAGCACATGGAGTATTGTGATGACAAGCACATGGAGCTTGCTATGACAGGGGTCATGGAGCATTGCGATGACAAGTGCATTGAGAATTGTGATGACAAAGCATGTAACACTTTGATGAGAAATGTCATGGAGCATTCTGATGCCAAGAACGTGGAGAATTGTGATGTCAGGGACATGGAGCAGTGTGATGACCAGGGCATGGAGCATTGTGATGGCAAGACCGTGGAGCATTGTGATGAGAAGATCATTGAAAATTGTGATGACAAGCGTCATGGAGCACTGTAATGACAAGGGGTTTGGAGCATTGTGATGACAGGGGTCATGGAGCATTGTGATGACAGTGGTCATGGAGCATTGTGATGACAAGTGTCATGGAGCATTTTGATGACAAGGGCGTGGAGCATTGTGATGAGAAGAGCATGGATAATTGTGATTACGAGCGTCATGGATCACTGTAATGAAAAGGGGTATGGATTATTGTGATGACAGGGGTCATGGAGCATTGTGATGACTGGGGACATGGAGCATTGTGATAACCAGGTCATGGAGCATTCTGATGGCAAGACAGTGGAGCACTGTGATGAGAAGACCATGGATAATTGTGATGACGAGCATCATGGAGCACTGTAATGACAAGGGGCATGGAGCATTGTGATGACAGGTGTCATGGAACATTTTGATGACAGGGTTCATGGATCATTGTGATGACAAGTGTCACGGAGCATTCTGATGACAAGCTTGTGGAGTATTGTGATGACAATGGCATGGAGCATTGTGATGAAAAGGGCATGGATCATTGTGATGAAAAGGGCATGGAGACTTGTCATGAGAGTTTTCAATGAGCATACTGATGACAAGTTCCAGGGAGCATTGTGATGAGAAGTCCATGGATAATTGTGGTAACCATCATCATGGGGCATTGTGATGACAAGTTTTATGGAACATTGTGATCACAGGGGTTTGGAGCATTGTGATGACAGAGGTCATGGAGAATTTTGATTTCATTGTGATGACAATAGCATGAAGCATTATGATGATGGGCATGGTGCATTGTGATGACAGGGTTCATGGAGCACTGAGATGAAAAGTGGCTTGAGTATGGTTATTACAGGGGTCTTGGAGCATTGTGATGAAAAAGGCATGGAGCATTGTGATGAGAAGGCCATGGAGCATTCTGATGACATGCGTCAGGGAGCTTTGTGATGACATGGGCATAGAGCATTGTGATTACAGGGGTCTTGGAGCATTGTGATGACAAGGGCATGGAGCATTGGTCTGAAAAGTTTCATGGATTATTGTGATGAGAGTGGGCATGGAGCATTGTGATGACAAGGGCACGGAACACAGTGATACATGTGTCTTGGAGGATTGCAATGACAAAGGCATGTTGCATTCTGATGAGAAGGGCATGGAGCATTGTGATGAGAAGGCCATGGAGCATTCTGATGACATGCGTCAGGGAGCTTTGTGATGACATGGGCATGGAGCATTGTGATGACAGGGGCATGTTTCATTGGTCTGACAAATTTCATGGACTATTGTGATGAGAGTGGGCATGGCGCATTGTGATGACAAGGGCATGGAGCATTGTGATGAGAAGGTCATGGAGTATTGTGAAGACAGGTGTCAGGGAGCATTGTGATGAGATATGTCATGGTCATTGCGATGACAATGGAATGGAGCATTGTGAGGCCAAGTGTCATGGAGGATGGTGATGACAAAGGTAATGGAGCATTTTGATGACAAGGGCATGGAGCATTGTGATGACAAGGGCCATTGAGAATTTTGATGACCAGTTCATGAAGCATTGTGATGACAAGCACATGGAGCTTGCTATGACAGGGATCATGGAGTATTGCGATGACAAGTGCATAGAGAATTGTGATGACAAAGCATGTAACACTGTGATGAGTAATGTCATGGAGCATAGTGATGCCAAGAACGTGGAGAATTGTGCTGACACGGGACATGGAGCATTGTGATGACCAGGGCTTGGAGCACTGTGATGGCAAGACCGTGGAGCATTGTGATGAGAAGACCACGGGTAACTGTGATGACGAGCATCATGGAGCACTGTAATGACAGGGAGTATGGAGCATTGTGATAACAGGGGTCTTGGAGCATTGTGATGACAATGGTCAGGGAATATTCTGATGACAAGCTTGTGGAGTATTTTGATGACAAAGGCATGGAGCATTGTGAAGAAAACGGCATGGGGCATTGTGATGAAAAAGGCATGGAGCCTTTTCATGACACGTTTCAAGGAGCATTCTGACAACAACTGACAGGGTGCATTGTGATGACAAAGGTCATGGAGCATTGTGACGACAAGCACATGGAGTATTGTGATGAAAAGCACATGGAGCTTGCTATGACAGGGGTCATGGAGCATTGCGACGACAAGGGCATAGAGAATTGTGATGACAAAGCATGTAACACTTTGATGAGAAGTGTCATGGAGCATAGTGATGCCAAGAACGTGGAGAATTGTGATGACAGGGACATGGAGCAGTGTGATGAACTTGGCATGGAGCATTTTCATGGCAAGACCGTGGAGCATTGTGATGAGAAGACCATGGATAATTGTGATGACAAGCGTCATGGAGCACTGTAATGACAAGGGGTGTGGAGAATTGTGATGACAGGGGTCATGGAGCATTGTGATGACAGTGGGCATGGAGCATTGTGATGACAAGTGTCATGGAGTGTGTTGATGACAAGGGCGTGGAGCATTGTGATGAGAAGACCATGGCTAACTGTGATTATGTGCGTCATGGATCACTGTAATGAAAAGGGGTATGGAGTATTGTGATGACAGGGGTCATGGAGCATTGTGATGACTGGGGACATGGAGCATTGTGATAACCATGTCATGGAGCATTGTGATGGCAAGACAGTGGAGCACTGTGATGAGAAGACCATGGATAATTGTGATGACGAGCATCATGGATCATTGTAATGACAAGGGGCATGGAGCATTGTGATGACAGGTGTCATGGAACATTTTGATGACAGGGTTCATGGATCATTGTGATGACAAGTGTCACGGAGCATTCTGATGACAAACTTGTGGAGTATTGTGATGACAATGGCATGGAGCATTTTGATGAAAAGTGCATGGACACTTGTCATGACAGTTTTCAATGAGCATACTGATGACAAGTTCCAGGGAGCATTGTGATGACAAGTGTATTGAGAATTGTGATGACAAAGGTCATGGAGCATTGTGATGAGAAGTCCATGGATAATTGTGGTAACCAGCATCATGGGGCGTTGTGATGAAAAGTTTTATGGAACATTGTGATCATAGGGGTTTGGAGCATTGTGATGACAGAGGTCATGGAGAATATTGATTTCATTGTGATGACAATAGCATGAAGCATTATGATGATGGGCATGTTGAATTGTGATGACAGGGTTCATGGAGCACTGAGATGAAAAGTGGCATGGAGTATTGTTATTACAGGGGTCTTGGAGCATTGTTATGAAAAGGACATGGAGCATTGTGATGAGAAGGCCATGGAGCATTCTGATGACATGTGTCAGGGAGCTTTGTGATGACATGGGCATGGAGCATTGTGATTACAGGGGTCTTGGAGCACTGTGATGACAAGGGTCATGGAGTCTTGCGAAGACAAAGCCGTAGAACATTGTGATGGCAGGGGTCATGGAGCATTGTTATGACATGGTTAATGGAGCATTGTGATGACAAGGGCATGGAGCATTGGTCTGAAAAGTTTCATGGATTATTGTGATGAGAGTGGGCATGGAGCATTGTGATGACAAGTGCACGGAACACAGTGATACATGTGTCTTGGAGGATTGCAATGACAAAGGCATGGTGCATTCTGATGAGAAAGGCATGGAGCATTGTGATGAGAAGGCCATGGAGCATTCTGACGACATGCGTCAGGGAGCTTTGTGATGACATGGGTTGGAGCATTGTGATTACAGGGGTCTTGGAGCATTGTGATGACAAGGGTCATGGAGTCTTGCGATGACAAAGCCGTGGAACATTGTGATGGCAGGGGTCATGGAGCATTGTTATGACAGTGGTAATGGAGCATTGTGATGACAAGGGCATGGAGCATTGGTCTGAAAAGTTTCATGGATTATTGAGATGAGAGTGGGCATGGAGCATTGTGATGACAAGTGCACGGAACACAGTGATACATGTGTCTTGGAGGATTGCAATGACAAAGGCATGGTGCATTGTGATGAGAAGGGCATCGAGCATTGTGATGACAAGCGTCATGGAGCTTTGTGATGACAACGTCATGGAGCAATGTGATGAGAGGTTTCATGGAGCTTTGTGATGACAATGACATGCAGCATTGTGATGCCAAGGGTCATGGAGCTTTGTGATGACATAGGCCATGGAGCATTTTGATGACAAGTGTGTGGTGCATTGTGATGAGAAGGGCAGGGAGCATTGTGATGACAGGGTCATGGAGCAATTGGATGAAATGGTCATGGAACATTTTTATCACAGTGTTTATGGAACATTGTGATGTCAGGGGTCATGGAGCATTGTGATGAAATGGGTCAAGGAGCATTGTGATGACAGGGGTTATGGAACATTGTGATGTCAGGGGCATGGAGCATTGTGATGATAAGTGCATGTAGCATTGTTGTGACAAGGGTTATGGAACATTGTGATGACAGGTGTGAGGGAGTATTGAGATGATTAGTTAAGGAACATTGTGATATCATTGGGGAGAGAGCATTTTGATGAGAAGTGCATGGAGCATTGTGGTAACAAGGTTGTGGAGCAATGTGATGAGAAACGCATGGCACATTGTTATGATATGGGTCACGGAGCATTGTGCTGACAAACGCATGGTTCATTGTGATGACATGGTTTATGGAGCATTGTGATGACAACGATGTGGAGCATTGGGATGACAAGCGCATGGCACATTGTGATGCCATGGGTCATGGAGTATTGTGCTGACAAAGGCATGGAGCATTGTGATGACTAGGGTCACGGAGCATTGTGATGATATGTTCATGGAGCATTGTGGTGACAATGGTCATGAAGCATTGTGATGACTGGAGTCACGGAGCATTGTGATGACAGGGGTCATAGAGCATTGTGATGAAAGTGCATGGAGCATTGTGATGACAGGGGCATGTTGCATTGGTCTGACAAATTTCATGGACTATTGTGATGAGAGTGGGCATGGCGCATTGTGATGACAAGGGCATGGAGCATTGTGATGAGAAGGTCATGGAGTATTGTGAAGACAGGTGTCAGGGAGCATTGTGATGAGATATGTCATGGTCATTGCGATGACAATGGAATGGAGCATTGTGATGCCAAGTGTCATGGAGGATTGTGATGACAAAGGTAAAGGAGCATTTTGATGACAAGGGCTTGGAGCATTGTGATGACAAGGGTCATGGAGCTTTGTGATGACAAGGGCATGGAACATTGTGATAAGGGCCATTGAGAATTTTGATGACCAGTTCATGAAGCAATGTGATGACAAGCACATGGAGCTTGCTATGACAGGGATCATGGAGCATTGCGATGACAAGTGCATAGAGAATGGTGATTACAAAGCATGTAACACTGTGATGAGAAGTGTCATGGAGCATAGTGATGCCAAGAACGTGGAGAATTGGGATGACACGGGGGGGGGGGACATGGAGCATTGTGATGACCAAGGCATGGAGCATTGTGATGGCAAGACCGTGGAGCATTGTGATGAGAAGACCACGGGTAACTGTGATGACGAGCGTCATGCAGCACTGTAATGACAAGGGGTATGGAGTATTGTGATAACAGGGGTCATGGAGCATTGTGATGACAAGTGTCAGGGAGCATTCTGATGACAAACTTGTGGAGTATTTTGATGACAATGGCATGGAGCATTGTGAAGAAAACGACAAGGGGCATTGTGATGAAAAAGGCATGGAGCCTTTTCATGACAGGTTTCACGGAGCATTCTGAGAACAAGTGTCAGAGAGCCTTGTGATGACAAAGGTCATGGAGCATTGTGACGACAAGCACATGGAGTATTGTGATGACAAGCACATGGAGCTTGCTCTGACAGGGGTCATGGAGCATTGCGATGACAAGTGCATTGAGAATTGTGATGACAAAGCATGTAACACTTTGATGAGAAGTGTCATGGAGCATTCTGATGCCAAGAACGTGGAGAATTGTGATGACAGGGACATGGAGCAGTGTGATGACCAGGGCATGGAGCATTGTGATGGCAAGACCGTGGAGCATTGTGATGAGAAGACGATGGATAATTGTGATGACAAGCGTCATGGAGCACTGTAATGACAAGGGGTTTGGAGCATTGTGATGACAGGGGTCATGGAGCATTGTGATGACAGTGGTCATGGAGCATTGTGATGACAAGTGTCATGGAGCATTTTGATGACAAGGGCGTGGAGCATTGTGATGAGAAGAGCATGGATAATTGTGATTACGAGCGTCATGGAGCACTGTAATGAAAAGGGGTATGGAGTATTGTGATGACAGGGGTCATGGAGCATTGTGATGACTGGGGACATGGAGCACTGTGATAACCAGGTCATGGAGCATTGTGATGGCAAGACAGTGGAGCACTGTGATGAGAAGACCATGGATAATTGTGATGACGAGCATCATGGAGCACTGTAATGACAAGGGGCATGGAGCATTGTGATGAGAGGTGTCATGGAACATTTTGATGACAGGGTTCATGGATCATTGTGATGACAAGTGTCATGGAGCATTCTGATGACAAGCTTGTGGAGTATTGTGATGACAATGGCATGGAGCATTGTGATGAAAAGGGCATGGATCATTGTGATTAAAAGGGCATGGAGTTTTGTCATGACAGTTTTCAATGAGCATACTGATGACAAGTTCCAGGGAGCATTGTGATGACAAGTGTATTGAGAATTGTGATGACAAAGGTCATGGAGCATTGTGATGAGAAGTCCATGGATAATTGTGGTAACCAGCATCATGGGGCGTTGTGATGACAAGTTTTATGGAACATTGTGATCACAGGGATTTGGAGCATTTTGATGACAGAGGTCATGGAGAATTTTGATTTCATTGTGATGACAATAGCATGAAGCATTATGATGATGGGCAGGGAGCATTGTGATGACAGGGTCATGGAGGAATTGGATGAAATGGTCATGAAATATTTTGATGACAGTGTTTATGGAACATTGTGATGTCAGGGGTCATGGAGCATTGTGATGAGAAGTCCATGGATAACTGTTATAACCAGCATCATGGGGCATTGTGATGAACAGTTTTATGGAACATTGTGATCAGAGGGGTTTGGAGCATTGTGATGACAGAGGTCGTGGAGAATTTTGATTTCATTGTGATGACAATAGCATGTAGCATTATGATGATGGGCATGGTGCATTGTGATGACAGGGTTCTTGGAGCATTGAGATGAAAAGTGGCATGGGGTATTGTTATTACAGGGGTCTTGGAGCATTGTGATGAAATGGGCATGGAGCATTGTGATGAGAAGGCCATGGAGCATTCTGATGACATGCGTCAGGGAGCTTTGTGATGACATGGGCATGGAGCATTGTGATTACAGGGGTCTTGGAGCATTGTGATGACAAGGGTCATGGAGTCTTGTGATGACAAAGGCAGGGGTCATGGAGCATTGTTATGACAGGTGTAATGGAGCATTTTGATGACAAGGGCATGGAGCATTGGTCTGAAATGTTTCATTGATTATTGTGATGAGAGTGGGCATGGAGCATTTTGATGACAAGTGCACGGAACTCAGTGATACATGTGTCTTGGAGGATTGCAATGACAAAGGCATGGTGCATTGTGATGAGAAGGGCATCGAGCAATGTGATGACAAGCGTCATGGAGCTTTGTGATGACAACACCATGGAGCAATGTGATGAGAGGTTTCATGGAACTTTGTGATGACAATGGCATGGAGCATTGTGATGCCAAAGGTCATGGAGCTTTGTGATTACATTGGCCATGGAGCATTTTGATGACAAGTGTGTGGTGCATTGTGATGAGAAGGGCAGGGAGCATTGTGATGACAGGGTCATGGAGCAATTGGATGAAATGGTCATGAAACATTTTGATGAGAGTGTTTATGGAACATTGTGATGTTAGGGGTCGTGGAGCATTGTGATGAAAAGGGTCAAGGAGCATTGTGATGACAGGGGTTATGGAACATTGTGATGTCAAGTGTCATGGAGCATTGTGATGAGAAGGGCATGTAGCACTGTTGTGACAAGGGTCATGGAACATTGTAATGACAGGGGTGTGGGAGTATTGTGATGATTAGCGATGGAACATTGTGATATCAGTGGTGAGAGAGCATTTTGATGAGATGAGCATGGAGCATTGTGATGACAAACTTGTGGAGCATTGTGATGACAAACGCATGGCACTTTGTGATGACATGGGTCAGGAGCACTGTGCTGACAAATGCATGTAACACTGTGATGACAAGGTTTATGGAGCATTGTGATGACAACGATGTGGAGCATTGTGATGACAAGGGCATGGCACATTGTGATGCCATGGGTCATGGAGTATTGTGCTGACAAAGGCATGGAGCATTGTGATGACAAGGGTCACCGAGAATTGTGATTAAATATTCATGGAGCATTGTGGTGACAATTGTCACAGAGCCTTGTGATGACGAGGGCATGGATCATTGTGATGACAAAGGTCATGAAGCACTGTGATGACTGGAGTCACGGAGCATTGTGATGACCTGAGTCATAGAGCATTGTGATAAAAGAGCATGGAGCATTGTGATGAAAGGGGCATGGAGCATTTGTCTGACAATTTTCATGGATTATTGAGATGACAGTGGGCATGGTGAATTGTGATGACAAGGGCATCGAGCATTGTGATGAGAAGGTCATGGAGTACTGTGAAGACAGGTGTTGGAGCATTGTCATGACATATGTCATGGTCCATTGTGATGACAATGGATAGGAGCACTGTGATGCCAAGTGTCATGGAGGATTGTGATGACAAAGGTAACGGAGCATTTTGATGAAAAGGGCTTGGAGCATTGTGATGACAAGAGTCATGGAGCATTGTGATGACAAGGGCCATTGAGAATTTTGATGACAAGTTCATGAAGCATTATGAGGACAATCACATGGAGCTTGCTATGACAGGGGTCATGGAGAATTGCGATGACAAGTGCATTGAGAATTGTGATGACAAAGCATGTAACACTGTGAAGAGAAGTATCATGGAGCATAGTGATGCCGAGAATGTGGAGAATTGTGATGACAGGGGACATGGAGCATTGTGATGACCATGGCATGGAGCATTGTGATGGCAAGAACGTGGAGAAGTTTTATAAGACAATGGATAATTGTGATGACGAGCATCACAGAGCACTGTAATGACAAGGGGTATGGAGCATTGTGATGACAGGTGTCATGGAGCATTGTGATGACAGTGGTCATGGAGCATAGTGATGACAAGGGTCATGGAGCATTTTGATGACAAAGACGTGGAGCATTGTGATGAGAAGACCATGGGAAATTGTGATGACGAGTGTCATGGAGCCATTTAATGACAAGGGGTATGGAGCATTGTGATGACAGTGGTCATGGAGCATTGTGATGACTGGGGACATGGAGCATTGTGATGACAAAGGCATGGAGCATTGTGATGGCAAGACCGTGGAGCACTGTGATGAGAAGACCATGGATAATTGTGATGACGAGCATCATGGAGCACTGTAATGACAAGGGACATGGAGCATTGTGATGACAGGTGTCACGGAACATTTTGATGACAGGGTTCATGGATCATTGTGATGACAAGTGTCTCGCAGATTTCTGATGACAATCTTGTGGAGTATTGTGATGACAATGGCATGGAGCATTGTGATGAAAAGGGCATGGATCATTGTGATGAAAAAGGCATGGAGACTTGTCATGACAGGGTTCAATGATCATATTGACGACAAGTGTCCGGGAGCATTGTGAGGACAAGTGTATTGAGAATTGTGATGACAAAGGTCATGCAACATTGTGATGAGAAGTCCATGGATAATTGTGATGACCAGTGTCATGGGGCCTTGTGATGACAAGTGTTATGGAACATTGTGATCACAATGGTTTGGAGCATTGTGATGACAGTGTTCATGGAAAAGTTTGATTTCATTGTGATGGCAATAGCATGAAGCATTATGATGATCGGCATGGTGCATTGTGATGACAGGGTTCATGGAGCATTGAGATGAAAAGGGGCATGGAGCATTGTGATTACAGGCGTCTTGGAGCATTGTGATGACAAGGGTCATGGAGCCTTGTGATGAGAAGGCCGGGGAACATGGTGATGGCACGGGTCATGGATCATTTTTATGACAGGGTAATGGAGCATTGTGATGACCGGGTCATGGAGCAATTGGATGAAAAGGGTCATGGAACATTTTGATGACAGGAGTTAGGGAACATTGTGATGTCAGTGGTCATGGAGCATTTTGATGAAAAGTGCGTGGAGGATTGTGATGAGAAGACCATGGGAAATTGTGATGACGAGTGTCATGGAGCACTTTAATGACAAGGGGTATGGAGCATTGTGATGACAGGGGTCATGGAGCATTGTGATGACTGGGGACATGGAGCTTTGGGATGACCAAGGCATGGAGCATTGTGATGGCAAGACCGTGGAGCATTTTGATGGGAAGACCATGGATAATTGTGATGACGAGCATCATGGAGCACTGTAATGTCTAAGGGTATGGAGCTTTGTGATGTCAGGGGCCATGGAGCATTCTGATGACAAGCTTGTGGAGTATTGTGATGACAATGACATGGAGCGTTGTGATGAAAAGGGCATGGAGCATTCTGATGAAAAAGGCATGGAGCCTTTTCATGACAGTGTTCAAGGAGCATTCTGACGACAAGTGTCAGGGAGCATTGTGAAGACAAGTGTATTGAGCATTGTGATGACAAAGGTCATGGAGCATTGTGACAATAAGGACTTGGAGTATTGTCATGACAGGCATCATGGAGCATTGTGATGACAAGTTTTATAGAACATTGTGATCACAAGGGTTTGGAACATTGTGATGACAAGGGCATGAAGCAATATGATCCCAAGTTTCAGGGAGGATTGTGATGACAATGGTAATTGAGTATTGTGATGACAAGTGCATGGAGCATTGTGATGACAAGGTGATGTAGCATTTTGCTGACACAGGCATGGAGAATTGTGATGACTAGGGAATGGAGCATTGTGAGGACAAGAGTCCCGGATCATTGTGTTGTCAGGTGTCATGGACGTTGTGATGACAGTGGTCATGGAGCATTGTGATGATATGTGGCATGGAGCATTATGGTGAGAAGGTCATGGAGTATTGGGCTGAAAAGGTACATGGAGTATTGTGATGACAGGGGTCATGGAGCATTGTGATGATAAGGGAATGGAGCATTTTGATGACAATGTCCTGGAGTATTTTGATGAGAAGACCATGGATCCTTGTGATGACAAGTCTCATGGAGCATTCTGATGAAAAGAGGAATGGAGCATTGTGATTACAGGTGTCTTGGAGCATTGTGATGACAATGGCATGGAGCATTGTGATGAGAAGTCCATGGAGCCTTGTCATGACATTTGTCATGGAGCTTTGTGATGACAAGGGCAAGGAGCATTGTTATTGCAGGGGCCTTGGAGCCTCGTGATGAAAAGGGCATGGATCATTGTGATGAAAAAGGCATGGAGCCTTGTCATGAAAGGGTTCAAGGAGCATTCTGACGACAAGTGTCAGGGAGCATTGTGATGACAAGGGTTTTGAGCATTGTGATGACAAATGTCATTGAGCATTGTGATGAGAAGGCCATGGATAATTGTGATGACGAGCGTCATGGGGCATTGTGATCACAAGTGTTATGGAACATTGTGATCACAAGGGTTTGGAGCATTGTGATGACAGAGGTCATGGAGCATTTTGATTTCATTGTGATGACAATAGCATGAAGCATTATGATGATGGGCATGGTGCATTGTGATGACAGGGTTCATGGAGCATTGTGATGAAAAGGGGCATGGAGCATTGGTCTGAGATGTTTCATGGATTATTGTGATGACATTGGGCATGGCACATTGTGATGACAAGGGCATGGAGCATTGTGATGACAAGTTCATGGAGTATTGTGAAGACAGGTGTCAGGGAGCATTGTGATGACATATTTCATGTTCCATTGTGATGACAATAGCACGGAGCATTGTGATGCCAAGTGTCATGGAGGATTGTTGTGACAAAGGTAAAGGAGCATTGTGATGACAAGGGCATGGAGCATTGTGATGACAAGGGCCACTGATAATTTTTATTTCCAGGTCGTGAAACATTTTGATGACAAGCACATGGGGCTTCCTATGATACGGGTCATGGAGCATTGCGATGACAAGTGCATGGAGTATTGTGATGCCAAGGGCATATAACATTGTGATGAGAAGCGCCATGGAGCATTGTGATGACAAGGACGAGGAGAATTGTGAGGACAAGGGACATTGAGCTGTGAGAAGACCAGGGCATGGAGCATTGTGATGGCAAAACCGTGGAGCATTGTGATGAGAAGACCTTGGGTAATTGTGATGACGAGCATCATGGAGCACTGTAATGACAAGGGGCATGAAGCATTGTGATGACAGGTGTCAGGGAGCATTGTGATGACACGGGTCATGGAGCATTGTAATGACAAGAGCATGTAATGTTGTGATGAGAAGTGTCATGTAGCATCGTGATGACAAGGACGAGGAGAATTGTGATGACAAGGGAAATGGAGCATTGTGATAACTAGGCATGGTGCAATGTGATGACAGGGGTCATGGAGCATTATTATGACAAGGGCCATGGTGCATTCTGACATAAGATATCACTTACGAAGGGAATGTAAACATGGCTACATATGAACTGTATTAGGAAATAGAACAGTGTCTCAGATTTAGAAAACACTCTTATGCATGCTTAAGGGGAAAGGAGAGGTGGGGAGATGCACAAAACCAGAGTTTGATATTAGCACAGGTACCGTTCCATAATCCAAATATAGAATAGACAAGAACTACTTCTTCCGTAGTGAACGGGACTAAAAATCCCTATTTCCAGGAGAGGAATATATCTGACTAGTAAGAATCTTAAAACTAATGTATTTATATGTCTCTGTAAGGGAATCAAGTTTGTCTAGACCGGCAAAAACAAGTAAGGGAAAATCAGCTCAACCCCATTATAAAACTGAATTTCAAAAAAAAATAAAAATAAAAAAACAGCGATATTCTTACACAATTCCTTCAAGGGCTCTGATGCAACCTGGAATGACACAATCTACAACGACAGCAGGAAGAGACATAAGGCTGGACACATGGGACTGAGGGGATTGGTGAGATAGGCGGAGAAAATGCAGGCCCTTTAAAGGCATAATGCATGCCACCAATTCGATGGGTCCCAACTCTCCTGGTTGAAGGTAATATTACTACAGCTATAACATGGACGGGAAACCAAGAGAGTGGACACCCTGTGAATACAAAAGGTTTCTAAAACTCAACGAACAGTCCCTCTCCTGGTGCTCCGTTTGGACATTCCAACTGCTTTACTATAAATCTCCCAACGTGAAGAGACAGCCCCTTTAACCTCCTGGTTCCCACAAGTTGCCAATTTGGCAAAGGATGAAAAGGAAAAGGGAGAACCAAAGAGAGAGTAGCTGTTAGGCATTTGGACAGGCAAATGACACTCTAATTTGCCGGCAAGAAGAAGAATTAGCCAAACTCTCAACCACCCACAAGGAACCAGTATAGGTCGTGAAGCAAAATTTTGGACTTGCGTTCAGCTCACAAAAACGAGTTGAAAAATGGAGAACAGGGGCAAAGCAGTTCACAAACTGGCAGAGTAATAAAGGACAACAATCGTCCAAAAATCTGTTGAGTAAAGGAAACGAGGCGGACATGAATGCGAGGCAGAATACCAGGAAGCAGATTTCAAGAGGTACGTTGGAATCACCTGCAAAGCACAGGAAGAGGGACACAACTTCGACAATGATGCACTTGGCCAAAATGGATGTATGCGATTTCTCCTGAATATATTCTGGAGAAAATGCATACGCCCTTTTTGGCCAAGCAACCAAGAGTGCAACACAAATCTGCACTACAAAGAAGTGTCACTTCCCACTTGTCAAAACGGACATCCACAAAATGTGTAAAAACCAGAAAGGCAAGACAAGCACTGGAGAAGAGGGAGCCTTGTTATGCTGATGTGCGGGATGTAAATTGCCCACTGCCTCACCGGAGGAGTGCATTGAGTTACCTAAAAAAAGTAAACAACAGAGCTACAGAGCCAAGGGCACTTCCAGTCTAGGGAATATACCTTGGGAAAACTGAAAATCAATACGACAGAGCCACCCCCTAATTTAGGGCTGCACTGCTTACAAGAACCTCAACGTGGGTACACCTTAAATATCCCAGGAAATATAAAAATGGTTTAAAAGATTGCGGTACTTACGTACAATAGAATATCCCTCAGCCATGAAATCAATGTCATAAGACCAGTAGCAGCAAAGTGAGTGGATTCAGGTACGATGATTCTAAGTGAAATAAGTCACACAGAAAAAGAAAATTATCATAAGATATCACTTATGAAGATCCTGTAAACATGGTTACACATGAACTGAGTTAGGAAAGAGAACAGAGTCTCACATTTAGAAAACACTCTTATGACCGCTGAAGGGGCAAGGAGAGGTGGGGTGATGCATAAACCAGAGTTTGATATAAGCACAGGTACCATTCCAAAAACCAACATGGAATAGACAAGACCTACACCTTCCTCATTGAAAGGGACTCAAAATTCCATATTTTGCGAAGAGGAATATATCTGACTAGTAAGAATCTTAAAACCTATGTATTGATATGTCTCTGTAAGGGATTCAAGTGTGGCTAGACTGGCATAAACATGGCAGTGAAAATCAGCTCAAACCCACTATAAAAAGGAATTTCAAAAAGAAAACAAAAAAACAGGGAAATTCTTTACAATTCCTTCAGGGTCTCCGATGAAACCAGGAATGACCCTGTCTACAATGACAGCTGGATGTGGCATAAGGCTGGACACTTGGGACTGAAAGGATTGGTGAGATTGGGTGAGCAAATGCAGACCCTTTAAAGCAAAAATGGATGGCCCCCATTCCATGGGTCCCAAATCTGCAGGTTGGAGGGAATATTACTACAGCTATAACATGTAAGGGAAACCTAGAGAATGGACACAATGTGAATACGAAAGGTTTCTAAAACTCAACGAATAGTCCCTCTCCTGATGCTCCGGTTTGAATTTCCAACTGCTTTACTATCAATCTCCCAACTTGGAGAGAAAGCCCCTTTAACCTACTGGTTCGCACAGGTTGCCAATTTGGCATTGGATCAAAGGGAAGAGGGAGAACCAAAGAAAGAGTAGCTGTTAGGCATTTGGACGGGCACATGTCATTCTAAATTCCCGGCAGGAAGAAGAATTAACCAAAGTCTCAGCGACCCACTGGGAACCAGTATAGGTCCTGAACCAAAATTTTGGACTTTCCTTCAGCTAACAAAAAACGAGTTAAAAATGGAGCTCAGGGGCACAGCAATTCACAAACTGGCAGAGTAATAAAGGACAACTATCGTCCAAAAGTCTGTTGAGGGACGGCAACGAGGCCGAATTGTAAGTGAGGCAGAAGAGTAGGAAACACATTTCAAGTGGTACCTAGGAATCGATTGTAATGCACAGGAAGAGGGGCTCAACTTCGACAATGATGCATTTGGCCAAATAGGGCATATGCATTTTCTCCTGAATATATTCAAGAGATAACACATACACCCTTTTTGGCCAGGCAAGCAAGCGGAAAATGCAAATCTGCACTACAAAGAAGTATCTCTTCCCACCGGTCAAAAGGGACATCCACAAAATGTGTAAACACCAGGAAGGCAAGACAGTCCCTGGAGAACAGGGCACCTTGTTCTGCTGATGGGCTGGATGTAAATTGCCAACTGCCTCACTGAAGGAGTGCATTGAGTTACCAAAAAAAGTAAACAACAGAGCTACAGAGCCAAGGGCACATCCAGTCTAGGGAATATACCTTGGAAAAATTGTAAATCAATAAGACAGAGCCACCCCCAAATTAAGGGCTGCACTGCTTACAAGAACCTCAACTTTGGTACACCTCAAATATCCCAGGAAATATAAAAATGGTTTAAAAAATTGTGGTACTTACGTATGATGGAATATTCCTCAGCCGTGATATCAATGTCATAAGACCAGTAGCAGCAAAGTGAGTGGATTCAGGTACGATGATTCTAAGTGAAATAAGTCACACAGAAAAAGAAACTTATCATAAGATATCACTTATGAAGTTCTTGTAAACAAGGCTACACAAGAACTAAGTTAGGAAAGAGAACAGAGTTTCACATTTAGAAAACATTCTTATGCCAGCTTAAGGGGGAAGGAGAGGTGGCGTGATGCATAAAACCAGAGTTTGATATAAGCACAGGTACCGTTCCAAAAAACAACTTTGGAATAGACAAGACTTTCACCTTCCTCAGTGAAAGGGAAACAAAACCCCATATTTCCCGCAGAGGAATAGATCTGACTAGTAAGAATCTTAAAGCCTATGTATTGATATGTCTCCGTTAGGAAATCAAGTGTGTCTAGACCTGCATAAACATGGCAGCGAGAATCAGCTAAAACCCAATATAAAAAGGAATTTCAAAAACAAAACCAAAAAACCGGGAAATTCTTTACAATTCCTTCAGGGTCTCTGATGAAACCTGGAATGACCCTATCTACAATGACAGCTGGATGTGGCATAAGGCTGGACAATTGGGACTGAGAGGATTGGTGAGATTGGGTGATCAAATGCAGACCCTTTAAAGCATTAATGCATGGTCCCCATTCCATGGGTCCCAACTCTCCAGGTAGAAGGGAATATTACTACAGCTATAACATGTACGGGAAACCTAGAGAATGGACACACTGTGAATACAAAAAAAGGTTTCTAAAACTCAACGAATAGTCCCTCTCCTGGTGCTCCGGTTTGACTTTCCAACTGCTTTACTATCAATCCCCCAAGTTGGAGAGAAAGCCCCTTTAACCTCCTGGTTCGCACAGGTTGCCAATTTGGCAGAGGATGGAAGGGAAGAGGGAGATCCAATTAGAGAGCAGCTGTTAGACATTTGGACGGGCACATGTCACTCTTATTTCCCGGCAGGAAGAAGACTTAATCAAAGTCTCAGCCACCCACCGGGAACCATCATAGGTCCTGAACCAAAATTTTGGACCTGCGTAGAGCTCACAAAAAAACGAGTTGAGGGCCTCCCTGGTGGCGCAGTGGTTGAGAGTCCGCCTGCCGATGCAGGGGATATGGGTTCGTGCCCCGGTCCGGGAGGATCCCATATGCCGCGGAGGCGGCTCGGCCCGTGAGCCATGGCCGCTGAGCCTGCGCATCCGGAGCCTGTGCTCCGCAACGGGAGAGGCCAAAACAGTGAGAGGCCCGCATACCGAAAAAAAAAAAAACAAAAAAAAAAACGAGTTGAAAAATGGAGCTCAGGGGCACAGCAATTCACAAACTGGCAGAGTAATAAAGGACAACTATCGTCCAAAAATCTGTTGAGGGAAGGCAACGAGGCGGACTTGAAAGCGAGGCAGAATAGCAGGAAACAGATTTCAAGAGGTATGTTGGAATCACCTTTAAATCACAGGAAGAGGGGCACAACTTTGTCAATGACGCACTTGGCCAAAAAGGGCGTATGCGTTTTCTCCTGAATATATTCAGGAGAAAACGCATACGCCCTTTTAGGCCAAGCAAGCAAGCGGGCAATGCAAATCTGCACTACAAATAAGTATCACTTCCCACCGGTCAAAAGGGACATCCACAAATGTGTAAAAACCAGAAAGGCAAGACAGGCCCTGGAGAAGAGGGAGCCTTGTTATGCTGATGGGCGGGATGTAAATTGCCAACTGCCTCACTGGAGGAGTGCATTGCGTTCCCTAAAACAAGTAAACAACAGAGCTACAGAGCCAAGGGCACTTCCAGTCTAGGGAATATACCTTGGGAAAACTGAAAATCAATAAGACAGAGCCACCCCCAAATTTAGGGCTGCACTGCTTACAAGAACCTCAACTTGGTTACACCTTAAATATCCCAGGAAATATAAAAATGGTTCAAAAAACTGTGGTATTTATGTACGATGGAATATCCCTCAGCCATGAAATCAATGTCATAAGACCAGGAGCAGCAAAGTGAGTGGATTCAGGTACGATGATTCTAAGTGAAATAAGTCACACAGAAAAAGAAACTTATCATAAGATATCACTTATGAAGATCCTGTAAACATGGCTACACATGAACTGAGTTAGGAAAGAGAACAGAGTCTCACATTTAGAAAACACTCTTATGCCTGCTTAAGGGGAAAGGAGCGGTGGGGTGATGCATAAAACCAGAGTTTGAAATAAGCACAGGTACCATTTCTATAACCAACTGTGGAATAGACAAGACCTACACCTTCCTCAGAGAAAGGGACTCAAAACCCCATATTTCCCACAGAGGAATAGATCTGACTAGTAAGAATCTTAAAACCTATGTATTGATATGTCTCTGTAAGGAAATCAAGTGTGTCTAGACTGGCATAAACATGGCAGCGAGAATCAGCTCAAACCCACTATAAAAAGGAATTTCAAAAACAAAACCAAAAAACAGGGAAATTCTTTACAATTCCTTCAGGGTCTCTGATGAAACCTGGAATGACCCTATCTACAATGACAGCTGGATGTGGCATAAGGCTGGACACCTGGGAGTGAGAGGATTGGTGAGATTGGGTGAGCAAATGCAGACCCTTTAAAGCAAAAATGCATGGCCCCCATTCCATGGGTCCCAACTCTCCATGTTGAAGGGAATATTACTACAGCTATAACATGTACGGGAAACCTAGAGAATGGACACACTGTGAATACAAAAGGTTTCTAAAACTCAACGAGTAGTCCCTCTCCTGGTGCTCCGGTTTGACTTTCCAACTGCTTTACTATTAATATCCCAACTTGGAGAGACAACCCCTTTAACCACCTGGTTCGCACAGGTTGCCAATTTCGGAGAGGATTGAAGGGAAGAGGGAGAACCAATGAGAGAGTAGCTGTTAGGCATTTGGACGGGCACATGTCACTCTAATTTCCCGGCAGGAAGAAGAATTAACCAGAGTCTCAGCCACCCACCGGGAACCAGTATAGGTCCTGAACCAAAATTTTGGACTTGCGTACAGCTCACCAAAAACGAGTTGAAAAATGGAGCTCAGGGGCACAGCAATTCACAAACTGGCAGAGTAATAAAGGACAACTATCGTCCAAAAATCTGTTGAGGGAATGCAACGAGGCGGACTTGAAAGCGAGGCAGAATAGCAGGAAACAGATTTCAAGAGGTACGTTGGAATCGTCTTTAAAGCACAGGAAGAGGGGCACAACTTCGACAATGACGCACTTGGCCAAATAGGGCGTACGCGTTTTCGCCTGAATATATTCAGGAGAAAACGCGTACGCCCTTTTTGGCCAAGCAAGCAAGCGGGCAATGCAAATCTGCACTACAAAGAAGTATCACTTCCCACCGGTCAAAAGGGACATCCACAAATGTGTAAAAACCAGAAAGGCATGACAGGCCCTGGAGAAGAGGGAGACTTGTTATGCTGATGGGCGGGATGTAAGTTGCCAACTGCCTCACTGGAGGAGTGCATTGCGTTCCCTAAAACAAGTAAACAACAGAGCTACAGAGCCAAGGGCACTTCCAGTCTAGGGAATATACCTATGGAAAACTGAAAATCAATAAGACAGAGCCACCCCCAAATTTAGGGCTGCACTGCTTACAAGAACCTCAACTTGGGTACACCTTAAATATCCCAGGAAATATAAAAATGGTTCAAAAAACTGTGGTATTCATGTACGATGGAATATCCCTCAGCCATGAAATCAATGTCATAAGACCAGGAGCAGCAAAGTGAGTGGATTCAGGTACGATGATTCTAAGTGAAATAAGTCACACAGAAAAAGAAACTTATCATAAGATATCACTTATGAAAATCCTGTAAACATGGCTACACATGAACTGAGTTAGGAAAGAGAACAGAGTCTCACATTTAGAAAACACTCTTATGCCTGCTTAAGGGGAACGGAGCGGTGGGGTGATGCATAAAACCAGAGTTTGATATAAGCACAGGTACCATTTCTAAAACCAACTGTGGAATAGACAAGACCTAAACCTTCCTCAGTGAAAGGGACTCAAAACCCCATATTTCCCGCAGAGGAATAGATCTGACTATTAATAATCTTAAAACCTATGTATTGATATGTCTCTGTAAGGGAATCAAGTGTGTCTACACAGGCATAAACATGGCAGCGAGAATCAGCTCAAACCCACTATAAAAAGGACTTTCAAAAACAAAACCAAAAAACAGGGAAATTCTTTACATTTCCTTAAGGGTCTCCGATGAACCCTGGAATGACCCTATCTACAATGACAGCTGGATGTGGCATAAGGCTGGACACCAGGGAGTGAGTGGATTGGTGAGATTGGGTGAGCAAATGCAGACCCCTTAAAGCAAAAATGCATGGCCCACATTCCATGGGTCCCAACTCTCCATGTTGAAGGGAATATTACTACAGCTATAACATGTACGGGAAAACTAGAGAATGGACACACTTTGAATACAAAAGGTTTCTATAACTCAACGAGTAGTCCCTCTCCTGGTGCTCCGGTTTGACTTTCCAACTGCTTTACTATCAATCTCCCAACTTGGAGAGACAAACCCTTTAAACTCCTGGTTCGCACAGGTTGCCAATTTCGCAGAGGATTGAAGGGAAGAGGGAGAACCAATGATAGAGTAGCTGTTAGGCATTTGGACGGGCACATGTCACTCTAATTTCCCGGCAGGAAGAAGAATTAACCACAGTCTCAGCCACCCACCGGGAAACAGTATAGATCCTGAACCAAAATTTTGGACTTGCGTACAGCTCACAAAAAACGAGTTGAAAAATGGAGCTCAGGGGCACAGCAATTCACAAACTGGCAGAGTAATAAAGGACAACTATCGTCCAAAAATCTGTTGAGGGAATGCAACGAGGCGGACTTGAAAGCGAGGCAGAATAGCAGGAAACAGATTTCAAGAGGTACGTTGGAATCGTCTTTAAAGCACAGGAAGAGGGGCACAACTTCGACAATGACGCACTTGGCCAAAAAGGGCGTATGCGTTTTCGCCTGAATATATTCAGGAGAAAACGCATACGCCCTTTTTGGCCAAGCAAGCAAGCGGGCAATGCAAATCTGCACTACAAAGAAGTATCACTTCCCACCGGTCAAAAGGGACATCCACAAATGTGTGAAAACCAGAAAGGCAAGAGAGGCCCTGGAGAAGAGGGAGCCTTGTTATGCTGATGGGCGGGATGTTAGTTGCCAACTGCCTCACTGGAGGAGTGCATTGCGTTCCCTAAAACAAGTAAACAACAGAGCTACAGAGCCAAGGGCACTTCCAGTCTAGGGAATATACCTATGGAAAACTGAAAATCAATAAGACAGAGCCACCCCCAAATTTAGGGCTGCACTGCTTACAAGAAACTCAACTTGTTTACACCTTAAATATCCCAGGAAATATAAAAATGGTTCAAAAAACTGTGGTATTCATGTACGATGGAATATCCCTCAGCCATGAAATCAATGTCATAAGACCAGGAGCAGCAAAATGAGTGGATTCAGGTACGATGATTCTAAGTGAAATAAGTCACACAGAAAAAGAAACTTATCATAAGATATCACTTATGAAGATCCTGTAAACATGGCTACACATGAACTGAGTTAGGAAAGAGAACAGAGTCTCACATTTAGAAAACACTCTTATGCCTTCTTAAGGGGAAAGGAGCGGTGGGGTGATGCATAAAACCCGAGTTTGATATAAGCACAGGTACCATTTCTATAACCAACTGTGGAATAGACAAGACCTAAACCTTCCTCAGAGAAAGGGACTCAAAACCCCATATTTCCCACAGAGGAATAGATCTGACTAGTAAGAATCTTAAAACCTATGTATTGATATGTCTCTGTAAGGGAATCAAGTGTGTCTAGACTGGCATAAACATGGCAGCGAGAATCAGCTCAAACCCACTATAAAAAGGAATTTCAAAAACAAAACCAAAAAACAGGGAAATTCTTTACAATTCCTTCAGGGTCTCTGATGAAACCTGGAATGACCCTATCTACAATGACAGCTGGATGTGGCATAAGGCTGGACACCTGGGAGTGAGAGGATTGGTGAGATTGGGTGAGCAAATGCAGACCCTTTAAAGCAAAAATGCATGGCCCCCTTTCCGTGGGTCCCAACTCTCCATGTTGAAGGGAATATTACTACAGCTATAACATGTACGGGAAACCTAGAGAATGGACACACTGTGAATACAAAAGGTTTCTAAAACTCAACGAGTAGTCCCTCTCCTGGTGCTCCGGTTTGACTTTCCAACTGCTTTACTATTAATCTCCCAACTTGGAGAGACAACCCCTTTAACCACCTGGTTCGCACAGGTTGCCAATTTCGCAGAGGATGGAAGGGAAGAGGGAGAACCAATGAGAGAGTAGCTGTTTGGCATTTGGACGGGCACATGTCACTCTAATTTCCCGGCAGGAAGAAGAATTAACCACAGTCTCAGCCACCCACCGGGAACCAGTATAGTTCCTGAACCAAAATTTTGGACTTGCGTAAAGCTCACCAAAAACGAGTTGAAAAATGGAGCTCAGGGGCACAGCAATTCACAAACTGGCAGAGTAATAAAGGACAACTATCGTCCAAAAATCTGTTGAGGGAATGCAACGAGGCGGACTTGAAAGCGAGGCAGAATAGCAGGAAACAGATTTCAAGAGGTACGTTGGAATCGTCTTTAAAGCACAGGAAGAGGGGCACAACTTCGACAATGACGCACTTGGCCAAATAGGGCGTACGCATTTTCGCCTGAATATATTCAGGAGAAAACGCGTACGCCCTTTTTGGCCAAGCAAGCAAGCGGGCAATGCACATCTGCACTACAAAGAAGTATCACTTCCCACCGGTCAAAAGGGACATCCACAAATGTGTAAAAACCAGAAATGCAAGAGAGGCCCTGGAGAAGAGGGAGCCTTGTTATGCTGAAGGGCGGGATGTTAGTTGCCAACTGCCTCACAGGAGGAGTGCATTCCGTTCCCTAAAACAAGTAAACAACAGAGCTACAGAGCCAAGGGCACTTCCAGTCTAGGGAATATACCTATGGAAAACTGAAAATCAATAAGACAGAGCCACCCCCAAATTTAGGGCTGCACTGCATACAAGTACCTCAAATTGGGGACACCTTAAATATCCCAGGAAATATAAAAATGGTTCAAAAAACTGTGGTATTCATGTACGATGGAATATCCCTCAGCCATGAAATCAATGTCATAAGACCAGGAGCAGCAAAGTGAGTGGATTCAGGTACGATGATTCTAAGTGAAATAAGTCACACAGAAAAAGAAACTTATCATAAGATATCACTTATGAAGATCCTGTAAACATGGCTACACATGAACTGAGTTAGGAAAGAGAACAGAGTCTCACATTTAGAAAACACTCTTATGCCTGCTTAAGGGGAAAGGAGCGGTGGGGTGATGCATAAAACAAGAGTTTGATATAAGCACAGGTACCATTTCTAAAACCAACTGTGGAATAGACAAGACCTAAACCTTCCTCAGTGAAAGGGACTCAAAACCCCATATTTCCCGCAGAGGAATAGATCTGACTAGTAAGAATCTTAAAACCTATGTATTGATATGTCTCTGTAAGGGAATCAAATGTGTCTAGACTGGCATAAACATGGCAGCGAGAATCAGCTCAAACCCACTATAAAAAGGAATTTCAAAAACAAAACCAAAAAACAGGGAAATTCTTTACATTTCCTTCAGGGTCTCTGATGAAACCTGGAATGACCCTATCTACAATGACAGCTGGATGTGGCATAAGGCTGGACACCTGGGACTGAGAGGATTGGTGAGATTGGGTGAGCAAATGCAGACCCTTTAAAGCATAAATGCATGGCCCCCATTCCATGGGTCCCAACTCTCCATGTTGAAGGGAATATTACTACAGCTATAACATGTACGGGAAACCTAGAGAATGGACACACTGTGAATACAAAAGGTTTCTAAAACTCAACGAGTAGTCCCTTTCCTGGTGCTCCGGTTTGACTTTCCAACTGCTTTACTATCAATCTCCCAACTTGGAGAGACAACCCCTTTAACCACCTGGTTCGCACAGGTTGCCAATTTCGCAGAGGATCGAAGGGAAGAGGGAGAACCAATGAGAGAGTAGCTGTTAGGCATTTGGAGGGGCACATATCACTCTAATTTCCCGGCAGGAAGAAGAATTAACCACAGTCTCAGCCACCCACCGGGAACCAGTATAGGTCCTGAACCAAAATTTTGGACTTGCGTACAGCTCACAAAAAACGAGTTGAAAAATGTAGCTCAGGGGCACAGCAATTCACAAACTGGCAGAGTAATAAAGGACAATTATCGTCCAAAAAATCTGTTGAGGGAAGGCAGCGAGGCGGACTTGAAAGCGAGGCAGAATAGCAGGAAACAGATTTCAAGAGGTACGTTGGAATCGCCTTTAAAGCACAGGAAGAGGGGCACAAATTTGAAAATGACACACTTGGCCAAAAAGGGCGTATGCGTTTTCTCCTGAATATATTCAGGAGAAAACGCATACGCCCTTTTTGGCCAAGCAAGAAAGAGGGCAATGCAAATCTGCACTACAAATAAGTATCACTTCCCACCGGTCAAAAGGGACATCCACAAAATGTGTAAAAAACCGAAAGGCAAGACAGGCCAATGGAGAACAGGGAGCCTTGTTATGCTGATGGGCGGGATGTAAATTGCCAACTGCCTCACTGGAAGAGTGCATTGCGTACCCTAAAACAAGTAAACAACAGAGCTACAGAGCCAAGGGCACTTCCAGTCTAGGTAATATACCTTGGGAAAAATGAAAATCAATAAGACAGAGCCACCACCAAATATAAGGCTGCACTGCTTACAAGAACCTCAACTTGGGTACACCTTAAATATCCCAGGAAATATAAAAATGGTTCAAAAAACTGTGGTATTTATGTACGATGGAATATCCCTCAGCCATGAAATCAATGTCATAAGACCAGGAGCAGCAAAGTGAGTGGATTCATGTACGATGATTCTAAGTGAAATAAGTCACACAGAAAAAGAAACTTATCATAAGATATCACTTATGAAGATCCTGTAAACATGGCTACACATGAACTGAGTTAGGAAAGAGAACAGAGTCTCACATTTAGAAAACACTCTTATGCCTCCTTAAGGGGAAAGGAGAGGTGGGGTGATGCATAAAACCAGAGTTTGATATAAGCACAGGTACCATTTCTATAACCAACTGTGGAATAGACAAGACCTACACCTTCCTCATTGAAAGGGTCTCAAAACCCCATATTTCCCGCAGAGGAATAGATCTGACTAGTAAGAATCTTAAAACCTATGTATAGATATGTCTCTGTAAGGGAATCAAGTGTTTCTAGACTGGCATAAACATGGCAGCGAGAATCAGCTCAAACACACTATAAAAAGGAATTTCAAAAACAAAACCAAAAAACAGGGAAATTCTTTACATTTCCTTCAGGGTACTTGATGAAACCTGGAATGACCCTATCTACAATGACAGCTGGATGTGGCATAAGGCTGAACACTTGGGAGTGAGAGGATTGGTGAGATTGGGTGAGCAAATGCAGACGCTTTAAAGCAAAAATGCATGGCCCCCATTCCATGGGTCCCAACTCTCCATGTTGAAGGGAATATTACTAAAGCTATAACATGTACGGGAAACCTAGAGAAAGGAAACACTCTGAAAACAAAAGGTTTCTAAAACTCAACAACTAGTCCCTCTCCTGGTATTCCGCTTTGACTTTCCAACTGCTTTACTATCAATCTCCCAACTTGGAGAGACAACCCCTTTAACATCCTGGTTCGCACAGGTTGCCAATTTCGCAAGGATGGAAGGGAAGAGGGAGAACCAATGAGAGAGTAGCTGTTAGGCATTTGGACGGGCACATATCACTCTAATTTCCCGGCAGGAAGAAGAATTAACCACAGTCTCAGCCACCCACCGGGAACCAGTATAGGTCCTGAACCAAAATTATGGACGTGCGTACAGCTCACAAAAAACGAGTTGAAAAATGGAGCTCAGGGCCACAGCAATTCACAAACTGGCAGAGTAATAAAGGACAACTATCGTCCAAAAATCTGTTGAGGGAAGGCAACGAGGCGGACTTGAAAGTGAGGCAGAATAGCAGGAAACAGATTTCAAGAGGTACGTTGGAATCGCCTTTAAATCACAGGAAGAGGGGCACAACTTCGACAATGACGCACCTGGCCAAAAAGGGCGTATGCGTTTTCTCCTGAATATATTCAGGAGAAAACGCATACGCCCTTTTTGGCCAAGCAAGCAAGCGCGCAATGCAAATCTGCACTACAAAGAAGTATCACTTCCCACCGGTCAAAAGGGACATCCACAAAATGTGTAAAAAACAGAAAGGCAAGACAGGCCCTGGAGAACAGGGAGCCTTGTTATGCTGATGGTCGGGATGTAAATTGCCAACTGCCTCACTGGAGGAGTGCATTGCGTTCCCTAAAACAAGTAAACAACAGAGCTACAGAGCCAAGGGCACTTCCAGTCTAGGGAATATACCTTGGGACAAATGAAAATCAATAAGACAGAGCCACCACCAAATTTAGGGCTTCACTGCTTACAAGAACCTCAACTTGGGTACACCTTAAATATCCCAGGAAATATAAAAATGGTTCAAAAAACTGTGGTATTTATGTACGATGGAATATCCCTCAGCCATGAAATCAATGTCATAAGACCAGGAGCAGCAAAGTGAGTGGATTCAGGTACGATGATTCTAAGTGAAATAAGTCACACAGAAAAAGAAACTTATCATAAGATATCACTTATGAAGATCCTGTAAACATGGCTACACATGAACTGAGTTAGGAAAGAGAACAGAGTCTCACATTTAGAAAACACTCTTATGCCTGCTTAAGGGGAAAGGAGAGGTGGGGTGATGCGTAAAACCAGAGTTTGATATAAGCACAGGTACCATTTCTATAACGAACTGTGGAATAGACAAGACCTACACCTTCCTCAGTGAAAGGGACTCAAAACCCCATATTTCCCGCAGAGGAATAGATCTGACTAGTAAGAATCTTAAAACCTATGTATTGATATGTATCTGTAAGGGAATCAAGTGTGTCTAGACTGGCATAAACATGGCAGCGAGAATCTGCTGAAACCCACTATAAAAAGGAATTTCAAAAACAAAACCAAAAAACAGGGAAATTCTTTACATTTCCTTCAGGGTCTCTGATGAAACCTGGAATGACCCTATCTACAATGACAGCTGGATATGGCATAAGGCTGGACACTTGAGACTGAGAAGATTGGTGAGATTGGGTGAGCAAATACAGACCCTTTAAAGCAAAAATGCATGGCCCCCATTCCATGGGTCCCAACTCTCCAGGTTGAAGGGAATATCACTACAGCTATAACATGTACGGGAAACCTAGAGAATAGACACACAGTGAATACGAAATCTTTCTAAAACTCAACGAATTGTTCCTCTCCTGGTGCTCCGGTTTGACTTTTCAACGGATTTACTATCAATCTCCCAACTTGGAGAGACAGCTCCTTTAACCTCCTGGTTCGCACAGGTTGCCAATTTGGCAGAGGATGGAAGGGAAGACGGAGAACCAATGAGAGACTAGCTGTTAGGCATTTGGATGGGCACATGTCACTCTAATTTCCCGGCAGGAAGAAGAATTAACCACAGTCTCTGCCACCCACCGGGAACCAGTATAGGTCCTGAACCAAAATTTTGGACTTGCGTACAGCTCACAAAAAACGAGTTGAAGAATGGAGCTCAGGGGCACAGCAATTCACAAACTGGCAGAGTAATAAAGGACAACTATTGTCCAAAAATCTGTTGAGGGAAGGCAACGAGGCGGACTTGAAAGCGAGGCAGAATAGCAGGAAACAGATTTCAAGAGGTACGTTGGAATCGCCTTTAAAGCACAGGAAGAGGGGCACAACTTCGACAATGACGCACTTGGCCAAAAAGGGCGTATGCGTTTTCTCCTGAATATATTCAGGAGAAAACGCATACGCCCTTTTTGGCCAAGCAAGCAAGCGGGCAATGCAAATCTGCACTACAAAGAAGTATCACTTCCCACCGGTCAAAAGGGACATCCACAAAATGTGTAAAAACCAGAAAGGCAAGACAGGCCCTGGAGAACAGGGAGCCATATTATGCTGATGGGCGGGATGTAAATTGCCAACTGCCTCACTGGAGGAGTGCATTGCGTTCCCTATAACAAGTAAACAACAGAGCTACAGAGCCAAGGGCACTTCCAGTCTAGGGATTATACATTGGGAAAACTGAAAATCAATAAGACAGAGCCACCACCAAATTTAGGGCTGCATTGCTTACAAGAACCTCAACTTGGGTACCCCTTAAATATCCCAGGAAATATAAAAATGGTTCAAAAAACTGTGGTATTTATGTACGATGGGATATCCCTCAGCCACGAAATCAATGTCATAAGACCAGCAGCAGTAAAGTGAGTGGATACAGATACGATGATTCTAAGTGAAATATGTCACACAGAAAAAGAAACTTAACAAAAGATATCACTTATGAAGATCCTGTAAATATTGCTACACATGAACTGCGTAAGGAAAGAGAATAGAGTCTCACATTTAGAAAACACTCTTATGCCTGCTTAAGGGAAAGGAGAGGTGGGGTGATGCATAAAACCAGAGTTTGATATAAGCACAAGTACCGTTTCTAAAACCAACTGTGGAATAGACAAGACCTACACCTTCTTCAGTGAAAGGGACTCAAAACCCCATATTTCCCGCAGAGGAATAGATCTGACTAGTAAGAATCTTAAAACCTATGTATAGATATGTCTCTGTAAGGGAATCAAGTGTGTCTAGACTGGCATAAACATGGCAGCGAGAATCAGCTCAAACCCACTATAAAACGGAATTTCAAAAACAAAACCAAAAAACAGGGAAATTCTTTACATTTCCTTCAGGGTCTCTGATGAAACCTGGAATGACCCTATCTACAATGACAGCTGGATGTGGCATAAGGCTGGACACTTGGGACTGAGAGGATTGGTGAGATTGGGTGAGCAAATGCAGACCGTTTAAAGCAAAAATGCATGGCCCCCATTCCATGGGTCCCAACTCTCCATGTTGAAGGGAATATTACTACAGTTATAACATGTACGGGAAACCTAGAGAATGGACACACTGTGAATACAAAAGGTTTCTAAAACTCAACGAATAGTCCCTCTCCTGGTGCTCCGGTTTGACTTTCCAACTGCTTTACTATCAATCTCCCAACTTGGAGATGCAACCCCTTTAACCTCCTGGTTCGCACAGGTTGCCAATTTGGCAGAGGATGGAAGGGAAGAGGGAGAACCAATGAGAGAGTAGCTGTTAGGCATTTGGAAGGGCACATGTCACTCTGATTTCCTGGCAGGAAGAAGAATTTACCAGTGTCTCAGCCACCCACAGGGAACCAGTACAGGTCCTGAACCAAAATTTTGGACTTGCGTACAGCTCACAAAAAACGAGTTGAAAAATGGAGCTCAGGGGCACAGCAATTCACAAACTGGCAGAGTAATAAAGGTCAACTATCGTCCAAAAATCCGTTGAGGGAAGGCAACGAGGTGGACTTGAAAGCGAGACAGAATAGCAGGAAACAGATTTCAAGAGGTACGTTGGAATCGCCTTTAAAGCACAGGAAGAGGGGCACAACTTCGACAATGAAGCACATGGCCAAAAAGGGCGTATGCGTTTTCTCCTGAATATATTCAGGAAAAAACGCATACGCCCTTTTTGGCCAAGCAAGCAAGCGGGCAATGCAAATCTGCACTACAAAGAAGTATCCCTTCCCACCAGTCAAAAGGGACATCCACAAAATGTGTAAAAACCAGAAAGGCAAGACAGGCCCTGGAGAACCGGGAGCCTTGTTATGCTGATGGGCGGGATGTAAATTGCCAACTGCCTCACTGGAGGAGTGCATTGCGTTCCCTAAAACAAGTAACCAACAGAGCTACAGAGCCAAGGTCACATCCAGTCTAGGGAATATACCTTGTGAAAACTGAAAATCAATAAGACAGAAACACCCCCAAATTTAGGGCTGCACTGCTTACAAGAACCTCAACTTGGGTACACCTTAAATATCCCAGGAAATATAAAAATGGTTCAAATAACTGTGGTATTTATGTACGATGGAATATCCCTCAGCCATGAAATCAATGTCATAAGACCAGGAGCAGCAAAGTGAGTGGATTCAGGTATGATGATTCTAAGTGAAATAAGTCACACAGAAAAAGAAACATATAATAAGATATCAGTTATGAAGATCCTGTAAACATGGCTACACATGAACAGAGTTAGGAAAGAGAACAGAGTCTCACATTTATAAAACACTCTTATGCCTGCTTAAGGGGAATGGAGAGGTGGGGTGATGCATAAAACCAGAGTTTGATATAAGAACAGGTACCATTTCTAAAACCAACTGTGGAATAGAGAAGACCTACACCTTCCTCAGTGAAAGGGACTCAAAACCCCCTATTTCCCGCAGAGGAATAGATCTGACTAGTAAGAATCTTAAAACCTATGTATTGATATGTCTCTGTAAGGGAATCAACTGTGTCTAGACTGGTATAAACATGGCAGCGAGAAATCAGCAAAAACCCACTATAAAAAGGAATTTCAAAAACAAAACCAAAAAACAGGGAAATTCTTTACTTTTCCTTCAGGGTCTCCGATGAAACCTGGAATGACCTTATTTACAATGACAGCTGGATGTGGCATAAGGCTGGACACTTGGGACTGAGAGATTTGGTGAGATTGGGTCAGCAAATGCAGACCCTTTAAAGCAAAAATGCATGGCCCCCATTCCATGGGTCCCAACTCTCCATGTTGAAGGGAATATTACTACAGCTATAACATGTATGGGAAACCTAGAGAATGGACACACTGTGAATACAAAAGGTTTCTAAAACTCAACGAGTTGTCCCTCTCCTGGTGCTCCGGTTTGACTTTCCAACTGCTATACTATCAATCTCCCAACTTAGAGAGACAACCCCTTTAACCTCCTGGTTCGCACAGGTTGCCAATTTGGCAGAGGATGGAAGGGAAGAGGGAGAACCAATGAGAGAGTAGCTGTTAGGCATTTGGACAGGAACATGTCACTCTAATTTCCCGGCAGGAAGAAAAATTAACCAGAGTCTCAGCCAACCACCGGGAATCAGTATAGGTCCTGAACCAAAATTTTGGACTTGCGTAGAGCTCACAAAAAACGAGTTGAAAAATGGAGCTCAGGGGCACAGCAATTCACAAACAGTCAGAGTAATAAAGGACAACTATCGTCCAAAAATCTGCTGAGGGAAGGCAACGAGGCGGACTTGAAAGCGAGGAAGAATAGCAGGGAACAAATTTCAAGAGGTATGTTGGAATCGCCTTTAAACCACAGGAAGAATGGCACAACTTCGACAATGACGCACTGGGCCAACAAGGGCGTATGCGTTTTCTCCTGAATATATTCAGGAGAAAACGCATACGCCCTTTTTGGCCAAGCAAGCAAGCGGGCAATGCAAATCTGCACAACAAAGAAGTATCACTTCCCACCGGTCAAAAGGGACATCCACATATGTGTAAAAAATAGAAAGGCAAGACAGGCCCTGGAGAACAGGGAGCCATATTATGCTGATGGGCGGGATGTAAATTGCCAACTGCCTCACTGGAGGAGTGCATTGCGTTCCCTAAAACAAGTAAACAACAGAGCTACAGAGCCAAGGGCACTTCCAGTCTAGGGAATATACCTTGGGAAAACTGAAAATCAATAAGACAGAGCCACCACCAAATTTAGGGCTGCACTGCTTACAACAACCTCAACTTGGGTACATCTTAAATATCCCAGGAAATAGAAAAATGGTTCAAAAAACTGTGGTATTTATGTACGATGGAATATCCCTCAGCCATGAAATCAATGTCATAAGACCAGGAGCAGAAAAGTGAGTGCATTCAGATACGATGATTCTAAGTGAAATAAGTCACACAGAAAAAGAAACTTATCATAAGATATCACTTATGAAGATCCTGTAAACATGGCTACACATGAACTGAGTTAGGAAAGAGAACAGAGTCTCACATTTAGAAAACACTCTTATGCCTGCTTAAGGGGAAAGGAGAGGTGGGGTGATGCATAAAACCGGAGTTTGATATAAGTACAAGTACCATTTCTAAAACCAACTGTGGAATAGAGAAGAGCTACACCTTCCTCAGTGAAAGGGACTCAAAACCCCATATTTCCCGCAGAGGAATAGATCTGAGTAATAAGAATCTTAAAACCTATGTATTGATATGTCTCTGTAAGGGAATCAAGTGTGTCTAGACTGGCATAAACATGGCAGCGAGAAATCAGCACAAACCCACTATAAAAAGGAATTGCAATAACAAAACAAAAAAACATGGAAATTCTATACATTTCCTTCAGGGTCTCCGATGAAACCTGGAATGACCTTATTTACAATGACAGCTGGATGTGGCATAAGGCTGGACACTTGGGACTGAGAGTTTTGGTGAGATTGGGTCAGCAAATGCAGACCCTTTAAAGCAAAAATGCATGGCCCCCATTCCATGGGTCCCAACTCTCCATGTTGAAGGGAATATTACTACAGCTATAACATGAATGGGAAACCTAGAGAATGGACACACTCTGAATACAAAAGGTTTCTAAAACTCAACGAGTTGTCCCTCTCCTGGTGCTCAGGTTTGACTTTCCAACTGCTTTACTATCAATCTCCCAACTTGGAGAGACAACCCCTTTAACCTCCTGGTTCGCACAGGTTGCCAATTTGGCAGAGGATGGAAGGGAAGAGGGAGAACCAATGAGAAAGTACCTGTTAATCATTTGGACGGGAACATGTCACTCTAATTTCCCGGATGGAAGAAGAATTAACCAGAGTCTCAGCCACCCACCGGGAACCAGTATAGGTCCTGAACTAAAATTTTGGACTTGCGTACAGCTCACAAAAAACGAGTTGAAAAATGGAGCTCAGGGGCACAGCAATTCACAAACTGGCAGAGTAATAAAGGACAACTATCGTCCAAAAATCTGTTGAGGGAAGGCAACGAGGCGGACTTGAAAGCGAGGCAGAATAGCAGGAAACAGATTTCAAGAGGTATGTTGGAATCGCCTTTAAACCACAGGAAGAATGGCACAACTTCGACAATGACGCACTGGGCCAACAAGGGTGTATGCGTTTTCTCCTGAATATAATCCGGAGAAAACGCATACACCCTTTTTGGCCAAGCAAGCAAGCGGGCAATGCAAATCTGCACTACAAAGAAGTATCACTTCCTACCAGTCAAAAGGGACATGCACAAAATGTGTAAAAACCACAAAGGCAAGACAGGCCCTGGAGAACAGGGACCCTGTTATGCTGATGGGCGGGATGTAAATTGCCAACTGCCTCACTGGAGGAGTGCATTGCGTTCCCTAAAACAAGTAAACAACAGAGCTACAGAGCCAAGGGCACTTCCAGTCTAGAGAATATACCTTGGGAAAACTGAAAATCAATAAGACAGGGCCACCCCCAAATTTAGGGCTGCACTGCTTACAAGAACCTCAACTTGGGTACACCTTAAATATCCCAGGAAATATAAAAATGGTTCCAAAAATTGTGGTACTTATGTACGATGGAATATCCCCCAGCCATGAAATCAATGTCATAAGACCAGGAGCAGCAAAGTGAGTGGATTCAGGTACGATGATTCTAAGTGAAATAAGTCACACAGAAAAAGAAACTTATCATAAGATATCAGTTATGAAGATCCTGTAAACATGGCTACACATGAAGTGTGTTAGGAAAGAGAACAGAGTCTCACATTTAGAAAACACTCTTATGCCTGCTTAAGGGGGAAGGAGAGGTGGGGTGATTCATAAAACCAGAGTTTGATATAAGCACAGGTAGCTTTTCTAAAACCAACTTTGGAATAGACAGGACCTACACCTTCCTCAGTGAAAGAGACTCAAAACCCCATATTTCCCGCAGAGGAATAGATCTGACTAGTAAGAAACTTAAAACCTATGTATTGATATGTCTATGTAAGGGAATCAAGTGTGTCTAGACTGGCATAAACATGGCAGGGAGAATCAGCGCAAACCCAGGATAAAAAGGAATTTCAAAACAAAACCAAATAACAGGGAAATTCTTTACAATTCCTTCAGGGTCTCTGATGAAACCTGGAATGACCCTATCTACAAGGACAGCTGGAAGTGGTATAAGGCAGGACACTTGGGACTGAGAGGATTGGTGAGATTGGGTGAGCAAATGCAGACCATTTAAAGCAAAAATGCATGGCCGCCATTCCATGTGTCCCGACTCTCCATGTTGAAGGGAATATTACTACAGCTATAACATGTATGGGAAACCAAGAGAATGGACACACTGTGAAAACAAAAGGTTTCTAAAACAAAACGAATAGTACCCCTCCTGGTGCTCCGGTGTGACTTTCCAAATGCTTTACTATCAATCTCCCAAATTGGAGAGACAGCCCCTTTAAACTTCTGGTTCGCACAGGTTGCCAATTTGGCAGAGGATGGAAGGGAAGAGGGAGAAGCAATGAGACAGTAGCTGTTAGACATTTAGACGGTCACATGTCACTCTAATTTCCCGGAAGGAAGAAGAATTAACCAGAGTCTCAGCCAACCCCCGGAACCAGTATAGGTCCTGAACCAAAATTTTGGACTTGCGTACAGCTCACAAAAAACGAGTTGAATATTTGAGCTCAGGGGCACAGCAATTCACAAACAGGCAGTGTAATAAAGGACAACTATCGTCCAAAAATCTGTTGAGGGTAGTCAACGAGGCGGACTTGAAAGCGAGGCAGAATAGGACGAAACAGATTTCAAGAGGTACGTTGGATTCGCCTTTAAAGCACAGGAAGAGGGGCACAACTTCGACAATGACACACTTGGCCAAAAAATCGTATGCATTTTCTCCTTAATATATTCAGGAGAAAACACATACGCCCTTTTTGGCCAAGCAAGCAAGCGGGCAATGCAAATCTGCACTACAAAGAAGTATCACTTCCCACCGGTCAAAAGGGACATCCACAAATGTGTAAAAACCAGAAAGGCAAGACAGGCCCTGGAGAACAGGGAGCCTTGTTATGCTGATGGGCGGGATGTAAATTGCCAACTGCCTCACTGGACGAGTGCATTGCGTTCCCTAAAACAAGTAAACAACAGAGCTACAGAGCCAAGGGCACTTCCAGTCTAGGGAATATACCTTGGGAAAAATGAAAATCAATAAGAGAGAGCCACCCCCAAATTTAGGGCTGCACTGCTTACAAGAACCTCAACTTGGGTACACCTTAAATATCCCAGGAAATATAAAAATGGTTCAAAAAACTGTGGTATTTATGTACGATGGAATATCCCTCAGCCATGAAATCAATGTCAAAAGACCAGGAGCAGCAAAGTGAGTAGATTCAGGTACGATGATTCTAAGTGAAATAAGTCACACAGGAAAAGAAACTTATCATAAGATATCACTTATGAAGATCCTGTAAACATGGCTACACATGAACTGAGTTAGGATAGAGAAAAGAGTCTCACATTTAGAAAACACTCTTATGCCTGCTTAAGGGGAAAGGAGAGGTGGGGTGATGCATAAAACCAGAGTTTGATATAAGCACAGGTACCATTTCTTAAACCAACTGTGGAATAGACAAGACCAACACCTTCCTCAGTGAAAGGGACTCAAAACCCCATATTTCCCGCAGAGGGATAGATGTGACTACTAAGAATCTTAAAACCTATGTATTGATATGTCTCCGTAAGGGGTTCAGGTGTGTCTAGAATGGCATAAGCATGGCATCAAGAATCAGCTCAAACCAACTATAAAATGGAATTTCAAAAACAAAAATGAAAAACAGGGAAATTCTTTACAATTCCTTCAGGGTCTCTGATGAAACCTGGAATGACCCTATCTACAATGACAGCTGGATGTGGTATAAGGCTGGACACTTGGGACTGAGAGGATTGGTGAGATTGGGTGAGCAAATTTAGACCCTTTAAAGCAAAAAGGCATGGCCCCCATTCCATGGGTCCCAACTCTCCATGTTGAAGGGAATATTACTACAGCTATAATATGTACGGGAAACCTAGAGAATGGAAACAGTGTGAATGCAAAAGGTTTCTAAAACTCAACGAGTAGTCCCTCTCCTGGTGCTCCGGTTTGACTTTCCCACTGCTTTACTATCAATCTCCCAACATTGAGAGACAACACCTTTAACCTCCTGGTTCGCACAGGTTGCCTATTTGGCAGAGGATGGAAGGGAAGAGGGAGAACCAGTGAAAGACTAGATGTTAGGCATTTGGACGGGCATATGTAAATCTAATTTCCCGGCAGAAAGAAGAATTAACCAAAGTCTCAGCCACCCACTGGGAACCAGTATAGATCCTGAACCAAAATTTTGGACTTGCGTACAGCTCACAAAATACGAATTGAAAAATGGAGCTCACGGGCACAGCAATTCACAAACTGGCAGAGTAATAAAGGACAACTATCGTCCAAAAATCTATTGAGGGAAGGCATCGAGGCGGACTTGAAAGCGAGGCAGAATAGCAGGAAACAGATTTCAAGAGGTACGTTGGAATCGCCTTTAAAGCATAGGAAGAGGGGCACAACTTCGACAATGACGCACTTGGCCAAAAAGAGCATTAGCGTTTTCTCCTGAATATATTCAGGAGAAAACGCATACGCCCTTTTTGGCCAAGCAAGCAAGCGGGCCATGCAAATCTGCACTAAAAAGAAGGATCACTTCCCAACGGTCAAAAGGGATATCCACAAAATATGTAAAAACCAGAAAGGCAAGACAGGCCCTGGAGAACAGGGAGCCTTGTTATGCTGATGGGCGGGATGTAAATTGCCAACTCTCTCACTGGAGGAGTGCATTGTGTTCCATAAAACAAGTAAACAACAGAGCTACAGAGCCAAGGGCACTTCCAGTCTAGGGAATATACTTTGGGAAAACTGAAAATCAATAAGACAGAGCCACCCCCAAATTTAAGGCTGCACTGCTTACAAGAACCTCAACTTGGGTTCACTTTAAATATCCCAGGAAATATAAAAATGGTTCAAAAAATTGTGGTACTTATGTACGATGGAATATCCCTCAGCCATGAAATCAATGTCATAACACCAGGAGCAGCAAAGTGAGTGGATTCAGGTACGATGATTCTAAGTGAAGTCACACAGAAAAAGAAACTTATCATAAGATATCACTTATTAAAATCCTATAAACATGGCTACACATGAACTGAGATAGGAAAGAGAACAGAGTCTCACATTTAGAAAACACTCTTATGCCTGCTTAAGGGGAAAGGAGAGGTGGGGTGATGCATAAAACCAGAGTTTGATATAAGCACAGGTACCATTTCTAAAACCAACTGTGGAATAGACAAGACCTACACCTTCCTCAGGGAAAGGGACTCAAAACCCCATATTTCCCGAAGAGGAAAAAATCTGACTAGTAAGAATCTTAAAACCTATGTATTGATAAGTGTCTGTAAGGGAATCAAGTGTGTCTAGACTGGCATAAACATGGCAGCGAGAATCAGCTCAAACCCACTATAAAAAGGAATTTCAAAACAAAACAAATAAACAGGGAAATTCTTTATAATTCCTTCAGGGTCTCTGATGAAACCTGGAATGAACCTATCTACAATGACAGCTAGATGTGGCATAAGGCTGGACGTTTGGGACTGAGAGGATTGGTGAGATTGGGTGAGCAAATGCAGACCCTTTAAAGTAAAAATGCATGGCCCCCATTCCATGGGTCCCAACTGTCCATGTTGAAGGGAATATTACTATAGCTATAACATGTACGGGAAACATAGAGAATGGACACACTGTGAATACAAAAGGTTTCTAAAACTCAACGAATAGTCCCTCTCCTGGTGCTCCGGTTTGACTTTCCAACTGCTTTACTATCAATCTCCCAAATTGGAGAGACAGCCCCTTTAAACTTCTGGTTCGCACAGGTTGCCAATTTGGCAGAGGATGGAAGGGAAGAGGGAGAACCAATGAGACAGTAGCTGTTAGGCATTTGGACAGTCACATGTCATTCTAATTTCCCGGCAGGAAGAAGAATTAAGAAGAGTCTCAGCCACCCCCCGGAACCAGTATAGGTCCTGAACCAAAATTTTGGACTTGCGTACAGCTCACAAAATACGAGTTGAAAAATGGAGCTCAGGGGCACAGCAATTCACAAACTGGCAGAGTAATAAAGGACAACTATCGTCCAAAAATCTGTTGAGGGAAGGCAACGAGGCAGACTTGAAAGCGAGGCAGAATAGCAGGATTCAGATTTCAAGAGGTACGTTGGAATCGCCTTTAAAGCACAGGAAGAGGGGCACAACTTCTACAATGACGCACTGGGCCAAAATGGGCATATGCGTTTTCTCCTGAATATATCCCTGAATATATTCAGGAGAAAACGCATACGCCCTTTTTGGCCAAGCAAGCTAGAGGGCAATGCAAATCTGCACTACAAACAAGTATCACTTCCAACCGGTCAAAAGGGTCAGCCACAAAATGTGTAAAAACCAGAAAGGCAAGACAGGCCCTGGAGAACAGGGAGCCTTGTTATGCTGATGGGCGGGATGTAAATTGCCAACTGCCTCACTGGAGGAGTGCATTGCATTCCCTAAAACAAGTAAACAACAGAGCTACAGAGCCAAGGGCACATCCAGTCTAGGGAATATACCTTGGGAAAGCTGAATATCAATAAGACAGAGCCACCCCCAAAATTAGGGCTGCACTGCTTACGAGAACATCAAATTGGGTACACCTTAAAAATCCCAGGAAATATAAAAATGGTTCAAAAAATTGTGGTAGTTATGTACGATGTAATATCCCTCACCCAGGAAATCAATGTCATAAGACCAGGGGCAGCAAAGTGAGTGGCTTCAGGTACGATGATTCTAAGTGAAGTCACACAGAAAAAGAAACTTATCATAAGATATCACTTATAAAGAACCTGTAAACATGGCTACACATGAACTGAGTTAGGAAAGAGAACAGAGTCTCACATTTAGAAAACACTCTTATGCCTGCTTAAAGGGGAAGGAGAGGTGGGTCGATGCATAAAACCAGAGTTTGATATAAGCACAGGTACCGTTTCTAAAACCAACTGTGGAATAGACAAGACCTACACATTCCTCAGTGAAAGGGACTCAAAACCCCATATTTCCTGCAGAGGAATAGATCTGACTAGAAAGAAACTTAAAACCTCTGTATTGATACGTCTCTGTAAGGGAATCAAGTGTGTCTAGACTAGCGTGAACATGGCAGCGAGAATCAGCTCAAACCCACTACAAAAAGGAATTTCAAAAACAAAACCAAAAAACAGGGAAATTCTTTACAATTCCTTCAGGGTCTCTGATGAAACATGGAATGACCCTATCTACAATGACAGCTGGATGTCGTATAAGGCTGGACACTTGGAACTGAGAGAATTGGTGACATTGGGGGAGCAAATGCAGACCCTTTAAAGCAAAAATGCATGGCACCCATTCCATGGGTTCCAACTCTCCAGGTTGAAGTGAATATTACTAGAGCTATAACATGTATGGGAAACCTAGAGAATGGACACACTGTGAATACAACAGGTTTCTAAAACTCAACGTATAGTCCCTCTCCTGGTGCTCCGGTTTGACTTTCCAACTGCTTTACTATCAATCTCCCAAATTGGAGAGACATACCCTTTAACCTCCTGGTTCGCACAGGTTGCCAATTTTGCAGAGGATGGAAGGGAAGAGGGAGAACCAATGAGAGAGTAGCTGTTAGGCATTTGGACGGGCGCATGTCATTCTAATTTCCCGGCAGGAAGAAGGATTAACAAGAGTCTCAGCCACCCACCGGGAACCAGTATAGTTCCTGAACCAAAATTTTGGACTTGCGTACAGCTCACAAAAAACGAGTTTTAAAATTGAACTCAGGGACACAGCAATTCACAAACTGGCAGAGTAATAAAGGACAACTATCGTCCACAAATCAGTTGAGGGAAGGCAACGAGGCGGAATAGAAAGCGAGACAAAATAGCAGGAAACAGATTTCAAGAGGTACGTTGGAATCGCCTTTAAAGCAGAGGAAGAGGGGTACAACTTCGACAATGATGCACTTGGCCAAAAAGGGCGTATGCGTTTTCTCCTGATTATATTCAGGAGTAAACGCATACGCCCTTTTTGGCCAAGCAAGCAGGCGGGCAATGCAAATCTGCACTACAAAGAAGTATCACTTCCCACCGGTCAAAAGGGACATCCACAAATGTGTAAAAACCAGAAAGGCAAGACAGGCCCTGGAGAACAGGGAGCCTTGTTATGCTGATGGGCGGGATATAAATTGCCAACTGACTCACTGGAGGAGTGCATTGCGTTCCCTAAAACAAGTAAACAACAGAGCTACAGAGCCAAGGGCACTTCCAGTCTAGGGAATATACCTTGGGAAAACTGAAAATCAATAAGACAGAGCCACCCCCAAATTTAGGGCTGCACTGCTTATAAGAACCTCAACTTGTGTACACCTTAAATATCCCAGGAAATATAAAAATGGTTCAAAAAATTGTGGTACTTATGTACGATGGAATAGACCTCAGCCATGAAATCAATGTCATAAGACCAGGAGCAGCAAAGTGAGTGGATTCAGGTATGATGATTCTAAGTGAAATAAGTCACACAGAAAAAGAAACTTATCATAAGATATCACTTATGAAGATCCTGTAAACATGGCTACACATGAACTGAGTTAGGAAAGAGAACAGAGTCTCACATTTAGAAAACACTCTTATGCCTGCTTAAGGGGAAAGGAGCAGTGGGGTGATGCATAAAACCAGAGTTTGATATAAGCACAGTTACCATTTCTAAAACCAACTGTGGAATAGACAAGACCTACACCTTCCTCAGTGAAAGGGACTCAAAACCCCATATTTCCCGCAGAGGAATAGATCTGACTAGTAAGAATCTTAAAACCTATGTATTGATATGTCTCTGTAAGGGAATCAAGTGTGTCTAGACTGGTATAAACATGGCAGTGAGAATCAGCTCATACCCACTATAAAAAGGAATTTCAAAAACAAAACCAATAAACAGGGAAATTCATTATAATTCCTTCTGGTTCTCTGATGAAACCTGGAATGAACCTATCTACAATGAAAGCTAGATGTGGCATAAGGCTGTGCACTTGGGACTGAGAGGATTGGTGAGATCGGGTGAGCAAATGCAGTCCATTTAAAGTAAAAATGCATGGCCCCCATTCCATGGGTCCCAACTCTCCATGTTAAAGGGAATATTACTATACCTATAACATGTACGGGAAACATAGAGAATAGACACACTGTGAATACAAAAGGTTTCTAAAACTCAACGAATAGTCCCTCTCCTGGTGCTCCGGTTTGACTTTCCAACTGCTTTACTATCAATCTCCCAAATTGGAGAGACAGCCCCTTTAAACCTCTGGTTCGCACAGGTTGCCAATTTGGCAGAGGATGGAAGAGAAGAGGGAGAACCAATGAGACAGTAGCTGTTAGGCATTTGGACGGGCACATGTCACTCTAATTTCCCGGCAGGAAGAAGAATGAACCAGAGTCTCAGCCACCCCCCGGAACCAGTATAGGTCCTGAACCAAAATTTTGGACTTGCGTACAGCTCACAAAAAACGAGTTGAAAAATGGAGTTCAGGGGCACAGCATTTCACAAACTGGCAGAGTAATAAAGGACAACTATCGTCCAAAAATCTGTTGAGGGAAGGCAACGAGGCAGACTTGAAAGCGAGGCAGAATAGCAGGAAACAGATTTCAAGAGGTACGTTGGAATCGCCTTTAAAGCACAGGAAAAGGGGCACAACTTCAACAATGACGCACTTGGCCAAAAAGGGCATATGCGTTTTCCCCTGAATATATTCAGGAGAAAACGCATACGCCCTTTTTGGCCAAGCAAGCAAGCGGGCTATGCAAATCTGCACTACAAAGAAGTATCACTTCCCACCGGTCAAAAGGGACATCCACAAAATGTGTAAAAACCAGAAAGGAAAGACAGGCCATGGAGAACAGGGAGCATTGTTATGCTGATGGGCGGGATGTAAATTGCCAACTGCCTCACTGGAATAGTGCATTGCATTCCCTAAAACAAGTAAACAACAGAGCTACAGAGCCAAGGGCACTTCCAGTCTAGGGAATATACCTTGGGAAAACTGAAAATCAATAAGACAGAGCCTACCCCAAATTAAGGGCTGCACTGCTTACAAGAACCTCAACTTGGGTACACCATAAATATCCCAGGAAATATAAAAATGATTCAAAAATTTGTGGTACTTATGTACGATGGAATATCCCTCAGTCATGAAATCAATGTCAAAAGACCAGGAGCAGCAAAGTGAGTGGATTCAGGTACGATGATTCTAAGTGAAATAAGTCACACAGAAAAACAAATTTATCATAAGATATCACTTATGAAGATCCTGTAAATATGGCTACACATGAACTGAGTTAGGAAAGAAAACAGAGTCTCACATTTACAAAACACTCTTATGCCTCCTTAAGGGGGAAGGAGAGGCGGGGTGATGCATAAAACCAAAGTTTGACATAAGCACAGGTACCATTTCTAAAACCAACTGTGGAATAGACAAGACCTACACCTTCCTCAGTGAAAGGGACTCAAAACCCCATATTTCCCGCAGAGGAATAGATCTGACTAGTAAGTAACTTAAAACGTATGTATTGATATCTCTCTGTAAGGGAATCAAGTGTGTCTAGACTGGCATAAATATGGCAGCCAGAATCAGCTCAAACCCACTATAAAAAGGAATTTCAATAACAAAACCAATAAACAGGGAAATTCTTTACAATTCCTTCAGGGTCTCTGATGAAACCTGGAATGACCTTATCTACAATGACAGCTGGATGTGGTATAAGGCTGGACACTTGGGAAAAAGAGGATTGGTGAGATTGGGTGAGAAAATGCAGACCATTTAAAGCAAAAATGCATGGCCCCCATTCCATGGGTCCCAACTCTCCAGGTTGAAGGGAATATTACTACAGCTATAACAAGTATGGGAAACCTAGAGAATGGACACACTGAGAATACAAAAGGTTTCTAAAACTCAACGAATAGTCCCTCTCCTGGTGCTCCGGTTTGACTTTCCAACTGCTTTAGTATCAATCTCCCAAATTGGAGAGACAACCCCTTTAAGCCCCTGGTTCGCACAGGTTGCCAATTTTTCAGAGGATGGAAGGGAAGAGGGAAAATCAATCAGAGAGTAGCTGTTAGGCATTTGAACGGGCACATGTCACTCTAATTTCCCGTCAGGAAGAAGAATTAACCAATGTCTCAGCCACCCACCAGGAACCAGTATAGGTCCTGAACCAAAATTTTGTACTTGCGTACAGCTCACAAAAAACGAGTTGAAAAATGGAGCTCAGGGGCACAGCAATTCACAAACTGGAAGAGTAATAAAGGACAACTATCGTCCAAAAATCTGTTGAGGGAAGGCAACGAGGCGGACTTGAAAGCGAGGGAGAATAGCAGGAAACAGATTTCAAGAGGTACACTGGAATCGCCTTTAAAGCACAGGAAGAGGGGCACAACTTCGACAATGACGCACTTGGCCAAAAAGGGCGTATGCGTTTTCTCCTGAATATATTCAGGAGAAAACGCATATGCCCTTTTTGGCCAAGCAAGCAAGCGGGCAATGCAAATCTGCACTACAAAGAAGTATCACTTCCCACCAGTCAAAAGGGACATCCACAAAATGTTTTAAAACCAGAAAGGCAAGACAGGCCCTGGAGAACAAGGAGCCTTCTTATGCTGTTGGGCTGGATGTAAATTGCCAACTGCCTCACTGGAGGAATGCATTGCATTCCCTAAATCAAGCAAAGAATAGAGCTACATAGCCATGGGCACTTCCAGTCTAGGGAATATACCTTGGGAAAATTGAAAATCAATAAGACAGAGCCACACACAAATGTAGGCTGCCCTGCTTACAAGAACCTCAACTTGGGTACACCTTAAATATCCCAGGAAATATAAAAATGGTTCAAAAAATTTGTTGTAGTTATGTACGATGGAATATCCCTCAGCCATGAAATCAATGTCATAAGACCAGGAGCAGCAAAGTGAGTGGACTCAGGTACGATGATTCTAAGTTAAGTCACACAGAAAAAGAAACTTATCATAAGATATCACTTATGAAGTTACTGTAAACATGGCTACACATGAACTGAGTTAAGAAAGAGAACAGAGTCTCACATTTAGAAAACACTCTTATCCCTGCTTAAGGAGAAAGGAGAGGTGGGGTGATGCATAAAACCCGAGTTTGATATAAGTACAGGTACCATTTCTAAAACCAACTGTGGAATAGACAAGACCTACACCTTCCTCAGTGAAAGGGACTCAAAACCCCATATTTCCCACAGAGGAATAGATGTGACTAGTAAGAATTTTAAAACCTATGTATTGATATGTCTCTGTAAGGGAATCAAGTGTGTCTACACTGGCATAAACATGGCAGCGCGGATCAGCTCAAACCCACTATAAAAGGGAATTTCAAAAACAAAACCAAAAAACAGGGAAATTCTTTTCAATTCCTTCAGGGTCTCTGATGAAACCTGGAATGACCCTATCTACCATGACAGCTGGATGTGGCATAAGCCTGGACACTTGGGACTGAGAGGATTGTTGAGATTGGGTGAGCAAATGCAGACCCATTAAAGCAAAAATGCATGGCCCCCATTCCATGGGTCCCAACTCTCCATGTTGAAGGGAATATTACTACAGCTATAACATGTACGGGAAACCTAGAGAATGGACACACTGTGAATACAAAAGGTTCCTAAAACTCAACGTGTAGTCCCTCTCCTGGTGCTCCGGTTTGACTTTCCAACTGCTTTACTATAAATCTCCCAACTTGTGAGACAACCCGTTTAAGCTCCTGGTTCGCACAGGTTGCCAATTTGCAAGAGGATGGAAGGGAAGAGGGAGAACCAATGAGAGAGTAGCTGTTAGGCATTTGGACGGGCACATGTCACTCTAATTTCCCGGCAGGAAGAAGAATTAACCAAAGTCTCAGAAACCCACCGGGAACCAGTATAGATCCTGAAACAAAATTTTGGACTTGCGTACAGCTCACAAAAAACGAGTTGAAAAATGGAGCTGAGGAGCAAAGCAATTCACAAACTGGCAGTGTAATAAAGGACAACTATCGTCCGAAAATCTGTTGAGGAAAGGCAGCGAGGCGGACTTGAAAGCGAAGCAGAATAGCAGGATACAGATTTCAAGTGGTACGTTAGAATTGCCTTTAAAGCACAGGAAGAGGGGCACAACTTCGACAATGACGCACTTGGCCATAATGGGCATATGCGTTTTCTCCTGAATATATTCAGGAGAAAACGCATACGCCCTTTTTGGCCAAGCAAGCAAGCCGGCAATGCAAATCTGCACTACAAGGAAGTATCACTTCCCACCGGTCAAAAGGGTCAGCCACAAAATGTGTAAAAACCAGAAAGGCAAGACAGGCCCTGGAGAACAGGGAGCCTTGTTATGCTGATGGGCGGGATGTAAATTGCCAACTGCCTCACTGGAGGAGTGCATTGTGTTCCCTAAAACAAGTAAACAACAGAGCTACAGAGCCAAGGGCACTTCCAGTCTAGGGAATATATCTTGGGAAAACTGAAAATCAATAAGACAGAGCCACCCCCAAATTTAGGGCTGCAATGCTTACAAGGACCTCAACTTGGGTACACCTTAAATATCCCAGGAAATGTAAATATGGTTGAAAAATTTGTGGTACTTATGTACGATGGAATATCCCTCAGCCATGAAATCAATGTCATAAGACCTGGAGCAGCAAATTGAGTGGATTCAGGTACGATGATTCTAAGTGAAGTCACACAGAAAAAGAAACTTATCATAAGATATCACTTATGAAGATCCTGTAAACATGGCTACACATGAACTGAGTTAGGAAAGAGAACAGAGTCTCACATTTAGAAAACACTCTTATACCTGCTTAAGGAGAAAGGAGAGGTGAGGTGATGCATAAAACCCGAGTTTGATATAAGTACAGGTACCATTTCTAAAACCAACTGTGGAATAGACAAGACCTACACCTTCCTCAGTGAAGGGGACTCAAAACCCCATATTTCACGCAGAGGAATAGATCTGACTAGTAAGAATCTTAAAACCTATGTATTGATATGTCTCTGTAAGGGAATCAAGTGTGTCTAGACTGGCATAAACATGGCAGCGAGAATCAGCTCAAACCCACTATAAAAGGGAATTTCAAAAACAAAACCAAAAAACAGGGAAATTCTTTACAATTCCTTCAGGGTCTCTGATGAAACCTGGAATGACCCTATCTACAATGACAGCTGGATGTGGCATAAGGCTGGACACTTGGGACTGAGAGGATTGGTGAGATTGGGTGAGCAAATGCAGACCGTTTAAAGCAAAAATGCATGGCCCCCATTCCATGGGTCCCAACTCTCCATGTTGAAGGGAATATTACTACAGCTATAACATGTACGGGAAACCTCGAGAATGGACACACTGTGAATACTAAAGGTTTCTAAAACTCATCGAGTAGTCCCTCTTCTGGTGCTCCGGTTTGACTTTCCAACTGCTTTACTATCAATCTCCCAACTTGGAGAGACAGCCCCTTTAAACTCCTTGTTCGCACAGGTTGCCAATTTGGCAGAGGATGGAAGGGAAGAGGGAGAACCAAAGAGAGAGTAGCTGTTAGGCATTTGGACGGGCACATGTCACTCTAATTTCCCGGCAGGAAGAAGAATTAACCAAAGTCTCAGAAAACCACCGGGAACCAGTATAGATCCTGAAACAAAATTTTGGACTTGCGTACAGCTCACAAAAAACAAGTTGAAAAATGGAGCTCAGGGGCACAGCAATTCACAAACTGGCAGAGTAATAAAGGACAACTATCGTCCAAATATCTGTTGAGCGAAGGCAACGAGGCAGACTTGAAAGTGAGGCACAATAGAAGGAAACAGATTTCAAGAGGTACGTTGGAATCACTTTTAAAGCATAGGAGAGGACACAATTTCTACAATGTGGCACTTGGCCAAAAAGGGCGTATGCGTTTTCTCCTGAATATGAATACGCCCTTTTTGACCAAGCAAGCAACCGGACAATGCAAATCTGCACTACAAAGAAATATCACTTCCCACCGGTCACAAGGTACATACACAAAATATGTAAAAACCAGAAAGGCAAGACAGGTCCTGGAGAACAGGGAGCCTTGCTATGCTGATGGGCGGGATGTAAATTGCCTACTGCCTCACTGGAGGAGTGTATTGTGTTCCCTAAAACAAGTAAACAACAGAGCTACAGAGCCAAGGGCACTTCCAGTCTAGGGAATATACCTTGGGAAAACTGAAAATCAATAATACAGAGCCACCCCCTAATTTAGGGCTGCCCTGCGTACAAGAACCTCATCTTGGGTACACGTTAAATATCCAAGGAAATATAAAAATGGTTCAAAAAATTTGTGGTAGTTATGTACGATGGAATATCCCTCAGCCAAGAAATCAATGTCATAAGACCAGGAGCAGCAATGTGAGTGGACTCAGGTACGATTATTATAATTGAAGTCACACAGAAAAAGAAACTTATCATAAGATATCACTTATGAAGATCCTGTAAGCATGGCTACACATGAACTGAGTTAGGAAAGAAAACAGAGTCTCACATTTAGAAAACACTCTTATGCCTGCTTAAGGAGAAAGGAGAGGTGGGGTGATGCATAAAACCCGAGTTTGATATAAGTACAGATACCATTTCTAAAACCAACTGTGGAATAGACAAGACCTACACCTTCCTCAGTGAAAGGGACTCAAATCCCATATTTCCCGCAGAGGAATAGATCTGACTAGTAAGAATCTTAAAACCTATGTATTGATATGTCTCCGTAAGGGAATCAAGTGTGTCTAGACAGGCATAAACATGGCAGCGAGCATCAGCTCAAACCCACTATAAAAGGGAATTTCAAAAACAAAACCAAAAAACCGTGTAAATCTTTACAATTCCTTCAGGGTCTCTGATGAAACCTGGAATGACCCTATCTACAATGACAGCTGGATGTGGCATAAGGCTGGACACTTGGGACTGAGAGGATTGGTGAGATTGGGTGAGCAAATGCAGACCGTTTAAAGCAAAAATGCATGGCCCCCATTCCATGGGTCCCAACTCTCCATGTTGAAGGGAATATTACTACAGCTATAACATGTACGGGAAACCTAGAGAATGGTCACACTGTGAATACAAAAGGTTTCTAAAACTCAACGAATGGTCCCTCTCCTGGTGCTACAGTTTGACTTTCCAACTGCTTTACTATCAATCTCCCAACTTGGAGAGACAGCCCCTTTAAGCCCCTGGTTCGCACATGTTGCCAATTTGGCAGAGGATGGAAGGGAGAGGGAGAACAAGTGAGATAGTAGCTGTTAGGCATTTGGACGGGCACATGTCACTCTAATTTCCCGGCAGGAAGAAGAATTAACCAAAGTCTCAGCCACCCACCAGGAACCAGTATAGGTCTTGAACCAAAATTTTTGACTTGTGTACAGCTCACAAAAACGAGTTGAATAATGGAGCTCAGGGGCACAGCAATTCACAAACTGGCAGAGTAATTAAGGACAACTATCGTCCAAAAATCTGTTGAGGGAAGGCAACGAGGTGGACTTGAAAGCGAGGCAGAATAGCAGGAAACAGATTTCCAGAGGTATGTTGGAATCGCCTTTAAAGCACAGGAAGAGTGGCACATCTTCGACAATGACGCACTTGGCCAAAAAGAGCGTATACAGTTTCTCCTGAATATATTCAGGAGAAAACACATCCGCCCTTTTTGGCCAAGCAAGCATGCGGGCAATGCAAATCTGCACTACAAAGAAGTATCACTTCCCACCGGTTAAAATGGACATCCACAAAATGTGTAAAAACCAGAAAGGCAAGACAGGCCCAGGAGAACAGGGAGTCTAGTTATGCTGATGGGCGGGATGTAAATTGCCAACTGCCTCACTGGAGGAGTGCATTGTGTTCTCTAAAACAAGTAAACAACAGAGCTACAGAGCCAAGGGCACTCCCGTCTACGGAATATGCCTTGGGAAAACTGAAAATCAATAAGACAGAGCCACCCCCAAATTTAGGGCTGCACTGCTTACAAGAACCTCAACTTTGGTACAACTTAAATATCCCAGGAAATATAAAAATGGTTCAAAAAACTGTGGTATTTATGTACGACGGAATATCCCTCAGCCATGAAATCAATGTCATAAGACCAGGAGCAGCAAAGTGACTGGATTCAGGAACGATGATTCTAATGGAAATCACACAGAAAAAGAAACTTATCATAAGATATCACTTATGAATATCCTGTAAACATGGCTACACATGAACTGATTTAGGAAAGAGAACAGAGTCTCACATTTAGAAAACACTCTTATGCCTGCTTAAGCGGGAAGGAAAGGTGTGGTGATGCATAAAACCAGAGTTTGATATAAGCACGGGTACCGTTTCTAAAACCAACTTTGGAATAGGCAAGACCTACACCTTCCTCAGTGAAAGGGACTCAAAACCCCATATTTCCCGCAGAGGAATAGATCTGAGTAGTAAGAAACTTAAAACCTATGTATTGATATATCTCCGTAAGAGAATCAAGTGTGTCTAGCCTGGCATAAACATGGCAGCGAGAATCAGCTCAAACCCAGTATAAAAATGAATTTCAAAACAAAACCAAAACACAGGGAAATTCTTTACAATTCCTTCAGTGGCTCTGATGAAACCTGGAATGACCCTATCTACAATGACAGCTGGATGTGGCATAAGGCTGGACACTTGGGACTGAGAGGATTGGTGAGATTGGGTGAGCAAATGCAGACTCTATAAAGCAAAAATGCATGGCCCCCATTCCATGGGTCCCAACTCTCCAGGTTGAAGGGAATATTACTACAGTTATAACAAGTATGGGAAACCTAGAGAATGGACACACTGTGAATACAAAAGGTTTCTAAATCTCAACGAATAGTCCCACTCCTGGTGCTCCGGTTTGACTTTCCAACTGCTTTACTATCAATCTCCCAAATTGGAGAGACAGCCCCTTTAATCTCCTGGTTTGCACAGGTTGCCAATTTGGCAGAGGATTGAAGGGAAGAGGGAGAATCAATGAGAGAGTAGCTCTTAGGAATTTGGACGGGCCCATGACACTCTAATTTCCCGGCAGGAAGAAGAATTAACCAAAGTCTCAGCCACACAGCGGGAACCAGTATAGGCCCAGAACCAAAATTTTGGACTTGCGTACAGCTCACAAAAAACGAGTTGAAAAACGGAGCTCAGGGGCACAGCAATTCACAAACCGGCAGAGTAATAAATGACAACTATCGTCCGAAAATCTGTTGAGGAAAGGCAACGAGGCGGACTTGAAAGCGAAGCAGAATAGCAGGATACAGATTTCAAGAGGTACGTTGGAATCACCTTTAAAGCACAGGAAGAGGGGCACAACTTCGACAATGACGCACTTGGCCAAAATAGTCATTTGCGTTTTCTCCTGAATATATTCAGGAGAAAACGCATAGGCCCTTTTTGGCCAAGCAAGCAAGCGGGCAATGCAAATCTGCACTACAAAGAAGTATCACTTCCCACCGGTCAAAAGGGACATTCACAAATGTGTAAAAACCAGAAAGGCAAGACAGGCCATGGAGAACAGGGAGCCTTGTTATGCTGATGGGCGGGATGTAAATTGCCAACTGCCTCACTGGAAGAGTGCATTGCATTCCCTAAAACAAGTAAACAACAGAGCTACAGAGCCAAGGGCACTTCTAGTCTAGGGAATATACCTTGGGTAAACTGAAAATCAATAAGACAGAGCCACCCCCAAATTTAGGGCTGCACTGCTTACAAGAACCTCAACTTGGGTACACCATAAATATCCCAGGAAATATAAAAATGGTTCAAAAATTTGTGGTACTTATGTACGATGGAATATCCCTCAGCCATGAAATCAATGTCAAAAGACCAGGAGCAGCAAAGTGAGTGGATTCACGTACGATGATTCTAAGTGAAATAAGTCACACAGAAAAACAAATTTATCATAAGATATCACTTATGAAGATCCTGTAAACATGGCTACACATGAACTGAGTTAGGAAAGAAAACAGAGTCTCACATTTACAAAACACTCTTATGCCTCCTTAAGGGGGAAGGAGAGGCGGGGTGATGCATAAAACCAAAGTTTGATATAAGCACAGGTACCATTTCTAAAACCAACTGTGGAATAGACAAGACCTACACCTTCCTCAGTGAAAGGGACTCAAAACCCCCTATTTCCCGCAGAGGAATAGATCTGACTAGTAAGTAACTTAAAACGTATGTATTGATATGTCTCTGTAAGGGAATCAAGTGTGTCTAGACTGGCATAAACATGGCAGCGAGAATCAGCTCAAACCCACTATAAAAAGGACTTTCAAAAACAAAACCAATAAACAGGGAAATTCTTTACAATTCCTTCAGGGTCTCTGATGAAACCTGGAATGACCTTATCTACAATGACAGTTGGATGTGGTATAAGGCTGGACACTTGGGAAAGAGAGGATTGGTGAGATTGGGTGAGGAAATGCAGACCGTTTAAAGCAAAAATGCATGGCCCCCATTCCATGGGTCCCAACTCTCCATGTTGAAGGGAATATTACTACAGCTATAACATGTACGGGAAACCTCGAGAACGGACACACAGTGAATACAAAAGGTTTCTAAAACTCAACGAGTAGTCCCTCTTCTGGTGCTACGGTTTGACTTTCCAACTGCTTTACTATCAATCTCTCAACTTGGAGAGACAGCCCCTTTAAACTCCTTGTTCGCACAGGTTGCCAATTTTTCAGAGGATGGAAGGGAAGAGGGAAAATCAATGAGAGAGTAGCTGTTAGGCATTTGAACGGGCACATGTCACTCTAATTTCCCGGCAGCAAGAAGAATTAACCAAAGTCTCAGCCACCCAGCGGGAACCAGTATAGTTCTTGAACCAAAATTTTGGACTTGCGTACAGCTCTCTAAAAACGAGTTGAAAAACGGAGCTCAGGGGCACAGCAATTCACAAACTGGCAGAGTAATAAAGGACAACTATCCTCCAAAAATCTGTTGAGGGAAGGCAACGAGGCGGACTTGAAAGTGAGGCAGAATAGAAGGAAACAGATTTCAAGAGGTACGTTGGAATAGCCTTTAAAGCATAGTTAGAGGGGCACAACTTCGACAATGAGGCACTTGGCCAAAAACTGCGTATGCATTTTCTCCTGAATACGCATATGCCCTTTTTGGCCAAGCAAGCAAGCCGGCAATGCAAATCTGCACTACAAGGAAGGATCACTTCCCACCGGTCAAAAGGGTCAGCCACAAAATGTGTAAAAACCAGAAAGGCAAGACAGGCCCTGGAGAACAGGGAGCCTTGTTATGCTGATGGGCGGGATGTAAATTGCCAACTGCCTCACTGGAGGAGTGCATTGTGTTCCCTAAAACAAGTAAACAACAGAGCTACAGAGCCAAGGGCACTTCCAGTCTAGGGAATATACCTTGGGAAAACTGAAAATCAATAAGACAGAGCCACCCCCAAATTTAGGGCTGCAATGCTTACAAGGACCTCAACTTGGGTACACCTTAAATATCCCAGGAAATGTAAATATGGTTGAAAAATTGTGGTACTTATGTACGATGGAATATCCCCCAGCCATGAAATCAATGTCATAAGACCAGGAGCAGCAAATTGAGTGGATTTAGGTACGATGATTCTAAGTGAAGTCACACAGAAAAAGAAACTTATCATAAGATATCACTTATGAAGATCCTGTAAACATGGGTACACATGAACTGAGTTAGGAAAGAGAACAGAGTCTCACATTTAGAAAACACTCTTATACCTGCTTAAGGAGAAAGGAGAGGTGGGGTGATGCATAAAACCCGAGTTTGATATAAGTACAGGTACCATTTCTAAAACCAACTGTGGAATAGACAAGACCTACACCTTCCTCAGTGAAGGGGACTCAAAACCCCATATTTCACGCAGAGGAATAGATCTGACTAGTAAGAATCTTAAAACCTATGTATTGATATGTCTCTATAAGGGAATCAAGTGTGTCTAGACTGGCATAAACATGGCAGCGAGAATCAGCTCAAACCCACTATAAAAGGGAATTTCAAAAACAAAACCAAAAATCAGGGAAATTCTTTACAATTCCTTCAGGGTCTCTGATGAAACCTGGAATGACCCTATCTACAATGACAGCTGGATGTGGCATAAGGCTGGACACTTGGGACTGAGAGGATTGGTGAGATTGGGTGAGCAAATGCAGACCGTTTAAAGCAAAAATGCATGGCCCCCATTCCATGGGTCCCAACTCTCCATGTTGAAGGGAATATTACTACAGCTATAACATGTACGGGAAACCTCGAGAATGGACACACTGTGAATACAAAAGGTTTCTAACTCAACGAGTAGTCCCTCTTCTGGTGCTCTGGTTTGACTTTCCAACTGCTTTACTATCAATCTCCCAACTTGGAGAGACAGCCCCTTTAAACTCCTTGTTCGCACAGGTTGCCAAATTTGCAGAGGATGGAAGGGAAGAGGGAGAACCAAAGAGAGAGTAGCTGTTAGGCATTTGGACGGGCACATGTCACTCTAATTTCCCGGCAGGAAGAAGAATTAACCAAAGTCTCAGAAACCCACCGGGAACCAGTATAGATCCTGAACCAAAATTTTGGACTTGTGTACAGCTCACAAAAAACGAGTTGAAAAATGGAGCTCAGGGGCACAGCAATTCACAAACTGGCAGAGTAATAAAGGACAACTATCGTCCAAATATCTGTTGAGCGAAGGCAACGAGGCAGACTTGAAAGTGAGGCAGAATAGAAGGAAACAGATTTCAAGAGGTACGTTGGAATCACTTTTAAAGCATAGGAGAGTGCACAACTTCGACAATGTGGCACTTGGCCAAAAAGGGCGTATGCTTTTTCTCCTGAATATGCATACGCCCTTTTTGGCCAAGCAAGCAAGCGGGCAATGCAAATCTGCACTACAAAGAAGTATCACTTTCTACCGGTCACAAGGGACATCCACAAAATGTTTTAAAACCAGAAAGGCAAGACAGGCCCTGGAGAACAGGGAGCCTTTTTATGCTGTTGGGCGGGATGTAAATTGCCAACTGCCTCACTGGAGGAGTGCATTGTGTTCCCTAAAACAAGTAAACAACAGAGCTACAGAGCCAAGGGCACTTCCAGTCTAGGGAATATACCTTGGGAAAACTGAAAATCAATAAGACAGAGCCACCCCCAAATTTAGGGCTGACCTGCGTACAAGATCCTCATCTTGCGTACACGTTAAATATCCAAGGAAATATAAAAATGGTTCAAAAAATTTGTGGTAGTTATGTACGATGGAATATCCCTCAGCCATGAAATCAATGTCATAAGACCAGGAGCAGCAAAGTGAGTGGACTCAGGTACGATGATTCTAATTGAAGTCACACAGAAAAAGAAACTTATCATAAGATATCACTTATGAAGATCCTGTAAGCATGGCTACACATGAACTGAGTTAGGAAAGAAAACAGGGTCTCACATTTAGACAACACTCTTATGCCTGCTTAAGGAGAAAGGAGAGGTGGGGTGATGCATAAAACCAGAGTTTGATATAAGCACGGGTACCGTTTCTAAAACCAACATTGGAATAGACAAGACCTACACCTTCCTCAGTGAAAGGGACTCAAAACCCCATATTTCACGCAGAGGAATAGATCTGACTAGTAAGAATCTTAAAACCTATGTATTGATATATCTCCGTAAGAGAATCAAGTGTGTCTAGACTGGCATAAACATGGCAGCGAGAATCAGCTCAAACCCAGTATAAAAATGAATTTCAAAACAAAACCAAAAAACAGGGAAATTCTTTACAATTCCTTCAGTGGCCCTGATGAAACCTGGAATGACCCTATCTACAATGACAGCTGGATGTGGCATAAGGCTGGACACTTGGGACTGAGAGGATTGGTGAGATTGGGTGAGCAAATGCAGACTCTATAAAGCAAAAATGCATGGCCCCCATTCCATGGGTCCCAACTCTCCAGGTTGAAGGGAATATTACTACAGCTATAAAAAGTATGGGAAACCTAGAGAATGGACACACTGTGAATACAAAAGGTTCCTAAAACTCAACGAATAGTCCCACTCCTGGTGCTCCGGTTTGAGTTTCCAACAGCTTTACTATCAATCTCCCAAATTGGAGAGACAGCCCCTTTAATCTCCTGGTTCGCACAGGTTGCCAATTTGGCAGAGGATGGAAGGGAAGAGGGAGAACCAATGAGAGAGTAGCTCTTAGGCATTTGGACGGGCACATGACACTCTAATTTCCCAGCAGGAAGAAGAATTAACCAAAGTCTCAGCCAACCAGCGGGAACCAGTATAGGTCCAGAACCAAAATTTTGGACTTGCGTACAGCTCACAAAAAACGAGTTGGAAAACGGAGCTCAGGGGCACAGCAATTCACAAACCGGCAGAGTAATAAAGGACAACTATCGTCCGAAAATCTGTTGAGGACAGGCAACGAGGCGGACTTGAAAGCGAAGCAGAATAGCAGGATACAGATTTCAAGAGGTACGTTGGAATCACCTTTAAAGCACAGGAAGAGGGGCACAACTTCGACAATGACGCACTTGGCCAAAATAGGCATTTGCGTTTTCTCCTGAATATATTCAGGAGAAAATGCATACGCCCTTTTTGGCCAAGCAAGCAAGCGGGCAATGCAAATCTGCACTACAAAGAAGTATCACTTCCCACCGGTCAAAAGGGACATTCACAAATGTGTAAAAACCAGAAAGGCAAGACAGGCCCTGGAGAACATGGAGCCTTGTTATGCTGATGGGCGGGATGTAAATTGCCAACTGCCTCACTGGAGGAGTGCATTGCGTTCCCTAAAACATGTAAACAACAGAGCTACAGAGCCAAGGGCACTTCTAGTCTAGGGAATATACCTTGGGAAAACTGAAAATCAATAAGACAGAGCCACCCCCAAATTTAGGGCTGCACTGCTTACAAGAACCTCAACTTGGGTACACCTTAAATATACCAGGAAATATAAAAATGGTTCAAAAAACTGTGGTATTTATGTACGATGGAATATCCCTCAGCCATGAAATCAAAGTCATAAGTTTAGGAGCAGCAAAGTGATTGGATTCAGGTACGATGATTCTAAGTGAAACAAGACACACAGAAAAAGAAACTTATCATAAGATATCACTTATGAAGATCCTGTAAACATGGCTACACATGAACTGAGTTAGGAAAGAGAACAGAGTCTCACATTTAGAAAACACTCTTATGCCTGCTTAAGGGGGAAGGAGAAGTGGGGTGAGGCATAAAACCAGAGTTTGACATAAGCACAGGTACCATTTCTAAAACCAACTGTGGAATAGACAAGACCTAAACCTAACTCAGTGAATGGGACTCAAAACCCCATATTTCCTGCAGAGGAATAGATCTGACTAGTAAGAAACTTAAAACCTCTGTATTGATATGTATCTGTAAGGGAATCAAGTGTGTCTAGACTGGCATAAACATGGCAGCGAGAATCAGATCAAACCCACTGTAAAAAGGAATTTCAAAAACAAAACCAAATAACAGGGAAATTCTTTACTTTTCCTTCAGGGTCTCCGATGAAACCTGGAATGACCTTATTTACAATGACAGCTGGATGTGGCCTAAGGCTGGACACTTGGGACTGAGAGATTTGGTGAGATTGGGTCAGCAAATGCAGACCCTTTAAAGCAAAAATGCATGGCCCCCATGCCATGGGTCCCAACTCTCCATGTTGAAGGGAAAATTACTACATCTATAACATGTATGGGAAACCTAGAGAATGGACACACTGTGAATACAAAAGGTTTCTAAAACTCAACGAGTTGTCCCTCTCCTGGTGCTCCGGTTTGACTTTCCAACTGCTATACTATCAATCTCCCAACTTGGAGAGACAACCCCTTTAAACTCCTGGTTCGCACAGGTTGCCAATTTGGCAGAGGATGGAAGGGAAGAAGGAGAACCAATGAGAGAGTAGCTGTTAGGCATTTGGACAGGAACATGTCACTCTAATTTCCCGGCAGGAAGAAAAATTAACCAGAGTCTCAGCCAACCACCGGGAATCAGTATAGGTCCTGAACCAAAATTTTGGACTTGCGTAGAGCTCACAAAAAACGAGTTGAAAAATGGAGCTCAGGGGCACAGCAATTCACAAACTGTCAGAGTAATAAAGGACAACTATCGTCCAAAAATCTGTTGAGGGAAGGCAACGAGGCGGACTTGAAAGCGAGGAAGAATAGCAGGGAACAAATTTCAAGAGGTATGTTGGAATCGCCTTTAAACCACAGGAAGAATGGCACAACTTCGACAATGACGCACTGGGCCAACAAGGGTGTATGCGTTTTCTCCTGAATATATTCAGGAGAAAACGCATACGCCCTTTTTGGCCAAGCAAGCAAGCGGGCAATGCAAATCTGCACTACAAAGAAGTATCACTTCCCACCGGTCAAAAGGGACATCCACATATGTGTAAAAAATAGAAAGGCAAGACAGGCCCTGGAGAACAGGGAGCCATATTATGCTGATGGGCGGGATGTAAATTGCCAACTGCCTCACTGGAGGAGTGCATTGCGTTCCCTAAAACAAGTAAACAACAGAGCTACAGAGCCAAGGGCACTTCCAGTCTAGGGAATATACCTTGGGAAAACTGAAAATCAATAAGACAGAGTCACCCCCAAATTTAGGGCTACACTGCTTACAAGAACCTCAACTTGGGTACACCTTAAATATCCCAGGAAATATAAAAATGGTTCAAAAAATTGTGGTACTTATGTACGATGGAATATCCCTCAGCCATGAAATCAATGTCTTAAGACCAGTAGCAGCAAAGTGAGTTGATTCAGGTACGATGATTCTAAGTGAAGTCACACAGAAAAAGAAACTTATGATGAGATATAACTTATGAAGATCCTGTAAACATGGCTACACATGAAATGAGTTAAGAAAGAGAACAGAGTCTCACATTTAGAAAACACTGTTATGCCTGCTTAATGGGGGAGGAGAGGTGGGGTGATGCATAAAACCAGAGTTTGATATAAGCACAGGTACCGTTTGTAAAACCAACTGTGGAATAGACAACACCTACACCTTCCTAAGTGAAAGGGACTCAAAACGCCATATTTCCCGCAGAGGAACAGATCTGACTAGTAACAATCCTAAATCTTATGTATTGATATGTCCATGTAAGGGAATCAATTGTGTAGACTGGAATAAACATGGCAGTGAGAATCAGCTCAAGCCCACTATAAAAAGGAATTTCAAAAACAAAACCAAAAAACAGGGAAATTCTTTACAATTCCTTCAGGGTCTCTGATGAAACCTGGAATGACCCTGTCTACAATGACAGCTGGATGTGGCATAAGGCTGGACACTTGGGACTGAGAGGACTTGTGAGATTGTGTGAGCAAATGCAGACCATTTAAAGCAAAAATGCATGGCCCCCATTCCATGGGTCCCAACTCTCCATGTTGAAGGGAATATTACTACAGCTATAACATGTACGGGAAACCTACAGAATGGACACACTGTCAATACAAAAGGTTTCTAAAACTCAACAAGTAGTCCCTCTCCAGGTGCTCCGGTTTGACTTTCCAATTGCTTTACTATGAATCTCGCAACTTTGAGAGACAACCCCTTTAACCTCCTGGTTCGCACAGTTTGCGAATTTTGCAGAGGATGGAAGGGAAGAGGGACAACCAGTGAGAGAGTAGCTGTTAGGCATTTGGACGGGCACATGTCACTCTAATTTCCTGGCAGGAAGAAGAATTAACCAAAGTCTCAGCCACACACCAGGAACCAGTATAGGTCCTGAACCAAAATTTTGGACTTGCGTACAGCTCACAAAAAACGAGTTGAAAACTTGAGCTGAGGGGCACAGCATTTCACACCCTGGCAGAGTAATAAGGGACAACTATCATCCTAAAATCTGTTGAGGGAAGGCAATGAGGCGGACTTGAAAGCGATGCAGAATAGCAGGAAACAGATTTCAAGAGGTACGTTGTAATCGCCTTTAAAGCACAGGAAGAGGGGCACAACTTCGACAATGACACACTGGGCCAAAAAGGGCGTATGCGTTTTCTCCTGAATATATTCAGGAGAAAACGCATAGGCCCTTTTTGGCCAAGCAAGTAAGCGGGAAATTCAAATCTGCACTACAACGAAGTATCACTTCCCACCAGTCAAAAGGGACATCCACAAATGTGTAAAAACCAGAAAGGCAAGACAGGTCCTGGAGAACAGGGAGCCTTGTTATGCTGATGGGTGTGATGTAAATTGCAAACTGCCTCACAGGAAGAGAGCATTGCGTTCCATAAAACAAGTAAACAACAGAGCTACAGAGCCAAGGGCACTTCCAGTCTAGGGAATATACCTTGGGAAAACTGAAAATCAATAAGACAGAGCAACCCCCAAATTTAGGGCTGCACTGCTTACAAGAACCTCAACTTGGGTACACCTTAAATATCCCAGGAAATATAAAAATGGTTCGAAAAATTTTGGTACTTATGAACGATGGAATATCCCTCAGCCTTGAAATCAATGTCATAAGACCAGGAGCAGCAAAGTGATTTGATTCATGTACGATGATTCTAAGTGAAATAAGTCACACCGAAAAAGAAACTTATCATAAGATATCACTTATGAAGATCCTGTAAATATGGCTACACATTAAGTGAGTTAGGAAAGAGAACAGAGTCTCACATTTAGAAAACACTCTTATGCCTGCTTAAGGGGGAAGGAGTGGTGGGGTGATGCATAAAACCTGAGTTTGACATAAGCACAGGTACCATTTCTAAAACCAACTTTGGAATAGACAAGACCTACACATTCCTCAGTGAAAGGGACTCAAAACCCCATATTTCCCACAGAGGAATAGATCTGACTAGTAAGAATCTTAAAACCTATGTATTGATATGTCTCTGGAAGGGAATCATGTGTGTATAGACTGGCATAAACATGGCAGCGAGAATCAGCTCAAACACACTATAAAAAGGAATTTCAAAAACAAAACCAAAAAACAGGGAAATTCTTTACATTTCCTTCAGGGTCTCTGATGAAACCTGGAATGACCATATCTACAATGACAGCTGGATGTGGCATAAGGCTAGACACTTGGGACTGAGAGGTTTGGTGAGATTGGGTGAGCAAATGCAGACCGTTTAAAGCAAAAATGCATGGCCCCCATTCTATGGGTCCCAACTCTTCATGTTGAAGGGAATATTACTACAGCTATAACATGTACGGGAAACCTAGAGAATGGACACACTGTGAATACAAAAGGTTCCTAAAACTCAACGTGTAGTCCCTCTCCTGGTGCTCCGGTTTGACTTTCCAACTGCTTTACTATAATTCTCCCAACTTGTGAGACAACCCGTTTAAACTCCTGGTTCGCACAGGTTGCCAATTTTTCAGAGGATGGAAGGGAAGAGGGAGAACCAATGAGAGAGTAGCTGTTAGGCATTTGGACGGGCACATGTCACTCTAATTTCCCGGCAGGAAGAAGAATTAACCAAAGTCTCAGAACGCCACCGGGAAGCTGTATAGATCCTGAACCAAAATTTTGGACTTGTGTACAGCTCTCAAAAAACGAGTTGAAAAATGGAGCTCAGGGGCACAGCAATTCACAAACTGGCAGAGTAATAAAGGACAACTATCGTCCAAAAATCTGTTGAGGGAAGGCCAAGAGGCGGACTTGAAAGCGAGGCAGAATAGCAGGAATCAGATTTCAAGAGGTACGTTGGAATCGCCTTTAAAGCATAGGTAGAGGGGCACAACTTCGACAATGACGCACTTGGACAAAAAGGGTGTATGCGTTTTCTCCTGAATATATTCAGGAGAAAACACATACGCCATTTTTGGCCAAGCAAGCAAGCGGGCAATGCAAATCTGCACTACAAAGAAGTATCACTTCCCTCCGGTCAAAAGGGAGATCCACAAAATGTGTAAAAACCAGAAAGGCAAGACAGGCCCTGGAGAACAGGGAGCCTTGTTATGCTGATGGGCGGGATGTAAATTGCCAACTGCCTCACTGGAGGAGTGCATTGCGTTCCCTAAAACAAGTAAACAACAGAGCTACAGAGCCAAGGGCACTTCCAGTCTAGGGAATATACCTTGGGAAAACTGAAAATCAATAAGACAGAGCCACCCCCAAATTTAGGGCTGCACTGCTTACAAGAACCTCAACTAGGGTACACCTTAAATATCCCAGGAAATATAAAAATGGTTCAAAAAATTGTGGTACTTATGTACGATGGAATATCCCTCAGCGATGAAATCAATGTCATAAGACGAGGAGCAGCAAAGTGAGTGGATTCATGTACGATGATTCTAAGTGAAATAAGTCACACAAAAAAAGAAACTTATCATAAGATATCACTTATGAATATCCTGTATACATGGCTACACATGAACTGAGTTAGGAAAGAGAACAGAGTCTCACATTTAGAAAACACTCTTATGCCTGTTTAAGGGGAAAGGAGAGGTGGGGTGATGCATAAAACCAGAGTTTGATATAAGCACAAGTACCGTTTTTAAAACCAACTGTGGAATAGACAAGACCTACACCTTCCTCAGTGAAAGGGACTCAAAACCCCATATTTCCCGCAGAGGAATAGATCTGAATAGTAAGAATCTTAAAACCTATGTATTGATATGTCTCCATTAGGGAATCAAGAGTGTCTAGACTGGCATAAACATGGCAGCGAGAATCAGCTAAAACCCACTATAAAAAGGAATTTCATAAACAAAACCAATAAAAGGGAAATTCTTTACAATTCCTTCAGGGTCTCTGATGAAACCTGGAATGACCCTATCTACAATGAAAGCTAGATGTGGCATAAGGCTGGACACTTGGGACTGAGAGGATTGGTGAGATTGGGTGAGCAAATGCAGACCCTTAAAAGCAAAAATGCATGTCCCCCATTCCATGGGTCCCAACTCTCCATGTTGAAGGGAATATTATTACAGCTATAACATGTATGAGAATCTTAAGGAATGGACACATTGTGAATACAAAAGTTTCTAAAACTCAACGAATAGTCCCTCTCCAGGTGCTCCAGTTAGACTTTCCAACTGATTTACTATCAATCTCCCAAATTGGAGAGACAGCCCCTTTAACCTCCTGGTTCACACAGGTTGCCAATTTTGCAGAGGATGGAAGGGAAGAGGGAGAACCAATGAGAGAGTAGCTGTTAGGCATTTGGACGGGCACATGTCACACTAATTTCCCGGCAGGAAGAAGAATTAACCAAAGTCTCAGCCACCCACCAGGAACCAGTATAGGTCCTGAACCAAAATTTTGGACTTGCGCACAGGTCACAAATAACGAGTTGAAAAACGGAGCTCAGGGGCACAGCAATTCACAAACTAGCAGAGTAATAAAGGACAACTATCTTCCAAAAATCTGTTGAGGGAAGGCAAAGAGGCGGACTTGAAAGCGAGGCAGAATAGCAGGATACAGATTTCAAGAGGTACGTTGGAATCGCCTTTAAAGCACAGGAAGAGGGGCACAAATTCGACAATGACGCACTTGGCCAAAATGGGCGTATGTGTTTTCTCCTGAATATATTCAGGAGAAAACGCATACGTCCTTTTTGGCCAAGCAAGCAAGCAGGCAATGCAAATCTGCACTACAAAGAAGTATCACTTCCCACCGGTCAAAAGGAACATTCACAAATGTGTAAAAACCAGAAAGGCAAGACAGGCCATGGAGAACATGGAGCCTTGTTATGCTGATGGGGGGGATGTAAATTACCAACTGCCTCACAAGAGGAGTGCATTGCATTCCCTAAAACAAGGAAACAACAGAGCTACCGAGCCAAGGGCACTTCCAGTCTAGGGAATATACCTTGGGAAATCTGAAAATCAATAAGACAGAGCCACCACCATATTTAGGGCTGCACTGCTTACAAGAATCTCAACTTGTGTACACCGTAAATATCCCAGGAAATATAAAAATGGTTCAAAAAATTGTAGTACTTATGTACGATGGAATATCCCTCAGCCATGAAATCAATGTCATAAGACCAGGAGCAGCAAAGTGTGTGGATACATGTACGATGATTCTAAGTGAAATAAGTCACACAGAAATAGAAACTTATCATAAGATATCACTTATGAAGATCCTGTAAACATGACTGCACATGAACTGAGTTAGGAAAGAGAACAGAGTCTCACATTTAGAAAAGACTCTTATGCATGCTTAAGGGGAAAGGAGAGGTGGGGTGATTCATAAAACCAGAGTTTGATATAAGTACAGGTACCGTTTCTAAAACCAACTGTGGAATAGACAAGACCTACACCTTTCTCAGTGAAAGGGACTCAAAACCCCATATTTCCCGCAGAGGAATAGATCTGACTAGTAAGAATCGTAAAACCTATGTATTGATACGTCTCTGTAAGGGAAACATGTGTGTCTAGACTGGCATAAACATGGCAGCGAGAATCAGCTCAAACCCACTATAAAAAGGAATTTCAAAAACAAAACCAAAAAACAGGGAAATTCTTTACATTTCCTTCAGGGTCTCTGATGAAACCTGGAATGACCCTATCTACAATGACAGCTGGATGTGACATAAGGCTGGACACTTGGGACTGAGAGGATTGGTGAGATTGGGTGAGCAAATGCAGACCCTTAAAAGCAAAATGCATGGCCCCCAATCCATGGGTCCCAACTCTCCATGTTGAAGGGAATATTACTACAGCTATAACATTTACGGGAAACCTAGAGAATGGACATACTGTGAATACAAAAGGTTTCTAAAACTCAACGAGTAGTCCCTCTCCTGGTGCTCCGGTTTGACTTTCCAACTGCTTTACTATCAATCTCCCAACTTGGAGAGACAGCCACTTTAAACTCCTGGTTCGCACAGGTTGCCAATTTTTCAGAGGATGGAAGGGAAGAGGGAGAACCAATGAGAGAGTAGCTGTTAGGCATTTGGACGGGCACATGTCACTCTAATTTCCCGGCAGGAAGAAGAATTAACCAAAGTCACAGAAACCCACCGGGAACCAGTATAGATCCTGAACCAAAGTTCTGGACTTGTGTACAGCTCACAAAAAACGAGTTGAAAAATGGAGCTCAGGGGCACAGCAATTCACAAACTGGCACAGTAATAAAGGACAACTATCGTCCAAAACTCTGTTGAGGGACGGCAACGAGGCCGAATTGTAAGTGAGGCAGAATAGTAGGAAACACATTTCAAGAGGTACGTACGAATTGATTGTAATGCACAGGAAGAGGGGCTCAACTTCGACAATGATGCACTTGGCCAAATAGGGCATATTCATTTTCTCCTGAATATATTCAAGAGATAACACATACACCCTATTTGGCCAGGCAAGCAAGCGGGCAATGCAAATCTGCACTACAAAGAAGTATCTCTTCCCACCGGTCATAAGGGACATCCACAAAATGTGTAAACACCTGGAAGGCAAGACAGTCCCTGGAGATCAGGGCGCCTTGTTCTGCTGATGGGCTGGATGTAAATTGACAACTGCCTCACTGGAGGTGTGCATTGTGTTCCCTAAAACAAGTAAACAACAGAGCTAAAGAGCCAAGGGCACTTCCAGTGTAGGGAATATACCTTGGAAAAACTGAAAATCAATAAGACAGAGCCACCCCCAATTAAGGGCTGCACTGCTTACAAGAACCTCAACTTGGGTACACCTTAAATATCCCAGGAAATATAAAAATGGTTTAAAAAATTGTGGTACTTACGTATGATGGAATATTCCTCAGCCGTGGAATCAATGTAATAAGACCAGGAGCAGCAAAGTGAGTGGATTCAGGTACGATGATTCTAAGTGAAATAAGTCACACAGAAAAAGAAATATATAATAAGATATCACTTATGAAGATCCTGTAAACGTGGCTACACATGAACTGAGTTACGAAAGAGAACAGAGTCTCACATTTAGAAAACAATCTTATGCCTGCTTAAAGGAGAAGGATTGGTGGGGTGATGCCTAACACCATAGTTTGATATAAGCACAGTTACCGTTCCAAAAACCAACTATGGAATAAACAAGACCAACACCTTCCTCAGTGAAAGGGACTCAAAACCCCATATTTCCGTCAGAGGAATAGATCTGACTAGTAAGAAACTTAAAACCTATGTATTGATAAGTCTCCATAAGGGAATCAATTGTGTCTAGACTGGCATATACATGGCAGCGAGAATCAGCTCACACCCACTATAAAAAGGAATTTCAAAAAAAAACCAAAAAACAGGGAAATTCTTTACAAGTCCTTCAGGTTCTCTGACGAAACCTGGAATTACCCTATCTACAATGACAGATGGATGTGGCATAAGGCTGGACACTTGGGACTGAGAGGCTTGTTGAGATTGGGTGAGCAAATGCAGACACTTTAAATCAATAAAGCATGGCCCCCATTCCATGGTTTCCAACTGCCCAGGTCGAAGGGAATTTTACTACAACTATAACATGTACGGGAAACCAAGAGAAAGGACACACTCTGAATACGAAAGGTTTCTACAACTCAACGTATAGTCCCTATCCTGGTGCTCCAATTTGACTTTCCAACTGCTTTACTATCAATCTCCCAACTTGGAGAGAAAGCCCCTTTAACCTCCTGGTTCGCACAGGTTGCCAATTTGGCAGAGGATGGAAGGGAAGAGGGAGAACCAGTGAGAGAGTAGCTGTTAGGAATTTGAACGGGCACATGTCACTCTAATTTCCCGGCAGGAAGAAGAATTAACCAAACTCTCAGACACCCACCGGGAAACAGTATACGTCCTGAACCAAAATTTTGGACTTGCGTACAGCTCACAAAAAACAAGTTGAAAAATGGAGCTCAGGGGCAGAGCAATTCACAAACTGGCAGAGTAATAAAGGACAACTATCGTCCAAAATTCTGTTGAGGGAAGGCAACGAGGCCTACTTGAAAGCGAGGCAGAGTAGCAGGAAACAGACTTCAAGAGGTACGTTGGAATCCCCTTTAAAGCACAGGAAGAGGGGCACAACTTCGACAATGACTCACTTGGCCAAAACGGGCGTATGCCTTTTCTGCTGAATATATTCAGGAGAAAACGCATACGCCCTTTTTGGCCAAGCAAGCAAGCGGGCAATGCAAATCTGCACTACAAAGTAGTATCACTTCCCACTGGTCAAAAGGGACATCCACAAATGTGTAAAAACCAGAAAGGCAACACAGGCACTGGAGAACTGGGAGCCTTTTTATGCTGATGGGCGGGATGTAAATTGCCAACTGCCTCACTGGAGGAGTGCACTGTTTTCCCTAAAACAAGTAAACAACAGAGCTACAGAGCCAAGGGCACTTCCAGTCTAGGGAATATACCTTGGGAAAACTGAAAATCCATAAGACAGAGTCACCCCCAAATTTAGGGCTGCACTGCTTACAAGAACCTCAACTTGGGTACAACTTAAACATCCCAGGAAATATAAAAACGGTTTAAAAATTGGTGGTACTTATGTACGATGGAATATCCCTCAGCCATGAAATCAATGTCATAAGACCAGGAGCAGCAAAGTGAGTGGATTCAGGTACGATGATTCTAAGTGAAATAAGTCACACAGAAAAAGAAACTTATCATAAGATATCACTTATGAAGATCCTGTAAACATGGCTACACATGAACTGAGTTAGGAAAGAGAACAGAGTCTCACATTTAGAAAACACTCTTATGCCTGCTTAAGGGGAAAGGATAGGTGGGGTGATGCATAAAACCAGAGTTTGATATAAGTACAGGTACCATTTCCAAAACCAACTGTGGAATAGACTAGACCTAAACCTTCCTCAGTGAAGGGGACTCAAAACCCCATATTTCCCGCAGAGGAATAGATCTGACTAGTAAGAATCTTAAAACCTATGTATTGATATGTCTCTGTAAGGGAATCAAGTATGTCTAGACTGGCATAAACATGGCAGCGAAAATCAGCTCAAACCCACTATAAAAAGGAATTTCAAAAACAAAACCAAAAAAACAGGGAAATTCTTTCCATTTCTTTCAGGGTCTCTGATGAAACCTGGAATGACCCTATCTACAATGACAGCTGGATGTGGCATAAGGCTGGACACTTGGGACTGAGAGGATTAGTGAGCTTGTGTGAGCAAATGCAGACCCTATAAAGCAAAAATGCATGGCCCCCATTCCATGGGTCCCAACTCTCCAGTTTGAAGGGAATATTCCTACAGCTATAACATGTACGGGAAACCTAGAGAATGGACACACTGTGAATACAAAAGGTTTCTAAAACTCAACGAATAGTCCCTCTCCTGGTGCTCCGGTTTGACTTTCCAACTGCTTTACTATCAATCTCCCAAGTTGGAGAGAAAGCCCCTTTAACCTCCTGGTTCGCACAGGTTGCCAATTTGGCAGAGGATGGAAGGGAAGAGGGATAACCAATGAGAGAGTAGCTCTAAGGCTTTTGGACGGGCACATGTCACTCTTATTTCCCGGCAGGAAGAAGAATTTACCAAAGTCACAGCCCCCCACCAGGAAACAGTATAGCTCCTGAACCAAAATTTTGGACTTGCGTACAGCTCACAAAAAACGAGTTGAATAATGGAGCTCAGGGGCACAGCACGTCACAAACTGGCAGAGTAATAAAGGACAACTATCGTCCAAAAATCTGTTGAGGGAATGCAACGAGGCGGACTTGAAAGCGAGGCAGAATAGCAGGAAACAGATTTCAAGAGGTACGTTGGAATCGCCTTTAAAGCACAGGAAGAGGGGCACAACTTCAACAATGACGCACTTGGCCAAAAAGGGCGTATGCGTTTTCTCCTGAATATATTCAGGAGAAAACGCATACACCCTTTTTGGCCAAGCAAGCAAGCGGGCAATGCAAATCTGCACTACAAATAAGTATCACTTCCCAACGATCCAATGGGACATCCACAAAATGTGTAAAAACCAGAAAGGCAAGACAGGCCCTGGAGAACAGGGAGCATTGTTATGCTGATGGGCGGGATGTAAATTGCCAACTGCCTCACTGGAGGAGTGCATTGCGTTCCCTAAAACAAGTAAACAACAGAGCTACAGAGCCAAGGGCACTTCCAGTCTAGGGAATATACCTTGGGAAAACTGAAAATCAATAAGACAGGGCCACCCCCAAATTTAGGGCTGCACTGCTTACAAGAACCTCAACTTGGGTACACTTTAAATATCCCAGGAAATATAAAAATGGTTCAAAAAACTGTGGTACTTATGTACGATGGAATATCACTCAGCCATGAAATCAATGTCATAAGACCAGGAGCACCAAAGTGAGTGGATTCAGGTACGAAGATTCTAAGTGAAATAAGCCACACAGAAAAACAAACTTATCATAAGATATCGCTTATGAAGATCCTCTAAACATGGCTACACATGAAATGAGTTAGGAAAGAGAACAGAGTCTCACATTTAGAAAACACTCTTATGCCTGCTTAAGAAGAAAGGAGAGGTGGGGTGATGCATAAAACCAGAGTTTGATATAAGCACAGGTACCATTTCTAAATCCAACGGTGGAATAGAGAAGACCTACACCTTCCTCAGTGAAAGGGACTCAAAACACCATATTTCCCGCAGAGGAATAGATCTGACTAGTAAGAATCTTAAAACCTATGTATTGATATGTCTCTGTAAGGGAATCAAGTGTGTCTAGACTGGCATAAACATGGCAGCGAGAATCAGCTCAAACCCACTATAAAAAGGAATTTCAAAAACAAAACCAAAAAACAGGGAAATTCTTTCCATTACCTTCAGGGCCTCCGATGAAACCTGGAATGACCCTATCTACAATGACAGCTGGATGTGGCATAAGGCTGGACACTTGGGACTGATAGGTTTTTTGAGATTGGGTGAGCAAATGCAGACCCTTTAAAGCAAAAATGCATGGCCCCCATTCCATGGGTCCCAACTCTCCATGTTGAAGGGAATATTACTACAGCTATAACATGTACGGGAAACCTAGGGAATGGACACACTGTGAATACAAAAGGTTTCTAAAACTGATCGAGTTGTCCCTCTCCTGGTGCTCCAGTTTGACTTTCCAACTGCTTTACTATCAATCTCCCAACTTGGAGAGACAACCCCTTTAACCTCCTGGTTCGCACACGACGCCAATTTGGCAGAGGATGGAAGGGAAGAGGGAGAACCAATGAGAGAGTAGCTGTTAGGCATTTGGACGGGCATATGTCACTCTAATTTCCAGGCAGGAAGAAGAATTAACCACAGTCTCAGCCACCCACTGGGAACCAGTATAGGTCCTGAACCAAAATTTTGGACTTGTGTACAGCTCACAAAAAACGAGTTGAAAAATGGAGCTCAGGGGCACAGCAATTCACAAACTGGCAGAGTAATAAAGGACAACTATCGTCCACAAAGCTGTTGAGGGAAGGCAACGAGGCGGACTTGAATGCGAGGCAGAAGAGCAGGAAACAGATTTCAAGAGGTACGTTGGAATCGCCTTTAAAGCACAGGAAGAGGGGCACAACTTCGACAATGACGCACTTGGCCAAAAAGGGCGTATGCGTTTTCTCCTGAATATATTCAGGAGAAAACGCATACGCCCTTTTTGGCCAAGCAAGCAAGCGGGCAATGCAAATCTGCACTACAAAGAAGTATCACTTCCCACCGGTCAAAAGGGACATCCACAAATGTGTAAAAACCAGAAAGGCAAGACAGGCCCTGGAAAAGTGGGAGCCTTGTTATGATGATGGGTGGGATGAAAATTGACAACTGCCTCACTGGAGGAGTGCATTGTGTTCCCTAAAACAAGTGAACAACAGAGCTACAGAGCCAAGGGCACTTCCAGTCTAGGGAATATACCTTGGGAAAACTGAAAATCAATAAGACAGAGCCACCCACAAATTTAGGGCTGCACTGCTTACAAGAACCTCAACTAGGATACACCTTAAATATCCCAGGAAATATAAAAATGGTTCCAAAAATTGTGGTACTTATGTACGATGGAATATCCCACAGCCATGAAATCAAAGTCATAAGACCAGGAGCAGCAAAGTGAGTGGATTCAGGTACGATGATTCTAAGTGAAATAAGTCACACAGAAAAAGAAACTTATCATAAGATATCACTTATGAAGATCCTGTAAACATGGCTACACATGAACTGAGTTAGGAAAGAGAACAGAGTCTCACATTTAGAAAACACTCTTATGCCTGCTTAAGAAGAAAGGAGAGGTGGGGTGATGCATAAAACCAGAGTTTGATATAAGTACATGTACCATTTCTAAAACCAACTGTGGAATAGACAAGACCTACACCTTTCTCAGTGAAAGGGACTCAAAACACCATATTTTCCGCAGAGGAATAGATCTGACTAGTAAGAATCTTAAAACCTATGTATTGATACGTCTCTGTAAGGGAATCAAGTGTGTCTAGACTGGCATAAACATGGCAGCGAGAATCAGCTCAAACCCACTATAAAAAGGAATTTCAAAAACAAAACCAAAAAGAACGGAAATTCTTCACATTTCCTTCAGGGTCTCTGATGAAACCTGGAATGACCCTATCTACAATGACAGCTGGATGTGACATAAGGCTGGACTCTTGGGACTGAGAGGATTGGTGAGATTGGGTGAGCAAATGCAGATCCTTTAATGCAAAAATGCGAGGCCCCAATTCGATGGTTCCCAACTCTCCATGTTGAAGTGAATATTACTACAACTATAACATGTACTGGAAACCTAGAGAATGGACACACTGTGAATACAAAAGGTTTCTAAAACTCAAAGAGTAGTCCCTCTCCTGGTGCTCCGATTTGACTTTCCAACTGCTTTACTATCAATCTCCCAACTTGGAGTGAAAACCCGTTTAACCTCCTTGGTCGCACAGGTTGCCAATTTGGCAGAGGATGGAAGGCAAGAGGGAGAACCAATGAGAGAATAGCTGTTAGGCATTTGGACGGGCACATGTCACTCTAATTTCCCAGCAGGAAGAAGAATTAACCAAAGTCTCAGCCACCCACCGGGATCCAGTATAGGTCCTGAACCAAAATTTTGGACTTGCGTACAGCTCACAAAAAATGAGTTGAAAAATGTAGCTCAGGGGCACAGCAATTCACAAACTGGCAGAGTAATAAAGGACAACTATCGTCCAAAAATCTGTTGAGTGTAGGCAACGACTCGGACTAGAAAGCGAGGCAGAATGGCAGGAAACAGATTTCAAGAGTTACGTTGGAATCGCCTTTAAAGCACAGGAAGAATGGCACAACTTCGACAATGACACACTGGGCCAAAAACGGCGTATGCGTTTTCTCCTGAATATATTCAGGAGAAAACCCATACGCCCTCTTTGGCCAAGCAAGCAAGCGGGCAATGCAAATCTGCACTACAACGAAGTATCACATCCCACAGGTCAAAATGGACATGCACAAAATGTGTAAAAACCAGAAAGGCCAGACAGGCCCTGGAGAAGAGGGAGCCTTGTTATGCTGATGGTCAGGATGTAATTTGCCAACTGCCTCACTGGAGGTGTGCATTGCGTTCCCTAAAACAAGTAAACAACAGAGCTACAGAGCCAAGGGCACGTCCAGTCTAGGGAATATACCTTGGCCAAACTGAAGATCAATAAGACAGTGCCACCCCCAAATTAAGGGCTGCACTGCTTACAAGAACCTCAACTAGGATACACCTTAAATATCCCAGGAAATATAAAAATGGTTCCAAAAATTGTGGTACTTATGTACGATGGAATATCCCACAGCCATGAAATCAAAGTCATAAGACCAGGAGCAGCAAAGTGAGTGGATTCAGGTACAATGATTCTAAGTGAAATATTCACACAGAAAAAGAAACTTATCATAAGATATCACTTATGAAGATCCTGTAAACATGGCTACACATGAAGTGAGTTAGGAAAGAGAACAGATTCTCACATTTAGAAAACACTCTTATGCCTGATTAAGGGGGAAGGAGAGGTGGGGTGATGCATAAAACCAGAGTTTGACATAAGCACATGTACCATTTATAAAATCAACTTTGGAATAGTCAAGACCTACACCTTCCGCAGTGAAAGGGACTCAAAACCCCATATTTCCCGCAGAGGAATAGATCTGCCTAGTAAAAATCTTAAAACCTATGTATTGATATGTCTCCGTAAGGGAATCAAGTCTGTCTAGACTGGCATAAACATGGCAGCGAGAATCATCTCAAACCCACTATAAAAAGGAATTTCAAAAACAAAAGAAAAAAACAGGGAAATTCTTTGCAATTCCTTCAGGGTCTCTGATGAAACCTGGAATGACCCTATCTACAATGACAGCTGGAAGTGGCATAAGGCTGGACACTTGGGACTGAGAGGATTGGTGAGATTGGGTGAGCAATTGCAGACCCTTTAAAGCAAAAATGCATGGCCCCCATTCCATGGGTCCCAACTCTCCAGGTTGAAGGGAATATTACTACAGCTATAACATATACGGGAAACCTAGAGGATGGACACATTGCGAATACAAAAGGTTTCTCAATCTCAATGAATACTCCCTACCCTGCTGTTCCGGTTTGACTTTCCAACTGTTTTACTATCAATCTTCCAACTTGGAGAGACAGCCCCTTTAAGCTCCTGGTTCACACAGGTTGCCAATTTGGCAGAGGATGGAAGGCAAGAGGGAGTACCAATGAGAGAGTAGCTGTTAGGCATTTGGACAGGCATATGTCACTCTAATTTCCCAGCAGGAAGAATAATCAACCAAAATCTCAGCCACCCACCGGGAACCAGTATAGGTCCTGAACCAAAATTTTGGATTGCGTTCAGCTCACAAAAAACGAGTTGAAAAATGGAGCTCAGGGGCTCAGCAATTCACAAACTGGCAGAGTAATAAAGGACAACTATCGTCCAAAAATCTGTTGAGGGAAGGCAACGAGGCGGACTTGAATGCGAGGCAGAATAGCAGGAAACAGATTTCAAGAGGTACGTTGGAATCGCGTTTAAAGCACAGGAAGAGGGGCACAACTTCTACAATGATGCACTTGGCCAAAAAGGGCGTATGCTATTTCTCCTGAATATATTCAGGAGAAAACGCATACGTCCTTTTTGCCCAAGCACGCAAGCGGGCAATGCAAATCTGCACTACAAAGAAGTATCACTTCCCACCGGTCAAAAGGGATATCCACAAAATGTGTAAAAACCAGAAAGGGAAGACAAGACCTGGAGAAGAGGGAGCCTTGTTATGCTGATGGGTGGGTTGTAAATTGCCAACTGCCTCACTGGAGGAGTGCATTGTGTTCCCTAAAACAAGTAAACAACAGAGCTTGTGAGCCAACGGCACTTACCGTCTAGGGAATATACCATGGGAAAACTGAAAATCAATAAGACAGAGCTACCCCTAAATTTAGGGCTGCACTGCTTACAAGAGCCTCAACTTGGGTACACCTTAAATATCCCAGGAAATATAAAAATGGTTCAAAAAATTGTGGTACTTATGTATGATGGAATATCCCTCAGCCATGAGATCAATGTCATAAGACCAGGAGCAGCAAAGTGAGTGGATTCAGGTATGATGATTCTAAGTGAAATAAGTCACACAGAAAAAGAAACTTATCATAAGATATCACTTAGGATGATCCTGTAAACATGGCTACACATGAACTGAGTTAGGAAAGAGAACAGAGTCTCACATTTAGAAAACACTCTTATGCCTGCTTAAGGGGGAAGGAGAGGTGGGGTGATGCATAAAATCAGAGTCTGATATAAGCACAGGTACCGTTTCTAAAACCAACTTTGGAATAGAAAAGACCTACACCTTCCTCAGTGAAAGAGACTCAAAACCCCATATTTCCCGCAGAGGAATAGATCTGACTAGTAAGAAACTTAAAACCTATGTATTGATATGTCTCCGTAAGGTAATCAAGTGTGTCTAGACTGGCATAAACATGGCAGCGAGAATCAGCTCAAACCCACTATAAAAAGGAATTTCAAAAACAATAGCAAAAAACACGGAAACTCTTTACAATTCCTTCAGGGTCTCTGATGAAACCTGGAATGAACCTATCTACAATGACAGGTGGATGTGGCATAAGGCTGGACACTTGTGACTGAGAGGATTGGTGAGATTCGGTGAGCAAATGCAGACACTATAAAGCAAAAATGCATGGCCCCCATTCCATGGGTCCCAACTCTCCAGGTTGAAGGGAATATTACTACAGCTATAACATGTACGGGAAACCTAGAGAATGGACACACTGTTAATACAAAAGGTTTCTAAAATTCTACGAATAGTCCCTCTCCTGTTGCTCCGGTTTGACTTTCCAACTGCCTTACTATCAGTCTCCCAAGTTGGAGAGAAAGCCCCTTTAACCTCCTGGTTCGCACAGGTTGCCAATTTGGCAGAGGATGGAAGGGAAGAGGGAGAACCAATGAGAGAGTAGCTGTTAGGCATTTGGACGGGCACATGTCACTCTAATTTCCCGGCAGGAAGAAGAATTAACCAAACTCTCAGCCACCCACCGGGAACCAGTATAGGTCCTGAACCAAAATTTTGGACTTGCGTTCAGCTAACATAAAACGAGTTGAAAAATGGAGCTCAGTGGCTCAGCAATTCACAAACTGGCAGAGTAATAAAGGACAACTATCGTCCAAAAATCTTTTGAGGGAAGGCAACGAGGCGGACTTGAAAGCGAGGCAGAATAGCAGGAAACAGATTTCAAGAGGTACGTTGGAATCGCCTTTAAAGCACAGGAAGAGGGGCACAACTTCGACAATGATGCACTTGGCCAAAAAGGGCGTATGCGTTTTCTCCTGAATATATTCAGGAGAAAACGCATACGCCCTTTTTGGCCAAGCAAGCAAGCGGGCAATGCAAATCTGCACTACAAAGAAGTATCACTTCCCACCGTTCAAAAGGGACATCCCCAAAATGTGTAAAAACCAGAAAGGCAAGACAGACCCTGGAGAAGAGGGAGCCTTGTTATGCTGATGGGCGGGATGTAAATTGCCAACTGCCTCACTGGAGGAGTGCATTGTGTTCCCTAAAACAAGTAAACAACAGAGCTACAGAGCTAAGGGCACTTCCCGTCTAGGGAATATACCTTGGGTAAACTGAAAATCAATAAGACAGAGCCACCCCCAACTTTAGGGCTGCACTGCTTACAAGAACCTCAACTTGGGTACACATTAAATATCCCAGGAAATATAAAAATCTTTCAAAAAATTGTGGTACTTATGTACGATGGAATATCCCTCAGCCAAGAAATCAATGTCATAAGACCAGGAGCAGCAAAGTGAGTGGATTCAGCAACGATGATTCTAAGTGAAATAAGTCACACAGGAAAAGAAACTTATCATAAGATATCACTTATGATGATCCTCTAAACATGGCTACACATAAATTGAGTTAGGCAAGAGAACAGAGTCTCACATTTAGAAAACACTCTTATGCCTGCTTAAGGTGGAGGAGAAGTGGGGTGATGCATAAAACCAGAGTTTGATATAAGCACATGTACCGTTTCTAAAACCAACTTTGGAATAGACAAGACCTACACATTCCTCAGTGAAAGGGACTCAAAACCCCATATTTCCCGCAGAGGAATAGATCTGACTAGTAAAAATCTTAAAACCTATGTATTGATATGTCTCCATAAGGGAATCAAGTGTGTCTAGACTGGCATAAACATGGCAGCGAGAATTAGCTCAAACCCACTATAAAAAGGAATTTCAAAAACAAAACAAAAAACAGGGAAATTCTTTACAATTCCTTCAGGGTCTCTGATGAAACCAGGAATGACCCTATCTACAATGACAGCTGGATGTGGCATAAGGCTGGACACTTGGGACTGAGAGGATTGGTGAGATTGGATGAGGAAATGCAGAACCTATAAAGCAAAAATGCATGGCCCCCATTACATGGGTCCCAACTCTCCATGTTAAAGGGAATATTACTACAGCTATAACATGTACGGCAAACCTAGAGAATGGACACACTGCGAATACAAAAGGTTTCTAAAACTCAACGAGTAGTCCCTCTCCTGGTACTCTGGTTTGACTTTCCAACTGCTTTACTATCAAACTCCCAACTTGGAGAGACAACCCTTTTAAACTCCTGGTTCGCACAGGTTGCCAATTTGGCAGAGGATGGAAGGGAAGAGGGAGGACCAATGAGAGAGTAGGTGTTAGGCATTTGGACGGGCACATGTCACTCTAATTTCCCGGCAGGAAGAAGAATTAACCACAGTCTCAGCCACCCACCGGGAACAAGTATAGGTCCTGAACCAAAATTTTGGACTTGCGTACAGCTCACAAAAAACGAGTTGAAAAATGGAGCTCAGGGGCACAGCAATTCACAAACTGGCAGAGTAATAAAGGACAACTATCGTCCAAAAACTCTGTTGAGGGAAGGCAGCGAGGCGGACTTGAAAGAGAGACAGAATAGCAGGAAACAGATTTCAAGAGGTACATTGGAATCGCCTTTAAAGCACAGGAAGAGGGGCACAACTTCGACAATGACGCACTTGGCCAAAAAGGGCGTATGCGTTTTCTCCTGAATATATTCAGGAGAAAACACATACGCCCTTTTTGGCCAAGCAAGCAAGCGGGCAATGCAAATCTGCACTACAAAGAAGTATCACTTCCCATCGGTCAAAAGGGACATCCACAAAATATATAAAACCAGAAAGGCAAGACAGGCCCTGGAGAACAGGGAGCCTTTTTATGCTGATGGGCGGGATGTAAATTGCCAACTCTCTAACTGGAGGAGTGCATTGCGTTCCCTAAAACAAGTAAACAACAGAGCTACAGAGCCAAGGGCACTTGCAGTCTAGGGAATATACCTTGGGAAAATTGAAAATCAATAAGACAGAGCCACCCCCAAATTTAGGGCTGCACTGCTTACAAGCACCTCAACTTGGGTACACCTTAAATATCCCAGGAAATATAAAAATGGTTCAAAAAACTGTGGTATTTATGTACGATGGAATATCCCTCAGCCATGAAATCAATGTCATAAGACCAGGAGCAGCAAAGTGAGTGGATTCAGGTACGATGATTCTAAGTGAAATATGTCACACAGAAAAAGAAACTTATCATAAGATATCACTTATGAAGATCTTGTAAACATGGCTACACATGAACTGAGTTAGGAAAGAGAACAGAGTCTCACATTTAGGAAACACTCTTATGCCAGCTTAAGGGGAAAGGAAGCGGTGGGGTGATGCATAAAACCAGAGTTTGATATGAGCACAGGTACCATTTCTATAACCAACTGTGGAATAGACAAGACCTACAACTTCCTCAGTGAAAGGGACTCAAAACCCCATATTTCCCGTAGAGGAATAGATCTGACTAGTAAGAATCTTAAAACCTATGTATTGATATGTCTCTGTAAGGGAATCAAGTGTGTCTAGACTGGCATAAACATGGCAGCAAGAATCAGCTCAAAACCACTATAAAAAGGAATTTCAAAAACAAAACGAAAAAACAGGGAAATTCTTTACATTTCCTTCAGGGTCTCTGATGAAACCTGGAATGACACTATCTACAATGACAGCTGGATGTGGCATAAGGCTGGACACCTGGGACTGAGAGGATTGGTGAGATTGGGTGAGCAAATGCAGACCCTTTAAAGCAAAAATGCATGGCCCCCATTCCATGGGTCCCAACTCTCCATGTTGAAGGGAATATTACTACAGCTATAACATGTACGGGAAACCTAGAGAATGGACACTCTGTGAATACAAAAGGTTTCTAAAACTCAACGAGTAGTCCCTCACCTGGTGCTCCGCTTTGACTTTCCAACAGCTTTACTATCAATCTCCCAACTTGGAGAGACAACCCCTTTAACCTCCTGGTTCGCACAGGTTGCCAATTTGGCAGAGGATGGAATGGAAGAGGGAGAACCAATGAGAGAGTAGCTGTTAGGCATTTGGACGGGCACATGTCACTCTAATTTCCCAGCAGGAAGAAGAATTAACCAGAGTCTCAGCCACCCACCGGGAACCAATATAGGTCCTGAACCAAAATTTTGGACTTGCGAACAGTTCACAAAAAACGAGTTGAAAAATGGAGCTCAGGGGCACAGCAATTCACAAACTGGCAGAGTAATAAAGGACAACTATCGTCCAAAAATCTGTTGAGGGAAGGCAACGAGGCGGACTTGAAAGCGAGGCAGAATAGCAGGAAACAGATTTCAAGAGGTACATTGGAATCACCTTTAAATCACAGGAAGAGGGGCACAACTTTGTCAATGACGCACTTGGCCAAAAAGGGCGTATGCGTTTTCTCCTGAATATATACAGGAGAAAACGCATACGCCCTTTTAGGCCAAGCAAGCAAGCGGGCAATGCAAATCTGCACTACAAAGAAGTATCACTTCCAACCGGTCAAAAGGGACATCCACAAATGTGTAAAAACCAGAAAGGCAAGACAGGCCCTGGAGAAGAAGGAGCCTTGTTATGCTGATGGTCGGGATGTAAATTGACAACTGCCTCACTGGAGGAGTGCATTGCGTTCCCTAAGACAAGTAAACAACAGAGCTACAGAGCCAAGGGCACTTCCAGTCTATGGAATATACCTTGGGTAAACTGAAAATCAATAAGACAGAGCCACCCCCAAATTTAGGGCTGCACTGACTACAAGAACCTCAACTTGGGTACACCTTAAATATCCCAGGAAATATAAAAATGGTTCAAAAAACTGTGGTATTTATGTACGATGGAATATCCCTCAGACATGAAATCAATGTCATAGGACCAGGAGCAGCAAAGTGAGTGGATTCAGGTAAGATGATTCTAAGTGAAATAAGTCACACAGAAAAAGAAACTTATCATAAGATATCACTTATGAAGATCCTGTAAACATGGCTACACATGAACTGAGTTAGGAAAGAGAACAGAGTCTCACATTTAGAAAACACTCTTATGCCTGCTTAAGGGGAAAGGAGAGGTGGGGTGATGCATAAAACCAGAGTTTGATATAAGCACAGGAACCATTTCTAAAACCAACTGTGGAATAGACAAGACCTACACCTTCCTCAGTGAAAGGGACTCAAAACCCCATATTTCCCGCAGAGGACTAGATCTGACTAGTAAGAATCTTAAAACCTATGTATTGATATGTCTCTGTAAGGGAATCAAGTGTGTCTAGACTGGCATAAACATGGCAGCGAGAATCAGCGCAAACCCACTATAAAAAGGAATTTCAAAAACAAAACCAAAAAACAGGGAAAATCTTTACTTTTCCTTCAGGGTCTCTGATGAAACCTGGAATGACCCTATCTACAATGACAGCTGGATGTGGAATAAGGCTGGACACCTGGGACTGAGAGGATTGGTGAGATTGGGTGAGCAAATGCAGACCCTTTAAAGCAAAAGTGCATGGCCCCCATTCCATGGGTCCCAACTCTCCATGTTGAAGGGAATATTACTAGAGCTATAACATGTACGGGAAACCTAGAGAATCGACACACTGTGAATACAAATGATTTCCAAAACTCAACGAGTAGTCCCTCTCCTGGTGCTCCGGTTTGAATTTGCAACTGCTTTACTATAAATCTCCCAACTTGGATAGACAACCCCTTTAACCACCTGGTTCCCACAGGTTGCCAATTTCGCAGAGGATTGAAGGGAAGAGGGAGAACCAGTGAGAGAGTAGCTGTTAGGCATTTTGAAGGGCACATATCACTCTAATTTCCAGGCAGGAAGAAGAATTAACCAGAGTCTCAGCCACCCACCGGGAACCAGTATAGGTCCTGAACCAAAATTTTGGACTTGCATACAGCTCACAAAAAACGAGTTGAAAAATGGAGCTCAGGGGCACAGCAATTCACAAACTGGCAGAGTAATAAAGGATAACTATCGTCCAAAAAACTGTTGAGGGAAGGCAGTGAGGCGGACTTGAAAGAGAGACAGAATAGCAGGAAACAGATTTCAAGAGGTACATTGGAATCGCCTTTAAAGCACAGGAAGAGGGGCACAACTTCGACAATGACGCACTTGGCGAAAAAGGGCGTATGCGTTTTCTCCTGAATATATTCAGGAGAAAACACATATGCCCTTTTTGGCCAAGCAAGCAAGCGGGCTCTGCAAATCTGCACTACAAAGAAGTAACACTTCCCACCGTTCAAAAGGGACATCCACAGAATGTGTAAAAACCAGAAAGGCAAGACAGGCCCTGGAGTACAGGGAGCCTTGTTATGCTGATCGGCGGGATGTAAATTGCCAACTGCCTCACTGGAGGAGTGCATTGCGTTCCCTAAAACAAGTAAACAACAGAACTACAGAGCCAAGGACCCTTCCAGTCTAGGGAATATACCTATGGAAAACTGAAAATCAATAAGACAGAGAAACCCCCAAATTTAGGGATGCACTGCTTACAAGAACCTCAACTTGGGTACACCTTAAATATCCCAGGAAATATAAAAATGGGTCAAAAAACTGTGGTATTTATGTACGATGGAATATCCCTCAGCCATGAAATAAATGTCATAAGACCAGGAGCAGCAAAGTGAGTGGATTCAGGTAGGATGATTCTAAGTGAAATAAGTCACACAGAAAAAGAAACTTATCATAAGATATCACTTATGAAGATCCTGTAAACATGGCTACACATGAAATGAGTTAGGAAAGAGAACAGAGTCTCACATTTAGAAAACACTCTTATGCCTGCTTAAGGGGGAAGGAGAGGTGGGGTGATGCATAAAACCAGAGTTTGATATAAGCAGAGGTACCATTTCTAAAACCAACTGTGGAATAGACAAGACCTACACCTTCCTCAGTGAAAGGGCCTCAAAACCCCGTATTTCCCGCAGAGGAAGAGATCTGACTAGTAAGAATCTTAAAAACTATGTATTGATATGTCTCTGTAAGGGAATCAAGTGTGTCCAGACTGGCATAAACATGGCAGCGAGAATCAGCTCAAACACACTATAAAAAGGAATTTCAAAAACAAAACCAAAAAACAGGGAAATTCTTTACATTTCCTTCAGGGTCTCTGATGAAACCTGGAATGACCCTATCTACAATGACAGCTGGATGTGGCATAAGGCTGGACACTTGGGAGTGAGAGGATAGGTGAGATTGGGTGAGCAAATGCAGACCGTTTAAAGCAAAAATGCATGGCCCCCATTCCATGGGTCCCAACTCTCCATGTTGAAGGGAATATTACTACAGCTATAACATGAACGGGAAACCTAGAGAATGGACACACTGTGAATACAAAAGATTTCTAAAACTCAAGGAGTAGTCCCTCTCCTGGTGCACCGCTTTGACTTTCCAACTGCTTTACTATCAATCTCCCAACTTGGAGAGAAAACCGCTTTAACCTCCTGGTTCGCACAGGTTGCCAATTTGGCAGAGGACGGAAGGGAAGAGGGAGAACCAATGAGAGAGTAGCTGTTAGGCATTTGGACAGGCACATGTCACTCTAATTTCCCGGCAGGAAGAAGAATTAACCACAGTCTCAGCCACCCACCGGGAACCAGTATAGGTCCTGAACCAAAATTTTGTACATGCGTACAGCTCACAAAAAACGAGTTGAAAAATGGAGCTCAGAGGCACAGCAATTCACAAACTGGCAGAGTAATAAAGGACAACTATCGTCCAAAAATCTGTTGAGGGAAGGCATCGAGGCGGACTTGAAAGCGAGGCAGAATAGCAGGAAACAGATTTACAGAGGTACGTTGGAATCACCTTTAAATCACAGGAACAGGGGCACAACTTTGTCAATGACGCACTTGGCCAAAAAGGGCGTATGCGTTTTCGCCTGAATATATTCAGGAGAAAACGCATACGCCCTTTTTGGCCAAACAAGCAAGCGGGCAATGCAAATCTGCACTACAAAGAAGTATCACTTCCCACCGGTCAAAAGGGACATCCACAAATGTGTAAAAACCAGAAAGGCAAGACAAGCCCTGGAGAAGAGGGAGCCTTGTTATGCTGATGGGCGGGATGTAAGTTGCCAACTGCCTCACTGGAGGAGTGCATTGCGTTCCCTAAAACAAGTAAAAAACAGAGCTACAGAGCCAAGGGCACTTCCATTCCTGGGAATATACCTATGGAAAACTGAAAATCAATAAGACAGAGCCACCCCCAAATTTAGGGCTGCACTGCTTACAAGAACCTCAACTTGGGTACACCTTAAATATCCCAGGAAATATAAAAATGGTTCAAAAAACTGTGGTATTAATGTACGATGGAATATCCCTCAGCCATGAAATCAATGTCATAAGACCAGGAGCAGCAAAGTGAGTGGATTCAGGTACGATGATTCTAAGTGAAATAAGTCACAGAGAAAAAGAAACTTATCATAAGATATCACTTATGAAGATCCTGTAAACATGGCTACACATGAACTGAGTTAGGAAAGAGAACAGAGTCTCACATTTAGAAAACACTCTTATGCCTGCTTAAGGGGAAAGGAGCGGTGGGGAGATGCATAAAACCAGAGTTTGATATAAGCACAGGTACCATTTCTAAAACCAACTGTGGAATAGACAAGACCTACACCTTCCTCAGTGAAAGGGACTCAAAACCACATATTTCCCGCAGAGGAATAGATCTGACAAGTAAGAATCTTAAAACCTATGTATTGATATGTCTCTGTAAGGGAATCAAGTGTGTCTAGACTGGCATAAACATGGCAGCGAGAATCAGCTCAAACCCACTATAAAAAGGAATTTCAAAAACAAAACCAAAAAAAAAAAATTCTTTACATTTCCTTCAGGGTCTCTGATGAAACCTGGAATGACCCTATCTACAATGACAGCTGGATGTGGCATAAGGCTGGACACCTGGGACTGAGAGGATTGGTGAGATTTGGTGAGCAAATGCAGACCCTTTAAAGCATAAATGCATGGCCCCCATTCCATGGGTCCCAACTCTCCATGTTGAAGGGAATATTACTACAGCTATAACATGTACGGGAAACCTAGAGAATGGACACACTGTGAATACAAAAGGTTTCTAAAACTCAACGAGTAGTCCCTCTCCTGGTGCTCCGGTTTGACTTTCCAACTGCTTTACTATCAATCTCCCAATTTGGAGAGACAACCCCTTTAACCACCTGGTTCGCACAGTTTGCCAATTTCGCAGAGGATTGAAGGGAAGAGGGAGAACCAATGAGAGAGTAGCTGTTAGGCATTTGGACGGGCACATGTCACTCTAATTTCCCGGGAGGAAGAATTAACCACAGTCTCAGCCACCAACCGGGAACCAGTATAGGTCCTGAACCAAAATTTTGGACTTGCGTACAGCTCACAAAAAACGAGTTGAAAAATGGAGCTCAGGGGCACAGCAATTCACAAACTGGCAGAGTAATAAAGGACATCTATCGTCCAAAAATCTGTTGAAGGAAGGCAACGAGGCGGACTTGAAAGCGAGGCAGAATAGCAGGAAACAGATTTCAAGAGGTACGTTGGAATCGTCTTTAAAGCACAGGAAGAGGGGCACAACTTCGACAATGACACACTTGGCCAAAAAGGGCGTATGCGATTTCGCCTGAATATATTCAGGAGAAAACGCATACGCCCTTTTACGCCAAGCAAGCAAGCGGGCAATGCAAATCTGCACTACAAAGAAGTATCACTTCCCACCGGTCAAAAGGGACATCCACAAATGTGTAAAAACCAGAAAGGCAAGACAGGCCCTGGAGAAGAGGGAGCCTTGTTATGCTGATGGGCGGGATGTAAGTTGCCAACTGCCTCACTGGAAGAGTGCATTGCGTTCCCTAAAACAAGTAAACAACAGAGCTACAGAGCCAAGGGCACTTCCAGTCTAGGGAATATACCTATGGAAAACTGAAAATCAATAAGACAGAGCCACCCTCAAATTTATGGCTGCACTGCTTACAAGAACCTCAAATTGGGTACACCTTAAATATCCCAGGAAATATAAAAATGGTTCAAAAAACTGTGGTATTTATGTACGATGGAATATCCCTCAGCCATGAAATCAATGTCATAAGACCAGGAGCAGCAAAGTGTATGGATTCTGGTACGATGATTCTAAGTGAAATAAGTCACACAGAAAAAGAAACTTATCATAAGATATCACTTATGAAGATCCTGTAAACATGGCTACACATGAACTGAGTTAGGAAAGAGAACAGAGTCTCACATTTAGAAAACACTCTTATGCCTGCTTAAGGGGAAAGGAGAGGTGGGGTGATGCATAAAACCAGAGTTTGATATAAGCACAGGTACCTCTTCTATAACCAACTGTGGTATAGAAAAGACTTACACCTTCCTCAGTGAAAGGGACTCAAAACCCCATATTTCCCGCAGAGGAATAGATCTGACTAGTAAGAATCTTAAAACTTATGTATTGATATGTCTCTGTAAGGGAATCAAGTGTGTCTAGACTGGCATAAACATGGCAGCGAGAATCAGCTCAAACCCACTATAAAAAGGAATTTCAAAAACAAAACCAAAAAAACAGGGAAATTCTTTACATTTCCTTCAGGGTCTCTGATGAAATCTGGAATGACCCTATCTACAATGACAGCTGGATGTGGCACAAGGGTGGACACTTGGGAGTGAGAGGATTGGTGAGATTGGGTGAGCAAATGCAGACCCTTTAAAGCAAAAATGCATGGCCCCCATTCCATGGGTCCCAACTCTACATGTTGAAGGGAATATTACTTCAGCTATAACATGTACGGGAAACCTAGAGAATGGACACACTGTGAATACAAAAGGATTCTAAAACTCAACGAGTAGTTCCTCTCCTGGTGCTCCGCTTTGTCTTTCCAACTGATTTACTATCAATCTCCCAACTTGGAGACACAACCCCTTTAACCTCCTGGTTCGCACAGGTTGCCAATTTGGCAGAGGAGGGAAGGGAAGAGGGAGAACCAATGAGAGAGTAGCTGTTAGGCATTTGGACGGGCACATGTCACTCTAATTTCCCGGCAGGAAGAAGAATTAACCACAGTATCAGCCACCCACAGGGAACCAGTATAGGTTCTGAACCAAAATTTTGGACTTGCGTACAGCTCACAAAAAACCAGTTGAAAAATGGAGCTCAGGGGCACAGCAATTCACAAACTGGCAGAGTAATAAAGGACAACTATCGTCCAAAAATCTGTTGAGGGAAGGCAACGAGGCGGACTTGAAAGCGAGGCAGAATAGCAGGAAACAGATTTCAAGAGGTACGTTGGAATCGACTTTAAAGCACAGGAAGAGGGGCACAACTTCGACAATGAAGCACTTGGCCAAAAAGGGCGTATGGGTTTTCGCCTGAATATATTCAGGAGAAAACGCATACGCCCTTTTTGGCCAAGCAAGAAAGCGGGCAATGCAAATATGCACTACAAAGAAGTATCACTTCCCACCGGTCAAAAGGACATCCACAAATGTGTAAAAACCAGAAAGGCAAGACAGGCCCTGGAGAAGAGGGAGCCTTGTTATGCTGATGTGGGGGATGTAAATTGCCAACTGCCACACTGGAGGAGTGCATTGCGTTCCCTAAAACAAGTAAACAACAGAGCTACAGAGCCAAGCGCACTTCCAGTCTAGGGAATATACCTTGGGAAAACTGAAAATCAATAAGACAGAGCCACACCCAAATTTAGGGCTGCACTGCTTACAAGAACCTCAACTTAGGTACACCTTAAATATCCCAGGAAATATAAAAATGGTTCAAAAAACTGTGGTATTTATGTACGATGGAATATCCCTCAGCCATGAAATCAATGTCATAAGACCAGGAGCAGCAAAGTGAGTGGATTCAGGTACGATGATTCTAAGTGAAATAAGTCACACAGAAAAAGAAACTTATCATAAGATATCACTTATGAAGATCCTGTAAACATGGCTACACATGAACTGAGTTAGGAAAGAGAACAGAGTCTCACATTTAGAAAACACTCTTATGCCTGCTTAAGGGAAAAGGAGCGTTGGGGTGATGCATAAAACCAGAGTTTGATATAAGCAGAGGTACCATTTCTAAAACCAACTGTGGAATAGACAAGACCTAAACCTTCCTCAGTGAAAGGGACTCAAAACCCCATATTTCCCGCAGAGGAATAGATCTGACTAGTAAGAATCTTAAAACCTATGTATTGATATGTCTCTGTAAGGGAATCAAGTGTGTCTAGACTGGCATAAACATGGCAGCGAGAATCAGCTCAAACCCACTATAAAAAGGAATTTCAAAAACAAAACCAAAAAACAGGGAAATTCTTTACATTTCCTTCAGGGTCTCTGATGAAACCTGGAATGACCCTATCTACAATGACAGCTGGATGTGGCATAAGGCTGGACACCTGGGTCTGAGAGGATTGGTGAGATTGGGTGAGCAAATGCAGACCCTTTAAAGCATAAATGCATGGCCCCCATTCCATGGGTCCCAACTCTCCATGTTTAAGGGAATATTACTACAGCTATAACATGTACGGGAAACCTAGAGAATGGACACACTGTGAATACAAAAGGTTTCTAAAACTCAACGAGTAGTCCCTCTCCTGGTGCTCCGGTTTGACTTTCCAACTGCTTTACTATCAATCTCCCAACTTGGAGAGACAACCCCTTTAACCACCTGGTTCGCACAGGTTGCCAATTTGGCAGAGGATGGAAGGGAAGAGGGAGTACCAATGAGAGAGTAGCTGCTAGGTATTTGGACGGGCACATGTCACTCTAATTTCCCGGCAGGAAGAAGAATTAACCACAGTCTCAGCCACCCACCGGGAACCAGTATAGGTCCTGAACCAAAATTTTGGACTTGCGTACAGCTCACAAAAAACGAGTTGAAAAATGGAGCTCAGGGGCACAGCAATTCACAAACTGGCAGAGTAATAAAGGACAAGTATCGTCCAAAGATCTGTTTAGGGAAGGCAACGAGGCGGACTTGAAAGCGAGGCAGAATAGCAGGAAACAGATTTCAAGAGGTACGTTGGAATCGTCTTTAAAGCACAGGAAGAGGGGCACAACTTCGACAATGACGCACTTGGCCAAAAAGGTCGTATGCGTTTTCACCTGAATATATTCAGGAGAAAACGCATACGCCCTTTTTGGCCAAGCAAGCAAGCGGGCAATGCAAATCTGCTCTACAAAGAAGTATCACTTCCCACCGGTGAAAAGGGACATCCACAAATGTGTAAAAACCAGAAAGGCAAGACAGGCCCTGGAGAAGAGGGAGCCTTGTTATGCTGATGGGCGGGATGTAAGTTGCCAACTGCCTCACTGCAGGAGTGCATTGCGTTCCCTAAAACAAGTAATCAACAGAGCTACAGAGCCAAGGGCACTTCCAGTCTAGGGAATATACCTATGGAAAACTGAAAATCAATAAGACAGAGCCACCCCCAAATTTAGGGCTGCACTGCTTACAAGAACCTCAACTTGGGTACACCTTAAATATCCCAGGAAATATAAAAATGGTTCAAAAAACTGTGGTATTCATGTACGATGGAATATCCCTCAGCCATGAAATCAATGTCATAAGACCAGGAGCAGCAAAGTGAGTGGATTCAGGTAAGATGATTCTAAGTGAAATAAGTCACACAGAAAAAGAAACTTATCATAAGATATCACTTATGAAGATCCTGTAAACATGGCTACACATGAACTGAGTTAGGAAAGAGAACAGAGTCTCACATTTAGAAAACACTCTTATGCCTGCTTAAGGGGAAAGGAGCAGTGGGGTGATGCATAAAACCAGAGTTTGATATAAGCACAGTTACCATTTCTAAAACCAACTGTGGAATAGACAAGACCTACACCTTCCTCAGTGAAAGGGACTCAAAACCCCATATTTCCCGCAGAGGAATAGATCTGACTAGTAAGAATCTTAAAACCTATGTATTGATATGTCTCTGTAAGGGAATCAAGTGTGTCTAGACTGGCATAAACATGGCTGCGAGAATCAGCTCAAACCCACTATAAAAAGGAATTTCAAAAACAAAACCAAAAAACAGGGAAATTCTTTACATTTCCTTCAGGGTCTCTGATGAAACCTGGAATGACCCTATCTACAATGACAGCTGGATGTGGCATAAGGCTGGACACCTGGGACTGAGAGGATTGGTGAGATTGGGTGAGCAAATGCAGACCCTTTAAAGCATAAATGCATGGCCCCCATTCCATGGGTCCCAACTCTCCATGTTGAAGGGAATATTACTACAGCTATAACATGTACGGGAAACCTAGAGAATGGACACACTGTGAATACAACAGGTTTCTAAAACTCAACGAGTAGTCCCTCTCCTGGTGCTCCTGTTTGACTATCCAACTGCTTTACTATCAATCTCCCAACTTGTAGAGACAACCCCTTTAACCACCTGGTTCGCACAGGTTGCCAATTTCGCAGAGGATTGAAGGGAAGAGGGAGAACCAATGAGAGAGTAGCTGTTAGGCATTTGGACGGGCACATATCACTCTAATTTCCCGGCAGGAAGAAGAATTAACCACAGTCTCAGCCACCCACCGGGAACCAGTATAGGTCCTGAACCAAAATTTTGGACTTGCGTACAGCTCACAAAAAACGAGATGAAAAATGGAGCTCAGGGGCACAGCAATTCACAAACTGGCAGAGTAATAAAGGACAACTATCGTCCAAAAATCTGTTGAGGGAAGGCAACGAGGCGGACTAGAAAGCGAGGCAGAATAGCAGGAAAAAGATTTCAAGAGGTACGTTGGAATCGTCTTTAAAGCACAGGAAGAGGGGCACAACTTCGAAAATGACGCACTTGGCCGAAAAGGGCGTATGCGTTTTCGCCTGAATATATTCAGGAGAAAACGCATACGCCCTTTTTGGCCAAGCAAGCAAGCGGGCAATGCAAATCTGCACTACAAAAAAGTATCACTTCCCACCGGTCAAAAGGGACATTCACAAATGTGTAAAAACCAGAAAGGCAAGACAGGCCCTGGAGAAGAGGGAGCCTTGTTATGCTGATGGGCGGGATGTAAGTTGCCAACTGCCTCACTGGAGGAGTGCATTGCGTTCCCTAAACAAGTAAACAACAGAGCTACAGAGCCAAGGGCACTTCCAGTCTAGGGAATATACCTATGGAAAACTGAAAATCAATAAGACAGAGCCACCCCCAAATTTAGGGCTGCACTGCTTACAAGAACCTCAACTTGGGTACACCTTAAATATCCCAGGAAATATAAAAATGGTTCAAAAAACTGTGGTATTCATGTACGATGGAATATCCCTCAGCCATGAAATCAATGTCATAAGACCAGGAGCAGCAAAGTGAGTGGATTCAGGTACGATGATTCTAAGTGAAATAAGTCACACAGAAAAAGAAACTTATCATAAGATATCACTTATGAAGATCCTGTAAACATGGCTACACATGAACTGAGTTAGGAAAGAGAACAGAGTCTCACAATTGGAAAACACTCTTATGCCTGCTTAAGGGGGAAGGAGAGGTGGGGTGATGCATAAAACCAGAGTTTGATATAAGCACAGGAACCATTTCTATAACCAACTGTGGAATAGACAAGACCTACACCTTCCTCAGTGAAAGGGACTCAAAACCCCATATTTCCCGCAGAGGAATAGATCTGACTAGTAAGAATCTTAAAACCTATGTATTGATATGTCTGTGTAAGGGAATCAAGTGTGTCTAGACTGGCATAAACATGGCAGCGAGAATCAGCTCAAACACAGTATAAAAATGAATTTCAAAAACAAAACCAAAAAACAGGGAAATTCTTTACATTTCCTTCAGGGTCTCTGATGAAACCTGGAATGACCCTATCTACAATGACAGCTGGATGTGGCATAAGGCTGGACACCTGGGAGTGAGTGGATTGGTGAGATTGGGTGAGCAAATGCAGACTCTTTAAAGCAAAAATGCATGGACCCCATTCCATGGGTCCCAACTCTCCCTGTTGAAGGGAATATTACTACAGCTATAACATGTACAGGAAACCTAGAGAATGAACACACGGTGAATACAAAAGGTTTCTAAAACTCAACGAGTAGTCCCTCTCCTGGTTCTCCGGTTTGACTTTCCAACTGCTTTACTATCAATCTCCCAACTTGGAGAGACAACGCTTTTAACCTCCTGGTTCGCACATGTTGCCAATTTGGCAGAGGATGGAAGGGAAGAGGGAGAACCAATGAGAGAGTAGCTGTTAGGCATTTGGACGGGCACATGTCACTCTAATTTCCCGGCAGGAAGAAGAATTAACCACAGTCTCAGCCACCCACCGGGAACCAGTATAGGTCCTGAACCAAAATTTTGGACTTGCGTACAGCTCACAAAAAACGAGTTGAAAAATGGAGCTCAGGGGCACAGCAATTCACAAACTGGCAGAGTAATAAAGGACAACTATCGTCCAAAATATCTGTTGAGGGAAGGCAGCGAGGCGGACTTGAAAGAGAGACAGAATAGCAGGAAACAGATTTCAAGATGTACGTTGGAATCGCCTTTAAAGCACAGGAAGAGAGGCACAACTTCGACAATGACGCACTTGGCCAAAAAGGGCGTATGCGTTTTCGCCTGAATATATTCAGGAGAAAACGCATACGCCCTTTTAGGCCAAGCAAGCAAGCGGGCAATGCAAATCTGCACTACAAAGGAGTATCACTTTGCACCGGTCAAAAGGGACATACACAAAATGTGTAAAAACCAGAAAGGCAAGACAGGCCCTGGAGAAGAGGGAGACTTGTTATGCTGATGGGCAGGATGTAAATTGCCAACTGCCTCACTGGAGGAGTGCATTGTGTTCCCTAAAACAAGTAAACAACAGAGCTACAGAGCCATGGGCACTTCCAGTCTAGGGAATATACCTATGGAAAACTGAAAATCAATAAGACAGAGCCACCCCCAAATTTAGGGCTGCACTGCTTACAAGAACCTCAACTTGGGTACACCTTAAATATCCCAGGAAATATAAAAATGGTTCAAAAAACTGTGGTATTTATGTACGATGGAATATCCCTCAGCCATGAAATCAATGTCATAAGAACAGGAGCAGCAAAGTGAGTGGATTCAGGTACGATGATACTAAGTGAAATAAGTCACACAGAAAAAGAAACTTATCATAAGATATCACTTATGAATATCCTGTAAACATGGCTACACATGAACTGAGTTAGGAAAGAGAACAGAGTCTCACAATTAGAAAACACTCTTATGCCTGCTTAAGGGGAAAGGAGAGGTGGGGTGATGCATAAAACCAGAGTTTGATATAAGCACAGGTACCGTTTCTATAACCAACTGTGGAATAGACAAGACCTACACCTTCCTCAGTGAAAGGGACTCAAAACCCCATATTTCCCGCAGAGTAATAGATCTGACTAGTAAGAATCTTAAAACCTATGTATTGATATGTCTCTGTAAGGGAATCAAGTGTGTCTAGACTGGCATAAACATGGCAGCGAGAATCAGCTCAAACCCACTATAAAAAGGAATTTCAAAAACAAAACCAAAAAACAGGGAAATTCTTTACATTTTCTTCAGGGACTCTGATGAAACCTGGAATGACCCTATCTACAATGACAGCTGGATGTGGCATAAGCCTGGACACTTGGGAGTGAGAGGATTGGTGAGATTGGGTGAGCAAATGCAGACCCTTTAAAGCAAAAATGCATGGCCCCCATTCCATGGGTCCCAACTCTCTACAGCTATAACATGTACGGGAAACCTAGAGAATGGACACACTGTGAATACAAAAGGTTTCTAAAACTAAACGAGTAGTCCCTCTCCTGGTGCTCCGCTTTGACTTTCCAACTGATTTACTATCAATCTCCCAACTTGGCGAAACAACCCCTTTAACCTCCTGGTTCGCACAGGTTGCCAATTTCGCAGAGGATGGAAGGGAAGAGGGAGAACCAATGAGAGAGTAGCTGTTAGGCATTTGGACGGGCACATGTCACTATAATTTCCCGGCAGGAAGAAGAATTAACCACAGTCTCAGCCACCCACCGGGAACCAGTATAGGTCCTGAACCAAAATTTTGGACTTCCGTACAGCTCACAAAAAACGAGTTGAAAAATGGAGCTCAGGGGCACAGCAATTCACAAACTGGCAGAGTAATAAAGGACAACTATCGTCCAAAAATCTGTTGAGGGAAGGCAACGAGGCGGACTTGAAAGCGAGGCAGAATAGCAGGAAACAGATTTCAAGAGGTACGGTGGAATCGTCTTTAAAGCACAGGAAGAGGGGCACAACTTCGACAATGACGCACTTGGCCAAAAAGGGCGTATGCGTTTTCGCCTGAATATATTCAGGAGAAAATGCATACGCCCTTTTTGGCCAAGCAAGGAAGCGGGCAATGCAAATCTGCTCTACAAAGAAGTATCACTTCCCACCGGTCAAAAGGGATATCCACAAAATGTGTAAAAAACAGAAAGGCAAGACAGGCCCTGGAGAACAGGGATCCTTGTTATGCTGATGGGCGGGATGTGAATTGCCAAATGCCTCACTGGAGGAGTGCATTGCGTTCCCTAAAACAAGTAAACAACAGAGCTACAGAGCCAAGGGCACTTCCACTCTAGGGAATATACCTTGGGAAAAATGAAAATCAATAAGACAGAGCCACCACCAAATTTAGGGCTGCACTGCTTACAAGAACCTCAACTTGGGTACACCTTAAATATCCCAGGAAATATAAAAATGGTTCAAAAAACTGTGGTATTTATGTACGATGGAATATCCCTCAGCCATTAAATCAATGTCATAAGACCAGGAGCAGCAAAGTGAGTGGATTCAGGTACGATGATTCTAAGTGAAATAAGTCACACAGAAAAAGAATCTTATCATAAGATATCACTTATGAAGATCCTGTAAACCTGGCTACACATGAACTGAGTTAGGAAAGAGAACAGAGTCTCACATTTAGAAAACACTCTTATGCCTGCTTAAGGGGAAAGGAGCGGTGGGGTGATGCATAAAACCAGAGTTTGATATAAGCACAGGTACCATTTCTATAACCAACTGTGCAATAGACAAGACCTACACCTTCCTCAGTGAAAGGGACTCAAAACCCCATATTTCCCGCAGAGGAATAGATCTGACTAGTAAGAATCTTAAAACCTATGTATTGATATGTCTCTGTAAGGGAATCAAGTGTGTCTAGACTGGCATAAACATGGCAGCGAGAATCAGCTCAAACCCACTATAAAAAGGAATTTCAAAAACAAAACCAAAAAACTGGGAAATTCTTTACATTTCCTTCAGGTTCTCTGATGAAACCTGGAATGACCCTATCTACAATGAAAGCTGGATGTGGCATAAGGCTGGACGCTTGGGACTGAGAGGATTGGTGAGATTGGGTGACCAAATGCAGACCCTTTAAAGCAAAAATGCATGGCCCCCATTCCATGGGTCCCAACTCTCCATGTTGAAGGGAATATTACTACAGCTATAACATGTACGGGAAACCTAGAGAATGGACACACTGTGAATACAAAAGGTTTCTAAAACTCAACGAGTAGTCCCTCTCCTGGTGCTCCGCTTTGACTTTCCAACTGATTTACTATCAATCTCCCAACTTGGCGAAACAACCCCTTTAACCTCCTGGTTCGCACAGGTTGCCAATTTCGCAGAGGATGGAAGGGAAGAGGGAGAACCAATGAGAGAGTAGCTGTTAGGCATTTGGACGGGCACATGTCACTCTAATTTCCCGGCAGGAAGAAGAATTAACCACAGTCTCAGCCACCCACCGGGAACCAGTATAGGTCCTGAACCAAAATTTTGGACTTGCGTACAGCTCACAAAAAACGAGTTGAAAAATGGAGCTCAGGGGCACAGCAATTCACAAACTGGAAGAGTAATAAAGGACAACTATCGTCCAAAAATCTGTTGAGGGAAGGCAGCGAGGCAGACTTGAAAGCGAGGCAGAATAGCAGGAAACAGATTTCAAGAGGTACGTTGGAATCGCCTTTAAATCACAGGAAGAGGGGCACAACTTTGTCAATGATGCACTTGGCCAAAAAGGGCGTATGCGTTTTCTCCTGAATATATTCAGGAGAATACACATACGCCCTTTTTGGCCAAGCAAGCAAGCGGGCAATGCAAATCTGCACTACAAAGAAGTATCACTTCCCACCGGTCAAAAGGGATATCCACAAAATGTGTAAAAAACAGAAAGGCAAGACAGGCCCTGGAGAACAGGGATCCTTGTTATGCTGATGGGCGGGATGTGAATTGCCAAATGCCTCACTGGAGGAGTGCATTGCGTTCCCTAAAACAAGTAAACAACAGAGCTACAGAGCCAAGGGCACTTCCACTCTAGGGAATATACCTTGGGAAAAATGAAAATCAATAAGACAGAGCCACCACCAAATTTAGGGCTGCACTGCTTACAAGAACCTCAACTTGGGTACACCTTAAATATCCCAGGAAATATAAAAATGGTTCAAAAAACTGTGGTATTTATGTACGATGGAATATCCCTCAGCCATGAAATCAATGTCATAAGACCAGGAGCAGCAAAGTGAGTGGATTCAGGTACGATGATTCTAAGTGAAATAAGTCACACAGAAAAAGAAACTTATCATAAGATATCACTTATGAAGATCCTGTAAACATGGCTACACATGAACTGAGTTAGGAAAGAGAACAGAGTCTCACATTTAGAAAACACTCTTATGCCTGCTTAAGGGGAAAGGAGCGGTGGGGTGATGCATAAAACCAGAGTTTGATATAAGCACAGGTACCATTTCTATAACCAACTGTGCAATAGACAAGACCTACACCTTCATCATTGAAAGGGACTCAAAACCCCATATTTCCCGCAGAGGAATAGATCTGACTAGTAAGAATCTTAAAACCTATGTATTGATATGTCTCTGTAAGGGAATCAAGTGTGTCTAGACTGGCATAAACATGGCAGCGAGAATCAGGTCAAACCCACTATAAAAAGGAATTTCAAAAACAAAACCAAAAAACAGGGAAATTCTTTACATTTCCTTCAGGGTCTCTGATGAAACCTGGAATGACCCTATCTACAATGACAGCTGGATGTGGCATAAGGCTGGACACTTGGGACTGAGAGGATTGGTGAGATTGGGTGAGCAAATGCAGACCCTTTAAAGCAAAAATGCATGGCCCCCATTCCATGGGTCCCAACTCTCCATGTTGAAGGGAATATTACTACAGCTATAACATGTACGGGAAACCTAGAGAATGGACAGACTGTGAATACAAAAGGTTTCTAAAACTCAACGAGTAGTCCCTCTCCTGGTGCTCCGTTTTGATTTTCCAACTGATTTACTATCAATCTCCCAACTTGGCGAAACAACCCCTTTAACCTACTGGTTCGCACAGGTTGCCAATTTCGCAGAGGATGGAAGGGAAGAGGGAGAACCAATGAGAGAGTAGCTGTTAGGCATTTGGACGGGCACATGTCACTCTAATTTCCCGGCAGGAAGAAGAATTAACCACAGTCTAAGCCACCCACCGTGAACCAGTATAGGTCCTGAACCAAAATTTTGGACTTGCGTACAGCTCACAAAAAACGAGTTGAAAAATGGAGCTCAGGGGCACAGCAATTCACAAACTGGCAGAGTAATAAAGGACAACTATCGTCCAAAAAATCTGTTGAGGGAAGGCAGCGAGGCAGACTTGAAAGAGAGACAGAATAGCAGGAAACAGATTTCAAGAGGTACGTTGGAATCGCCTTTAAAGCACAGGAAGAGGGGCACAACTTCAACAATGACGCACTTGGCCAAAAAGGGCGTATGCGTTTTCTCCTGGATATATTCAGGAGAAAACGCATACGCCCTTTTTGGCCAAGCAAGCAAGCGGGCAATGCAAATCTGCACTACAAAGGAGTATCACTTCCCACCGGTCAAAAGGGACATCCACAAAATGTGTAAAAAACAGAAAGGCAAGACAGGCCCTGGAGAAGAGGGAGCCTTGTTATGCTGATGGGCGGGATGTATATTGCCAACTGCCTCACTGGAGGAGTGCATTGCGTTCCCTAAAACAAGTAAACAACAGAGCTACAGAGCCAAGGGCACTTCCAGTCTAGGGAATATACCTTGGGAAAAATGAAAATCAATAAGACAGAGCCACCACCAAATTTATGGCTGCACTGCTTACAAGAACCTCAACTTGGGTACACCTTAAATATCCCAGGAAATATAAAAATGGTTCAAAAAACTGTGGTATTTATGTACGATGGAATATCCCTCAGCCATGAAATCAATGTCATAAGACCAGGAGCAGCAAAGTGAGTGGATTCAGGTACGATGATTCTAAGTGAAATAAGTCACACAGAAAAAGAAACTTATCATAAGATATCACTTATGAATATCCTGTAAACATGGCTACACATGAACTGAGTTAGGAAAGAGAACAGAGTCTCACATTTAGAAAACACTCTTATGCCTGCTTAAGGGGAAAGGAGAGGTGGGGTGATGCATAAAACCAGAGTTTGATATAAGCACAGGTACCATTTCTATTACCAACTGTGGAATAGACAAGTCCTACACCTTCCTCAGTGAAAGGGACTCAAAACCCCATATTTCCCGCAGAGGAATAGATCTGACTAGTAAGAATCTTAAAACCTATGTATTGATATGTCTCTGTAAGGGAATCAAGTGTGTCTAGACGGGCATAAACATGGCAGCGAGAATCAGCTCAAACCCACTATAAAAAGGAATTTCAAAAACAAAACCAAAAAACAGGGAAATTCTTTTCATTTCCTTCAGGGTCTCTGATGAAACCTGGAATGACCCTATCTACAATGACAGCTTGATGTGGCATAAGGCTGAACACTTGGGAGTGAGAGGATTGGTGAGATTGGGTGAGCAAATGCAGACCCTTTAAAGCAAAAATGCATGGCCTCCATTCCATGGGTCCCAAATCTCCATGTTGAAGGGAATATTACTACAGCTATAACATGTACGGGAAACCTAGAGAATGGACACACTGTGAATACAAAAGGTTTCTAAAACTCAACGACTAGTCCCTCTCCTTGTGCTCCGCTTTGACTTTCCAACTGATTTACAATCAATGTCCCAACTTGGAGAGACAACCCCTTTAACCTCCTTGTTCGCACAGGTTGCAAATTTGGCAGAGGATGGAAGGGAAGACGGAGAACCAATGAGAGAGTAGCTGTTAGGCATTTGGACGGGCACATGTCACTCTAATTTCCCGGCAGGAAGAAGAATTGACCACAGTCTCAGACACCCACCGGGAACCAGTATATGTCCTGAACCAAAATTTTGGACTTGCGTACAGCTCACAAAAAACGAGTTGAAAAATGGAGCTCAGGGGCACAGCAATTCACAAACTGGCAGAGTAATAAAAGACAACTATCGTCCAAAAATCTGTTGAGGGAAGGCAACGAGGCGGACTTGAAAGTGAGGCAGAATAGCAGGAAACAGATTTCAAGAGGTACGTTGGAATCGCCTTTAAATCACAGGAAGAGGGGCACAACTTTGACAATGACGCACTTGGCCAAAAAGGGCGTATGCGTTTTCTCCTGAATATATTCAGGATAAAACGCATACGCCCTTTTTGGCCAAGCAAGCATGCGGGCAATGCAAATCTGCACTACAAAGAAGTATCACTTCCCACCGGTCAAAAGGGACATCCACAAAATGTGTAAAATCCAGAAGGCAAGACAGGCCCTGGAGAAGAGGGAGCCTTGTTATGCTGATGGGCGGGATGTAAATTGCCAACTGCCTCACTGGAGGAGTTCATTGCGTTCCCTAAAACAAGTAAACAACTGAGCTACAGAGCCAAGGGCACTTCCAGTCTAGGGAATATACCTTGGGAAAACTGAAAATCAATAAGACAGAACCACCCCCAAATTTAGGGCTGCACTGCTTACAAGAACCTCAACTTGGGTACACCTTAAATATCCCAGGAAATATAAAAATTGTTCAAAAAACTGTGGTATTTATGTACGATGGAATATCCCTCAGCCATGAAATCAATGTCATAAGACCAGGAGCAGCAAAGTGAGTGGATTCAGGTACGATGATTCTAAGTGAAATAAGTCACACAGAAAAAGAAACTTATCATAATATATCACTTATGAAGATTCTGTAAACATGGCTACACATGAACTGAGTTAGGAAACAGAACAGAGGCTCACATTTAGAAAACACTCTTATGCCTGCTTAAGGGGAAAGGAGAGGTGGGGTGATGCATAAAACCAGAGTTTGATATAAGCACAGGTACCATTTCTAAAACCAACTGTGGAATAGACAAGACCTACTCCTTCCTCAGTGAAAGGGACTCAAAACCCCATATTTCCCGCAGAGTAATAGATCTGACTAGTAAGTATCTTAAAACCTATGTATTGATATGTCTCTGTAAGGGAATCAAGTGTGTCTAGACTGGCATAAACATGGCAGCGAGAATCAGCTCAAACCCACTATAAAAATGAATTTCAAAAACAAAACCAAAAAACACGGAAATTCTTTACATTTCCTTCAGGGTCTCTGATGAAACCTGGAATGACCCTATCTACAATGACTGCTGGATGTGCCATAAGGCTGGACACCTGGGACTGAGAGGATAGGTGAGATTGGGTGAGCAAATGCAGACCCTTTAAAGCAAAAATGCATGGCCCCCATTCCATGGGTCCCAACTCTCCATGCTGAAGGGAATATTACTACAGCTATAACATGTATGGGAAACCTAGAGAATGGACACACTGTGAATACAAAAGGTTTCTAAAACTCAACGAGAAGTCCCTCTCCTGGTGCTCCACTTTGACTTTCCAACTGCTTTACTATCAATCTCCCAACTTGGCGAGACAACCCCTTTAACCTCCTGGTTCGCACAGGTTGCCAATTTGGCAGAGGATGGAAGGGAAGAGGGAGAACAAATGAGAGAGTAGCTGTTAGGCATTTGGACGGGCACATGTCACTCTAATTTCCCGGCAGGAAGAAGAATTAACCACAGTCTCAGCCCCCTAACGGGAACCAGTATAGGTCCTGAACCAAAATTTTGGACTTGCGTACAGCTCACAAAAAACGAGTTGAAAAATAGAGCTCAGGGGCACAGCAATTCACAAACTGGCAGTGTAATAAAGGACAACTATCGTCCAAAAATCTGTTGAGGGAGGGCAACGAGGCGGACTTGAAAGCGAGACAGAATAGCAGGAAACAGATTTCAAGAGGTACGTTGGAATCGCCTTTAAAGCACAGGAAGAGGGGCACAACTTCGACAATGACGCACTTGGCCAAAAAGGGCGTATGCGTTTTCTCCTGAATATATATAGGAGAAAATGCATACGCCGTTTTTGGCCAAGCAAGCAAGCGGGCAATGCAAATCTGCACTACAAAGAAGTATCACTTCCCACCGGTCAAAAGAGACATCCACAAATGTGTAAAAACCAGAAAGGCAAGACAGGCCCTGGAGAAGAGGGAGCCATGTTATGCTGATGGTCGGGATGTAAATTGCCAACTGCCAAACTGGAGGAGTGCATTGCGTTCCCAAAGCAAGTAAACAACAGAGCTACAGAGCCAAGGGCACTTCCAGTCTAGGTAATATACCTTGGGAAAACTGAAAATCAATAAGACAGAGCCACCCCCAAATATAGGGCTGCACTGCTTACAAGAACCTCAACTTGGGTACACCTTAAATATCCCAGGAAATATAAAAATGGTTCAAAAAACTGTGGTATTTATGTACGATGGAATATCCCTCAGCCATGAAATCAATGTCATAAGACCAGGAGCAGCAATGTGAGTGGATTCAGGTACGATGATTCTAAGTGAAATATGTCACACAGAAAAAGAAACTTATCATAAGATATCACTTATGAAGATCCTGTAAACATGGCTACACATGAACTGAGTTAGGAAAGAGAACAGAGTCTCACATTTAGAAAACACTCATATGCCTGCTTAAGGGGAAAGGAGAGGTGGGGTGATGCATAAAACCAGAGTTTGATATAAGCACAAGTACCATTTCTAAAACCAACTGTGGAATAGACAAGACCTACACCTTCCTCAGTGAAAGGGACTCAAAACCCCATATTTCCCGCAGAGGAATAGATATGACTAGTAAGAATCTTAAAACCTATGTATTGATATGTCTCTGTAAGGGAATCAAGTGTGTCTAGACTGGCATAAACATGGCAGCGAGAATCAGCTCAAACCCACTATAAAAAGGAATTTCAAAAACAAAACCAAAAGACAGGGAAATTATTTACATTTCCTTCAGGGTCTCTGATGAAACCTGGAATGACCCTATCTACAATGACAGCTGGATGTGGCATAAGGCTGGACACCTGGGACTGAGAGGATTGGTGAGATTGGGTGAGCAAATTCAGACCCTTTAAAGCAAAAATGCATGGCCCCCATTCCATGGGTCCCAACTCTCCATGTTGAAGGGAATATTACTACAGCTATAACATGTACGGGAAACCTAGAGAATGGAAACAGTGTGAATACAAAAGGTTTCTAAAACTCAACGTGTAGTCCCTCTCCTGGTGCTCTGGTTTGACTTTCCAACTGCTTTACTATCAATCTCCCAACTTGGAGAGACAACCCCTTTAACCTCCTGGTTCGCACAGGTTGCCAATTTGGCAGAGGATGGAAGGGAAGAGGGAGAACCAATGAGAGAGTAGCTGTTAGGCATTTGGACAGGCACATGTCACTCTAATTTCCCGGCAGGAAGAAGAATTAACCACAGTCTCAGCCACCCACCGGGAACCAGTACAGGTCCTGAACCAAAATTTTGGACTTGCGTACAGCTCACAAAAAACGAGTTGAAAAATGGAGCTCAGGGGCACAGCCATTCACAAACTGGCAGAGTAATAAAGGACAACTATCGCCCAAAAATCTGTTGAGGGAAGGCAACGAGGCGGACTTCAAAGCGAGGCAGAATAGCAGGAAACAGATTTCAAGAGGTACGTTGGAATCGCCTTTAAAGCACAGGAAGAGGGGCACAACTTCGATAGTGACGCACTTGGCCAAAAAGGGCGTTTGCGTTTTCTCCTGAATATATTCAGGAGAAAACGCATACGCCCTTTTTGGCCAAGCAAACAAGCGGGCAATGCAAATCTGAACTACAAAGAAGTATCACTTCCCACCGGTCAAAAGGGACATCCACAAATGTGTAAAAACCAGAAAGGCAAGACAGGCCCTGGAGAAGAGGGAGCCTTGTTATGCTGATGGGCGGGATGTAAATTGCCAACTGCCTCACTGGAGGAGTGCATTGCGTTCCCTAAAACAAGTAAACAACATAGCTACAGAGCCAGGGGCACTTCCAGTCTAGGGAATATACCTTGGGAAAACTGAAAATCAATAAGACAGAGCCACCCCCAAATTTAGGGCTGCACTGCTTACAAGAACCTCAACTCTTTACACCATAAGTATCCCAGGAAATATAAAAATGTTTCAAAAAACTGTGGTATTTATGTACGATGGAATATCCCTCAGCCATGAAATCAATGTCATAAGACCAGGAGCAGCAAAGTGAGTGGATTCAGGTACGATGATTCTAAGTGAAATAAGTCACACAGAAAAAGAAACTTATCATAAGATATCACTTATGAAGATCCTGTAAACATGGCTACACATGAACTGAGTTAGGAAAGAGAACAGAGACTCACATTTAGAAAACACTCTTATGCCTGCTTAAGGGGAAAGGAGAGGTGGGGTGATGCATAAAACCAGAGTTTGATATAAGCACAGGTACCATTTCTAAAACCAACTGTGGAATAGACAAGACCTACACCTTCCTCAGTGAAAGGGACTCAAAAACCCCATATTTCCCGCAGAGGAATAGATCTGACTAGTAAGAATCTTAAAACCTATGTATTGATATGTCTCTGTAAGGGAATCAAGTGTGTCTAGACTGGCATAAACATGGCAGCGGGAATCAGCTCAAACCCACTATAAAAAGGAATTTCAAAAACAAAACCAAAAAACAGGGAAATTCTTTACATTTCCTTCAGGGTCTCTGATGAAACCTGGAATGACCCTATCTACAATGACAGCTGGATGTGGCATGAGGCTGGACACTTGGGACTCAGAGGATTGGTGAGATTGGGTGAGCAAATGCAGACCCTTTAAAGCAAAAATGCATGGCCCCCATTCCATGGGTCCCAACTCTCCATGTTGAAGGGAATATTACTACAGCTATAACATGTACGGGAAACCTAGAGAATGGACACACTGTGAATACAAAAGGTTTCTAAAATTCTACGAGTAGTCCCTCTCCTGGTGCTCCGCTTTGACTTTCCAACTGCTTTACTATCAATCTCCCAACTAGGAGAGACAACCCCTTTAAACTCCTGGATCGCACAGGTTGCCAATTTGGCAGAGGATGGAAGGGAAGAGGGAGAACAAATGAGAGAGTAGCTGTTAGGCATTTGGACAGGCATATGTCACTCTAATTTCCCGGCAGGAAGAAGAGTTAACCACAGCCTCAGCCCCCTAACGGGAACCAGTATAGGTCCTGAACCAAAATTTTGGACTTGCGTACAGCTCACAAAAAACGAGTTGAAAAATGGAGCTCAGGGGCACAGCAATTCACAAACTGGCAGGGTAATAAAGGACAACTATCGTCCAAAAATCTGTTGAGGGAAGGCAACGAGGCGGACTTGAAAGCGAGACAGAATAGCAGGAAACAGATTTCAAGAGGTACGTTGGAATCGCCTTTAAAGCACAGGAAGAGGGGCACAACTTCGACAATGACGCACTTGGCCAAAAAGGGCGTATGCGTTTTCTCCTGAATATATTCAGGAGAAAACGCATACGCCCTTTTTGGCCAAGCAAGCAAGTGGGCAATGCAAATCTGCACTACAAAGAAGTATCACTTCCCACCGGTCAAAAGGGACATCCACAAATGTGTAAAAACCAGAAAGGCAAGACAGGCCCTGGAGAAGAGGGAGCCTTGTTATGCTGATGGTCGGGATGTAAATTGCCAACTGCCAAACTGGAGGAGTGCATTGCGTTCCCAAAACAAGTAAACAACAGAGCTACAGAGCCAAGGGCACTTCCAGTCTAGGGAATATACCTTGGGAAAACTGAAAATCAATAAGACAGAGCCACCCACAAATATAGGGCTGCACTGCTTACAAGAACCTCAACTTGGGTACACCTTACATATCCCAGGAAATATAAAAATGGTTCAAAAAACTGTGGTATTTATGTACGATGGAATATCCCTCAGCCATGAAATCAATGTCATAAGACCAGGAGCAGCAAAGTGAGTAGATTCAGGGATGATGATTCTAAGTGAAATAAGTCACACAGAAAAAGAAACTTATCATAAGATATCACTTATGAAGATCCTGTAAACATGGCTACACATGAACTGAGTTAGGAAAGAGAACAGAGTCTCACATTTAGAAAACACTCTTATGCCTGCTTAAGGGGAAAGGAGAGGTGGGGTGATGCATAAAACCAGAGTTTGATATAAGCACAAGTACCATTTCTAAAACCAACTGTGGAATAGACAAGACCAACAATTTCCTCAGTGAAAGGGACTCAAAACCCCATATTTCCCGCAGAGGAATAGATCTGACTAGTAAGAATCTTAAAACCTATGTATTGATATGTCTCTGTAAGGGAATCAAGTGTGTCTAGACTGGCATAAACATGGCAGCGAGAATCAGCTCAAACCCACTATAAAAAGGAATTTCAAAAACAAAACCAAAAGACAGGGAAATTATTTACATTTCCTTCAGGTTCTCTGATGAATCCTGGAATGACCCTATCTACAATGACAGCTGGATGTGGCATAAGGCTGGACACCAGGGACTGAGAGGATTGGTGAGATTGGGTGAGCAAATTCAGACCTTTTAAAGCAAAAATGCATGGCCCCCATTCCATGGGTCCCAACTCTCCATGTTGAAGGGAATATTACTACAGCTATAACATGTACGGGAAACCTAGAGAATGGACACAGTGTGAATACAAAAGGTTTCTAAAACTCAACGAGTAGTCCCTCTCCTGGTGCTCAGGTTTGACTTTCCAACTGCTTTACTATCAATCTCCCAACTTTGAGAGACAACACATTTAACCTCCTGGTTCACACAGGTTGCCAATTTGGCAGAGGATGGAAGGGAAGAGGGAGAACCAATGAGAGAGTAGCTGTTAGGCATTTGGACGGGCACATGTCACTCTAATTTCCCGGCAGGAAGAAGAATTAACCAAAGTCTCAGAAACCCACCGGGAACCAGTATGGATCCTGAACCAAAATTTTGGACTTGCGTACAGCTCACAAAATACGAGTTGAATAATTGAGCTCAGGGGCACAGCAATTCACAAACTGGCAGAGTAATAAAGGACAACTATCGTCCAAAAATCTGTTGAGGGTAGGCAACGAGGCAGACTTGAAAGTGAGGCAGAATAGCAGGAAACAGATTTCAAGAGGTACGTTGGAATCGCCTTTAAAGCATAGGAAGAGGGGCACAACTTCAACAATGACGCACTTGGCCAAAAAGGGCATTAGCGTTTTCTCCTGAATATATTCAGGAGAAAACGCATACGCCCTTTTTGGCCAAGGAAGCAAGTGGGGATTGCAAATCTGCACTACAAAAATATCACTTCCCACCGGTCAAAAGGGACATCCACAAACTGTGTAAAAACCAGAAAGGCAAGACATGCCCTGGAGAACAGGGAGCCTTGTTATGCTGATGGGCGGGATGTAAATTGCCAACTGCCTCACTGGAGGAGTGTATTGTGTTCCCTAAAACAAATAAACAACAGAGCTACAGAGCCAAGTGCACTTCCAGTCTAGGGAATATACCTTGGGAAAACTGAAAATCCATAAGACAGAGCCACCCCCAAATTTAGGGCTGCACTGCTTACAAGAACCTCAACTTTGGTACACCTTAAATATCCCAGGAAATATAAAAACGGTTCAGAAAATTGTGGTACTTATGTACGTTGGAATATCCCTCAGCCATGAAATCAATGTCATAAGTCCAGGAGCAGCAAAGTGAGTGGATTCAGGTACGATGATTCTAAGTGAAGTCACACAGAAAAAGAAACTCATCATAAGATATCACTTATGAAGATCCTGTATCATGGCTACACATGAAATGAGTTAAAAAAGAGAACAGGGTCTCACATTTAGAAAACACTGTTATGCCTGCTTAAGGGGGGAGGAGAGGTGGGGTGATGCATAAAACCAGAGTTTGATATAAGCACAGGTACCGTTTGTAAAACCAACTCTGGAATAAACAAGACCTACACGTTCCTCAGTGAAACGGACTCAAAACGCCATATTTCCCGCAGAGGAATACATCTGACTAGTAACAATACTAAAACTTATGTATTGATATGGCTCCGTAAGGGAATCAAGTGTGTAGACTGGCATAAACATGGCAGCAAGAATCAGCTCAAACTCACTATAAAAAGTAATTTCAAAAACAAAACCAAAAAACAGGGAAAATCTTTTCAATTCCTTCAGGGTCTCTGATGAAACCTGGAATGACCCTATCTACAATGACAGCTGGATGTGGCATAAGGCTGGACACTTGGGACTGATAGGATTGGTGAGATTGGGTGAGCAAATGCAGACCCTTTAAAGCAAAAATGCATGGCCCCCATTCCATGGGTCCCAACTCTCCATGTTGAAGGGAATATTACTACAGCTATAACATGTACGGGAAACTTACAGAATGGACACACTGTTAATACAAAAGGTTTCTAAAACTCAACGAGTAGTCCCTCTCCTGGTGCTCTGGTTTGACTTTCCAAATGCTTTACTATCAATCTCCCAACTTGGAGAGACAACCACTTTAACCACCTGGTTCGCACAGGTTGCCAATTTGCAAGAGGATGGAAGGGAAGAGGGAGAACCAATGAGAGAGTAGCTGTTAGGCATTTGGACGGGCACATGTCACTCTAATTTCCCGGCAGGAAGAAGAATTAACCAGAGTCTCAGCCACCATCCAGGAACCAGTATAGGTCCTGAACCAAAATTTTGGACTTGCGTACAGCTCACAAAAAACGAGTTGAATAATTGAGCTCAGGGGCACAGCAATTTACAGACTGGCAGAGTAATAAAGGACAACTATCGTCCAAAAATCTGTTGAGGGAAGGCAAAGAGGCGGACTTGAAAGCGAGGCAGAATAGTAGGAAACAGATTTCAAGAGGTACGTTGGATTCACCTTTAAAGCACAGGAAGAGGGGCACAACTTCGACAATGACGCACTGGGCCAAAAAGGGCATATGCGTTTTCTCCTGAATATATTCAGGAGAAAACGCATACGCCCTTTTTGGCCAAGCAAGCAAGCGGGCAATGCAAATCTGCACTACAAAGAAGTATCACTTCCCACCGGTCAAAAGGGACATCCACAAATGTGTAAAAACCAGAAAGGCAAGACAGGCCCTGGAGAACATGGAGCCTTGTTATGCTGATGGGTGGGATGTAAATTGCCAACTGGCTCACTGGAGGAGTGCATTGCGTTCCCAAAAACAAGAAAACAACAGAGCAACAGAGCCAAGGGCACTTCCAGTCTAGGGAATACACCTTGGGAAAACTGAAAATCAATAAGACAGAGCAACCCCAAATTTAGGACTGCACTGCTTACAAGAACCTCAACTTGGGTACTCCTTAAATATCCCAGGAAATATAAAAATGGTTCAAAAAGTTGTGGTACTTATGTACGAAGGAATAACCCTCAGCCATGAAATCAATGTCATAAGACCAGGAGAAGCAAAGTGAGTGAATTCAGGTACGATGATTCTAAGTGAAATAAGTCACACAGAAAAAGAAACTTATCATAAGATATCACTTATGAAGATCCTGTAAACATGGCTGCACATGAACTGAGTTAGGAAAGAGAATTCAGTCTCACATTTAGAAAACACTCTTATGCCTGCTTAAGGGGGAATGAGAGGTGGGGTGATGCATAAAACCAGAGTTTGACATAAGCACAGGTACCATTTCTAAAACCAACTTTGAAATAGACAACACCTACACCTTCCTCAGTGAAAGGGACTCAAAACCCCATATTTCCCGAAGAGGAATAGATCTGACTAGTAAGAATCTTCAAACCTATGTATTGATATGTCTCTGTAAGGGAATCAAGTGTGTCTAGACAGGCATAAACATGACAGCGAGAATCAGCTCAAAGCCACTATAAAAAGGAATTTCGAAAACAAAACCAAAAAACAGGGAAATTCTTTACATTTCCTTCAGGGTCTCTGATGAAACCTGGAATGACCCTATCTACAATGATAGCTGGATGTGGTATAAGGCTGGACACTTGGGACTGGGAGGATTGGTGAGATTGGGTGAGCAAATGCAGACCCTTTGAAGCAAAAATGCATGGCCCCCATTCCATGGGTCCCAACTCTCCATGTTGAAGGGAATATTACTACAGCTATAAGATGTATGGGAAACCTAGAGAATGGACACACTGTGAATACAAAAGGTTTCTAAAACTCAACGAATAGTCCCTGTCCTGGTGCTCCGGTTTGACTTTCCAACTGCTTTACTATCAATCTCCCAAATTGGAGAGACATCCCCTTTAACCTCCTGGTTCGCACAGGTTGCCAATTTTGCAGAGGATGGAAGGGAATAGGGAGAACCAATGAGAGAGTAGCTGTTAGGCATTTGGACGGGCACATGTCACTCCAATTTCCCGGCAGGAAGAAGAATTAACCAGAGTCTCAGCCACCCACCGGGTACCAGTATAGGTCCTGAACCAAAATTTAGGACTTGCGTACAGCTCACAAAAAACGAGTTGAATAATGGAACTCAGGGGCACAGCAATTCACAAACTAGCAGAGTAATAAAGGACAACTATCGTCCAAAAATCTTTTGAGGGAAGGCAACGAGGCGGACTTGAAAGCGAGGCAGAATAGCAGGAAGCAGATTCCATGAGGTACGTTGGAATCGCCTTTAAAGCACAGGAAGAGGGGCACAACTTCGACAATGACGCACTTGGCCAAAAAGGGCGTATGCATTTTCTCCTGAATATATTCAGGAGAAAACGCATACGCCCTTTTTGGCCAAGCAAGCAAGCGGGCAATGCAAATCTGCACTACAAAGAAGTATCAGTACACACCGGTTAAAAGGGACATCCACAAATGTGTAAAAACCCGAAAGGCAATACAGGCCCTGGAGAACAGGGAGCCTTGTTATGCTGATGGGCGGGATGTAAATTGCCAACTGCCTCACTGGAGGAGTGCATTGCGTTCCCTAAAACAAGTAAACAACAGAGCTATATAGCGAAGGGCACTTCCAGATTAGGGAATATACCTTGGGAAAACTGAAAATCAATAAGACAGAGCCACCCGCAAATTTAGGGCTGCACAGCTTACAAGAACCTCAACTTGGGTACACCTTAAATATCCCAGGAAATACAAAAATGTTTCCAAAACAGTGGTATTTATGTACGATGAAATATCCCTCAGCCATGAAATCAATGTCATAAGACCAGGAGCAGCAAAGTGAGTGGATTCAGGTACGATGATTCTAAGTGAAATAAGTCACACAGAACAAGAAACTTATCATAAGATATCACATATGAAGATCCTGTAAGCATGGCTACACATGAACTGAGTTAGGAAAGAGAACATAGTCTCACATTTAGAAAACACTCTTATGCCTTCTTAAGGGGAAAGGAGAGGTGGGGTGATGCATAAAAGCAGAGTTTGATATAAGTACAGGTACCATTTCTAAAACCAACTGTGGAATAGACAAGACCTACAGCTTCCTCAGTGAAAGGGACTCTAAACCCCATATTTCGCGCAGAGGAATAGATCTGACTAGTAAGAATCTTAAAACCTATATATTGATATGTCTCCGTAAGGGAATCAAGTGTGTCTAGACTGGCATAAACATGGCAGCGAGAATCAGCTCAAACCCACTATAAAAAGGAATTTCAAATACAAAACCAAAAAACAGGGAAATTCTTTACAATTCCTTCAGGGTCTCTAAGGAAACCTGGAATGACCCTATCTACAATGACAGCTGGATGTGGCATAAGGCTGGACACTTGGGACTGAGAGGATTGGTGAGATTGGGTGAGCAAATGCAGACCCTTTAAAGCAAAAATGCATGGCCACCATTCCATGGGTCCCAACTCTCCAGGTTGAAGGGAATATTACTACAGCTATAACATGTATGGGAAACCTAGAGAATGGACACACTGTGAATACAAAAGGTTTCTAAAACTCAACGAATACTCCCTCTCCTGGTGCTCCGGTTTGAGTTTCCCACTGCTTTACTATCAATCTCCCAAATTGGAGAGACAGCCACTTTAAGCTCCTGGTTCGCACATGTTGCCAATTGGGCAGAGGATGGAAGGGAAGAGGGAGAACCAATGAGAGACTTGTTGTTAGGCATTTGGACGGGCACATGTCACTCTAGTTTCCCGGCAGGAATAAGAGTTAACCAGAGTCTCAGCCAACCACCGGGAATCAGTAAAGCTCCTGAACCAAAATTTTGGACTTGCGTACAGCTCACAAAAAACGACTTGAAAAATGGAGCTCAGGGGCACAGCAATTCACAAACTGGCAGAGTAATAAAGACAACTATCGTCCAAAAATCTGTTGAGGGAAGGCAACGAGGTGGACTTGAAAACGAAGCAGAATAGCAGGAAACAGATTACAAGAGGTACGTTGGAAACGCCTTTAAAGCACAGGAAGAGGGGCACAACTTCGACAATGACGCACTTGGCCAAAATGGCGTATGTGTTTTCTCCTGAATATATTCAGGAGAAAACGCATACGCCCTTCTTGGACAAGCAAGCAAGTGGGCAATGCAAATCTGCACTACAAAGAAGTATCACTTCCCACCGGTCAAAAGGGACATCCACAAATGTGAAAAAAACAGAAAGGCAAGACAGGCCCTGGAGAACAGGGAGCATTGTTATGCTGACGGGCGGAATGTAAATTGCCAACTGCCTCACTAGAGGAGTGCATTGCGTTCCCTAAAACAAGTAAACAACAGAGCTACAGAGCCAAATGCACTTCCAGTCTAGGGAATATACCTTGGGAAAACAGAAAATCAATAAGACAGAGCCACCCCCAAATTTAGGGCTGCACTGCTTAAAAGATCCTCAACCTGGGTACACCTTAAATATCTCAGGAAATATAAAAATGGTTCAAAAAACTGTGGTATTTGTGTACGATGGAATATCCCTCAGCCATGAAATCAATGTCATAAGACCAGGAGAAGCAAAGTGAGTGGATTCAGGTACAAAGATTCTAAGTGAAATAAGTCACACAGAAAAAGAAACTTATCATAAGATATCACTTATGAAGATCCTGTAAACATGGCTACACATGAACTGAGTTAGGAAAGAGAACAGAGTCTCACATTTAGAAAACACTCTTATGCCTGCTTAAGGGGTAAAGAGAGTTGGGGTGATGCATAAAACCAGAGTTTGATATAAGCACAGGTAACATTTCTAAAACCAACGGTGGAATAGACAAGACCTACACCTTCCTCAGTGAAAGGGACTCAAAACCCCATATTTCCCGCAGAGGAATAGATCTGACTAGTAAGGATCTTAAAACCTATGTGTTGATATGTCTCTGTAAGGGAATCAAGTGTGTCTAGACTGGCATAAATATGTCAGCGAGAATCAGCTCAAACCCACTATAAAAAGGAATTTCAAAAACAAAACCAAAAAACAGGGATATACTTAACATTTCCTTCAGGGTCTCTGATGAAACCTGGAATGACCATATCAACAATGACAGCTGGATGTGGTATAAGGCTGGACACTTGGGACTGAGAGGATTGGTGAGATTGGGTGACCAAATGCAGACCCTTTAAAGCAAAAATGCATGGCCCCCATTCCATGGGTCCCAACTCTCCAGGTTGAAGGGAATATTACTACTGCTATAACATGTATGTGAAACCTAGAGAATGGACACACTGTGAATACAAAAGGTTTCTAAAACTCAACGAATAGTCCCTTTCCTGGTGCTCCTGTTTGATTTTCCAAATGCTTTACTATCAATCTCCCCAATTGGAGAGACACCTCCTTTAAACTCCTGGTTAGCACAGGTTGCCAATTTTGCAGAGGATGGAAGGGAAGGGGGAGAACCAAAGAGAGACAAGTTGTTAGGCATTTGGAAGAGCACATGTCACTCTAATTTCCCGGCAGGAAGAAGAAGTAACCAAAGTCTCAGCCACCCACCAGGAACCAGTATAGGTCCTGCCCCAAAATTTTGGACTTGCGTACAGCTCACATCAAACGAGTTGAAAAATGGAGCTCATGGGCACAGCAATTCAAAAACTGGCAGAGTAATAAAGGACAACTATCGTCCAAAAATCTGTTGAGGGAAGGCAAGGAGGCGGACTTGAAAACGAGACAGAATAGCAGGAAACAGATTTCAAGAGGTACGTTGGAATCGCCTTTAAAGCACAGGAAGTGGGGTACAACTTCGACAATGACGCACTGGGCCAAAAAGGGCCTATACATTTTCTCCTGAATATATTCAGGAGAAAACGCATAGGCCCTTTTTGGCCAAGCAAACAAGCGGGCAATGCAATTCTGCACTACAAAGAAGTATCTCTTCCCACCATTCAAAAGGGTCATCCACAAAATATGTATAAACCAGAAAGACAAGACATGCCCTGGATAACAGGGAGCCTAGTTATGCTGATGGGCGGGATGTAAATTGCCAACTGCCTCACTGGAGGAGTGCATTGTGTTCCCTAAAACAAGTAAACAACAGAGCTACAGAACAAAGGGCACTTCCAGTAGGGAATATACCTTGGGAAAACTGAAAATCAATAAGACCGAGCCACCCCCAAATTTAGGGCTGCACTGCTTACAAGAACCTCAACTTGGGTACACCTTAAATATCCCAAGAAATATAAAAATGGTTTAAAAAATTGTGGTATTTACGTACGATGGAATATCCCTCAGCCATGAAATCAATGTCATAAGACCAGGAGCAGCAAAGTGAGTGGATTCAGGTACGATGATTCTAAGTGAAATAATTCACACAGAAAAAGAAACTTATCATAAGATATCACTTATGAAGATCCTGTAAACATGGCTACATATGAACTGAGTTAGGAAAGAGAACAGAGTCTCACATTTAGAAAACACTCTTATGCCTGCTTAAGGGAGAAGGAGAGGTGGGGTGATGCATAAAACCAGAGTTTGATATAAGCAAAGGTACCGTTCCTAAAACCAACTGTGGAATAGACAAGACCTACAACTTCCTCAGTGAAAGGGACTCAAAACCCCATTTTTCCCGCAGAGGAATAGATCTGACTAGTAAGAATTTTAAAACTTATGTATTGATGTGTCTCTGTAAGGGAATCAAGTGTGTCTAGACTGGCATAAACTTGGCAGAGAGAATCAGCTCAAATCCACTACAAAAAGGAATTTCAAAAAGAAAACAAACAAACAAAAAACCAACAGGGAAATTCTTTACAATTCATTCACGGTCTCTGACAAAACCTAGAATGACCCTATCTACAATTACAGCTGGCTGTGGCATAAGGCTGGACACTTGGGACTGAGAGGATTGGTGAGATTGGGTGAGCAAATGCAGACCCTTTAAATCAATAATGAATGGCAGCCATTCCAGTGGTCCCAACTCTCCAGGTTGAAGGGAATATTACTACAGCTATAACATGTACGGGAAACCTGGGGAATGGACACACTGTGAATACGAATGGTCTCTAAAACTCAACGAATAGTCCCTCAACTGGTGCTGCGGTTTGACTTTCCAACTGCTTTACTATCAATCTCCCAACTTGGAGAGACAGCTCTTTTAACCTCCTGGTTCGCTCAGGTGGCCAATTTGGCAGAGGATGGAAGGGTATAGGGAGAAACAATGAGAGAGTAGGTGCTAGGCATTTGGACGGGCACATGTCACTCTAATTTCCCGGCAGGAAGAAAAAGTAACCAAAGTCTCAGCAACCCACCAGGAAAGAGTGTAGGTCCTGAACCAAAATTTTTGACTTGCGTTCAGCTCACAAAAAACGAGTTGAATAATGGAGCTCAAGGGACAGCAATTCACAAACTGTCAGAGTAATAAAGGACAGCTATCGTCCAAAAATCTCTTGAGGGAAGACAACCACGCGGACTTGAATGCAAGGCAGAATAGCAGGAAACAGATTTCAAGAGGTACGTTGGAATCGCCTGTAAAGCACAGGAAGATGGGCACAACTTCGACAATGATGCACTTTGCCAAAAAGGGTGTATGTGTTGTTTCCTGAATACATTCAGAAAAAAAAAACACATACGCCCTTTTTGGCCAAGCAAGCAAGGGGCCAATGCAAATCTGCACTACAAAGTAGTATCACTTCCCACCGGTCAAAATGGTCATCCACAAAATGGGTAAAAACCAGAAAGGCAAGACAGGCCCTGGCGAACAGGGAGCCTTGTTATGCTGATGGGCGGGATGTAAATTGCCAACTGTCTCACTGGAGGAGTGCATTGTGATCCCTCAAACGAGTAATCAACAGAGCTACAGAGCCATGGGCACTTCAAGTCTAGGGAATATACATTGGGAAAACTGAAAATCAATAAGACAGAACCACCCCAAAATTAAGGGCTGCACTGCTTACAAAAACCTCAACTTGGGTACACCTTAAATATCACAGGAAATATAAAAATGGTTCAAAAAATTGTGGTACTTTCGAACGATGGAATATCACTCAGCCATGAAATCAATGTCATTAGACCAGTAGCAGCAAAGTGAGTGGATTCAGGTACAAAGATTGTAAGTGAAATAAGTCACAGAGAAAAAGAAACATCATAAGATATCACTTATGAAGAACCTGTAAACATGGCTACACATGAACTGAGTTAGGAAAAAGAACAGAATCTCACATTTAGAAAACACTCTTATGCCTGTTTAAGGGGGAAGGAGAGGTGGGGTGATGCATAAAACCAGAGTTTGGTATAAGCAGAGGTACCGTTCAAAAAACCAACTATGAAATAGACTAGACCTACAGCTTCCTCAGTTAAAGGGACTCAAAACTCTATATTTCCCACAGAGGAATAGTTCTGACTAGTAAGAATCTTAAAACCTATGTATTGATATGTCTCTGTAAGGGAATCAAGTGTGTCTAGACTGGCTTAATCATTGCAGCGAGAATCAGCTCAAACCCACTATAAAAAGGAATTTCAAAAACTATACAAAAAAAACAGGGAAATTCTTTACAATTCATTCAGAGTCTCTGATGAAACCTGGAATGACCCTATCTACAATGACAGCTGGATGTGGCATATGGCTGGACACTTGGGACTGAGAGGATTGTTGAGATTGGGTGAGCAAATGCAGACCCTTTAAAGCAAAAATGCATGGCCCCCATTCCATGGGTCCCAACTCTCCAGGTTGAAGGGAATATCACTACAGCTATAACATGTACGGGAAACCTAGAGAATGGACACACTGTGAATACGAAAGGTTTCTAAAACTCAACGAATTGTCCCTCTCCTGGTGCTCCAGTTTGACTTTCCAATGTATTTACTATCAATCTCCTATCTTGGAGAGACAGCCCGTTTAACCTCCTCGTTCGCACAGGTTGCCAATTTGGCAGAGGATGGAAGGGAAGAGGGAGAACCAATGAGAGACTAGGTGTTAGGCATTTGGAGGGCCACATGTCACTCTAATTTCCCCGCAGGAAGAAGAATTAACCAAAGTCTCAGCCACCCACCGGGATCCAGTATAGGTGCTGAACCAAAATTTTGGACTTGCGTACAGCTCACAAAATACGAGTTGAAAAATTGAGCTCAGGGGCACAGCAATTCACAAACTGGCAGAGTAATAAAGGACAACTATCGTCCAAAAATCTGTTGAGGGAAGGCAACGAGGCGGACTTGAAAGCGAGACAGAATAGCAGGAAACAGATTTCAAGAGGTACGTTGGAATCACCTGTAAAGCACAGGAAGAGGGGCACAACTTCTTGAATATTGCACTTGGGCAAAAAGGGCGTATGTGTTTTCTCCTGAATATATTCAGGAGAAAATGCATATGCCCTTTTTGGCCAAGCAAGCAAGCGGGCAATGCAAATCTGCACTACAAAGAAGTATCACTTCCCACTGGTAAAAAGGGACATCCAGAAAATATGTAAAAACCAGAAAGGCAAGACAGGCCCTGGAGAACAGGGAGTCTTGTTAGGCTAATGGGCAGAATGTCAATTTCTAAATGCCTCTCTGGGGGAGTGCATTGTGTTCCCTAAAACAAATAAAATACTGAGCTTCAGAGCCAATGGCAGTTCCTGTCTAGGGAATATACATTTGGAAAAATGAAAATCAGTAAGACAGAGCCACCCCAAAATTTAGGGTTGCACTGCTTACATGAACCTCAACTTGGGTACACCTTAAATGACCCAGGAAAGAAAATATGGTTCAAGAAATTGTGGTACTTACGTACGACTGAATATCCCTTAGCCATGAAATCAATGTCAAGAGGCCAGTAGCAGCAAAATGAGTGGATTCAGGTACAATGATTCTAAGTGAAATAAGTCACATTGAAAAAGAAACTTATCATAAGATATCACTTACAAAGGTCCTGTAACCATGGCTACACATGAACTGAGTTAGGAAAGATAACAGAGTAACAAATCTTATCATATGTTATCACTCATAGGGTGAATGTACACATGGCTACACATGAACTGGATTAAAAACCAACAGAGTCACACATTTAGAAAACAATCTTCTGCCTGCTTAAGAGGAAAGCCGAGGTGGGGTGATGCATAAAACTACAGTTTTAAATTAACACAGATACTTATACCTAAACCAAGTATGTAATAGACAACACCTACTCCCCGCACAATGAACTGAACTCAACACACCCTATTCATTGCAGAGGAATATATCTGACTCTAAGAATTTTAAAACATATATATTCTCATGTCTCCATAAAGAAAGCATATGTGTGTATAATGGCATGAACACAGCACTGAAATTCAGCTAAACCACCTTATAAAAATAAGTTTCAAAAGCAAAATGCAAAAACAGTGAAACAGAGAGAAATCTTAAAAATTACGTTCAGGGCCTGTGATCCAACCTTGATTGACCACCTTTACACCCACAGCTGGATGAGACATAAGACTGGACACTTGGGGCTGACAAGATTGCTGAGGTTGTGTGAGCAAAATACGCCACTTAGAGCAATACTGTGTGCTACGCATTCTAGTGGTCTCAACTCTCCAGGTTTAAGGGAATATTCCTACAGTTAAAACATGCAAGGGAAACCCAGTGGATGGTACACTGTGTAATTGGGAAAGTTTCCTAAAAGGTACCTCATTTTTCCTTTCGTCGTGCTTGGCTTCACCATTCCATCTGCATTACTAAAAATCTCCCCACTTTGAGTGTCAGCGCCTTTACCCTCCTTTTATGCACAGTTTGCAAATTGTGCAGAAGATGAACAGGAAGAGGGGAAACGAATGAGAGATTAGCTGTAGGTGTTTGGATGGGCACATATCACTCTACTTTCCCATCAGGAAGAAGCATTAACCAAAGGCTCAGCCTGAAGGCCTGGAACCAGACTAGGGCCTAAAGCCATCCAGCGGTATTGCAGCCAGCTCACAAATAGGCAGTTTGAAAAATGGATATCAGGGGCACAGCAATTCACAAACTTGCAGAGTTATAAAGGACAACTATCATCCAGAAATATATTGAGGTAAGGCCGTGAAGAGGATTTGAATGCAAGGCAGAATTGAAGGAAACAGATTTCAAGAGGTACATTGGAGTCATCTTTAAAGCACATGAAAAGCGACAGAACTCCAACAACGTTGCCCTTGGCAGAAAAGGGAGTATGTGTATTTTCTTGAATATATTCGGGAAAAAATGCATACGCCCTTTTTGGCCAAGCAAGCCATCAGGCATTGAAAATCCACACTACATAGAAGTGTCCCTTACCTCCAGTCAAAAGGGCCATCCACAAATAGGGTGAAAACCACAAATGCAGGACAGGCCATGGAGAAAAGGGAGCCTGGTTACACCGATGGACAGGATGTAAATTGCCAACAGCCTCTCTGCAGAACTGTATGATGTTTTCTAAAACAGAGCTATAGAGCATAGCACACTTCCACTCATGGGCGTGTATTTTGGGAAACCTAAAAATCCGCAACACACAGCCAGCGCAAAGTTTAGGGCTGCTCTGTTTACAAGAACCTCGACTTCGGTACACTTTAAATATCCCAGGAAAGGAAAAAAATGGATATAGATGTTGTGGTACTTATATACAATGGAATGTCACTCAGACATAAAATCAATGTCATAAGGCCAATAGCAGCATAATGAGTGGCTTTAGGTACGATGATGCTAAGTGAAATGAGCCACAAAGAAACAGAAACTTATTGTAATATATCACTTATAGAGGGAATGTAAACATGGCTACACATGAACTGAATTTCAAAAGAGAACAGAGTTACACATTTAGAAAACACACTTATGCCTCCTTAAGGGGAAAGGTGACATGGGGTGATGTGTAAAAGCAGAGTTTGAAATTAGCACAGATACCATTCCATATACCAAATATGTAATAGACAAGACCTACTCCTTTCTCAATGAACTGGACACAAAACACCCTATTCACTGAAGAGGAATTTATCTGACTGGTAACAAACTTGAAACCTATGTATTTATATGTCTCCATAATGGAATCAAGTGTATGTAGATTGGCATAAACACAGATCAATGGAACAGGACAGAAAGCCCAGAGTTAAACCTACATACCTATGGCTATCTCATCTATGACAAAGGAGCTAAGGATATACAATGGAGAAAAGACAGTCTCTTCAGTAATTGGTGCTGGGAAAACTGGACCCCTACACATAAAAGAATGAAATTAGAACACTCCATAACACCATACACAAAAATAAACTCTAAATGGATTAGAGATCTAAATATAAGACCAGACACTATAAAACACTTAGAGGAAACCATAGGCAGAACACTCTATGACATAAATCACAGCAAGATCTTTTTTGACTCACCTTCTAGAGAAATGGATATAAAAACAGAAATCAACAAATGGGACCTAATGAAACTTAAAAGCTTTTACACGGTACAGGAAAACATAAACAAGATGCAAAAACAACCCTCAGAATGGGAGGAAATATTTTCAAATGGAGCAATTGACAAAGGATTAATCTCCAAACTTTACAAGCACATCATGTAGCTCAATATCACAAAAACAAACAACCCAATCCAAAAACGGCCAGAAGACCTAAATAGACATTTCTCCAAAGAAGATATACAGATTACCAAGAAACACATGAAAGGATGCTGAACATCACTAATCATTAGAGAAATGCAAATCATAACTATCGTGAGGTATCACCACACAGCAGTCAGAGTGGCAATCATCAAAAAAATCTACAAAACAATAAATGCTGGAGAGGCCTTTATTGGAGAAAAGGGAACACACTTGCACTGTGGGTGGGAACGTATATTGATATGGGCACTAGGGAGAACAGTACGGAGGTTCCTCTAAATAACTAACAATAGAGGTACCATACGACACAACAATCCAACTACTGGACATTTGCCTTGCGAAAACCATAATTCAAAAAGAGTTATGTACAAAAAAGTTCATTGCAGCTCTATTTACAATAGCTTGGACATGGAAGCAACCTAAGTGTCCATCGACAGATGAATGGATAAAGAAGATCTGGCACATATATACAATGGAATATTACTCAGCCATAAAAAGAAGCAAAACTTAGTTATTTGTACTGAGGTGGATGGACATAGAATCTGTCCTACACAGTGAAGTAAGTCAGAAAGTGAAAAACAAATACTGTATGTTAACAGAGATATACGGAATCTAAAGAAGAAAAAAAAGATTTTGAAGAACCTAGTGGCAGGACAGGATTAAGGACACAGACATAGAGAAAGGTCTTGAGGACACCGGAAGGGGGCTGGGTAAGCTGAGACGAAGTGACAGAGTGGCATGGGCATAAATACATTACCAAATGTAACACCGATAGCTACTGAGAATCAGCCACATAGAACAGGGAGATCAGCTCGGTGCTTTGTGACAACATAAAGAGGTGTGATATGGAATGTGGGAGGGAGATGCAAGAGGGAGGGGATCTGGTGATATTTGTATATGTATAGCTGATTCACTTTGTTATACAGCAGAAACTAACACTCCATTGTAAAACAATTATACTCCAATAAACGTGTAAAAGAAAAAAAAAGCAAAAGAAAGCCCAGGGATAATCCTACACCCCTATGGTCAACTAATCTATGACAAAGGAGGCAAGACTATACAATGGAGATAAGACAGTCTCTTCAATCATTGGTGCTGGGAAATATGGACAGCTACATGTAAAAGAATGAAATTAGAACACTCCCCAACACCATACATAAAAATATATTCAAAATGGATTAGAGACCTTAATGTAAGACCGGACAGAATGAAACTCTGAGAGGAGAACTTACGAAGGATACTCTCACGTAAATCACAGCAAGATCTTTTTTGATCCACCTCCTATAGTAATGAAATAAAAAAGTAAACTAAACAGATGGGACCTAATGAAATGTAAAAGCTTTTGCAAAGCAAAGGAAACTACAAACAAGACGAAAAGACAACCCTCAGAATGGCAGAACATATTTGCCAATGAATCAATGGACAAATAATTAATCTCCAATATATATAAACAGCTCATGCAGCTCAATATTAATAAAACAAACAACCCAATACAAAAATGGAAGAAGATCTAAATAGACATTTCTTCCAAGAAGACATAGAGATGGCCAGTACGCACATGAAAATCTGCTCAACATCACTAATTATTAGAGAAATGGAAATCGAAACTACAATGAGGTATCACGTCACACCTGTTAGAATGGGCATCATCAGAAAATCTACAAACAACAAATGCTGGAGAGGGTGTGGAGAAAAGGAACCTTCTTCCACTATTGCTGGGAATGTAAATCGATATAGTCTCTATGGAGAACAGTATGGAGGTTCCTTAAAAAACTAAAAATAGAATTACCATATAATCCAGCAATCCCACTACTGGGCATATACCCAGAGAAAACCATAAATCAAAAAGACACATTCACCACAATGTTCATTGCAGTACTATTTACAATAGCCAGGTAATGAAAGCAACCTAAGTGCCCACAGACAGATGAATGGATAAAGATGTGGTACATATATACAATGGAATATTACTCACTCATACATAGGAATGAAATTGGGTCATTTGTAGAGACCTTGATGGATCTAGAGACTGTCATACAGAGTGAAGTAAGTCAGAAAGAGAAAAACAAATATTGTATGTTAATGCATATATGTGGAACCTAGAAAAATGGTAAAGAGGAACCGGTTTCCAGGGCAGAGATAGAGACACAGATGTAGAGAACAAACATAAGGACACCAAGGGGGGAATGCCATGTGAGGGTGGTGGTGGGATGAATTGGGAGACTGGGATTCACATGTGCACACATATGTAAAAAATAGATATCCAGTAAGAACCTGCTGTATAAAAGAAATAAATAAATTTTAAAAAAAATAAAAATAAATAAATTACATTTAATAAAATAAACGAAAAAAACGTTTTTCCCTTCACATAGACGTCTTTATATTAATGCATTATTTCCAAGTTTATATCTCAAAATTAAAAAAACAGGAATAAATAAAATCTACTTTGAACCAAAAAGAAAAAAAAAAAAAAAAAAAAAAAACAGAACCCACCAGTTATAGAGAGGAAAATCGTATCAGGGCACTTGCTCCAGTTGTAAAAAATTCTTAAGTTGGTCAGAGATGGGAAATCGTCTCCCATACAGTGAGCAGCGCTCCCCCCTCACAAGGAACATCCTCATTGCAAAGCTGGGGGACTGTGTCGAGGCGTCTGTGAGTAAATGTGAGCTGAGCCCCAGTCCTGCTGCAGCTGAACTCTTCCCACCCTTTCCAGGTAAAACAGCTGAATATGTACAAGAACTTGCAAGCCTAGAGGAAGGGCTGTGGTGCCACACCAGCGACAGCACGCAGGCCGACTTGATGCCTGCTGGCCAGCCAGGATGGTCCTGGCCCCAGATGCTCTTCTGGAAGCTTTCCATTTCCCTACCTGAGATACCCCTCCTGCTACGGCCCCCACTGCTTTTTACTTCCTCACCTCTGCCTGGGGAGAAATTCCAGCGGCAGGTATGGGTGACACATCCTCTTCTTTAGCAGGTGGCAGCCTGGCAACTCCTGCAGAAAGTCCAGCAGAGCCCCACTCACACTGGGCCACCCACAAAGCCATGGCCCCTCACTCCCTCCCACCACCCCAGCCCCGACACTGCTGACAGGGCAGAGAATATGGCGTCAGGCACAGCTACAGGGGCTCTTGCTGACTGGAGAGGTGTTTATATTGACCTCAACCAAGGCACACCTGGGGAGGGCTGGCAGGCAGTGTCAGGCTGCCCATATCAGCCAATCCTCACCCCTCAGGGGATCACAGTTGCAGAAAATGAACCTTGCTAAACGGGCCGCGGCCAAGGAACAGGTGTGGGCTCTTGAGAGTCAGGATAGACAAGGGGCTGCAGCTGCGGCTTTTTTCTCATCATTTTATATGGTCCATGAGTGGAAAACAACTTCAAGAACACCCTATACTAATGAGAGGAACCCAGGAGTCAGGGAGAGGAGTGATGGTGGTTGGACACAGAGGCCTGGTGCCCTGGCTGCAGTGGAAGTGTCTGGAACACCAGGCCGAGAGAGGCTGCACAGAGTGATAGCCAGGGTCACAGACCTGTCAGGGCTGCTCTTTGTTAGTTCAAGTCCTGCTCTGAGGCGTTTTGTGTCAGCTGTGAGCGACAGGTGAGCTGGAGGTTCTCTGCAATGTGGGCTATGTGCACAGTTCCTGTGTGTCCAGCCGTGCTCGGGTACCTGCCCAGGGGAGCTCCGTATCCTGGGAAGGACCTGACTATGAGAGCCCCATGGGTTGCTGGGTAACTGCACATGTGAGCTCCATACCCTGGGAGGGACTTGACCACAAGAGCCCCGTGGGCGGTTCGGTGGGGCGTGCTGCCCAGGTGAGCTCCATATCCTGTGATTGGCCTGACCACGAGAGTCCCATTGGCTGCTGGGGACCTGGTAAAGGATGTAAGGACAGTCAGTGAAGACACCGAGGATATACATCCCGTAGCTCCTATTTCCTACACCCTGTAGGTCATTCTACAATCCACCAGGGCATGGCATTCTGTATTAGACTTCAATGATGCCTTCTTCTGTGTTCCATTCATCTCAGAGTCACAAGAATTGTTGGCTTGTGAGTGGCAGGACACAACATGCAACCAAAGCAATAATGCTGGGCCATCCTTCCCCAGTGGTTCAAAAATCCCCACACCATCATTGGGGTAATGTCCTTTAAAGGCCTAAAAGTTCTACCTCTGTAAAAGGGAACCCTCCTTCAATATGCAGAGGACATTCTGATCGCCAGGCCTACTAAAGACGCCTCTGAACTACCTAGCCAAGAAAGGATAGAAGGTGTCCAAGAAAAAGGCTCAAATATCCCAGGCTAAGGTGACATGCCTGGGCTTCATTCTCACAGATATTCGGAGAAACGCATCCCAGGATAGGGAAGAAGCCATTTGCAGCCTTACCTCTTCTAAAACTAGAAGACAGCTTAGGGGTTCCTGGGGAGGCCAAGGTTTTCTGCATCTGGATCCCTAACTACAGTCTAATAGCTGGGCCTCTACATGAAACACTGACATGAAAAGATGATGATCCTTTTGAACAGAATCCAGAAGCAGCCTTTCAAGAATGGAAAGAGCAGTCAATTCAGACCCTTGCCCAGGAACTCCCTAATTTAGCTAAACCCTTTGACCTTTACATACCCGGTCATAGGTTAATCGCCCTTTGAGCCTTAGTGCAAAAACTGGGACCACTTGAAATGGAGCAACACAAGAATGCCCTTCAGGTATGATAAACTATGGTCACCAAGGGCTTTGCCCACCGACTCATCAGGCCAGGATACTGGGGTATCTAAAAAGCTGAAAATCAGCAGCCCCCAAGGCCAGGTCCCTCCTAAGGGAAAAGGACCCCACGTGGTGATCCTAACCACCCATCATGCCCTGAAGTTGCAGGGGTCGCTCTGTGGACACACTGACCTTGAGTGAGGAGGCCCTCCAACTCCAACATCCAGAGAGACAAACGGGGGCAACAGGCGCCCAAAATGACTCGTGTGACCATCACTTGACCTGGAGTTTCTCTCAGAAAACAACAAGACTGTGCCCCGAAAGAGCAGACTACTGCTTGCAGGACTTACTGCACCCAGAGGGGAGCTAATAAGCTTGGCGGGGGAAACGTATATCATGCTTTCACCATAGAAAGCCCTACAGACACCGTGGTGATGATGGTCAATATGACCGGCTGGACTGCTGGCTACTTCTAAAGGCCGTTGACTCAGTGGACGTCATGGTCCTGGATCACCACTGACCCTTGACTGTCTGGGAGTTGTGCGGGCAGGGCTCTGACACATGGTGCTGTGTGTACATTAATTCAGGGACCTAATTAAAGAAAGCACAAACTAGTGGTCAGAGCATCTAGGCTGGCAAAAAACGTCAGCCTAAGGTCGCCGAACAAATGTGGGGTTGGGTGAAATCTGCCACCGCAGCATCTCTGCACATCTGTTTCCTGGACCCTTAAAGGTCATTAGAATCTATAACACTTCCAATGCTGGTGCTCAGGCAGACGAAAAGTGAGGCAGGAGGCCTTGGGACAATCGACCTCACCTGGAGGCTGGTGGGGAGAAGTTTTCCCCTCCCCCCATGTATCAGGGCTCCCACCACAGCATGAAGCAGTTACAAAAGAGGGGTCTGCACCCTCAACACCCCAAGAATGAGGAACAGAACAAAAAGCAGAGGAGGTGTTCATCTCCGGCAACGTTCATTAAAAACTCCTGGGAGGGGCCTCCCTGGTGGCGCAGTGGTTGGGAGTCCGCCTGCCGATGCAGGGGATACGGGTTCGTGCCCCGGTCTGGGAGGATCCCATATGCCGCGGAGCGGCTGGGCCCGTGAGCCATGACCTCTGGGCCTGCGCGTCCGGAGCCTGTGCTCCGCGGCGGGAGAGTCCACAACAGTGAGAGGCCCGCATACCACAAAAAGAAAAAAAAAAAAAAAAAAAAAAAAAAAAAAAAAACTCCTGGGAGATAAAAAGAGAATCTGGGCAATAAAGTAAAGTCTAACCTGTTTTTCCTTTGTGCTTTGTCTAATTTCACGTGCTCCTAGGGTTCAGCATGCAGAGGTCCCACACCCGGCACTTCAGACCCGATTTCCTAGTGCAGAATGGCTGGGTCGACACCTCAGCTAGCGGTGTCCCATGCAGACTCTGCGGCATAGAGCCTGAGCTGCAGCCAAACCAGCCCTCGAGATCTCCATCCCCTCCCTCCCACTGACACTGCCTGGATCCCTACACAGCAGCCCAGCCCACAGCCCATGGGGGAGTGCACGCTCTCACCTCTCCTTTCTGTTTTCAAAATAATGTTTCCTTTGCTTCTGAACCAAACTCAGTCTTGATCTGTTGGCTCCAATGACACTGGGCACGGGGACTCCTGTTGGGGTCCACTCTGGAGGATCAGTAACAGAAATTGAGAACATTGTAACTTCAATGAACAGATGTGTGAGCCAAACTGTAGTTAACATAGAGCAGTGTATAACGCTCTTGTAAAATAAGATGATTCTAGGACTTACATTTGATATTTCCATCACTTTCCTATAAGCAAGTTCAGTGAAGACGTTTGTCTTATTTGTCAGGTCAACATTAGAGAAATGAAGTGATTTATTTCCATGGATGTACATCGAATACTCTTGGCTGAAGCTTCAATCGTGTTTTCAATGCTTTTCCATTGAAAATGATACCTCTCTTCAGCTCCCCCATTTCTGAGAAGTATAAAATCTTATAATTTATTATTACCAAAGGGGAAAGGTAGGAGAAGGGATAAATTAACAGTTTGGGTTTAACACATACACACTGCTATATATAAAATAGATCATCAACAAGGAACTACTGTATAGCACAGGGAACTACACTGAATATTTTGCAATAACCTATAAGGGGAAATAATCTGAAAAAGAATAGATATTTTTATTGACATCATCTATCAATGACAGATAAAATGTAACCTAAGCAAAGCCGATGGTGAGCACTTCTGACCCTGAAGATTTCAATCATCTAAAGTTTGGGCTCTGCCTATTTCCCAATGCCCTTAATAGACATGCGTGTAGCCGTAGCTTAAAAATTCCCCAGTTTGTGGTTTGGGGAGGCACTGATGTGGAAAAATCCCTGGTGTCCTCCTTACATGCACGGGACCCTTCCTACAGCTAAAACATGCCTGTCACACCTAGAGGATGGTACACCATTTGATCGGAAAGAGTTTGGAAAAGGCACCTCATCTCCTCATCGCCTGGTGCTTGGGTTCACCCCTCCAACATCTTTCCTAACAACCTCCTCACTTGGGGATATCAACACCGTCAACATCCTCTTGCACACAGTTTGGAATTTGTCCAGAGGATGAAGCGGACAGATGAGAAAAATTTAGAGACAAGTCTTAGGTGTTCGGACAGGCACATGCCACTCTAATTTCCAATCCGGAAGACAAATTCATCAAAGGCTAGAATTGCCCACGCAAACAGAATAGGGCTAGAGGAAATCCCGCTGTTTTGTGTCCAGTTTCCATAAACACAAGTTGAATAATGGAACTCAGGGTCACTAAAATTCATGAAACTGCAGAGTTGAAAATATCTATCGTCGAAAAATGTCTTGAGGTAAGTCACAGAAAAGGACTTGTAAGCAAGGGAGAGTGGCAGAAAACATATTTGAACAGGTAGAAAGGACTCCCCGTTAAAGCTCAAGAAAAGGGTCTGAACATCGTCAATGACACAGTTGGCCAAACAGGGCATATGCATTTTTTCTGAATATATTCAAGTAAAGGCCATACACACTTTTTATCCAACCAAACAGGTGGACACTGGAAATCAATACTACAAAATGTATCACTTCACATCAGTCAGAAGGGCCATCCACATAAAGTGTAAACACCAGAAATGCAAGACAGGGCGAGGAGAAAAGGGAGCCCTGTGAGGCTGATTGTGGAAATGTAATTTGCCAACGGCCACTCTGGAGAAGTGTATTGTGTTTGCTAAAACATCTAAAAAATGAGCTACAGAGCATAGGGCACTTGCACTCATGGGCGTATACCTTGGGAAAAACAACAATCGACAGAAAACAGGCACCCCAACGTTTACCACCTCTCTGTTAAAAAGGGCCTCAACTTGGATATAACCTAAATGTCCCTGGAAGGATAAAATGGATAAAAGAGATGGGGTACTTATGTAGAGTCGAATATGACTCATCCAGAAATCAATGAAATAAGGCCAGTTGGAACAACTCTGGAGGAGTTACATACGATCATTCTAAGTGACATATGTCAGAAAGAAAAAGACACATATCATAAGATGTCACTTAAAGGTGGAATCAAAAATGGCTACACATGAAATAAATTACAATACAGAAACATAGTCAAATATGTAGAAAATAGACATAAGGCTGCTAAATGGGAAAGGTGGGGAATGGTGAGGTATTATCCAGGAGGTTGAAATTAGCAAAGATACCATTCCAAGTACCAAATTGAATAACTGACAAGGCCTACACGGTACCTCAAAGAACTGCACTCAGCCCACTCAAGTCACTGGAAAATAATACATATGACTGGTAAGCATCTGAAAAGGAATTTATTGTTGTCTCACAGTACGTGAATCAAGTGGATGTACAGCAGCAAAAAACAGAGCTTTGAAAATCAGCTGTAACCAATATAAAAATAAATTTAAAAATATTTATAAAAACAGTGAGACAGACAAAAATTCTTACAACTTTTGTTGAAGGGCTACGATGTAACATGGATTGAACACATGTAGACCCACAGCAGGATTATATATAAGGCTGGAATCTATGCACGCTAAGAGATGTTAGAGAGGCTTGGTGAGAAAATGCAGACCTTTTAAAGTAATACTGCCTGGTACCCATTCCATGGGTCCCAAATCTGCAGGTTCAAGGGAATCTTCTGACAGCGAAAACATGCCTGGGAAACTGAGATGAATGTACACCGTGTGCTCAGGAAAGGTGTCTAAAATGCACCTCATTTTTGATCTCCTGGTGCTGGGTTTCGCCATTCCAGCCACATTACTAACAATCTCCCCACTTGGAGAATCAGCACCTTTAACCTCCTGTTTTACACAGTTTTCAATTTGTGCAGAGGATAAATGGGAAGAGGGGGAACCAATGAGAGATTAGCTGTAGGAGTTTTGACAGGAACATGTCACTCTAATTTCCTATTAGAAGAAGAATTAACCAAAGGCTCAGCCTGCCTCCCCAGAACCAGAATTGGGCCGGAAGCAATCCAATGGTTTGGCATACAGCACACAAAAAAAAGCGAGTTGCAAAATGCAGCTCAGGAGAAGACAATTCAAAGACCTGCAAAGATATAAACGATAACAAACGTCCAAAAATATATTCAGGTAAGGCAACGAAGAGGATCTGAATGAGAGGCAGAATTGCAGGCAACAGATTTCAAAAGGTAGATTCTACACACAGTTAAAGCATATGAAAAGCAGCAGAATTTATAAAGTGATGCAGTTGGGCAAAAGGGTGTATACGTTTTTTTCGTGAATATCTTCAGAAAAAAAACACAGACACAGTTTTTGGCCAACCAAGCAAGAGGGAAATGCATATCTGCACAACAAAGAAGTCTCAATTTCCACTGCTCAGTAAGGCCATCCAAAAAATGTGTACAAACCAGAAATGCAGGAGAGGCCATGGAAAACAGGGAGCCAAGTCACGCTGATGGGTGGGGTATAAATATCCAAGAGCCACTCTGAAGAAGTGTATGCTGTTAACTAAAACATCTAAAATACAAAGCCCCCGAGCAAAGGGGACTTCAATTCATGGGCATATAACTTCGGAAGACTAAATATCAATAAGACACAGGCACCCCAAAGTTTAGGGCTGCTCTGCATACAAGAACCTCAACTTTGGTACACCTAAAATATCCCATGAAAAACAGAAATGCATAAAGAACTTGTGGTAATTTTGTACAACGGAATATCACTCAGACGTGAAATCAATGTATATAAGGCCAGTAGCAGCATAATGAGTGGATTTAAGTATGATGATTCTAAGGGAAATTAGTCACACAGAAAAAGAATCTTATCATAAGATATCACTTATAGAGGGAATGTCTATATCACAACACATGAACTGAATTAGAAAAGAGAACAGAGTCTCACATTTAGAAAACAAAATCTTAGGCCTGCTTCAGGAGAAAGGAGAGGTTGGGTGATGCATAAATCCAGAGTTTGATATTAACACAGGTACCATTCCATAAACCAAATACAGAATAGACAAGACCTACACCTTCCTCAGTGAACGGGACTCAACACCCTGATTTCCCACATAGGTATATATCTGACTAGTAAGAATCTTGAAACCTATGTATTGATATGTCTCCGTAAGGGAATCAATTGTGTCTAGACCAGCATAAACAAGTCAGTGATAATCAGCTCAACCCCATTATAAACAAGAATTTCAAAAACAAAACCAAAAAACAGCGAAATTCTTACACAATTCCTTCAAAGGTTCTGATGAAACTTGGAATGACCCTATCGGCAAAGACAGCTGGATGAGACATAAAGCTCGACACTTGGGGCTGAGAGGACTGGTGAGATTGGGATAGAAAATGCAGACCCTTAAGGTAGTAATGCATGCAACCATTCCATGGGTCCCAAATCTCCAGGTAGAAGGGAATATCACTACAGTTATAACATGTATGGGAAACCTAGAGAATGGACAACATGTGATGGTGAAAGGTTTCTAAAACTCTCCTAATTTTTCTTCTCCTTCTGCTCCAGTTTGGTATTCCAACTGCTTTACTATCAATCTACCAACTTAGGAGAGTCAGCCCCTATAACCTCCTGGTACACACAGTTTGCTAATTGTGCAGAGGATGAAAGGGAAGAGGGAGAACCTATCAGAGATTAGATGTAGACATTTGGACGGGCACATGTCACTCTAATTTCCCGGCAGGAAGAAGAATTAACCAAAGCCTCAGCCACCAACAGGGAACCAATATAGCCACCCCTGGAACCAGTATAGGTCCTGAAGCAAAATTGTGGATTTGTGGCCAGCTCACAAAAATGGGATTTGAAAATTGGGGCTCAGCGGCACAGCAATTCAAAAACCTGCAGAGTTATAAAGGACTACTCTCTTCCAAAAATCTGTTGAGGGAAGGCAAAGAAGGGGACTGGAAAATGAGGCAGAATTGCACAAAACATATTTCAAGAGGTAACTTGGAATCACCTTTAAAGCACAGGAGAAGCATCACAACTTGGACAGTGATGCCCTTGGCCAAAAAGGGCGTATGCCTTTTCTCCTGAATATATTCAGGAGAAAACGCATACGCCCTTTCTGGCCAATCAAGCAAGCACACAATGCAAATCCACACTACAAAGAATTGTCACTTCCCACCGGTCAAAAGGGACATCCGAATATCTGTAAAAACCAGAGAGGCAAGAGAGAGATGACAAGGGCATGAAGCAATATGATGCCAAAGACATGGAGGAATGTGATGACAAGCGCATGGAGCATTGTGATGACAAGATTATGTAGCATTTTGCTGACAAAGGCAAGGAGCATTGTGATGACAAGCTTCATGGAACACTGTGATGACAAGCGTCACGGAGCACTGTGATTACAGGGATCATGGAGCATTGGGATGACAAGGGCATGGATCACTGTGATGACAAGGGTCATGGAGCATTTTGATGACAAGTGTCCCAGATCATTGTGTTGTCAGGGTTCATGGAGCGTTGTGATGACAGTGGTCATGGAGCATTGTGATGACAAGGGCATGAAGCATTGGGATGAGAAGGCCATGGAGCGTTCTGATGACATGCATCATGGAGCTTTGTGATGACAAGGGCATGGAGCATTGTGATTACAGGGGTCTTGGAACACTGTGATGAAAAGGGCATGGATCATTGTCATGAAAAAGGCATGGAGCCTTGTCATGACAGTGTTCAAGGAGCATAATGAAAACAAGTGTCAGGGAGCATTGTGATGACAAGGGTATTGAGAATTGTGATGACAAAGATCATGGAGCATTGTGATGAGAAGACCATGGATAATTGTTATGACAAGTGTCATGGGGCGTTGTGAGGATAAGTGTTATGGAACATTGTGATCACAAGGATTTGGAGCATTGTGATGACAGAGGTCATAGAGCATTTTATTTCATTGTGATGACAATAGCCTGAACCATTATGATGATGGGCATGGTGCATTGTGATAACAGGGTTCATGGAGCATTGAGATGAAAAGGGGCATGGTGCATTGTGATGACAGTGTTCATGGTGCATTGAGATGAAAAGGGGCATGGAGCATTGTGATTACAGGAGTCTTGGAGCATTGTGATGACATGGGCATAGAGCATCATGAATGAGAAGGCCATGGAACATTCTGATGACATGCGTCTTGGAGCTTTGTGATGACAAGGGCATGGAGCATTGTGATTACAGGGTTCTTGGAGCATTGTGATGACAAGGGTCATTGAGAATTTTGATGACAAGGCTGTGGAACATTGTGATGGCAGGTGTCATGGAGCATTGTTATGACAGGGGTAATGGAGCATTGTGATGAGAAGGGCATGGAGCATTGGTCTGAAAAGTTTCGTGGATTATTGTGATGAGAGTGGGCATGGAGCATTGTGATGACAAGGGGACTGAACACTCTGATACATGGGCCATGATGGATTGTAATGACAAGGGCATGGAGCATTGTGGTGAGAAGAGCATCGGGTACTGTGATGACAAGCATCATGGGGCTTTGTGATGACAAGGGCATGGAACAATGTGATGAGAGGGTTCATGGAGCATTGTGATGAAAATGACATGGAGCATTTGATGACAGGTGCATGGAGCATTGGTCTGATAAATTTAATGGATAAATGTGTTGAGAGTGGGCATGGCACATTGGGATGACAAGGGCATAGAATATTGTGAAGAAAGGTGTCTGGGAGCATTGTGATGACATATTTCATGGCCCATTGTGATGACAATGGCATGGAGCATTGTGATGCACAAGTGTTATGGCGGATTGTGATGACAAAGGTAATGGAGCATTGTGATGACAAGGGCTTGGAGCATTGTGAGGACAAGGGCATGGAGCATTGTGATGACAACGGGCATTGAGAATTTTGATGAAAAGTTCGTGAAGCATTGTGATGACAAAGGCATGGAACTTGCTATGACAGGGGTCATGGGGCATTGCGATGACAAGTGCATGGAGAATTGTGATGCCAATAGCATGTATCATTGTGATGAGAACTGTCATGGAGCATTGTGATGACAAGGACATGGAGAATTGTGATAACAAGGTACATGGAGTATTGTGATGATCAGGGCAGAGAGCATTGTGATGGCAAGACCGTGAGGCACTGTGATGAGAAGACCATGGATAATTGTGATGACGAGCATCATGGAGAACTGTAATGACAAGGGGCATGGAGCATTGTGTTGACAGGTGTCATGGAGCATTGTGATGACAAGGGTCACAGAGCATTCTGATGACAAGCTTGTGGAGTATTGTGATGACAATGGCATGGAGCATTGTGATGACAATGGCATGGATCATTGTGATGAAAAAGGCATGGAGACTTGTCATGACAGGGTACAAGGAGCATACTGACGACAAGTGTCAGGGAGCATTGTGATGACAAGTGTACTGAGAATTGTGATGACAAAGGTCATGGAGCATTGTGATGAGAAGTCCATGGATAATTGTGATGACCAGCGTCATGGGGCGTTGTGAAGGCAAGTGTTATGGAACATTGTGATCACAAGGGTTTGGAGCATTGTGATGACAGAGGTCATGGAGAATTTTGATTTCATTGTGATGGCAATAGCATGAAGCAGTATGATTATCGGCATGGTGCATTGTGATGACAGGGTTCATGGAGCATTGATATGAAGAGGGGCATGGAGCTTTGTGATTACAGGTGTCTTGGAACACTGTGATGACAAGGGTCATGGAGCCTTGTGATGACAAGGCCGTGGAACATGGTGATGGCATGGGTCATGGATCATTTTTATGACAGGAGTAATGGAGCATTGTGATGACAAGGGCATGGAACCTTGGTCTGAAAAGTTTCATGGATTATTGTGATGAGAGTGGGCATCGAGCATTGTGATGACAAGGGCACGGAACACAGTGATACATGTGTCATGGAGGATTGCAATGACAAGGGCATGGAGCATTGTGATGACAAGCGTCATGGAGCTTTGTGAATGACAATGTCATGGATCAATGTGATGAGAAGTTTCATTGAGCTTTGTGATGAAAATGGCATGCAGCATTGTGATGCCAAGGGTCATGGAGCTTTGTGATGACATAGGCCATGGAGCATTGTGATGACAAGGGCGTGGTGCATTGTGATGAGAACGGCAGGGAGCATTGTGATGACAGGGTCATGGAGCAATTGGATGAAAAGGGTCATGGAACATTTTGATGACAGGGGTTATGGAACATTGTGTTATCAGGGGTCATGCAGCATTGTGATGAAAAGGGTCATATAGCATTGTGATGACAGGGGTTATGGAACATTGTGATGTCAGGGGCATGGAGCATTGTGATGATAAGTGCATGTAGCATTGTAGTGACAAGGGTTATGGAGCACTGTGATGACAGGCGTGAGGGAGTATTGAGATGATTAGTGATGGAACATTGTGATATCATTGGTGAGAGAGCATTTTGATGAGAAGTGCATGGAGCATTGTGATAACAAGGTTGTGGAGCACTGTGATGACAAACGCATGGCACATTGTGATGATATGGGTCATGGAGCATTGTGCTGACAAACGCATGGAGCATTGTGATGACAAGGTTTATGGAGCATTGTGATGACAACGATGTGGAGCATTGTGATGACAAGCGCATGGCGCACTGTGATGCCATGGGTCATGGAGTATTGTGCTGACAAAGGCATGGAGAATTGTGATGACTAGGGTCACGGAGCATTGTGATGAAATGTTCATGGAGCATTGTGGTGACACTGGTCATGAAGCATTGTGATGACTGGAGTCAAGGAGCATTGTGATGACAGGGGTCATAGAGCATTGTGATGAAAGTGCATGGAGCATTGTGATGACAGGGGCATGTTGCATTGGTCTGACAAATTTCATGGACTATTGTGATGAGAGTGGGCATGGCGCATTGTGATGACAAGGGCATGGAGCATTGTGATGAGAAGGTCATGGAGTATTGTGAAGACAGGTGTCAGGGAGCATTGTGATGAGATATGTCATGGTCATTGTGATGACAATGGAATGGAGCATTGTGATGCCAAGTGTCATGGAGGATGGTGATGACAAAGGTAATGGAGCATTTTGATGACAAGGGCATGGAGCATTGTGATGACAAGGGCCATTGAGAATTTTGATGACCAGTTCATGAAGCATTTTGATGACAAGCACATGGAGCTTGCTATGACAGGGATCATGGAGCATTGCAATGACAAGTGCAAAGAGAATTGTGATGACAAAGCATGTAACACTGTGATGAGAAGTGTCATGGAGCATAGTGATGCCAAGAACTTGGAGAATTGTGATGACACGGGGCATGGAGCATTGTGATGACCAGGGCTTGGAGCATTGTGATGGCAAGACCGTGGAGCATTGTGATGAGAAGGCCACGGGTAACTGTGATGACGAGCGTCATGGAGCACTGTAATGACAAGGGGTATGGAGCATTGTGATAACAGGGGTCATGGAGCATTGTGATGACAGTGGGCATGGAGCATTGTGATGACAAGTGTCATGGAGCATGTTGATGACAAGGGCGTGGAGCATTGTAATGAGAAGACCATGGATAATTGTGATTACGAGCGTCATGGAGCACTGTAATGAAAAGGGGTATGGAGTATTGTGATGACAGGGGTCATGGAGCATTGTGATGACTGGGGACATGGAGCATTGTGATAACCATGTCATGGAGCATTGTGATGGCAAGACAGTGGAGCACTGTGATGAGAAGACCATGGATAATTGTGATGACGAGCATCATGGAGCACTGTAATGACAAGGGGCATGGAGCATTGTGATGACAGGTGTCATGGAATATTTTGATGACAGGGTTCATGGATCAATGTGATGAAAAGTGTCATGGAGCATTCTGATGACAAGCTTGTGGAGTATTGTGATGACAATGGCATGGAGCATTGTGATGAAAAGGGCATGGAGACTTGTCATGAGAGTTTTCAATGAGCATACTGATGACAAGTTCCAGGGAGCATTGTGATGACAAGTGTATTGAGAATTCTGATGACAAAGTTCATGGAGCATTGTGATGAGAAGTCCATGGATTATTGTGGTAACCAGCATCAGGGGGCGTTGTGATGACAAGTTTTATGGAACATTGTGATCACAGGGGTTTGGAGCATTGCGATGACAGAGGTCATGGAGAATTTTGATTTCATTGTGATGACAATAGCATGAAGCATTATGATGATGGGCATGGTGCATTGTGATGACAGGGTTCATGGAGCATTGAGATGAAAAGTGGCATGGAGTATTGTTATTACAGGGGTCTGGGAGCATTGTGATGAAAAGGGCTTGGAGCATTGGTCTGAAAAGTTTCATGGATTATTGTGATGAGAGTGGGCATGGAGCATTGTGATGACAAGGGCACGGAACACAGTGATACATGTTTCTTGGAGGATTGCAATGACAAAGGCATGGTGCATTCTGATTAGAAGGGCATGGAGCATTCTGATGAGAAGGCCATGGAGCATTCTGATTACATGCGTCAGGGAGCTCTGTGATGACATGGGCATGGATCATTGTGATTACAGGGGTCTTGGAGCATTGTGATGAAAAGGGTCATGGAGAATTGCGATGACAAACCCGTGGAACATTGTGATGGCAGGGGTCATGGAGCATTGTTATGACAGTCGTAATGGAGCATTTTGATGACAAGGGCATGGAGCATTGGTCTGAAAAGTTTCATGGATTATTGTGATGAGAGTGGGCATGGAGCATTGTGATGACAAGTGCACGGAACACAGTGATACATGTGTCTTGGAGGATTGCAATGACAAAGGCATGGTGCATTGTGATGAGAAGGGCATTGAGCATTGTGATGACAAGCGTCATGAAGCTTTGTGATGACAACGTCATGGAGCAATGTGATGAGAGGTTTCATGGAGCTTTGTGATGACAATGGCATGGAGCATTGTGATGCCAAGGGTCATGGAGCTTTGTGATGACATAGGCCATGGAGCATTTTGATGACAAGTGTGTGGTGCATTGTGATGAGAAGGGCAGGGAGCATTGTGATGACAGGGTCATGGAGCAATTGGATGAAATGGTCATGGAACATTTTGATGACAGTGTTTATGGAACATTGTGATGTCAGGGTTCATGGAGCATTGTGATGAAAAGGGTCATGGAGCATTGTGATGATAGGGGTTATGGAACATTGTGATGTCAGGGGCATGGAGCATTGTGATGATAAGTGCATGTAGCATTGTTGTGACAAGGGTTATGGAACATTGTGATGACAGGCGTGAGGGAGTATTGAGATGATTAGTGATGGAACATTGTGATATCATTGGTGAGAGAGCATTTTGATGAGAAGTGCATGGAGCATTGTGATAACAAGGTTGTGGAGCACTGTGATGACAAACACATGGCACATTGTGATGATATGGGTCATGGAGCATTGTGCTGACAAACGCATGGAGCATTGTGATGACAAGGTTTATGGAGCATTGTGATGACAACGATGTGGAGCATTGTGATGACAAGCGCATGGCGCACTGTGATGCCATGGGTCATGGAGTATTGTGCTGACAAAGGCATGCAGCATTGTGATGACTAGGGTCACGGAGCATTGTGATGAAATGTTCATGGAGCATTGTGGTGACAATGGTCATGAAGCATTGTGATGACTGGAGTCAAGGAGCATTGTGATGACAGGGGTCATAGAGCATTGTGATGAAAGTGCATGGAGCATTGTGATGACAGGGGCATGTTGCATTGGTCTGACAAATTTCATGGACAATTGTTATGAGAGTGGGCATGGCGCATTGTGATGACAAGGGCATGGAGCATTGTGATGAGAAGGTCATGGAGTATTGTGAAGACAGGTTTCATGGGGGGTTGTGATGACATATGTCATGGTCATTGCGATGACAATGGAATGGACCATTGTGATGCCAAGTGTCATGGAGGATTGTGATGACAAAGGTAATGGAGCATTTTGATGACAAGGGCTTGGAGCATTGTGATGACAAGGGTCATGGAGCTTTGTGATGACAAGGGCATGGAGCATTGTGATGACAAGGGCCATTAAGAATTTTGATGACCAGTTCATGGAGCATTGTGATGACAAGCACATGGAGCTTGCTATGACAGGGATCATGGATCATTGCGATGACAAGTGCATAGAGAATTGTGATGACAAAGCATGTAACACTGTGATGAGAAGTGTCATGGAACATAGTGATGCCAAGAACGTGGAGAATTGTGATGACACGGGACATGGAGCATTGTGATGACCAGGGCATGGTGCATTGTGATGGCATGACCGTGGAGCACTGTGATGAGAAGACCATGGGTAACTGTGATGACGAGCGTCATGGAGCACTGTAATGACAAAGGGTATGGAGCATTGTGAGAAAAAGGGTCATGGAGTGATGACAAGGGTCAGGGAGCACTCTGATGACAAGCTTGTGGAGTATTTTGATGACAATGGCATGGAGCATTGTGAAGAAAACGGCATGGGGCATTGTGATGAAAAAGGCATGGAGCCTTTTCATGACAGGATTCAAGGAGCATTCTGAGAACAAGTGTCAGGGAGCCTTGTGATGACAAAGGTCATGGAGCATTGTGACGACAAGCACATGGAGTATTGTGATGACAAGCACATGGAGCTTGCTATGACAGGGGTCATGGAGCATTGCGATGACAAGGGCATAGAGAATTGTGATGACAAGGCATGTAACACTTTGATGAGAAGTGTCATGGAGCATTCTGATGCCAAGAACGTGGAGAATTGTGATGTCAGGGACATGGAAAAGTGTGATGACCACGGCATGGAACATTGTGATGGCAAGACCGTGGAGCATTGTGATGAGAAGACCATGGATAATTGTGATGACAAGCGTCATGGAGCACTGTAATGACAAGGGGTTTGGAGCATTGTGATGACAGGTGTCATGGAACATTTTGATGACAGGGTTCATGGATCATATTGATGACAAGTTTCACGGAGCATTCTGATGACAAGCTTGTGGAGTATTGTGATGACAATGGCATGGAGCATTGTGATGAAAAGAGCATGGATCATTGTGATGAAAAGGGCATGGAGACTTGTCATGAGAGTTTTCAATGAGCATACTGATGACAAGTTCCAGGGAGCATTGTGATGAGAAGTCCATGGATAATTGTGGTAATCATCATCATGGGGCGTTGTGATGACAAGTTTTATGGAACATTGTGATCACAGGGGTTTGGAGAATTGTGATGACAGAGGTCATGGAGAATTTTGATTTCATTGTGATGACAATAGCATGAAACATTATGATGATGGGCATGGAGCATTGTGATGACAGGGTTCATGGAGCACTGAGATGAAAAGTGGCATTGAGTATTGTTATTACAGGGGTCTTGGAGCATTGTGATGAAAAGGGCATGGAGCATTGAGATGAGAAGGCCATGGAGCATTCTGATGACATGCGTCAGGGAGCTTTGTGATGATATGGGCATGGAGCATTGTGATTACAGCGGTCTTGGAGCATTGTGATGACAAGGGCATGGAGCATTGGTCTGAAAAGTTTCATGGATTATTGTGATGAGAGTGGGCATGGAGCATTGTGATGACAAGGGCACAGAACACAGTGATACATGTGTCTTGGAGGATTGCAATGCCAAAGGCATGCTGCATTCTGATGAGAACGGCATGGAGCATTGTGATGAGAAGGCCATGGAGCATTCTGATGACATGCGTCAGGGAGCTTTGTGATGACATGGGCATGGAGCATTGTGATTACAGGGGTTTTGGAGCATTGTGATGACAAGGGCATGGAGCATTGGATTGAAAAGTTTCATGGATTATTGTGATGAGAGTGGGCATGGAGCATTGTGATGACAAGTGCATGGAACACAGTGATACATGTGTCTTGGAGGATTGCAATGAGAAAGGCATGGTGCATTGTGATGAGAAGGCATCGATCATTGTGATGACAAGCGTCATGGAGCTTTGTGATGACAACGTAATGGAGCAATGTGATGAGAGGTTTCATGGAGCTTTGTGATGACAATGGAATGCAGCATTGTGATGCCAAGGGTCATGGAGCTTTGTGATGACATAGGCCATGGAGGATTTTGATGACAAGGGTGTGGGGCATTGTGATGAGAATGGCAGGGAGCATTGTGATGACAGGGTCATGGAGCAATTGGATGAAATGGTCATGGACAATTTTGATGACAGTGTTTATGGATCATTGTGAATTCAGGGATCATGGAGCATTCTGATGAAAAGGCTCATGGAGCATTGTAATGACAGGGGCTATGGAACATTGTGATGTCAGGGGCATGGAGCATTGTGATGATAAGTGCATGTAGCATTGTTGTGACAAGGGTTATGGAACATTGTGATGACAGGCGTGAGGGAGTATTGAGATGATTAGTGATGGAACATTGTGATATCATTGGTGAGAGAGCATTTTGATGAGAAGTGCATGGAGCATTGTGATAACAAGGTTGTGGAGCACTGTGATGACAAACGCATGGCACATTGTGATGATATGGGTCATGGAGCATTGTGCTGACAAACGCATGGAGCATTGTGATGACAAGGTTTAAGGAGCATTGTGATGACAACGATGTGGAGCATTGTGATGACAAGCGCATGGCACATTGTGATGCCATGGGTCATGGAGTATTGTGCTGACAAAGGCATGGAGCATTGTGATGACTAGGGTCACGGAGCATTGTGATGAAATGTTCATGGAGCATTGTGGTGACAATGGTCATGAAGCATTGTGATGACTGGAGTCATGGAGCATTGTGATTACAGGGGTCATAGAGCATTGTGATGAAAGTGCATGGAGCATTGTGATGACAGGGGCATGTTGCATTGGTCTGACAAATTTCATGGACAATTGTTATGAGAGTGGGCATGGCGCATTGTGATGACAAGGGCATGGAGCATTGTGATGAGAAGGTCATGGAGTATTGCTAAGACAGGTGTCAGGGAGCACTGTGATGAGATATGTCATGGTCATTGCGATGACAATGGAATGGAGCATTGTGAGGCCAAGTGTCATGGAGGATGGTGATGACAAAGGTAATGGAGCATTTTGATGATAAGGGCATGGAGCATTGTGATGACAAGGGCCATTGAGAATTTTGATGACCAGTTCATGAAGCATTGTGATGACAAGCACATGGAGCTTGATATGACAGGGATCATGGAGCATTGCGATGACAAGTGCATAGAGAATTGTGATGACAAAGCATGTAACACTGTGATGAGAAGTGTCATTGAGCATAGTGATGCCAAGAACGTGGAGAATTGTGCTGACACGGGACATGGAGCATTGTGATGACCAGGGCTTGGAGCATTGTGATGGCAAGACCGTGGAGCATTGTGATGAGAAGACCACGGGTAACTGTGATGACGAGCGTCATGGAGCACTGTAATGACAAGGGGTATGGAGCATTGTGATAACAGGGGTCATGGAGCATTGTGATGACAATGGTCAGGGAGCATTTTAATGACAAGCTTGTGGAGTATTTTGATGACAAAGGCATGGAGCATTGTGAAGAAAACGGCATGGGGCATTGTGATGAAAAAGGCATGGAGCCTTTTCATGACAGGTTTCAAGGAGCATTCTGACAACAAGTGACAGGGTGCATTGTGATGACAAAGGTCATGGAGCATTGTGACGACAAGCACATGGAGTATTGTGATGAAAAGCACATGGAGCTTGCTATGACAGGGTTCATGGAGCATTGCGATGACAAGGGCATAGAGAATTGTGATGACAAAGCATGTAACACTATGATGAAAAGTGTCATGGAGCATAGTGATGCCAAGAACGTGGAGAATTGTGATGACAGGGACATGGAGCAGTGTGATGACCTTGGCATGGAGCATTGTCATGGCAAGACCGTGGAGCATTGTGATGAGAAGACCATGGATAATTGTGATGACAAGCGTCATGGAGCACTGTAATGACAAGGGGTGTGGATCATTGTGATGACAGGTGTCATGGAGCATTGTGATGACAGTGGGCATGGAGCATTGTGATGACAAGTGTCATAGAGCGTGTTGATGACAAGGGCGTGGAGCATTATGATGAGAACACCATGGCTAATTGTGATTACGAGCGTCATGGATCACTGTAATGAAAAGGGGTATGGAGTATTGTGATGACAGGGGACATGGAGCATTGTGATAACCATGTCATGGAGCATTGTGATCGCAAGACAGTGGACACTGTGATGAGAAGACCATGGATAATTGTGATGACGAGCATCATGGAGCATTGTAATGACAAGGGGCATGGAGCATTGTGCTGACAGGTGTCATGGAACATGTTGATGACAGGGTTCATGGATCATTGTGATGACAAGTGTCACGGAGCATTCTGATGACAAGCTTGTGCAGTATTGTGATGACAATGGCATGGAGCATTGTGATGAAAAGTGCATGGAGACTTGTCATGACAGTTTTCAATGAGCATACTGATGACAAGTTCCAGGGAGCATTGTGATGACAAGCGTATTGAGAATTGTGATGACAAAAGTCATGGAGCATTGTCATGAGAAGTCCATGGATAATTGTGGTAACCAGCATCATGGGGCGTTGTGATGACAAGTTTTATGGAACATTGTGATCACAGGGGTTTGGAGCATTGTGATGACAGAGGTCATGGAGAATATTGATTTCATTGTGATGACAAGAGCATGAAGCATTATGATGATGGGCATGTTGCATTGTGATGACAGGGTTCATGGAGCACTGAAATGAAAAATGGCATGGAGTATTGTTATTACAGGGGTCTTGGAGCATTGTTATGAAAAGGACATGGAGCATTGTGATGAGAAGTCCATGGAGCATTCTGATGACATGTGTCAGGGAGCTTTGTGATGACATGGCCAGGGAGCATTGTGATTACAGGGGCCTTAGAGCATTGTTATGACAAGGGTCATGGAGTCTTGCGATGACAAAGCCGTAGAACATTGTGATGGCAGGGGTCATGGAGCATTGTTATGACAGGGTTAATGGAGCATTGTGATGACAAGGGCATGGAGCATTGGTCTGAAAAGTTTCATGGATTATTGTGATGAGAGTGGGCATGGAGCATTGTGATGACAAGGGCACGGAACACAGTGATACATGTGTCTTGGAGGATTGCAATGACAAAGGCATGGTGCATTCTGATGAGAAGGGCATGGAGCATTGTGATGAGAAGGCCATGGAGCCTTCTGATGACATGCGTCAGGGAGCTTTGTGATGACATGGGCATGGAGCATTGTGATTACAGGGGTCTTGGAGCATTGTGATGACAAGGGTCATGGAGTCTTGCGATGACAAAGCCGTGGAACATTGTGATGGCAAAGGTCATGGAGCATTGTTATGACAGTTATAATGGAGCATTGTGATGACAAGGGCATGGAGCATTGGTCTGAATAGTTTCATGGATTATTGTGATGAGAGTGGGCATGGAGCATTGTGATGACAAGTGCACGGAACACAGTGATACATGTGTCTTGGAGGATTGCAATGACAAAGGCATGGTGCATTGTGATGAGAAGGGCATCGAGAATTGTGATGACAAGCGTCATGGAGCTTTGTGATGACAACGTCATGGAGCAATGTGATGAGAGGTTTCATGGAGCTTTGTGATGACAATGGCATGCAGCATTGTGATGCCAGGGGTCATGGAGCTTTGTGATGACATAGGCCATGGAGCATTTTGATGACAAGGGTGTGGTGCATTGTGATGAGAAGGGCATGGAGCATTGTGATGACAGGGTCATGGAGCAATTGGATGAAATGGTCATGGAACATTTTGATGACAGTGTTTATGGAACATGGTGATGTCAGGGTTCATGGAGCATTGTGATGAAAAGGGTCATGGAGCATTGTGATGACAGGGGTTATGGAACATTATGATGTCAGGGGCATGGAGCATTGTGATGATAAGTGCATGTAGCATTGTTGTGACAAGGGTTATGGAAAATTGTGATGACAGGCGTGAGGGAGTATTGAGATGATTAGTGATGGAACATTGTGATATCATTGGTGAGAGAGCATTTTGATGAGAAGTGCATGGAGCATTGTGATAACAAGGTTGTGGAGCACTGTGATGACAAACGCATGGCACATTGTGATGATATGGGTCATGGAGCATTGTGCTGACAAACGCATGGAGCATTGTGATGACAAGGTTTATGGAGCATTGTGATGACAACGATTGGAGCATTGTGATGACAAGCGCATGGCGCATTGTGATGCCATGGGTCATGGAGTATTGTGCTGACAAAGGCATGCAGCATTGTGATGACTAGGGTCACGGAGCATTGTGATGAAATGTTCATGGAGCATTGTGGTGACAATGGTCATGAAGCATTGTGATGACTGGAGTCATGGAGCATTGTGATGACAGGGTTCATAGAGCATTGTGATGAAAGTGCATGGAGCATTGTGATGACAGGGGCATGTTGCATTGGTCTGACAAATTTCATGGACTATTGTGATGAGAGTGGGCATGGCGCATTGTGATGACAAGGGCATGGAGCATTGTGATGAGAAGGTCATGGAGTATTGTGAAGACAGGTGTCAGGGAGCATTGTGATGAGATATGTCATGGTCATTGCGATGACAATGGAATGGAGCATTGTGAGGCCAAGTGTCATGGAGGATGGTGATGACAAAGGTAATGGAGCATTTTGATGACAAGGGCATGGAGCATTGTGATGACAAGTGTCATGGAGCTTTGTGATGACAAGGGCATGGAGCATTGTGATGACAAGGGCCATTGAGAATTTTGATGACCAGTCCATTAAGCATTGTGATGACAAGCACATGGAGCTTGCTATGAAAGGGATCATGGAGCATTGCGATGACAAGTGCATAGAGAATTGTGATGACAAAGCATGTAACACTGTGATGAGAAGTGTCATGGAGCATAGTGATGCCAAGAACGTGGAGAATTGTGATGACACGGGACATGGAGCATTGTGATGACCAGGGCATGGAGCATTGTGATGGCAAGACCGTGGAGCACTGTGATGAGAAGACCACGGGTAACTGTGATGACGAGCGTCATGGAGCACTGTAATGACAAGGGGTATGGAGCATTTTGATAACAGGGGTCATGGAGCATTGTGATGACAAGGGTCAGGGAGCATTCTGATGACAAGCTTGTGGAGGATTTTGATGACAATGGCATGGAGGATTGTGAAGAAAACGACTTGGGCTATTGTGGTGAATAAGGCATGGAGCCTTTTCATGACAGATTTCAATGAGCATACTGATGACAAGTTCCAGGGAGCATTGTGATGACAAGTGTATTGAGAATTGTGATGACAAAGGTCATGGAGCATTGTGATGAGAAGTCCATGGATAATTGTGGTAACCAGCATCATGGGGCGTTGTGATGACAAGTTTTATGGAACATTGTGATCACAGGGATTTGGAGCATTGTGATGACAGATGTCATGAGAATTTTGATTTCATTGTGATTACAATAGCATGATGCATTATGATGATGGGCATGGTGCATTGTGATGACAGGGTTCATGGAGCACTGAGATGAAAAGTGGCATGGAGTATTGTTATTACAGGGGTCTTGGAGCATTGTGATGAAAAGGGCATGGAGCATTGTGATGAGAAGGCCATGGAGCATTCTGATGACATGAGTCAGGGATCTTTTTGATGACATGGGCACGGAGCATTGTGATTACAGGGGACTTGGAGCATTGTGATGACAAGGGTCATGGAGTCTTGCGATGACAAAGCCATGGAACATTGTGATTGCAGAGGTTATGGAGCATTGTTACGACAGTGGTAATGGAGCATTGTGATGACAAGGGCATGGAGAATTGGTCTGAAAAATTTCATGGATTATTGTGATGAGAGTGGGCATGGAGCATTGTGATGACAAGTGCACGGAACACAGTGATACATGTGTCTTATAGGATTGCAATAACAAAGGCATGGTGCATTGTGATGAGAAGGGCATCGAGCATTGTGATGACAAGCGTCATGGAGCTTTGTGATGACAACGTCATGGAGCAATGTGATGAGAGGTTTCATGGAGCTTTGTGATGACAATGGCATGCAACTTTGTGATGCCAAGGGTCATGGAGCTTTGTGATGACATAGGCCATGGAGCATTTTGATGACAAGGGTGTGGTGCATTGTGATGAGATGGGCAGGGAGCATTGTGATGACAGGGTCATGGAGCAATTGGATGAAATTGTCATGAAATATTTTGATGACAGTGTTTAGGGAACATTGTGATGTCAGCGTTCATGGAGCATTGTGATGAGAAGTCCATGGATAACTGTTATAACCAGCATCATGGGGCATTGTGATGAACAGTTTTATGGAACATTGTGTTCAGAGGGGTTTGGAGCATTGTGATCACAGAGGTCGTGGAGAATTTTGATTTCATTGTGATGACAATAGCATGTAGCATTATGATGATGGGCATGGTGCATTGTGATGACAGGGTTCATGGAGCACTGAGATGAAAAGTGGCATGGAGTATTGTTATTAGAGGGGTCTTGGAGCATTGTGATGAAAAGGGCATGGAGCATTGTGATGAGAAGGCCATGGAGCATTCTGATGACATGTGTCAGGGAGCTTTGTGATGAGATGGGCACGGAGCATTGTGATTACAGGGGTCTTGGAGCATTGTGATGACAAGGGTCATGGAGTCTTGCGATGACAAAGCCATGGAACATTGTGATTGCAGAAGTTATGGAGCATTGTTATGACAGTGGTAATGGAGCATTGTGATGAAAAGGGCATGGAGCATTGGTCTGAAAAGTTTCATGGATTATTGTGATGAGAGTGGGCATGGAGCATTGTGATGACAAGTGCACGGAACACAGTGATACATGTGTCTTGGAGGATTGCAATAACAAAGGCATGGTGCATTGTGATGAGAAGGGCATCGAGCATTGTGATGACAACCGTCATGGATCTTTGTGATGACAACGTCATGGAGCAATGTGATCAGAGGTTTTATGGAGTTTTGTGATGACAATGGCATGCAGCATTGTGATGCCAAGGGTCATGGAGCTTTGTGATGACATAGGTCTTGGAGCGTTTTGATGACAACGGTGTGGTACATTGTGATGAGAATGGCAGGGAGCATTGTGATGATAGGGTCATGCAGCAATTGGATGAAATTGTCATGAAATATTTTGATGACAGTGTTTATGGAACATTGTGATGTCAGCGGTCATGGAGCATTGTGATGAGAAGTCCATGGATAACTGTTATAACCAGCATCATGGGGCATAGTGATGAACAGTTTTATGGAACATTGTGATCAGAGGGGTTTGGAGCATTGTGATCACAGAGGTCGTGGAGAATTTTGATTTCATTGTGATGACAATAGCATGTAGCATTATGATAATGGGCATGGTGCATTGTGATGATAGGGTTCATGGAGCATTGAGATGAAAAGTGGCATGGGGTATTGTTATTACAGGAGTCTTGGAGCATTGTGATGAAATGGGCATGGAGCATTGTGATGAGAAGGCCATGGAGCATTCTGATGACATGCGTCAGGGAGCTTTGTGATGACATGGGCATGGAGCATTGTGATTACAGGGGTCTTGGAGCATTGTGATGACAAGGGTCATGGAGTCTTGTGATGACAAAGGCAGGGGTCATGGAGCATTGTTATGACAGGTGTAATGGAGCATTGTGATGACAAGGGCATGGAGCATTGGTCTGAAAATTTTCATGGATTATTGTGATGAGAGTGGGCATGGAGCATTGTGATGACAAGTGCACGGAACTCAGTGATACATGTGTCTTGGAGGATTGCAATGACAAAGGCATGGTGCATTGTGATGAGAAGGGCATCAAGCATTGTGCTGACAAGCGTCATGGAGCTTTGTGATGACAACACCATGGAGCAATGTGATGAGAGATTTCATGGAACTTTGTGATGACAATGGCATGGAGCATTGTGATGCCAAAGGTCATGGAGCTTTGTGATTACATTGGCCATGGAGCATTTTGATTACAAGTGTGTGGTGCATTGTAATGAGAAGGGCAGGGAGCATTGTAATGACAGGTTCATTGAGCAATTGGATGAAATGGTCATAAAACATTTTGATGACAGTGTTTATGGAACATTGTGATGTTAGGGGTCATGGAGCATTGTGATGAAAAAGGTCAAGGAGCATTGTGATGACAGGGGTTATGGAACATTGTGATGTCAAGTGTCATGGAGCATTGTGATGATAAGGGCATGTAGCACTGTTGTGACAAGGGTCATGGAACATTGTAATGACAGGGGTGTGGGAGTATTGTGATGATTAGCGATGGAACATTGTGATATCAGTGGTGAGAGAGCATTTTGATGAGATGAGCATGGAGCATTGTGATGACAAACTTGTGGAGCATTGTGATGACAAACGCATGGCACTTTGTGATGACATGGGTCAGGAGCATTGTGTTGACAAATGCAAGGAACACTGTGATGACAAGGTTTATGGAGCATTGTGATGACAACGATGTGGAGCATTGTGATGTCAAGGGCATGGCACATTGTGATGCCATGGGTCATGGAGTATTGTGCTGACAAAGGCATGGAGCATTGTGATGACAAGGGTCACCGAGAATTGTGATTAAATGTTCATGGAGCATTGTGGTGACAATTGTCACAGAGCCTTGTGATGACGAGGGCATGGATCATTGTGATGACAAAGGTCATGAAGCACTGTGATGACTGGAGTCACGGAGCATTGTGATGACCTGAGTCATAGAGCATTGTGATAAAAGAGCATGGAGCATTGTGAGGAAAGGGGCATGGAGCATTTGTCTGACAATTTTCATGGATTATTGAGATGACAGTGGGCATGGTGAATTGTGATGACAAGGGCATCGAGCATTGTGATGAGAAGGTCATGCAGTACTGTGAAGACAGGTGTTGGAGCATTGTGATGACATATGTCATGGTCCATTGTGATGACAATGGATAGGAGCGTTGTGATGCCAAGTGTCATGGAGGATTGTGATGACAAAGATAACGGAGCATTTTGATAAAAAGGGCTTGGAGCATTGTGATGCCAAGAGTCATGGAGCATTGTGATGACAATGGCCATTGAGAATTTTGATGACAAGTTCATGAAGCATTATGAGGACAATCACATGGAGCTTGCTATGACAGGGGTCATGGAGAATTGCGATGACAAGTGCATTGAGAATTGTGATGACAAAGCATGTAACACTGTGAAGAGAAGTATCATGGAGCATAGTGATGCCGAGAACGTGGAGAATTGTGATGACAGTGTACATGGAGCATTGTGATGACCAGGGCATGGAGCATTGTGATTGCCAGAACGTGGAGCATTTTTATGAGAAGACAATGGATAATTGTGATGACGAGCATCACAGAGCACTGTAATGACAAGGGGTATGGAGCATTGTGATGACAGGTGTCATGGAGCATTGTGATGACAGTGGTCATGGAGCATAGTGATGACAAGGGTCATGGAGCATTTTGATGACAAAGACGTGGAGCATTGTGACGAGAAGACCATGGGAAATTGTGATGACGAGTGTCATGGAGCCATTTAATGACAAGGGGTATGGAGCATTGTGATGACAGTGGTCATGGAGCATTGTGATGACTGGGGACATGGAGCATTGTGATGACCAAGGCATGGAGCATTGTGATGGCAAGACCGTGGAGCACTGTGATGAGAAGACCATGGATAATTGTGATGACGAGCATCATGGAGCACTGTAATGACAAGGGGCATGGAGCATTGTGATGACAGGTGTCATGGAACATTTTGATGATAGGGTTCATGGATCATTGTGATGACAAGTGTCACGCAGATTTCTGATGACAATCTTGTGGAGTATTGTGATGACAATGGCATGGAGCATTGTGATGAAAAGGGCATGGATCATTGTGATGAAAAAGGCATGGAGACTTGTCATGACAGGGTTCAATGAGCATACTGACGACAAGTGTCCGGGAGCATTGTGAGGACAAGTGTATTGAGAATTGTGATGACAAAGGTCATGGAACATTGTGATGAGAAGTCCATGGATAATTGTGATGACCAGTGTCATGGGGCCTTGTGATGACAAGTGTTATGGAACATTGTGATCACAATGGTTTGGAGCATTGTGATGACAGAGGTCGTGGAGAAGATTGATTTCATTGTGATGGCAATAGCATGAAGCATTATGATGATCAGCATGGTGCATTGTGATGACAGGGTTCATGGAGCATTGAGATGAAAAGGGGCATGGAGCATTGTGATTACAGGTGTCTTGGAGAATTGTGATGACAAGGGTCCATGGAGCATTGAGATGAAAAGGGGCATGGAGCATTGTGATTACAGGTGTCTTGGAGCATTGTGATGACAAGGGTCATGGAGCCTTGTGATGACAAGGCCGTGGAACATGGTGATGGCACGGGACATGGATCATTTTTATGACAGGGTTAATGGAGCATTGTGATGACCGGGTCATGGAGCAATTTGATGAAAAGGGTCATGGAGCATTTTGATGACAGGGGTTAGGGAACATTGTGATGTCAGTGGTCATGGAGCATTTTGATGAAAAGTGCGTGGAGGATTGTGATGAGAAGACCATGGGAAATTGTGATGACGAGTGTCATGGAGCACTTTAATGACAAGGGGTATGGAGCATTGTGATGACAGGGGTCATGGAGCATTGTGATGACTGGGGACATGGAGCTTTGGGATGACCAAGGCATGGAGCATTGTGATGGCAAGACCGTGGAGCATTTTGATGGGAAGACCATGGATAATTGTGATGACGAGCATCATGGAGCTCTGTAATGTCTAAGGGTATGGAGCTTTGTGATGACAGGGGCCATGGAGCATTCTGATGACAAGCTTGTGGAGTATTGTGATGACAATGACATGGAGCGTTGTGATGAAAAGGGCATGGAGCATTCTGATGAAAAAGGCATGGAGCCTTTTCATGACAGTGTTCAAGGAGCATTCTGACGACAAGTGTCAGGGAGCATTGTGAAGACAAGTGTATTGAGCATTGTGATGACAAAGGTCATGGAGCATTGTGACAATAAAGACTTGGAGTATTGTCAAGACAGGCATCATGGAGCATTGTGATGACAAGTTTTATAGAACACTGTGATCACAAGGGTTTGGAACATTGTGATGACAAGGGCATGAAGCAATATGATCCCAAGTTTCAGGGAGGATTGTGATGACAATGGTAATGGAGTATTGTGATGACAAGTGCATGGAGCATTGTGATGACAAGGTGATGTAGCATTTTGCTGACAAAGGCATGGAGAATTGTGATGACTAGGGAATGGAGCATTTTGAGGACAAGAGTCCCGGATCATTGTGTTGTCAGGTGTCATGGACGTTGTGATGACAGTGGTCATGGAGCATTGTGATGATATGTGGCATGGAGCATTATGGTGAGAAGGTCATGGAGTATTGGGCTAAAAATGTACATGGAGTATTGTGATGACAGGGGTCATGGAGCATTGTGATGATAAGGGAATGGAGCATTTTGATGCCAAAGTCCTGGAGTATTTTGATGAGAAAACCATGGATCCTTGTGATGACAAGTCTCATGGAGCATTCTGATGAAAAGAGGAATGGAGCATTGTGATTACAGGTGTCTTGGAGCATTGTGATGACAATGGCATGGAGCATTGTGATGAGAAGGCCATGGAGCATTCTCATGACATTTGTCATGGAGCTTTGTGATGACAAGGGCAAGGAGCATTGTTATTGCAGGGGCCTTGGAGCATCGTGATGAAAAGGGCATGGATCATTGTGATGAAAAAGGCATGGAGCCTTGTCATGAAAGGGTTCAAGGAGCATTCTGATGACAAGTGTCAGGGAGCATTGTGATGACAAGGGTATTGAGCATTGTGATGACAAATGTCATTGAGCATTGTGATGAGAAGGCCATGGATAATTGTGATGACGAGCGTCATGGGGCATTGTGATCACAAGTGTTATGGAACATTGTGATCACAAGGGTTTGGAGCATTGTGATGACAGAGGTCATGGAGCATTTTGATTTCATTGTGATGACAATAGCATGAAGCATTATGATGATGGGCATGGTGCATTGTGATGACAGGGTTCATGGAGCATTGTGATGAAAAGGGGCATGGAGCATTGGTCTGAGATGTTTCATGGATTATTGTGATGACATTGGGCATGGCACATTGTGATGACAAGGGCATGGAGCATTGTGATGACAAGTTCATGGAGTATTGTGAAGACAGGTGTCAGGGAGCATTGTTATGACATATTTCATATTCCATTGTGATGACAATAGCACGGAACATTGTGATGCCAAGTGTCACGGAGGATTGTTGTGACAAAGGTAAAGGAGCATTGTGATGACAAGGACATGGAGCATTGTGATGACAAGGGCCACTGATAATTCTTATTTCCAGGTCGTGAAACATTGTGATGACAAGCACATGGAGCTTCCTATGACAGGGGTCATGGAGCATTGCGATGACAAGTGCATGGAGTATTGTGATGCCAAGGGCATATAACACTGTGATGAGAACTGCCATGGAGCACTGTGATGACAAGGACGAGGAGAATTGTGAGGACAAGGGACATTGAGCTGTGAGAAGACCAGGGCATGGAGCATTGTGATGGCAAAACCGTGGAGCATTGTGATGAGAAGACCTTGGGTAATTGTGATGACGAGCATCATGGAGCACTGTAATGACAAGGGGCATGAAGCACTGTGATGACAGGTGTCAGGGAGCATTGTGATGACAGGGGTCCAGGAGCATTGTAATGACAAGAGCATGTAATGTTGTGATGAGAAGTGTCATGTAGCATCGTGATGACAAGGACGAGGAGAATTGTGATGACAAGGGAAATGGAGCATTGTGATAACTAGGCATTGTGCAATGTGATGACAGGGGTCATGGAGCATTATTATGACAAGGGCCATGGTGCATTCTGACATAAGATATCACTTATGAAGGGAATGTAAACATGGCTACATATGAACTGTAGTAGGAAATAGAACAGTGTCTCAGATTTAGAAAACACTCTTATGCATGCTTAAGGGGAAAGGAGAGGTGGGGAGATGCACAAAAGCAGAGTTTGATATTAGCACAAGTACCATTCCATAATCCAAATATAGAACAGACAAGAACTACTTCTTCCGTAGTGAACGGGACTCAAAATCCCTATTTCCAGGAGAGGAATATATCTGACTAGTAAGAATCTTAAAACCAATGTATTTATATGTCTCTGTAAGGGAATCAAGTTTGTCTAGACCGGCAAAAACAAGTAAGGGAAAATCAGCTCAAACCCATTATAAAACTGAATTTCAAAAAAAAAAAATAAAAAAACAGCGATATTCTTACACAATTCCTTCAAGGGCTCTGATGCAACCTGGAATGACACAATCTACAACGACAGCAGGAAGAGACATAAGGCTGGACTCATGGGACTGAGGGGATTGGTGAGATTGGCGGAGAAAATGCAGGCCCTTTAAAGCCATAATGCATGCCACCAATTTGATGGGTCCCAACTCTCCTGGTTGAAGGTAATATTACTACAGCTATAACATGGACGGGAAACCAAGAGAGTGGACACCCTGTGAATACAAAAGGTTTCTAAAACTCAACGAACAGTCCCTCTCCTGGTGCTCCGTTTTGACGTTCCAACTGCTTTACTATAAATCTCCCAACGTGAAGAGACAGCCCCTTTAACCTCCTGGTTCCCACTGGTTGCCAATTTGGCTAAGGATGAAAGGGAAAAGGGAGAACCAAAGAGAGAGTAGCTGTTAGGCATTTGGACGGGCATATGACACTCTAATTTGCTGGCAGGAAGAAGAATTAACCAAACTCTCAGCCACCCACCAGGAACCAGTATAGGTCGTGAAGCAAAATTTTGGACTTGCGTTCAGCTCACAAAAACGAGTTGAAAAATGGAGAACAGGGGCAAAGCAATTCACAAACTGGCAGAGTAATAAAGGACAACAATCGTCCAAAAATCTGTTGAGTGAAGGAAACGAGGCGGACTTGAATGTGAGGAAGAATAGCAGGAAACAGATTTCAAGAGGTACGTAGGAATCGCCTGCAAAGCACAGGAAGAGGGACACAACTTCGACAATGATGCACTTGGCCAAAATGGGCGTATGTGATTTCTCCTGAATATATTCTGGAGAAAATGCATACGCCCTTTTTGGCCAAGCAAGCAAGCGTGCAACGCAAATCTGCACTACAAAAAAGTGTAACTTCCCACCTGTCAAAACGGACATCCACAAAATGTGTAAAAAACAGAAAGGCAAGACAGGCACTGGAGAACATGGAGCCTTGTTATGCTGATGGGCGGGATGTAAATTGCCAACTGCCTCACTGGAGGAGTGCATTGAGTTCCCTAAAACAAGTAAACAACAGAGCTACAGAGCCAAGGGCACTTCCAGTCTAGGGAATATACCTTGGGACAACTGAAAATCAATACGACAGAGCCACCTCCTAATTTAGGGCTGCACTGCTTACAAGAACCTCAAATTGGGTACACCTTAAATATCCCAGGAAATATGAAAATGGTTTAAAGATTGTGGTACTTACGTACGATAGAATATCCCTCAGCCATGAAATCAATGTCATAAGACCAGGAGCAGCAAAGTGTGTGCATTCAGGCACGATGATTCTAAGAGAAATAAGTCACACAGAAAAAGAAAATTATCATAAGATATCACTTATGAAGATCCTGTAAACATGGCTACACATGAACTGAGTTAGGAAAGAGAACAGAGTCTCACATTTAGTAAACACTCTTATGCCCGCTGAAGGGTCAAGAAGAGGTGGGGTGATGCATAAAACCAGAGTTTGATATAAGCACAGGTTCCATTCCAAAAACCAACATGGAATAGACAAGACCTACAACTTCCACAGTGAAAGCGACTCAAAATTTCATATTTCCCGCAGAGGAATATATCTGACTAGTAAGAATCTTAAAACGTATGTATTGATATGTCTCTGTAAGGGAATCAAGTGTGTCTAGACTGGCATAAACATGGCAGTGAAAATCAGCTCAAAACCAATATAAAAAGGAATTTCAAAAACAAAACAAGAAAACAGGGAAATTCTTTACAATTCCTTCAGGGACTCCGATGAAACCAGGAATGACCCTGTCTACAATGACAGCTGGATGTGGCATAAGGCTGGACACTTGGGACTGAGAGGATTGGTGAGATTGGGTGAGCAAATGCAGACCCTTTAAAGCAAAAATGCATGGCCCCCATTCCATGGGTCGCAAATCTGCAGGTTGGAGGGAATATTACTACAGCTATAACATGTAAGGGAAACATAGAGAATGGACACAATGTGAATACGAAAGGTTTCTAAAACTCCACGAATAGTCCCTCTACTGATGCTCCGGTTTGACTTTCCAACTGCTTTACTATCAATCTCCCAACTTGGAGAGAAAGCCCCTTTAACCTACTGGTTCGCACAGGTTGCCAATTTGGCAGAGGATGGAAGGGAAGAGGGAGAACCAAAGAGAGAGTAGATGTTAGGCATTTGGACGGGCACATATCATTCTAAATTCCCGGGAGGAAGAAGTATTAACCAAAGTCTCAGCGACCCAACGGGAACCAATATAGGTCCTGAACCAAAATTTTGGACTTGCCTTCAGCTAACAAAAAACGAGTTAAAAATGGAGCTCAGGGGCACAGCAATTCACAAACTGGCACAGTAATAAAGGACAACTATCGTCCAAAACTCTGTTGAGGGACGGCAACGAGGCCGAATTTTAAGTGAGGCAGAATAGTAGGAAACACGTTTCAAGAGGTACGTAGGAATCGAGTGTAATGCACAGGAAGAGGGGCTCAACTTCGACAATGATTCACTTGGCCAAATAGGGCATATGCATTTTCTCCTGAATATATTCTAGAGATAACACATACACCCTTTTTGGCCAGGCAAGCAAGCGGGCAATGTAAATCTGCACTACAAAGAAGTATCTCTTCCCACCGGTCACAAGGGACATCCACACAATGTGTAAAGACCAGGAAGGCAAGACAGTCCCTGGAGAACAGGGCGCCTTGTTCTGCTGATGGGCTGGATGTAAATTGCCAACTGCCTCACTGGAGGAGTGCATTGTGTTCCCTAAAACAAGTAAAAACAGAGCTACAGAGCCAAGGGCACTTCCAGTCTAGGGAATATAAAAAACTGAAAATCAGTAAGACAGAGCAACCCCCAAATTAAGGGCTGCACTGCTTACAAGAACCTCACCTTGGGTTCACGTTAAATATCCCAGGAAATATAAAAATGGTTTAAAAAATTGTGGTACTTACGTATGATGGAATATTCCTCAGCCGTGAAATGAATGTCATAAGAACAGGAGCACCAAAGTGAGTGCATTCAGGTACGATGATTCTAAGTGAAATAAGTCACACAGAAAAAGAAACTTATCATAAGATATCACTTATGAAGTTCTTGTAAACAAGGCTTCACAAGAACTGAGTTAGGAAAGAGAACAGAGTTTCACATTTAGAAAACATTCTTATGCCTGCTTAAGGGGGAAGGAGAGGTGGCGTGATGCATAAAACCAGAGTTTGATATAAGCACAGGTACCGTTCCAAAAAAAACTTTGGAATAGACAAGACCTACACCTTCCTCAGTGAAAGGGAATCAAAACCCCATATTTCCCGCAGAGTAATAGATCTGACTAGTAAGAATCTAAAAGCCTATGTATTGACATGTCTCCTTTAGGGAATCAAGTGTGTCTAGACCTGCATAAACATGGCAGCGAGAATCAGCTCAAACCCATTATAAAAAGGATTTATAAAAAAAAAAAAAAAAACAGGTAAATTCTTTACAATTCCTTCAGGGTCTCTGATGAAACCTGGAATGACTCTATCTACAATGACAGCTGGATGTGGCATAAGGCTGGACACTTGGGACTGAGAGGATTGGTGAGATTCGGTGAGCAAATGCAGACCCTATAAAGCAAAAATGCATGGCCCCCTTTGCATGGGTCCCAACTCTCCAGGTTGAAGGGAATATTACTACAGCTATAACATGTACGGGAAACCTAGAGAATGGACACACTGTGAATACAAAAGGTTTCTAAAATTCTACGAATAGTCCCTCTCCTGGTGCTCCTGTTTGACTTTCCAACTGCCTTACTATAAATCTCCCAACTTGGAGAGACAGCCCCTTTAAGCTCCTGGTTCGCACAGGTTGCCAAATTGGCAGAGGATGGAAGGGAAGAGGGAGAACCAATGAGAGAGTAGCTCTTAGGCATTTGGACGGGCACATGTCACTCTAATTTCCCCGCAGAAAGAAGAATTAAACAATGTCACAGCCACCCACCAGGAACCAGTATAGGTCCTGAACCTAAATTATTGACTTGCGTTCAGCTCACAAAAAACGAGTTGAAAAATGGAGTTCAGGGGCACAGCAATTCACAAACTGGCAGAGTAATAAAGGACAACTATCGTCCAAAAATCTGTTGAGGGAAGGCAACGAGGCGGACTTGAAAGCGAGGCAGAATAGCAGGAAACAGATTTCAAGAGGTACGTTGGAATCGCCTTTAAAGCACAGGAAGAGGGGCACAACTTCGACAATGACACAGTTGGCCAAAAAGGGAGTATGCGTTTTCTGCCGAATATATTCAGGAGAAAACACATACGCCCTTTTTGTCCAGCAAGCAAGCGGGCAATGCAAATCGGCACTACAAAGAAGTATCACTTCCCACCGGTCAAAAGGGACATCCACAATATGTTTAAAAACCAGAAAGGCAAGACGGGCCCTGGAGAACAGGGAGCCTTGTTATGCTGATGGGCGGGATGTAAATTGCCAACTGCCTCACTGGAGGAGTGCATTGAGTTCCCTAAAACAAGTAACCAACAGAGCTACAGAGCCAAGGGCACTTCCAGTCTAGGGAATATACCTTGGGTAAACTGAAATACAATAAGACAGAGCCACACCAAACTTAGGGCTGCACTGCTTACAAGGACCTCAACTTGGGTACACCTTAAATATCCCAGGAAATATAAAAATGGTTCAAAAAATTGTGGTACTTTTGTACGATGGAATATCCCTCAGCCATGAAATCAATGTCATAAGACCAGGAGCAGCAAAGTGAATGGATTCAGGTACGATGATTCTAAGTGAAATAAGTCACACAGGAAAAAGAAACTTATCATAAGATATCACTTATGAAGATCCTGTAAACATGGCTACACATGAACTGATTTAAGAAAGAGAACAGAGTCTCACATTTAGAAAACACTCTTATGCCTGCTTAAGGGGGAAGGAGAGGTGGGGTGATGCCTAAAACCAGAGTTTGATATAAGCACGGGTACCGTTTCTAAAACCAACTTTGGAATAGACAAGACCTACACCTTCCGCAGTGAAAGGGACTCAAAACCCCATATTTCCCGCAGAGGAATAGATCTGAGTAGTAAAAATCTTAAAACCTATGTATTGATATGTCTCCGTAAGGGAATCAAGTGTGTCTAGACTGGCATAAACATGGCAGCGAGAATCATCTCAAACCCACTATAAAAAGGAATTTCAAAAACAAAACAAAAAACAGGGAAATTCTTTACATTTCTTTCAGGATTTCTGATGAAACCTGGAATGACCATATCTACAATGACAGCTGGATGTGGCATAAGGCTGGACACTTGGGACTAAGAGGATTGGTGAGATTGGGTGAGCAAATTCAGACCCTTTAAAGCAAAAATGCATGGCCCCCATTCCATGGGTCCCAACTCTCCAGGTTGAAGGGAATATTACTACAGCTATAACATGTACGGGAAACCTAGAGAATGGACACACTGGAAATACAAAAGGTTTCTAAAACTCAACGAATAGTCCCTCTCCTGGTGCTCCGGTTTGACATTCCAACTGCTTTACTATCAATCTCCCAACTTGTAGAGACAGCCCCTTTAACCTCCTGGTTTGCACAGGTTGCCAATTTGGCAGAGGATGGAAGGGAAGATGGAGAACCAGTGAGAGAGTAGCTGTTTGGCATTTGGATGGGCACATGTCACTCTAATTTCCCGGCAGGAAGAAGTATTAACCAAAGTCTCCACCACCCACCGGGAACCAGGAAAGGTCCTGAACCAAAATTTTGGACTTGCATACAGCTCACAAAAAAACGAGTTGAAAAATGGAGCTCAGGGGCACAGCAATTCAAAAACTGGCAGAGTAATAGAGGACAACTATCGTCCAACAATCTGTTGAGGGAAAGCAACGAGGTGGACTTGAAAGCGAGGAAGAATAGCAGGAAACAGATTTCAATAGGTACGTTGGAATCGCCTTTAAAGCACAGGAAGAGGGGCACAACTTCGACAATGACGCACTTGGCCAAAAAGGGCGTATGCGTTTTCTCCTGAATATATTCAGGAGAAAACGCATACGACCTTTTTGGCCAAGCAAGCAAGCGGGCAATGCAAATCGGCACTAGAAAGAAGTATCACTTCCCACCGGTCAAAAGGGACATCCACAAAATGTGTAAAAACCAGAAAGGCAAGACAGGCCCTGGAGAACAGGGAGCCTTGATATGCTGATGGGCGGGATGTAAATTGCCAACTGCCTCACTGGAGGAGTGCATTGTGTTCCCTAAAACAAGTAAACAACAGAGCTACAGAGCCAAGGGCACTTCCAGTCTAGGGAATATACCTTGGGAAAACTGGAAATCAATAAGACAGACCCACACCCAAATTTAGGACTGCACTGCTTACAAGAACCTCAACTTGGGTACAACTTAAATAACCCAGGAAATATAAAAATGGTTCAAAAAATTGTGGTACTTATGTACGATGGAATATCCCTCAGCCATGAAATCAATGTCATATGACAAGGAGCAGGAAAGTGAGTGGATTCAGGTACGATGATTCTAAGTGAAATAAGTCACACAGAAAAAGACACTTATCATAAGATATCACTTACGATGATACTGTAAACATGGCTACACATGAACTGAGTTAAGAAAGAGAACAGAGTCTCACATTAAAAAACACTGTTATGCCTGCTTAAGGGGGAAGGAGAGGTGGGGTGATGCATAAAAGAAGAGTTTGATGTAAGCCCGGGTACCGTTTCTAAAGCCAACTTTGGAATAGACAAGACCTACACCTTCCTCAGTGAAAGGGACTCAAATCCCCATATTTCCCGCAGAGGAATAGAGCTGACTAGTAACAATCTTAAAACCTATGTACTGATATGTCTCCGTAAGGGAATCAAATGTGTCTAGACTGGCATAAACATGGCAGCGAGAATCAGCTCAAAAAAACTATAAAAAGGAATTTCAAAAACAAAACCAAAAAACCGGGAAATTCTTTACAATTCCTTCAGGGTCTCTGATGAAACCTGGAATGACCCTATCTACAATGACAGCTGGATGTGGCATAAGGCTGGACACTTGGGACTGAGAGGATTGGTGAGATTGGGTGAGCAAATGCAGATCCTTTAAAGCAAAAATGGATGGCCCCCATTCCGTGGGTCCCAACTCTCCAGGTTGAAGGGAATATTACTACAGCTATAACATGTACGGGAAACCTAGAGAATGGACACACTGTGAATACAAAAGGTTTCTAAAACTCAACGAATAGTCCCTCTCCTGGTGCTCCGTTTTGACATTCCAACTGCTTTAGTATCAATCTCCCCGCTTGGAGAGACAGCCCCTTTAACCTCCTGGTTTGCACAGGTTGCCAATTTGGCAGAGAATGGAAGGGAAGAGGGAGAACCAGTGAGAGAGTAGCTGTTTGGCATTTGGACGGGCACATGTCACTCTAATTTCCCAGCAGGAAGAAGAATTAACTAAAGTCTCCGCCACCCACCGGGAACCAGTAAAGGTGCTGAACCAAAATTTTGGACTTGCGTACAGCTCACAAAAAAACGAGTTGAAAAATGGAGTTCTGGGGCACAGCAATTCACAAATTGGCAGAGTAATAAAGGAAAACTATCGTCCAACAATCTGTGGAGGGAAGGCAATGAGGTGGACTTGAAAGCGAGGCAGAATAGCAGGAAACAGATTTCAAGAGGTACGTTGGAATCGCCTTTAAAGCACAGGAAGAGGAGCACAACTTCGACAATGACACAGTTGGCCAAAAAGGGCGTATGCGTTTTCTCCTGAATATATTCAGGAGAAAACGCATACGCCCTTTTTGTCCAAGCAAGCAATCGAGCAATACATATCTGCACTACAAAGAAGTATCACTTCCCACCGGTCAAAAGGGACATCCACATAATGTGTAAAAACCAGAATGGCAAGACAGGCCCTGGAGAACAGGGAGCCTTGTTATGCTTATGGGCGGGATGTAAATTGCCAACTGCCTCACTGGAGGAGTGCATTGTGTTCCCTAAAACAAGTAAACAACAGAGCTACAGAGCCAAGGGCACTTCCAGTCTAGGGAATATACCTTGGGAAAACTGAAAATCAATAAGATAGAGCCACCCCCAAATTTAGGGCTGCACTGCTTACAAGAACCTCAACTTGGGTACAACTTAAATATCCCAGGAAATATAAAATTGGTTCAAAAAATTGTGGTAATTATGTACGATGGAATATCCCTCAGCCATGAAATCAATGTCATAAGACCAGGAGCAGCAAAGTGAGTAGATTCAGGTACGATGATTCTAAGTGAAATAAGTCACACAGAAAAAAGAAACTTATCATAAGATATTACTTATGAAGATCCTGTAAACATGGCTACACATGAACTGAGTTAAGAAAGAGAACAGAGTCTCACATTTAGAAAACACTGTTATGCCTGCTTAAGGGGGAAGGAGAAGTGGGGTGATGCATAAAACCAGAGTTTGATATAAGCTCGGGGACCGTTTCTAAAACCAACTTTGGAATAGACAAGACCTACACTTTCCTCAGAGAAAGGGTCTCAAAACCCCATATTTCCCGCAGAGGAATAGAGCTGAGTAGTAAGAATCTTAAAACCTATGTATTGATATGTCTCCGTAAGGGAATCAAGTGTGTCTAGACTGGCATAAACATGGCAGCGAGTATCCGTTCAAACCAACTATAAAAAGGAATTTCAAAAACAAAACCAAAAAACAGGGAAATTCTTTACAATTCCTTCAGGGTCTCTGATGAAACCTGGAATGACCCTATCTACAATGACAGCTGGATGTGGCATAAGGCTGGACACTTGGGACTGAGAGGATTGGTGAGATTGGGTGAGCAAATGCAGACCGTTTAAAGCAAAAATGCATGGCCCCCATTCCATGGGTCCCAACTCTCCATGTTGAAGGGAATATTACTACAGCTATAACATATACGGGAAACCTAGAGAATGGACACACTGTGAATACAAAAGGTTTCTAAAACTCAACGAATAGTCCCTCTCCTGGTGCTCCGGTTTGACTTTCCAACTGCTTTACTATCAATCTCCCAAATTGGAGAGACAGCACCTTTAAGCTCCTGGTTCGCACAAGGTGCCAATTTTGCAGAGGATGGAAGGGAAGAGGGAGAACCAATGAGAGAGTAGCTGTTAGTCATTTGGAAGGGCACATGTCACTCTAATTTCCCGGCAGGAAGAAGAATTAACCAGAGTCTCAGCCACCCACCGGGAACCAGTAAAGTTCCTGAACCAAAATTTTGGACTTGCGTACAGCTCACAAAAAACGAGTTGAAAAATGGAGCTCAGGGACACAGAAATTCACAAACTGGCAGAGTATTAAAGGTCAACTATCGTCCGAAAATCTGTTGAGGGAAGGCAATGAGGCGGACTTGAAAGCGAGGCAGAATAGCAGGAAACAGATTTCAAGAGGTACGTTGGAATCGCCTTTAAAGCACAGGAAGAGGGGCACAACTTCGACAATGACGCACTTGGCCAAAAAGGGTGTATGCGTTTTCTCCTGAATATATTCAGGAGAAAACTCATACGCCCATTTTGGCCAAGCAAGCAAGCGGGCAATGCAAATCTGCACTACAAAGAAGTATCACTTCCCACCGGTCAAAAGGGACATCCAAAAATGTGTAAAAACCAGAAAGGCAAGACATGCCCTGAAGAACAGGGAGCCTTGTTATGCTGATGGGCGGGATGTAAATTGCCAACTGCCTCACTGGAGGAGTGCATTGCGTTCCCTAAAACAAGTAAACAACAGAGCTACAGAGCCAAGGGCACTTCCAGTCTACGGAATATACCTTGGGAAAACGGAAAATCAATAAGACAGAGCCACCTCCAAATTTAGGGCTGCACTGGTTACAAGAACCTCAAAGTGGGTACACCTTAAATATCCCAGGAAATATAAAAATGGTTCAAAAAAACTGTGGTATTTATGTACGACGGAATATCCCTCAGTCATGAAATCAATGTCATAAGACCAGGAGCAGCAAAGTGAGTGGATTCAGGTACGATGATTCTAAGTGAAATAAGTCACACAGAAATAGAAACTTATCATAAGATATCACTTATGAAGATGCTGTAAACATGGCTACACATGAACTGAGTTAGGAAAGAGAACAGAGTCTCACATTTAGAAAACACTCTTATGCCTGCTTAAGGGGAAATGAGAGGTGGTGTGATGCATAAAACCAGAGTTTGATATAAGCACAGGTACCGTTTGTATAACCAACTGTGGAATAGACAAGACTTACACCTTTCTCAGTTAAAGGGACACAAAACGCCATATTTCCCACAGAGGAATAGATCTGACTAGAAACAATCCTAAAACTTATGTATTGATATGTCTTCGTAAGGGAATCAAGTGTGTAGACTGGCATAAACATGGCACCGAGAAACAGCTCAAACACACTATAAAAAGGAATTTCAAATACAAAACCAAAAAACAGGGAACTACTTTACAATTCCTTCAGGGTCTCTGATGTAACCTGGAATGACTCTATCTACAATGACAGCTGGATGTGGCATAAGGCTGGACACTTGGGGCTGAGAGGATTGGTGAGATTGGGTGAGCAAATGCAGACCCTTTAAAGCAATAATGCATGGCCCCCATTCCATGGGTCCCAACTCTCCAGGTTAAAGGGAATATTACTACAGCTATAACATGTACTGGATACCTATAGAATAGACACTCTGTGAATACAAAACGTTTCTAAAACTCAACGAATAGTCCCTCTCCTGGTGCCCGGGTTTGACTTTCCAACTGCTTTACTATCAATCTCCCAACATGGAGAGACAGCCCCTTTAAACTCCTGGTTCGCACAGGTTGTCAAATTGGCAGAGGATGGAAGGGAAGAGGGAGAACCAATGAGAGAGTAGCTATTAGGCATTTGGAAGGGCACATGTCACTCTAATTTCCCGGCAGGAAGAAGAATTAACCACAGTCTCAGCCACCCACCGGGAAACTGTATAGGTCCTGAATCAAAATTTTGGACTTGAGTATAGCTCACAAAAAACGAGTTGAAAAATGGAGCTCAGTGGCACAGCAATTCACAAACTGGCAGAGTAATAAATGACCACTATGGTCCGAAAATCGGTTGAGGGAAGGCAATGAGGCGGACTTGAAAGCGAGGCAGAATAGCAGGAAACAGATTTCAAGAGGTACGTTGGTATCGCCTTTAAAGCACAGGAAGAGGGGCACAACTTCGACAATGACGCACTTGGCCAAAAAGGGCGTATGCGTTTTCTCCTGAATATATTCAGGAGAAAACGCATACGCCCTTTTTGGCCAAGCAAGCAAGCGGGCAATGCAAATCTGCACTACAAAGAAGTATCACTTCCCACCGGTCAAAAGGGACATCCACAAAATGTGTAAAAACCAGAAAGGCAAGACAGGCCCTGGAGAAGAGGGAGCCTTGTTATGCTGATGGGCGGGATGTAAATTGCCAACTGCCTCACTGGAGGAGTGCATTGCGTTCCCTAAAACAAGTAAACAACAGAGCTACAGAGCCAAGGGCTCTTCCAGTCTAGGGAATATACCTTGGGAAAACTGAAAATCAATAAGACAGAGCCACCCCCAAATTTAGGGCTGCACTGCTTACAAGAACCTCAACTTCGGTGCACCTTAAATATCCCAGGAAATATAAATATGGTTCAAAAAATTGTGGTACTTATGTACGATGGAATATCCCTCAGCCATGAAATCAATGTCATAAGACCAGGAGCAGCAAAGTGAGTGGATTCAGGTACGATGATTCTAAGTGAAATAAGTCACACAGAAAAACAAACTTATCATAAGATATCACTTATGAAGATCCTGTAAACATGGCTAAACATGAAGTGAGTTAGGAAAGAGAACAGAGTCTCACATTTAGAAAACACTCTTATGCCTGCTTAAGGGGAAAGGAGAGGTGGGGTGATGCATAAAACCAGAGTTTGATATAAGCACAGGTACCATTTCTAATAACCAACTGTGGAATAGACAAGACCTACACCTTCCTCAGTGAAAGGGACTCAAAACCCCATATTTCCCGCAGAGGAAAATATCTGACTAGTAAGAATCTTAAAACCTATGTATTGATATGTCTCTGTAAGGGAATCAAGTGTGTCTAGACTGGCATAAACATGGCAGCGAGAATCATCTCAAATCCACTATAAAAATGAATTTCAAATACAAAACCAAAAAACAGGGAAATTCTTTACATTTCCTTAAGGGTCTCTGATGAAACCTGGAATGACCCTATCTACAATGACAGCTGGATGTGGCATAAGGCTGGACACCTGGGACTGAGAGGATTGGTGAGATTGGGTGAGCAAATGCAGACCCTTTAAAGCAAAAATGCATGGCCCCCATTCCATGGGTCCCAACTCTCCATGTTGAAGGGAATATTACTACAGCTATAAAATGTATGGGAAACCTAGAGAATGGGCAGACTGTGAATACAAAAGGTTTCTAAAACTCAACAAGTAGTCCCTCTCCTGGTGCTCCGCTTTGACTTTCCAACTGCTTTACTATCAATCTCCCAACTTGGAGAGACTACCCCTTTAACCTCCTGGTTCGCACAGGTTGCCAATTTCGCAGAGGATGGAAGGGAAGAGGGAGAACCAATGAGAGAGTAGCTGTTAGGCATTTGGACGGGCACATGTCACTCTAATTTCCCGGCAGGAAGAAGAATTAACCAGAGTCTCAGCCACCCACCGGAAACCAGTATAGGTCCTGAACCAAAATTTTGCACTTGCGTACAGCTCACAAAAAATGAGTTGAAAAATGGAGCTCAGGGGCACAGCAATTCACAAACAGGCAGAGTAATAAAGGACAACTATCGTCCAAAAAATCTGTTGAGGGAAGGCAGTGAGGCGGACTTGAAAGAGAGACAGAATAGCAGGAAACAGATTTCAAGAGGTACGTTGGTATCGCCTTTAAAGCACAGGAAGAGGGGCACAACTTCGACAATGACGAACTTGGCCAAAAAGGGCGTATGCGTTTTCTCCTGAATATATTCAGGAGAAAACGCATACGCCCTTTTTGGCCAAGCAAGCAAGCGGGCAATGCAAATCTGCACTACAAAGAAGAATCACTTCCCACCGGTCAAAAGGGACATCCACAAAATGTGTAAAAACCAGAAAGGCAAGACAGGCCCTGGAGAAGAGGGAGCCTTGTTATGCTGATGGGCGGGATGTAAACTGCCAACTGCCTCACTGGAGGAGTGCATTGCGTTCCCTAAAACAAGTAAACAACACAGCTACAGAGCCGAGGGCACTTACAGTCTAGAGAATATACCTTGGGAAAACTGAAAATCAATAAGACAGAGCCACCCCCAAATTTAGGGCTGCACTGCTTACAAGAACCTCAACTTGGGTACACCTTAAATATCCCAGGAAATATAAAAATGGTTCAAAACACTGTGTATATATGTACGATGGAATATCCCTCAGCCATGAAATCAATGTCATAAGACCAGGAGCAGCAAAGTGAGTGGATTCAGGTACGATGATTCTAAGTGAAATAAGTCACACTGAAAAAGAAACTTATCCTAAGATATCACTTATGAAGATCCTGTATACATGGTTACACATGAACTGTGTTAGGAAAGAGAACAGAGTCTCACATTTAGAAAACACTCTTATGCCTGCTTAAGGGGAAAGGAGATGTGGGGTGATGCATAAAACCAGAGTTTGATATAAGCACAGGTACCATTTCTAAAACCAACTCTGGAATAGACAACACCTACACCTTCCTCAGTGAAAGGGACTCAAAACCCCATATTTCCCGCAGAGGAATAGATCTGACTAGTAAGAATCTTAAAACCTATGTATTGATATGTCTCTGTAAGGGAATCAAGTGTGTCTAGAATGGCATAATCATGGCAGCGAGAATCAGCTCAAACCCACTATAAAAAGGAATTTCAAAAACAAAACCAAAAAACAGGGAAATTCTTTACATTTCCTTCAGGGTCTCTGATGAAACCTGGAATGACCCTATCTACAATGACAGCTGGATGTGGCATAAGGCTGGACACCTGGGACTGAGAGGATTGGTGAGATTGGTTGAGCAAATGCAGACCCTTTAAAGCAAAAATGCATGGCCCCCATTCCATGTGTCCCTAGTCTCCATGTTGAAGGGAATATTACTACAGATATAACATGTACGGGAAACCTAGAGAATGGACACAATGTGAATACAAAAGGTTTCTAAAACTCAACGAGTAGTCCCTCTCCTGGTGCTCTGCTTTGACTTTCCTACTGCTTTACTATAAATCTCCCAACTTGGAGAGACAACCCCTTTAACCTCCTGGTTCGCACACGTTGCCAATTTCGCAGAGGATGGAAAGGAAGAGGGAGAACCAATGAGAGAGTAGCTGTTAGGCATTTGGACGGGCACATGTCACTCTAATTTCCCGGCAGGAAGAAGAATTAACCACAGTCTCAGCCACCCACCGGGAACCAGTATAGGTCCTGAACCAAAATTCTGGACTTGCGTACAGCTCACAAAAAACGAGTTGAAAAATAGAGCTCAGGGGCACAGCAATTCACAAACAGGCAGAGTAATAAAGGACAACTATCGTCCAAAAAATCTGTTGAGGGAAGACAGCGAGGCGGACTTGAAAGAGAGACAGAATAGCAGGAAACAGATTTCAAGAGGTACGTTGGAATCGCCTTTAAAGCACAGGAAGAGGGGCACAACTTCGACAATGTCGCACTTGGCCAAAAAGGGCGTATGCGTTTTCTCCGGAATATATTCAGGAGAAAACGCACACGCTCTTTTTGGCCAAGCAAGCAAGCGGGCAATGCAAATCTGCACTACAAAGAAGTAGCACTTCCCACCGGTCTAAAGGGACATCCACAAAATGTGTAAAAACCAGAAAGGCAAGACAGACCCTGGAGAAGAGGGAGCCATGTTGTGATGATGGGCGGGATGTAAATTGCCAACTGCCTCACTGGAGGAGTGCATTGCGTTTCCTAAAACAAGTAAACAACAGAGCTACAGAGCCAAGGGCACTTCCAGTCTAGGGAATATACCTTGGGAAAACTGAAAATCAATAAGACAGAGCCACCGCCAAATTTAGGGCTGCAATGCTTACAAGAACCTCAACTTGGGTACACCTTAAATATCCCAAGAAATATAAAAATGTTTCAAAAAACTGTGGTGTTTATGTATGATGGAATATCCCTCAGCCATGAAATCAATGTCATAAGACCAAGAGAAGCAAAGTGAGTGGATTCAAGTACGATGATTCTAAGTGAAATAAGTCACATAGAAAAAGAAACTTATCATAATATCACTTATGAAGATCCTGTAAACATGGCTACACATAAACTGAGTTAGGAAAGAGAACAGAGTCTCACATTTAGAAAACATTCTTATGCCTGCTTAAGGGGAAAGGAGAGGTGGGGTGATGCATAAAACCAGAGTTTGATATAAGCACAGGTACCATTTCTATAACCAACTGTGGAATAGACAAGACCTAACCCTTCCTCAGTGAAAGGGACTCAAAACCCCATATATCCCGCAAAGGAATAGATCTGACTAGTAAGAATCTTAAAACCTATGTATTGATATGTTTCTGTAAGGGAATCAAGTGTGTCTAGACTGGCATAAACATGGCAGCGAGAATCAGCTCAAATCCACTATAAAGTGGAATTTCAAAAACAAAACCAAAAAACAGGGGAATTCTTTACATTTCCTTCAGGGTTTCTGATGAAACCTGGAATGACCCTATCTACAATGACAGCTGGATGTGGCATAAGGCTGGACACTTGGGACTGAGAGGATTGGTGAGATTGGGTGAGCAAATGCAGACCCATTAAAGCAAAAATGCATGGCCCCCATTCCATGGGTCCCAACTCTCCATGTTGAAGGGAATATTACTACAGCTATAAAATGTACGGGAAACCTAGAGAATGGACACACTGTGAATAGAAAAGTTTTCTAAAACTCAAAGAGTAGTCCCTCTCCTGGTGCTCCAGTTTGACTTTCCAACTGCTTTAATATCAAACTCCCAACAAGGAGAGACAACCCCTTTAAACTCCTGGTTCGCACAGGTTGCCAATTTGGCAGAGGATGGAAGGGAAGAGGGAGAACCAATGAGAGAGTAGCTATTAGGCATTTGAACGGGCACATGCCACTCTAATTTCCCGGCAGGAAGAAGAATTAACCACAGTCTCAGCCACCCACCGGGAACCTGTATAGGTCCCGAACCAAAATTTTGGACTTGCGTACAGCTCACAAAAAACGAGTTGAAAAATGGAGCTCAGGGGCACAGCAATTCAGAAACTGGCAGAGTAATAAAGGACAACTATCGTCCAAAAATCTGTTGAGGGAAGCCAGCGAGGGGGACTTGAATGCGAGGCAGAATAGCAGGAAACAGATTTCAAGAGGTACGTTGGAATCGCCTTTAAAGCACAGGAAGAGGGGCACAACTTCGACAATGACACACTTGGCCAAAAAGGGCGTATGAATTTTTTCCTGAATATATTCAGGAGAAAACGCATACGCCCTTTTTGGCCAAGCAAGCAAGCGGGCAATGCAAATCTGCACTACAAAGAAGTATCACTTCCCACTGGTCAAAAGGGTCATCCACAAATGTGTAAAAACCAGAAAGGCAAGATAGGCCCTGGAGAAGAGGGAGCCTTGTTATGCTGATGGGCGGGATGTAAATTGCCAACTTCCTCACTGGAGGAGTGAATTGAGTTCCCTAAAACAAGTAAACAACAGAGCTACAGAGCCAAGGGCACTTCCAGTCTAGGGAATATACCTTGGGAAAACTGAAAATCAATAAGACAGAGACACCCCCAAATTTACGGCTGCACTGCTTACAAGAACCTCAACTTGGGTACACCTTAAATATCCCAGGAAATATAAAAATGGTTCAAAAAACTGTGGTGTTTATGTATGACGGAATATCCCTCAGCCATGAAATCAATGTCATAAGACCAAGAGAAGCAAAATGAGTGGATTCAAGTACGATGATTCTAAGTGAAATAAGTCACACAGAAAAAGAAACTTATCATAAGATATCACTTATGACGATCCTGTAAACATGGCTAAACATGAACTGAGTTAGGAAAGAGAACAGAGTCTCACATTTAGAAAACATTCTTATGCCTGCTTAAGGGGAAAGGAGAGGTGGGGTGATGCATAAAAGAAGAGTTTGATATAAGCACAGGTTCCATTTCTATAACCAACTGTGGAATAGACAAGACTTACCCCTTCCTCAGTGAAAGGGACTCAAAACCCCATATTTCCCGCAAAGGAATAGATCTGACTAGTAAGAATCTTAAAACCTATGTATTGATATGTCTCTGTAAGGGAATCAAGTGTGTCTAGATTGGCATAAACATGGCAGCGAGAATCAGCTCAAATCCACTATAAAGTGGAAATTCAAAAACAAAACCAAAAAACAAGGGAATTCTTTACATTTCCCTCAGGGTTTCTGATGAAACCTGGAATGACCCTATCTACAATGACAGCTGGATGTGGCATAAGGCTGGACACTTGGGACTGAGAGGATTGGTGAGATTGGGTGAGCAAATGCAGACCCATTAAAGCAAAAATGCATGGCCCCCATTCCATGGGTCCCAACTCTCCATGTTGAAGGGAATATTACTACAGCTATAAAATGTACGGGAAACCTAGAGAATGGACACACTGTGAATACAAAAGGTTTCTAAAACTCAACGAGTAGTCCCTCTCCTGGTGCTCCAGTTTGACTTTCCAACTGCTTTACTATCAATCTCCCTACAAGGAGAGACAACCCCTTTTAACTCCTGGTACGCACAGGTTGCCAATTTGGCAGAGGATGGAAGGGAAGAGGGAGAACCAATGAGAGAGTAGCTGTTAGGCATTTGGACGGGCACATGTCACTCTAATTTCCCGGCAGGAAGAAGAATTAACCACAGTCTCAGCCACCCACCGGGAACCAGTATAGGTCCTGAACCAAAAGTTTGGACTTGCGTACAGCTCACAAAAAACGAGTTGAAAAATGGAGCTCAGGGGCACAGAAATTCACAAACTGGCAGAGTAATAAAGGACAACTATCGTCCAAAAATCTGTTGAGGGAAGCCAGCGAGGCGGACTTGAATGCGAGGCAGAATAGCAGGAAACAGATTTCAAGAGGTACGTTGGAATCGCCTTTAAAGCACAGGAAGAGGGGCACAACTTTGACAATGACGCACTTGGCCAAAAAGGGCGTATGAATTTTTTCCTGAATATATTCAGGAGAAAACGCATACGCCCTTTTTGGCCAAGCAAGCAAGCGGGCAATGCAAATCTGCACTACAAAGAAGTATCACTTCCCACCGGTCACAAGGGTCATCCACAAATGTGTAAAAACCAGAAAGGCAAGATAGGCCCTGGAGAAGAGGGAGCTTTGTTATGCTGAAGGGCGGGATGTAAATTGCCAACTTCCTCACTGGAGGAGTGAATTGAGTTCCCTAAAACAAGTAAACAACAGAGGTACAGAACCAAGGGCACTTCCAGTCTAGGGAATATACCTTGGGAAAACTGAAAATCAGTAAGACAGAGCCACCCCCAAATTTAGGGCTGCACTGCTTACAAGAACCTCAACTTGGGTACACCTTAAATATCCCAGGAAATATAAAAATGGTTCAAAAAACTGTGGTATTTATGTACGATGGAATATCCCTCAGCCATGAAATCAATGTCATAAGACCAGGAGCAACAAAGTGAGTGGATTCAGGTACGATGATTCTAAGAGAAATAAGTCACTCAGAAAAAGAAACTTATCATAAGATGTCACTTATGAAGATCCTGTAAACACGGCTACACATGAACTGAGTTAGGAAAGAGAACAGAGTCTCACATTTAGAAAACACTCTTATGCCTGCTTAAGGGGAAAGGAGAGGTGGGGTGATGCATAAAACCAGAGTTTGATATAAGCACAGGTACCATTTCTAAAACCAACTGTGGAATAGACAAGACCTACACCTTCCTCAGTGAAAGGGACTCAAAACCCCATATTTCCCGCAGAGGAATAGATCTGACTAGTAAGAATCTTAAAACCTATGTATTGATATGTCTCTGTAAGGGAATCAAGTGTGTCTAGACTGGCATAAACATGGCAGTGAGAATCAGCTCAAACCCAATATAAAAAGGAATTTCAAAAACAAAACCAAAAAACAGGGAAATTCTTTACATTTCCTTCAGGGTCTCTGATGAAACCTGGAATGACCCTATCTACAATGACAGCTGGTTGGGGCATAAAGCTGGACACCTTGGACTGAGAGGATTGGTGAGATTGGGTGAGCAAATGCAGACCCTTTAAAGCAAAAATGCATGGCCCCCATTCCATGGGTCCCAACTATCCATGTTGAAGGGAATATTACTACAGCTATAACATGTACGGGAAACCTAGAGAATGGACAGACTGTGAATACAAAAGTTTTCTAAAACTCAACGAGTAGTCCCTCTCCTGGTGCTCCGCTTTGACTTTCCAACTGCTTTACTATCAATCTACCAACTTGGAGAGACAACCCCTTTAACCTCCTGGTTCGCACAGGTTGCCAATTTGGCAGAGGATGGAAGGGAAGAGGGAGAACCAATGAGAGAGTAGCTGTTAGGCGTTTGGACTGGCACATGTCACTCTAATTTCCCGGCAGGAAGAAGAATTAACCACAGTCTCAGCCACCCACTGGGAACCAGTATAGGTCCTGAACCAAAATTTTGGACTTGCGTACAGCTCACAAAAAGCGAGTTGAAAAATGGAGCTCAGGGGCACAGCAATTCACAAACTGGCAGAGTAATAAAGGACAACTATCGTCCAAAAATCTGTTGAGGGAAGCCAACGAGGCGGACTTGAAAGCGAGGCAGAATAGCAGGAAACAGATTTCAAGAGGTACGTTGGAATCGCCTTGAAAGCACAGGAAGAGGGGCACAACTTCGACAATGACGCACTTGGCCAAAAAGTGCGTATGCGTTTTCTCCTGAATATATTCAGGAGAAAACGGATACGCCGTTTCTTGCCAAGCAAGCAAGCGGGCAATGCAAATCTGCACTACAAAGAAGTATCACTTCCAACCGGTCAAAAGGGACATCCACAAAATGTGTAAAACCCAGAAAGGCAAGACAGGCCCTGGAGAAGAGGGAGCCTTGTTATGCTGATGGGCGGGATGTAAATTGCCAACTGCCTCACAAGAGGAGTGCATTGCATTCCCTAAAACAAGTAAACAACAGAGCTACAGAGCCAAGAGCACTTCCAGTCTAGGGAATATACCTTGGAAAAAATGAAAATCAATAAGACAGAGCCACCCCCAAATTTAGGGCTGCACTGCTTACAAGAACCTCAACTTGGGTACACCTTAATTATCCCAGGAAATATAAAAATGGTTCAAAACACTGTGGTATTTATGTACGATGGAATATCCCTCAGCCATGAAATCAATGTCATAAGACCAGGAGCAGCAAAGTGAGTGGATTCAGGTACGATGATTCTAAGTGAAATAAGTCACACAGAAAAAGAAACATCATAAGATATCACTTATGAAGATCCTGTAAACATGGCTACACATGAACTGAGTTAGGAAAGAGAACAGAGTCTCACATTTAGAAAACACTCTTATGCCAGCTTAAGGGGAAAGGAGAGGTGGGGTGATGCATAAAACCAGAGTTTAATATAAGCACAGGTACCATTTCTATAACCAACTGTGGAATAGACAAGACCTACACCTTCCTCAGTGAAAGGGACTCAAAACCCCATATTTCCCGCAGAGGAATAGATCTGATTAGTAAGAATCTTAAAACCTATGTATTGATATGTCTCTGTAAGGGAATCAAGTGTGTTTAGACTGGCATAAACATGGCAGCGAGAATCAGCTCAAACCCACTATAAAAAGGAATTTCAAAAACAAAACCAAAAAACAGGGAAATTCTTTACATTTCCTTCAGGGTCTCTGATGAAACCTGGAATGACCCTATCTACAATGACAGCTGGATGTGGCATAAGGCTGGACACTTGGGACTCAGAGGATTTGTGAGATTGGTTGAGCAAATGCAGACCCTTTAAAGCAAAAATGCATGGCCCCCATTCCATGGGTCCCAACTCTCCATGTTGAAGGGAATATTACTACAGTTATAACATGTACGGGAAACCTAGAGAATGGACACACTGTGAATACAAAAGGTTTCTAAAACTCAACGAGTAGTCCCTCTCCTGGTGCTCCGCTTTGACTTTCCAACTGCTTTACTATCAATCTCCCAACTTGGAGAGACAACCCCTTTAACCTCCTGGTTCGCACAGGTTGCCAATTTGGCAGAGGATGGAAGGGAAGAGGGAGAACCAATGAGAGAGTAGCTGTTAGGCATTTGGACGGGCACATGTCACTCTAATTTCCCGGCAGGAAGAAGAATTAACCACAGTCTCAGCCACCCACCGGGAACCAGTATAGGTCCTGAACCAAAATTTTGGACTTGCGTACAGCTCACAAAAAACGAGTTGAAAAATGGAGCTCAGGGGCACAGCAATTCACAAACTGGCAGAGTAATAAAGGACAACTATCGTCCAAAAATCTGTTGAGGGAAGCCAACGAGGCGGACTTGAAAGCGAGGCAGAATAGCAGGAAACAGATTTCAAGAGGTACGTTGGAATCGCCTTTAAAGCACAGGAAGAGGGGCACAACTTCTACAATGATGCACTTGGCCAAAAAGGGCGTATGAATTTTTTCCTGAATATATTCAGGAGAAAACGCATACGCCCTTTTTGGCCAAGCAAGCAAGCGGGCAATGCAAATCTGCACTACAAAGAAGTATCACTTCCCACCGGTCAAAAGGGTCATCCACAAATGTGTAAAAACCAGAAAGGCAAGATAGGCCCTGGAGAAGAGGGAGCCTTGTTATGCTGATGGTCGGGATGTAAATTGCCAACTTCCTCACTGGAGGAGTGAATTGAGTTCCCTAAAACAAGTAAACAACAGAGCTACAGAGCCAAGGGCACTTCCAGTCTACGGAATATACCTTGGGAAAAATGAAAATCAATAAGACAGAGCCACCACCAAATTTAGGGCTGCACTGCTTACAAGAACCTCAACTTGTGTACACCTTAAATATACCAGGAAATATAAAAATGGTTCAAAAAATGTGGTATTTATGTACGATGGAATATCCCTCAGCCATGAAATCAATGTGATAAGACCAGGAGCAGCAAAGTGAGTGGATTCAGGTACGATGATTCTAAGTGAAATAAGTCACACAGAAAAAGAAACTTATCATAAGATATCACTTATGAAGATCCTGTAAACATGGCTACACATGAACTGAGTTAGGAAAGAGAACAGAGTCTCACATTTAGAAAACACTCTTATGCCTGCTTAAGGGGAAAGGAGAGGTGGGGTGATGCATAAAACCAGAGTTTGATATAAGCACAGGTACCATTTCTAAAACCAACTGTGGAATAGACAAGACCTACACCTTCCTCAGTGAAAGGGACTCAAAACTCCATATTTCCCGCAGAGGAATAGATCTGACTAGTAAGAATCTTAAAACCTATGTATTGATATGTCTCTGTAAGGGAATCAAGTGTGTCTAGACTGGCATAAACATGGCAGTGAGAATCAGCTCAAACCCACTATAAAAAGGAATTTCAAAAACAAAACCAAAAAACAGGGAAATTCTTTACATTTCCTTCAGGGTCTCTGATGAAACCTGGAATGTCCCTATCTACAATGAAAGCTGGTTGGGGCATAAAGCTGGACACCTGGGACTGAGAGGATTGGTGAGATTGGTTGAGCAAATGCAGACCCTTTAAAGCAAAAATGCATGGCCCCCATTCCATGGGTCCCAACTCTCCATGTTGAAGGGAATATTACTACAGCTATAACATGTACGGGAAACCTAGAGAATGGACACACTGTGAATACAAAAGGTTTCTAAAACTCAACGAGTAGTCCCTCTCCTGGTGCTCCGCTTTGACTTTCCAACTGCTTTACTATCAATCTCCCAACTTGGAGAGACAACCCCTTTAACCTCCTGGTTCGCACAGGTTGCCAATTTGGCAGAGGATGGAAGGGAAGAGGGAGAACCAATGAGAGAGTAGCTGTTAGGCATTTGGACGGGCACATGTCACTCTAATTTCCCGGCAGGAAGAAGAATTAACCACAGTCTCAGCCACCCACCGGGAACCAGTATAGGTCCTGAACCAAAATTTTGGACTTGCGTACAGCTCACAAAAAACGAGTTGAAAAATGGAGCTCAGGGGCACAGCAATTCACAAACTGGCAGAGTAATAAAGGACAACTATCGTCCAAAAATCTGTTGAGGGAAGCCAACGAGGCGGACTTGAAAGCGAGGCAGAATAGCAGGAAACAGATTTCAAGAGGTACGTTGGAATCGCCTTTAAAGCACAGGAAGAGGGGCACAACTTCTACAATGATGCACTTGGCCAAAAAGGGCGTATGAATTTTTTCCTGAATATATTCAGGAGAAAACGCATACGCCCTTTTTGGCCAAGCAAGCAAGCGGGCAATGCAAATCTGCACTACAAAGAAGTATCACTTCCCACCGGTCAAAAGGGTCATCCACAAATGTGTAAAAACCAGAAAGGCAAGATAGGCCCTGGAGAAGAGGGAGCCTTGTTATGCTGATGGTCGGGATGTAAATTGCCAACTTCCTCACTGGAGGAGTGAATTGAGTTCCCTAAAACAAGTAAACAACAGAGCTACAGAGCCAAGGGCACTTCCAGTCTACGGAATATACCTTGGGAAAAATGAAAATCAATAAGACAGAGCCACCACCAAATTTAGGGCTGCACTGCTTACAAGAACCTCAACTTGTGTACACCTTAAATATACCAGGAAATATAAAAATGCTTCAAAAAATGTGGTATTTATGTACGATGGAATATCCCTCAGCCATGAAATCAATGTGATAAGACCAGGAGCAGCAAAGTGAGTGGATTCAGGTACGATGATTCTAAGTGAAATAAGTCACACAGAAAAAGAAACTTATCATAAGATATCACTTATGAAGATCCTGTAAACATGGCTACACATGAACTGAGTTAGGAAAGAGAACAGAGTCTCACATTTAGAAAACACTCTTATGCCTGCTTAAGGGGAAAGGAGAGGTGGGGTGATGCATAAAACCAGAGTTTGATATAAGCACAGGTACCATTTCTAAAACCAACTGTGGAATAGACAAGACCTACACCTTCCTCAGTGAAAGGGACTCAAAACTCCATATTTCCCGCAGAGGAATAGATCTGACTAGTAAGAATCTTAAAACCTATGTATTGATATGTCTCTGTAAGGGAATCAAGTGTGTCTAGACTGGCATAAACATGGCAGTGAGAATCAGCTCAAACCCACTATAAAAAGGAATTTCAAAAACAAAACCAAAAAACAGGGAAATTCTTTACATTTCCTTCAGGGTCTCTGATGAAACCTGGAATGTCCCTATCTACAATGAATGCTGGTTGGGGCATAAAGCTGGACACCTGGGACTGAGAGGATTGGTGAGATTGGTTGAGCAAATGCAGACCCTTTAAAGCAAAAATGCATGGCCCCCATTCCATGGGTCCCAACTCTCCATGTTGAAGGGAATATTACTACAGCTATAACATGTACGGGAAACCTAGAGAATGGACACAATGTGAATACAAAAGGTTTCTAAAACTCAACGAGTAGTCCCTCTCCTGGCGCTCCGCTTTGACTTTCCAACTGCTTTACTATCAATCTCCCAACTTGGAGAGACAACCCCTTTAACCTCCTGGTTCGCACACGTTGCCAATTTCGCAGAGGATGGAAGGGAAGAGGGAGAACCAATGAGAGAGTAGCTGTTAGGCATTTGGACGGGCACATGGCACTCTAATTTCCCGGCAGGAAGAAGAATTAACCACAGTCTCAGCCACCCACCGGGAACCAGTATAGGTCCTGAACCAAAATTTTGGACTTGCGTACAGCTCACAAAAAACGAGGAGAAAAATGGAGCTCAGGGGCACAACAATTCACAAACTGGCAGAGTAATAAAGGACAACTATCGTCCAAAAATCTGTTGAGGGAAGGCAACGAGGCAGACTTGAAAGCGAGGCAGAATAGCAGGAAACAGATTTCAAGAGGTACGTTGGAATCGCCTTTAAAGCACAGGAAGAGGGGCACAACTACGACAATGACGCAGTTGGCCAAAAAGGGCGTATGCGTTTTTTTCCTGAATATATTCAGGAGAAAACGCATACGCCCTTTTTGGCCAAGCAAGCAAGCGGGCAATGCAAATCTGCACTAGAAAGAAGTATCACTTTCCAACGGTCAAAAGGGACATCCACAAAATGTGTAAAAACCAGAAAGGCAAGACAGGCCCTGGAGAAGAGGGAGCCTTGTTATGCTGATGGGCGTGATGTAAATTGCCCACTGCCTCACTGGAGGAGTGCATTGCGTTCCCTAAAACAAGTAAACAACAGAGCTACAGAGCCAAGGGCACTTCCAGTCTAGGGAATACCTTGGGAAAACTGAAAATCAATAAGACAGAGCCACCCCCAAATTTAGGGCTGCACTGCTTACAAGAACCTCAACTTGGGTACACCTTAAATACCCCAGGAAATATAAAAATGGTTCAAAAAACTGTGGTATTTATGTACGATGGAATATCCCTCAGCCACGAAATCAATGTCATAAGACCAGGAGCAGCAAAGTGAGTGGATTCAGGTACGATGATTCAAAGTGAAATAAGTCACACAGAAAAAGAAACTTATCATAAGATATCACTTATGAAGATCCTGTAAACATGGCTACACATGAACTGAGTTAGGAAAGAGAACAGAGTCTCACATTTAGAAAACACTCTTATGCCTGCTTAAGGGGAAAGGAGAGGTGGGGTGATGCATAAAACCAGAGTTTTATATAAGCACAGGTACCATTTCTATAACCAACTGTGGAATAGACAAGACCTACATCTTCCTCAGTGAAAGGGACTCAAAACCCCATATTTCCCGCAGAGGAATAGATCTGACTAGTAAGAATCTTAAAACCTATGTATTGATATGTCTCTGTAAGGGCATCAAGTGTGTCTAGACTGGCATAAACATGGCAGCGAGAATCAGCTCAAACACACTATAAAAAGGAATTTCAAAAACAAAACCAAAAAACAGGGAAATTCTTTACATTTCCTTCAAGGTCTCTGATGAAACCTGGATTGACCCTATCTACAATGACAGCTGGATGTGCCATAAGGCTGGACATCTGGGACTGAGAGGATTGGTGAGATTGGGTGAGCAAATTCAGACCCTTTAAAGCAAAAATGCATGGCCCCCATTCCATGGGTCCCTACTCTCCATGTTGCAGGGAATATTACTACAGCTATAACATGTACGGGAAACCTAGAGAATGGACACACTGTGAATATAAAAGGTTTCTAAAACTCAACGAGTAGTCCCTCTCCTGGTGCTCCGCTTTGACTTTCCAACTGCTTTACTATCAATCTCCCAACATGGAGAGACAACCCCTTTAACCTCCTGGTTCGCACAGGTTGCCAAATTCGCAGAGGATGGAAGGGAAGAGGGAGAACCAATGAGAGAGTAGCTGTTAGGCATTTGGACGGGCACATGTCACTCTAATTTCCCGGCAGGAAGAAGAATTAACCAGAGCCTCAGCCACCCACCGGGAACCAGTATAGGTCCTGAACCAAAATTTTGGACTTGCGTACAGCTCACAAAAAACGAGTTGAAAAATGGAGCTCAGGGGCACAGCAATTCACAAACTGGCAGAGTAATAAAGGACAACTATCGTCCAAAAATCTGTTGAGGGAAGCCAACGAGGCGGACTTGAAAGCGAGGCAGAATAGCAGGAAACAGATTTCAAGAGGTACGTTGGAATCGCCTTTAAAGCACAGGAAGAGGGGCACAACTTCGACAATGACGCACGTGGCCAAAAAGGGCGTATGCGTTTTCTCCTGAATATATTCAGGATAAAATGCATACGCCCTTTTTGGCCAAGCAAGCAACCGGGCAATGCAAATCTGCACTACAAAGAAGTATCACTTCCCACCGGTCAAAAGGGACATCCACAAATGTGTAAAAAACAGAAAGGCAAGACAGGCCCTGGAGAAGAGGGGGCCTTGTTATGCTGATGGTCGGGATGTAAATTGCCAACTTCCTCACTGGAGGAGTGTATTGCGTTCCCTAAAAGAAGTAAACAACAGAGCTACAGAGCCAAGGGCACTTCCAGTCTAGGGAATATACCTTGGGAAAACTGAAAATCAGTAAGACAGAGCCACCCCCAAATATAGGGCTGCACTGCTTACAAGAACCTCGACTTGGGTACACCTTAAATATCCCAGGAAATATAAAAATGGTTCAAAAAATGTGGTATTTATGTACGATGGAATATCCCTCAGCCATGAAATCAATGTCATAAGACCAAGCGCAGCAAAGTGAGTGGATTCAGGTACGATGATTCTAAGTGAAATAAGTCACACAGAAAAAGAAACTTATCATAAGATATCACTTATGAAGATCCTGTAAACATGGCTACACATGAACTGAGTTAGGAAAGAGAACAGAGTCTCACATTTAGAAAACACTCTTATGCCTGCTTAAGGGGAAAGGAGAGGTGGGGTAATGCATAAAACCAGAGTTTGATATAAGCACAGGTACCATTTCTAAAACCAACTGTGGAATAGACAAGACCTACACCTTCCTCAGTGAAAGGGACTCAAAACCCCATATTTCCCGCAGAGGAATAGATCTGACTAGTAAGAATCTTAAAACCTATGTATTGATATGTCTCTGTAAGGGAATCAAGTGTGTCTAGACTGGCATAAACATGGCAGCGAGAATCAGCTCAAACCCACTATAAAAAGGAATTTCAAAAACAAAACCAAAATACAGGGAAATTCTTTACATTTCCTTCAGGGTCTCTGATGAAACCTGGAATGACCCTATCTACAATGACAGCTGGATGTGGCATAAGGCTGGACCCCTGGGACTGAGAGGATTGGTGAGATTGGGTTAGCAAATGCAGACCCTTTAAAGCAAAAATGCATGGCCCCCATTCCATGGGTCCCAACTCTCCATGTTGAAGGGAATATTACTACAGCTATAACATGTACGGGAAACCTAGAGAATGGACACACTGTGAATACAAAAGGTTTCTAAAACTAAACGAGTAGTCCCTATCCTGGTGCTCCGCTTTGACTTTCCAACTGCTTTACTATCAATCTCCCAACTTGGAGAGACAACCCCTTTAAACTCCTGGTTCGCACAGGTTGCCAATTTCGCAGATGATGGAAGGGAAGAGGGAGAACCTATGAGAGAGTAGCTGTTAGGCATTTGGACGGGAACAAGTCACTCTAATTTCCCGGCAGGAAGAAGAATTAACCAGAGTCTCAGCCACCCACCGGGAACCAGTATAGGTACTGAACCAAAATATTGGACTTGCGTACAGCTCACAAAAAACGAGTTGAAAAATGGAGCTCAGGGGCACAGCAATTCACAAACTGGCAGAGTAATAAAGGACAACTATCGTCCAAAAATCTGTTGAGGGAAGCCAACGAGGCGGACTTGAAAGCGAGGCAGAATAGCAGGAAACAGATTTCAAGAGGTACGTTGGAATCGCCTTTAAAGCACAGGAAGAGGGGCACAACTTCGACAATGAAGTACTTGGCCAAAAAGGGCGTATGCGTTTTCTCCTGAATATATTCAGGAGAAAACGCATACGCCCTTTTTGGCCAAGCAAGCAAGCGGGCAATGCAAATCTGCACTACAAAGAAGTATCACATCCCACCGGTCAAAAGGGACATCCACAAATGTGTAAAAACCAGAAAGGCAAGATAGGCCCTGGAGAAGAGGGAGCCTTGTTATGCTGATTGTCGGGATGTAAATTGCCAACTGCCTCAACGGAGGAGTGCATTGTGTTCCCTAAAACAAATAAACAACAGAGCTACAGAGCCAAGGGCACTTCCAGTCTAGGGAATATACCTTGGGAAACCTGAAAATCAATAAGACAGAGCCACCCCCAAGTTTAAGGCTGCACTGCTTACAAGAACCTCAACTTGGGTACACCTTAAATATCCCAGGGAATATAAAAATGGTTCAAAAAACTGTGGTATTTATGTATGATGGAATATCCCTCAGCCATGAAATCAATGTCATAAGACCAGGAGCAGCAAAGTGAGTGGATTCAGGTACGATGATTCTAAGTGAAATAAGTCACACAGAAAAAGAATCTTATCATAAGATATCACTTATGAAGATCCTGTAAACATGGCTGCACATGAACTGATTTAGGAAAGAGAACAGAGTCTCACATTTAGAAAACACTCTTATGCCTGCTTAAGGGGGAAGGAGAGGTGGGGTAATGCATAAAACCAGAGTTTGACATAAGCACAGGTACCATTTCTAAAACCAACTTTGGAATAGACAAGACCTACACCTTCCTCAGTGAAAGGGACTCAAAACCCCATATTTCCCGCAGAGGAATAGATCTGACTAGTAAGAATCTTAAAAGCTATGTATTGATATGTCTCTGTATGGGAATCAAGTGTGTCTAGACTGGCATAAACATGGCAGCGAGAATCAGCTCAAACCCACTATAAAAAGGAATTTCAAATACAAAACCAAAAAACAGGGAAATTCTTTCCATTTCCTTCAGGCTCTCTAATGAAACCTGGAATGACCCTATCTACAATGACAGCTGGATGTTTCATAAGGATGGACACTTAGGACTGAGAGGATTGGTGAGATTGGGTGAGCAAATGCAGACCCTTTAAAGAAAAATGCATGGCCCCCATTCCATTGGTCCCAACTCTCCATATTGAAGGGAATATTACTACAGCTATAACATGTACGGGAAACCTAGAGAATGGACACACTGTGAATACAAATGGTTTCTACAACTCAAAGAGTAGTCCCTCTCCTGGTGATCCGGTTTGACTTTCCAACTGCTTTACTATCAATCTCCCAACTTGGAGAGACAACCCCTTTAACATCCTGGTTCGCACAGGTTGCCAATTTGGCAGAGGATGGAAGGGAAGAGGGAGAACCAATGAGAGAGTAGCTGTTAGGCATTTGGACGGGCACATGTCGCTCTAATTTCCTGGCAGGAAGAATAATTAACCAGAGTCTCAGCCACCCACCGGGAACCAGTATAGGTCCTGAACCAAAATTTTGGACTTGCGTACAGCTCACAAAAAACGAGTTGATAAATGGAGCTCAGGGGCACAGCAATTCACAAACTGGCAGAGTAATAAAGGACAACTATCATCCAAAAATCTGTGGAGGGAAGGCAACGAGGCAGACTTGAAAGGGAGGCAGAATAGCAGGAAACAGATTCCAAGAGGTACGTTGGAATCGCCTTTAAAGCACAGAAAGAGGGGTACAACATCGACAATGACGCACTTGGCCAGAAACGGCGTATGCGTTTTCTCCTGAATATATTCAGGAGAAAACGCATACGCCCTTTTTGGCCAAGCAAGCAAGCGGGCAATGCAAATCTGCACTACAAAGAAGTATCACTTCCCACCGGTCACAAGGGTAATCCACAAATATGTAAAAACCAGAAAGGCAAGATAGGCCCTGGAGAAGAGGGAGCTTTGTTATGCTGATGGGCGGGATGTAAATTGCCAACTTCCTCACTGGAGGAGTGAATTGAGTTCCCTAAAACAAGTAAACAACAGAGGTACAGAACCAAGGGCACTTCCAGTCTAGGGAATATACCTTGGGAAAACTGAAAATCAGTAAGACAGAGCCACTCCCAAATTTAGGGCTGCACTGCTTACAAGAACCTCAACTTGGGTACACCTTAAATATCCCAGGAAATGTAAAAATGGTTCAAAAAACTGTGGTATTTATGTACGATGGAATATCCCTCAGCCATGAAATCAATGTCATAAGACCAGGAGCAACAAAGTGAGTGGATTCAGGTACGATGATTCTAAGAGAAATAAGTCACTCAGAAAAAGAAACTTATCATAAGATGTCACTTATGAAGATCCTGTAAACACGGCTACACATGAACTGAGTTAGGAAAGAGAACAGAGTCTCACATTTAGAAAACACTCTTATGCCTGCTTAAGGGGAAAGGAGAGGTGGGGTGATGCATAAAACCAGAGTTTGATATAAGCACAGGTACCATTTCTAAAACCAACTGTGGAATAGACAAGACCTACACCTTCCTCAGTGAAAGGGACTCAAAACCCCATATTTCCCGCAGAGGAATAGATCTGACTAGTAAGAATCTTAAAACCTATGTATTGATATGTCTCTGTAAGGGAATCAAGTGTGTCTAGACTGGCATAAACATGGCAGTGAGAATCAGCTCAAACCCAATATAAAAAGGAATTTCAAAAACAAAACCAAAAAACAGGGAAATTCTTTACATTTCCTTCAGGGTCTCTGATGAAACCTGGAATGACCTTATCTACAATGACAGCTGGTTGGGGCATAAAGCTGGACACCTTGGACTGAGAGGATTGGTGAGATTGGGTGAGCAAATGCAGACCCTTTAAAGCAAAAATGCATGGCCCCCATTCCATGGGTCCCAACTATCCATGTTGAAGGGAATATTACTACAGCTATAACATGTACGGGAAACCTAGAGAATGGACAGACTGTGAATACAAAAGTTTTCTAAAACTCAATGAGTAGTCCCTCTCCTGGTGCTCCGCTTTGACTTTCCAACTGCTTTACTATCAATCTACCAACTTGGAGAGACAACCCCTTTAACCTCCTGGTTCGCACAGGTTGCCAATTTGGCAGAGGATCGAAGGGAAGAGGGAGAACCAATGAGAGAGTAGCTGTTAGGCGTTTGGACTGGCACATGTCACTCTAATTTCCCGGCAGGAAGAAGAATTAACCACAGTCTCAGCCACCCACCGGGAACCAGTATAGGTCCTGAACCAAAATTTTGGACTTGCGTACAGCTCACAAAAAGCGAGTTGAAAAATGGAGCTCAGGGGCACAGCAATTCACAAACTGGCAGAGTAATAAAGGACAACTATCGTCCAAAAATCTGTTGAGGGAAGCCAACGAGGCGGACTTGAAAGCGAGGCAGAATAGCAGGAAACAGATTTCAAGAGGTACGTTGGAATCGCCTTGAAAGCACAGGAAGAGGGGCACAACTTCGACAATGACGCACTTGGCCAAAAAGTGCGTATGCGTTTTCTCCTGAATATATTCAGGAGAAAACGGATACGCCGTTTCTTGCCAAGCAAGCAAGCGGGCAATGCAAATCTGCACTACAAAGAAGTATCACTTCCAACCGGTCAAAAGGGACATCCACAAAATGTGTAAAACCCAGAAAGTCAAGACAGGCCCTGGAGAAGAGGGAGCCTTGTTATGCTGATGGGCGGGATGTAAATTGCCAACTGCCTCACAAGAGGAGTGCATTGCATTCCCTAAAACAAGTAAACAACAGAGCTACAGAGCCAAGAGCACTTCCAGTCTAGGGAATATACCTTGGGAAAAATGAAAATCAATAAGACAGAGCCACCCCCAAATTTAGGGCTGCACTGCTTACAAGAACCTCAACTTTGGTACACCTTAATTATCCCAGGAAATATAAAAATGGTTCAAAACACTGTGGTATTTATGTACGATGGAATATCCCTCAGCCATGAAATCAATGTCATAAGACCAGGAGCAGCAAAGTGAGTGGATTCAGGTACGATGATTCTAAGTGAAATAAGTCACACAGAAAAAGAAACATCATAAGATATCACTTATGAAGATCCTGTAAACATGGCTACACATGAACTGAGTTAGGAAAGAGAACAGAGTCTCACATTTAGAAAACACTCTTATGCCAGCTTAAGGGGAAAGGAGAGGTGGGGTGATGCATAAAACCAGAGTTTAATATAAGCACAGGTACCATTTCTATAACCAACTGTGGAATAGACAAGACCTACACCTTCCTCAGTGAAAGGGACTCAAAACCCCATATTTCCCGCAGAGGAATAGATCTGACTAGTAAGAATCTTAAAACCTATGTATTGATATGTCTCTGTAAGGGAATCAAGTGTGTTTAGACTGGCATAAACATGGCAGCGAGAATCAGCTCAAACCCACTATAAAAAGGAATTTCAAAAACAAAACCAAAAAACAGGGAAATTCTTTACATTTCCTTCAGGGTCTCTGATGAAACCTGGAATGACCCTATCTACAGTGACAGCTGGATGTGGTATAACGCTGGACACTTGGGACTGAAAGGATTGGTGAAATTGGGTGAGCAAATTCAGAACCTTTAAAGCAAAAATGCATGGCCCCTATACCATGGGTCCCAACTCTCCAGGTTGAAGGGAATATTTCTACAGCTATAACATGTATGGGAAACCTAGAGAATGGACACACTGTGACTAAAAAAGGTTTCTAAAACTCAACTAATAGTCCCTCTCCTGGTGCTCCGGTTTGACTTTCCAACTTCTTTACTATCAATCTCCCAAATTGGAGAGAGAGACCCTTTAAGCTCCTGGTTCGCACAGGTTGCCAATTTTGCAGAGGATGGAAAGGAAGAGGGAGAACCAATGAGAGAGTAGCTGTTAGGCATTTGGACGGGAACATCTCACTCTAATTTCCCGGCAGGAAGAAGTATTAACCAAAGTCTCAGCCACCCACCGAGAACCAGTATAGGTCCTAAACCAAAATTTTGGACTTGTGTACAGCTCACAAAAAACGAGTTGAAAAATGGAGCTCAGGGGCACAGCAATTCACAAACTGGCAGAGTAATAAAGGACAACTATCGTCCAAAAATCTGTTGAGGGAAGGCAACGAGGCGGACTTGAAAGCGAGGCAGAATAGCAAGAAACTGATTTCAAGAGATACGTTGGAATCGCCTTTAATACACAGGAAGAGGAGGACAACATCGACAATGACGCACTTGGCCAAAAGGGCGTATGTGTTTTCTCCTGAATATATTCAGGAGAAAACGCATACGCCCTTTATGGCCAAGCAAGCAAGCGGGCAATGCAAATCTGCACTACAAAGAAGTATCACTTCCCACCGGTCAAAAGGGACATCCACAAATGTGTATAAACCAGAATGGCAAGACAGGCTCTGGAGAACAGGGAGCCTTGTTATGCTGATGGGCGGGATGTAAATTGCCAACTGCCTCACTGGAGGAGTGCATTGCGTTCCCTAAAACAAGTAAACAACAGAGCTACAGAGCCAAGGGCACTTCCTAGTCTACGGAATATACCTTGGGAAAACTGAAAATCAATAAGACAGAGCCACCCCCAAATTTAGGGCTGCACTGCTTATAAGAACTGCAACTTGGGTACACCTTAAATATCCCAGGAAATATAAAAATGCTGCAAAAATTTGTAGTACTTAGGTACTTTTGAATATCCCTCAGCCATGAAATCAATGTCATAAGACCAGGAGCAGCAAAGTGAGTGGATTCAGGTACGATGATTCGAAGTGAAATAAGTCACACAGAAAAAGAAACTTTTCATAAGATATCACTTATGAAGATCCTGTAAACATGGCTGCACATGAACTGACTTAGGAAAGAGAACAGAGTCTCACATTTAGAAAACACTCTTATGCCTGCTTAAGGGGGAAGGAGAGGTGGGGTGATGCATAAAACCAGAGTTTGATATAAGTACAGATACCATTTCTAAAACCAAGTCTGGAATAGACAAGACCTAAACCTTCCTCAATGAAAGGGACTCAAAACCCCATATTTCCCGCAGAGGAATATATCTGACTAGTAAGAATCTTAAAACCTATGTATTGATATGTCTCTGTAAGGGAATCAAGTGTGTCTAGACTGGCATAAACATAACAGTGAGAATCAGCTCAAAACCACTATAAAATGGAATTTCAAAAACAAAACCAAAAAACAAGGAAATTCTTTACATTTCCTTCAGGGTCTCTGATGAAACCTGGAATGACCCTATCTACAATGACAGCTGGATGTTGTAGAAGGCTGGACACTTGGGTCTGCGAGGATTGGTGAGATTGGGTGAACAAATGCAGACCCTTTAAAGCAATAATGCATGGCCCCCATTCCATGGGTCCCAACTCTACAGGTTGAAGGGAATACTACTACAGCTATAACATGTATGGGAAACCTAGAGAATGGACACACTGTGAATACAAAAGGTTTATAAACTCAACGAATAGTCCCTCTCCTGGTTCTCCGATTTGACTTTCCAACTGCCTTACTATCAATCTCCCAAATTGGAGAGACAGCCCCTTTAATCTCCTGGTTCGCACAGGTTGCCAATTTTGCAGAGGATGGAAGGGAACAGGGAGAACCAAAGAGAGAGTAGCTGTTAGGCATTTGGACGGGCACATTCACTCTAATTTCCCGGCAGGAAGAAGAATTAACCAAAGTCTCAGCCAACCACCGGGAAACAGTAAAGGTCGTGAACCAAAATTTTGGACTTGCGTACAGCTCACAAAAAAACGAGTTGAAAAATTGAGCTCAAGGGCACAGCAATTCACAAACTGGCAGAGTAATAAAGGACAACTATCGTCCGAAAATCTGTTGAGGGAAGTCAAAGATGTAGACTTGAAAGTGAGGCAGAATAGCAGGAAACAGATTGCAAGAGGTACGTTGGAATCGCCTTTAAAGCACAGGAAGAGGGGCACAACTTCGACAATGACGTACTTGGCCAAAAAGGGCGTATGCGTTTTCTCCTGAATATACTCAGGAGAAAATGCATACGCCCTTTTTGGCCAAGCAAGCAAGCGGGCAACGCAAATTTGCACTACAAAGAAGTATCAATTCCCACCGTTCAAAAGGGACATCCACAAATGTGTAAAAACCAGAAAGGCAAGACAGGCCCTGGAGAACAGGGAGCCTTGTTATGCTGATGGGCGGGATGTAAATTGCCAACTGCCTCACTGGAGGAGTGCATTGCGTTCCCTAAAACAAGTAAACAACAGAGCTACAGAGCCAAGGGCACTTCCAGTCAAGGGAATATACCTTGGGAAAACTGAAAATCAATAAGAAAAAGCCACTCCCAAATTTAGGGCTGCACTGCTTACAAGAACCTCAAAGTGGGTACACCTTAAATATCCCAGGAAATATAAAAATGGTTCAAAAAACTGTGGTACTTATGTACGATGGAATATCCCTCAGCCATGAAATCAATGTCATTAGACCAGGAGAAGCAAAGTGAGTGGATTCAGGTACGATGATTCTAAGTGAAATAAGTCACACAGAAAAAGAAACTTATCATAATATATCACTTATGAAGATCCTGTAAACATGGCTACACATGAACTGAGTTAGGAAAGAGAACAGAGTCTCACATTTAGAAAACACTCTTATGCCTGTTTAAGGGGGAAAGAGAGGTGGGGTGATGCATAAAACCAGAGTTTGATATAAGCACGGGTACCGTTTCTAAAACCAACTGTGGAATAGACAAGACCAACACCTTCGTCAGGGAAAGGGACTCAAAACCCCATATTTCCCGCAGAGGAATAGATCTGACTAGTAAGAAAGTTAAATTGTATGTATTGATATGTATCCGTAAGGGAATCAAGTGTGTCTAGACTGGCATAAACATGGCAGCGAGAATCAGCTCAAACCCACTATAAAAAGGAATTTCAAAAGCACAACCAAAAAACACGGAAATTCTTTACATATCCTTCAGGGTCTCTGATGAAACCTGGAATGACCCTATCTACAATGTCAGCTGGATGTGGCATAAGGCTGGACACTTGGGACTGAGAGGATTTTTGAGATTGGGTGAGCAAATGCAGACCCTTTAAAGCAAAAATGCATGGCCCCCATTCCATGGGTCCCAACACTCCAGGTTGAAGGGAATATTACTACAGCTATAACATGTATGGGAAACCAAGGGAATGGACACACTGTGAATACAAAAGGTTTCTAAAACTCAACGAATAGTCCCTCTCCTGGTGCTCCCATTTGACTTTCCAACTGCTTTACTATCAATCTCCCAAATTGGAGAGACACACTCTTTAAGCTCCTGGTTCGCACAGGTTGCCAATTTTGCAGATGATGAAAGGGAAGAGGGAGAACCAATGAGAGAGTAGCTGTTAGGCATTTGGACGGGAACATGCCACTCTAATTTCCCGGCAGGAAGAAGATTTAACCAAAGTATCAGCCACCCACCGGGAAACAGTATAGGTCCTGAACCAAAATTTTGCACTGGCGTACAGCTTACAAAAAACGAGTTTAAAAATTGAGCTCAGGGTCACAGCAATTCAGGAACTGGCAGAGTAATAAAGGACAACTATCGTCCAAAAATCTGTTGAGGGAAGGCAACGAGGCGGACTTGAAAGCGTGGCAGAATAGCAGGAAACAGATTTCAAGAGGTACGTTGTAATCGCCTTTAAAGCACAGGAAGAGGGGTACAACTTCGACAATGACGCACTTGGCCAAAAGGGCGTATGTGTTTTCTCCTGAATATATTCAGGAGAAAACGCATACGCCCTTTTTGGCCAAGCCAGCAAGCGGGCAATGCAAATCTGCACTACAAAGAAGTATCACTTCCCACCGGTCAAAAGGGACATCCACAAATGTGTAAAAACCAGAAAGGCAAAACAGGCCCTGGAGAACAGGGAGCCTTGTTATGCTGATGGGCGGGATGTAAATTGCCAACTGCCTCACAAGAGGAGTGCATTGCGTTCCCTAAAACAAGTAAACAACAGAGCTACAGAGCCAAGGGCACTTCCAGTCTACGGAATATACCTTGGGAAAACTGAAAATCAATAAGACAGAGCCATCCCCAAATTTAGGGCTGCACTGCTTATAAGAACCTCAACTTTTGTACACCTTAAATATCCCAGGAAATTTAAAAATGGTTCAAAAAATGTGGTATTTATGTACGATGGAATATCCCTCAGCCATGAAATCAATGTCATAAGACCAGGGTTAGCAAAGTGAGTGGATTCAGGTACGATGATTCTAAGTGAAATAAGTCACACAGAAAAAGAAACTTATCATAAGATATCACTTATGAAGATACTGTAAACATGGCTACACATGAACTGAGTTAGGAAAGAGAACAGAGTCTCACATTTAGAAAACACTCTTATGCCTGCTTAAGGGGAAAGGAGAGGTGGGGTGATGCATAAAACCAGAGTTTGACATAAGTACAGGTACCATTTCTAAAACCAACTTTGGAATAGACAAGACCTACACCTTCCTCAGTGAAAGGGACTCAAAACCCCATATTTCCCGCAGAGGAATAGATCTGACTAGTAAGAATCTTAAAACCTATGTATTGATATGTCTCTGTAAGGGAATCAAGTGTGTAAAGAATGGCATAAACATGGCAGCGAGAATCAGCTCAAACACACTATAAAAAGGAATTTCAAAAACAAAACCAAAAAACAGGGAAATTCTTTAAAATTCCTTCAAGGTCTCTGATGAAACATGGAATGACGCTATCTACAATGACAGCTTGATGTGGTATAAGGCTGTGCACTTGGAACTGACAGGATTGGTGAGATTGGGTGAGCAAATGCAGACCCTTTAAAGCAAAAATGCATGGCCGCCATTCCATGGGTCCCAACTCTCCAGGTTGAAGGGAATATTACTACAGCTATAACAGGTATGGGAAACCTAGAGAATGGACACACTGTGAATACAAAAGGTCTCTAAAACTCAACGAATAGTCCCTCTCCTGGTGCTCCGGTTTGACTTTCCAACTGCTTTAATATCAATCTCCCAAATTGGAGAGACAGCCCCTTTAACCTCCTGGTTCGCACAGGATGCCAATATTGCAGAGGATGGAAGGGAAGAGGGAGAACCAATGAGAGAGTAGCTGTTAGGCATTTGGACGGGCACATGTCACTCTAATTTCCCGGCAGGAAGAAGAATTAACCAGTGTCTCAGCCACCCACCGGGAACCAGTAAAGGTCCTGAACCATAATTTTGGACTAGCGTACAGCTCACAAAATACGAGTTGAAAAATTGAGCTCAGGGGCACAGCAATTCACAAACGGGCAGAGTAATAAAGGACAACTATCGTCCAAAAATCTGTTGAGGGAAGGCAACGAGGAGGACTTGAAAGCGAGGCAGAATAGCAGGATACAGATTTCAAGAGGTACGTTGGAATTGCCTTTAAAGCACAGGAAGAGGGGCACAACTTCGACAATGACACACTTGGCCAAAAAGGGTGTATGTGTTTTCTCCTGAATATATTCAGGAGAAAACGCATACGCTCTTTTTGGCCAAGCAAGCAAGCGGGCAATGCAAATCTGCACTACAAAGAAGTATCACTTCCCACCAGTCAAAAGGGACATCCACAAAATATGTAAAAACCAGAAAGGCAAGACAGGCCCTGGAGAACAGGGAGCCTTGTTATGCTGATGGGCTGGATGTAAATTGCCAACTGCCTCACTGGAGGAGTGCAATGCGTTCCCTAAAACAAGTAAACAACAGAGCTACAGAGCCAAGGGCACTTCCAGTCTAGGGAATATACCTTGGGAAAACTGAAAATCAATAAGACAGAGCCACCCCCAAATTTAGGGCTGCACTGCTTACAAGAACCTCAACTTGGGTACACCTTAAATATCCCAGGAAATATAAAAATGGTTCCAAAAACTGTGGTATTTATGTACGATGGAATATCCCTCAGCCATGAAATCAATGTCATAAGACCAGGAGCAGCAAAGTGAGTGGATTCAGGTATGATGATTCTAAGTGAAATAAGTCACACAGAAAAAGAAACTTATCATAAGATATCACTTATGAAGATCCTGTAAACATGGCTACACATGACCTGAGTTAGGAAAGGGAACAGAGTCTCACATTTAGAAAACACTCTTATGCCTGCTTAAGGGGGGAGGAGAGGTGGGGTGATGCATAAAACCAGAGTTTGATATAAGCACAGGTACCGTTTGTATAACCAACTGTGGAATAGACAAGATTTACACCTTTCTCAGTGAAAGGGACGCAAAACGCCATATTTCTCACAGAGGAATACATCTGACTATTAACAATCCTAAAACTTATGTATTGATATGTCTCCGTAAGGGAATCAAGTGTGTAGACTGGCATAAACATGGTAGCGAGAATCAGCTCAAACCCACTATAAAAAGGAATTTCAAAAACAAAACCAAAAAACAGGGAAATTCTTTACAATTCCTTCAGGGTCTCTGATGAAACCTGGAATGACCCTATCTACAATGACAGCTGGATGTGGCATAAGGCTGGACACTTGGGACTGAGAGGATTGGTGAGATTGGGTGAGCAAATGCAGACCCTTTAAAGCAAAAATGCATGGCCCCCATTCCATGGGTCCCAAGTCTCCATGTTGAAGGTAATATTAATAGAGCTATAACATGTACGGGAAACCTAGAGAATGGACACACTGTGAATACAAAAGATTTCTAAAAGTCAAAGAGTAGTCCATCTCTTGGTGCTCCGATTGGACTTTCCAACTGCTTTACTATCAATCTCCCAACATGGAGAGACAGCCCCTTTAAACTCCTGGTTCGCACAGGTTGCCAAATTGGCAGAGGATGGAAGGGAATAGGGAGAACCAATGAGAGAGTAGCTATTAGGCATTTGGACGGGCACATGTCACTCTAATTTCCCGGCAGGAAGAAGAATTAACCAAAGTCTCAGCCACCCACCGGGAACCAGTATAGGTCCTGAATCAAAATTTTGGACTTGAGTATAGCTCACAAAAAACGAGTTGAAAAATGGAGCTCAGGGGCACAGCCATTCACAAACTGGCAGAGGAATAAATGACCACTATGGTCCGAAAATCGGTTGAGGGAAGGCAATGAGGCGGACTTGAAAGCGAGCCAGAATAGCAGGAAACAGATTTCAAGAGGTACGTTGGTATCACCTTTAAAGCACAGGAAGAGGGGCACAACTTCGACAATGATGCACTTGGCCAAAAAGGGCGTATGCGTTTTCTCCTGAATATATTCAGGAGAAAAGGCATACGCCCTTTTTGGCCAAGCAAGCAAGCGGGCAATGCAAATCTGCACTACAAAGAAGTATCACTTCCCACCGGTCAAAAGGGACATCCACAAAATGTGTAAAAACCAGAAAGGCAAGACAGGCCCTGGAGAAGAGGGAGCATTGTTATGCTGATGGGCGGGATGTAAATTGCCATCTGCATCACTGGAGGAGTGCATTGCGTTCCCTAAAACAAGTAAACAACACAGCTACAGAGCCAAGGGCTCTTCCAGTCTAGGGAATATACCTTGGGAAAACTGAAAATCAATAAGACAGAGCCACCCCCAAATTTAGGGCTGCACTGCTTACAAGAACCTCAACTTGGGTACACCTTAAATATCCCAGGAAATATAAATATGGTTCAAAAAATTGTGGTACTTATGTACGATGGAATATCCCTCAGCCATGAAATCAATGTCATAAGACCAGGAGCAGCAAAGTGAGTGGATTCAGGTACGATGATTCTAAGTGAAGTCACACAGAAAAAGAAACTTATCATAAGATATCACTTATGAAGATCCTGTAAACATGGCTACCCATGAAATGAGTTAAAAAAGAGAACAGAGTCTCACGTTTAGAAAACACTGTTATGCCTGCTTAAGGGGGGTGGAGAGGTGGGGTGATGCATAAAACCAGAGTTTGATATAAGCACAGGTACCGTTTGTAAAACCAACTGTGGAATAGACAAGACCTACACCTTCCTCAGTGAAAGGGACTCAAAACCCCATATTTCCCGCAGAGGAATAGATCTGACTACTAACAATCCTAAAACTTATGTATTGATATGTCTCCGTAAGGGAATCAAGTGTGTAGACTGGCATACACATGGCAGCGAGAATCAGCTCAAACCCACTATAAAAAGGAATTTCAAAACAAAACCATAAAATAGGGAAATTCTTTACAATTCCTTCAGGGTCTCTGATGAAACCTGTAATGACCCTATGTACAATGACAGCTGGATGTGGAATAAGGCAGGACACTTGAGACTGAGAGTATTGGTGAGATTGGGTGAGCAAATGCAGACACTTTAAAGCAAAATGCATGGCCCCCATTCCATGGGTCCCATCTCACCATGTTGTAGGGAATATTACTACAGCTATAACATGTACGGGAAACCTACAGAATGGACACACTGTTAATACAAAAGGTTTCTAAAACTCAACGAGTATTCCCTCTCCTGGTGCTGTGGTTTGACTTTCCAACTGCTTTACTATCAATCTCCCAAATAGGAGAGACAGCCCCTTTAAACTTCTGGTTCACACAGGTTGCCAATTTGGCAGAGGATGGAAGGGAAGAGGGAGAACCAATGAGACAGTAGCTGTTAGACATTTGGACGGGCACATGTCACTCTAATTTCCCGGCAGGAAGAAGAATTAACCAGAGTCTCAGCCACCCACCGGGAACCAGTATAGGTTCTGAACCAAAATTTTGGACTTGCGTACAGCTCACAAATAACGAGTTGAATAATTGAGTTCAGGGGCACAGCAATTCACAAACTGGCAGAGTAATAAAGAACAACTATCGTCCAAAAATCTGTTGAGGGAAGGTAGCGAGGCGGACTTGAATGCGAGGCAGAATAGTAGGAAACAAATTTCAAGAGGTACGTTGGATTCACCTTTAAAGCACAGGAAGAGGGGCACAACTTCGACAATGACACACTTGGCCAAAAAGGTTGTATGCTTTTTCTCATGAATATATTCAGGAGAAAACACATACGCCCTTTTTGGCCAAGCAAGCAAGCGGGCAATGCAAATCTGCACTACAAAGAAGTATCACTTCCCATTGGTCAAGAGGGACATCCACAAATATGTAAAAACCAGAAAGGCAAGACAGGCCCTGGAGAACAGGGAGCCTTGTTATGCTGATAGGCGGTATGTAAATTGCCAACTGTCTCACTGGAGGAGTGCATTGTGTTCCCTAAAACAAGAAAACAACAGAGCTACAGAGCCAAGGGCACTCCCAGTCTAGGGAATATACCTTGGGTAAACTGAAAATCAATAAGACAGAGCCACCCCCAAATTTAGGGCTGCACTGCTTACAAGAACCTCAACTTGGGTACACCTTAAATATCCCAGGAAATATAAAATTGGTTCAAAAAACTGTGGTATTTATGTACGATGGAATATCCCTCAGCCATGAAATCAATGTCATAAGACCAGGAGCAGCAAAGTGCGTGGATTCAGGTACGATGATTCTAAGTGAAATAAGTCACACAGAAAAAGAAACTTATCATAAGATATCACTTATGAAGATCCTGTGAACATGGCTACACATGAACTGAGTTAGGAAAGATAACAGAGTCTCACATTTAGAAAACACTCTTATGCCTGCTTAAGGGGAAAGGAGAGGTGGGGTGATGCATAAATCCAGAGTTTGATATAAGCACAGTTACCATTTCTAAAACCAACTGTGGAATAGACAAGACCTACACCTTCCTCAGTGAAAGGGACTCAAAACCCCATATTTCCCGCAGAGGAATAGATCTGACTAGTAAGAATCTTAAAACCTATCTATTGATAGGTCTCCGTAAGGGAATCAAGTGTGTCTAGACTGGCATAAACATGGCAGCGAGAATCAGCTCAAAGCCACTATAAAAAGGAATTTCAAAAACAAAACCAAAAAACAGGGAAATTCTTTACATTTCCTTCAGGGTCTCTGATGAAACCTGGAATGACCCTATCTACAATGACAGCTGGATGTGGCATAAGGATGGACACCTGGGACTGAGAGGATTCGTGAGATTGGGTGAGCAAATGCAGACCCTTTAATGCAAAAATGCATTGCCCCCATTCCATGGGTCCGAACTCTCCATGTTGAAGGGAATATTACTACAGCTATAACATGTACGGGAAACCTACTGAATGGACACACTGTGAATACAAAATGTTTCTAAAACTCAACGAGTAGTCCCTCTCCTGGTGCTCAGCTTTGACTTTCCAACTGCTTTACTATCAATCTCCCAACTTGGAGAGACAACCCCTTTAACCTCCTGGTTCGCACAGGTTGCCAATTTGGTAGAGGATAGAAGGGAAGAGGGAGAACCAATGAGAGAGTAGCTGTTAGGCATTTGGACGGGCACATGTCACTCTAATTTCCCGGCAGGAAGAAGAATTAACCACAGTCTCAGCCACCCACCGGGAACCAGTATACGTCCTGAACCAAAATTTTAGAATTGCGTACAGCTCACAAAGAACGAGTTGAAAAATGGAGCTCAGGGGCACAGCAATTCACAAACTAGCAGAGTAATGAAGGACAACTCTCGTCCAAAAATCTGTTGAGGGAAGGCAACGAGGCGACTTGAAAGCGAGGCAGAATAGCAGGAAACAGATTTCAAGAGGTACGTTGGAATCGCCTTTAAAGCACAGGAAGAGGGACACAACTTCGACAATGACGCCCTTGGCCAAAAAGGGCGTATGTGTTTTCTCCTAATATATTCAGGAGAAAACGCATACGCCCCTTTTGGCCAAGCAAGCAAGGGGGCCATTCAAATCGGCACTACAAAGAAGTATCACTTCCCACCAGTCAAAAGGGACATCCACAAAATGTGTAAAAACCAGAAAGGCAAGACAGGCCCTGGAGAAGAGGGAGCCTTGTTATGCTGATGGGCGGGATGTAAATTGCCAACTGCCTCACTGGAGGAGTGCATTGCGTTCCCTAAAACAAGTAAACAACAGAGGTACAGAGCCAAGGGCACTTCCAGTCTAGGGAATATACCTTGGGAAAACTGAAAATCAATAAGACAGAGCCACCCCCAAATTTAGGGCTGCACTGCTTACAAGAACCTCAACTTGGGTACACCTTAAGTATCCCAGGAAATATAAAAATGGTTCAAAAAACTGTGGTATTTATGTACGGTGGAATATCCCTCAGCCATGAAATCAATGTCATAAGACCAGGAGCAGCAAAGTGAGTGGATTCAGGTACGATGATTCTAAGAGAAATAAGTCACACAGAAAAAGAAACTTATCGTAAGATATCACTTATGAATAACCTGTAAACATGGCTACACATGAACTGAGTTAGGAAAGAGAACAGAGTCTCACATTTAGGAAACACTGTTATGCCTGCTGAAGGGGGGAGGAGAGGTGGGGTGATGCAAAAAACCAGAGTTTGATATAAGCACAGGTACCGTTTGTATAACCAACTGTGGAATAGACTAGACTTACACCTTTCTCAGTGAAAGGGACTCAAAACGCCATATTTCCCGCAGAGGAATAAATCTGACTAGTAAGAATCTTAAAACCTATGTATTGATATGTCTCTGTAAGGGAATCAAGTGTGTAGACTGGCATAAACATGGCACCGAGAAACAGCACAAACACACTATAAAAAGGAATTTCAAATACAAAACCAAAATACAGGGAACTACTTTACAAATCCTTCAGGGTCTCTGATGTAACCTGGAATGACCCTATCTACAATGACAGCTGGATGTGGCATAAGGCTGGACACTTGGGGCTGAGAGGATTGGTGAGATTGGGTGAGCAAATGCAGACCCTTTAAAGCAATAATGCATTACCCCCATTCCATGGGTCCCAACTCTCCAGGTTAAAGGGAATATTACTACAGCTATAACATGTACTGGATACCTAGAGAATAGACACTCTGTGAATACAAAACGTATCTAAAACTCAACGAATAGTCCCTCTCCTGGTGCTCGGGTTTGTCTTTCCAACTGCTTTACTATCAATCTCCCAACATGGAGAGACAGCCCCTTTAAACCCCTGGTTCGCACAGGTTGCCAAATTGGCAGAGGATGGAAAGGAATAGGGAGAACCAATGAGAGAGTAGCTATTAGGCATTTGGACGGGCACATGTCACTCTAATTTCCCGGAAGGAAGAAGAATTAACCAAAGTCTCAGCCACCCACCGGGAACCAGTATAGGTCCTGAATCAAAATTTTGGACTTGAGTATAGCTCACAAAAAACGAGTTGAAAAATGGAGCTCAGGGGCACAGCCATTCACAAACTGGCAGAGGAATAAATGACCACTATGGTCCGAAAATCGGTTGAGGGAAGGCAATGAGGCGGACTTGAAAGCGAGCCAGAATAGCAGGAAACAGATTTCAAGAGGTCCTTTGGTATCGCCTTTAAAGCACAGGAAGAGGGGCACAACTTCGACAATGATGCACTTGGCCAAAAAGGGCGTATGCGTTTTCTCCTGAATATATTCAGGAGAAAACGCATACGCCCTTTTTGGCCAAGCAAGCAAGCGGGCAATGCAAATCTGCACTACAAAGAAGTATCACTTCCCACCGGTCAAAAGGGACATCCACAAAATGTGTAAAAACCAGAAAGGCAAGACAGGCCCTGGAGAAGAGGGAGCATTGTTATGCTGATGGGCGGGATGTAAATTGGCAACTGCATCACTGGAGGAGTGCATTGCGTTCCCTAAAACAAGTAAACAACACAGCTACAGAGCCAAGGGCTCTTCCAGTCTAGGGAATATACCTTGGGAAAACTGAAAATCAATAAGACAGAGCCACCCCCAAATTTAGGGCTGCACTGCTTACAAGAACCTCAACTTGGGTACACCTTAAATATCCCAGGAAATATAAATATGGTTCAAAAAATTGTGGTACTTATGTACGATGGAATATCCCTCAGCCATGAAATCAATGTCATAAGACCAGGAGCAGCAAAGTGAGTGGATTCAGGTACGATGATTCTAAGTGAAGTCACACAGAAAAAGAAACTTATCATAAGATATCACTTATGAAGATCCTGTAAACATGGCTACACATGAAATGAGTTAAAAAAGAGAACAGAGTCTCACGTTTAGAAAACACTGTTATGCCTGCTTAAGGGGGGTGGAGAGGTGGGGTGATGCATAAAACCAGAGTTTGATATAAGCACAGGTACCGTTTGTAAAACCAACTGTGGAATACACAAGACTTACACCTTCCTCAGTGAAAAGGACTCAAAACGCCATATTTCCCGCAGAGGAATAGATCTGACTACTAACAATCCTAAAACTTATGTATTGATATGTCTCCGTAAGGGAATCAAGTGTGTAGACTGGCATACACATGGCAGCGAGAATCAGCTCAAACCCACTATAAAAAGGAATTTCAAAACAAAACCATAAAATAGGGAAATTCTTTACAATTCCTTCAGGGTCTCTGATGAAACCTGTAATGACCCTATGTACAATGACAGCTGGATGTGGAATAAGGCAGGACACTTGAGACTGAGAGGATTGGTGAGATTGGGTGAGCAAATGCAGACACTTTAAAGCAAAATGCATGGCCCCCATTCAATGGGTCCCATCTCTCCATGTTGTAGGGAATATTACTACAGCTATAACATGTACGGGAAACCTACAGAATGGACACACTGTTAATACAAAAGGTTTCTAAAACTCAACGAGTATTCCCTCTCCTGGTGCTGTGGTTTGACTTTCCAACTGCTTTACTATCAATCTCCGAAATAGGAGAGACAGCCCCTTTAAACTTCTGGTTCACACAGGTTGCCAATTTGGCAGAGGATGGAAGGGAAGAGGGAAAACCAATGAGACAGTAGCTGTTAGACATTTGGACGGGCACATGTCACTCTAATTTCCCGGCAGGAAGAAGAATTAACCAGAGTCTCAGCCACGCACCGGGAACCAGTATAGGTTCTGAACCAAAATTTTGGACTTGCGTACAGCTCACAAATAACGAGTTGAATAATTGAGTTCAGGGGCACAGCAATTCACAAACTGGCAGAGTAATAAAGAACAACTATCGTCCAAAAATCTGTTGAGGGAAGGTAGCGAGGCGGACTTGAATGCGAGGCAGAATAGTAGGAAACAGATTTCAAGGGGTACGTTGGATTCACCTTTAAAGCACAGGAAGAGGGGCACAACTTCGACAATGACGCACTTGGCCAAAAAGGGCGTATGCGTTTTCTCCTGAATATATTCAGGATAAAACGCATACGCCCTTTTAGGCCAAGCAAGGAGGCGGGCAATGCAAATCTGCACTACAAAGAAGTATCACTTCACACCGGTCAAAAGGGACATCCACAAATGTGTAAAAACCAGAAAGGCAAGAGAGACCCTGGAGAAGAGTGAGCCTTGTTATTCTGATGGGCGGGATATAAATTGCCAACTGCCTCACTGGAGGAGTGCATTGCGTTCCCTAAAACAAGTAAACAACAGAGCTACAGAGCCAAGGGCACTTCCAGTCCTTGGAATATACCTTGGGAAAACTGAAAATCAATAAGACAGAGCCTCCCCAAAATTTAGGTCTGCACTGCTTACAAGAACCTCAACTTGTGTACACCTTAAATATCCCAGGAAATATAAAAATGGTTCAAAAAACTGTGGTATTTATGAGTGATGGAATATCCCTCAGCCATGAAATCAATGTCATAAGACCAGGAGCAGCAAAGTGAGTGGATTCAGGTACGATGATTCTAAGTGAAATAAGTCACACAGAAAAAGAAACTTATCATAAGATATCACTTATGAAGATCCTGTAAACATGGCTACACATGAACTGAGTTAAGAAAGAGAACAGAGTCCCACATTTAGAAAACACTCTTATGCCTGCTTAAGGGGAAAGGAGAGGTGGGGTGATGCATAAAACCAGAGTTTGATATAAGCACAGGTACCATTTCTAAAACCATCTGTGGTATAGACAAGACCTACACCTTCCGCAGTGAAAGGGACTCAAAACCCCATATTTCCCGCAGAGGAATAGATCTGACTAGTAAGAATCTTAAAACCTATGTATTGATATGTCTCTGTAAGGGAATCAAGTGTGTCTAGACTGGCCTAAACATGGCAGCGAGAATCAGCTCAAACCCACTATAAAAAGGAATTTCAAAAACAAAACCCAAAAACAGGGAAATTCTTTAAATTTCCTTCAGGGTCTCTGATGAAACCTGGAATGACCCTATCTACAATGACAGCTGGATGTGGCAAAAGGCTGGACACCTGGGACTGAGAGGATTGGTGAGATTGGGTGAGCAAATGCAGACACTTTAAAGCAAAAATGCATGGCCCCAATTCCCTGGGTCCCAACTCTCCATGTTGAAGGGAATATTACTACAGCTATAACATGTACGGGAAACCTAGAGAATGGACACACTGTGAAAACAAATGGTTTCTAAAACTCAACGAGTAGTCCCTCTCCTCGTGCTCCGCTTTGACTTTCCAACTGCTTTACTATCAATCTCCCAACTTGGAGAGACAACCCCTTTAACCTCCTGGTTCGCACAGGTTGCCAATTTGGCAGAGGATGGAAGGGAAGAGGGAGAACCAATGAGAGAGTAGCTGTTAGGCCTTTCGACGGGCACATGTCACTCTAATTTCCCGGCAGGAAGAAGAATTAACCAGAGTCTCAGCCACCCACTGGGAACCAGTGTAGGTCCTGAACCAAAATCTTGGACTTGCGTACAGCTCACAAAAAACGAGTTGAAAAATGGAGCTCAGGGGCACAGCAATTCACAAACTGGCAGAGTAATAAAGGACAACTATCGTCCAAAAATCTGTTGAGGGAAGGCAACGAGGCGGACTTGAAAGCGAGGCAGAATAGCAGGAAACAGATTTCAAAAGGTACGTTGGAATCGCCTTTAAAGCACAGGAAGAGGGGCACAACTTCGACAATGACGCACTTGGCCAAAAAGGGCCTATGAATTTTTTCCTGAATATATTCAGGAGAAAATGCATACGCCCTTTTAGGCCAAGCAAGGAGGCGGGCAATGCAAATCTGCACTACAAAGAAGTATCACTTCCCACCGGTCAAAAGGGACATCCACAAATGTGTAAAAACCAGAAAGGCAAGATAGGCCCTGGAGAACAGGGAGCCTTGTTATGCTGATGGTCGGGATGTAAATTGCCAACTGCCTCACTGGAGGAGTGATTTGCGTTCCCTTAAACAAGTAAACAACAGAGCTACAGAGCCAAGGGCACTTCCGGTCTAGGGAATATACCTTGGGAAAACTGAAAATCAATGAGACAGAGCCACCCCCAAATTTAGGGCTGCACTGCTTACAAGAACCTCAACTTGGGTACACCTTAAATATCCCAGGAAATATAAAAATGGTTCAAAAAACTGTGGTATTTATGTACGATGGAATATCCCTCAGCCATGAAATCAATGTCATAAGACCAGGAGCAGCAAAGTGAGTGGATTCAGGTACGATGATTCTAAGTGAAATAAGTCACACAGAAAATGAAACTTATCATAAGATATCACTTATGAAGATCCTGTAAACATGGCTACACATGAACTGAGTTAGGAAAGAGAACAGAGTCTCACATTTAGAAAACACTCTTATGCCTGCTTAAGGGGAAAGGAGAGGTGGGGTGATGCATAAAACCAGAGTTTGATATAAGCACAGGTACCATTTCTAAAACCAACTGTGGAATAGACAAGACCTACACCTTCCTCAGTGAAAGGGACTCAAAACCCCATATTTCCCGCAGAGGAATAGATCTGACTAGTAAGAATCTTAAAACCTATGTATTGATATGTCTCTGTAAGGGAATCAAGTGTGTCTAGACTGGCATAAACATGGCAGCGAGAATCAGCTCAAACCCACTATAAAAAGGAAATTCAAAAACAAAACCAAAAAACAGGGAAATTCTTTACATTTCCTTCAGGGTCTCTGATGAAACCTGGAATGACCCTATCTACAATGACAGCTGGATGTGGCATAAGGCTGGAAACCTGGGACTGAGATGATTGGTGAGATTGGGTGAGCAAATTCAGACCCTTTAAAGCAGAAATGCATGGCCCCCAATCCATGGGTCCCAACTCTCCATGTTGAAGGGAATATTACTACAGCTATAACATGTACGGGACACCTAGAGAATGGACACACTGTGAATACAAAAGGTTTCTAAAACTCAAAGAGTAGTCCCTCTCCTGGTGCTCCGCTTTGACTTTCCAACTGCTTTACTATCAATCTCCCAACTTGGAGAGACAACCCCTTTAACCTCCTGGTTCGCACAGGTTGCCAATTTCGCAGAGGATGGAAGGGAAGAGGGAGAACCAATGAGAGAGTATCTGTTAGGCACTTGGACGGGCACATGTCACTGTAACTTCCCGGCAGGAAGAAGAATTAACCAGAGTCTCAGCCACCCACCGGGAAACAGCATAGGTCCTGAACCAAAATTTTGGACTTGCGTACAGCTCACAAAAAACGAGTTGAAAAATGGAGCTCAGGGGCACAGCAATTCACAAACTGGCAGAGTCATAAAGGACAACTATCGTCCAAAAAATCTGTTGAGGGAAGGCAGCCAGGCGGACTTGAAAGAGAGACAGAATAGCAGGAAACAGATTTCAAGATGTACGTTGGTATCGCCTTTAAAGCACAGGAAGAGGGGCACAACTTCGACAATGACGCACTTGGCCAAAAAGGGCGTATGCGTTTTCTCCTGAATATATTCAGGAGAAAACGCATACGCCCTTTTTGGCCAAGCAAGCAAGCGGGCAATGCAAATCTGCACTACAAAGAAGTATCACTTCCCAACGGTCAAAAGAGACATCCACAAAATGTGTAAAAACCAGAAAGGCAAGGCAGGCCCTGGAGAAGAAGGAGCCTTGTTATGCTGATGGTCGGGATGTAAATTGCCACCTGCCTCACTGGAGGAGTGCATTGCGTTCCCTAAAACAAGTAAACAACAGAGCTACAGAGCCAAGGGCACTTCCAGTCTACGGAATATACCTTGGGAAAACTGAAAATCAATAAGACAGAGCCACACCCAAATTTAGGGCTGCACTGCTTACAAGAACCTCAACTTGGG